>NC_137338.1:30760461-32177975 GCF_965287045.1 Carcharhinus amblyrhynchos
TGGGTAAAGAACCTACCCCTGACATCTATCCTACAACTACCACCCCTTAATTTAAAGCCATGCCCCCTCGTGCTAGATTTCTCCATCAGAGGAAAAAGGCTATTACTATCCACCCTATCGAAACCTCTAATCATCTTATATGTTTCAATAAGATCCCCTCTTAGCCTCCTTCTTTCCAGCGAAAACAACCCCAAATCCCTCAGCCTCTCCTCATAGGACCTCCCCTCCATACCAGGCAACATCCTGGTAAACCTCCTCTGCACCCTCTCCAAAGCCTCCACATCCTTCCTGTAATGTGGGGACCAGAACTGCACACAGTACTCCAAGTGCGGCCGCACCAGAGTTGTGTACAGTTGCAACATGACGCTGCGACTCCTAAATTCAATCCCCCTACCAATAAACGCCAAGACACCGTATGCCTTCTTAACAACCTTATCTACTTGACTCCCAACTTTCAGGGATCTATGTACACATACACCTAGATCCCTCTGCTCATCCACACTATTCAAAGTCCTCCCGTTAGCCCTATACTCGACACATCTGTTATTCCTACCAAAGTGAATTACCTCACACTTCTCCGCATTAAACTCCATCCGCCACCTCTCGGCCCAGCTCTGCAACCTGTCTAAGTCTTCCTGCAAACTATGACACCCTTCATCACTATCTACCACACCTCCGACTTTGGTGTCATCAGCAAACTTACTAATCCACCCAACTATACCCTCATCCAGATCATTAATAAAAATTACAAACAGCAGTGGCCCCAAAACAGATCCCTGAGGCACACCACTCGAAACCGAACTCCATGATGAATATTTACCATCAACCACCACCCTCTGTCTCCTATCCGCTAGCCAATTCCTGATCCAATTCCCTAGATCACCCCCAATCCCATACATCTGCATTTTCTGCAGAAGCCTACCATGGTGAACCTTATCAAACGCCTTACTAAAATCCATATACACCACGTCCACTGCCTTACCCCCATCCACCTCTTTGGTCACTTTCTCAAAAAACTCAATAGGTGGTATTTTCTACCATTGTCAATGGGTGGGATTTTCCACGACTGTCAATGGGTGGGATTTTCCGCCATTGTCAATGGGTGGGATTTTCTACCATTGTCAATAGGTGGGATTTTCCACCACTGTCAATAGGTGGGATTTTCTACCATTGTCAATAGGTGGGATTTTCCACCACTGTCAATAGGTGGGATTTTCTACCATTGTCAATAGGTGGGATTTTCCACCACTGTCAATAGGTGGGATTTCCACCACTGTCAATGGGCGGGATTTTCCGTCTGCGCCCCATCCCAATGCCAGAAAGTCCCGCCCAAGATCAATGGACCTTTGTATGGTTCTGTCCCCGGTTCCGCACACTACGATTCATGTGGGCGGACAGGATGAGAAAGTTCCACCAAATGGATTTTCCCATAGTGGGGGATGGGAGGGTGGGGCGTGGGGAAGGGGTTCACCATTATTGGTACCAGAAGATCAAGTGGAAAGCAGTGGCAACCACTGGAAAATTTCAGCCAATATCACAATTAGCCTGTGGCTAATGTAGAAAAGGGGCCATTTTCCAACCTTGTGCATGGAGTAGGTAGCTTCACACAGCAGCCAATCATTTTTTTTTATTCGTTAACTATCCCTGAAGACATTTAAGTCAACAACATTGCTGTAGATCTGGAGTTACATGTAGGCCAGACTAGGTAAGGACAGCAGATTTCCTTCCCTAAAGAACATTTGTGAGCCATATGGTTTTTACAACAGCGGATAATGGTTTCATGGTCACCATTAGATTTTTAATTCCATATTTTTATTGAACTCTAATTTCACCATTGTTTATATTTGCCTTATTAGCCATGGAAAGCCATGGGATAAGGTCAGATCATTTAATATGGTATGAGGCATCCAATGCTGTTTAAAGTGATATCTCAGAATGATTTTAAGGTGCAGAATCTCTGGATTAGTGATTTTTCAGGAGTAATTGTTAATTCAGGGCCTTGTAGCAATGGAGGCGCAGAGATTGGCTTGAGCCCCACTTGGGCAGCGTGGTGGCACAGTGGTTGGTACTGCTGCCTCACTGCAGTAAGGTCCCCATATTTAAGGAAGGGTGTGCTGGCCCTGGAGAGGGTCCAGAGGAGGTTCATGAAAATGGTCCCAGGAATTAAAAGCTTTGACATATAAGGAGTATTTGAGGATCCTGGGTCTGTACTCGATGGAGTTTAGAAGGATGATGGGGGATCTCATTGAAACTTACAGAATGCGGAAAGGCCTGGATAGAGTGGACGTGGGGAAGAAGTTTCCATTAGTAGGAGAAACTAGGATCCGAGGGCACAGTCTCAGAGTAAAGGGACGACTCTTTAGAAACGAGGAGGGATTTCTTCAGCCAGAGGATGTGAATCTGTGGAATTCGTTGCCACAGAAGGCTGTGGAGGTCAGATTATTGAGTTTATTTAAGACAGAGACAGACAGATTCTTGATTGGTAAGAGGATAAGAGATTATGGGGAGAAGGCAGGAGAATGGAGCTGAGAAACTTATAAGCCATGGTTGAATGGCGGAGCAGATTCGATGGGCCATTGGCCTAATTCTGCTCCTACGGCCGGAATTTTACCATCCCACCAGCCACGGGAATCGGAGTGGGCAAGGGGCAAACAATGGAAAGGTCCATTGACCTCGGGTGGGATTTTATGGTTTCGGGATGAGCTAGGCTGTAAAATTCCGCCCTATATCTTATGACAGCGCCAAGGACCCAGATTCAATTACAGCCATGGGCCTGGGTGGAATGTTCTTTTGAAAGTTGGCTGGAAAAGGGAAGAAGTCCATAACTCCCATCTCCAGGAACTTCTGCTGGAAAGTAAGCGTAACCGGATGTCAAATGTATACAGGATGCAGCCAGGTGCTGATGCACTCTGGGGATGCATAACACAAGCTCCAAACTCACTTTCCAAGCTCATACAGGAAGGCTTGGAGGGAGTATGTCACCTGGAAAACAAACATTTAAAATAAGATATACAGAAGCAAAGCACTGCTCCTAATTTCTTTGCTCCTCCATCCCTGAGACTGTAATGAGTGCCAAGTGGCCGCTGCAATTAAATAGCAGCTTCTGTAGCTAGATTATGCCTCTTGCTTTCATTTTTATTAAGGGCCTGACACATGTACCAGCTATTTACATCGAAAGCTGCCTGAATGAAAGAAGATGAAGAATAAAGATAGTAATTTTTGCCAAGGTGCAGTAATTATGCTGTGTCCGGAATCCTACTTGACATTTCTGCAGCATGTTGGGTGGTCCTGAAAAGCCCCTGTCGAAAGGCCGACTGCAGCTGCTAATGTTTAAACATCCAGTTTAGTACCTAACACAGGCTGGGTAATGAAGCCTCCAATTCTTCATGTCAACAGTTGGTGTATCATAGCATCTGGAGAATAAATGCAGAAATCATCCTGTGAGTATCTCGGTCTACAGAGAGAGGCCATTCGGCCCCGAAAGGAAACTGTAGCAGACAAACTGGATAGAGATAGAAGCAAAATAAACCCAATCATTCTCATGTCTATCCGAATCTGTAAGGTTTGACCTTAGTGTTTACTTGTGGCAGGATTACTTCCCACAAATACTTCCATTAAATTTTATTTAAAAATTCCACTACAGGCAGCATGGTGGCACAGTGGTTAGCACAGCTGCCTCACAGGGACCCGGGTTCGATTCCCAGCTTGGGTCACTGCCTGTGCGGAGTCTACACATTCTCCCTGTGTCTGTGTGGGATTCCTCTAATTGCTCCGGTTTCCTCCCACAGTCAGAAAAACAAGCTGGTTAGGTGCATTGGCCATCCTAAATTCTCCCTCAGTGTACCCAAACAGGCGCTGGAGTGTGGTGACAAGGGGATTTCCACAGCAACTTCATTGCAGTGTTAATGTGAGCCTATTTGTGATACAAATAAATAAACGTTAAACTAGATTGTTAACTTGCTATAATCAGCTGCTGTTTCACCATAACTAAACACCTTTTATTTCTATTGATAAAGACAGACAAACAAAAGGGGAGTCACAACACATTTGATTAACATTCTTCAAAATATAATTCTAGGTGGCTTGGAATAATGCAAACACATTTTACCAAGTACAATCAAATCTAAAGATTTTTTTGAGGCTATAAAATTGAGAAAGCCTTTAGTAGGCCATCAAATAACATTGACAAATCATCTGAAGAAGCATTACATTGAAGCTTGACAAAGGTGTTACTGAGCTAAATCGTCAATGATTATATAAAGAACAGCTGTAACTGATTATCTAACGAGGACCTCATTTACATCGTCTACCGAAGCAACGTAAGCAAGCTCATTGCAGCTGAAAACATTGAACATTCATTTAAAGCATCCATAACACTGGGGGGGAAATGGCCACGGCACTGCACAGGAGTGTGATTGAAGTAAAATGCACACTGGGGATGAGAATGATGCAGGTTTTGAAGAGTGTCTTAAAGGAGGAGGGGGAAAAAGAGGGAATATTTCCTCTTGGTAGGGAAAAACATAACTAGAGGTCATCAATATGAGACAGGGCATTGGGGAGAGTTACAGAACAAAAAGATTTAGGGGTACATATTCATAGCTTCTTAAAGGTGGAATCACAGATGGACAAAGTGGTGAAGAAGGCATTCAGTATGCTTGGTTTCATCAGTCAAAATATTGAATACGGGAGTTGGAACATCTTGTTGGAGTTGTACAAGACATTGCTAAGGCCACACTTGGAATACTATGTTCAGTTCTGGTCACCCTCTTATAGAAAGGATAGAACATAGAACAGTACAGCACAGTAAAGGGTCTTCGGCCTACGATGTTGTGCCGAGCTTTGTCCGAAACCAAGATCAAGCTATCCCACTCCCTATCATTCTGGAGTGCTCCATGTGCCTATCCAATAGCCGCTTGAATGTTCCTAAAGTGTCCAATTCCACTATCACAGTAGGCAGTCCATTCCACACCCCAACCGCTCTCTGTGTAAAGAACCTACCTCGGACATCCCTCCTATATCTCCCACCATGAACCTTACAGTTATGCCCCTTGGTGACAGCTACATCCACCCGAGGAAATAGTCTCTGAATGTTCACTCTATCTATCTCCCTCATCATCTTATAAACCTCTATTAAGTTGCCTCTCAACCTCCTCCGCTCTAAAGAGTAAAGCTCTAGCTCCCTCAACCTTTCCTCATAAGACCTACCCTCCAAGCCAGGCAGCATCCTGGTAAATCTCGTCTGCACTCTCTCCAATGCTTCCACATCCTTCTTATAGTGAGGTGACCAGAACTGCACACAATATTCCAAACGTGGGTCTCACCAAGGTCTGGTATTATTTCAGCATAACCCCACGACTCTTAAACTCAAACCCCTTGTTAATAAACACTAACATACTATAAGCCTTCTTCACGGCTCTATCCACTTGAGTGGCAACCTTCAGAGATCTGTGGATATGAACCCCGAGATCTCTCTGTTCCTCCAAATTCCTCAGAACCCTACCTTTGACCCTGTGATCTGCATTCAAATTTGTCCTACCAGGATGAATCACCTCGCAGATATTATTAAATATTATTATTAAACTAGAAAGAGTGCAGAAAAGACTTACTAGGATGCTACCCTGACTTGATGGCTTGAGTTATAAGGAAAGGCTGGATAGACTGGAACTTTTTTCTCTGGAGTGTAGAAGGCTGAGGGTGATCTTATAGAGGTCTATAAAATAATGAGGGGCACAGATCAGCATGATAATATCTTTTCCCAAAGGTAGGGGAGTCTAAAACTAGAGACCATAGGTTTAAGGTGAAAGGGGAGAGATGCAAAAGTGTCCAGAGGGACAATTTTTTCACACGGGATGTTCAGTGTCTGGAACAAGCTGCCAGAGGTGGTAGTAGAGGCAGGTACAATTTTGTCTTTTAAAAAGTGTTTAGATAGTTACATGGGTAAAATGGTTATAGAGGGCTATGGGCCAAATGTGGGCAATCGGGATTAGCTTAGGGGTTTAAAAAGAAACAGGTGGCATGGACAAGTTGGGCCGAAGGGCCTGTTTGCACGCTGTAAACTTCTACGAGTCTATGAGATAGTCATCAAGAAATCTAATCGGCGAATTCACAAGAAACTTCTTCACCCAGAGAGTGGTGAGAAAATGGAATTTGCTACCGCAAGGAGTGATTGAAGCACATCACATAAATATATTTAAGGCAAGGTTCAACAATCATTTGTGGAAGGCAGGAATAGAGAGCTGTGAGGAAAATGGAATAGAGGGTTATGAAGAAGATGGAATAGAGGGCTATGAGGGAGTTGGGAATAGAGGATTAGAAAGAGGACAGAAATAGAGGCTTATGAGAGAGACGGGAATAGAGGGTATTCGGGAGACGCGAACGGAAGGTTATGAGGGAGATGGAATAGAGGGTTATGGGGGAGTTGGGAATAGAGGATTATAAGGGAGTTGGAATAGAGGGTTATGAGGGAGATGGAATAGAGGGTTATGAGGGAGATATGGGAGAAAACCAAAGCACTTGGAAGAAACCCATGGGGAGAATGTACAGACTCCGCGCAGATAATGACCAAAGCCAGGAATTGAACCTAGGTCACTGGCACTGTGATGCAGCAGTGCCACGGTGCCAATCTAATTAGTGGCTTTGAATTATCTGTGCTCACAGAACCAGTTTCTCTTATTGCATGTATTATATTCAGGGCAACATATTCGCATCATCTCATGGTCATATTCTATTTTATTGCACAGATGATATTTTACTCCTATAACCTTTATATTAATATAATTGCATGAAGTAATTTATTAATTCTTTTTCTTAAAATAGCGGAAGAGGAATTATAAAATCAGATGTGTTGCTAGTTAATAAGGCACCAATAAACTAGCTCGAGGTAAAGAAACATTTGAAGTCCAGCGATCATTATGTTCTTAATGCAATCGTGAAGGGTTAGTATTCAGGTACAGCAAATAATTAAGAAAGCTAATAGAATGTTATGGTTTATTGCAAGGGGAATTGAATACAACAGTAAGGAGGGTATGCTTCAGTTATTCAGGCATTGGTGATTCCACATTTGTGTACAGTATTGGTCACGTTATTTAAGGAAGGATGTAAATGCATTGGAAGCAGTTCACAGAAGGTTTACCAGACTAATACCTGGAATGGGCAGGTTGTCTTATGAGGAAAAGTTGGACATTCTATCTGCCAGAGTTTAGAACCTTAACAGATGATTTGATTAAAACATATGAGATGCTGAGGGTAGTGACAGGATGCATGTGGATAGGATTTTCATATGAGAATCTAGAATTAGGTTTCAATTTAAAAATAAGGTGTTTGCCCATTTAAGACAGCAATGAGGAGATTTTTTTTCTCTGAGAGCCATGAGTCTTTCAAGTTCTCTTCCTCAAAAAGCAACGAATAGTCAAAAAAAAGGCAGTGGAAGCAAAGTATTTGAATATTTTTCAGGCAAAGATGGAAAGATTCTTAATAAGCAAGGGGGTGAAAGTTTGTAGGAAGTAGATGGGAATATGGAGTTGATGTTACAATCAGATCCGTTATAATTTCATTAAATGGCAGAGCAGGCTCGAGGGGCTGAATGGCCTACTCCTGCTCCTATGTTGGCATGAAATAAGGATAGAGTAGAACCACGTAAAATTGGATTTAAGGAGGGCAGACTTAAAGGGGATTCAAGCAAAGGAAGACCAAGAAATGAATAAGAAACACAAACAAAGAATGTAAATGGAACTGTAACAAAAGGCTAAGGGATTTTAACAAAGCAGCGACATGGTGACACAGTGGTTAGCACTGCTGCCTCACAGGGACCCGAGTTCAATCCTGGCTTGTGTGACTGTCTGTGTGGAGTTTGCACGTTCTCCCCATGTCTCTGGGTTTCCTCCAGATGCTCCCTCCCACATTCTGAAAGACATGCCAGTTAGGTGCATTGGCCCGAACAGGAGGCAGACTGTGGCAACTTGGGGAATTTCACAGTAACTCCATTGAGGTGTTAATGTAAGCCCGACTTGTGACTAATAAATAAATAAAATAAACATTCTGTAAGTCTATTAGGAGCAAGAATTGGAGATGGAGGGGAATTGTATTATTGTGGCAGAACAGGAAAGTGGCAGATTTATGAATTCACCACTTTGCAATTGTTTTAGGGAATGGGGTGAGTTAAGATGTCTGAAGTGAGGGTGAAGCGTGAGGCACAGAGTAGGCAAGGAAGGGGGAGTTTTCCCATCCCGCCTGCCACAGGAACCAAAGCAGACAGAGGGCAGACCATACAAAGACCCATTGGCCTCAGGTGGGGTTTTCCGGTTTTGGGGCGGGTACAGCCGGAAAATCCCACCCAAGTCATCAACAGTAGAATGTGGAAGGTAAGCAAGGCTCCAGATTCTGACAAGGTTCACTCAAAAGTAACTGGCTGAGGCGATTGCAAATCCCCTCTCTTCAAATGTCTTCAAAGTTGTGCAACATTTTGTGGGTTAGAATGCAGCAAATGTGATCCCTGTCTTTTTTATTTAGTAAAAAGTCTGACAACACCAGGTTTTAGTCCAACTGATTTATTTGATAATATACTCACAAGCTTTCGGGTTAGTCCCTTCGTCAGGTGAATGGAGAGTTCTGGCCTCAGACAGAGCATATAAAGCACAGACAGTTTAGAGATTACTGATTAGAATGCGAATCCTTACACCTAACCTGCTGTTCAAGACCTGAAGTGGCTGACAATGTGAGTGGAAGGAGCACTGATCACAGGTTACAGAGATGTGTATCAGTTGGACTAAAACCTGGTGTTGTCAGACTTTTTACTGTGTTTACGCCAGTCCAACGCCGGCATACCCACATCATGTTTTTTATTTAGAACAGACAAGGGGTGAATCTTCAGACTGAGAGTCTTAACTCAATTGTGCAGAAAATGTTTGACATCTGGAAGGAGAGATTCGAGATTTGTTGGAAATCTTTCAGAGATAGCATGGCACGGTGGCACAGTGGTTAGCACTGTGTTCAATTCTGGCCTCAGATGACTGTGGAGTTTGCACATTCTCCTCATGTCTGCATGGGTTTCCTCCAGATGTATTGGTTACCTTCCACACTCTAAGAATGTGTGGGTTAGGTTGATTGGCCATGCTAAATTGCCCCTTCAGGGAGATTAGCAGGATAAATGTGTGGGGATGCAAGGGTAGGGCTTGGAGGGGATTATTGTCAGTGCAGGCTCAATGTGCCAAATGGCCTCCTTCTGCACTGTAGGAATTCTATGATGATATATGATAGATAGGAGTGAGGCAATCTGTACTATCAATCTTGATTTCACAACGATATTTAACACTGTCCCAGATATCCAACTGATGCAAAAGGCGCATAACTATGGGAAAGGTAGCAAAGTATTCTGCTAGATAGTTGACTGATTGGAAGCTGGATAATAAAAGATGGTGGTGTGCAGGCAGGTGTCAATGGCTGAAGCACCTCTGTTGATACCATATTGAATGTAATGTTGAGTGATGCTAATGATTATGTGATAACCCAAAGGAATTTGGTCAGGCCAGGTGAGTAAGTAGAGAGGTGGCAGGTCGAGTTCATCATGGAAATGTGCAACATCACAAGGCTACCTAGAATTGGGAACCATTGATTATATTTTATGGGAAGTAACAAAATAAGAAAGAGATCAGGATAGTTTGATGATGGATCGTTAAATCCTAACGTTTCAGTGTTTCCAGGAAGTGAGGAAAATAGCGGATAAAATGTTTGTATGTATATTAAAAGTATGACTCAAGTCTAAGAGGGTGCAGTCCAATTTGTATCTGGCCTTGGTGAGACTTAAACTGGAGTATTGTGTTCAATCTCTTAATCAAAAGCCAATATGTAGATATATTAGAGAAGGTCATACTTAATTCATGAATATACAGAGCTGGAGAATGTAGGAAAATGAAAAGTTCAATCAGACCCTCAAGCCTCTTTCATCATTCGTCATGGGATTATGTCTGATCTTTACTTCAACCACATTTATCTGTCTTTGCTCCATATCCCTTCAGCCCCTTGGCAAAAATCTGCCCTCAGAACATTACTTTCTAAGAAAGAGTAAGAATAGGAGAAAATTGATGACAATGTCAAAGATCTTCCCAGGTAAATGGAAGCTTTCCTGTCAGGTACATCATTTAAGAACCACAGAATGCAGCTTTCTTAGATGGGCACGGTGGCACAGCGGTTAGCACTGCTGCCTCACAACGGCAGGACCCAGGTTCAATTCCCGGCTTGCATCGCTGTCTGTGCAGAGTCTGCACATTATCCCCATTTCTGCGTGGGTTTCCTCCGGGTGCTCCGGTTTCCCACCGCAGTCTGAAAGACGTGCTGGCTAGGTATATTAGCCATGCTAAATTCTTGGTGTACGTGAACAGGTGACAGAGTGTGGCAACTAGGGGATTTTCACAATAACTTCATTGCAGTGTTAATGTTAGCTTACTTGTGACCGTCATATAAACTTCAATTTAAAAGAAGACAGAAAATTTAGAAAATTTTTTTAACTGATGATACAATTGTGAGCTAGTCAGGGAAGATTCTGAAGAGAGACTTGATGAATTCCAATTAGGAAAGGGGATACTGAAATGCTGGTTTAAGAAGCATGGTAAGTAGACTGCTGACAGATTTATAAGGGCCGGTTGAATTGAGAAACTGTTCTCTCTTAATCAGAACATTACGATGCAAATTAGCATACTTCTAAATTGTTAAGAAAGCCTTATAAATTCTGAGCACATATCAGAAACTTGGCAAGGGTTGCTCTTATATTTGAGGATTTTTTTGATAACTTGAAGACGCACATCTAGCTAAAACTTTAACCTTAATTGGCATAAATTATATACAATCTGTAAAGAATGCAGAGAATATCAAGTGGGTGAACTGATTAGTTGCAGCAAATGGTGCTAGGGAACTGCACACTAATCTGCTTAACATGTTGAATCGTGTGAAGCAGCAGTCAACAAAGTTAGATAAATTAGAGACCTTTATGCTTGTATTGTGCACACTAGCCTGGTCAGACCATGCTATGATGGGATTGGATGCTGGAACCATGTTTCAAATTATATATTCCTACAGTATCATAGAATAAGGTTAGCAGGGTGGCACAGTGGTTAGCACTGCTGCCTCACAACGCCAGGGGCCAGCACTCGATTCCCAGCTTGGGATACTGTCTGTGTGGATTTTGCATGTTCTCCCCATGTCTGCATGGTTTTCCTCTGGATGTTCGGAGAGACATGCTGGTTAGATGGCATTGGCCATGCTAAATTCTCCCTCAGCGTACCTGAACAGGCACCAGAGTGTGGTAACCAGGGGATTTTCACAGTAACTTCATTGCAGTGTGAATGCAAGCCTACTTGTGACTAATAAATAAAATAGAATCAAACTGCACAGAAGGAAATCATTCCACCCATTATGCTCTTTGAAAAGTCTATCCAATTAGTCCTATTCTTTCCCCATTAGCTCTGCCAACTCTCCCAAATAATGTTCATTTTGTGACATTGTAATTGCAACATGATGTGAGTGCTCACTATGACAAAAAGTTGTATTTACATAGTGCCTTTAACATGGTTAAATGGCCCAAAGCATTTCACAAGGCCTTGACTTTGATCATGAGCACTCTTTAGCAAGCTCAAAAAGTTAGGTCAAAGAATCTTAAAAGAGGAAAGGGAGGAAGGGAGAGAGAGAGAGTTGGATTTCCAAAGCTTTGAGGCATCGGCAGCTGGAGGTGTTGCCATCAATAATGGAGTGATTAACATTGAGGTGCTCAAGAGGCCAAACTTGGAAGAGTGCAGGGATCTCGACGGGTTGGAAGGGTGGGAGCATTTGTAGAGAGAGGCCATGGAGTGGTTTGAAAACAATATTGAGAATTTTAAAATTAATGTGTGGCTGAACTGGGAGCTTGCATAGGTCAATGAGTACAGGGGTGATGTGGGAACAGTGACCATGGCATGTTAGGACATGGGCAGCAGAGAGATGCCCTGAATTTACAAACTACAGTGTGAAAGGCCAGTCAGGAGTGTGTTGGAATAGTCAAGTCTGCAGGTAGCAAAGGCATTGAAGAGTCTTAAAGTTTATAAAGTTTATTAGTATCACAAGTTGGCTTATGTTAACACTGCAATGAAGTCACTGTGAAAATCCCCTAGTTGCCACACACTGGTACCTGTTTGAATACACTGAAGGAGAATTTAGCATGGCCAATACACTAACTGAAACGTCTTTCAGGCTGTGGGAGGAAACTAGAGCACCGGGGGAAACCCATGCAGACACGAGGAGAACATGTAAACTCCACACAGACAGTGACCCAAGCCAAGAATCAAACCCAGGTCCCTGACGCTGTGAGGCAGCAGTGCTAACCACTATGCCACCAAGCCGCCCTGGTGACGGGGTTTCCAGCAGGAAGTGACATGTGCAGGGGCAAAGTTGGGGAACATTGCAGAGGTGAAACTAAGTGGCACTGAATCATAGTTGGAATTTTACCTTGGGTTCAAAAATTATCTCAAGCTTGTTAACAGTCTGGTTTAGCCTTGGACAGTGGCCAGGGAAGGGGTGGAGTTTGTGGTAGGAAGCAAAAATGTTGGGCAGTGGGATTTTACAGTCTTACTCATCCCAAAACGGTAAAACCCCACCCGAGCTCAACAGAACTTCCCTTGCTCTGCCTCGTGGCTGCTCCTATTCCCATGGTGGGCAGGCTGATAAAATTTCAGCCAATGGCTTTGGGATTCCCAATATTTCATTGAATGAAAGTTCTGTGCATTAAGTACTGAATGTTGGACAATCAATCTGGCAACTTAGAGAAAGTAGAGAAATCAGGATAGCTAGTGATTAGAAAGAGCTGAGTGTTGTCAGCATACGTGAAAACTGACACTGGCTTTTGATAATACCACCGAGGTATCCGCCCCAACCCCCCCTCCCACCTCCTCAACAAATGCCAGGGGCAAGGCCACCTCCCCTAGACTAGCCTTCACCACAGCCATTAAAATGCCAATGATCCTATAATTAGCTAGAGGTGGGACATCTGTCTCCCACCAAGAGGAGGCCCACCTCCAAGATCCAGCAGCCAGTCAGGGGGTTTGGAGCACTTACATCCCTGCAGAACCACTGACAGTAATGGCCAATACTACAACAGCAGTGAGGCCCAATGAAAGATATTCAGCATTGGAGCTCAGATGCAAATTGAATCTAGCCAATTAGCGGGACTAGGCTAGAAGGCCTTAGTGAGAGCAATGGGTTGCATGGTTAGAAAGGGCTGGGACTTGGAATGTAGGCAAGGAGGGTTCACATCTTTTGAAAAGGAGATGGCATGGGGATCCTTCAATACGTAGAAACATATGCATAAAATAGAAGTAGGAGTAGACCATTTGACCCTTCGAGCCTGCTTCACCATTCATTTTGATCATGGTGATCATCAAATTCAATATCCTGATTCCTCCCTTCCTCCCTGTATCCCTTGATCCCTTTACCCCCAAGAGCTATATCTAATTTCTTCTTGAAATCAAATAATCAACTATTTTCTGTGGTAAAGAATTCTACATTCACCAATCACTGGGTGAAGGAATTTCTCCTCACCTCAGTCCTAAAGGATTTACCCCTTATCCTCAAACCATGACCCTTAGTTTTGGATTCCCACACCATCGGGAATATTCTTTCTGTATCCACCTTGTCTAAACCTGTTAGAATTTATAAGACTTTATGAGATCCCCTCTCACTCTTCTAAACTCCAATGAATATAATCCTAACCAATTTAGTTTCTCCTCATATGACAGTCCTATTTTCCCAGGAATCAGGCTGGTAAACCTCTGCTGTATTTCCTCTATAGCAAGGACATCCTTCCTCAGATAAGGACACCAAAACTGCACACAGTACTCCAGATGTGGCCTCATCAACACTCTCTACAATTGCAGCAAAACATCCCTACCCCTAGACTCAATTCCTTTTGCTATGAAGACCAACATACCATTTGCCTTGTTTACTGCCTGTTGTACCTGTGCACTTACTTTCAGCAACTGATTTATGAGGTCTTGTTGAGTAACCAACTCTCTTTTGTGCTCACAGAATCGTCTAGCTATTCCCCTGACAATTGCATCCCCTATGATTCTTGCATTTTAAGGCCTTTTGCCCTCCCCTCTACCCCATGTGCAGCGGAGTTAACATTGATGCTATGAATTTAGCTGCTGCTGTAGCCTCTACAAGGCCATTCCCATCAACAGTATCCAAAATGGTATATCTGTTTTGCAGGGGAATAGCCATTGGAGATTCCTGCACTGCCTGTCTGGTCCTCTTGCTCTGCCTGGTGGCCATACATTCCCTTCCTGCCTGTGGAATCTGAGCTTGCGGTATGACCACCTCTCTAAACATACTATCCATGATATTCTCCATCTCACAGATGCTCCACAGTGTCCCCAGACACTGCTCCAGCTTCGAAACCCAGGCTTCCAGGAGCTGTGGCTGTAGACACTTCCTGCACATATGCTGGTCCTGGGAACTGGAAACATTCCTGGTCCCCCACATGGAGCAAGAAGAGCCCACCATGGCATGAAGCTTTCCTGCCATGTCTTCAAATTAAATTAATCTTCTTAATATCAAACACCATCAACTAGGGACCTTCTTCTCTGTTCTTGTTATTGTAAAATATATTTCTCACAAATAATGGGCATGAGGCACCCATCAAGCAGGCGCACACACCCATGCATCCCTGCCCATCACCAAAGCTCACCAGGTTTTACCAGGTCAAATACCTGCTGTGGTACTGATTGGGCATGAATAGTCACTTAAAGAGTTTCAATTGTCCCCTGGGTGGGCTGCCTGATGAAGTAAGTGATGGGGCTAGGTTAGGCCAGGTCAGTTTGCTGCTCATAAGGCAATGACAAATGCTTTGATGAAGCTTCAGAAGATAAAAGCTGCAACCTGAGGAAGACCAAGGGGTGCAAAAGGGTTCAGCAGGGGTGTGGAAAGACAGTGGTGAGAAACGAAAGGTGGTTGACCTCAGGAGAGACAGATCACAAAAGCATGCAATAATTAGTAGAAATGAATCTAATGACCTTGTATCTAGGGTGGCACCCAAAACTGGGAAAGTCCAACTTACAGTGGACCTATTAAGATAAATACAAACAGGTAGTAAGAAAGGAACAGAGGAGATAATTGGAGGGAGTCCAAGAAGTGATGCAATGGCAGAGTCAGCGCCATCTCTCAGACTCTCCGCCTCTTCCATGCAAACATGGGTGTGTTTTAACATTTACTCATCCCGAAACCATAAAATCCCACCCAAGATCAATGGACCTTTCTATGGTCCACCCATGCCTGCTCCAGTTCCTGTGATGGACAAGCCGGTAAACTTCCAGCCCTCAGCTTCTTCATATAAACAGTGACTGATCCTGGATGCTGGAATGTTGAAATGATTATCTGGCTGTTTGTGATGAGACTCTCTGTTTTTGCTCAACCCCAAGATCTGAGCATAAGCGAATGAGGCCAAGATGCAAGCATTTCATGAATTTGTTCACCTTTGTTGTGTCTTTGTAACAGCTCCTCATCAGATATGATGGATTCACCAGACACCCTGTGTTTGTGAAATGTTAATATATGTTTTTCACTGGGGGAACAGGCCCCAATGTACATTTCACCCCATCAAGTGTGAGAAGGTTCAAAACTCAGCCATGTACCAAAAGCCAGTAGTTGGAAAGTCACGTCCTGTCTAGGAAAGATCTTGTTAATACATGAGTAAGCAGGAAATTCAAACAGGAGAAATGTGGTCCAGTAATGGACTAGTAATCCAGAGACCTTTTCTAATGCTCTGGGGCTATGGGTTTGAATGTCAGCTGGTGGAATTTAAATTCAATTAACGAATCTGGAATATAAAGCAAGTCTCTGACAGTTGTCATGGCAACCATTACTTAGATTGTTGTAAAAACCCATTTGGTTCACTAATGCCCTTTTAAGGGAGGAAATCTGCCATCCTCACCTGGTCTGGTTCCATGTGACTCCAGACCACAGCAGTGCGGTTGACTCTTCACAGGATAGTAGGGATGGATGACAAATCCAAAGGTTAGGTGGATTGGCCATATCCGCGGGGTAAATACATGGGGTTACAGGGATTGACCATGCTGAATTGCCCCTTAGTGCCTCAAAATGTGTAGGTTAAGGGGATCAGCAGGGTAAATATATGAGGTTATGGGGATAGGGCCTGAGTAAGATGCTTTAATAGAGAGATGGTGCAGATTCAATGGGCTGAATGGCCTCCTTTTGCACTCCAGAGTTTCTATGATTCTATAAATGCTGACCTTGCCAGCGATACACAGAGCCCATGAAAGAATAAAGAAAGAAAATGCAAGAGCCCCAGCTCTGTATGGGAAAATTGACAAGTTGCCTTCCAACAATAATTTAGGACTAAATTAATAGTCATTTATGCAAATGTGGGCTAATTAAGAAGAGCCAGCCTGGATTTCTTTGGGAAAATTTGTATTTTGCTAACTTGCTGAAAAGGCAAAAGAGAAGGTTGATGAGGGCAACATTGCTGATGTGATATACATGGACTTCCAAAAGGCAATGCCACACACTAGACTTGTGGGCAAAGTTATCGTTTATGGACAGTTGCAACACAGATATGAAATTGGCTGAGTGACATGAAACACAGGGTAGCAATTAATGGATATTTTTCGGGCTGGAGGAAGATTTGTGTTGGAGTTCCCTGTGGGTCAGAGTTGGGACCTTTGCTTTTCCTAATATGTATTAATGACCTAGACCTTAGTGCACAGAGAATGATTTATTAACACAATTCCAAAGTGAATGGGTAGCAATTCAGGCAACAGATTCAGCTTCCAGTTTGCAGATACCCTTATTGGATCACTGTGAAATCATCAAGAAAGAAAGAGCTATATGAAAACCTTTGGTTATAAAAACAAGGGCAATAACTTGTATTTATGTAGCGCCTTCAACATGAAACTTCCCAAGGTACTTCACCAGAGCATCACAAAACAAAGTGTGACACCAAGGCATAGAAGGAGGCTTTAGATTCTTGATTAACAAGGGGATGAAAGATTATCAGGGGTAGGCAGTAATGTGGAATTGAGGTTACAGTCAGATTAGCCGTGCACACTCTCCTTTCCTCCATTAACAGAATGCTTTGTCTGTATAGCATGCAAGAAACAATATTTTTCACTGTACACTAATACATGTGACAATAATAAGTCAAATCAAATTAAATCAAAGATCTCATTGAATGGTAGAGCAAGCTTGAAGGCCTACCCCTGTTCCTCATGCATATGCTGGAATGTAGGTCAGGTGACCAAATGCAAGGTCAAAGATATTATGATGCATCTTAAAGGAAGAAACAGGGATAGGGAGAGAGTTCAAGAGCTTGGGACCTAGACAGCTGAAGGCACAGCCAACAATGACAGAGCAATTATGACTTGGAATACACAAAAGGCCAGAAGCGGAGGAGCACAAATGTCCCGAAGGTGTTTGAGGAGATTACAGAGATAGAGAAGGGCAAGACAAAGGTTAGATTTGAAAACAAAGATGAGAATTTTAAAATCAAGGTGTTGGTTGACCAGGAGCCAATACAGGTCAGCATGAACTGGAGTGATAGGAGAATGGGACCTTAAATTTACAGAGTGTGGAATCTGAGAGATCAGCCAGTACTGAGTGCATTGACATAACCAAGAAGTCTCAAGATAATGAAGGCAGGGATAAGGGTTTCAGCAGCTGATGAATTAAGACAGAAACAAAGTTAAATGATGTTCTGAAGCTAGAAATAGGCTTAGTAATAGTGCGATGTGAAGGGGAGGGTGCGGGAAACAGGTGGCCTTAAATTTAACTTTGAGATTGGGCCCCCTTTATATCAGGTGCCCCAATCTCAGATTCCAGTTTTGCTGGTGTGTTTAGGCCCCATCCCTCCAGCTGTGATCCTCGCCGGCACTTTGAAATTGCAGAGAGGAGAGAAAAGGCAGCCATGAAATCAATGAGTCTCACACAGCTTTCCTCACCTGATCCAACAACACCTTGTGGAATTTTGGGAAAACTGCACTCCCGATATTTGGAATAAAATTCCTGTTCAGTAAATGGGGAAAAAAATCCTTTACTGCATCTCCACAAAAGCCACCTGTCATCTTGCTCAAGTGCCTTTTTCTTCCTCATGTGTGAGCCTTACAGGGGACTGTGACCAATGTAAGGCATCAGAGCCAAACCAGACCCTGTCCTCAACTGATGTCCATATATGAACACTTTTCACCAGAAGCTACCTATTGGCAGAGAGAACTCGGAATCATGTCCGACATTTCCTGTTGTTGGCCAGGGGGTATTAACTCGAATTGTCGCAATTCCACTTTCAGCCCTTTTGAGATGAATTGAGCTAGCATTAAGCAGGATTGAATCTGGGACATGCTCAATTCCAGAATCAGACAGTGTACTTCATTGGAAAAGCCCACCACACAGCTACTTCGAAGGGATGAGTGGGGGGTGGCACTCTACCACGGAGAATAATCATGGATGTATAACCGTGATTTGCTTGCCCCATTGAAACAAATATTATCCTCAAAAATCCAACAGGTCTTTTGCAGCTATTAGTTTGGTTCTTGGGCTGTGCTAGTTCCTGGCCAGCTTTGTGTCCCAACTGAGAAACACAGTATGCGCGCACAGCCCTATTGAAATAAAAAATAAAGAATTTGCATTTACATTCTGTACTTTACGTCCTGCGGTTGTGCTTCACAGCCTAACTTTCTAATGTGTGATCACTTACTCTTGTAAGTTATAGCAGCCAATTTTAGATACAGCAAGATCCCATGAACAACAATGATGTAAGTGACCAGGTAATCTGTTTGAAGTGTTATTTGAGGAACAGATGTTGACGAGGAAACCCAGCAGAACCTTCCTGCTCCTTTTCAATTATGTCCATGGGCTCTTTTACATCTGGCTGACTTGATTAAATATCTCATCTGAATGGCAGGACCTCGAACAGTAAAGTACTCTCTCAGCACCAAAGTCTCAGCCTTGATTGTACGCTCAAGTGTCTGAAGTGGGATGTGACTCTATAACCTTCTGATTCACAGGCTAGGGAGTTGCCTCCGAGCTACTGCTGAGATGTCGACTGCAATGAGGTAATCCCAAAAATTTGCAGCAGTATTGTTTCTATTACTTAAGTGCCAAGTATAGAAAGTGGGCCTCTTTGACCACCCTACCACTCACTTTCATATAAAACATTCACACCAGTATCATATCGCACCAGTAACACATAATTATTGCACTGTAAATTTCCATTGTACGATGTAAACTAAACACACACTTTTCACTCAAACAAGTCTATTTTTGCCACTGCACTTTGTACCAAAGTGAATGCTGGCCTTGAAAATGACAGATATACCAGTAGCTTTGTGTTGTTATCCTATCAGATTATCAATACTTCTTGTATAAGATTCCATTCACTGGCAATGCAACTGATGCCCTAAGCACTCTGAATTTCTTATACCCTGCTAACCTCAGACTTCCCACATGCATATATATATATGAATATTCTCATCAGCTTGTCCCTCAAGTGGCATGGAGCCGCAGGCAATCACAATACCATTTTAACTATGATTTGATTTATTATTGTCCCATTTTTTGGGATACAATGAAAAGTATTGTTTCTTGTACTATACAGACAAAGCATACTGTTCATAGAGAAGAAAAGGAGAAGGTGCAAAATATACTGTTACAGTCTTAGCTAGGATGTAGAAAAAGATCAACTTGATATATGGCAGGCCCATTCAAAAGTTTGATGGTAGCAGCGAAGACAATGACTGAATTATCCTTCATATCCCCAAAATGGACTATTATTTAAATGGTAAAAAATTGCAGCATGCTGGGTGCAGAGGGACCTGGGTGCCCTTGTGCATGAATTGCAAAATGTTGGTTTGCAGGTGCAGCAGGTAATTAAGAAGGTAAATGGAATTTTGTCCTTCATTGCTAGAGAGATGGAGTTTAAAGACAGCGAGGTTATGTTGCAGTGTATAAGGTGCTGGTGAGGCCACACCTGGAATACTGTATACACTTTCGATCTTCTTTCTTGAGAAAGGATATACCGGCACCGGAGGGGGTGCAGAGGAGATTTATCATATTGATTCTGGATTTGAGAGGGTTGGCTTATGAGGGGCGGCTGAGTAAACTGGGGCTATACTCATTGGAATTTGGAATTTGAGAGGGGACATTATAGAAACGTATAAGATCATGAAGGGAATAGATAAGAAAGAAGTGGGGAGGTTGTTTCCACTGGCGGGTGAAATGAGAACTAGGCGGCATGGCCTCAAAATAAGGGGAAGCAGATTTAGGACTGAGTTACGGAGGAACTTCTTCACCCAAAGGCGAATCTGTGGAATTCTCTGCCTAGTGAAGCAGTTAAGGCTACCTCGTTGAATGTTTTTAAGGCAATGTTTGATAGATTTTTGAACAGTAAAGGAATTAAGAACTATGGTGAGCGGGCGGGTAAGTAGAGCTGAGTCCACAAAAAGCTCAGCCATGATCTTATTGAATGGCGGAGCAGGTTTGAGGGGCCAGATGGCCCATTCCTGCTCCTAGTTCTTACGTTTATATCTTCTATACAATAAGATGTGAGAATTAGGAATTCGCAAAATAGGCATTGCTGCATTTAGGAATAATACCAATTTGTATAGAACCTTGGTAGACCACACGTGGAGTATGTAAACAGTTCAAGTCTCCATATTATGAGAAGGACATAGGTACAATGTAGATGATTAACTATAATGATCCATGAACTGATATCAGTTTTACCCATCAGGGAAGAGTGAAAAATCTTGAGCTCTTTCCTCTAGAAGAAAAGAATAGGGGGTGAACTGATTGAGGTTGTTAAAAATTCTGAAAGGTTTTGAAATGGTGGGTGGACTGGATTTTTCCCTCTGGGGGAAGGAAACAGAAGTCAGAGCTGTTTGCATACCCTGTTTCCACCCACCAACCCCCAGGAGTGAAGCTGTAATTCTTTAGGATTTTCACAGAGGTATCACAGATCTCTGAAGGTAGCCACTCAAGTGGATAAAGCTGTGAAGCAGGATTATTGTGTGTTAGACAGGGGGTTAGAGTTTAAGAGCCGTGGGGTTATGCTGCAACTGTACAGGACTTTGGTGAGACCACATTTGGAATATTGTGTGCAGTTCTGGTCATCTCACTGTAAGAAGGACGTGGGAGCATTGGAGAGAGTGCAGAGGAGATTTATCGGGATGCTGCCTGGTTTGGAGGGTAGGTCTTATGAGGAAAGGTTGAGGGCGCTGGGGCTTTTCTCTTCAGAGCGGAGGAGGATGAGAGGTGACTTAATACAGGTTTATAAGATGATGAGGGGGATAGATAGAGTGGACGTTCAGAGGCTATTTCCTCAGGTGGATGTGACTGAAACTAAGGGGCATAACTATAAGGTTCATGGTGGAAGATATAGGAGGGATGTCCTAGGTATGTTCTTTACTCAGAGAGTGGTTGGGATGTGGAATGCACTGCCTGCTGTGATAGTGGAGTCGGACACTTTAGGAACTTTCAAGCGGTTATTGGATAGGCACATGGAACACACCAGAATGATAGGGAGTGGGATAGCTTGATCTTGGTTTGAGACATAGCTTGGGACAACATCGAGGACCAAAGGGCCCGTATTGTGCTGTACTGTTCTATGTACCAATTTATTTGACATGGGAGCAGATTCCCTGTCTAATAGAGGGCAGAGGGCAGAGGGCTGACTCTTGAGGGCTTCCAACTTGGGGAGGGGAAGGTAAGTAATTGAAAGAGAGCTTCAACATGGAGGCATCTGACCACCAGCATTTCCAAACCATGCAAATACAAGCCAGGAAAAGCAGCCAAGCTACCAAGATTATTGGGGACAGTTTGGGACGGAGTGAGGGTGGCTGCTGTGGGGCAGTGGGGAGTGGGGGAAGATGGTGAGAATTGTGGTTGTGAGGGACATTTAGCTACATTTGCAGCAGCTAAGTTAAACTGCCCCCTTTTGCTGTTTTTATTTGCTCTTAAAGCCTCGCAGCACCAGGCACCCAGGTTGATTCCTGGCTTGGGTCACCATCTGTACAGAGCCTGCACATTCTCCCCATGTCTGCGTGGGTTTCCTCCCACAGTCTGAAAGACATGCTGGTTAGGTGCATTGGCCGTGTTAAATTCCCCGTCAGTGTACCCAAACACCTTATCTTTTACTCTGATGTGCTGGGCTCCTCCATCATTGAGGATGGGGATATTTGTGGAGCCTCCTCCTCCAGTGAGTTGTTTTATTGTCCACCATCATTCTCAACTAGATGTGGAAGGACTGCAGAGCTTAGATCTGATCCATTGTTTGGGGATCGCTTAGCTCTGTATATCACTTGCATTCAAGTAGAAAGTTATGTTGATGAGCCCAGACCCCTGGCACTGCGAGGCAGCAGTGCTGACCACTGTGCCACCATGCCACCCAAAATGGCTTGCATCAGGAATGAGAATAGACCAATGCTTAATCTAAAATCAGAGGGGCATACGGTGCTTTCTGTATGTAATATTTTAAAGCTGGATGGGTGGGTAGCACAATGGTTAGCAGGGCTGCCTCACACACCAGAGATCCAGGTTCAATTCCAGCTTTGGGCCATTATCTGTGTGGAGTTTGCACATTTTCCCACTATCTACGTGGGCTTCCTCCGGGTGCTCTGATTTCCTCACACACTCCAAAGATGAGCAGGTTAGGTTGATTGGTCCTGATAAATTTTCTGTTAGTGTCAGGGGGATTAGAGGGTAAATGCATGGGATTCTGGGGATAGGGCCTGGGTGGGATTGTTGTCTGTGCAGGCTCAATGGTTCAAATGGCCTCCTTCTGCACTACAGGGATTCTATGATTCTATAAATTAACGGAACCCTGATAGATCATTTCACCACATTTGGGACTGCTTCAATACCGATACTGGAATGCAATGTTTTGTCATTTAATCCAATAACTGACAAGGTAACATTACAAAAACAAACTGCTTCAAGCCTTTTCTTTTCATTTCAGGTTTTAAATTGACAAGTGTGCTTTTTTTATGTTTAATCTACTCCTCTGCTGACCACCCAGCTGACTTTCCAGCACCCACAAAGAAAAAAGTTATGAGATACATTTTGTGGGGCTGTTTTGCAGTGCGTTTTGAGGTGTATCAGAGAAAATACATTGGCACATTGCCCATGATCTACCGGGCAAGTAAGTAATCAAGAATACCACAGCCAGGGTTCTCACCTGCCCTAAGGTGCTATCACCCCTGTGCCCCTGCCAGGCTCCATTGACTTCCCTCGTTCCAGGGAAACGACTTTAAGATACCCTTTTTATAAATCTGGAAAAGGTGAAACTGTGGTTGTCAGGGGACAAGACTAGCTCATTGCATTGGTGGGAGGGGGGGGTGGCGTGCTGACGGCTGCGATTGTGGTTTCCCCAGGCTAGGGTAGAGTAAATGATCAGGGTAGCCAATGAGGTTAAACCAAGGCCTTATCTGATGCAATTTGTCAAAGCCATCTCAGTCTTTTGGCTAAGATGAAGCAGGAGTGGGGTGAAAGGCCTCATCCTGTCAGCTTGGATCTGGTTTGATCGAGCCCAAGATGGAATGCAGTATCTTGACTAGTCAGCTTGGATCTGGTTTGTCCCTCATGTGGGGACCATGACTGGACTTAATTTGAATTGGCTTTTTCGATTAGAAATAAAGTGCCCAAAGGTATCAATAAATAATAGGTTTCCCCACCCAACTTCTGTTTTTCTTCAGCCCTAGATTCCTAACAAGCACCCTCTGGTCCTTCTGACCTACTTATCATT
Source organism: Carcharhinus amblyrhynchos (assembly GCF_965287045.1). Taxonomy (NCBI): domain Eukaryota; kingdom Metazoa; phylum Chordata; class Chondrichthyes; order Carcharhiniformes; family Carcharhinidae; genus Carcharhinus; species Carcharhinus amblyrhynchos. The sequence continues at coordinate 30,784,229 of NC_137338.1, forward strand.
CCTGGTGCTCCCTACTTTACCATCAAGGGCGGCCACCCCTTTTGCTTGTCCTTACTCAGCACTTTGCCTCCCTATATAGACAGCTCCCCCTGTCCATTGGCCTGTGAGCTCCTCTGAGAATTCTATCTGAATATGATATAGGTGGCTCAGTGGTTAGCATTGCTGCCTCACAATTCCAGGGACCTGGGTTCAATTCTCAGCTTAGGTTACTGTCTGTGCAGAGTTTGCAAGTTTTCCCCATGTCTGCATGAGTTTCCTCCAGTTTCCTCCCACAGTTCAAAAGATGTTCCATGCAAAGGCCATGCTACATGCTTCCTCGGTGTACCCGAACAGGAGCTGGAGTGTGGCGACTGAGGAGTTTTCTTCATTGCAGTGTTAATATAAGCCTATTTGTAACACTAATACCAGTGTTACAATACCAGTGTTCCTTGTATTTTTGTGTAGAAACAGATTTTAGGGAATGAAAGTCATAATCTTGTTTCTTAATGGTTGCGATTGAAATTAAAAAAAATTCAGTTATTGGCATCACTAGCAAGGCCAACATTCATTGCCTGCAGAAAGTAGACGTGTACCTTCCTCTTGAACTGTTGCAGTCCACATGATGAGGGCACTCTCACAGTGCCCTTAAGTGAGAAGTTCCAGAAGTTGGGCCCAATGATGATTAAATAATGGGTGATATACATCCCAAGTTTGTTCGGTGTGTGACTTGGAAAAGAAGATGCTTTGGAAAGTGCTGCTGTGTATTTGGACTGTGGAAATAAAAGATTAATCTTTTTATTGCTCTAGGAGGAATCAAAAAGAACCTTAGGAAATTTGATCGTCAAAAATATTATCTTACTTATAAATTGTACGTTATAGAATGAATACAGAATAGAAGAAGACCCTTTGTGTCTGATTTGGCTCTTTGAAGGGTCAATTCGCCTGGAGCCACTCTGCTGCCTCCTCCCTATTCTTCCCATAACCCTGCACATCCTTCAAGTTCAGATAATAACCCAATTCCCTCACGAAGGCCTCAATTTAACCTGCCTCCACCGCACTCTCAGGCAGTTCTTTCCAGATCCTAACCTCTCGCCGTGTGAAAAAGCTTTTCCTCCAGTCTCCATTGCTTCTTCTGGCAATAACCTTAAACCTGTGCTGTCTCATTCTCAATCATTCCACCAATGGGAAGTTTCTCCCGATCGACACTGTCCAGACCCCACATGTTTTTGAATACCTCAATCAATTCTCCTTTCAACCTCCCCTTCTCCAAGGAAAAGAATCCTAATTTCTCCAATCTTTCTGCATAACTGAAGAGTAAGTGCAGTGACGTTTCGCCGGACTGATTTCTGTGATGGCAAGATTGTTGTCTGAGGAGAGATTGGGCGATTGGAGCCTGTATTCAGTGGAATTTAGAAGAATGAGAGGAGATCTAATTAAAACACATTAAATTCATTTTGGTAGGACAAATTTGAATGCGGATTACAGGGACAATGGCATGGTTTTGAGGAATGTGGAGGAACAGAGAGATCTTGGGTGTTCATATCCACAGATCTCTGAAGGTTGCCACTCAAGTGGATAGAACCATGAAGAAGGCTTATAGTGTGTTAGCGTTTATTAACAGGGGGTTAGAGTTTAAGAGCCGTGGAGTTATGCTGCAACTATATAGGACCTTGCTGAGATCACATTTGGAATATTGTGTGCAGTTCTGGTCACCTCATATAAGAAGGATGTGGGAGCATTGGAGAGAGTGCAAAGGAGATTTACCAGGATGCTGCCTAGTTTGGAAGGTAGGTCTTATGAGGAAAGGTTGAGGGAGCTAGGGCTTTTCTCTTTAGAGCGGAGAAGGATGAGAGGCAACTTAATGGAGGTTTATAAGATGATGAGAGGGATAGATAGAGTGGATGTGCAGAGACTATTTCCTCGGGTGGATGTAGCTGTTACTTAGAGGCATAACTATAAGATTCATGGTGGGAGATATAGGAGGGATGTCCGAGGTACGTTCTTTACTCAGTGGTTGGGGTGTGGATTGCACTGCCTGCTGTGATAGTGGAGTCGGACACTTTAGGAACTTTCAAGCAGTCATTGGATAGGCACATGGAGCACACCAGAATGATAGGGAGTGGGATAGCTTGATCTTGGTTTCAGACAAAGCTCGGCACAACATCATGGGCCGAAGGGCCTGTACTGTACAGTACTGTTCTATGCTCCATGTTCTATGTTCTAATTCTGACAGGCCTGCACAGACTGGATATGGGGATGTTGTTCCTGGATGACCTAGAACAAGAGGTCACAGACTCAGGATATGGGGTCAGCCGTTTAAGAGTGAGATGAAGAGAAACTTCTTCACTCAGAAGGTGGTGAGCCTGTGGAATACTCTGCCACAGAAGGTTGTGGAGGCCAAATCACTGAATATTTTTTAGAAGGTAATAGATACATTTCTGGACATCAAGGGGCATAGGAATACGGCGTTGAAATAAAGGATCGACCAATATTATATTGAATGACATAGTAGGCTTGAAGGGCTGAAGGACTACTGCTCTGATGTTTCCTCATTTATTTTTTATTCATTCATGGGACATGGGCATCGCTGGCTCACCAGCATTTATTGCCCATCCCTAGTTGCCCTTGGAAGGCAGTTGAGAGACAACCACATCGCTGTGGCTGTGGAGTTACATGTAGGCCAGACTAGGTAATGACAGCAGATTTCCCTCCCTAAAGAACATTAGTGAACCAGGTGGGTTTTTCCGACAATCAACAATAGTTTCATGGTCATCAGTGGATTCTTAATTCCAGATTTTTATTGAATTCAAATTCCACCATCTGCCCTGGCAGGATTTGAACCCTGGTCCCCAGAACATGAGCTGAGTTTCTGGATTAACAGTCTGGCAATAAAAACACTAGGCCAAAGCCTTCCCATTCCTGGAACAATTTTTGTGAATCTTTTCTGCACTCTCTCTAGTGTAGTCACATCCTTCCTAAAGTGTGGTGCCCAGAACTGACACAATACTCCAATTTATGACACACTTAATTAGCAACATTACTAATAAACTCTGGTATTATCCTCAACCTTTTATGAAGAAAGGAAGTTGAAAATGGAGAATACGGTAAATTTAATGTTCCTTCTTCTCCAATCTCTTCAAGGAAATAAATTGTCAACTCCCAGATCAGTCCCACTTCCTGTTGTCTTGCATTCCGTTCATTCATTTTGAATTTTTCTTTCTTCTTACAGTTCTCTTTCAACTTTGATTTTGCTTTATTCTGTTGCCCTGGTGAGAAGAGGACATTAAAAATAAATGCATTCATAACCATTGCACTAAATTAAATCAGAATAAACATGACTTTATATGCACCTTCATGTAGAAATCAACTGTTAACAATGTCAAAGCTCTCGAGAGCCCAATGCATTTGGAAAATTGTAGCATTGTCTGCAATTCTGTGAAGAAAGCTTATATTTAATCCAGGACTCAGTACACGCAGACTGGTGGATTTGATACAGCTGAGCTATTGGACTCCAAGGTCAATTCTCTGGATCACTGGAGAGATGTGGCAGGCAATCAGTCTTTCCAAGACGGAAAGCCACCTTTTCAGGAGTGTCTGCACTCAGACAGCTGTATATTGCTTCATTTACCTTATTTTGCGTGTCACTGCTGAACTCAGGAGTGCGACAGAGAACAATGCCATAAGGTCAATGCAACATCGGCTTTTTATTTTGGTAACCAGCACAGTTACATTCACATCAGCCCTTGCACCAATTGCCTTTGGCTGCAATATTTTGAAATGCTACCTAAGAGAGTCCCAGAAAAATAAAGCCAAAAGAATGGTATGCAGGAAAACATTACAAAAGCTCAACATCTAATGACAGTAATAAGCTGGTAGATGGGTTATAACACACTGAGGTCTATATTTATCACTTATCACTGTCTTGAGTCCAAAGCGTACCAGGTGGTAGGTGAAACTCAGAAGGAATGCACACTTCTTCCATTATTGTCGACTCAATTACTTAAAATACTGAGCCAGACAGTCAGTTATTGCTGGAGGAGCTTGTCAAAGGGGACAACATGCAAATGATCCGGTGACACATCAACACAATGTCCAGGAACAGCAGTGTCACAGAGCGCAAACCATCTGAAAGGCAATTAACACGAGTGCAGGTGGCCAGCCCAGAAAATTACAAGCTGAGAGCAGAGAATCACATTCAGCGAGGATAATAGTGACAACATTGTTTTGTTCTCACATTAGGGTTGATTTGTAGCACTGAGGCTTCCATTACCATCCGCTGCCGACAATAACCACCTCGCGGCTGGTAATTGACCAAAACACCCCCTCTAATAGGCTAATGACTGTAATATTAAGAGACAGAGCAGTTTGTCTCGGGTTGTTACAGATTTTTCCAGAATGATTTATGCATGATAGGAAAGAAATGTTCAATTTTGCCCTTTCGGTGAGACATTGAGACATGAATGAAATCAAGTGGGGGAACTCCCTCTCTCACTCAGCTGCCAAGTGAACCATACACAAGAACCAAGCTCTGATTTTTACAGTGTGTTTGAGATTAGGAACATTAGACTATATGAACAGGAACAGGCCATCAGGTCTTTTCAGCCGGTTGCTTCATTCAATGAGCCCATTGATGATCTAAAAGGAGGTCTTGTGGTGCAGTGGTAGTGTCCCTACCTCTGGACCAGAAGCTCTGGGTTCAAGTCCAACATCAGGACTTATTGGCCATGGAAAAAATGCTCATAACACGGTTCAATGCACTCAAGAATCTTTCCATCACTCCCCCCCACTATTCCCCAAAGGGAAAGTAGTCTCCTCATGACAGTAAGCTAAAATAAAGAATGATCTGCAATCCACCTTTGCCCCGTATCCCTTAATACTTTCAGTTAACAAAAATCTGTAGCTGGAATTCTGCCACCTTGCCCGCCACGGGAAGTGGATTGGGTGAGGGGCGGACAGTGGGCAGCTCCGTTTACCTCAGAAGGGATTTTGAAGTTTCGGGAAGAGCGAGGCCATAAAATTCCACCCAATTCCACACTCTTTCGTTTCGTTCTCTATCAATGGTATGCTCTGTATAACACGCAAGAAACAATACTTTTCACTGTATGTTAATACATGTGACAATAATAAATCAAATCAAAAATAAATCTCAGCTATAAAATTAACAATTAATCTCAGCCTCATTGCTATTTCTGGAAGAGAATTCTAAACTTCAAGTATCCCTTACATGTAAAAGCATTTCCTAATTTCACTCCTGAAGTGTCTGTCTCCATATTTTAAGCGATAAGTCCTGCTCCAGAGTCCCCCAACCAGCAGAATTAGTTTCTGTCTATCTACCTAATCCTTTGTCCTCAATATCTTCAAAGCTTCAAGCAAACGATCCCTTCTAAATTACAAAGAATATGTAAATTAGAGATGTATCACCCTTCATAGTTTAATCCTTGGAGTCAAGGGTAAATCCAGGCTAGGCGAGGAGTTGGTGAAAATGGTCACTGACTAGAAATCCAGAGAACCAGACTGTTGTTGTGGGGACATAGGTTCAAATTTTAAAAAATCGTTCGTGGGACGTGGGTGTTGCTGGCCAGGCCAGCATTTATTGTCTGTCTTTAATTGTCCTTGAACCGAATGATTTGCTAGGCAAATTCAGGAGGCATTTCAGAATCAACCACTTTGCTGTGGCTTTGGAGGCTAGGCCAAGTAAGGACAGCAGATTTCCTTCCCTGAACAATGTTAGTGGATAGATGTATTCTTGCAACAATTGACAATGGTTTCATGGTCACCCTTAGATTTTTAATTCCAGATTTTTTTTTTCATGAATTCAAATTCCACCACTTGCCATGGCAGGATTCGAACCCAGGTCCCCAGAACATTACACTGGGTCTCTGGATTACTTGCCCAGTGACAATGCCACTACACCACAGCTTCCCCCATGGTAGCTGGTAGAAATGAAATTCAATTAAATATTGAAAAAAAATCTGGAATTGGCTAATCTTAGAGGTGGCAATCACAAAATTATCATTGACTGTCGTAAAAGCCAATCTGATTCACTGAATCTCCTGGCCTATAGGTGACTCCAAAATCACGGCAATGTGGCTGACTTTTAACTGCCCTCAAAGGGAAATTAGGGATGGATAATAAATGGTGGTCTCGCATTCCACAAACAACTCTATCCAAGACCATAATGGCCTTTCTGAGGTGTAGGGTTGAATTTTACCACCTTAGCTTTCCATCAACGATCACTACCATTTCCAGCTCACAATCGCAGTCTAAGGTCTACCTGCATGTGCAATCTTCCCAGATGGCCAACTAAGAGGCCATCTTTAGGAGACTCATTCCGCTAAGGGGGGTGGGCAGCCTGCACAGATGGAAGGACCAATGAGAGCATCCAGAGCTGTAGACTAACTGCCAGGTCATCAGTGTTGAGCGGAAACTCCTACACAGGATGGCCGCAGCTGTGGCTTTGGAGTAAGTAATTAAAAGAGGCTTCACTTCCCAATGCTACCCCCTGCAAAGCTGATTGCATTGTGGCCTCAGGAAAGAAGTGGTGTTGGGTCTCTTGAAAAGCAGCACAGTGGGTAAGTCCCTAGGGCCCTGTAGAATGTACCGCAGGTTATTCAGAGAAGCAAGAGAGAAGATTGCTGGGGCCCTGATAAAGATCTTTGTGTCCTCACTAGCTACTGAAGAGGTCCCAGAGGTCTGGCAAGTAGCTAATGTTGTTCCTCTGTTCAGCATAATATCGAGGGCCAAAAGGCCTGTTCCTATGCTGTACTAATCTATGCTCTATGTTTTAACTCTACTTTCCTCTCTAACTTAACATTTTCCTGTCCCACAGGACACTGTGGGAGGCTAGGGAGGAAATTGCAGGTCCTCTGGCAAAGGTATTTGACTCATCAATAGTCACGGGTGAGGTGCCTGAAGATTGGAGGGTGTGCAAATACTGTGCTTTTGTTTAAAAAAGGCTGCAGGGAAAAGCCTGGGAACTACAAGCCAGTAAGCCTCATATCTGTGGTAAGTAAGCTATTGGAAGGTATTTTGAGAGACAGGATCTGCAGGCATTTAGAGATGCAAGGACTGATTAGGGACAGTCAGTATAGTTTTGTGAGTGGAAACTCATGTCTCACAAATTTAATTGAGTTTTTTGAAGGGGTAACCAAGAAGGTAAATGAGGGCAGTGCAGCTGATGTTGTCTACACGGACTTTAGCAAGGCCTTTGACAAGGTACCGCATTGTAGGTTGTTGCATAAGATTAAATCTCATGGGACCCAAGGTGAGGTGTCTAAATGGATACAAAATTTTCTTCTTGACATAAGTGGTTGTAGAGGATTGTTTTTCAAACCGGAGGCCTGTGTCCAGCGGTGTGCCTCAGGGATCAGTGCTGGGTCCACTGTTATTTGTCATTTATATTAATGATTTGGATAAGAATATAGGGGGCATGGTTAGTATGTTTGCAGATGACACCAAGAATGGTGGCGTAGTGGATAGTGAAGAAAGTTATCTCCAATTACAACAGAATCTTGATCAATTGGGCCAGTGGTCTGATGAATGACAGATGGAGTTTAATTTAGATAAATGCGAGGTGATACATTTTGGTAGATTGAACCAGGGCAGCACTTAATCAGTTAATGATAGGGCATTGGGGAGAGTTACAGAACAAAGAGATCTAGGGATACATGTTCATAGCTTCTTAAAAGTGGAGTCACAGGTAGACAGAGTGTTGAAGAAGGCATTCAGCATGCTTGGTTTCATTGGTCAGAACATTGAATACAGGAGCTAGGGCGTCTTGCTGAAGTTGTACAAGACATTGGTAAGGCCACACTTGAAATACTGTGTACAGTCCTGGTCACCCTATTATAGAAAGGATATTATTAAACTAGAAAGAGTGCAGAAAAGACTTACTTAAATGCTACCAGAACTTGATGGTTTGAGTTATAAGGAGAGGCTGATAGATTGGGACTTTTTTCTCTGGAGCGTAGAAGGCAGAGGGGTGATCTTATAGAAGTCTTTAAAATAATGAGGGGCATAGATCAGCTAGCTAGTCAATATCTTTTCTCAAAGATAGAGTCTAAACCTAGAGGGCATAGGTTTAAAGTGGGAGGGAAGAGATACATAAGTACCCAGAGGGGCAATTTTTTCACGCAGAGGTCAGTGAGTGCCTGGAACAAGCTGCCTGAGGTAGTAGTAGAGGCAGGTACAATTTTGTCTTTTAAAAAGTGTTTAGACAGTTACATGGGTAAGACAGGTATCGAAGGAACAAAGAACAAAGAACAACCCAGCACGGGAAACAGGCCCTTCGGCCCAACAAGCCCGCGCCGCCGCATCACCCTACACCTATTCTACCCTGCGTGTCTACGAATGGAACCCCTAACTTAGCCAGATTCAGGGGAGAATAGTGTCAATTTGGTAAAACCAATCAGCCTAAGAGCACATCTTTGGGGTGTGGGAGGAAACCGGAGCGCCCGGAGGAAACCCACGCAACGAAATTGGCTAAATGCGGGCAATTGAGATTAGCTCAGGGGTTTTAAAAAAAGGGCGGCATGGACATTTTGGACCAAAGGGTCTGTTTCCATGCTGTAAACCTCTATGACTCTATGTCTTTTAACCTACACTCCAACATTAATCTAAAATCTAACTCAGCCTTAGAAATATTCAATGAGCCTGCCTCTACTGCTCTCTGAGTTCCACAGGCCAATGGCCCTGTGAGAGAAAAATATTCTCCTCGCCTCCATCTTAAATGGGAGCAAAGCCTTGTATTTTTAAACTGTGCCTCCATCCGCTCCAAAACATCCATTCAGCATCCACCATGTCAAGTCCCCCTCGGATCTTGGAATGGGATTTTACAGGCTCGCTCATCCCAAAACCACCCCCCCAGGTCAACGGGCCTTCCCATGCTCCGCTCTCGCCCTCTCCGATTCCTGTGGCGGACAGCATGATAAAATTCCAGACCTTAAGTGTTTCAATAAGATCACCTCTCAATCTTCAGAATTCCAACTGTTACAGACACCTAACCCTTCTATGTAAGATAAATGCTTTCATCCTAGATATTAGTGGGATCAACCAGGATGTGTAAGATTCAAAATGGAGCTTCCTGTAAGCTGTTCCCAATATATCCCCTGATTCTATCTTTTACTCTCATTCTAAAAATTGTAATTTTACTGTCATTCTAAAACTGTACTCGAGCTCTCTTAAGCTCGCCAGCAATATTTTATTCTACCTTATATTAAGTTGATCTTTCCCTACACCCTAGCTATAACTGTAACAATACATCCTGCACCCTCTCCTTTCCTTCTTCCCTATGTACTGTATGTACAGTATGCTTTGTCTGTATAGTGTGCAAGAAACAATAATTTTCACTGTATTCCAAATCATGTGACAATAATAAATCAAATCAGATCAAATCTAACCCTGTGCCTGTGAGGCGACAACGGAAGGGGAAAAATAATTGGATGAAATGAATTGATTGGTGCTGAATATAGCGCAGTAAAGCTGAACTCTTGAATATTATAAAACCCACATGTCTGTAAATGCAAAGCTGGATTCAGCCAACTCCAGTTCTATATGGCAGAGGCTGAAGATGACATCGGTGTTCAGAGTTGATAAATATTTACTGTAAGCATAGAAATCTATTTCCACTGCTGGGCAAGTAATGGATCTCACTCACTATCACTGAGCAATAAATCCAGAGGTGTGTAAAGCAAGAAGATTTTAATCAGGGACTCTCGGAGGGTATAGATTTTCATTAACAATGGAATAACGTCATTAACCTTGTGTCACCATGGCAACCTCCAAGCTATCTTCACTTGATGCTATGTTAATCAGCTGTCAGCTCTTTGCCAATTCTGGAATCTGCTGTAAGTGTTAACCATGCATTGTCAGTTCCTCAGAGGTGGAGATGGAGTGCTGCACTGTCAGAGGTGCCCTCAGTTTGGAACAGATGATCTTGCAGTCAAAATATCTCAATGCTCTGTTTCAAAAAGCAGAGGAATTCTCCCTGGGAAATTCTCTCTGGAATCCTGGACAATATTTATCCCTTCGCCAAAACCTAAAAACATTTTTAGGGAGGAAATTCCAGGATTTTGACCCAGTGACTGCAAAGGAACGGCAATATATTTCCAAGTCAGGGCAGTGAGTGGCTTGGAGGGGAGTTTGCAGGTGGTGGTGTTCCCATGTATCTACTGTTCTTATCCTACTAGATGGAAGTGGTCATGGGTTTGGAAGGTATGTTGCAGCTATGGAGGTTGTGGTCAAAAGAGTCTTAGTGAGTTTGCTGCAGTGCATCTTATAGATTGTATACATTGCTGCAGTGCATCTTATAGATGGTATACACTGCTGCAGTACATCTTATAAATTGTATACGCTGCTGCAGTGCATCTTATAGATGGTACACACTGCTGCAGTGCATCTTATAGGCGGTATACACTGCTGCAGTGCATCTTATAAATTGTATACATTGATGCAGTGCATTTTATAGGTGGTACACACTGCTGCAGTGCATCTTATAGATGGTATACACTGCTGCAGTGCATCTTACAGATGGTGTACACTGCTGCAGTGCATCTTATAAATTGTATATGTTGATGCAGCACGTCTTATAAATTGTATACACTGCTGCAGTGCATCTTATAGATTGTATACACTGCTGCAGTGCATCTTACAGATGGTGTACACTGCTGCAGTGCATCTTATAGATTGTATACGTTGATGCAGCACGTCTTATAAATTGTATACACTGCTGCAGTGCATCTTATAGATTGCATACATTGCTGCAGTGCATCTTATAGATGGTATACACTGCTACAGTGCTGACACTGTGCTTTGGTATTGGTGAGTACATATAAAATACTCAGCTGGCATTTTATCGTTTTTATTTTCACATGTATTATGCTGTCTTATCTCATTTTGTACAGTTAAATAAGGGGAGTGTGGAGCAAGTTGAGAAGCAGGTAATCAGATTTAACCAAAGCCTCTCTGCAGTGGCGTCTGAGGAACTGGGAAATGGGAAACTAAGGTACTATAGCACCACCACTGGCAGGTTGGTGAAATTACATGGTCAATTTCCATTATTGATGTGGACGAAAGAATTTCCAACAGGGAAACATGGGGTATTTAATATGTAAGTTTTCACATGAAATTCCTCTGCCATTTTAAAATAAGTTTAATTTAATATGTACGGTTTCATGCATTAAAATAACAGGCAAAGACTCTTTCACAAGAATGTATTAATTCATATAGAACTCTACAGTGCAGAAAGAAACCCTTCGGCTCATTGAGTCTGCATCAAACACAATCCACCCAGGCCCTACCTCCATATCCCTACATATTATAGCCATTAATCCCTCTAACCTCCGCTACCCTGGACACTAAGGGGCAATTTCTTAGCATGGCCAATCAACCTAACCCGCGTATCTTTGGACTGTAGGAGGAAACCGGAGTACCCGGAGGAAACCCATGCAGACACGAGGAGAATGTGCAAACTCCACACAGACAATGACCCGAGCTGGGAATTGAAACCAGGAGACTGGAACTGTGAAGCAGCAGTGCTAACCACTGTGCTACCATGCTGCGCAATCATGTTATGACCCTCCCCGCCACACTTATACAAATAGCCACAGAACTTCATCTCAAAGTTCACAGTCTTGCTGTAATCGAGCAGTGTGTCAGACTTCCAAAGATGCCTTTCTGCTGCGTGGACAGGTCCGGTGCAGTACAGCCCCAGAGCCGTCTCTCACATTGCGGTTATCTGCTGCACCCTCCACGCCCTTGCTCTGTAACGGGGTGAGGAGCTGGAGCAGTGGTACGTGTCCTCTGACAAGGAGGAGGTGCAGGAGGGCACTGAGCAGGAGGCTGCTGAGGAGGCCGGGGATGGAGGTCAAGTGGAGCAAGGGCGCGCATGGGCAGAAGAGCTAGAGACCCCCTCCTTGCCTCACGATTCATGAAGAAGGACTGATTGGGTGGCCAAGTGGGTGCCTCCTCAGGAATGGGGGAGGGGGGTTGGGGGGGACCACTCACTGCTCAGGGAGAGGGGAATGGGGAGTCCATGAGTGCCTGCGGGGATGGGGGAGGGGGATGATGACTCGCAGTGAGGAATAGTCAGGGATTCTCCTCAAATACTAGCGTCTGACTCCTATCTGTCTGATGCCAACTCATGGCTCATATAAGATGAGAGCACACATTCTTCTGTCCCTATACTCTAAAGGGGTTTTGGGGTGAGGGTTTAGGACTTCCTGCATCATTATTGAGTCCTGTCACTGCGAACGAAACAGTCAGAATGAGAAGATCTCATCACTTGGAGGGCATGGAGGCCCTGTGAGACCAAATGTACCCCAATAGTGAGAAGCGCCATTCCATTAAAAAATAACTTATGCTTGTGAAGATTTAAAGTGGTGAGCATCAATAATATTATATACAGTCATGGGTCAAAATTAGACAAGTGAGTGTTCCAAAGCTTATAGTGCCTAATTTCACCTGCGCCAAAGCTGGGCACCTACACTTTCCTGACCTTACATACCCTCCCACTATGTCTAGGTGTATCTCGCAGGGTGCACATCAGAAGTGGAAGTCGCCTGCTGTCTACCATGCCCTGATGCCTGAGATGCCCTTTATGGGCATCCTCTGGAATGCTGGGATCTAGAAGGCCCCAGCCCACTTTTGGATGACACTGGTGTTGTAGTGGCACTACACCTGGGTTTGCCAATCTCTGGAAGTGGGGAATCTGGGCACTTCCAGGGTCTTCTGCGTGGAAGGCCCCAGCTGTGCACTTGCAGATCCGCCTCCCTCCAGATGCTCGAGGACTCCTGGGTCACTCCATAGGATAGAGGGCTAGTTGAGGTGAAATCCAGAAGCCCTGCCATCCTCTGGCACTGGCACACATGGATGCCCACCAGTGACTACACCGTGCAATTGATGCCCTCAGCCATGGAGCACACGGATTGAGCCATGGTTCAAACGTCTCCCACCATGGATCTGACCTTGAGCCCCCAGGCTCTCCACTGTGGCCGCCATCCTATTGTTGGCCTGAGTATTTTGCATTCACAGCACAATCTCCTGTGTGAGGAAGCTTTGGGACTCCCCCATTCAGTCATGCAGTTGCAGGAGTGTCCCTGGCATCCTGATATTCATGGCCCTGCCTTTTTGTCTCAAGCAGCTGAGAAACAAACGTGTCCAGAGACACAGCATCTGGCTGGGGCACAGCTGAGTTCTGGGATCCAGCAGACCGCCGAATGCCCAATCGCTGGGATTTTGCTGCATCAGCAGCAGTGTGGCACTCACCGGATATTGGCCCTAAAGCCTGCCTGCTAAGAATATTCACTGGTGTGTGTGTCCCTGCATTGGTGGAGGGTGTGGGTAATAGCTGTGACACATCTTCTGTGTCTTCCAGCAACCACTCCTCTGAACTGTGGAGAGTTGGTGCAAGAAACCTGCTGGTGGATGAGCCAAGCTGTTCAGACGATTTTCCTTTTGATTTGATTGATTTATTACTGGCACATATATTAGTATACAGTGAAAAGTATTGTTTTGTGCACTATACAGACAAAGTATACCATTCATAAGGGTGAAGGAAAGGAGAGAGAGCAGAATGTAGTGTTACAGTCATAGCTAGGGTGTAGCGAAAGATCAGCTTAATACAAGGTAGATCTATTCAAAAGTCTGATGGCAGCAGGGAAGAAGCTGTTTTTGAATCAGTTGGTACGTGACCTCAGACTTTTGTATCTCTTTCCCAACGGAAAAAGGTGGAAGAGAGAACATCTAGGGTGCATGGGGTCCTTGATTATGCTGACTGCTTTGCCGAGGCAGCGGGAAGTGTAGACAGAGTCAATGGATAGGAGGTTGGTTTGCGCGATGGATTGGGCTACATTCACAACCTTTTGTAGTTCTTTACAGCCTTGGTTAGAGCAGAAGCCATACCAAGCTGTGATACATCCAGAAAGAATGCTTTCTATGGTGCATCTGAAAAAGTTGATGAGAGTTGTAGCGGACATGCCAAATTTCCTTAGTCTTCTGAGAAACTAGAGACATTGGTGGGTTTTCTTAACTATAGTGTTGGTAATAAAACATGGTAAAGGTGAAGTTCTGGGGCACACCTATAAGTTTGGGCAGCAGGATGAAAATGCAGTGACTCCTCACATTTCTCTCCCAGGTCCAGCTCGGTGTCCACACAGATCCTGCAAGCTCTGTGGCTCTCTCCCAAACAGAATCAGGATCCTGAACTCTGCCATTACACCATCCCTCTTCACTCATGCAACAGTCATAAGTGAGCTTATCCTGCAGGGAGACAAATGAGGATGATATGAGCAGGCTGCCTGCTGGGTCAGATGGCAATGATACCACTACATGTGTGATACAGCATGTGAGCATGGATGACTTGTGAGGGAAGGGATAGCAGGGAAGATGAGGAAGCTTTAGAAGGTTGGATAGGGAGCCCTGCCTGGTGGCGCCATTTGGGGTCCACATGTCATGGGGAGAGATAACTGAAAGAGTGAGAGGTGACTGAAAAGGGGGAGAGGTGACTGAAAAGAGTGAGAGGTGACTGAAAAGGGGGAGAGGTGACTGAAAAGGGGGAGAGGTGACTGAAAAGGGGGAGAGGTGACTGAAAAGGGGGAGGGGTGACTGAAAGGAGGAGGGTGAGAGAAGGTGCTTCCCTTCAGAGGATGACATGGAAATGCTGGTGTTGGACTGGGGTAAACACAGTAAGAAGTCTCACAACACCAGGTTAAAGTCCAACCAGTTTATTTGTAGTAAACACACAAGCTTTCGGGGTTTGCCCTGAAAGTTTGTGGGTTTACTATCAAATAAACTGGTTGGACTTTAACCTGGTGTTGTGAGACCAGAGGATATCATTAATCTAAAGTAAAGTAAAGCTTATTTGTTAGTCACAAGTAAGGATTACATTAACGCTGCAATGAAGTTACTGTGAAATTCCCCTAGTTGCCACATTCCGGTGCCTATTCTGGTCAATGCACGTCTTTTCGAATGTGGGAGGAAACCGGAGCACCCAGAAGAAATCCATACAAACACAAGGAGAATATACAAACTCCACACAGGTGGTGACCCAAGCTGGGAATTGAAACCAGGTCCCTGGCACTGTGAGGCAGCTGTGCTAACCACTACGCCACCGTGCCATCCCAAAACCTTTTTGTGGCATTACACTCCCATCCTCTTATTTACTGAGCTAGCGCTCACCAGTGTGGCCACCGTCTCCCAGGCAGGGTTTGTGCCCTTGCTGGAGGGTCTCCTGCCAGTCAGCAGGTCAATTGTCAACTTTCCCTCCTCTGTGGCATCAGACAGATGGGTGAGGGCACCCTCTGTGAAGTGGGGAGCAGGTTTCTTCGCTGCCATCCCCCCGGCTTTATTGAAAGCAAGTGCCGTGTTGACATGCAGCAACCCTTGGTAGAACTGCTCAGGTGACCCCCCTGGGGCGGGCGAATCAGATGCTTCGCACCACAAGCACAGCGTTTTCTGTATGAGGAATGTTTTTAAAAATTTCCTAAAAACTGTGGTCTAGTAGTGCCGACAGGACCAATGGGAATCACATGAGTTTTTGCATCAATTATAACACTCAATCTAATTTTGGGAAAATTCTGCCCATGATTTCTCTTTTGTTGACATGTTCTAATCATACCATGATTTTCTAAGTGCATTTTTAAGGCTTCCTTAAAAATAGATTCTAGTATTTTTCTAATGATTGATATCTTATTGATTCTCCGGTTTCCCCCCACAATCCAAAAAACGTACATTGACCCAAACAGGCACCGGAATGTGACAACTAGGGAAATTTCACAGTAACTTCATTGCAGTGTTAATGTAACCCTTACTTGTCACTAATAAATAAGCTTTACTTTGCTTTAGATTAATGACATCCTCTGGCCTGCCAAGGGAATCACCTCCTCTCACCCTTCCCCTTTCAGTCACTCCTCCCTCTTTCAGTCACCTCTCCCCACTAGCTTGTGTTCCTGTCTTCTCTCTGCCTGCTTTCTTTAATAGCACTGTTACATTTGATAACTTTGAATCTACTGGAACCATTCTAGAGTCGAGGGAATTTTGAAAAGTCATAACCAATGCATAAGCTATCTTGGCAACTATCTCTTCTAGAACCCTAGGGAGTGGGTCATCATCTCAGGGATTGGTCAGATTTGAGTCCCTCAAGTTTCTCCAATATTTTCTCTATGCTAATATGAATTAGGTTCAGTTCCTCACTTTTTTTAAGCTGCCCTCTATTTCAGGTTCCATGGCATATTGTTCCAGGAAACTGTCACAAAACTTACTACAAACTCATTATTCGCCAGTTTGATTTGCCTAGTCTATATGAAGTTTAGGGTCCACCGCAGTAATGACATTGCCTTCGTTTTGTGCTTAATGCCCTTTCCAACAGTATAATGGTGGGGTGCGGGGGCTGCTATAGTCAACTCGCAACAACATTTTCTGATCTTTATTATTCCTAGTCTCTATCAGTGCTGATTCAACTTCCTGATCTTTTGAGCCAAAATCCTTTCTCACTAAAGTCCTAGTATCATCTCTAACCATCAGGCCTGCTTCTCCTACTTTTCTACTCTGTCTGTCTTTTCATAAAGGTTGTTTATGTCCCAACATTGGTCACATTTGTAACCACATCTCTGTAAGGACAATTACACCTAAACCATTTATCTGTGTTTGTGCCATTAGTCCATCTGTCTTCTTGAGAATGCTTTCAGATAAAGAGCCATAGAAAGCACAGAAGGAGGTTATTTGGTCCATCTTCTCCATGCCTGTCCAAGGTCACCCAGGTGCCCTTTCTAATCCTACCTTCCTGCACCCGGCCCATAGCCCTGTCGCTTATAGCACTTAAAGTGGAGATCCAGGTACTTTTAAAAGAGTTCACCAGCTATCCACCACCAACTTGGACAGCAAATTCCAGACAACCCCCCGCCCCCAATCCTTTGCTTAAAAAGTTCTTCCTCATGTCCCCTCTACATCTGTCACTTATTTTGAATCTATGTCCCCTGGCTCTACAATTCTCCACCAAGGGAAACAATTCTTTCCTCTCTGCTCTATCTCTTCCCATAGAACCATAGAATTCCACAGTGCAGAAGGAGGCCATTCAGCCCATTGAGTCTGCATTGACCACAATCTCATCCAGGTCCTATCCCTATAACCCCATTCATTTATCCTAGCTAATTCCCCCTGACACTAAGGGGCAATTTAGCATGGCCAATCCATGTAACCTGCACAGCTTTGGATTTTAGGAGGAAACCGGAGCACCCGGAGGAAACCCACACAGACACAGGAAGAACGTACAAGCTCCACACAGACAGTGATGCAAGCCGGAAATCGAACCCGGGTCCCTGCGCTGTGAGTCAGCAATGCTAACCATTGTGCCACCATGCCATGTGGGTCTCCTCATAACTTTGTACACCTCTATCAAGTCATCTCTCAGCCTTCTTTTTCCAAGGAAAGTAACCCCAGCCTTTGCCACTTCTCCTCATAGTTTATTTATTAGTCACATTAGGCTTACATTAGCATTGCAATGAAGTTGCTACATTTTTCTAGCTCTGGCAACTAACCTCTGTTAATTTAAATCCCTATCCACAGCCCTAATTATACAATTAGCCGCACCATTCATTTATCTCTGATTAAGTGGGGCACACTTTAACAAGGACAGCCCTCATTTTCCCAAGCACTGGTGCCAGTTCTCCATGGAAGTTGAAAGCCCTTCTTTGCACCACTCTCTGAGTCTATTATCACCAAGTCCCTGTTCATGCAAAGACCAATCAACTATTGGAATGGATTTCCAGAAACAGCAGGAGAGGAAAAATCCCTGGAATCTTTCAAAGATTGGCTGCATCTTATAATGAGACTGGAGGACATTTTGGAATACCTTAGCTAAGATGCCCCAAATGGACTTCCTGACCTATCTAATCCTGCAAAACACATCAGTCTCAAGTGATCAGGTCCCTGGGGCCTCATGTGAGATGACTCTGATTTTTAACAATATATTTTCTTATGTTGAACGTCAAATAACTTTCCTGAAATCTGTCTCTTTCTGACTAGACTGATTATCAACTTCCATGGAGGAGGACGTGGAGAGCTCTGCGGCCACGCGGCAGCCAAAGCTGCCAAAACAAGTGCGAGATTATGTCCCAAAACCAATAGCCACGGGCAATCACCCAGCCAAAAAGAGCATCCAGAGGTACGTGAGGAAGGACGGAAAGTGTAACGTCCACCATGGGAATGTGAGGGAGCGGTACCGTTACCTAACGGACATCTTCACTACATTAGTGGACTTAAAATGGAGGCTAAATCTACTCATTTTTGTCATGGTCTATACAACCACTTGGCTTTTCTTTGGAATGATCTGGTGGATTATTGCCTACATACGAGGGGACCTGAATCACATAGGGGACGCTTCATGGGTACCCTGTGTTAACAACCTCAATGGCTTTGTCTCAGCATTTCTCTTCTCTATAGAGACTGAAACCACTATTGGATATGGCTACAGATTCATCACAGACAAGTGTCCTGAAGGCATCATTTTACTCCTAGTGCAGTCTGTCCTGGGATCAATAGTCAATGCTTTCATGGTTGGTTGCATGTTTGTGAAAATATCACAGCCCAATAAGAGGGCTGAAACACTTGTCTTCTCCACGCATGCAGTGATCTCTGTACGTGATGGAAAGCTGTGCCTGATGTTCCGAGTTGGGGATCTGAGGAATTCCCACATTGTGGAGGCTTCGATTCGTGCCAAGCTCATCAAATCAAGGCAAACCAAGGAAGGAGAGTTCATCCCGCTCAATCAGACAGATATAAATGTTGGCTACGACACGGGGGATGATCGGCTCTTCTTAGTTTCACCGTTAATAATCAGCCATGAAATCAATCAGCAGAGTCCATTCTGGGAAACCTCCAAAGCCCAGCTGGCTAAGGAAGAAGTGGAGATTGTAGTAATCCTTGAAGGAATGGTGGAGGCAACAGGTAAGAAATTTATTTCAGTAATGGTATTTAATCCATTATTCTGCTCTCTCCTCGACAGAAAGCAATGGGAGTTGTGTCAATGATTGAATTCTGAAAACAGAAATAGGCAGTGAAAGACCGTCCTTGGGAGTTAGGTGACCTAATGACATCTGCTGATGACACCAAGATTGGGGGAAAGGCAAATTGTGCGGAGGGTGTGGAGAGTCTGCAGAAGGATCTAGATAGGCTGGGCGAATGGGCCAGGAAATGGCAAATGGAATTTAATGTTGGCAAGTGTGAGGTGGTCCACTTTGGTAGGAAGAATGGTAGGAAGGACTATTACTTACGTGGCGAAAAACTGCAGCAGGCGACGGTGCAGAGGGACCTCGGGGTCCTTGTGCATGAGTCGCAAAAACCCAGCTTGCAGGTGCAGCAGGTGGTCAGGAAGGCGAATGGGATGCTGGCCTTCATAGCGAGGGGGATTGAATATAAAAGTAGGGAGGTCTTGCTGCAGCTGTATAGGGCATTGGTGAGGCCGCAGCTGGAGTACTGTGTGCAGTTTTGGGCGCCGCACCTGCGCAAGGATATTTTGGCCCTGGAGGGAGTGCAGAGGAGGTTTACTAGGCTGATACCGGAGTTGAGGGGATTGAGCTATGAGGAGAGGCTGAATAAACTAGGCTTGTACTCGTTAGAGTTTAGAAGAATGAGGGGAGATCTCATTGAGACGTATAAGATGATGAATGGGATGGATAGGATAGAGGTGGAGAGACTCTTCCCGCTCAAAAAAGACAGTAGGACTAGGGGGCACAGCCTCAAGATAAAGGGGAGGCGGTTTAGAACGGAGTTGAGGAGGAACTTCTTCACTCAAAGGGTGGTGAATCTCTGGAATTCTCTGCCCGTTGAAGTGGTGGAGGCTGCCTCGCTAAATATTTTTAAGAAGCGGGTTGATGGGTTCTTGATAAGAGAGGGGATTAAGGGTTATGGGGAGAGGGCGGGAAAGTGGAACTGAGCCACAACAGATCAGCCATGATCTTATTGAATGGCGGGGCAGGCTCGAAGGGCTAGATGGCCTACTCCTGCTCCTATTTCTTATGTTCTTATGTTCTTATGTTTAACAACTGAAGAAAGATTTGGATCACCTCAGTTGGCGTTTTGCTCTTTCTTTCTCACTTTTTTTAAAAATTGTTCACAGGTTGTGGAAATTGCCAGCAAAGCCAACATTTATTGTCCAACCCTAATTGTCTTTAAGGAGAAGGCAAAGCCTCCTTCCTCACCCCTCCCACCCACCCCACCACACCCCCATTTGGCTATAACCATATTTTCCCCGTGTCTCTGTGTATTTTCTCCCACACTCCAAAAGATGTGGTGGTTAGGTACATTGGCCGTGCTAAATTTTCCCTCTGTGTGCCCAAACAGGTGCCAACATGTGGCAAGTAGGGGATTTTCCCAGTGTTATTGCAGTGTTAATGTAAGCCTACTGTGACACTAATACTTAAACTTAACCGAGTGGCTTGCTCGGCCATTTCAGAGGGCAGTCCTATTACAGTGGGACTGGAATCACAGTCTGCCATCCTTACCCGATTTGGCCTACATGTGACTCCAGAGCCACAGCAATGTGATTGACTCTCAACTACTCTCAGGTGACTAGGATGGACAGTAAATGCTGGCCAGCCAGCGACGCCCATCACACAAATGAATAATTTTTAAAAAATGAAGACTCTCTGCACAGATGCTGCCGTAACTGCTGCATTTTTCCAGCACTTTCTATTTTTATGTCTGAATTGCTGGACCAGTAACACAGCCATCATACTATTGTGCCCGTATGTTACCAGTTTCACTCCATTCACTCCCCTCCAGTTTTCATTCTAGTCTAGATGTTAAAGTACTTACCTCAATTCCAGAATTCCCATGTACATTTTGGTGCACATCAGTGCAGGAATGCTCGTGGTTACTCGACTTGCTGCTGTTTATGGGATCTTGCTGTGTGTGAAAATTGCTGTGCTGGCCACATAATAATGTTCTTCTGCTACAGCCATTTTGTTAGCTGTGCTTTATATCTTTGGATTTTTCTACTCACACTCAATTTGCATTTTGTTTTACTGTGGACCTGCTCTCAGGTAAAGTCTAGTAATTTTAAGTTTATTTATTAGTGTCACAAGTAAGGCTTACATTAGCACTACAATGAAGCCCATGTGAAAATCCCCTAGTCACCACACTCCAGCGCCTGTGCGGGTACACTGAGGGAAGATTTAGCATGGCCAATGCTCTTAACCAGCACATCTTTCCAACTGGGGGAGAAAACCAGAGCACCCAGAGGAAACGCACGCAGATGCAGGGAGAACATGCAGACTCCGCACAGACAGTGACCCAAGCCGGGAATCAAACCCGGGTCCCTGGCGCTGTGAGGCAGCAATGCTAACCACTGTGCCATCATGCCGCACACATTGGATTATTAGAATAAATCAAATTAACTAAAGGGCAAAAGGGGTAGATGGAAAAGGAAATCATACATATTGTAAAATCAGCAGCTGGTTCTCTATCTCCCTATTCACACTTCTATGACAGACCAAGTTTACCATCTTTGACACCACGAATCGTACCTCAAGCAGTTGGCAGGACTGGACTGCATGGACCGAATGGACAGTCGGTGTCCAAAACCTGCTCCTTTACAATCTATTGCTGTTTTACCACCACACAGCCAAAACTTAATTTAAAAAATCAAGATGTGTATTATTGGTGGTCAATAGGAAGAGGATATAAGAATGTTTAGCAAGAGCATTAACATTGAAAACATTATAGGAGGCCATTTGACCCACTATGCCAGGACTGACCCTTTCTTGGAACAATCCTTGTCTAATCCACTGCTCCAGTTGCTCACCAGTTGCCTGGTAACATCCTTTGTTCCATATGGTTAGAAATATAAGAAATACGCCCGAGTGAAATTCGCAAAGTAAAGATAGAGAAGTGAGGAATAGTGCTTAGAACAGGTTAAAATGCATCGCCAATTGCCTGGGAGACTTATTAGAGGTAGACATGGTGAACAAGGAGGGTTATTGAGCAATGGGAAAGAAAATAATTTGCAAAAATGCATGGGGTGAAATTTTCCCATCCTTCTCACCACAGAAATCGTAGCGCTGGGGGTGGAAGTGGGGGGCAGACCATGCCAGGACCTGTTGAACTCAGGTGAGATTTTCTGGTCTTAGGGCGAATGTGGCCTGAAAACTCTTGGGGCCCATGAATAAACCTGCTTGTGGGTGACGTACATCTCTCTCTTATCCAAATAAGCCTCTCACCTACGAGAAGTCACCAGCATTTTAAAATGTTCAGTTCTTGGGGACTAGTCAACTCTACTGCAACATATCATTAATCAGTCAGTTGAGTTGCAAGTGCTGTAACATACATCCATCATTTCAGAACCCTCTCATATCTTTTGTTCTTAACTGCAGTAGCACATTGCCAAGTTGGGCAAGAAGGCAAAAGGACAGCTTGAAGAGAGTATGTCCGGGGCCTTTGATTGTGCTGACTGCTTTACCGAGGTACCAGGAAGTATAGACAGAATCAAAGGATAGGAGGAAGGTTTGCGTGATGGACTGGACCATGTTCACAGTTCTATATAGCTTCTTGAACAGAGCAAGAGCCATACCAAGCTATGATAAATTTGGAAAGGGTGGTTTCAACAGTGCATCTGTAAAAATTGGTGAGAGTTGTAGTGGACATGCCAAATTTCCTTAACATCCTGAAAAAGTAGAGGTGTTGGTGTGTATCCTTAACTATAGTATCGGCATGGAGGTTGATGATCTGGACACTTAGAAACATAAAGCTCTCGACCATTTCCACTTCATTCCCACTGATGTAGATGGGGCATCTCCTGTAGTATGTTTCCTGAAATCGACGAGTATCTTTTTCATTCTACCAACATTAAGGAAGTGATTATTGTTGTTGCACCATTTCACCTGATTCTCTAACTCTTACACATGCTTGTAAAAACCAAGAAAACCCATTTATCACTGGGAGGGCAGAGTCCCAAATTCAACTGTGAGTTAAAGTTAGGATATTGAATACAAGGAAAATAGTTCAAATCTCTTTCTTCTGATAAACAACCCTTTATTTCCAGATAAAGAACCCTTATCATAGTTTTTACTAAGTACAGAGAGTTTCTGCATTTGATATGGAACCAAAGGCAACAAAAAGAAAGAGAAAACATCAATAATTAAAGATGAGGGATATAGCCAGAGCTGCTACTTGGAGGTCAGAGAGTTGCTTTATTTATCAGCCTTGTTAAAGCAATTCACCACTTGCTCAGTTGCACAACAGAACACTGCTTGGCTGCACAAAACCAGATGCATTTATTTGAAAGCTTTTTTTTATCCCCTTCCTCCCAAATTCTGTCTCTTTGGCAAATTGTGTTCATCACATACGAGATACTAGTTCTAACAATGTAACATTGGACAACTGGCTGCAGCAAACATCTTTTAATGTGCTGAAAATATAAATCGGAATGCATTCAGAAAATCAGTTAACATTTCCAGGAGATTGTCATGATAATGGCTGATCATGGTTGACTGAGAAAGAGTGACTGCAACAATGATTTTAATAACAATAATGGTAATATTGGCTTTTAAAAGTCTACTTTGGCTGAGAGTTAAGCATGCTGGGATTTTTGGTCAACTTATGATCAAAACCAAATGCAGGCCGTAAAGTTGTTCTGAATCAAAACCTGATTTGGGAACTGTGATTGGAAGCTTCCTGTATTGACCAAATGTGGGAAGTTGTTTACGTTGACTTAGATCTGAATTAGTGGTTTTTACATGCAACCTGAACTGAGCAGAATGGCATCATCTGCAAGTAATTTCATTGGCTGTTTGAGTTATGTAATTGGTTCCTCAATACCCAGTTGGCTAGATGCCAGAGAATCTTCTGGAAACTTGTGAGAGAATTTGTAGATAAAAGACATGTGCTGCTTTTGCCTCCAGTGATAGCTGCATGGAGACTCACCATTGTAAGAAGTGTGCCCCGAGGAACCTCTTCAGAGGAGACTGCGAGGATAAATTCTATATCGGGAATAGTCCTGGCCAGTTCTTTCCTAAAACCTGGTTGCATCTATTTTCAGTTAAATAATCAGAGTTAATGTTCAGAGTTAGTGTTCAGTAAAAGAGTTAGAAAAGTTGCAACTGTTTGAGTTGGTCCCTAAAGTGTTAAAGAAAGGGAGATTGTTAAGAGTCAGCCTCTGTTGTTCGTCTCATTAACCTGGATGACTTGGAGAATGTTTAGATTAATATCTGAGCAATGCCAGTATTAGGTATGTTTGGGTACACTGTGTTACATATGGGGGTCACCTGACCTGGGGGGGGTGGCGGTTGAAATCAGATAGCACATGATAGAGATGGGTGAGATAAGGCTCCAGATGCAATGCAGATGTGCGCTCATGTTAGGAAAATATGTCATCAATAAAGTTAGTTCAACAGCAGTGGTGTCAATCATTGTGCATCATAAAAACAAGATAGAGATAAAGATGGAATTAAGACATTTTTCAGGGGTCATGGAGATTCTGGACCTGGACCTGGGAGCTGGAGAATAGCAAACCATGGGTGAACTTGCCCACTCTGGCAGTGGAGAGCATTAGTCAGAAAGATAAAACATTCCAAGGCATTTCACAAGTCCACAGTTAGGACAAAAGGAGACATTCAAACAGAGGACACGTAGCTCAGTCAAAGAAGTAGACTTTAAGTGGCATTTTAAAGAAGAAAAATGGGCAGGTTTCCAGAACATAGGGCACGACCTTACCAGCTGTTCATGCCAAGCTCCCACTGCAGCAAAGTCAGAGAATTTGGTGCCTGGCCAAATCTCCATTCACTGCAGCAGGATGAGAACATTCTGGCCATAGGGTCTACTTCAGACAGATGAAGGTACAGTGATATAGTGAAAGAAATGACAGAGACCAGGGTTGGAGGGACACAGATTTTGCAGAAGGTTGGACAGATAGAGGAGATGGGGTGCGATGACGCCACAGAAGAATTTGAACATGAGGATTAGAACTTTACAATCTAAGTGTTGGGGAAAGATATTTCTCCTAAGTTGTCCAGTAGATTTATCGATGACTATTTTAGATTTCTGGCCCCTTGAAATACATTCACAGTTCATAAATCTGAGTCACTGGGCCTGATTGTAACATTAGGAAAGTGGAGAGGTGTTGAGTGAGTTCAAACCTTCCCACTATTGAATTTGAACACCCTCTTGCCTGTTAATATACACACAACAATATTTCAAAAAAATAGCTAGGAGTCACAAACATTGAACCTGATACAAAGCTGAATTATAAAATTACAAAGCTGAGTAGGGTTGGACACAGTTTTGAATATATTTGAAAACTGCAGGAAAATGTAAAGTGCTTCATAAGGGGACAAAAATTCCAGGAAATGACGAGAATTTAAATGGAAAGAAATCGATGTAGAGAAAATGAAAGAAATCTAGCGCTCCTGTTTCAATGGTAAATTGAAAATTGGTGACAGACTAAAGCAAGTCAAATATTGGGATTGTTAACATTAGTGTGAATATCAATCCCAAGTAGCAAGGTAATCTTTGGAATATTGGTGTAACCACAGTTAGAATACAGCTCTGGTTGCCATGGTGCAAAACTAGATATTGCAGCTATTGGAAAGGCTACAAAAGAAGGCAACTAGGATGATTGAGGCGATCGAAGGATTAAGTAATTCTGTAAAATTAAATATATTCACATTGGAAGAGAGAAGTTTTGAGTGCTAATATCATAGTTGTTTGGGATTCTAAAGAGACAAAATAATGCAGGCTATAATGAACTGTTTCACATTGTCCAGCACAGTAAAATTCAAGGAAATGACCAGTGCCAGAAGTGGAGCCAATTTAAACTGACCTACAGAAACACATTTACAGTGAGCAAGACTATGGAATATTCTCTCTAGGGAGATTGTAGAAGCGGTTTTCATTCATTCAAATGCAGATAAATTCAGAAAACAATATACAGTACATGTGGTTCATAAAGAACTTGGGAGAAACAGGTCATAGTTATGCAGCACTTTGGTCAATGATTCCCAATCCTCTACACTATAGAGGTTTTCCTCACCTCATGTCTGGATCTGTTGGAGACTAATTGATAAGCGATTGATTGTTCTGATTAGTCAACAACTCTTTTACTGTTGAATTATGTGACTCTCAGGGTCACAGAAGATAAAATAGATGGGCTTTGTCATTTTTGCATATCAATTGCTATCTCACCATTCCAACCTCAAACAAACGTTGTCTTGGTTTGCTCCTGAACAGAGGTTGTGACACAAACAAAGAAAATCTATTGTCATAATTAACCAATTACAATTAATTACCATTGTAACATAAATAATGGACTTGCCAAGATAGTTAGCTGAAGCCCATCATTAAATCTCATTTCTCTGGCTCTCTTAAATCATAGAAAATGTAATCCAAAATCCCCATAATTGCTCCCAGCTGTAGTGGAATTATTTGAGAAGGAACCAAGTTATTGGACAAATTATTCATACAGGCATTGTTACAAAGCCTTGCCTGAGAATGTCAGTCACGAGGGGGCATGATTTTAGGGTAAGGGGCAGGAGGTTCTCACTCAGAGAGTGGTGGAAATCTAGAATGCACTGTCTGGGAAGGTAGTGAAGGCCAGAACTTTAACAACCATTAAAAAGTATTTGGATGAGTACATGAAATACCATAATAGGATATAGGACAAGTGCTGGAAAATGGGATTTGTGCGACTTTAATGGTAGTTGAAGACTCAAAGGGCAAACAGCCTTTTCTGCACTGTATGACTCTATGAGCAGAATTTTACCAGCACGCCCGGAATCAGGGCTTGCAGAACGGCATTCTTCATTAGCCTCGGGTGGGATCTTACAAGCCTCAGGTGGGTGAGGCAGTAAAACTCTAATATGTGACTCTGGATGAGACCTGGTCTCTTTCACTGGTAAGGTAAGCTTTTTGTTAGCCAGTTCAAACTGTCTGATTTCTTTGCCTGTCTGAAACTCTCTGTCTGTTTCCTCCTCTCTCTCCACTCTTCACTACCTTCCCTCGCTGAAGTTACAACAAAGAACAGCCCAACTAAGGAACAGGCCCTTCGGTCCTCCAAGCCCGTGCTGATCATGATGCCCCAATTAAACTGAAAAAAACCTTCTGCCCTTACTCAGTTCATATCCCTCTATTCCTTCCCTATTCCTGTACCCATTCAGATGCTTCTTAAATGTTGCTAATGTGCCTACTTCAATCATCTCCTCTGGCGGTGAGTTCCAGGCACCCACCACTCTCTGCATGAAAAACTTCCCCTGCACATCTCTCTTAAGCTTTTCCCCTCTTGAGCCTGTGCCCCCTGCACCACCCCCCTGCTATAATTGACAACTTCCACCTGGGAAAAAAATCCTCTGACTATCCACCCTGTCTATGCCTCTCAATTTTGTAGACCTCTGCCAGGCCTCCCCTCAGCCTCTGTCTTTCTAATGAGAACAATCCTAGTTTATTCAACTTCTTCTCATAGTCAACACCTTCGAGACCAGGCAACATCCTAGTGAATCTTCTTTACACTCTCTCCAAAGCTTCCATGTCCTTCTGATAGTGTGGTGACCAGAACTGCATGTAATATTCCAAATGTCACCTAACCAAGGTTTTATATAGCTGCAACATGATTTTCCAACTCTTGTACTCAATGCTCTGAAGACAAGTATGCCAAATGCCTTCTTAATCACTTTGGCCACCGTGTTGGCACTTCTAATGAACTGTGGACCTGCATGCCCAGATCCTGCTGTATGTTAGTGGTCCTAAGGGTTCTGCCATTTGCAGTATAATTTGCACCTAAATATGATCCTCCAAAATGCATCACCTCACATTTGTCCAGATTAAACTCCATCTACCATTTGTCTGCCCAAGTCTCCAATCTATCTCTACCCTGTTGTATCCTCTGACAATCCCTGGCACTATCAGCAACTCCACAAATCTTTGTGTCGTCTCCAAACTTACTCATCAGGCCACCTACATTTTCCTCCAGATCATTTATATGAACTACAAACAACAGAGGTCCAAGAACTGATCCATGCAGAACACATTAGCTACAGATCTCCAGTCTGTAAAACACCCTTCCATTGCTACTCCATGCCTTCTGTATCCATCTAGCCAGCACCCTCCCAACCTCCACCCCTTGAATCATAAGAACATAAGAACATAAGAAATAGGAGCAGGAGTAGGCCATCTGGCCCTTCGAGCCTGCCCCGCCATTCAATAAGATCATGGCTGATCTGTCGTGGCTCAGTTCCACTTTCTCGCCCTCTCCCCATAACCCTTAATCCCCTCTCTTATCAAAAACCCATCAACCCGCTTCTTAAAAATATTTAGCGAGGCAGCCTCCACCACTTCAACGGGCAGAGAATTCCAGAGATTCACCACCCTTTGAGTGAAGAAGTTCCTCCTCAACTCCGTTCTAAACCGCCCCCCCCTTTATCTTGAGGCTGTGCCCCCTAGTCCTACTGTCTTTTTTGAGCAGGAAGAGCCTCTCCACCTCTATCCTATCCATCCCATTCATCATCTTATACGTCTCAATGAGATCTCCCCTCATTCTTCTAAACTCTAACGAGTACAAGCCTAGTTTATTCAGCCTCTCCTCATAGCTCAACCCCCTCAACTCCGGCATCAGCCTAGTAAACCTCCTCTGCACTCCCTCCAAGGCCAAAATATCCTTGCGCTGGTGCGGCGCCCAAAACTGCACACAGTACTCCAGCTGCGGCCTCACCAATGCCCTATACAGCTGCAGCAAGACCTCCCTACTTTTATATTCAATCCACCTCGCTATGAAGGCCAGCATCCCATTCGCCTTCCTGACCACCTGCTGCACCTGCAGGCTGGGTTTTTGCGACTCATGCACAAGGACCCTGAGGTCCCTCTGCACCGTCGCCTGCTGCAGTTTTTCGCCACGTAAGTAATAGTGCTTCCTACCATTCTTCCTACCAAAGTGGACCACCTCACACTTGCCAACATTAAATTCCATTTGCCATTTCCTGGCCCATTCGCCCAGCCTATCTAGATCCTTCTGCAGACTCTCCACACCCTCCGCACAATTTGCCTTTCCCCCAATCTTGGTGTCATCAGCAAATTTCGACACCCTACACTCGGTTCCCTCCTCCAGATCATCTATATAAATGGTAAATAGCTGAGGCCCCAGCACCGACCCCTGGGGCACCCCACTAGTCACCAACCGCCAATCCGAATAGCACCCATTGACCCCCACTCTCTGCCTCCTATTTGACAACCAATCCTCTATCCACGCTAACACCCTACCCCCAACTCCATGTCCTCTGACCTTCTGCAGTAACCTCTTGTGAGGTACCTTATCAAACGCCTTCTGAAAATCCAGAAAGACCACATCCACCGGCTCTCCTCTATCCACCGCCCTAGACACATCCTCATAGAACTCCAGTAATCCTACGTGATTTTAGTTTTTGTCCCACAGTCTGCCACATGGGACCTTGGCAAACGCCTGACTAAAGTCTATATAATCTACATCCACAACACTTCCTTTTCAAGTTCATAAGAACATAAGAACATAAGAAATAGGAGCAGGAGTAGGCCATCTGGCCCTTCGAGCCTGCCCCGCCATTCAATAAGATCATGGCTGATCTGTCGTGGCTCAGTTCCACTTTCCCGCCCTCTCCCCATAACCCTTAATCCCCTCTCTTATCAAAAACCCATCAACCCGCTTCTTAAAAATATTTAGCGAGGCAGCCTCCACCACTTCAACGGGCAGAGAATTCCAGAGATTCACCACCCTTTGAGTGAAGAAGTTCCTCCTCAACTCCGTTCTGAACCTCCCCCCCTTTATCTTGAGGCTGTGCCCCCTAGTCCTACTGTCTTTTTTGAGCGGGAAGAGTCTTTCCACCTCTATCCTATCCATCCCATTCATCATCTTATACGTCTCAATGAGATCTCCCCTCATTCTTCTAAACTCTAACGAGTACAAGCCTAGTTTATTCAGCCTCTCCTCATAGCTCAACCCCCTCAACTCCGGTATCAGCCTAGTAAACCTCCTCTGCACTCCCTCCAAGGCCAAAATATCCTTGCGCAGGTGCGGCGCCCAAAACTGCACACAGTACTACAGCTCAGCTGAAGCCTTCACATTTCTCTTTCTTTTCCAAAGTTTCAACTTTTGTTTTTCTCTATCTCTTTCTATTTCAAATTGCTTCATGTCTTTTTCACGTTCAAGCTGCTTATTCTGCAACTGAAGACTAGCCAACTCAAGCTGTGCTCGAACATAATATAAAAACAGAAAACACTGGAAAATCTCAGCAGGCCTGGCTGCATCTGTGGGGAGAGAAACTGTTAACGTTTTGAGTCCATATGGCTCTTCTTCAAGCTGTGATCTACCTGGGAGTTCTAATCCCAGTTGCAACACTGTTAC
Source organism: Carcharhinus amblyrhynchos (assembly GCF_965287045.1). Lineage (NCBI taxonomy): Eukaryota > Metazoa > Chordata > Chondrichthyes > Carcharhiniformes > Carcharhinidae > Carcharhinus > Carcharhinus amblyrhynchos. The sequence continues at coordinate 30,814,557 of NC_137338.1, forward strand.
CTCAATTATGTCTGCTTTCTTAGACCCTGCTTTTGACTCTAACTTCAACTTTTCTGCTAATGTTATCAGTTTAATCTTGATTAATTGTTGCTAATCATCCAGGGATAAACCTTCCCTCTCCAGAAAAGACATAACAACTGACAAGCTATCCCTAGTTGCCCTTGAACTGAGTGGCTTGCTAGGCCATTTCAGAAGGCAGTTAAGAGTCAACTACATTGCTGTGGCTGTGGAGTCACATGTAGGCCAGACCAGGTAAGGAAGGCAGATTTCCTTCCCTAAAGGGCATTAGTGAACCAAATGGGTTTTTACGATAATCAACAATGGTTTCATGGTCGTCATTAGATTCTTAATTCCAGATATTTTTTATTGAATCCAAATTCCACCATCGGCCGGGATTCAAACCCAGGTCCCCAGAACATTAGCTGAGTTTCTGGATTAATAGTCAAGCAAAAATACCATTAGACCATTACCTCCTCTGAGATCCGATGGCGAGACAAGCCTGACCTACCACAGACTACAACACTAACCTTGCGGATGCATAATTAATGAGGTCAGAAGATAGGATGTAGATTCCCATTGGTTAGAAGAAAGGGTGTGTGGGTTCCCATTGGTCAGAAGCTAGAAAGTAGATATCCATTGGTCTCCGCAGCAGGAAACACTCCCCACCCTCGCCATGTGACTTAGTCCCAGATGGAAGAATTCTGCCATTTCTTACTCAGCTTGGACAGGATGACTACAGCTTTTGTGATACATGTTTTGATTTCTGTATCAGGTGACAGATTGCTGGTGTTTGTACAACCTAGAAATGTAAAGCTATCAACAACCTGCAGTGTCACATTGTCAGTGCTGATATAGATGGTGCATCCTGGGCCACAACATTTGCCTTGCTGATGCTGATGGTCAAACCAAACTCTTTACAGGCATGAGAGAAAGAGTCTGTCCCTTTACTGCTGAAGTTTGTCCTTAGTATGGAATGCTAGTGCAGCAACTCTGTAATAGAGACTTTGCACACCTCTGTCTTGGATCTTGGGCAAACAAGGCTGAGCAACTTTCCAACAGTCCACCACAGAAAGCATCCTTTCCGGATGTATCACAGCCTGATATGGCTCCTACTCTGACCAAGACTGCAGAAAACTACGAAAGGTTGTGAACGTAGCCCAGACTATCACGTAAATCAGTCCCCCACCCATTGGTTCTGTCTACACTTCCCGCTGCCTCGGAAAAACAGCCAGCAAAATCAGGAACTCCATGCACCTCGGACATTCTCTCTTCCACCTTCTTCCATCAGGAAAAAGATACAAAGGTCTGAGGTCATGTACCAACTGACTCAAGAACAGTTTTTTCCCTACTGCCATCAGACTTTTGAATGGACCTACCTTATATTAAGCTAATCTTTCTCCAAACCCTAGCTGTGACTGTAACACCACATTCTTCACTCTCTCCTTTCCTTCTCCCCTATGTACTCTATGAGCAGTATGCTTTGTTAGTAGCATTCATGAAACAATATTTTTCACTGTATCCCAAAACATGTGACAATAGTAAATCAAATCAGATTCGTTCTATTATGCAAGTAGACAGTTTCTGTAGATGACCTGAAAGCAAATGACAGCAGCAAAGAAAATATGCCAGAGGGTGTCAGTGTCAGGTGCAGATCTCAGAGGGTTGCAATGTTGCCTCGTTATAGATGATCTAAGTTAAGTTTATTTATTAGTGCCACAAGTCAGCTTACATTAACACTGCAATGAAGTTACTGTGAAAATCCCTTAGTCGCCACATTCCGGTGCCTGCTCGGGTACACTGAGGGACAATTTAACATGGCCAACACAGCTAACCAGCACATCTTCAGGACTGTGGGAGGAAACTGGAGCATGGGGAGGGACTCGCACAGACACAGGAAGAACGTGCAAACTCCACACAGAGAGTGACCCGAGGCCAGAATTGAACCCAGGTCCCTGGCGCTGTGAGGCACCAGTGCTAACCACTGTGCTGCTCTCTTGAAGAGAGCTGCATGATCTCAAAAGGGCCAAATGCCCTCATTATGCACTGTAACCATTCAAAAACAAAGACTTTCAAGGGGGTCAATTAGCTCCGTTGGCTGGATGGCTGGTGCGTGATGCAGAATGGCACCAACAGCATGGGTTCAATTCGTATTCCAGCTGAGGTTATTCATGAAGACCCCACCTTCTTAATCTGAAGTGTGGTGACCGTCAAGTTAAATCACCCCACCTAGCAGCTCTCTCAAAAAGGTGGAGAGCAGCCTATAGTCCTCTGGCACTTTGGTGACTTTCATTTGGGGCAGCACGGTGGCATAATGGTTAACACTGCTGTCTCACAGCACCAGGAACCCAGATTCAAATCCGGCCTTGGATCATCGTCTGTGTGGAGTTTGCACATTCTCCCTGTGTCTGCGTGGGTTTTCTCCAGGTGCTCTGGTTTCCTCCCACAGTCCAAAGATGTGCAGGTTACGTGGGTTGGCCATGGTAAATTGACCCAGTGTCAGAGGATTAACAGGGTAAAGATGTCGGGTTATGGGAATAGGGCTTGGGTGGGATTGTGGTCGGTGCAAACTTGATGAGTCGAATGGCCTATTTCTGCACTGTAGTGGTTCCATGATTCTATTCTATGATGTGGAGATGCCGGCGTTGGCCTGAGGTAAACAATAAGAAATCTCACACCACCAGGTTAAAGTCCAACAAGTTTATTTGGTAGCACAAGCCACTAGCTTTCAGAGCACCGTCTTTCATCAGGTGAGTGGGATTTAAGAGACTGGTAGCCAAGTTCCACACACGAGGACGGCCTCAACCAGGATCTTGGGTTCATGTCACACCATCTGTAACCCCCACAACTTGCCTGGGCTTGCAAAATCTCACTAACTGTCCTGGCTGGAGACAATACACACCTCTTTAACCTGTGCTTAACCCTCTCTCCACTCACATTGTCTGTACCTTTAAGACTTGAATACCTGTGAAAACTTGCATTCCAACCATTATTCTGTAAACTGAGTTTGTGTCATTATATGCCCTGTTTGTGAACTGAAATCCCACTCACCTGAAGGAGCAGCGCTCTGAAAGCTAGTGGCTTTTGCTACCAATTAAACCTGACAGACTTTAATCTGGTGTTGTGAGACTTCTCACTCTATTCTATGAAACAGGCTAAAACTGGTGGAGACTGAAAATAAGAAGCATTTCAGTGTTACCACTGATCAAATCCCAATTTGTGTGGTCAGCATAAAACAGCTATCAACAGAATTACAGCCACCTCTGCACATGGCTCGTCCATTAATGCTAATATATTTTGCCCACGTTGGATCATTTGAAGGGGCAGTGCTATTACTGTGGAACAAGACTACAGCAAATCACTATAGATTTGTAACCTCACACCACTTAAGAGCAGATTAAGGGCTTTTAAAATTAATTACAACCTAAATGAGGTGCTATTTACTGGGTATAGTGTAAACTGTAACCTGACACTGGATGGAGAGGATTTTAACAAGGTACAAACTGTTGAGTAACAACTTTATTCTGCCCAAACTTTACAGAATGTTAAGCACACTGCAGGCAGCCACTTTCTATAATGGAAATGAAAGGAATGGTTATTGTTTATCTGGTTGATTTTAATGATTGTTTTAAACATGAATGCTGGGACAGTTCTAGAGGAACAAACACAGAAAATGTTGGAAAATCTCAGCAAGTCTGACAGCATCAATGGAGAGAAAATAAAGCCAACATTTCGAGTCTGGATGACTCTTTGTCAGAGCTGAGTTCCACAGGACATTGAGCAACATTGTTTAATGCCCTCTAATGTCCTCAACAATGTCAGTGATATATATATATATATGTTATATATATATAAATGACAGGTGAAAACCTAGATGGGTGGGTTAGTAAGTTTGCAGACCACATAAAGATAGGTGGAATTGTGGATAGTGTAGGAGGTTGTCAAAAGGTACACAGAATAATAGATCTGTTGCAGATATGGGCGAAGAAATGACAGATGGAGTTCAATCCAGGCAAATGTGAACCCACACATTCAGTTCTGGTCAGCACATTACAGGAAGGATGTGGAGGCTTTGGAGAGGATGCACAAGAGGTTTAGCAGGCTTCTGCCTGGATTAGAGGATATGAGCTATAAGAAGGGGCTGGACAAACTAGGGTTGTTTTCTCCAAAGTGTTGAGGCTGAGGGGAGATCTGAGAGCAGTCTATATAATAATGAGGGGCATAAATAAAGTTGACAGTCAGAATTTTTTTCCCCCTGCGTTGAAATGTCTAAAACTAGGGGGGCATGCATTTGAGGCGAAAGGGGAAATGTTCAAAAGAAACGAAAGGGGCAAGTTTTTTTACACAGTGTGATAAGTGTCAGGACCACATTGCCAGGGATGGTGGTGCAGGCAGATACAATGGGGGCTTTTAAGGTGCTTCTAGATAAGCACATGAATATGCAAGGAATGGAGGGATATGGACCAAAGGCAGGTAGAAGGGATTAATTTAATTTGACATCATGTTAGACATAACACCATGGGCCAAAGGGCCAGGTCCTGTGCTGCACTGTTCTATGTTCTATGTACAAATGAGAACATATTTCACAGACAAGTTACAGTTCACTTCTGGAATGTGGTAAGGAATTCTGATCACTTTATGTCAAGAGTATACAAATACATTCAAAGATTTCAGACTAAAAATGGCCAGCTTGTTTCCAGGGCACCAATATAAGAAAGACAAAATAGAATTTAGCTGCAACCTTGTAAACTGAATAGAAACATGTTACAGTGTTTGGAAATAGTCAAAGATATATCTCAAGCTGAAATAACTGAATTTGAATCATAGAATCCAATACGAGAGACTAGGATCCAAGGGCACGGCCTCAGAATAAAGGGACATCCCTTATGAACCAAGATGAGGAGGAATTTCTTCCTCTAAGGAATCTAAGGAATCCATTGCCACAGAAGGTTGTGGAAGCCAAGTCATTGAGTAGACATAGGACAGAGCTGGATAGGTTCTTGATTGGTAAGGGAATCAAAGGTTATGGGGAAAAGATGGGAGAATGAGATTGAGAAATTTATTAGCCATGATTGAATGGCAGAACAGACTTGATGAGCCAAATGGCCTAATTCCGTTCTTATATCTTATAGTTTTATGATCCCTACAGTGCAGAAAGAGGCCATTTGGCCCATTGAGTCCTGCAACTCTTTGAAAAAGCATCCTACCCAGCCCCTTCCTTCTTTCCTATCCTCATAACCCTGTGCACTTACCATGGCCAATCCACCTAACCTGCACATATTTGACTGTGGGAGGAAACCAAAGCACTCAGAGGAAACCCATGCAGACATGGGGAGACTGTGCAAACTCCACACAATCACCCAAAGCTAGAATCAAACCTGAGTTCCTAGCACTGTGAGGTATCGGTGCTAACCACTGTGCCAAAGTGCTGCCCATATTGGATGCAAGTGCAGAATGCATAAGCCTTGGTCAAGTTGAGGTTAAAATAAATCTTTCTCAAGGGAGAACAGATTCCGCTGCTGGTTAATTTAGTTTGGTTGACATCCATTAAGGGGATCTGGATTGTTAGCTATTGAGAAGAGTATTGAATTTTACTGTGATATTCTTGGAGCTGGAGGAAGACTCCTTGGGCTCCATAAACAGGAGGTTAACATTTAGTGAGGGAAGGGTTAAAATCCATATTAAAATAATCATACAGTGGATCTTAGCACAATAACCTTGGTGCATTGTGAACTTCTTTGCATTTTTTATCTGTTGTGAACAGAACCTTTCATCAAAGCTCCTTTATAGATCTGATTAAAATTTTCAAAAGAAAAGGTGCCGAGGATGTGTAGGTTAGGTGGATTGGTCATGCTAAATGTACGGGATTATGAGGATAGGCGGGAGATGGACCTGAGTAAGATGCTGTTTCAAAGAGTCAGTGCAGACTAGATGGGCTGAATGGCCTCCTTCTGCATTGTAGGGATTCTACGGTTCTAAAGTAAAAACTAGAAGGGTATAGCTGGGAAACAGAATGACCAGTTGGTTTGGAGTCTCCAGGAATTAAAAGATCAATCTCTGGGTAGGATGTTGCAGCATGGAGAAAAAGCAGCAGGACATTAATAAAGATTGTGTTTTTGTCATTTTCCTCAGACATTTTTCTTTAGCATATATAAAAATATTGAAAATGGAGGAAACAACTTTTTTTAGCTGACAATCAATTACACTATCAAGGGCAGAAGTCTGAGTAGTGTTGAAGAGCAGAAGGATCTTGGGGTCCGGGTCCACAGGACTCTTAAATCGGCCTCGCAGGTGGAGGAGGTGGTCAAGAAGGCGTATGGTGTACTGGCCTTCATTAATCGAGGGATTGAGTTTAGGAGTCGGGAGGTAATGCTGCAACTTTATAAGACCCTTGTCAGGCCTCATTTAGAGTATTGTGCGCAGTTCTGGTCGCCTCACTATAGGAAAGATGTAGAAGCTATTGAGAGGGTACAGAGGAGATTTACAAGGATGTTGCCTGGACTGGGAGGCATGCCTTATGAAGTTAGGTTGAGGGAGCTGGGACTCTTCTCCCTGGAGAGACAAAGGTTGAGAGGCGACCTGATAGAAGTTTACAAAATGTTGAGAGGAATAGATAGGGTGGACTCTCAGAGGCTATTTCCCCAGGTTGAAATGCTTGCTACGAGAGGACACAGATTTAAGGTGCGGGGAGGGAGGTTCAGAAGTGATGTTAGGGGTAAGTTTTTCACTCAGAGGGTGGTGAGTGAATGGAATCGGCTGCCGTCAGTGGTGGTGGAGGCGAACTCGCTGGGGTCTTTTAAAAGACTTCTGGATGAGTATATGGGGTTTAATGAGATTGAGGGTTATAGATAGGTCTGTAGGTTGGTAGGTGTTGATGTGATCGGCACAACTCGTGGGCCGAAGGGCCTGTTTGTGCTGTAGTGTTCTATGTTCTATGTTCTAATCAACCATCATCCTATTGTTTTCCAATTGGTATAGGAAGGCACAAGGTAGACGGGCGCCGCAACAGCTCGGTGACTAGCACTGCTAGCTGTGCAGATACATGGATTTGGGCCTGTGTCTGTGGGAGTTTGTGCATTCTCCCTGTGGATGCGTGGGTTTCCTCCGGGCGCTCCGGTTTCCTCCCACACCCCAAAGATGTGCTCTTAGGCTGATTGGTTTTACCAAATTGACACTATTCTCCCCTGAATCTGGCTAAGTCAGGGGTTCTATTTGTAGACACGCAGGGTAGAATAGGTGTAGGGTGATGCGGCGGTGCGGGCTTGTTGGGCCGAAGGGCCTGTTTCCCGTGCTGGGTTGTTCTTTGTTCTTTGTTCTTTGTTTGAATGTTTTGGACCCACTAATGGCTGGAGTGTGGGGGAAAGTTGTGTGATGAAATCTCCAGAAATACATTTACTCACAGTTGGCAAGTCTTACGCTCTCTCCCTCAAACACGTGCAAACGCCCAGCAAAAACCTGTGCAGACCATGCAAACTCCATACAGACAGACCCCAGGCTGGAATCTAACCCAGGTCCCTAGTGCTGTGAAGCAGCAGTGCTAACCACTGCACCACTGTGCCACTGCAAATCTCAATACCAGGCACATTTATCTTGCACCATCATTCCCTTGTTCCATTTAATACCTTGTGCCCTCCTTCCTATCATAGACCTTACTCTTTGTTCATTCCTCTGTCATCTTTTCCATGACTCTTCCTTTAAAAAAATTTAAGTCTCTAAATAAAAGCAAATTATTGTGGATGTTGGAATCTGAAACCTAAAGAGAAAATGCTGGAAAACCTCAGCAGGTCTGGTAGCATCTGTAAGGAGAGAAAAAAGCTGACGTTTCAAGTCCAGATGACACTTTGTCAAAGCTAAAAGGCACAGAAAGCGGGAGATGGATAAAATGGTAAAAAAGGGGAAGCAAAGGGGGAGAAAAGGTAAGGAAAGGAGGGATAATATGGGGGAAGAGTAAGGGGAAAGAAAAATAAAGACAATAAAGAAGTAAAAGGGCGACAACAGTTAAAAGTGAAATGAAAACAAAGGGGTTGAGGTGGGGTAGAGCTAATCACCTGACTGCGCACAGACAGGAGGTGCTCAGCAAAACAAGAGAATGCTGTGTCAGCATTCCGAAGAGACAGTTCCCTCCAGGATAAGCTAGTCCACTCCATCACTATACCCAACACCTCTTCCAAGGCACCTTCCACAATGCAATCATAGAAGATGTAACCTTACCTCTTCCATGCTTCCCATCCAAGGTCCAAACCACTCATTCCAAATTAAGCAGCATTTCGCTTGTGCCTCTGTCAATTTGTTGTATTGCATTTGCTGCTCCCAATGTGGTCTCCTCTATATCGGAGAGACCAAGTGTAAACTGGGTGATCGCTTTGCTGAGCTTCTTCAGTCTATAAGCAATCAGGACCCTGATCTTCCTTTTTGCTTGCCATTTTAATACACAATCCTGCTCCCAAGCCCACATGTCTGTCCTTGGCCTACTGCAATGTTCCAGTAAAGCTCAACACAAACTGGAGGAACAGCATCTCGTCTTCCAGCTAGGCACTTTACAGTCTCAACATCAAATTCAACAACTTCAATTGGATGATAGTTGACTGTCAGCTAAAAAAAATTGTTTCCTCCATTTTCAATATTTTTATATATGGTAAAGAAATATGCCTGAAGAAAATGACAAAAACACAATCTTTATTAATGTCCCAATGATTTTTCTCCATGCTGCAACAACTTCAGCTAATTAGTTTGACCCCTTTGTTTTTATTTCATTTAATTTTTAATTAGTCTCTACCTTTTATTTCTTTATTTTCTTACTTAATTTTTCTATCCCCCCACTCTTCCCCCTTATTTTATTCCCCTTTCATTACTTTTTCTCCCCCTTTGCTTCCCCTTTTTCTCCATTTTATCTCTCTTTCATCCACACCCCGCCCCAACATCTTCATTTGTCACAGCTTACCCTCTGCTTTCAGCATCTCTGTCATTCAGCCATTCTCTTTATGAACCGCCATTATTTTTCCCTTGCTTTTGTGGCTGTGGCTCATTCCCTCATCCTGCAGTATAAATACCTCCTACTTTCTGTGCCTTTTAGCTTTGACAAAGTGTGATCCGGACTCGAAACGTTGGCTCTTTTCTCTCTTTACAGATGCTGCCAGACCTGCTGAGATTTTCCAGCATTTTTTCTTTTGGATTAAATCTCTAACATCTTCCAGTTCTGATTATGGCTGTCAACCTGCTGAGCGCTTCTAGCATTTTCTGTTTCTAGTTCATGTATCCAGTATCGGCAGTATTTTGGTGTTATCCATTCACTGCCAAGCTGAGCTAAATTGGAGACAGTTTTGTAATGTGGCCCAGTGGGAACTGGGTTTAGAATAACCAATTTTCTTTCACCTAATGCCTTCAAGAGTTGACAGTGAAAGGAGACATTTATCTCATCTCCATTAGTTTGAACACGGCACCCAGGGATGAAAGGGGCAAAAGGGAATACCCTAGGTGTCATCCAATCTCTAGTTGCTTTTACTTCAAATCTCAAAACTATTTGCATTTACAAAATCAGAATGAACATAGCTGATAATAGTGTAAATGAAAAGTTGTCATCAAAGCCTCTTATGTTTATAATAAACTGCCATAGAGACAGTAGCAATGAAAAACATTCATAACACCGTGTAGCAAATAGTCTGTAGCTTGTTGTGGGTGCCAATAAATCACTCAGTGATAATAAACTTGTTCCAGCATAAATGAGCGGATATAAACCACTTAAACTCTGATAAGGTGGAGAACAGATTGATGAGTTGCCAATTGGCAGCAATAAGCCAGAGAAAACCACTGCCAATGTTTCATGCACCGTCACTCCCGCCTCTAGAACTGCAGCTTGAGATTGGACCTCACCACTCAGTGACGCCTGTGGCTGAAAATCAGACAGAAAAATACCTGGTTTTCCAATATTCCATGGCGAATCTTCAATAGTCGGCAATACTACAAAGACACAACAAAAACACTGGGTGAATATCAAAGCCATAGTTTAACTGTATGCTTCCTAGTAATCTTTCCTTAAACATACTGCAGTCTCCATGACATATAGTGGATGCATTTGCACTAATGCAATTTGTCTACTATGTGCAGTGGCTGGTAAATCCATCTAAATTAGTCAAGACATTGTAGAAGAAGGTACATAGAATTATATAGAATTCCCAAACCCATTCGGCCCAACTGGAGTCTACGTTCGACACAGACTTTCTCACGTTCATTTAACCCTATCTACATATCCTTCTAATGATCTAACTCTTTCTCCCTGTTGTGCTTATCTCATTTCCCCATAAATGTACTCATGGTAATTGCTTTAACTACTCCTTATCATAGCGAGCTCTCATTCTCACCATTGTTCGGTTATAGAAGATTCTCCTGAACTCCCCATTGAATTTATTATCTTAGATTTATGGCCCTAGCTTTGGTCACCACAACAAGTGGAAACATTTCTCCACACCTTTCCTACCGAACACTTTTATTATTTTAAAGACTTCGATCAGGAAACCTCTTCAGTCTCCACCTTCCCCAGGAAGAAAGAGCCCCAGACTGTTCAGCCCTTTTCAGATAGTTATAACTTCTCACTGCTAGCTTCCTGATATACCTGAACTCACATTAAATGTATCAACTGATTGCAACTGTCCAAGTCTCCAATGCCTCAGGACATTGATGACAGTTAACAGTGCAAACAGCTGCTGGGGTCTTCAAACAGCTTCAGCAAGTTGGACCCACTGTTAAAAGCTATGGGAAGTAATCAGAGCTCAGGCAGTTCCAATCATAGGAACATAGAAACTAAAAACAGGAGTAAGCCATTCAGCCATTCAAGCCTGCTCCGCCATTCATTTTGATCATGGCTGATCATCAAAATCTATATCTTGATCTCATCTTTCCCCCATATCCATTGATCTTGTTAGCCCCAAGAGCTATATCTAATTTCTTCTTGAAATCACACAAGCTTTGGCCTCAACTACTTTCTGTGGTAATGAATTCCACACATTCACCACCCTATGGGTGAGGAAATTTCTCCTCATCTCAGTCCTAAAAGATTCACCTGATGAAGGAGCAGCACTCCGAAAGCTTGTGATACCAAATAAACCTGTTGGACTTTAACCTGGTGTTGTGTGACTTTTTATTGTGCCCACTCCAGTCCAATATTGCGTCTCCACATTATGGCAGTTCTAAAAAGTTAACCCCTTGTCCTCAAACTATGACCCCTAGTTCTGGATTCCCCCATCATTGCGAACGTTCTTTCTGAATTTACCCTATCTGATCCTGTTAGAATTTCATAAGTTTTTATAAGAACCCCTCTCACTCTTCTAAACTCATAATTCTAAATGACTTTAGGATAATCCTAAATGACTTAGTCTCTCCTCATATGACAGACCTGCTATCCCAGGAATCAGTCTGGTAAACCTTCATTGCACTCTCTCTATAGCAAAGACATCCTTCCTCAGATAATGGTACCAAAACCACACCACACTCCAAAGTGAAAAGTTTATTTATTAGTGTAAGAAGGTGGCTTACATTAACACTGCAATGAAGTTACTGTGAAAATCACCTAGTCGCCACACTCCAGCACCTGTTCAGATACACTGAGGGAGAATTTAGCATGGTCAATGCACCTAACCAGCACCTCTTTCAGACTGTGGGAGGAAACCAAAGAAAACCCAGGCAGACATGGGAGCGGGTACAAACTCCACACAAACAATGACCCAAGCCGGGAATCAAACCTGGATCCCTGGCCCTGTGAGGTACTGTGCCACTGTGCCACCCATCCAGGTATGGCCTCAGCAATGGCCTGTACAATTGCAGTAAAACATCCTTATTCTTATAAACAAATCAATCAACTGTTATATTGAATGTAATATCAGATCAAATTCCACTCTAATATCCTATTTATGTCATTCATTGCTCTTTTTATGTTGCAAAGTGAAATGTTAATTGGCCATAAACAGCATACTTAATATAATACAAGCAACACCTGTACAATCAGTGCCTATGGTGACAACAAATAGCTAGCACCATTTGCCTGGTGCAGGATCAGTGACTGACGGGGATAAGCAAAGAAAATCTAGAATTGGGGGTGCTGGGGTATCTGTATAAACTTTGTAATCTGTAATTTATGGAGCATTTTGTTTATAATCTTGTTTCTTGCTACTGGTATCATTACAAGAGAAGATTAAAGGGTATGGCATGTGCTGGAAGAAATCTGGATCAATAATTGGTTAAAAGGGAGAAAACAATGAGAAGCTGTTAAGATTTTCAGAGAAATTGGAATTAGGTGCCATTACCCAACAAGATTTCGTTCTGGGGCCACTGTTAGAACAGTGGCAATAGCCTCGTGGTATTATCACTAGACTATTTATTCAGAAACTCAGCAAATATTCTGGGAAGGCTGGTTCAAATCACACCACAGCAGATGGTAGAATTTGAGTTCAATAAAATTATCTGGAATTAAAAATAATGGGTATGAAATCTGTGGGGGTGGATTCTGCTGCCCCTCTGCACTTGGCAGTGACAGGAGTTGGGGGAGATCAGGACTGCTGTGGGAATGAGGCAGGCAACACTTGGATTTTTTGTTTAGGCAAGTCCCACCCCTGGTTTACTAATGTTCTTTGGGGAAGGAAATCTGCCATCCTTACCTAGCCTGGCCAAATATGACTCCAGAGCCACATCAATAAAGAACAAACAGTACGGCACTGAACAGGCCCTTCAGCCCTCCAAGCTTGCACCAATTACATATATCTATCTAACCAACTGCTTATATCCCTCTATTCCCCATTCATTCCTATGCTTATCTTAAATGTGGTTAACGTCACTGCCTCAGTCACCTCACTTGGTACTGCATTCCAGGCCCCCACCACCCTCTGTGTAAAAAACCTTCCCTGCACATCTCCACTGAACCTTTCCTCCCTTATCATGAACTTGTGCCCCTTTGTCATTTCTGCCCTAGGAAAAAGCTTCCAACTATTCACCTTATTTATTCACCTCATAATTTTATAAACTTCAATCAGGTCACCTCTCAGCCTCAGTCTTTCCAGGGAGAACAATCCCAGTTTATAAATCTCTCCTCATAGCTAATACCAAGCAACATCCTGGTAAACCTTTTCTGCACTCTCTCCAAAGCCTCCACGTCCTTCTGGTAATGTGGTGACCAGAATTGGGCACCTTATTCCAATGTGGCCTAACCAACGTTTTATACAACTGTAACATAATTTGCCAACTTTCATACTCGATGCCCTGCCCAATGAAGGTAAGCATGCCATATGCTTTCTTCACCACCTTTTCCACCTGTGCTGCCACTTTTAAGCATCTGTTGGCCGTACTCCCAAGGTCTCTCTGTCTGTCTATGTTCCTGATGGTTCTGCCATTTGTTTTATAGCTCCCACCTGAATTGGATCTACCAAAATCACATCGCATTTGTCCAGATTAAATTCCATCTGCCATTTCTCCACCCAATTTTCCAATCTATCTACATCAATGTGGTTGACTATCAACTGCCCTCTAAAATGGCCCAGTAAGCCACTCAATTCAAGAGCAAATTGGGATGGGCAATTAACGCTGGCCAGCCAGCAACACCCATTTCCCAAGAATTAATTTTTTAAAAATGGCCAGATAGTGGGAGGATAGCACACTAGAGACCAGTCTTTGCACATTTTAAAGCTTTTACTTACGAAGACATACATTGTGATCAGATGCACAATGAAGTGAGTTAAAGTGTAGGAAACCTGATAGAGTTGTGTCTTCTTTTTCAAAAATATTGACTTTGTACAGGCTACTGTAGCCAACCAAATCATTTACAATTTAATAATTTACAGAAATAAACACACCTTGCATTATTAAGTATTATTCATTACAGTCTTTTACAAATAAAAGTCTTTCAACTACTTTTGGATCATAGCACAAAACACATGTTTGAAGAATGAATCATTTATATTGGGTTCTTCTGACCTTGAGGAGGTCAACTCGCTAACAACACAAGAGAAAATACAGTTTATTTGACCTTGGACCCAGTTATTGCAGTTAGATTTAATAGCTTTAAAGGGATATAGCTTAGGAACAGTATAATAGAATCCATTATATGATGCTTCTATTTTACAAAACAGCATATTCCACTACTTACCATGTCTAATGCCAGGGGGATTCTGCTAGTGACTGTACAGATCTCAGAACTGCCTATAAAGGTCTAACTCTTCCTTTCTTCTGAAAGAAAACAGCGCAAAATGCTTTAGACAAGCATCACTTCATTAATATTTTCCTTTGTGAGACTGTACATAATACAGGCTTCATGCGTCATGTTTCCGTTAAACCAGGGCTGCCACATTTTCAGGATACTTTTAAATTGCTTTTTTCAAAGAAATGGCAAAGTACCAATGTCAAGCAGTCATTTAAAGTTTATTTATTAGTGTCACAAATAGGCTTACATTAACACTGCAATGAAATTACTGTGAAAATCCTCGAGTTGCCGCATTCTGTACACTCCGGTACAGTTTAGCACGGTCAATGCATCTAACCAATATGTCATCAGGAGTGTGGGAGGAAACCCTGGAGGAAACGCCCACGGGAAGAGTGTGCAGATTTCGCACAGGCAGTGACCCAAGCTGGGAATCGAATCTGGGTCCATAGCCACTGTGAAGCAGCAGTGCTAACCATTGTGCCACCGTGCCACCCCTAGAAGTGTGGTAGCGTGGAACTTGAGTATTGCTGAAAAAAAGGAGACTGTTTTTTGTCAAAGCTTTGTACCTTTCACTCATCAGGACAGTTCGCAAGAATACCGAGGTCAGGGAAACAACAAATTTATACTGCATGAGAAGAGTTGCATTGCCATGGGAAATGCACCAGTCAACGATGACTTACAGTTAACTGCCAAGTATTGTTTTAAATTTAAACCAGGCAGCCTGACTCTGATTGGTCAAGGTATTGCACTGAGAACTGAACCAGCTGAAACAAGGGCAAGGTTCACATGTTCTTTCTGCTTGCAAAGAACAGGACCCCCATATATTTTTATATATAGCTTCCAGTACACGCAAATGTAGGTCCCACTGCCAGCCTGACTCTTAGCAGACCAAGAGTAATAACATAAAGAATAACAGCTTGCATAGTGTGCAAATGGCTCGAGCTCCACTCCCCCCGCCACTGCCACCCCACCCCCCACCCCTCCCTGCATACCAGAATGAATCATGTTGGAGACACTGTGCATCACAGAGTGCCAGAAATTCATGCAACCATGCTCGCCTAAAAAATGGGTATTTTCCCACCAATTAGGCACTTCTGTTTTGGGAGAATCGCCCCCTAAATCTTTCTGGGCCGCTGTCTTTGAGATCAGTGAGTTCACTATGTAACTGATCATATAACTGGGGCCAAATTGGCTGTAAAACTATATTCTGTTAATATACACATGCTTAACTCAATATTTACATGATACTTATTTTCATCGACAACTCTAAACAATTTGCATTTATGTATTACTTTTAACAGAGTCAGATATCACAAGGTACTTCAGAGGAGCATAGTCAGATAAAAAAAGTGTCGACACATCACAGAAGGATATATTAAAATAGGGATTAAAAGTTTGGTCAAAGAGCAGGAAGAGATTTATAATGAATTCACACAGGTGTAATGGTCAAAGTAGATACAGTCATTGGGTCATAGAGATTTACAGCATGGAAACAGGCTCTTTGGCCCAACTTGTCCATGCTGCCCAGTTGTTATCACTATGCTAGTCCCAACTGCCTGCATTTGGCCTCTATCCTTCTATACCCATCTTACCCATGTAACTATCTAAATGCTTTTAACATTATCTACATGCCTCATCATTTATAGACTTCTATAAGATCACCGTAAGCCTCCTACACTTCAGGGAACTTATAGAAACAATATTAGCTGTTTATGTAATATATGTACACAAAAGAATAAAAGTATTCATTCATCATGGATGCATTTCTTTTTACATAGGTATGACATGCCAAGCACGGAGTTCATATGTTACCAGTGAGATACTCTGGGGTTACCGCTTCATGCCTGTCCTGTCGTTGGAGGAGGGATTTTATGAAGTTGATTACAACAACTTTCACGAAACCTACGAGATAAAGACCCCGTCCTGTAGCGCCAAAGAAATGGCAGAGATGGTCAACAAGGTGCAGCTGCCCCTTACCTGGTCCATCTCCACCAAACTCAACGAGGAGGAAGAAGAAGAGGATGAAGAAGAGGTGCAGGCTGAGGACAAGAGCCACGAGGAGCAAACAGAGCAGAATGGAGAGGTTACAAACTTAGAGAGCGAATCCAAAGTGTGAGGTGGATAAAAATGTCTGTCTGCCTCAGGAGAAACAAAAAGATCACATTTTCTGTGTGTGCGTGGTAATGAAGGAAATCAGGGTGTGAAGTATCACCTGCCCAACACACTGGAGAATTAGACATTTGAACAAAAGGAAATGGGCGTGGAGGGGGTGGAAATGGTGAAAGAGGGAAAAGACCTGAATTAACATGGCAGGGTTTGGTTTACAGGGGGATTTTTACTTTTTAGACACAAAACTTGAGTTCAATATAGAGCTTGACTAAAAAGCCTATCGGTCACAATAAAGCATACAAGTGTTCAGAAGCTATTTAGAATTCATTGTTTAAAGTGCTGGAACAGCAAACTGTCAGCTTTTTTGAAGCATCCAGCCTTTTGAGTAGCTAGGATTATATTTCTGATGCTCTGCTGTAGAGTGAATGCAGCTAAATGATCCCTTTCTATGTTTCAAAACAATAATATATATATCTGTATGTATAACCAGACTGTTCAGGCAGTGATATAATTAGATTCAAACAAGATCTCAGGAAGGTTGCTGGGCAGGTGGAAGATGTGACGTATTTTAAGAGGCTTTTGTTATATTTTCACTGAAGATTTCGCAAGAACTATTTTTGGATGTCGTTTACAAATGGCTTTCTTTTTTAAACCTATCACCCTTTGTAATTTCCGATGTTACTTCCTTTGAAAAGAAAAGCCCAGCACCCATCCCAAGAAAACCCCGTTAATTAGCAATTCTTCAGCCTCGCACCCAACCTCCCAAACTACACGGGAGGCTCCGTTTTGGTCACATAACCTTTAATTTTGGCAAACTGAAGCCCAGCGTTTGCCACGTTTCAACACACATTGGCAATGTAGGTGTGGCCAAATTGGCCAAGAATGTGGCAACATGTCAACTGGATACTGGGAAATTGGAAAAGAAGTGCAGGATAAATCAGGAGACTCTTTATCAAAACAGGTCAATTGACCAAGGGGTTGCCTGCCAAAATTTTAGCCACCCTTTTCAGATGGAGAGGAACCCACGGTATATTTTCAACCTTTTTTTTGCTCCTTGTCTTAACTTCAAGAATTGAAAGGTGCCAAGTCAAAATGAGTTTGCCAAACCTACATCATATCCAGTGTGTTACTGTATAAACATACACAATACCTAAGCCAGCTGAGGGATTGTTCAACTTCTACGAGAATGGTGGTAATTTGTAAGGAATGGAGCACTTTAAATCTGAGTGCGGTTTGATAGGGTGTGGCCTAACACATCAGTGTGAAGGAGGGGACAAAATGCAGGATCCTGACATGTGGTCCAACCCTGCTGCCTGTTTTTATTCTGCCCTGTACATATCTTTTGAGTGGTTTGAGTGGTTCAATTTGAGTGAATTCGGGGCTACATTAGGTCTGAGACTTGGACCAGAGTCCAGTTTTAAAGTAAGCTCTCCCGAGCATTTGTTAAATATACACTCAGTCAAAAACTTTTCATTCAAGTAGAAATTCACATTCTCCTGCTTAATTCTCTAGCGATGTGATGGCACCAAATGATAATGCTTCAGGTAATTGAAGTAATTATGGTTCATTGGGACATTTAAAATGGTTGCTCTTTTTTCATTTCCGTTGAACATTTCTCTTTACTAGATATAAAAGTAGTAAAAATGAGGAAACTGTATGGCTGACACCAAGAATTTTCTAATTAAGTAATGAGTCTTCTGTTTTTCAGTTGGCATAGGAAGGTAGTATGTCACAGGATGGATGTGTTGGCTGACTAATGGCTGAAGTGTGGAGCAAGTCATGTGATGAAATCTCCAGGAAGACATTTCATTGCAGTTGGCAACCTTATCAGTATCCTGAATCAACCCCTCCCCCTCATTCCTCCCTCTGCGTCCCACCACCTCTCATTCACCAGCCTAGTTGTATGCTTGGCAAAAGATGGGTAGCTGTAATTAAGAAAACCAAGAGATATGCAGATAAGATGGGAAAGCTGAAACAAAAGGTCAATCACAATCTTATTTAATGGCGGAGCAGATTCAAGGAGCCTTATGGCTGCTCCTCTTCCTATGTCTTATGTTATTTTTATTCATTCGTGGGACATGGGTGTCACTGGCTGGCCAGCATTTATTGCCCTTCCCTAATTGCCCTTGAGAAGATGGTGGTGAGTTACTTTCTTGAAATGCTGCAGAAAATGTGCTGTGGGTTGACCCACAAAGCCACGAGGGAGGGAATTCCAGGATTTTGACCAAGCGACTGCAAAGGAATGGCGATATATTTTCCAAGTCAGGATGGTGAACATCTTGGAGGGAAACTTGCAGGTGATGGCGTTCCATTTATCTGCTGCCCTTATCCTTCTAAATAGAAGTGGTCATATGTTTGGAAGGTGCTGTCTAAGGCAAATTACTGCAGTGCATCTTGTAGATAATACACACTGCTGCTATTGAGCATTGGTGGTGGAGGGATTGAATGTTTATGGATGTGGTGCCACATGTGATGTTACATGATGTGCAGAGAGAAGCTGTATGCTGTGTGTGACTTTAGATCGTGCAAGTATTAATAGTTTTGAAGAATAGGATTTTGATACTGCCTGGAGTAAAAACAGATTTAACCAGTTATTGCCAAACTACTGCTTTTTACAACCTGGTAAGCTTACATTTTAATATTTGTAATCAGACAATTACAGCAGCAGTTTATAGACGAAGAGGATATTTTATACTTTCCTCAATTCTTTTACATTTTTGTTATCCAGTGATGCTCAGGACGTCCTGAAGTGCTTTACAGAAAATAAAGTACTTTTGAAGTGCTGTAGGAAGTGTGGCAGTATGGGCAAACTCCCACGACAGCAATATGATAATGACTATTGGTGATACTGGTTGAGAGATGAATAATGGCCAGGACACAAGTGAAAACTTCCCTGATCTTCTTCAAAATCATGCCATGGAGTCTTTTAAATTCACCTGAGCAGCTTTGGTTCAACATCTCACTAATAAGAAGATATCTCCAAACAGTGCAGCACTCCTTCAGTGCTTGACTAGAGTCAGCCTAGATTTTGTCCTCAAGTTCCTGGAGTGAGATTTGAACCGACAACCGTCTAACTCAGAGGTAAGAGTGTTACCAGCTGAGCCACAGGTTGACACAGAATCATCCTGTCTATCTGATCTCTATATAAACATGAACGAACATCTCTAGTTCACAACTAGGTTTGCCAACTCTGCCAAAGTTGGATGTAATCCTGGAGATTTCCTCATGAGACCTCAAGTCTCCTCCCACCCACTGGTCAGCATCAGGGCCATCTTAGAGATACATTGTCTTCCCAACCGAACCAGTAAGCAAACAAAACCTTCCTTAACAAACTGCATGAAACACAACTTCTGTCAAATAAATCTCTGATATTACTTTAGAACCAAGAAACAGAAGAGTTCCAATTTCTTTTGCCAAAAAACATCTGTTGATTTTTCTTCTCCACAATTGCTTATAGCAGTGCCCTGGGCTTCGATCTTCAGTGGAAAGCTTGGCAACACCAGTCACAGCCGAGCCACCGTTTTCTCAAAACGGTAGTTAGTTTGTTTTGAGGAAGCATTTCTCTTTTGCAAGACATGTTTGAAGATCAGTCGCAAGATAGCAGAAGGAACCTGCCTCTCTGCAAATATCCTCCCTCCTGCCTGGATGACTTTCCAGCAGCCACCCCACCTCAGAACATACATTTTGCACCTTTTGTGTGCTTTATAACCCCCCCACTCAGACCATCTTCAATCAGACTTTACATGTCTGATTGACATGTAAAGCTGCCAGAATTTGAATGGTGGTGGTGGCAGGGAATAATTCTGAAAATTGTGCCATATATCTAATACTGAACATCCACCATCATTGTCATCGGTCTTATAGTAACCCTTGGAGCACTAAACGTCTGAAGTGCTTTTTGATTCTGCATTACAGCTAGAATATGAATTTCTGTACATTTTTTATGCTGAATGTTTTCAAGTGAAATTAAAGAAATGCACGGCAGCACATCTGATGGGTCTTTATTTGTAACTTTTTACTATAAAGTGACAACCTTTAAACACTGATGCAGGGGAAACAATTATGCCAATCCTCAAAGGATTCAAAATACTCAACCATTGTAAAGCAAGAAGAATCAAACAACATAGCTCATGAAAAAAACACATTCCTTTAGCAATTTCACTTTGTATTTTTTAAGTTTTTTTTCATTAGTGTCATGAGTAGGCATACATAACACTTCAATGAAGTTACTGTAAAAAATCCCCTTTTTGCCGCATGCCGGTGCCTGTTTGGGTACACTGAGGGAGAATTTGGTGTGGTCAATGCACCTAATCAGCACATCTTTGAAGTGTGGGAGGAAACGAGTGCACTTGGAGGAAACTCACACAGACAGGGAGAAAGCATACCAGGTTCTACACAGACAGTGACCCAAGCTAGGATTCAAACCCATGTCCCTGGTTTCATGGGGCAGCAGTGCTAGCCACTGTGCCACCGTGTGCTGCTTAGCAGTTCTCTTGGTAGCATTTATTGGTCTTGATCTAAACATTGAAACTGCTAAATCTTGATAAAATGCTGGTGATCGCCCATTCATTGTATTACAATGTCAAAGAAAACCATTACCTTTTTCAAGAGGAATTCAAATTCCTGAGTTTTAATTGAAAGAATTGCACCAAGTATTTCATGTTTTTTGTAAAGAAATCTTCTCCTGTACAAGAATTAAACAGAGCAAGTTAAATAACAAGGGTTTACAAAGGGCAGAATTTTCCTGTCCCACCCGCCAGGGGAATCGTAGCGGGCGAGACAAAAGCTCAGCAGACCATGCAAATGTCAGTTGATCTCAGGCAGGATTTTCCGATCTTTGGGGGTGAGTGTGGCCAGAAAATCCCACCCATAATGTTAAGGCTCAAAAATCTCAGGAGCACACTCCCTGTTCTTCTTATTTCCAACAAGGGCTCCCTGAAACCTTACAGGATCATAAGGGTTCCTTCATTTCTCCCGAGTCCAAACCAAGGTCTCAAGATTTCACTTTGATCCCCTCAGTTTCCCAAGCTTCCAGAGCTCTTTCTCTGCCAATCTTTCCCACCAGCTTTGCCGAGCTGACAATTTTAACTCTTCATTTACCTGGAATTTTCAATCTGAGCATAGGCCCCACTGGCAATTCCTGCTTGATGATTCCAGATCAGGAATGCCACTGATTCCCAATGGCCTCCACGCCCCTTCCTTTGAATGTCGGTAGCTACACAATTGCCTTCGCACAGTCCAATTGTAGTATCCATGAGGAAGATGCACATAAAAGGGTAGCTCCCTGCAACTTATCCCCATGGCAACACTACGCCTGGGATGTCCCAAATAGGTTGTTATTTTAAAGGTAAAATATATTTTACCTTTCAAACAACCTTTTGATTCTGGAACTCACATGAATAAGTTATATCTCCAATGGAGGTAACAGCTCTCTTACAAGACTTATTGGCTCCATCAAGAAACTTACAGTTTTTAAGGTGCTTCTTTAATCAGAGGAAATCAGACAAATAGTTTATCTCCCTCATGAAGACAACCGCAGACAACTTGGGTGGAATTTTCCCATCCTGCCCACCATGGAAATCCTAGCGGGCGGGACAGGACCAAGAAAAGGTCTATTGATATGGGGCAGGATTTTCTGGCCTTCGGGCGAGTGTGGTTGGAAAATCCTGCCCCTTGTGTCAAAGAAGACACAGGAAGGGGTTACCCCTTGTTCTGTATTTTCACACTTCTAACATTGACATAAAGATAGGCTGTCTTTCAGCTTCAGTTACTGTATGCATTACTTACTAACTTCTCACCTAGGATTTCCCGTCCTTATCTTACATTTAAAAATTCCCTTCCCAAGTAAAAGTTCCCAAAACACATGAATCATGAAATCACATATCAAGAACGATCATTCCAACAGATAAGGACCATTAGCTGCTCACCAGTCATATCATAATTTATTCGGGTGCCAGACTGTGTAAATTAACAGTGCTGTAACAGTGGTGGATGATCACAAATTGATCACCACAACTGAAATGGGATTGATCATTACCATTGAGTGCAGTAATATTGGAGATAAATTCCAATGGGAATTTTCCTGCTTGCCCACCATAATGTTAAAGGAAGAACAGCAGATTCTAGGTTATGACAACATGAGAAAACCAGATTTGCATCCATTGCATTGCCTTCCACAACCATGGGATGTCCTAAAGTGCTTTGCGGTGAAGTACCTTAAGGCATAGTCCCTTTATTCAGAAAGATAGCAAACACTGGGGAACACTCTCCTGCTTTACTTCACAATAGTGGCATGGGGACTTGCACCTCTCCCTAACAGGATAGACTTGACCTCAGCTTAACATCTCATCTGAAAGGAGATAAACTCTTGCAGAGTTTTATCTTCACAGTTTTAATTTCAGGAAACAGATTTTAACTAACATAAGCAATTTATCTGTGCAATGAAAAAAAAATCAATTCTCACAGGATGTGACAAAAGTGATGGTGCAAGATTAGGAAATAACATTTGGAATATAATATAAGAACATAAGAACATAAGAAATAGGAGCAGGAGTAGGCCATCCAGCCCATTATATATCCCCCCATTATAACACACATTTATAGTCAGGAAACTGTACAGCTAAATAATTATGCTCATTTACCAAACACTATTGTTCAATTAAGAATGTGGACTGGGGGAGCGCGTTGGAGGGAGGGTCTGCTGAGGAGCAGTGGAGGATCTTTAAGGAGATCTTTCTTGGTGCTCAGCGGAAATTTATTCCGATGGTCAAAAAGGATAGTAGGAAGAGAGGTAATAAGCCGTGGATAACGAAGGAGGTGAAGGAAAGTGTTAAATTAAAAGCGGAGGAATTTAGAGTAGCTAAGAGTAGTGGGCGAGAAGAGGATTGGGAGAGGTTTAAATGTCAGCAAAGATTGACAAAGAAGTTGATAAAGAAGGGTAGGAGAAACTATGAAGCTGGGCTAGCGCTTAATATAAAAAAGGATAGCAAGAGTTTTTATAAATATATAAAAAGGAAGAGGCTGGTTATGGTGAATGTTGGTCCTTTAGAGGATGAGAAAGGGGACCTAGTGGTAGGGGATGGGGATATGGCTAAGGTATTGAATAACTTTTTTGTTTCTGTCTTCACGGAGGAGGACGTGAATAATTTGCCGGGTGTTAGCGATGGAAAGGTGGTAGGACTGGAGGGTCTTAATGACATTACTGTTACTAGAGAGGCGGTGCTCGACAGACTGGAGGGGCTGATTGTGGACAAGTCCCCAGGACCGGATGGAATGCATCCGAGGGTTCTGAAAGAAATGGCGGAGGTGATAGTGGATGCCTTGGTGGTTATTTTCCAGACGTCGCTGGATTCCGGGGAAGTGCCGGATGATTGGAAAACGGCTAATGTTACGCCGTTGTTTAAGAAGGGTGCCAGGCAAAAGGCGGGGAATTATAGGCCGGTTAGTTTAACGTCTGTGGTAGGTAAAATGTTAGAATCTGTCATTAAGGAGGAAATTGCGAGGCATCTTGAAGGGAATTGCTTGATAGAGCAGACGCAGCACAGTTTCATTAAAGGGAAGTCGTGTCTGACAAATTTACTGGAGTTCTATGAGGATGTGTCTAGGGCGGTGGATAGAGGAGAGCCGGTGGATGTGGTCTTCCTAGATTTCCAGAAGGCGTTTGACAAAGTACCTCACAAGAGGTTATTGCGGAAGGTCGAGGGACATGGAGTTGGGGGTAGGGTGTTAGCATGGATAGAGGATTGGTTGTCAAATAGGAGGCAGAGAGTGGGGGTCAATGGGTGCTATTCGGATTGGCGGATGGTGACTAGTGGAGTGCCCCAGGGGTCGGTGCTGGGGCCTCAGCTTTTTACCATTTATATAAATGATCTGGAGGAGGGAACCGAGTGTATGGTGTCGAAATTTGCTGATGACACCAAGATTGGGGGAACGGCAAATTGTGCGGAGGGTGTGGAGAGTCTGCAGAAGGATCTAGATAGGCTGGGCGAATGGGCCAGGAAATGGCAAATGGAATTTAATGTTGGCAAGTGTGAGGTGGTCCACTTCGGTAGGAAGAATGGTAGGAAGGATTATTACTTACGGGGCGAAAAACTGCAGCAGGCGACGGTGCAGAGGGACCTCGGGGTCCTTGTGCATGAGTCGCAAAAACCCAGCTTGCAGGTGCAGCAGGTGGTCAGGAAGGCGAATGGGATGCTGGCCTTCATAGCGAGGGGGATTGAATATAAAAGTAGGGAGGTCTTGCTGCAGCTGTATAGGGCATTGGTGAGGCCGCAGCTGGAGTACTGTGTGCTGTTTTGGGCACCGCACCTGCGCAAAGATATTTTGGCCTTGGAGGGAGTGCAGAGGAGGTTTACTAGGCTGATACCGGAGTTGAGGGGGTTGAGCTATGAGGAGAGGCTGAATAAACTGGGCTTGTACTCGTTAGAGTTTAGAAGAATGAGGGGAGATCTCATTGAGACGTATAAGATGATGAATGGGATGGATAGGATAGAGGTGGAGAGACTCTTCCCACTCAAAAAAGACAGTAGGACTAGGGGGCACAGCCTCAAGATAAAAGGGGGGTGGTTTAGAACAGAGTTGAGGAGGAACTTCTTCACTCAAAGGGTGGTGAATCTCTGGAATTCTCTGCCCGTTGAAGTGGTGGAGGCTGCCTCGCTAAATATTTTTAAGACGCGGGTTGATGGGTTTTTGATAAGAGAGGAGATTAAGGGTTATGGGGAGAGGGCGGGAATGTGGAACTGAGCAGCGAGAGATCAGCCATGATCTTATTGAATGGCGGGGCAGGCTCGAAGGGCGAGATGGCCTACTCCTGCTCCTATTTCTTATGTTCTTATGTTCTTATGTAATTATTGAGTTTAAACTTCACATCCTTATTTTCAAATTATACCATGGCCTTTGTTATGGTTCTGGTCAGAAACTCCAAAGTGCTTTATGGAGCCCACCTGAATCATAAATTTTGCACCTTGAATTTGGCTAGAATAAACATGATATAGTTTCACTTCAGATATGATTCAAATGATCCACTAGGGAGCTTTTATCAAACAAAGTTCATTTAAGAATATAGTTAACATGTATGGAAAGAAAATTAGCAATTAACATTTATCAATTAGAAACAAAAACGAAACAACTGCAATAATGTATAACCCTTAACAAATATATCTAAGATGTTCCAATCAAACAAAATCCGTACACAAAACCTTTCCACAGGTTTAACACAGCAAAGACTTTTGCTTGTGTGATACTGGAATTGTATCCTTTGGATGAAGAATTCAAAATCCTGACCTCAGCCTTATAACTGCCAGCAGTCCTCTGGATACACTCAGAACAGTTTGAAGTCCGAATAGCTTCCCTGAATACCAGGGAGACACCCTGGTCAAGCCACCAACAGCAGATTCTCTCCTCCAGGAAAGCAAGCAACCTTGCTTTCAGCTACCAGCAGAAGTTCCAAAATCAGGGAGAGAGGGAGAGAGACATTGCTTTCAGTCTGATGTCCCTTCTAAAACTAACTCTACAGCCAAACAGAAAATGAAACCTTAAATTCACTTGGAAGAAAAAAATGCCTGGAACACATGACCTTCCTTCTAACAATGCAGGGTCATGAAACAACCCAGAGTAAAAATAAACAAACTCCATTTAAACCACTTAAGGAGCAATAAAAAGGCTTCAATAGACAACTCAGCAACACAGAGCTGCAGAGAACATGATTTTTAAAAAATCTCTTAAAGGTACACTAATGTCACACCTTGCCTCTCCATGAGTCTGTAATCTCCTCTAGCTCGAAACCCCTCAAAAAATCAGTGCTTCTCTAATTCTGACCTCTTATGTGCTTCCAATTTTAATCATTGGAGGCCAGATCTTCTATTGCCTAGGCCTTAAATTCTTGAATGTCACCCTTACCCCTCTCTGTTTCACTTTCCTCCTTTGAGACTCTCCTTCGAAGCCACCTCTTTGACCAAGATTTCAGTCACTTGTCTTACTATCTCCTTATGCTGCTCAGGGTTATGTTTGCTGTCACACAGTGCCTTGATTACATTAAGGGCATTATACAAATATTTGTTGCTGTTCTGACCGCTACCAAATCATATTAATTCTGCAGTTTGTGGCTAAAATAGTTGAGCAACTTATGAGCTGTGCAAAGTATTTTGATCTCCCTTTCCCCACCTGGAAACAGGATACAGGGAACAACTTCCAGAGTGAATATTCAATAAATGAACTCCCAGGCCTTGTGTCCTTATCCTTTGTCCTCGGGGGAAGAGAGGCTCAGGCCTTGCTAATCAGACTTGTGTGAATTTGAACTCAGTGCAGTCACCTTGGACAGCATTGGCAACCATCATCACCACAGAAGTGGCCATTCCCTATCCTTTCCTTCCCTCCAACCAGCCCTGAGCACCATCGAAATCCCAGGCTTAGCCACCACTTCTTTCCCTGGCATGTGGGGGCCAGGTGGAATGGCTCCTTAACAAAAAAAACACAGAGATAGAGAGAAAATAAACGGCTGATGTGGATGCCACTGCCCCATAATCTTCTGGGTTATTTTAAGAGCTGTGCTATGTGTGCTGGACAGGTGTATTTTAGTTGGAAGTAAGCCCCTCAAGACATAATCTAAGAGTTAGCCGCTCAAACTGTTTCCTGAAAGATTGGTCTCAATAATTCAATTTTTGGAGATACCTATTGCGACAATCATGCCATCCAATTGCCAGGCAATGACAAGTTCCAACAAGAGAGCATCTATACATCTCTCCTTGACATTCAATGGCATTACCGTCACTGAAGCCTTCACTGTCAACATCCTGGAGGTTACCATTAACCAGAAATTCAACTGGGCCAACCATATAAACTCTGTGGCTGCAAGAGCAGTTCAGAGGCTAGGGACGGTGGTGGATAACTCACCTCCTGACTCTCCAAAGCCTGCCCACCATAGAAGTTACGAGCCTGGAGTGTGATGGAATACTCCCCACTTGCCTAAATGGGCCATCTCCAACCACACTCAAGAAGCTCAAACTATTAGAGGCAAAGTAGACTGTTTGATGGTCACCCCATGCACCACTTAAACATTCACTCACGCTATCGCCGCCACACAGGGTGTACCATACACAAAATGCAGTGCAACAACTTACCAAGTCTCTTTCAACCGCACCTTCCAAACCCATGACCTTAATAACCTACATGGACAAGGGCTTCAGATGTACGAGAATACAAGTGAAAAAACTTTCTTTTTCAATCATAGTCATTCTTCAATCTCCTGGCAGCTGCCCCATATCTAGGGAATATGATAACAAACCCTCCAACTCCACTTTCTTTAGCAATGTGGGATGCAGGCCATCCAAAGCAGGTGCCTTATCTACTTTGAGTGTAGCCAGATTTCACTGTACATCCAATCAATTTTCACCTCATGCATTACATCTACCATCTTCCCCTGTACAGTATTGTGTCAGCATTGTTTTACTTTGTAAAGACCAATACAAATAAATCCCCCACCATATCACCATCACCACACACTCCATGCCCATCTCTCCCTTTAATCTGTCTCATTTACCTAATCCTAGTCCAAATCACCAATATGCTAAATGGTTGTGACTAGAATACACTGGTCCTCTTCAGCACCCCCTTGACTTTTATGTGATCCTCAATGATATAATACACCACATTCCCCACCATCTCTCCTCTGTGGGCCACTTCCATAGGGGCATTCTCATTGCAACAGCCTTGCGTATCCCACAGAACGAGCAGCTCTGCTAAAATAGGTTCTCCTCTCATGCCTGAACATTCACCTCCAGCACCTCGCCCAAGGTTCCATCCTTGAACCCCTCAGATCCTAATATCTTCAAAATAAGAACAAAGAAAATTACAGCACAGGAACAGGCCCCTTGGCCCTCCAACCCTGCACTGACCATGCTGCCTGACTTAACTAAAATCCCCTACCCTTCCGGGGACCATATCCCTGTATTCCTATCCTATTCATGTACTTGTCAAGACGCCCCTTAAAAGTCACTACTTTATCCGCTTCCACTACCTCCCCTGGCAACGAGTTCCAGGCATCCGCTACACTCTGTGTAAAAAATCTGCCTTGTACGTCTCCTTTAAACCTTGCTCTTCACATCTTAAACCTATGCTCCCTACTAATTGACTCTTCCACCCTGGGAAAAAGCTTCTGACTAACCACTCTGTCCATGCCCCTCATAATCTTGTAGACTTCTATCAGGTCTCCCCTCAACCTCTGTCACTCCAGTGAGAACAAACCTAATTTCTCTGATCTCTCCTCATAGCTAGTGCCCTCCAAACCAGGCAACATCCTGGTAAATCTTTTCTGTACCCTCTCCAAAACCTCCACATCCTTCTGGTAGCAACCAGAATTGAACTCTATATTCCAAGTGCGGCCTAACTAAGGTTCTGTAAAGCTGCAACATGACTTGCCAATTTTTAAACTCAATATCCCAGCCGATGAAGGCAAGCATGCCATATGCGTTCTTGACTATCTTCTCCATTTGCATTGCCAGTTTCAGTGACCCAGATCCCTTTGCCTATCAATACTCTTAAGGGTTTTGCCATTTGCCGTATATTTCCTATCTGCATTACACCTTCCAACATGCATTACCTCACATTTGTCCAGATTAAACTCCACCTGCCATCTCTCCACCCAAGTCTCCAACTGATCTATATCCTGCTGTATGCTCTGGTGGTCCTTATCGCCGTCCACAAATCCACCAACTTTTGTGTCGTCTGTAAACTTACTAATCAATCCAGTTACACCTTCCTCCAAATCATTTATATATTACAAACAGCAAAGGTCCCAGCACTGATCCCTGAGAAACACCACATGTCACAGCTCTCCATTCAGAAACACGCCCTTCCACTGCTACCCTCTGTCATCTTTGACCAAACCAGTTTTGTGTCCACCTTGCTAGCTCACCTCTGTTCCCATGTGACTTCACCTTCTGCACCAGTCTGCCATGAGGGACCTTGTCAAAGACCTTATGGAAGTCCATGTAGACAACATCTACTGCCCCACCCTCATCAATCATCTTGTGGTTTCTGTATGATGTGGGAACTGGTGGACCCCAGGGTCCATCCCAGTGACCATGTCTGTAGTAAGTGCAAGTTGCTGGAGGAGCTCCAGCTCAAGGTAGATGAGCTGGCCTCTGAGCTACAGACACTGAGGCTCATCAAGGGGAGAGAGGGTGCCATTGTCAATGGGGTGCAAGTGACATCCACCCCCCCTAGACTGGCTCACTCTAAGGGTCAGGGACAAGAGGGGGCTGCTGGGAGGAGGAAGGGGGGTGAGGAGCGGAGGCCTCAGCCTCTTAATCTGCATAACAGGTTTGAGGTTCTTGCTTCCAGTCTGGACGAGAACGAGGCAGGTGAGGTTGGTGAGCAAACTGCACACGGTACAGTGATGCAGCAGGACATAGGCAAAGAGAAGGGGAAAAGGAACGTAGTAGTGATTGGGGATAGTGGGGTGAAGGGTATTGACACTGTCCTTTGTCACAATGACAAAGTGCACAGAAGGGTGTGTTGTCTGCCTGGTGCTCGGGTACGGGATGTCGCATCTGGGCTGCAGAGGAACCTGGAGTGGGAGGGTGAGAATCCGGTCGTTGTGGTACATGTGGGTGCCGGCGACGTAAGCAAAATGCGGACTGAGGATCTGGGGAGGGAGTATGAGAAGCTGGGAATGGAATTAAAAAGTAGAACCGACAAGGTGGTTATCTCTGGGCTACTGCCTGAACCGAGTGCAGACGGGCGTAGGGTTGACAGGATTAAGGAAGTGAATGGGTGGCTCAGGGATTGGTGTAGGAGGAATGGGTTTGAATTTATGGGGCATTGGCACCAGTATTGGGGTAGGTGGGACCTGTTCGGGCGGGATGGGGTTGGTCTGAACCATGCTGGGACCAGAGTCCTGGCGAATCGAGTAAAGAGGACTGTAGACAGGGCTTTAAACTAATTGAGGGGGGAGGGTGCGAGGGTAGGTGATGTTACGAGGTCTAAAGTTAAGGAGAGGGTACAGGTAAGGGAAGAGGCCAAGGATGTCCCAATAATAGAGGGAGTAGGGGGTGTGAGTATAATTGGTGGCGTTACGGCAAATAGGGTCCAGGTGAAGGCTGGGATGAAAGCGCTTTATCTGAATGCACAAAGCATTCGGAATAAAGTGGATGAGCTGGTGGCACAGATCGACACAAATGGATATGATCTGGTGGCCATTACAGAGACGTGGCTGCAGGGTGACAGGGACTGGGAGCTGAATGTACAGGGCTATCAAGTGATTAGGAAGGATAGGCAGGAGGGAAAAGGGGGGGGGGCGTAGCTCTGCTGATTAAGGATAGCATCACGGTGGTAGCAAGGGATGATATTGGAGCCAAGGAGCAGAAAGCGGAATCGTTGTGGGTAGAGATTAGGAACAGCAAAGGGAGGAAGACGCTGGTGGGTGTCGTCTATAGGCCCCCGAATACTGATCTGGAGGTGGGGCGGGCTGTTAACGCGCAAATAAGTGCAGCGTGCAGGAATGGGACGGCCGTAGTTATGGGGGATTTCAATCTGCATATTGATTGGTCGACCCATGTTGGACGCGGTGGGCTCAAGGAGGAGTTCTTGGAATGCTGCCGGGATAGTTTCCTGGAACAGTGTGTGTTGGAGCCGACGAGGGAGCGCGCTATCTTGGATCTGGTGCTATGTAATGAGGCGGGTAGAATTAGGGACCTTGTGGTGAAGGATCCTCTTGGAGAGAGTGATCATTGTATGGTGGAGTTTCTGGTGCAGATGGAGGAGGAGAAAGTGGGTTCCCGGACATGCGTACTTTGTTTGAATAGAGGGGAGTATGGTAGGATGAGAGAAGAATTGGCGAATGTGGACTGGCGGAGCGCGTTGGAGGGAGGGTCTGCTGAGGAGCAGTGGAGGATCTTTAAGGAGATCTTTCTTGGTGCTCAGCGGAAATTTATTCCGATGGTTAAAAAGGACAGTAGGAGGAGAGGTAATAAGCCGTGGATAATGAAGGAGGTGAAGGAAAGTGTTAAATTAAAAGCGGAGGAATTTAGAGTAGCTAAGAGTAGTGGGCGAGAAGAGGATTGGGAGAGGTTTAAATGTCAGCAAAGATTGACAAAGAAGTTGATAAAGAAGGGTAGGAGAAACTATGAAGCTGGGCTAGCGCTTAATATAAAAAAGGATAGCAAGAGTTTTTGTAAATATATAAAAAGGAAGAGGCTGGCTAGGGTGAACGTTGGTCCTTTAGAGGATGAGAAAGGGGACCTAGTGGTAGGGGATGGGGATATGGCTAAGGTATTGAATAACTTTTTTGTTTCTGTCTTCACGGAGGAGGACGTGAATAATTTGCCAGGTGTTAGCGACGGAAAGGTGGTAGGACTGGAGGGTCTTAATGACATTACTGTTACTAGAGAGGCGGTGCTCGACAGACTGGAGGGGCTGATTGTGGACAAGTCCCCAGGACCGGATAGAATGCATCCGAGGGTTCTGAAAGAAATGGCGGAGGTTATAGTGGATGCCTTGGTGGTTATTTTCCAGACGTCGCTGGATTCCGGGGAAGTGCCGGATGATTGGAAAACGGCTAATGTTACGCCGTTGTTTAAGAAGGGTGCCAGGCAAAAGGCGGGGAATTATAGGCCGGTTAGTTTAACGTCTGTGGTAGGTAAAATGTTATAATCTGTCATTAAGGAGGAAATTGCAAGGCATCTTGAAGGGAATTGCTTGATAGAGCAGATGCAGCACAGTTTCATTAAAGGGAAGTCGTGTCTGACAAATTTACTGGAGTTCTATGAGGATGTGTCTAGGGCGGTGGATAGATGAGAGCCGGTGGATGTGGTCTTCCTAGATTTTCAGAAGGCGTTTGACAAAGTACCTCACAAGAGGTTATTGCAGAAGGTCGAGGGACATGGAGTTGGGGGTAGGGTGTTAGCATGGATAGAGGATTGGTTGTCAAATAGGAGGCAGAGAGTGGGGGTCAATGGGTGCTATTCGGATTGGTGGATGGTGACTAGTGGAGTGCCCCAGGGGTCGGTGCTGGGGCCTCAGCTTTTTACCATTTATATAAATGATCTGGAGGAGGGAACCGAGTGTAGGGTGTCGAAATTTGCTGATGACACCAAGATTGGGGGAACGGCAAATTGTGCGGAGGGTGTGGAGAGTCTGCAGAAGGATCTAGATAGGCTGGGCGAATGGGCCAGGAAATGGCAAATGGAATTTAATGTTGGCAAGTGTGAGGTGGTCCACTTTGGTAGGAAGAATGGTAGGAAGGATTATTTCTTACGTGGCGAAAAACTGCAGCAGGCGACGGTGTAGAGGGACCTAGGGGTCCTTGTGCATGAGTCGCAAAAACCCAGCTTGCAGGTGCAGCAGGTGGTCAGGAAGGCGAATGGGATGCTGGCCTTCATAGTGAGGGGGATTGAATATAAAAGTAGGGAGGTCTTGCTGCAGCTGTATAGGGCATTGGTGAGGCTGCAGCTGGAGTACTGTGTGCAGTTTTGGGCACCGCACCTGCGCAAAGATATTTTGGCCTTGGAGGGAGTGCAGAGGAGGTTTACTAGACTGATACCGGAGTTGAGGGTGTTGAGCTATGAGGAGAGGCTGAATAAACTTGGCTTGTACTCGTTAGAGTTTAGAAGAATGAGGGGAGATCTCATTGAGACGTATAAGATGATGAATGGGATGGATAGGATAGAGGTGGAGGGACTCTTCCCGCTCAAAAAAGACAGTAGGACTAGGGGGCACAGCCTCAAGATAAAGGCGGGGTGGTTTAGAACGGAGTTGAGGAGGAACTTCTTCACTCAAAGGGTGGTGAATCTCTGGAATTCTCTGCCCGTTGAAGTGGTGGAGGCTGCCTCGCTAAATATTTTTAAGACGCGGGTTGATGGGTTTTTGATAAGAGAGGGGATTAAGGGTTATGGGGAGAGGGCGGGAAAGTGGAACTGAGCCGCGACAGATCAGCCATGATCTTATTGAATGGCGGGGCAGGCTCAAAGGGCTAGATGGCCTACTCCTGCTCCTATTTCTTATGTTCTTATTTTCTTATGTTCTTTGTCACTTCCTTGAAAAACTTGATCAAGATCGTGAGACATAACCTCCCCTTCACAAAAGCATATTGCCCCTCACTAATGTGTCTACTTATTTCCAAGTGGGAATAAATCACTATCACAATAATGTTATGGGTAAGCTTGGGTTTGAGTTTCATATGCAAACTGATGAGGCCCAGCTGTACCTCTCCATTACTATCCTGACATCAGGTTCTGAATGAGCCAATGTTTTTGCTGTTATTGGAACTAAACAGCTGAGGGCATTTGGACACTTTTGTTCAATGAATGACGCACACAGCAAAACAAAAATAAAATGTGGAAATCCAATTCCCACTGGCTATGAATTCACCAAATGATTAATTTTAATTTGCATAGACCATTTGATAAAACATTTTCCCCTTTTATACTTAAAAAAGTCATACATCAAACATATCTTTATGAAATCCAGAACATGTATTTAATTTATAACTGCAGAATTATACTGGCTTGATTTAATTTACATATAAATAGAACTCAAACTGGAGGTTTTATTTATGCAGCTATTAAAGACATAATAACGATTTGTGCTAATTAGCCCAATTTACATAATCATGTCTAAATACTTGGCATATGGGCAAACTCCCAAGGTGGAACAATGTCTTAGAGAATTTATCTTAAGGATGCTTACTAATAGTTGGACATGTGTCTGTCAGAAAAATCTGTTATGAGCTCACTAAATGGTAAATGTTATGAATGTTTATTCCCGATATGTAATCATTGGGCCACTATCCATCCCAGTAAAATGTGATGATTATTCAACATGAATATACCAGGACCAAGTATTCAGGAAATTTATTCTTATTACGGGGTCTCTTAAAACTGCTGTTTGGTATCTTGATAAAAACTTCTTTATATTTGAGATGAACCTTTGTATCCACAGATACAAAGCTCACAAAATTGAAGATTAAACACAGATCACTAGAGTCTCCACTATCCATGCCTCGAGTCACAGTTGGATCATCTGATTACCTTTACATTTACTGGGGGAGCAGCAGCACAGTAGAATTATCACTGGACTAGCAATCCAGATACCCAGGTTAATGCGCTGGGGACTTGGGTTCAAATCCCACCATGGCAGATGGTGAAATTTGAATTCAACAACGATCAGGAATTAAAAACGTAACGGTGATCATGAAACCATTATCAATTGTTGTAAAAAGCCATCGGGTTCATTAATGCCCTTTAGGGAAGGAAATCTGCCATCCTTACCTGATCTGGCCTACATGTGAGTCCAGACCCACAGCAATGTGGTTGATTCTCAACTGCCCTCTGACATGGAGGGCAATTAGGGAGGGTAAATAAATGCTGGCCCAGCCAAGCCAGTGATGCCCACAAATGTTTAAAAGAAAAACATTTCCTTCATTGGCTGTTAGTGGCACTAGGTCTCAACTTGTTTCATGTTATCAATGACAGTCCAGAAATACACCCGCTGGATCTGCAAAGATTGGTGGCTGGGAGAAGCTGGCAACATAATAAAGGCCGTCCCTGACTCTAGACCAGTAGGTTTACCTTGGAACTTGCTGCCATCTACTCTAGTGTTGATGTGATTACACAATGCCAATCATATATAAAAATAGCTTTATATGCCTAGGACTTAATATCAAATGCCTTACTGGCGCTTAAGTGTGCACAATCTACAGGATGCACTATAACAGTTAACAAATCTTATTCAACAAGTACTTTCCTGCCCTATGACCTCCAGCATCTAGAACAGGTGTAACAATATCAGGACGCCACTATCAATTTCTCCTCCAAGCAACACACCATTGTGACTTGATATCTGAATCCTTTATTCGAAAGTGAGCCAAAATCATGAAGTTCCCCACCAAACACAATCGTGGGAGTGACATTGATTGGACAATGGAAAAGGTCCACTCCCTTTTTCTAGGGAAACAAGTAGCGAGCAATAAAGGAAATAGTTTCCACTTCCCAAGGGCAAATAAAAAAATACCATTTGGTGACAAAAACAGAAAAAGCTGGAAGATCTCAGCATGTAGGACAACATCTGTAGAGAAAGAATAGAGTCAACGCTTCAAGTCAGAATGATTCCTCATCAGATTCCAGCATCCACAATGCTTTGCTTTGATCTAAATCTCATTTTGTGATTATGTTGTATGCATAACTGATCTCTACAGAATTCATTTGAGACACTAACTCAGCTTTGTAAACAAAAAAACAGCCAGTGCACCCAGAACCACTGCAAATGGTCAATTGCATTTGTTGTGCGGTTTAGGTTGATTTGCCATGCTAAATTGGCCCTAGTGTCAGGGGGGATTAGCAGGGTAAATGTATGGAGTTAAGGGAACAGGGCCTGGGTGGGATTGTGGTTGGTACGGACTCAATGGGCCAAATGGCCTCCTTCTGTATTGTAGGGATTCTATGATTCTATATTTAGTCTCCACTGACTATGGGATAATACAAAGAACAACAAATAGTATAGCACAGGAACAGGCCTTTCAGCCCTCCAAGCTGCGCAGATCACATTTACCTATGTAACCAATCGCTTATATTCCTCTATTCCCCCTTTATTCATATGCCTATCAAGGTAAGCCTTAAATGTGGCTACTTTAACTGCCTCAACCACCTCACTTGGCAGTGCATTTGAGGCCCCGAGTGCCCTCTGTGTAAAAAAGTTTCCTCCACACATCTCCACTGAACCTTTCCCCCCTTACCTTGAACTTGTGCCCCCTTCTAACTGTCATTTCTGCCCGAGGAAAAAGCTTCCATCTGTTCACTCTATCTATACCTCTCATAATTTTATAAACTTCAATCAGGTTGTCCTTCAGCCTTCGTCTTTCCAGGGAGAACGATCCCAGTTTACACAATCTCTCCTCATAGCTAATCCTGGTAAACATTTTCTGCACTTTCTCCAAAGCTTCCATGTCCTTCTGGCAGTGTGGTGACCAGAATTGGGCATGGTATTCCAAATGTGGTCTAACTAACTTTTTATACAACTAGAACATAGAACATAGAACATAACAGCACAGCACAGGTCCTTTGGCCCTCAATGTTGTGCCGAGCTATGTTCAATCCCAAGATCAAGCTATCCCACTCCCTATAATTCTGGTATGCTCCATGTGCCTAACTGTAACATAATTTGACAACTTTTGTTGCCATGTTGATGAAGGCAAACATGCCATATGCTTTCTTCACCACCTTTCCCACCTTTTAAGCATCTGTTGGCTGTACTCCCAAGATCTCTCTGTCTGTCTATGCTCCTGATAGTTCTGCCATTTATTTTATAGCTCCCACTTGAATTGGATCTACCAAAATGCATCACCTCGCATTTGTCCGGATTAAATTCTATCTGCCATTTCACTGCCCAAATTTCCAGCCTATGTATATCCTGCTTATTCTCTGACAATCTTCACCACTATCCGCAACTCTGCCAATCTTAGTATCATCTGCAAACTTGTTAATCAGACCAGCTACACTTCCTTCCAAGTTATTTATATACATTACAAACAGCTGAGGTCCCAACACTGATCGCTGTGGAACACCACTAGTTATAGACTTCCATTCAGAAAAACTGGATGTTTTAATTTTTTTGTTTATTTATTAGTGTCACAAGTTGGCTTACATTAACACTGCAATGAAGTTTACTGTGAAAATCCCCTAGTCACTACACTCTGGTGCCTGGTCAGGTACACTGAGGGAAAATTTAGCATGGCCAATGCCCCTAACGAGCACGTCTTTCAGACTGTGGGGGGAAGCAGAGCACCCAAAGGAAACGGGGAGAACGTGCAGACTCCGCAGTGACCCAAACCAGGAATCAAACCCTGGTCCCTGGCATTGATGGGCAGCAATGCTAACTACTGTGCCACCCAGCGATACTATTTCCAAAGGCAAGGCTGTAAAATAAATGAAAAGGGCAGCTAAAAGGAAAACTCTTGATAGGATCAGTTCTTATTGTTAGAATATAAACCTAACATGATGTCCATTGATGATAAGGCCACAGACGAACATGATTTCACTAGAGAGACAGTTACTGTAGTATTTACAGCATAGAAACAGGTCATTTAACCTAACTGCTCTGTGCCATGTTTTATGCCCCACGCAACCTTCTTCTTTCATTTCATCTTACCCTATCAGTACAGCCTGATTTTCTTTCTGCTTCACATTATATATCACTCTCCGGGCAAAGAGATTTTTCATCAATTCCTTACTGGACTTACGAGTGATTATCCCATTTATTTGATTCATTATCGGCAGATGAATTGGGATACATTGAAAAGCATTGTTTCTTGTGTGCTAGACAGACAAAACATACCATTCATAGAGTATGTAAGGAAGAAGGAAAGGAGGGGGTGCAGAATACAGTGTTAAAGCCATAGCTAGGGTGTGTAGAAAGATCAATTTAATATAAGGTAGGTCCATTTAAAAGTCTGATGGCAGCAGGACAGAAGCTGTTCTTGAGTCAGTTGGTACGTGACCTTAGACCTTTATATCTTTTTCCCAACAGAAGGTGGTGGAAGAGAGTACGTCCAGGATGGATGTGGTCCTTAATTATGCTTTTCCAAGGCAGCGGGAAGTGTAGACAGAGACAATGATTGGGAGGCTGGTTTGCATGATGGTCTGGGGTATCTTCACAACCCTTTGTTGTTTCTGTGGTCTTGGGCGGAGTTTAACACCCCTGGCTTTGAATTCTCCAAAAATCTTACTAAGCCTCCTTCATAATTTCAAATACTTCAATGAGACCGTCCCACGACCTTCCTCTGCAAAAACTGAAATTTTACCGTCTTTTCTGCAGGTATGCCAGGAGGAATCTTGCAAGGTTGAGCTCCAAACAGGTAGATAAGCCACTTTATTGCACAAAATAATCACTGCAAAAAGAAGGGACATTGATTCTCTCCTACATACTCATGTGGAAATAGCTCCTAATAGGTAAGTTAATTAAAGAATATTTGATAAATATAACTTATTTATATAAATAATCAAAGAAAATGAAGAAGTCAGGGGAATTTTGGTCTATATGAATATTGGATGGTGCGCAATTGATGAATTAACCAATAGCATTAAATAAGAGTACGATTGATTGTCCATCAACATGGAGCAGGTATGATCATATTGTATCCCTCTTTGTAAGTCAGAACAGTGCATTATACCTCCAGAAAAAATGCAAGTATCATTGGGGGCAACTCTCCAACCCCTCCCCCACAAGCACTAACCCCGTCATGGCCAGAGACTCTCAGGACAGGGAGTAGGGAGGGTGTGGCGGGGGAGGTCATAACATGATTGGGCGGCACGGTAGCACAGTGGTTAGCACTGCTGCTTCACAGCTCCCGAGTCCTGGGTTCGATTCCCGGCTTGGGTCACTGTCCGCGTGGAGTTTGCACATTCTCCTCGTGTCTGCATGGGTTTCCTCCGGGTACTCTGATTTCCTCCCACAGTCCAAAGACGTGTGGGTTAGGTTGATTGGCCATGCTAAGAAATTGCCCCTTAGTGTCCAGGGATGCGTAGATGGGTATAATATGTAGGGGTATGAAGATAGGGCCTGGGTGGGATTGTGTTCAGTGCAAACACAATTGGCCGAAGAGCCTCTTTCTCCACTGTAGGGTTCTATGATGATTTGCGCCAGGGAGAACTCATTTTGAGGTTCTCCCCGTCCCTGGTCAGTGACATAATTAAATCTTCATTGGAGCACCAGGTGATCAAGGTCATTGGCACCCTGGCAGTGCCAAACAGGTTGGCATGTCAAGTGGTGGGGCCTGAAGGGGGAGGGGAGGCGGGGCCTGAGAGGGGTCTTTGATGCTCACTCGAGGGGGAATTGCTACCGACAATTGGGAGTTGCCTGAAGCTGGTGATGGGGGCATATTTGCCAGCAAGTGGGAGGGGGATCTGTAGGGTCATTTGGAAACTGCACCCTTTTAAAAAGATGCCTTGCCAATGTCTTTAGATCCCACTTATCCACCAATCACCCCAACCTCCAACTAAATGTCTAAAGGTGGGTGGACTGTGGTTAAAATCACACCGGCCCACACTTAGAGAATTGCATCCATTTTCTTGGGTGAGAAGGTTTATATAACATACCCACTCCGAAGGTCACTTTTGAAACTGTTAACAGGATGTTGCTCCTTGTGCATTTATTCTTAAAGCAAGGTAACTGAAAGTTACTCAGTCCACAGCAGCGAGCTTCCTCACTGTATGAGTTCAGATTCTAACACCAAAGTTCCACATCTGAAATAAGCACTTTTTGATCAGCTTACCAAATACCCAAACACCCAGGATTCTGAAAAGTATCCTGAACACACTCCCAATGAACAGCATTGTGCGCTGTCCACCATTTTAACTTGCTGAATTCTTATGCATCAACTCAGGAAATTCACAACACAAAATCAATAACTTGATCAAAAACTCCCCAGAAAAGCTGACACCTCAAAAATGCCCCCATGACATTGAGAACAAGTAGCTACATGAGCTTTGTAACTTAAGTTGCAAATACTGCCAATATCCTTTCATTTGCATTGATGTGGGTGAGGTGATTGCAGTTATGTAAAACTCTGAAGAGGGAAACACAGAGACTGAAGCAATAACACTGGGGACACATTGGGTTTCAAGTGGAACCGCACTTCTGTTTATGTTTGGTGGACTTTTAATGTAAAAGAAATGAGGAGGAACAGCAAAATCCATCATTTCCATAAAAATTGCCTTAACAGCCTTTACCTAAATCCCAACCACCAACCCAAGTCCTTGCTGGACCAAGAGTTTATATCCAATCCAAATCCCTTTTATAGACACACTCATCTCCTCTATTCCCCCAATTCATACTAACATTTTTCACTTTATCCTCCCTCAACTCAACCCAACAGCCAGCAACCCCATTCAAACTGACACTCTCTTACCACATAGCCCAGTTCTTGCTGTCTCACCTCAAGTGGATACTCTACTCCCCGAGTGCATTTAATCACACTTTCCTTCCTCAGCCCAGCTTCTTTTTCCACCTCGGTGTCTTATGCCCTCTTTCACCCTCCTTTTTCCCCTTCACCACCATCCATTTCTCCCCTGCCCTTCCCTCCAGGCCTGGTTGAGTCTAGTTCTGAAGGTGAAGAATTCTAGTTTGTACATGCTGCAGGCAAGAGACCTTGTTCTTGCAGGAATCCCAGCTTGTAGTAGACAGAATCCTAGAATCCCTATAATGCAGAAAGAGGCCATTCAGCCCATTGACTCTGCACTGACACCACTTTCCACCTCAGCCTTATTCCGTAATCCAAAGTGTTCACCCTGCTAATCTCTCTGACATTATGGGGCAATTTAACATGGCCAATTCACCTAAACTGCACATCTTTAGAGTGTGGGAGGAAACCAGAGCACCTGGAGGAAACTCAGGCAGACACGAAGAGAATATGCATACTCCCCATTCAATCACCCAAGGCCGGAATCAGACTTGGGTCCCTGGAGCTGTGAATCACTTCCACGATACTCGTAAAATTACTTCTTAGCGGAGGGAGGAGAGAAACCCAAAAATGCTTTTATCAGCCAACTCCTGACCAGGTTCACAAAGTGATGACTAAGTGTATGAGCTATATCACAATATGTATACATTAATTAACAAGTGTTTACTCTGCACTAGTATTAAGTGTGAACTACAAATGGGAAACACCACTGTTGTGTGCATCACTTCAGAGCAATTAGATTTTCCACTGAGGATCGCTGTCTGTTGAGAATAAAGATCAAACACAATGACAAATCCATTTTCACAAGGCAGCTACTCATTCAGTATTTCTGTGCCAGGGCTATCGTGGAAGAATCACTTAACTTCATAACAAAATGCCACCTGCTACTTTTAAACCCCGTATCCTAACATACTAATGACTTATGAAGATACCAGAAAAGTCAGGCTAAGAATACCAGCTACTCTATCGAGTCTGTCCCAGTAAATTCTGATGCAATGAGGAAGTATGAGGATTCCAGGTATTCCCTACCCACCAACAGTCACGTAATAACCTCCTTGGAGAGGGATAACACGTTCAAAAGAAAAAAATTCTCTCAGCCAATATGAAAGTATTTTGGGAAATTTATTTCTGATTCTTCAAAGCAATTCAAATCAGATTCTAATTACCATGAGCCACATCACTCAATGTCCCAGCTATATTTTCTAGATAGTTATAGCAACCTTCAGCAACTTCCACCACTCTCCTAGACAGTGAGTTCTAGGTCATCACCACTCTCTGCATAAAAAAAAAGTATTGCATCATATCTGCCAATCCCCCTGGCCCTTCTTACAACTTTAAACCCATGTCCCCTTGTCTTTGTAACAGCAGCTATTCAGAACAATTTCACTTTGTCTACCTTGACTGTGGTATAATTCTGTACACCTCTACTAGATCTCTACTCAACTGCCTCTGCTTCAAGGAGAACAAATCCAGCTTTTCCAACCTAACCTTATGGATAAAATCCCTCATCCTTGGGCATTCCTGGAACCATCCTGGCACATTTTCTCTCTACTCTCTCAAGGACTTTCACATCCTTCCTAAAACGTGCTGACCAGAACTGGATGCATTATTTTAGAAGTAATTTATACTACAAGAGAAAAGGATGCTGACTGGCTGGCAAGTCAATTCTGATTGGTCAAAGTGTCGCCATGAGAAACCATAGTCTCCTTAAACCTCTGTGTAATTCAGAAAAGACCTGAACAAGTTCTTTTTGTGTGCAGAGTATGGGGCCTTGTGTATGAATATATGTCACTTTGAATAACTTTTAAATGAGTTGTTAGTGTAGCCAATAGTGCATTTTGGGCAGCACTTGCTGAACAAACCTATCATAGAATTACCTCTGACAATGGGCATTTTGTTTGAGGTTTTGCCAGTGGGAGAATGGTGTGTTATTATAGACAAAACAATTACTATTAGATGTGTTTCAGGAGGCCTTAGCTAATGACAGAGGGAAATGATGATGTCACGTGAGCCAGCCTGCATCACCATAACAACCAGTGGCTACAGCAGCATGGCAACAGGCGCCAACACCAGATATAACAACCCATAATATCACCTCATTATCACTTCTCATGCCTCATGCCTCTTGCAGAGCCTACAGACTGGTCTCTTCAGTCAGCCATCGGCAGAAGTAGGGCATAGGAAGCTTCCCCATCTCTAAAGGATTTGATAAGCTGCATGTCTACTATCTTAAGTAGAAAGAAGGATGCTGATGACAGCAATACTGGCTCTCCTTAGTTAACTCAAAGCTCTCCAAAACGCCAGTTATCCCTGACTACTGGAAATTCTTCCAAGTTGACTTTCAGCCCCTGATTACTGTTTTGAAAACCTTACCTGGCACTATGTTAAGATGTTTGTGTGGATGGAATTTACACAT
Source organism: Carcharhinus amblyrhynchos (assembly GCF_965287045.1). Lineage (NCBI taxonomy): Eukaryota > Metazoa > Chordata > Chondrichthyes > Carcharhiniformes > Carcharhinidae > Carcharhinus > Carcharhinus amblyrhynchos. The sequence goes on from NC_137338.1 coordinate 30,857,208, forward strand.
TCCTGCCCATCCTTACCCTTCCTCTAACATTAATCATCTAAATATCGATTGGGATAATGTCTCCAATTTGCTTCTGTATTTTGTTCTGTCTACTTGGAGATCGATACAATCACCTTTTTTCTGAGGCAGCCCCTCAGAATTGAGAATGATTTGTTTCCATCAGTTCAAAGAATTCCAAGTCAGCTGATCAAGATGCAGGGCTGGTGAACCTGGAAGAATTACAGAGATAGATTGGTTGGAAGTTTGTGTGCTCTCTCTGATGCCTTGGCTTTACCTCTGCATGTTCCCAACGAACATGTTCAGCGCCTTCCTGAATGAGCCTTCTCTATTTTGGTCAGTCACAAGCCAGGGATTTGATTTATTCTTGTTACGTGTATTAGCATACAATGAAAAGTCTTGTTTCTTGCATGGTATACAAAACATATCATTCTTAGAGAAGGAAAGGAGAATGCAGAATGCAGTGTTACAGTCATAAATAGGATGTAGAGAAAGATCAACTTAGTGAGCATCGTTAGAGAGTTTAAAAGAGTTAGAATGAAGTTTTAGAAACACAGATCAAGATTAAAAGATAAAATTAGAAAGTATGCTGGGCACAGCTTGCAAGAAGTCACCTCACTCTGGCACTATCCCAAGACTTTGATGAATTGATGTTTGATCTTTGAGGAGATGCTTAGGGCGTTACCAGTGTCCTCCTGGAAGTCGCCTGTCATGACCAAGTTCCAAGTGGAGCAGTTACTTCAAGAGTCTGGTGTCAGGCATACCAACAGCATTTCTCAAAACGGTTGTGATGGTCAGTGTCTTGATGTTCAGCACGTTAGTTTGGGAGAGTGCACTGCTTTTGGACTGCTTTTCTTGCCAATGGATTTAAAAGATCTTGTGAAGACGCCTGTAATGGTACTTCTCCAGTGCTTTGAGGTGCCTGTTGGTTGTCCAAGTCCCCAAAATAGATAGGAGCATGGGGATTACTGCTGCCTAATAAACCATGACCTAGATTTGAGATCCTGGTTCTCAAATACTCTTTTCCTCAGTCAATGATGAATTTAATTGCCTATGTCTGCCTTATTGAGAAGGAGTTCCACGTATACTCCCAGAGGTGCAAGTGTACCTTTTTTTGGTTAGACCTGTGAAGCAAAAGACTCTATCTTTCTCCCGTCAAGTAGATCCTCTCTTACCAATACAGCAATGATTTCTGTAATCAGTACTGCCACCCCACTTTCCTTTTCCTTCCCCATTTTTCTAAACACTTTGCATCCTTAAATATTAAGTGCCAAGTCAGCACCATTTATAAACCATGTTTTCATTATTACCATAGCATTAAATTCCCACATGGTTATTTGCGCTTATTCTAATCTCCTTATTTCCTTAGTAGCAAATTTTGTTCCATAATGTCACCGTAACACATTTTGGGATGTTTTATTAAAGGCGCTATATAAATGCGGGATGATGTGATTGTCCTGGCCAATATTTATCCTTCAATAACCATCATCAAAACAGATAATCTGGTTATTTTCACTTTGTGAGAGTTAACAGTGTGCAAGTTGACTGGTGTTTCCTACATAACAACAGTAACTACACTTCAAAAGTCATTAATAAACTGTAAATTGCTTTGGATGCCATGCGGCCATGGAAGGTGCTATATATGAGCGTCTTTCTGTCCTTTGAATATTTGCAGTAAATTTGCACCCTTGGGTCATACTACTTGATGATTGTTTGTTTTCCAATCACTTTCATGTTCTATAATTGTACAGCTGCAGGACACAGTTTCCAACATGCTGACAGCAAATGCAATTAAGAGTTTGAGGCATGCAAAAGATAACACTAAGATATGAAAATAAGCCTCAGCATCTGGACTTTGTTATCAAGGGAGCTGGTGAATAATAAGGAGCATAATGGAGAAGAAATACCCTGATGGAAGTTTGGAATAAAAAGACACACTTCATTTGAATTCCATCAATTGCCTTGTTTTCTGATCTGAAACAGGATAACAGTCAGATAGTGCTTACTAACTGCACTCTCAATTTTGGACTGTAATGGTCTTTGCTGGAAAGTGCAGTCTCTCAGACAAAAACAGAGCACAGGAACAGGCCCTTCGACCCAAGGCTGTGCTGACACGTGCTTCTCTAACATTTTCTTGCCCCTACATTGTCCATATCCCTCTATTCACTGCCTATTTGTGTATCTACTCTTATGAACGTTGTAATAGAATCTGCTTCCACTACCTCTTCTTGGGCAGCACGTTCCAGGCATTTACCATTTTCGGTGTAAAAATCCTACCCTTACATCTCTTTTAAACTTTCCCCCTCTCACTTTCACAAATAGGTGTATTGGGAAGGTAGGGTTGAGATTACAATCAGATCAGCCACTACTGAAGGACAGAGTAACCTTGAGGGACTAGGTGGTCTACTCCTGCTCATAATGTTTGCATGTATGAATATAATTCAGTATCAGCAATCAGAGGGGAACAAACTGGCCAACAATGAATCATAGAATCACAAACGCTACAGGGCAGGAAAAGGCCATTCTGCCCATCATGTCTGCACTAACTCTCCAAAACAGCATCTTATAGGCCTACCTCTCACCCCATACACCTGCTCATTTACCACCTCCCTACCTACATTTGAACACTAAAGGGCAGTTTAGCACAGGCAATCCACCAAACCCTCACACCTTTGGACCGTGGGAGGAAAACCACACAGGCACGAAGAAATGATGCAAATTCTACACGGTCACCTGAGCTGGAGTCAAACCTGGGTCTCTGGCACTGAGACAGTTGTGCTAATCACTGTGCCACCAGCCAAGAGAAGACAAAAATAAAATGCTATGAATGTTGGAGATTTGAAATTTAAAACAGAAAAGTGCTGGGAAAACTCAGCAAGTGTGGCATGAGGAACCAAGTTAACATTTTATAAAATTAATTCATAAGCGCTAGGCGTCACTGAGTAAACCAGCATTTATTGCTCATCCCTGATTGTTCTTGAAGTGATGGTGAGCTGCTTCTTGAATCACTGCTGTACATGTGGTGTAGGTACACCCTGGGAGGGAGTTCCAGAATTTTGACCCAGCAATCAATATAGTGAGTGACTTAGAGAGCAACATCAGGTGGTGGTGTTCCCTGGTGTCAGCTGCTCTAGTCCTTCTAGATGGTAGTGTCCCTGGTTTTGGAAGGTGCTAAGAAACTTTGGTGAGGTCCTGCAGTGCACTTTGTAGATGTTGCTAGAGTACATCAGTGGTGAAAGGACTGGATATTTGTGGATAGAGTGCCAATCAAGCAAGGCTTCTTTGTCTTGGATGGTGTTGAGCTTCTTGAGCATTGTTGGAGCTGCACCCATCCAGACAAGTGGAGAATATTTCATCACACTCCTGCCTTGTGCCTTGTAGACGATGGATAGTCTATGGGGAGCCAGGAGGTGAGTTACTCATTGCAAGAGCCCTAGCCTCTGACCTGCTTTTGTTACGCCAGAGCTATGTGACTAGTCAAGTTCAGTTTCTAGTCAATGGTTAAAGCTAAAGTTAATTTATTTGTCACAAGGTTTACATTAACACTGCAATGAAGCTACTGTGAAATTCCCCGAGTAAATTCTCCTAGTAATAATAGAAGTGCCCTGGTAAGCCCCAGAATTTTGACTGTGGGGGGTTTAGTGATGGTAATGTCTTTGAATGATATTGGGCTCAAAACATCGGAACAGAGATGAAGCCACGTATTACTTGATTTTTAAGAAAATAAATGAATAAAATTAGAAACAACTGCAGAATATTCACTCTTCAAGCAGACTAAAACTTTTAAACACGCTATTGGGAAACTCTAACCTCTGCTAACTCATGTTATAGATCAACAACAAAAAAAAATCACCTTGGACAATGTCACTCTCACCAAACACAAAAGTATTTTAATTTCCAGCATCACTTTCCTTAATGAGAACAAGGTCAGTGGCAAAAATACACAATGTAAAAAACCTGTAGGGACAGATTAAAATATACCTGGATTTTGGTAATATACAACACAGAAACAGGCCATTGAGAACTTTACTGGTCTTTGTAGTCTTTATTGACTCTCCTAAACTTTGTCTTATCTCAGCTATTCCATTTACATAAGAACATAAGAACATAAGAAATAGGAGCAGGAGTAGGCCATCTAGCCCTTCGAGCCTGCCCCGCCATTCAATAAGATCATGGCTGATCTGTCGTGGCTCAGTTCCACTTTCCCGCCCTCTCCCCATAACCCTTAATCCCCTCTCTTATCAAGAACCCATCAACCTGCTTCTTAAAAATATTTAGCGAGGCAGCCTCCACCACTTCAACGGGCAGAGAATTCCAGAGATTCACCACCCTTTGAGTGAAGAAGTTCCTCCTCAACTCCGTTCTAAACCGCCTCCCCTTTATCTTGAGGCTGTGCCCCCTAGTCCTACTGTCTTTTTTGAGCGGGAAGAGTCTCTCCACCTCTATCCTATCCATCCCATTCATCATCTTATACGTCTCAATGAGATCTCCCCTCGTTCTTCTAAACTCTAACGAGTACAAGCCTAGTTTATTCAGCCTCTCCTCATAGCTCAATCCCCTCAACTCCGGTATCAGCCTAGTAAACCTCCTCTGCACTCCCTCCAGGGCCAAAATATCCTTGCGCAGGTGCGGCGCCCAAAACTGCACACAGTACTCCAGCTGCGGCCTCACCAATGCCCTATACAGCTGCAGCAAGACCTCCCTACTTTTATATTCAATCCCCCTCGCTATGAAGGCCAGCATCCCATTCGCCTTCCTGACCACCTGCTGCACCTGCAAGCTGGGTTTTTGCGACTCATGCACAAGGACCCCGAGGTCCCTCTGCACCGTCGCCTGCTGCAGTTTATCTTTCTCTCATGTACTCATCTAATTTTCTTTTGAATATATTTAAGCTACTGGCCTGAACTAGAAACTGTGGTAGTAAATTTTACATTTTAACCATTCTGAGTAAAGAAATTTCTCCTCCCTTCCTATTTGAATGTGATAGTAACTATCTTTGAACAGAACGGTGACACAGTGGTTAGCCCTACCTCTCAATGCCTGAGACCCAGCTTCAATTTTAGCCTCGGCTCACTGCCTGTTTGGAGTTTGCACATTCTCCCCGTGTCTGCGTGGGTTTCCTCCCACAGTCCAAATATGTGTGGGTTCGGTTGATTGACTATGCTAAATTGACCCAAGTGTAAAGGGGATTAGCAGGTAAATATGTGGGGTTACAGGAATAGGGCCTGGGTGGGATTGCGGTCGGTGCAGACTTGATGTCCAAATGGCTTCCTTCTGCACTGTAGGGATTCTACGTTCTCCTTTCTATTGCCCCTAGCTTTGAATTTTTCAGTAAATGGAAATATTCTCTCCACATCTCCTTTGTTCAAGCCATTCAAAATTTCGAAGACCTCCATCACATCCATTCTCAATCTTATTGCTTCTAAAGAAAAAAAGCCCCATCTTTGCTGAAATCTGTCAGTTGAGTACCAATCTTCCAAACCTGTTTTGCACTTCATTCAGTGTTTCCATGTCTTCTTTATAGTCTTAAGAATGGTGCACACAACTTTGTGGCCTGGTCAAATCCTATGACTTTCATATCACTTTGCGAGTTTTGAATTCTATACCTTGAGAAATAAATCCAAGTATTCTGTCAGTATTTTTAATTACTTTTCTGCACTGTGATGTTAGTTTTTAATGATTTGTTCACCTGTATTTCAATATCCCTTTGCTCATCTACATACTCTATTCAATTATCCCCTAGCTGGGGAATGTTGTGAGCACTGCTGCTTCACAGTACCAGGGACCCAGGTTCAATTCCTGTTTGGGTGACTGTGTGGAATTTGTACATTCTCCCCATGTCTGCGAAGCTTGTTTGGATAAGAATGGATGAGCTGACTGATCGTGGCACTGTGGTACAGGATACCACTCAAGTTAAGGAAGCATAAAAGAATGTAGTGGTAGTAAGTAATAATGAGGGATTGACCCTATTCTGTGCACCAAGAGTGAGAATCCAGACAGCAATGTTACCTGCTAAAGTTCAGAACATCTGCTCAGGGCTGGAGAGGAACTGGTTATGGTTAGGGGAGGATCCAGTGGTTCTGGTCCACATCAGTACCAATACACAGGCAGGAACTAGGCACCAAATTAAGCAGTGCCTCAAAAGGTAATGATTTCTGGATTATTACCTGAGCCACATGCAAATTGACATGAGGCAAATAAAATTAGAGAAATGAATGCATGGTGCAAAGACCGATGTGGGAGGAGTTGGTTCTGGTTTGTGAAGCACTGGCACCAGTACTGGGGAAGTGCAACCTGTACCATTGAGCTGGTCTACACCTCAACTATGCTAATGTTCTAGCACAACTGGGGAAGTAGAGTTTTAAACAGAGTAGTGGGGGCAGGGGATCAAATTTGGAAAGATGTGGTAAACCAGAAAGTATAGACATGGCAAGAAAGATGGGAAATGATAAAGAGACCATGACAGGAAGGGACAGAGGGTACAAATCTAAGAGTAAATCAGCAGATAAGGCTAGATGCTACAAAAATATCAAAAAGGCCAAAACGTAAGGCTATTTATCTGAATGCACGTAGCATTCAAAACAAAACAGATAAACTGCTGGCGCAATGAGAACATTTTTAAAAAGTAAAGTTTACAAGTAGGCTTACATTAACACCACAATGAACTTACTGTGAAAATCCCCTAGTCATCACACTCTGACACCTATTTGGGTACACTAAGGGAGAATTTAAGCACGGCCAATGCACCTAACCAACACGTCTTTTGGACTGTGGGAGGAAACTGGAGCACTCGGAGGGAACCCATGCAGCCACACAGAGAACATGCAGACTCCGCACATAGAGACCCAAACGGGGATTGAACCTGGGTTCCTAGTGCTATCAGGCAGCAGTGCTAACCATTGTGCCACCGTGCTGCCCAAATGCAAGTACGGTCTGATATCTATTAAAGAGGCACGGCTACAGGATGGATGACATCTGCTTCAACATTCAGATCTCAATGTATGTTACATTTAGGGAGGATACAAAGTTAACAGGGGAAGGGGTGGTTCTGTTAATCATGGTGTCAGGACATGAGAGAAGGATCACCCAAGTTCAGGAAACCAGGATGTAGTAGTAGTTTGGGTTGAGATGAGAAATGATAAAGGCAAGAAAGTCACTGTGTGGGAATTGTATACATGCCCCCTAATCATAACTGCATGGTAGGACAGAGTACAAAAAACATAACAGGAGCTTGTCAGACAGCTTCTGCAATAATCATACGGAATTTTAATCTATGTGTTGATTGGAAGAATCAGATGGGCAAGCGTAACACAGGTGAATACAGCACACACTGGAACCAACCAGACAGCAAGCTATACTAGACATGGTATTGTGCAACAGGATGGGATTAATGATAACCCCATTGTGAATGATTTTTGCTACATTTATTAGCACACAATGAAAAGCAGTTTCTTGTGTGCTGTACACAGAGCATACCATTCATAGATAAGGAAACAAGGGAATGCAGAATGTAGTGTTACAGTCATAGCTAGGGTGTAGAGATCAACTTAATGCAAGGTAAGATAATTCAAAAGTCTGACAGCAGCAGGAAAGAAGCTGTTCTTGAGTCAGTCGACCCATGACCTCAGACTTCCGTATCTTTTGTACCCCTAGGTAGCAGCGATCATATGATTGAAATTTATGGTCAGTTTTCAGAGGGGGGTGGGGTAGTTAACCGAAGGCTTATACTTTAAACTTAAATAAGGGCTATTTTGAGGGCATGAAAGCAAGCTAGCTAAAGTGAACTGACAAAATTGCATAAGGGATAGATCAATAGATGGTCAGTGGCCGACATTTAAAAGGGTATTTTAGAAAATGCAGAATAGACACATTCCAATGAGAAAGAAAATTTCCAAGTGGATAGCCCATTGTCTATAGCTGATCAAAAAGTTAAAGATAGCATTAACCTTAAACAAAAAGCATATATTTGCACAATGATAAGTAGCAGATCAGGAGCTTGAAAATAAAGGACAAAGAATAACCAGATTGAGGAGGAGGAAACTAGTGTGTACAAGAGAAAGCTAGCCAGTAATATAAAGGTGGACAGATATTTAAATAAATGAGTTAGCAAAGTGAGCATTGGCCCTGTAGAAAATGTGCCTGGGGAATTAGTCATTGAAAGTAGGAATACGGCGGATGAAATAAACTGGTATTTTACACCCGTCTTTACATAGAAGACACAAATACCATCCCAAAAGCAACCATTAATAAGGACAAACTCAGGAAAATTATAACCGGCATGGTGGCATAATTGTTAGTATTTCTGCACCACAGCATCAGGGAGCTTGATTCATTTCTGGCCTTGGGTGACTGTGACAAGTTTGCATGTTCTCCCCATATCTGCATGGGTTTCCTCCAGGTGCTTCTGTTTGCCCCCTCAGTCCAAAGATGTGCAGATTAGGTTGATTGGCTATGCTAAATTGCCACTTTGTTGGGGGGTTTAGTAGGGTAAATACATGAGGTTACAGGGATCGTGCCTGGGTGGGAGTCAGTGCAGGCTTGATGGGCCAAACGGTCTCCTTCTGCACTGTAGAGATTCTATGAATAATCACCAGGGAAGTGGCATTGGGCAAATTGTTGGATCTGCAAGCTGACAAATCCCCTGATGCAGATGAACTTCACACAAAGGTCTTGAAAGAAGTGGCTAGGGTGATTGTTGATGCATTGATTCTAATTTCCAAACTTCCTAGATTCAGGGAAGGTTCCATTAGATTGGAAGGTGGCAAACGTAATTTCTTTATTCAAAAAGGGAGACAAAAAGCAGGAAACTATAGACCAGTCTTAACTTAGCTTAACGTGTCATAGGGAAAATGTTAGAAGCTATTAGAAAGTTGCAGCAGGACAACTGGAAAAATTCAAGGCAACCAGGCAGAGTCAATATGGTTTTGTGAAAAGAAAAGCATGTTTAACCATTTTATTGATTCTTTGAAGGAATCACATGCTGAGGATAAAGGGGAAACCAATGGATGTACTACACTTATATTTCCAGAAGGTTATTTAATAAATTGCCACAACAAAGGTTATTGCATAAAAGTTATGGTGCCGTTTTGAGACAGTGAAGATTGGCTAGCCAACAGGAAACAGAAATAGCATAAATGAGTATTTTTCTGATTGACAAGATGGGATGAGTGGTGTGCCACAGGGATCAGTATCTGGGCATCAACTTTTTACATTTCTTTTATAATAACGAACAACACGGATAAAGGGTAACTTGTAGATGTGGTGCACTTGGATTTCCTAAAGATATTTGACAAATTGCCGTATCAAAGTCTGCTTACAAAAGAAGAGCTCAGTGTGGGGGGGGGGGGGGGGGGGGGTAACGTGGAATGAGGATTTCTTAATCAATAGGAAACATAATATGCAGAAATGGGTCATTTGTGGGTTGGTCATGGACTTAAATTGGAGTAGGAGCTAGAAGTAGTCAGGGTGGTCCCTCCAGAGCATCTTTGTTGCTAATTAATTGTTCTCCCATCACATGCTGCGAGGAATGAAGTGCCATAGAGATCAGTGCTGAGACACCAACTATTTAAAATTTATATCAATGACTTGGATGAACTGACTAAAGTACGGTTGTTAAATTTGCTGACAACAAGCTTTTTATCCAAATGGAAAGAGCTTGCAGACTTCTGAAAGTCTTGGTCTCCTGATGCATAGATTACAAAAGACTCGTATGCCAATACAGCAAGTAATTAGGAAAGTTAATAGAATGTTTTCATTTATTATGAGGGGAATTGATGAAGGTGGTGTAGAGGTTATTCGTCAGTTGGATAGTATTGGTGGGACCAGACATGGAGCATTGTTACAGCATTAATCTCCTTATTTAAGATGTGAAATGTGTTAGAAACAGTTCAGGGACAGTTTAATGGACTCATAAGAACATAAGAAATAGGAGCAGGAGTAGGCCATCCAGCCCTTCGAGCCTGCCCCGCCATTCAATAAGATCATGGCTGATGTCGTGGCTCAGTTCCACATTCCCGCCCTCTCCCCATAACCCTTAATCCCCTCGCTTATCAAAAACCCATCAACCCGCGTCTTAAAAATATTTAGGGATGGGTGAGTTGTCTCATGAGGAAAGATTGGAAAGGTTAGCTTTGTGGTCACTAGTTCATAAAAGTAAAAGGAAAATTAATCAAAACCTTTAGGACCCAGAGGGGTATTGATGGTGAACGTGGGGAGAATCATAGAATGCAGAAAGTGCCTATTTTGCCCATCAATACTGCACCAACAATCCCACACAGGACACATGCCTGTAACCCCATGTATTCACACTGCTAATCTCCTTGACAATAAGGAGCAATTCAGCATTGCCAATCAACCTAACCCACACATCTTTGGACTGGAAGGAAACCAGAGCAGACACAGGTAGAATGGTGGAATTTGCAGTCACCTGAAACCAGGAATTGAACCTGGGTCCTGGTGCTTTGAGGCAGCAGTGCAAATCATGGTGCTACCCTAGAATGTTTCCTCCTGTTTGAGAATCTGGAACTAGGGATTGCTGCTTAAAAATAAGGGGTCGATAATTTAAGATGGAGTTGTGGAGAAACTTTTTCTGAGCGTCACAAGTCACTGGAACAGTCTTCCTCAAAAGATAGTGGCAGGAAAAGTTTTGAATACATTTAAGGCAGAGTTGATTAACAAGGGGCTGAAAGGTTTTTGAGGGTAGGCAGGAATATGGCGTTGAGGTTACAATCAGAGTGCTCCATATAAAATGCAACCCACCTGCCACTCAGTGGGTTACATACAACTACCTCAACAAATTATTACAAATCATTTCAGCCTGTACTGCAGGAAAGATTCAGAGATTGCCATGGCAACCTAAAGTGAAATCCTGAAATTTTTTTGTTTGAGAAAAGCAGACAGAAATCTCTCTCCCTTTATTCAATTGAGAATCAGAAACATCAATGGTAAACATGATACAAGTGCATTACTCCTATGTTGTTCAACTAATGAAGCTGACTACTTTTTGAATTCTGATACAAGCAGGCACAGGAGTCAAGTTACAGCTCTCCTGGACGTAACTGATGGCACTTTGCGATCTGGGCTGAAGCTCACTCACGTAGGCTTCTGAACAGTTAAGGTACTTCACAGAACATTCCCATGGTAATTGGGCAACTCATACACTAATGCACATCGTAAGTAAAATTCCAAAGTGAGGTCAGTAAATTAACAGAGGACTGTTCTAATCTTACTCTGCCTGTGATATATTTCCTTTTCTCAACCAAAGAGCTTCCTTAACAGCATGTTTATGCTGTTTCCTTAGATTTCCTTTTATTAAGCTTCACAGAAAAAATGTATGCAAATAGGAAGATCGGTATTAAAAATTTCCCTGGGATGATAAATGAAATGGTCTGTAAATTGATGACAATATACGTTTACCAGCGAGAACGCAAAAAGCACCATCTAGTTGTGTAGCCAATTTTGAGTCAGGTCACTGGTGAGAAAAGTTAGCTCCATCCTCAATTTACTAAGCAGCATTGGCAGAAGACTGCAGTAGGGCTCAGCAAGGGAATGGAGTACAGCACCATGAGTAGACACTTGTTTTGATAAATAACGGTTTAATTTTAAAATTAACTTTTTTTTGGTCAACCAGTAGCTACTATTAATTTATCGTAATTACACAAGCAAAAATATAAACTATTTCACTTTTTAATAATAAATAGCATTTGAAAAGGTCGTAAGATCCAAAAGGGTTATAAACTTGAGGCCTTAAATCAGGAATTGTGAACCTGTAAACATTGAAAAACCATATACAACTCTGCACGGAATATGCTTCAAAAAAGCTCAACTTCTGTGAAAATGCAAAATATGCTCAGTGTCACCAAGATAGAGTGTACGTGAAAGTCTTTCACTGTCATTTTTAATTTGCTGATAACCTCATTTCATCTCAAATGAATGAAAATCACCTTACTTCAAGTAACCATGAACTCAAACATCATTACTTATCAGTAAAAACCCTTGATATATTGGTATTTTTCACATAGTAACTGATTTATGCATTAAGACCACTGGCCAAGCAGCAACAAAATAGCAATAAGATGAAAGCTATGGCACAAGCACTAATACTGGATCTAAATCATAGGTTTCTGAGACATTTACTTGAGCTTTGAATGGATTAGCTAATATAAATAAAACGAGTGACTTGAGAACCAAATGAATACACTCCACGATGTACTGATCCTCAAGGAAAACCTTTGCAATGGTCATAAAACTTTTGAAGGAAGAATCAACCATACAAGAGTATTAACAACCAATCTCTTTGTGGTGGAACAGTGACAAATAAATTAAGAGTTGCACTATTTTTAAACAATAAGTAATCAAAACATTGTGAATAACATGCACTTTTGTTGTGATTTATGAAAGGGAATCTAGTAGCTTTTTCTTCTAGTGCTTACTCCAGTGTGAAATAAACACTTGCTTTGATTTATTACTGGGAAAACGGGTGACGTTTCAGTGACTAGTGAAAGTCACTAACTAAATCTGTACAATGTATTGTTACGATGTACCACTTTTACAAAAGGGAATGCAAAGCTGGATGCTTTACTATGCGTTCTCAGTAAGTTAAAATTTTGGACCATCTGGTAGAAATAATGGTAAACAGAAGACACAAAAGGATCTATCCATTCCAGCTTTAATAGCTATTTATAAGGTACCACTTGGGGCCAAGGGGAGAAAATGGCTGTTAAGGGAGGAAAATCAAGAAAAAAGGATTTCATATCAAGGATGAATCATTTGTGCATTCGCTTTCTGCTAATTTAACAATACACTGTCCTGATGTCAACTTTAATGGATCCTTACCATGTTTTGTTTGTTAAGTGTGTTTTTGGTATTGTTTTAATCAAAGAAATTAGGTTGAAACATTTGTTTTGTGAGCGCTCTAGACTTTTGAAATCTTAGAAATAAAACACACACAAAAAGGACAGTATGAGGACCAATTGTTCAATTATTTATCATACATAAGACTGCATGACTATAATACAAAGGGCTTGTCTTTTGTCATTTAACATATTACAATATACACAGCAAGTCTTGACTAGGTCTTACAATCTCTGGACACAGGTACTTAACCTTTTTCCATGCTGTTTATGGTTTACAATGCACAGTCAGAAGTCCTGTAACCAAACTGTGTAGTCAAGCAAACAAAACTGGACTGTAAATTGAGGCGAAACAGGGGAGAAAAGGAGAGACGCGAGCAAGAGCACATGCTGAGATGAGAGTGCCTAGAGCAAGGCAGTGCCAAGACACGAATGAAACATACGCAGACACAAGACAAGAGGCACACACACGAGGAAAAGAAGTGTGTATATTAAGTGACTGGTTGTAATACAGATGTTAACTGTTAAGATTCAGATACAAATCTGACTAGTTTTCATTTAGAAACAAATCTCACATAATAGCTATTTGTATTTGGCATTTATTAGATTAATAGCTGATGATACTGTGTTAAGCACTCCTCCTAACTTAGGTATAGAGTGTGTCAGTATTGATCATTGCTATTTAACATCCTGGATCCTAACTAAGATCCAACATTGCATCCATGACAATACTTCTCTGGCCTTGGTGTTCAAATATAGAGAGACTTTGGATCTCTGGGGTTTGTGCCAATGGAGATCCAAGCATCTTAACAGGCCAGCAGCAAGTATTTGCCATCAACACTCCCTCAAAAAGTTAAATAACAGCCCTGTTGAAGGCTGAATTCAACATCCCATCATTCTGGACTTCACTTCCCAACATTTAAGGACAGATCGACAGCCACAGCAGTGAGTGAATAAGAATTGTGCGGCACTTAGATTCTTACACCATGCTGCAGTTTTATAATATCTGGAATAAAATGCTGCGCCATTAAAGTTGATTTGAGTGAAATCATACCATATATAGATATCCAGAAAAATATCTACAGTCAATGATCAACTGACAATGAAGTCAAAGCCATTGACTGGGTTCCTCTGAACAACAATCACTGGGCACAGGCCAGCTATTAGTGCTTGGCAATTGGTGAAAATGGATTCAAATATCATAGCCTACCAACACTACTGCAGACTGAAAGTGGACTGCTTTTCCTCATCTGGTACTGATCCAGTTGATTCAGATTGTATGGCCATTGATCCATTTATTAATTACAGAAATCCATTTCAGATTACAGACCAACAGGAAAGTTTTCAGCTTGTAAGGACCAGTTGCAGAGACCAATAATCAATCTGTTAAATTCTGATGGCAGGTCTTATAATCACTGCTTATATACATTAAAACAAACCCCAAGTTAGGCTATCCTTATTAATTACATTGTGTCTTCAAGTTTTATTAAGAGGTTGCATTTATCACAGAGTTGCAATTGTTGTACTGCAATTTCTGTCCACAGATTTATGTGCCCTTTTAAATTAAAAAATGGCTTATTTTGGCTCAGGTGAGTTTGTACCATCTACACGTTTTTTTTTTACAGGTGAGTCTCTTATTTAGCATGCGCAATACACAGAATGGTCCATTAAAATATATAGGTATTAGCACAAAACTAGATTGATCGTTCTGCACCAACTGCATTGTGAATGGTTGGTCCTTCCCACCTATGTACGTGAAATAGACCTCATCTAATGAGCTGGTCTGCATCGATGGATACTTGAGGTCTCAAGACCTGCCAAACAAACATCTAATAACTGGACTTGCATAAAATCAGAAACTATTCCTCAGGTTTAAAAGAATCCCTTTTGGGGTAAAAAAGACAGTAAAATGAGATTACAACATATTTAGATTGTGAAAGTACTGCATAAAGCTATCAGTTCCAGTTTTGTTAAGCAATAGGTATAGCCATAATTATAATTAACATTTAAAAAGAAAAAATGATCTAAATATACCTTGTCAAAAGTGCAGAACTGCTACATTATTGGTTACAGACATCTATGTGCTATAAAAACAGCTTTGGTACAATAAATTATCAAAAAAGGAAAATAAATTCTTGTAAAATTCACAGCATAATCGTGAGGCGAGAGCAGTCACATAAAATTCTGCATTTTAAAAATGTTCACAATGAACAGGAGTTGTCTTTGCGCAGAAGTAGTTGTCGTGCTGAAGGAAAAGCAATTTTAGGGTGGGGTGGGTGAGGGAAAAAAAAAGTCCAAGAAAGGACAGTTAATAGTTATTCCAGCAAATTGAGATTGCTACTTCTGTGACCTATAACAGAGGAAGTAACCTTTATGACACACATGACCTCTTCAATCCCTGCAACTGGTGGAGTGGGGAAGGGAAGAGGAGCGAAGAGAGAAAAGATGGGACAGGGTCAGTTTTATTCTCCAACAAAGGCCTCATCAATTACCCATGCTTGCTTTTTCAAAAATTAAGGACTATCTGAAAGTTCAATGACCTCTTCACAATGGCATGTTAAATGATAAGCCTCTTTTAAAACGATTTTTCAGTCAATGTCCAAAATCGAAAGGCCAAGGATATCCGACGGCCGCTCAGAAAAATGTAAGCAGTAGGCCAAGAATGACCAGATGATTGCCACTTACTGCATCTCAATGACTGGACCAAAATGAACATTCAATCACTACTCAGAGCCTTTGAATGATTCAATTGATGAGGGCCAAAAAAAAACTCCAAAGTTCCTGTTTGATTAGAACAAGGTTGTTTTACTAACCACCACTCAGCATGCCAGATGTGCTTTTGAAATTTCATTTACAGTGTCCTCTCAGTTCATACTCTGCTCTGATGGCAGCAAGCTTCACTTCAAACTCTCCTGTTCTGCAGCACATCACAGGACTGTGTTAGGATGTTCCGGTGCTTGGGGACATTTTTTTTTTAAGAAAGCTGACACAAAATAGGTCAGGAAAGACTGAAGAGTGTTGATCATTCATAAAAACAATCTGCAGTTCCATTTCTTCTTTTTCCCAGGTGGCTTTAGAACTAATGCTGCTACTTCACCCATGCCAAGGTGTGCTAACACAGGTGGCAGGATGTTGTGAAAGAGAATTGGAGCATAAGGTGAGGCTACACTTCAGAGTGACCCATAACAAGAAGTGTAAGGTGGTTTCTGGGCATGAATCCAGTCTTAAGCACTTTCACTCCTCAGTCCATTAGCAAATTCCTTTTCAATTTAAAAATATAATTAGCTCTGCGCTTTTGACCTGTCCATCCTGTTTCCTTTGTTCCAAAGCAGCACTGTTCTCAATGCACTTTTTTTGTTAAAACCCCCACCTTGAAGACACACAAACAAAAACAAACCCCATCTCAATGTAGTCACGAGCTTGCGACGGGACTCTGCTGAACGCAAACACCTACCATCGGAGACTCCTCCCTATCCATTCCTTGTCGCGTTGACAAATGCCCTTCTGTCATGTAATGGGGAGGACCTGCTGTTGCTGAGAATTGGTACACTTGTGGGCCGGACACTCCCGTCTCTTGGCGGGGATTGGTGTACGTACCCAAATTAATGTCCACGGTGCCATTCTGAGCAAAGTCCAAAGTATTAGCAACAACAGGCCGGTTGTGATAAGCTTGAGAGCCAGAAACAGATGAAGAAGAGGTGGATGAAGAGGAGTTTGAGGAAGACAAGGACGTCATGGAGTGGTGGCTATGTCCCACTTCCATCGAGTCCTGGGCAGCAGAGCCATTTGTTGGGGAGTTATAAGCTCGTGGCCTGTTCCGGGTGCTCATGGTCTGTCCATGGTGATGGTGGTGATGATGATGGAGGTGGTGATGGGAGCTGTTAGAGTGGTGGTGATGTAATGCACTCTGCTGTTGGGGAACAATGTGGAACGTTGTTTCTTGAACTGGATGAGTTTCAACCGAGATCTGCGTTGTGGCATCACCAGGTGTCCATCCCAAGGCCACAGGATACTGTTGTCGAACCTATTTTAAAAATGCATAGGAAGTAGTTAATTATTTGACATTATATCAAAATTATATACAAACAATTACAACCAGTAGCTACCTCAAACATAAACAAGTTTTAAATAATGTTAGCATTTCATTCTGAAACTAATGCTACTGTTAGTACCCATGTGATAACAGTACAATACATAACTGTAAAACTATAAACCACAATATGGATTTGAAAGATCAGATTTTAAAAACAAAGTATTTACCAGCCACAGAAATACAAACAACATGGACAGGCTGCTGTTAATTGCAAAATTAAATAGTATTTTGTGTAATGGTGGATTGCAGAGTGGCTTAAGAAAATTTGGGCTAAGAATATATAACTGTAAAAAAAAACCATGCACAAATGGGTAAAATGTCTTTGAAACAGTAAGGAAAAAGCTAAAAGTTCAAAATCACATTCCTTTACTCAAGAATAAATGAGAGACTGCAAACAACTTCCCCCAAAGTGTTTCCACCCCTATACAATGCCACCATACTCCACCCACCTCACTTTAAAAGTCTGCTTGCTTCTACAAATACTTCTTTGGTTTAGAAGATGTGGCTACTTTTACTAATGTCACTGTGCAAATTGATGGAAGACACAATTACTCCGGATGAAGCAGACATTAATTTTATTTCTCATTGAAATATAGAATGTTACGGGTCTGGAAAATTCCCAAACAATATGTAAGGACTGATAATCCAATCATATATGTGGCTGACAGAATTAAGTGTCAGACATTGTTGAACTCAAAGCTGCAACCACAGAGATGTAAAGGGAGCACTGGAGACTTTTTCAAACACAGAGCTCACCTGTGGGCTGTGAGTCTCGCAGTCCATGGCCTGGACAGCTCCGCTGTAATGCCCACCACTATGCCGATGCTGATGCGTTGGGTCTGACCTTGCCCTTCCACTATTACTTGTCCCAGAAGAGCCACCTGTTAAATATGAGCATTAGTATGTGTTTCATAAAAAATAGAACACAAAAACAAAGTATCACTTGTGTGGTGTGTGGGATAGGGTTGAAGGGCAGGACTGGAGAAGAGAGTGGAGGAGGACAGGGAGCTAGCAGGAAATAAAAAGGGGAAATCATATCAGTGTATTGGAATGTCAAATCAACTGAAACTGTATATATCCTTGAAACATACAGCAACATTAGGCGAAACAATGCAAGCTTTCCATTAAAGTACTGTTAATATATTAGCTCTAGAGTTGCATCCAGAAGTGTCCAGTGCCAGACAAAATGCTGTCAGCAGAAGCATTTATTATTTTAGCATGCCACGTGTTCACAGGTTAAACACAGGACAATGCACAATTTGCAATGAGTAACAAAGCAGTAACACTGAAAGAGACATACTTTACATCATTAACCAAAAGAATGATGCTCAATTTGTTCATTCTCATCTCTACACCAAAATATATCACTGGTTTGGAATAGATTCAATAGAGTGCATGACCATGTTTAATATACAAACAAGTTTAAAGGCGAATGCAAGTCCCTGTGAAAGTTAGACTACTCCAAACATTCTCCCATATGGAGAACACTGAGACCAGGTTTATAAGATTTCCTGTAGATCAGAAAACTTGTGTTTAGAGATCAAAAACGAAAACTAAAAATTTATCCATGTACGTTTGATACAGCGTGAAGGAACATCAAACGAAGCAGCACTTGCGCTTTTCCAGATTTGCATTCTGAGGATTTCTTTCTGCCTCCTTCCAACTGGGTATGGTATGGTTTACTGACAGAGATGGATTAAAGTAGTAATACTGGAAATTTAAATTTAGTAATGATGGAGAATATTGTAGCTTATACTTCTTGAAATATTTCCATTAGAGCAGAGATCCTGTCATTTCTCAGTCTTGAAACATAGACGACTTCGAAATGCCACAAGCAAATTATATAACTGAACACATCTTTCTTTCATACCTTCCCTATTAATGTTTTAGCTCTTTGGAAAAATATTTCCTGATAAAATTCATACCATGATTTTGTCTGCATACATCTGAAAACTTTTCGTTTCATGTTGTGGTTTGGGCTATTTACCCATATTTGTTGAAATTTGGCATTGTATTTACCATGAACTGCGTGTGTGGAAAATGAAACTTCATACATGTACTGTAACATCTTACCAATTAGGCTGGAATTAGGTTTAATCTTGATTTCTCATCTGCGCAAGTTGCATGCATTTGTTCTCATCATCTTTTACAAAATATCAAATAACCATACAGAACCCATTTCTTGAATTAGAAAAACAACCCACGTTCATTTTGGAAACAGGGTACAATGTGACACAAACTTGAAACATTTCGTCTTTCCGCATTAGGATTAGCGGATCAAAGCTCAAAAGGTGGCTTGTGCAACCTGTACAAAAGGTCTCCATCTAACAAACTGACAAGTTCACTGAAAAGGTAGTCTGGGAATTGCACACAAGATTCAATCTAAAAAAAATTCCACACGGTTTAGGTAACGTTAAAATAAAATTGTTATATGGATAATTTTCTGAACCAAGCAATCTAAACTTTACATCAGACTGCTTCAACATTCAATAACATGACAAAAAAAATGAGGCGAAAGTATCCATTCTTCAGCATGAATGGTCCTCACCTTAAAAATTCACATATGATCTTTCTTTCAAGCAATTTAGATTGTCTGTAACGAAAACACTGAAGTATTTTGCAGTTTATACTATTTTTTGTAGACGTATACCTGAGCTCGAAGATGTGCTAGAAGAGGTGCCTGTAGACTGTGACTGTTCCATGGCAGGGCTCGTTGATACACTATTACTTGTGTTTGTCCCTTCATCTGCTGTCTTTTTGAAAAAGCTGTGCTGCAGTGCATAATAGGGAGCTATCCGTGTCTTAGGATCATAGTCCAGCATCCTCAGAATCAGATCCTTAAACTTCAAATAATCCGCTACAGTGTGGCCAGATTCTCCAGCTCGGCGTCCACCAGGACCACCGGTTTCTACTCCAAGGATGTTGTGAAGTTTCCGGCTTCCAGGAGGCTTATATTCCTATAAAAGGTATTGAGCGTGATAAATACTTCTTCACTAATTGAAACGTTGCATTCAGACAGATACTTTATCATTCACACCTACATAAATCAGTAGAAGCTGAACTCTCAAAGGTTTCAGCAAGTCATCAGCACTTCAATCAGGATTAAACTTAATTATGGACCACACAACAAACTTGGTGTTCCAAATTTGAACGATGAACTTATAACTATGCGTGTGACTAAGATTTGTACCATGTTTTTAGCAGGAAAGCAACAAACAAACATTAAAGAATTGTCAGAGGAAGGAGGATATTAAAAAAGACAATCTGCTTGTCAAGCTGAATCTCTTAGCTGACAAGACAGTCGTACTGGCAGAAGCCGAAAAGCAGATCACAATCAAGTTGGTGCACAGAGAGAAAAATCTGACCCAATTTATAAATCAAGATAACTTCAAAAAATCCTATTAAAGAAAGGTAATAAATTTTCACTGTCTCAGGGGAAATTAGAGATGGGCAATAAATACTGGCTAAGCCAGCTACTTCCATATCCCATTAACAAATTAAAAAAACATCAGCTGTAATAAATTTTCACTTTCCAATGTTTGTGTTTCTATAAATATCAGTTCTTTCTCAATACAATAAATAAAATAATTTTGAAAAAAAAACTTGGGTTTAAAACAATTTGAAGAGGAATCTCACTATGGAAGGAAAATAGACATATTTCTCTCCCCTATAAACTGCTCAACAAAAAGACCGCCAAGAAGTAATTTGAAACCAACTGAACTGCACTAACACATTGGTTTTTGCAGTGCTGATTTTTATCCTTATTTATGTGTTTACGGGATGAGAGAATCAGTTGGCTTGGCCAGCATTTATTGCCCATCCCCAAATGTCCTTGAGGTGGTGATGGTGAGTTGCCTTCTTGAACTAAAGCAGTCTATATTGTATAGGAACATCAAGAGCACTGTTAAGGAAGATGTTCCAGGGTTTTGACACAGTGACAGTCAATGAAAGGAAAAGTCGTTCCACATCACATGATGCATGGCTTTGAGAGCAACTTAAAGGTACTGACGTTCCCACGTGGTCATGGTGAAGGCTTTGAAAGATGCTGTTAAAGGAAGGTTGCTGAGTTACTGCAGTGCACCTCATAGATGGAACATACCCCTGCCACAGTGTGTTGATTGTGATGGGAGTGAATGTTGGAAATAGTGGAGGGGGTGCCAATCAAACAGGCTGCTTGGTCTGGATGGTGGAGCCTCTGGAGTACTTTTGGAGCTGCACTCAACCAGGCAAGTGGTGGGTATTCCATTATACTCTTGACTTGTGCCTTATGACAGTGGAAAAGCTTTGGACAATCAGGAGGCAAGTTACACTCTGCAGAATTCCCAGCCTCTGATCTGCTTTTATAGCCACAGTATTTATATGGTTGATCCAGATCAGTTTTTGATCACAATGGTAATCCCCAGGATGTTGGCTTTGGGGGGGTTAAATGGTAATGTAATTGAATGCCAAGCGGAGATGGTTAGATTCTCTCATGTTGGAGATAAATCATTCACACTGCACAGTGCCAGGCAATATTGCTTGCCACTTACAAGTCCAAGTCTGGATATTGTTCAGGTCTTGCTGAAAATGGACACGGCGATGCTACTAGAATACCTGCTAAGCCATGATACATACTATGAGAGTTATTCATTGTTAGGTTGTATAAGTAAACACAGCAACTTTGCTGATTGTAGCCAACCATCCAAAACTGATAACAAGGAGACCATATCTGAGAACTGAATGTCCAAGGATACTCAGTATTTCAGAAGGACAGACAGGAAAGAAGGTGGTGTAGCTTTGCTAGTAAAGAAAGGTACCAATGCTGACATGAGAAATGATGCAAGTACTGGAGATGAAGATGTGGAATCAGTCTGGTTAGAAACAAGAAATAGCAAAAAAAAAGTAGTCCCTGGTGGGAGCAGTGGGGCACAGTATAAACCAGGAAATACTGGGGGCTTGTAAGATGGGGACAGCAATAATAATGGGTGATTTTAATATGCACATAGACTGCATGAATCAAACTGGCAAGGGCAGCCTCAAGAGAGAATTCATTGAAGATTGTTTTTTGAAGCTATATGTTGTGGCAGCCAAGCTATTCTGGATTTAGTATTACGTAATGAGCAGGGGCTTATTAATAACCTCACAGTTAAGGATCCTTCAGTAGTATGACAGGATCCAAAATTCAGGTTGAAGGCAAGAAACTGGACTCACATTCTGGAGTTAAACAAAGGTAATTACGTTGGCATGAGGACAGACATGGCCACCGTGGATTGGGCAGGAAGACTAAAAGTAGGACAGTTGATAAGCTGTGATAGTTCTTTAAGGAGATATTCAATTCTTCACAACTAAAATATATTCCAGACAGGAAGAAAAATTGTAAGGAGGAAAAAGTATCTATGGCTAAGCAAGGAAGTTAAAGACAACATAAAGACAAAAACTAAGGCATACCATATTGCAAAGACCAGTGACAGGCTGCAAGATTGGGAAACTTTTAAAGGTAACAGGGTTACTAAAAACATAATAAAAAGAGCAACTGTAAATTATGAAAGAAAACTAACATAACATAGCAGCTTTTGCTATCTTTTTATAAGTACATACAGGGAAACGAGTAGCCAAAGTGAATGTTGGTCACTTGGAGGATGAGACTGTGGAATTACTTGTGGGAACACAGAAATGAGAGAGAGATGCTAAATCAATACTTTTCCTCAGTTTTCAGAGAGGAGGACACTAGTACCATCCCAATATTAACAGCTAATGCAGAAGTAATAGAAAGGGAGAAACTGAGAATATCATCATTAGGGAAATAGTACATAAACGACTGGGACTGACAATAAGACATACGAGTAGAACTAGGCCACTTGGCCCATCAAGTCTGCTCCACCATTTAATCATGGCTGATTTTTTTCTCATCCCCATTCTCCTGCCTTTTCCCCATAACCCCTGATCCCTTTATTAATCAAAAACTTATCTACCTCTGATTTAAAGACCTGGCCTCCACAGCCTTCTGTGGCAAAGAGTTCCAGATTCACCACTCTCTGCCTGAAGAAATTCCTCCTCATCTGTTTTAAAGAGTTGTCCCTTTAGCCTGAGGTAGTGCCCTCTGGTTCTAATTTTTCCTACTAGTGGAAACATCCTCTCCATGTCCATTCTCCCAGGCCTCAGTACCTTGTAAGTTTCAATAAGACCCCCACTCATCCTTCTAAACTCCAATGAATACAGACCCAGAGTCCTCAAGCATTGACAAGCTCTTCATTACAGGGGATCATTCTTGTGAACCTCCTCTGGACCCTTTCCAAGGCCTGCACATCCTTCCTTAGATACGGGGCCCAAAGCTGCTCACAATACTCCAAATGAAGTCTGACCAGAGCCTTACACAGCCTCAGAAGTACATCCCTGCTCTTGTATTCTAGCCCTCTCGACATGAAGCCTAACATTGCATTTGCCTTCCTAAATGCCGATTGAACCTGCATGTTAACCTTAAGGGAATCTTGAATAATGACTGCCAAAGTCCTTTGTGTTTCTGATTTCCTAAGCATTTTCCCTGGTTTCTCCTTTACCTAACTTCCTTGCTATCTCTTCAAAGCGCTCTAACACATTTGTCAGACATGATCTCCCCTTGACAAAACCATGCTGACTCAGTCCTACTTTATCATGCACTTACAAGTATTCTGCAATCTCATCTTTTAATAATGGACTCTAAAATCTCGTCAGCCCAAGTCAGCCCAACCAGCTTATAATTTACCATCTGCTGCCTCCCTTCCTTCTTAAACATTCACTACTTTCCAGTCCTCTGGTACCTCCCTGCCTCCAGTGATTCCTGGAAGATCACCACCAATGCCTCCACAATTTCCTCAGCTATCTCTTTTAGAACCCTAGGGTGTAGTCCATTCAGTCCAGGTGATTTATCCACCTTCAGACCTTTGTTTCCCCAGAACGTTCGCCTTAGTGATGGCCACTATACTCACCTGTGCCCCCAACTCTCCTGGAGCTCTGGCATTCCACTAGCGTCTTCCACCATGAAGACTGATGCAAAGTAACTATTTCGTTCCTCTACTATTGCTTTGTTTCCTATTAGTACTTCTCCAGCCTCATTTCCCAGTGATCCAATGGTTTTTTTTGCCTCTTTCTTACTTTTTATATATTGAAAACTCTTCCTATCTTCTTTTATATTACTAGCTAGCTTACACTCATAACTGAGCGTAAGGGCAGACAAGTCCCCAGAGCCTGATGGCCTACATCCGAGAGTATTAGAGGAAGTGACACCTTTATTCAAAAAGGCAAGGCAAAAAGTAGGGAACTACACACCAGTTAGTTTAACATCTATTGTTGGAAAATTGTTAAAATCCATTAAGGAAGTAATAGTAGGACATCTGGAAAATCAAGACGCAATCATTCAGGGGCAGCATGGTTTTATGAAGGGTAAATCATGTTTGATGAATTTGCTACACCTCTTTGAAGGTGTAACAAGCCAAGTAGAAATTGGGGATCCCGTGTATGTAGTATATCTGGACTTCAGGAAGTGTTTGAAGGTTAATACACAAGTTATGGGGTGATTTATTAGCTCGGATAGAAAACTGACTAACTGACAGAAGGCAGCACGTCAGGATAAATGGGTCTTTTTCTGGTTGGCAGTAGGTAACTAATGGGATGCCACAGGGTTCGGTCTTTGGACCCCAACTATTTACAATCTATATTAATGACTTGGAAACAGGAATATAAGGCACTACAGCCATATTTGCAGATGACACTAAAATAGGCAGGATACTAAGTTATGAGAAATAAGAAATTTACAAAAGGATATAGATAGGTTCGGTGAATGGGCTAAAAAGTGGCAGATGGAGTTTAACAGATAAAATGTGAAATTATCCATTTTGGTTGGAAAAGTGCAAAGGCAATTATCTAAATGGAGAGAAACTTCATAGTGCTTCAGTGCAGAGGGATTTGGTATGCAGGTACAGCAGGTAAAAAGGAAAGCAAATGGCATTTTGGCATTTGTGGCCAAAGGAATTTGAGTATAAAAGTAAGGAAGTGTTCCTACAACTATACAAGGCATTGGTGAGATGACACCTGGAGTACTGTGTACAGTTTTCATCCCCTATTTGAGGGGGAATGCAGAGCATTAGAGGCAGTTCAAAGGAGGTTCACTAGATCAATTCCAGAGATAAGGGGTTTGTTTTATGAAGAGAGATTGGAGTAGTGTAGGCCTCTGGAATTTAGAAGAATGAGAGGGGATCTAATTGACGTATATAAAATGGTGACAGATATTGACAAAGTTGTCGTAAGCAGATACTTCCTCTTGTGGGGAAATCAAGAATAAAAGGTCATAGTTTTAGGATAAAAAGGGTAGCAGATTTGAAATGGAGATTAGGAGAAACTACTTTTCTCAAAAGGGTCGTGAATCTGTGGAATTCACTACTCCAGAGTGCTAGGACATTGAATTACATTTCAGAAGATAGACAGATTGTTAATCAGTGATGGGTTGAAGGGTTGTGGAGAAGGGGATAGAAAGTGGAGTTGAGGCTGAAACTAGACCAGCCATGATCATATTGAATGGCAGAGAAGGGCTGAATTGCTTATTGCTGCCACTAGTTTTTATTTTAAAAGTGAGAAAAATTAGACATACAATTTGTAATAGATCTCTAAACTTTTGCAATAATAACATGCATTTTAATTTATTGCCAGAATAACACCTAATTCCATCAGGAATGTAATCTTTAGTATATAATTTAACATATAATATTAAAAAAAACTGGTTGTAGCTGAAGCTAGGGGTTAGTTAATTAGTGAAGTATTATATAAAATATATTTGCTGCTAATCAATTTCACCACATGTGCAAATTAGCAAACCTACCAGGAAACAAGAATGCTCATTTTACTGTAATACATTCAGAAACCACAAGTTAAATACTAACATTCACATAACTTGCGTGATAAATTTTTGAATCTTTTGTTAAGCCAGTTCTGGAAGTGTGAATGGTGAACAAGATAACAATTCAGATTACTATACTCTCCTTTTGAAAGTATACAGGCATCATATAGAAAAAAATAAAAATTCCAGTAATTACTGCATATGACTATAAATTGTATTCCAAAGAAGTTCAAGTCTCCTTACTGTGTTTCCAATTTTTTTTATGTTACTCTTGATATTCACCCTCTTGCCATCTTTGGTCTTCTTCACTGTCCACGAGGCATCAGGCAACTTCTCAAAGAATTTCCTTGCTTTAGGAGCCTGATCTAAAATGTGAGATGGGGGGATTCCCAGAACTTCTACAATTTTATTCATCTGGTCCACCTAAGGAATAAGTGTTTAAAATAAAGATGGCAAATCAAGAAAAACAAATCAAGTCAAATATGGATAAGCAACCAAGATCTTCTAATCACAAACTTAGCTTTTCTTTGGTGGATTTATTCAAGACAACGTGTCTTCACTTAACTCAGAAGTGAAATTATGATCCTCAGTGGAAAGTGCATAATGCTGTATGAACATGGCAGTGCTAATGCTAAATTAATCTCTGGGACCTTGTCTTCATTTCTAAATATTAAGCTGAAGTGGAATTACAAAAGTGTAATCCAGTCAACATTTTGCCAAAGCAAATTAAATATAAATTTATCATGTCCCCAACAGTGAGCATATATATTCACAACCTTTTCACTAGATATTGAGCTTTCTCTCAAAGGTTTATTTGTAAAGGAATGCCTGGGCAAACCTTTCAATGCATACTGAGGTAAAGTCATAAATGAAAAAACTAAAATCCTATAAAATGAGGATAAAAGGTCTATATATTGCCTATTTACAATAACACTCAGGTATGAAATTTCAACCCCACCCAATGTCCAATTCTCCAGCATTTTAACAACTATAGTGAACAAATATTTTAAGAGTCCCACTAAAAAATAAGGGTAATTTATTGCCAGTTCATAACATTTTTGTCCATATTTGCACAAAATTACTGTACATTCTTTGGGATTTTTGTCCTTCCAGTCACAATTACCAAATAACTCATTCATTATGAAAAGTCAGGTTTCCAAAACACATCGAGAGTGACAGTGATTACCTACTATTTCTACATTCCAAGTCAAGGGTTTTGACTTTCAAGTACTCTAAGTAAATCTTTTAGCAATTATTGTGGAGGTAGGGATGAATTATTTCAAAAGGAAATTGAATGGGCACTCAAGGGAAATAAACTTGCAGAGTTTCATGGATAGAGCAAGGGAACAGGATTGCTCTATAGAAAGCCTGCATGGACTCGATGAGTCAACACCCTTCTTTTATGCCGTTATGACTTTATGGGTCTTATCATCTCTACTGACCATGCCTCAGCAATCATGCAAGTTTCAGGTAGGCTATAAGATAATTATACAGCTCATTAGCAGAAAGGAAGCAAGTCTTTTGTGCAACTATCAAAGGATTAAACTTTTAAGTAAAATCCATTGAATTTTAGTTATCAATTTAAAAGCCAACAGTGAAAATGGATGTTCTGAACATTTCACACCACAGAACACAGTATCTGCATTTCCAGCAGGACTATTTGTTCCAAACAACAGTCCAAACTTGTTCTAAAACATTCACCTACCTCATTAGCTCCACTGAAGAGTGGCTCTCCAGTGTGCATCTCCACCAAAATGCAACCTAGTGACCACATGTCAATAGCCAAGTCATAGGGCATTCCCAGCAGCACCTCTGGTGAGCGATAAAAACGACTCTGAATGTACTGGTATATCTATAATATAAATGTACCAGTTAATACTGGAGCAACTGAAAGTCATTATAATTCATTACTTGTTACCTGTCAAAACTGTGCAGTTCAAAATCGAGCATCCTTTAAAATTAAGTTAGCTTTATTCACTGATCACAAAATGTTTGCTTTGTATCTATCCAAAAGGTGAGTGAGGGGGAAAACTGGCAGGAAAAAAAAAGGGTTTAATTTTGCAGAAGTTAACAACAAATTCATAATTTGCAGTGTTAACTTTTGTTAGTGATTTGCATTCAGAATTGAACCTAAAAGCAAAATGAGTTTCATTTTATGCAATAAACTTCAATGAATGTGAGGTTCTCAGCAGCATTTAAACTGACATTTCAATCTTCTCTGCTGTACAAAATCATTCCATGTCTCTCGACATGGACTGATGTATCAATAACATTTGCTCTGATATTTCTGAACATTTAAGACAACAATACAGCAGGGTGGTTAGGAAATAAATATTTCCTCAGACTAGAAGATTTTTATAGAGGAAATATCCCTTACTGACTAAAATACAAATACAGGACAGGTCTCTGTTTCAATTGTTTGTCATGACATAAAATTTATATTTGTAGTGAAGGATGTAGTTTATAGTCAATAATCAAAGCCACCCAGTAACAGCTACCATCCAATTGCACCCATATCCCCAGCTATATTAAACTAAATGCATCTCCCCACAGCATTACTCACTCCCATCTTCTAAGCTCACCAAGTTCTGCCACTCACAGAACACCACATATCTGATGTCAGGCTCTGACCAAGCGACCATGGCCATCTCCGACCTAGCATTTCTGACCTTCAGAGCTATTGCCATTAATCCGCTTGAAACCTATTTTAAACTCTTCTGATCATTGGTCCATAGCAAACATTTCCTTCTTCTCTAGTCAATTAACCCATTCCTTGTAATTAAGCCTATACCTCTTTCTCTGCTCCCGAGTCTTACCCTTTCAATTTGCCCGTTGTACCCATAGGATTATGACTGCTCTAGTAATAATCTTCTTGTGAGGGATCCTCTTGGGACGAGTGATCATAGTATGATTGAATTTCTGATGCAGATGGAGGATGAGAAAGTAGGGTCCCAAACCTGTGTCCTCTGTTTGAACAGAGGGGAGTATGATAGGATGCGAGCGGAATTGGCGAATGTAGATTGGGGGCGCAGATTGGTTGATAGGACGGCCGAGGAACAGTGGAGGATTTTTAAGGAGATCTTTTTCGGTACTCAGCAGAACTACGTTCCAATGGTAAAGGAGGACTGTAGGAGAAGGGATAACCAGCCATGGTTATCTAAGGAAATAAAGGAGAGTATTAAAGTAAGAGCTGATGCGCTCAGAGCAGCTAAAAATAATGGGCGATTGGAAGATTGGGAAAGATTTAAAAATCAACAAAGAATGACTAAGAAGGTGATAACGAAAGGAAAGATAGAGTATGAAGTTAAACTAGCTCTAAATATAAAAAATGACAGTAAAAGTTTTTACAAATATACAAAGAAGAAACTGGCTAGAGTGATTGTTGGACCCTTGGAGGATGAGAGGGGGGATTTAGCAGTGGGCGATCAGGAAATGGCTGAGGCTTTAAATAAGTTTTTTGCCTCGGTCCTCATGGAGGACGACACAAATAGTTTGCCGGATATTAAAGATAGAAGGATGGTAGGAGATGAGGGCCTTAATGCGATTACTGTCACGAGAGAGGTAGTGCTTGATAGACTAACGGAACTTAAGGTAGACAAGTCCCCGGGACCGGATGGAATGCATCTCAGGGTTCTGAAAGAAACGGCAGAGGTGATTGCGGATGCCTTAGTAATTATTTATCAAAATTCGCTGGACTCCGGGGAAGTGCCGGAAGATTGGAAAACGGCTAATGTTATGCCGCTGTTTTAAAAAGGTAGCAGACAAAAGACAGGGAATTATAGGCCGGTTAGTTTAACGCCTGTAGCTGGAAAAATGCTAGAATCCGTCATCAAAGAAAAAGTAGTGAGGCACCTAGAAAAGAGTGGTTTGAGCAAGCAGACGCAGCATGGGTTCATGAAGGGCAAGTCGTGTTTAACAAATTTATTGGATTTCGATAAGGATGTGACTAGTGCGGTAGACAGAGGGGAACCGATGGATGTGGTGTTTTTAGATTTCCAAAAGGTGTTTGATATGGTGCCTCACAAAAGGTTGCTGCAAAAGGTTAGGGTGCACAGAATTGGGAGTAAGGTGTTAGCATGGATAGAGGATTGGCTGTCTAATAGGAAGCAGAGAGTTGGAATCAATGGGTGCTATTTTGGTTAGCAGTTGGTAACTAGTGGAGTGCCGCAGGGATACATGCTGGGGCCTCAACTGTTTACCATTTACACAGACGATCTGGAGGAGGGGGCTGAGTGTAGGGTAACGAAATTTGCTGATGACACGAAGATGAGTGGAAAAGCAAATTGCGTGGAGGGTGTGGAAAGTCTGCAGAGATCTGGATAGGCTGAGCAACTGGGCGAGGACCTGGCAGATGGAGTATAATGTTAGCAAGTGTGAGGTTATCCACTTTGGGAAAAATAGTAGGAGGCGGGATTATTATTTAAAAGGCGAAAAACTGCAGCATGCTACGGTGCAGAGGGACCTGGGGGTCCTTGTGCACAAATCGCAAAAACCCAGTCTGCAGGTGATCAAGAAGGCTAATGGAATGCTGGCCTTTATAGCGAGGGGGATAGAATATAAAAGCAGGGAGTCTTGCTGCAACTGTACAGGGTACTGCTGAGGCCGCAGCTGGAGTACTGTGTGAAGTTTTGGTCGCCGCACTTGCAGAAGGATATATTGGCCTTGGAGGGAGTGCAGAGGTGGTTCACTAGGCTGATACCGGAGATGAGGGGGTTAGCCTATGAAGAGAGACTGAATAGACTAGGTCTGTACTTGGAGTTTAGAAGACTGAGGTGGGATCTTACAGAGACACATAAGATAATGAAGGGGATAGATAGCATAGAGGTAGAGAGATTCTTCCTGCTTGGAAAGGATAGCAGGACTAAAGGGCACAGCCTCAAAAGGTGGGGGGGGGGGGGGGGAGGCACTTTAGATCAGAGTTGAGGAGGAACTTCTTCACTCAAAGGGTGCTGAATCTCTGGAATTCTCTGCCCATTGAAGTGGTGGAGGCTACCTTGCTGAATATATTTAAGTCATGGGTAGATAGGTTTCTGATAGATAAGGGAATTAAGGGTTATGGGGAGAAAGCTGGAAAGTGGAACTGATCCACTTCAGATCAGCCATGATCTTATTGAATGGCAGGGCAGGCTCGAAGGGCTAGATGGCCGACTCCTGCTCCTATGTCTTATGTTCTTATGTTCTAATCTCAAACATCTCATGACTCAAACCATGACTTCCTGTTTCATTGATCCTCGTGGATCTCTAGTCACATTCGACAGCTGACCACCCTTACCCTCCTTCAATATTTATCTGCTAAAGCCAGTCCAGGGCATTGCTCATTTGTGGTTTCACTTACAATTGAATCAAAGCAAATAATATTTTGATGGCTTCTCTTTTGTTAATGCTGGAGACTACTGATCCATTGCTGGCTCCCATTCTTTTCACTGTCTATACGATTTTCCTACGACAATATTATCTGGAAATAACCAGTTCAAAAAATGTGAAACCATGTTCTATGGTCGAGAGATGCTGAGATACTGACATGAGCCATCAACCACTCCAGCTGCCATCTCAGTTAGGAAGCACAGTATCTTGACATCCTGCACAAAGTTCAGCTTCCTTCCCTACACTTGTACTACAAGAATTATTTTCATCCCCATAACCTCATTTCATTTCTGTTCCATCTCTCCTGCTTATCAAGGCTCAACTTCTACATCTTTCTACTTCCATAAGCTTTCACTGATCCAACAGACAAGCTAACACATTCATCCACCATAATTGCACTTCATTTCCATTCTAAGTTAGTAGACTCCCTTTCAGCAATGCACCTTACTTTTAAAACTACTCGCAGTCTTTCACCTTGCCTTTACAGACTTCTGCATGCTTCAATCCTCCATCAGATTAATTTCATTTCTTCAGCTCCATAAATGGCAGCCACCATATACCTGCCCTTTGCCCTCACTTTCAAAAACTTTCTCAACATTCTGCACTTTGACTGGTTCCCAGTTATAAGTTCTCTGCCCCGATGTTGGTGATAACAATCTCCTTTCCAGCAACTGTTAAGGGGCTCGAGACTTATATTCACAAAATCCCCACAGTGCAAAAGGAGGCTGTTCGGCCCATCAAATCTGCACTGATGACAATCCTACCCAGGTCCTATCCCTGTAAGCCCACATATTTACTCCCCTAATCCCTCTAACCTACGCAACCCAGGACACTAAGAGGCAATTTCACACAGCAAAATTACTTAACCCGGACATCTCTAGACTGTGGGCAGAAATTGGAGCATCTGGAGGAAACCCACACAGACACGGGACGAACGTGCCACACAGACACCAGGTCCTCAGAGGCAACAGTGCTAACCACTGTGCCACCATGCTACCCCCTCATTCATGATGCACATAAGCGTTTGACTTTGAAGGCTGTAAAAACATTATTTTTATATGCAGTGTTTCAAATAAAATGAAATCACATTCTTTGGCCCAAAGGAACACTAAACCTTACACAACTTATGTATTAGCAGAAAATAGTAATGGCAATTCACACAAATATACAATTACTTCCAAAAAAGCAAGTTATGTCTTAACATATTTTCCAAGCTTTTTTGGAAACAAAAGCAGCGTCACTTGAAAAGAGATCAAATCTCGATTAGGTCCAAATAAATCAGTTTGTTCAGAGTACTATGGTATTTATACATACTTTTCAAATTCTGACAATGCTCATTTCTATAAAATGCAAGTTTCCTAAAATTTAAAACTCCAAGGTAATACATACCCTCTGTCCAAGTTGGCAGGAACTGCCGAAGTCAACTATTTTGATAGCACTCCTTTTGGGATTACACAGCAATATATTTTCAGGTTTCAGGTCACAATGGATAATGCTGAGCTCTGGTGTAGCAAGGAAGAGCAGAGCAGTGCACATCTGCTGTGCAAATTTCCGCGTGAGGTTCAAGGACACGCCACGAAAGTTGGTGTTGCGCAGCAAGTCATACAGATTGTAGGACAGCATCTCAAAGACAAGGCAGAGGTGGTTTCGAAACATAAAGTGTCGTTTTAGATGAACTGTAGAGGAGAAAGTAAAGTGTCTATTTAAGTGTATTGCTGATGCAAACATTCCAAAACAATGGATTTGCCAATTATTGACCATCAGTAGTTATTACATGCATGTTTAATACACTTGTATAAATTCTCCCAAATGCACAATACTTTATTCAAGTCAACAAATGAACTATTTCTCCTAATGAAAGGTCATTGATCTGGAACGTGAACTGGCTCCATCTCAACAGATGCTGAGCACTTCTAATTTTTCTACTCTTAATCTCCAACTCACCCTGTTTCCAATGAAGTAATGCAATGAGTTACTGTGAAGTTCAAAAACTTTACATTTGATAACAGTGTTTAAAGCTTTATTTTCAATTTTGCCCCTAAATGCAGAAAAGTTAATTATCTAGACAAGTTACACGCAACAACAAAGTTAGAAAAAGCAGCCACAAAATATTTTCTAGAAGCAAACATACCAACTCAGACAGCTTTGAAAGGCATTAAAAAGTCACAAATGCAATGTGTGATTGAACATTTAATTACATTTCACTAAAATTAGAAAGAAACATTACCAAAATATCCAGGTTCAAAGCACGAGTCAGAACAATTGTGTGCAAGTTCAATGAAACCCAGCTTTGCCAACCTTCAAAAGGTACACTCTGCAGAGATCAGGTTTGAAAAGCAACTTCAAAAAAATTATTTCTATTACCCAGAGGGGAGGGTTTCTCCACACATTCAGATCAAAAAATGTTTTTGTGCAATATATTTTCATGGAGACAAGATTTGTTTTGAGGAAATATTTCCTAACATGCCTTTTTTCAACATGTCAGTCTAATGAAACAAGGTCACCAATTAAATTTGGTAGAAGTTAAGCTCTGACACCTTATTTCTAAAAAGTTAGGTTTGAGCAACTGTTTTCCTGGCAGCATGCCAAGGCTACACAAACAGATATCTCAATATAAATTCAGTTTTAATCCAACACAGTTGCAGGTCAACCATTAAAAAAGTTCTCACACTGCACCACTGAAGTAAATAATATTGTAATAAAATTACTGATATTTTGTACATATTGCCACAGACTTAAAATATTTCCCCTCTGCCCAATTATTCCTATAGCCCTAATTTTTTCTCAATTATTTTCTTCTTACTCAATTTAACCAAATCTACAAAATTCTGCCAAAATGGACACATTCGCTTATTTCCTCTAACTCCTGCCATAAATCTTAGGTGGAAGCAGCATCCAAAAATTTGCTTCCAAATGGCTAATGTCTTTGAAGCGGTTTTGAGTTTGTCAAATGCCAAAAGTGAAAAAAATTGTGACCATGTAAAGAATGGCCACAAAAGCAACTCAGAATGTAAAGGGATTGTTGTTTTAGAGGAACATCCAAAAGGGGAAGCTACTAACTTTGCATTTTTTAAATGGAGCAATTTGTTCAAATTTGTCTTTAGAATTTGTATTGGCCTTTGACTACTGGCAAAATTAGGAGTGAGAGAGGTTGGTCAGACAAACTTCCAGTAAGCTACATGATTGAAGTCTGAATCTGAAATTTGGAAAGATTAAGTTAGGGATTTATTGGAAACTAAAGCTTGAGCCATTTTAATCTGTATTCGATAAACCAGTCTTTATTATTCTCATTCTAGTAAGTGCAAGATTTCTTCACATTAATTAGAAAGTAAATCATGATGAGCCAAGTAAAAAGGCACTAACTCTAAAACAGATGATTAAATCCAGGCAGCACAGTGGTTAGCTCTGCTGCTTCACAGTGCCAGGCACCCGGGTTCAATTCCCGGCTTGGGTCACTGTGTGGAGTTTGCACATTCTCCCCACTTCTGTGTGGGTTTCCTCCCACAATCTGAAAGACGTGGTTAGTTGCATTAACCCGAACAAGTGCCGCGGTGTGGCAACTAGGGGAATTTCACAGTAACTTCATTGCAGTGTTAATGTAAACCAACTTGCGATTAATAAATGATTTACAAAACAGGCTATAGTAGCAAGGCAATTGAATCTAGGAATCATTTTAAAACTTAACTTTCAACTGACTCTGGGATTCATAATTGAACTCAGAGTTGCTGCAAACACTGCAGTGTAACACAAGCATAATGAATTAAAATTCTGAATTGCAGTTATCCATGCAGTATGCAATATAACAGAATAACTGCCAATAAATTTAAAGCAAAACAGTTAATACCTATATAGTACTTCATCTCAGTATCATGTTTGTTCATCAGCTCAAGTAGTCGAACCTCAATCTGTGCCTGATTTAGGAACGCCTTCTTGTTTTTAATTATCTTTATTGCTACCCACTCCTGTTCCACACGATCATATGCTTTGACAACCTATAAGCAAGAGAGAAGGTTAACAAACTTTCTAATGAAGTATGTTTGTAGACAATATTGGACTTCACATTAATGATCTGACTAAACACAAGACAATTCCAAATGAAACAAAACTCAATCTGTCTAATACCTGCCTCATTGACAAGACTCGGTTTTGCACATAACATTTAACTTCATCTTGCAGTGGATTATTTCTAAAATATGATTTCCTGCCTACAACTTTTGACCATAAAAGTAAAGAATAATCTTTTATTTTCCAAGCAGCAAAGGGGTTGTACCAATCCCAGATAAGCTGTATTCATTTTGGAAATTTGCAGATATCTATCAAATGACTACTATCTCAAGAATATTCAAATAGGTATTACTGACTTGCCACCTCAAACATAGTTGTTCAAATAAGAACCTGTAGTTTTGAAGTTATTGTAACACTGTAAAGTAGTGCAAAAGGGAGCCCCTCATAACTTGCCAAAATATGTAATCAAAATCTGATAGTCACAAAACAGTCAAATTTATAATTCAAAAGAGCTAACAGAATCTCATTCAGAAGCATAACATAGAATAAAGCTGATGATATGGTGAACTTGCAAAACCTACATTACTCAGCTATCAACAATTGTTTAAAGAAATTTGTCCTAATTCCTGCTCTATTATTTGCTAATTATTTCAAATGTATAATTGACCCAATTACCAGTGAAAACAGTTTCTCCCCATTTGCACTATTGAAATTCTGCATTATTTTGAATAGTTGAATTAATTTCCCTTAACTTACTCTGCTCCAAGAACATATCCAGTTTTTCGAATTTCATCATTTTCAAAATCCTGGGTATAAAACTGGTAAAATAAATTTTTTGTCCCCTCACCAGGGCCATGGCATTCTTTCTGAAACACTGTGCTCATAACTGTAGACAATACTTCAATTGAGGCCTATTCCGGGATGTGCAAATATTCAATATGATTTAAATTTTGTATCATTGCCCCAAACTCAAAGGCAAGGACCTCATGCTTTACCTGCACTATCAACTTACTACCTTCAAGAATTTATGCATACGCACCTTGTGAAGTGTGTTCATTCAAGTGACATCTTGATGTGAACAAATAACTAAATTTAACAAGGTGTGGTTGACAAGAAGTGTTCAACATCCAAGAAAATCTTGTTATGAGGGAAATCAGATCCAGGTAGGAAAGCCTCAACTTTCTTCCTCACGCCTGTGGGTGCATGCTGACGTTGAATTGGAAGTGAAAACAGGGTGGAAAAAGGCACCCATGTTCAGGTCAAGTTTTCCCCCTTTCCTTGTGGTTTGTGATCCACATTTGTGTAAAGCACACAGATCACCAAAGAGTAACTGAATCCACACTGATGATGAGTTTGAATTGTTAAACTTAATGGTATGAAAACATTTTATATTTACCAGACGAAAAGGGGAGAAAAGAATATCACAATCAATTTTAAACTGGGATCCAGACTTAAAGGACCACAGGCATAGGAAGCTTCCAGTAGAGGATTAAGATGATTTTTTTTCCCACCTTATTTCAGTTACTTAGTTTTCAATCTTCATTGCAGAGGGTGTTGCAACAGCCTGATGCAATAACATAGACATCGCACGTAGAAATTATGTACAAAGTTTGCAATCTGATTGGGTCATTACCATTACAACTAATATTCCTACATTTTCATTTCAGATGCCACATGAGCAACAAGGAACAATGGGAG
The DNA here is from genome assembly GCF_965287045.1 of Carcharhinus amblyrhynchos. Taxonomy (NCBI): domain Eukaryota; kingdom Metazoa; phylum Chordata; class Chondrichthyes; order Carcharhiniformes; family Carcharhinidae; genus Carcharhinus; species Carcharhinus amblyrhynchos. The sequence goes on from NC_137338.1 coordinate 30,894,064, forward strand.
TTCAGACGTAACCTAATCACCGTTGTGACTTAAATAGGAGACTGGTGAGGTGGAAAATTATTCCCACTAGTAATCTTGACAAAGATTAGCACAAAATATTGCAACCAACAGGAATAGGATAATTAACTGTGTGAAGAAGTTAACGTATGCCTCGTGGATCCAATTCATAATCTTCTGGTTAGTTGAACATGGCATCAAGGGTCTCGAGCAAAACTGAAATCAATAGGAATCGGAGGGAAAACTCTCCAATTGCTGGAGTCACAAAGCAAAGTCAGTTGTGGGTTGTTGAAGGTCCATCATCTGAGTCCCAATACAATGCTGCAGGAGTTCCACTCTAGGCCCAACCATCTTCAGCTATTTCATCAATGACCCTTCCTCATCATTAGGTTAGGGGTGGCAACGTTCGTAGATTATTGCACTATGTTCAACATCATTCACAACTCCTTGTATACTGAAGCAGTATGCAGCGAGACCTAGGCGATATTGAAGGTTGGGCTGAGAAGTGCCAAATAACATTGAAGCTATGCAAATAGCAGGCAATGCCCATCTCCAACAAGAGAGAACCCACCCACCAAAACCCCCATGATCAACACTGTGGGAGGGAAGTGGGTTTACCACTGGCCAGAAACTGAATTGGACCGGTCATATAAGAACTGGCTACAAGAGCAGGTCAGAGGCTGGGAATTCTGCAGAAAGTAATTCACCTCCAGACTCTCTAAAGTTTGTGCATCTACAAAGCATAAATCAGGAATATGGTGGAACATTCTCCACTTGCCTGGATGAGTGCAGCTCCAACAACAGCTGAGAAGCTCAACACAATCCAGGTGAAAGCAGCCTGCTTGACTGGCACCTCATCCTTCACCTTAAACATTTACTCCCTTTTCCACCAACACAGTGACAGCAGAATGTACCATTTACAAGTTGCACTGCAGCAATTCACCAAGGATCCTCAGATGGCACCTTCCAATCTGTGTCACTCAAAAGAATAAAGACAGTGACAGATGGGAATATCACCTGCAAGTTCCCATTCAAGACTCACACCATCCAAACTTGAAACTACACTGATATTCCTTCACTATCACTGGGTCAAAATCCTGGAATTCCCTCTGTAAGTCAACTAGGAATGGGCACTAAATTAAATGTTAATGATATTCAAATCCTATGACTGAATTTAAATAAAACATGTAAAATTATTTTCCTGCCATGGAAACTGAATAACTACCGAAAAAAAATACTCACCTGTCCAAAGGATCCTTTACCAATTAAAGAGTCAATTTCATAACGGTCCATCCACTTCTCTCCATTTTTCACAATGTAGTCATAGTTGTCATCATCATAACCATCATTATACACTTTTCTTTCCTTCTTATGACTTGAATCATCTCCTTGGCCTTGTTGGTGCCGTCTTTTCTTTTTTGCATAGTACACCTGAAATACACAAAATAAAGATTACTTGATAGATTGGCATTTAGAGCATTGGTATCCAAATCTGGCTAATTGGTTTAATGAACAGAAACATCCAACAATGACCAACAGCAAGCTGGGTAGATGTTGCTAACACATTTAATACACTGGTCAATTATTTTGAGACAAAACTGTCAGCAACATAATTTGTGTCAAGCCACTGAGCAAACAAATTGTGGGAGTAATTTCAAGAGAATATTCAATTCCAAGTGTTCAGGTGAAATTATAAACTGATGCCATCTGAACGATCAGATATTCATCATACAAAAGAAATGAGGATCTGTACCATTTCTAATTATAAAATATTTGTTATGCTTTTACAGTTAAAATTCAGAGGTAATCAGGGCTTTTTAAAATGTAAATTCTGTCTGGTATTTCTGTTTTTAGGTTCAAACCTCTGCGGAGATGTCACGTGTTGACAAGTTCAAGCTGGTGTCTGTCAACTGTTTTCTGAAGGGGTTTTATTGTCTTCTAGTTTTGTGTATGCATAGATAAATATACAGAGATTGTCAGAAGCATGGATCAAAGTTACAAAGGATGGATACACTCTACGATATCAAGGACCAAATACTGAAACATACATCAGGCTAAAATTAGCTTGATTCCTCAGACAGTGTGCGCAAGTTTGCATTATGAGATGAGAACAAGAAATATTCTGAAAGGCATCCCACTGTGGTATCACATTGTCTCAAATGAAACACCAAATATAAACAGTAGTTCCTTTGTGTATTTCTAGAAGATTCTGCCACTTAAAAGGTTACTGCACAAGCAAAGAGGTCATCATACTATGCGTACTGTATTAGGATTGGCTAACTAGCAGGAAAAAGAATTGGAATAAATGGGTCATTTTTTAGATTAGTAAATTGTCACTAGCAAGATGCCAAAGGGACTAATACTGGGGGCTCAACTACTTACAATCTACATCAATGACTTGGATAAAGGGACTGAGTATATTGGTTGCCAAATTTGCTGATGATACAAAGATGGGTAGAAAAACACAATGTGAGGAAGATACAAAGAGTCTGCAGATGTTAAGTGAATGGGCAGAAATTTGGTACTTGGATGGGGTATAATGTGAGAAAAGTGAACGTGCTCACTTTAACTGAAAGAACAGAAAAGCAGAATTAAGTGGAGAGAGACAACAGAAATCTGTGGTACAGAGGTATCTGGGTGTCCTCATGCATGAATCTTGAAATGTTAGCATGCAGACATAGCAAATAATTAGGAAAGCATGTGGAATATTGGCCTCTATTGTGAGGATGATGGAATATAAAAGTGAAGAAGTCTTGCTACAATTGTGCCAGCATTAGTGAGACCATACCTGCTGTGCTGTGTACAGTTTTGACCTCCATTACTTATGCCTAAGATTTTTTTCACACTCAAACATATATCTTTTTCCAGATTTTGCATTGTCCTCACAACTCGTTTCCCACCTATTTTTATATCAACAAAGTTGGCTATGGTACACAGCTATCTGCTCCTTCATCCAATTAAAAGGATTCTAAATAGCTGAAGCTCTGGTATTGATCTTTGTGATAGTCTACTAGCTAGTTTGCTAATGCTGTCATTTACGTAATCAACTTTATTTTTTTTTTTAAATGTGGTCTCTGAAATATTTTCAGAGCCAAAAACAAACTATTTCTCCTGGCTACTGAGGAATGATCAAAGCCACATAATGAACCTGTAACTGTGCAGCATTAAAGATCAAATATTAACAGCACAAAGGTTTACGACTGAAGCAAAATTTACTTTATTCTTATGATTGATCGAATGCAACACAGCACTGTGACCAGATTACAGGACATCGAAATTGACTTTTTTAAGTAAATCAAATCAGCATCATTTGAAAGAAAAGGTTCTGGGATGTTCAAATAACCAACTTAATGCTGAATTCACTGAAACAACAGTCATCCGTTCAGCCCCCTTCCAGCCTGTTCCGTCATTCAACTAGATCATGGCTAGATCAAAGAAAGTAGACAAAAGGCGGGTAACCACAGGCCGGTTAGTTTAACGTCCATAGTTGGAAAAACACTGGAATCTATCATTAAAGAAGAAATAGCAGGACACCTGGAAAGGAATGGTTCGATCAAGCAGACGCAGCATGAATTCATGAAGGGGGAGTCGCATTTGACAAATTTACTGGATTTTTATGAAGATGTGACTCGTGCGGTTGACAGAGGGGAGCCAGTGGATGTGGTATTTTTAGATTTCCAGAAGGCATTCAATAAGGTGCCTTACAGAAGGTTGCTGCAGAAGATCAGGGTACACGGAGTTGGGGGTAAAGTGTTAGCGCGGATTGAGGATTGACTATCTAACAGGAAGCAGAGAGTTGGAATAAATGGGTGCTTTTCTGGTTGGCAGTTGGTGACTAGTGGCAAGCCGCAGGGATCAGTGCTGGGGCCTCGTCTTTATAGACACAATCTGGAGGAGGGGACTGAGTGTAGGGTAACGAAGTTTGCTGATGTCACAAAGATGAGTGGGAAAGCGAGTTGCATGAAGGACGCAGAAAGTCTGCAGAAAGATCTGGATAGGCTGAGTGAGTGGGCGAGGATCTGGCAGATGGAATATAATGTTGGCAAATGCAAGGTTATCCACTTTGGAAGAAATAATAGTAAAATGGAATATTATTTAAATGGTGAAAAATTACAACATGCTACTGTGCAGAGGGACCTGGGGGTCCTTGTGCATGAATCGCAAAAACTCAGTCTGCAAGTGCAGCAGGTAATCAAGAAGGCAAATGGAATGTTGGCCTTTATCGCGAGGGGATAGAATATAAAAGCAGGGAGGTCTTGCTGCAACTGTACAAGGCACTGGTGAGGCCACACCTAGAGTAGTGTGTGCAATTTTGGTCCCCTTATTTGAGAAAGGATATATTGGCCTTGGAGGGAGTACAGAGAAGGTTCACCAGGTTGATACCGGAGATTGAGGGGGTTACCTTACGAGAAGAGATCGAGTAGATTAGGCCTGTATTCGGAGTTTAGAAGGCTGAGGAGTGATCTTATACAGACATACAAGATAATGAAGGGGCTAGATAGGATAGAGGTAGAGAGGTTCTTTCCACTTAGAAAGGAAACCAGAACTAGAGGGCACAGCCTCAAAATAAAGGGGGGGGGGGGGTGTCAGTTTAGAACAGAGTTGAGGAGGAACTTCTTCTCTCAGAGGGTAGTGAATCTCTGGAATTCTCTGCCCAGTGAAGTGGAGGCTACCGCGATGAACATGTTTAAGTCACGGGTAGATAGATTTCTTATCGATAAGGGAATTAAGGGTTATGGGGAGCAAGCAGATAAGTGGATTTGATCCACTTCAGATCAGCCATGATCTTATTGAATGGCAGGGCAGGCTCAAGGGGCTAGATGGCCTACTCCTGCTCTTACTTCTTATGTTCTTATGGCTGATTTTTGGCCTAACTCCAGGCACCTGGCTTTGCACCATATCGGTCATGATGTGGATATGCCGGCGTTGGACTGGGGTAAACACAGTAAGAAGTCTGACAACACCAGGTTTAAGTCCAACCGTGTTGTCAGACTTTTACTCTGCACCATATCCCCTAACATCTTTAATTTTAAAAACCTATCAATATCGGATGTAAAAATAACAATTGACTCAATTTCACAGAAGACAGAAACGCTCCAAAATTCTAACACCTCTTGCACGTTGAAGCATTTTCTAGCTTCACTCTTCAAAAGCCTGGCTGTAATTTCTTGGCTATGTCCTTGTTGTCCTAGATTCCCCAACCAGGATTTCTCCCTTCAGTATCTTGAAACTTCTTTCAAATCACCTCAATTTTCAAAATTACAGGGAATACACAACCAGTTTGTGTAGTCACTCCTCAATTGAACATTTAAGACTGTCAATTATCAATTGAGTAAATATAAGGTATATATAATTCCCAAGGTGTGGTGTGCAGAAGTAAGACAGCAGTCCAGGAATGATTTCATCAGGACTTTGTATAGCTGCAACATAACTTCTTCTAAGCCTTCATATTCAGGTCCTCTAGATATAAAGAGCAGTACAGTCCTTCATTGGCCTTTTTGATCATTTTCTGTATTTGTCCAGGACGATCTAATGATCTAAACGTATTCTCACTGCTTCGAGCTTTGCACTATTTATAGATGATTCTGATCTATCCTTTGTAACTTCAAAGTAATGACCTCTCATCCTCACCTCTCCCAGCGCCCACCACCACCCCTGCCCCTTGCCAAATTCAATGTCCAGGAAGAACTAGGCAAATTACAGATCATAATATTTCAATAAGATTGAGGATCGTTTCAATTTTGCTGAAGTATCAATCTTTGCAGTTTAGTGCAGAGATATGTTGCTCTTCAACCTCCACAAAGACTGCAATTCACCTCATTTGATCTTAACAGTGACATTACTTCTTTCAACCTCCATCTGTTTTCTTGCTCCTGGATTGACAATCTTCATTGCGCAAACAAAATCAGACAAAAACTGAAATCTGAATTGGAGCTACAAACACAGCAGGTGTAACCACCTTTAGCTAGTATCAAATGGTCAGGAATTGCCTGTGATGCTGTGCAGCAGTGAGAATTCAAAGAGTGAGGGGTGAAAGTAAATGCATCACTGGTCCAGTTAGACCAAAGGAGAAACAATAAACCACGTAACATATATTGGGATTAATGAGGGGGATAATGTGGAAAGAAATATACAGTGGGGCCCAGTAAAAACAGGCCGCAAGATGTTGAGCTCAAACTGCGAGATCTGCACACAGCAATCACCATCTTGCTCCCTTAGCTAGCAACGGATGAAAATAAACTTGTAAATCCCTTCAAAATTTGAAAATTGTTATTTATCGATAGCTTGAAATGACAGGAGAAAGTACCTCAAACAAATCACTGAGAATTGCAAAATCTTGTGGTAATTATAGAAAATTGAACAAATCATTCAAAAGTAGAACTTATTAAAATTACCTCATTAATGTGTTTGTATGTTTTGATCAAATCTACAGAGAGTTTCCTCAGCGGAGCAGTGACAGGATCGCGGAACGTTTGGGGCATTCGCCGCTGCAACATGACAACATCAGGCATTACCTGAAATAAAGAGGGCAGTTATATTATTTCAAGAAACATTTGTTCATAAGACACAAGACATTATGCATATTGACAAACCTGTTTGGAAAACCAATGCATCATAACCATGAAAAGATATTTACCACACTTGACATCCTAATAAATCAGCATTTCTGTAAGAGGAAGAGCGAGAGAGCGAGCGAGCGTGTCCCTTAGATGCATTTCACTGTTATACAGTTTGTGATGGGTCTCAGCTATATACACATTTGAACAATCTTGAAAGCTTAGATTAAAAATGCATCAATGGCAATGAGTAATCAATACTTATAGCCAGAGACAACTCCAAATATTCCTGGGTCATGAGAGATGACAAAGAGTGCAAAAATCGCATAAACTATCTGGCAGTCATCTTCATTCCTTTAATTGAAGCATATCTGAAATTGTGCAGGTCTAAACCTGATTATCATAGCTAAGACCAAGTTGGAAAACATTGGACACCTTGAGCCATGTCAGTCTAGCTTTTAAATAGCATAGCAAACATTAAGAATAGCCTCCACTGTTTGAAGTAGAAGAAAGATGGCCAGAAAATACAACATTCCAAGTCAAACTTCGAATGTAGACAATCTGCCGGGAAAATGAACATACTCAGCCGGTAATTTTTTTCTCTCATTCTATGCATCCTCCGCATACCACAGGTTCACTTGTTGGAAGTTGTAACTTAGCTCTAGACAGATCAATTACACTACAAATCACAAACTCTAAATTAGCTTCTCCACAAATGCACGAGACAAAACCATCTTCCCAGTTTCACCCAAACAGCAAAAGAACTAATGCAATAACCAGAATATAAAACAAAGAATGCATCCTAAAGCCCATTGAGTCATCATGGTATGACCTACTCCAAGTACCTAGGTCACAGTCTAAAAATAACTCTGATTCTTATAAAAGAATTTGAAGTGATATACATAGAAAATTAAACTAAAAGAGAAATTATGATTTCCTGTTTGAAATGGAACAGTGGTTCCATGAAAAATTAGTGCAAGGCAACTGAGGAACACATACAGAATGGCTTGACAGCCTGTGTCTGCAAATCACAAGTTGAAATACAAGAAAGGGCTGTGTCACGAATCTGAGGGAAATGGCTGGACTTAGAAACATTCTAAATTTAAGCAAAAGGATAATCTTGCAAAGTATGTTCAATAAGGTCATAAAAAGTTTTATTCAAAACCAGAATTTGATATTTCAAATATTTATGACAATCGAAAGATGAATAGCATCTTATATTAAAGTTTATTCATTTTTGTCACAAGGAGGCTTACATTAAATCTGCAATGAAATTGCTGTGAAAATCTCCTATCTTCATAACTAAATAACTTCTGTACACAGTGTAATCTTTAAGACTCCTAATTTCCTCCTTCCTGGCTGACTGTCTCTCCACCTCCTCACTGCTGAAGTGCTTCTTGCTCATTGAGGAGGTGTCTTTGCTCATTCAGCATTAGTATAAGTGTCTTCCCCTTTGCTCAATGATCAGCAACAATGAGAAAATAACCAGCCTCCCATCATACTTCAAACTGCTGCACAACACCACTCTTCAAAAATCACCTACACCATCTCATTCAAGTGAAAGATACAAATATAAAAGTCATAGTCATAGAAGTCATACAGAAGTCACAGTGGCTGAGTGGTACTCAAGCCACTGTGTATATCCCTTAAATTAAATTTTCTATTTTACAATGACAACAAAAGATAACCAACTCATCCTCTAATTAAATGACAGGCCTCCCTGGGAATTTATAATAAACTTCAAACAACCATTTTTGTTAAGGCAATCTGTATCAGCTTTACACAATAGTATTATTCACCAAATATTCAAAGCTGAAAATTTGAGATCAATTTTTAGACTTAACAAATATTTCTAAAAGGACAATGCCAACTCACTCAAACAATTAGAGTACCTGTAACCTTTAATAGTCTCTGAAAAGACAATGTCTAACTTTAACCCTCCATATGTTCTACTTTTTTCTGCCTGAATTTTAAAATAAACCTGAAAATTTTCATCCACTAGTAAATCTCAAGGATTGCAATTGTGCAATACTTCAAAAAAAATAGTATTGTCTACATCAACAGGGACGAAGTAGAAAGGGTCAAGAGCTTCAGGTTTTCAGATGTCCATATCACCAACAGCCTGTCCTGGTTCCCCCATGCCAAATCTATAGTTAAGAAAGCCCACCAATGGTTGCTTCTACTTTCTCAGAAGACTAAGGAAATTTGGTAGGTCAGCTACAATTGTCATCAACTTTTACAGATGCACCATAGCGATTCTGGCTTTATCGCAGCTTGGTCTGACTCCTGCTCTGCTCAAGACTACAATAAACTACAAAAGACCCATCATGCAAACCAGCTTCCCATCCACTGACTCTGCCTACACTTCCTGCTGCCTCGGTAAAGAAGCCAGCATAATTAAGGACCCCACGCAGCCCGGACATTCTCTCTTCTACCTTTTTCTGCCAGGAAAAGACAAGTCTGAGGTCAGGTACCAACCAACTCAAGAACAGCTTCTTCCCTGCTGCCATCAAACTTTTGAATGGACCAACCCTGCATTAAGTTGACCTTCCTCCGCACCCAAGCTATAACTGTAACACTACATTTGGCACTCTCTCGTTTCCTTCTCTATGAATGGTATGCTTTCTCTGTATAGCATGCAAGAAACAATACTTTTCACTGTATGCTAATAAATGTGACAATAGTAAGTCAAATCAAATAATCAGATCTGTTGCACATGATCTCAAACTGGGATCCATACCTGATTAGTTACAGTTGGCTGAAGCTGGTCAGTGTAGGATAATGCAGGTACCTGCTGGTCACTTATAGTTTGTTGATGACGGTCACTGTATTGCTGGTGAGAATGAGGCACCTGCGTAGCCATTTGAAGGCCAGCAGCATGAAATGAAAATGAAGGTGCAAGCCGAACGGTCGAAGGTTTGCATGCTGAGGTCTCTCCGCCTTAAGAAGGGAAAAAATGAAAAGCCATGACATTAATTAGAAAATCGTTCCGTTTCTCAGTCTCAGTTTCAATAGCTAAGTTTTCTTTCCTGTAGTTCATGTTGGCTCACCCCAAACTATTGTTGCACAGGAACCCCACAGTACCTCAGTCAGACTGTTCCCACCCCCCCACCCAGTCTCCAGTGTGGCAGCCAAAACAATGAAACCCAATACAATTCTCATCCAACCATCTGCACAAATTAACTTTCACAGGAATCACAACTCCTTGCCCTCTCCCTCATCCAGAAATGCCAAGGCTATTTATTGAGTTGCTGATCCTGAGATCAATCGACTAATACAGTAGATAACAGGAACCTTCAGACTCGTACAGCTATAGGGCAGTGCCTTTACTTACGAGGTAAACTGCAGAAAAACCAATGATCACATTTTCAAAAAGCTTCCCTGAAATAAAAGAAATGAAAACCTTGACATTAAAAAGTAATTTTCATGGAAGACTTTAAGACTTTAAGCTGTGGGTGGAAAATGTTGCTCTCAATTCATGATGTATGCTTTTGAGCTTTGCATGCAGATTGATTTCCCTGCAAGGGTTGTGGCATTCATGATTTTGGATTTTATGTGTAGTAATGCTCAGGGTTCAACGGGCTTTAGCTTGGACATCAATGAACTGATGTTGAATTCCACAGAATTCACAGGTTTTTGTGCTAGCTTTGGACACTGGTATCACTTCGATAAATATTGACACACATACAATAGAATTACAACAATTACCATCTTCTTTACTTGGACCCTGAAAACAAAATTAATAAGTAGTGGGAGATTTCATGAAGTCAGAGTTTTACAGCATGGAAAGAGGCCCATTGTGTCCACACAGGTCATCAAGTAGCTATCTAATCCCATTTTCCTGCATTTGGCCCATCATCTTCTATGCTATGGCATTTCAAGTGCTCATCTAAATAATTTTTAGTTGTTGTGAGGGTTCCCCCCAACCTTTCAAGCAGGGGTCAGGTTTCCAACAACCCTCTAGTGAAGGAGTTTTTCCTCACATCTGTAAACCTCCTGCCCCCTTATTTTAAGTTTATGCCCACTAGTTATTAACCCCTCTGCTGAGGGGAAGTTCCTTCCTATCCACTCAAATCTATGCCCCTCATGATTTTATTCACCTCAATCAGGTGTCCCCTCAGCCATTCCTGTTCCAAAGGAAAATAATCACGATCTGTTCAGTCTCTCTTGAAAGCTGAAGTGCTCCAGCCCAGGTAGCATCTGATGAATCTCCTCTACACCTTCACCAGTGCACTCACTCCCTTCCTATAGTGTGGTGATTATAATTGTACACAGTACTCTAGCTCTGGCCTAGCCAGCGTTTTATAACCGGTCATAACCTCCCTGCTTTTATGTTCAGTGCTTTGGTTAATAAGGGCAAGTATCCCACATGTCAACTTAATTACCTTATCTGCTTGTCCTGCTGTCTCCAAATATCCATAGACATGCACACCAAGGTTCCTCTGATCATGTATATTTTCTGGGGTACAACCATTCACTGTACATCACCTTGCCTTGTTAGTCCTCCCAAAATGCATCACCTCACACTTTTCAGGGTTGGATTCCATTTGCCACTGTTCTGTCCATCTACACCTATGTTGCCCTGTTATCCAGGACTTTGCTCCTCCTCACTGTTTGCCGTACCACCAATTTTAATTTGATGTATTATTGGCACATGTACTGGTATACAATAAAAGTATTGTTTCTTGCACACCATACAAAATATACTGTACATAGTGAAGAAAAGGAGAGTGCAGAATGGAGTGTTACAGTCATAGCTAGGGTATTAGAGAAAGATCAACTTTATGCGAAACAGGTCCACTCAAAAGTCTGATAGCAGCATGGAATCTGTTAGTACGTGTCCTTAGATGTTTGTATCTTTTTCCCAACAGAAGAAGCTGGAAGGGAGAATGTCCAGGGTCTTTAATTATACCAGCTACTGTGCCAAGGCAGCAGAAAGTGCTGAGAGAATCAACGGATGGGACCTTCTGTAGTTTCTTGCAGTGTTGGGCAAAGGAGAGCCATACTAAGCCATGATACAACCAGAAAGAATGCTTTCTATGATGCACTTGTAAAAGTTGGAGAGAGTTGTAGCAGACACGCCCAATTTTCTTCTGAGAAAGTAGAGGCGATGTTGGGCTTTCTTAACTGTAGTGCAGCATGGAGGGACCCCAAGTGCAAAGTACTCATTTAAAACCGCCCAAGTCTTTGGGCTCCACACACAAAAGTGCCACATTAGTCCCTAACGGACCTACTCTTTTCCTGGTCATCCTCCTGCTCCTGACATACTTAACTGCATTTTCCTTTATTTTACCCACTAGTGTTTTTTCCTGTCTCCTCTTTGCTTCCCTAATTTCTTCTTTAAGCCCCTGCACTTTCTATACAGATATAGAACTGAGAGATTTATTCTACTGAAACAAATACTCAAATGTCTGACTGCCAGATCAATTTGTCAACTGTTCTAAATGGCACTTCAGGCAAAGTTACCTGACCTAACTCGCTAATGCAATGCGGGTAGTAATTAGCAAGTAATTAACACATTGTTCCATGCATTTATTTTGGAGGAAACCTACTACAAAACTGACTAATTCAGTTTTACCTAAACTCAAAATGAGACACTGAATGTACCAGTATTGTTGTGGACTTGTTGAACACATTGAAGCTAATATATTGTATATTTAAAAAAATTAAGCCAGTGCGGTGCTGCCTGTGATACTCTTTGGTTAACCTCTCAAATCACTATCACTGTAGTTGATGCATCTTGACCAGGGGTCTCCAAACACAGGCCGCATCCGGATCGGAGTCTGGAGATCGCTGATCTTGACCATCACATTGAGCTCAAAATGTTCTGTTCAGGCTTTTTAACGTGTGGGAATAAAATCTCTATCTGTACAACTGGATTATCAAAGTTTAAATGAGCACTATAAAGAATTGTGCCAGTTTAAGAACATAAGAAGCAGCAGCAGGAGTAGGCCATCTAGCCCTTCGAGCCTGCCCCGCCATTCAATAAGATCATGGCTGATCTGTCGTGGCTCAGTTCCACTTTCCCGCCCTCTCCCCATAACCCTTAATCCCCTCTCTTATCAAAAACCCATCAACCCGCGTCTTAAAAATATTTAGCGAGGCAGCCTCCACCACCTCAACGGGCAGAGAATTCCAGAGATTCACCACCCTTTGAGTGAAGAAGTTCCTCCTCAACTGAGAGGCGACCTGATAGAGGTTTATAAAATGTTGAGAGGAATAGATAGGGTGGATTCTCAGAGGCTATTTCCCTGGGTTGAAATGGTCGCTACGAGAGGACACAGGTTTAAGGTGCGGGGAGGAAAGTGCAGAAGTGATGTTAGGGGTAAGTTTTTCACTCAGAGGGTGGTGAGTGAATGGAATCGGCTGCCGTCAGTGGTGGTGGAGGCGAACTCGCTGGGGTCTTTTAAAAGACTGCTGGATGAGTATATGGGGTTTTATGGGATTGGGGGTTATAGATAGGTGTTGATGTGATCGGCGCAACTCGTGGGCCGAAGGGCCTGTTTGTGCTGTAGTGTTCTATGTTCTATGTTCTAAACCACCCCCCCTTTATCCTGAGGCTGTGCCCTCTAGTCCTACTGTCCTTTCTGAGCGGGAAGAGTCTTTCCACCTCTATCCTATCCATCCCATTCATCATCTTATATGTCTCAATGAGATCTCCCCTCATTCTTCTAAACTCTAACGAGTACAAGCCTAGTTTATTCAGCCTCTCCTCATAGCTCAACCCCCTCAACTCCGGCATCAGCCTAGTAAACCTCCTCTGTACTCCCTCCAAGGCCAAAATATCCTTGCGTAAGTACGGCGAACAGAACTGCACACAGTACTCCAGCTGCGGCCTCACCAATGCCCTATACAGCCGCAGCAAGACCTCCCTACTTTTATATTCAATCCCCCTCGCTATGAAGGCCAGCATCCCATTCGCCTTCCTGACCACCTGCTGCACCTGCAGGCTGGGTTTTTGCGACTCATGCACAAAGACCCCAAGGTCCCTCTGCACCGTCGCCTGCTGCAGTTTTTCGCCATGTAAGTAATAGTCCTTCCTACCATTCTTCCTACCAAAGTGGACCACCTCGCACTTACCAACATTAAATTCCATTTGCCATTTCCTGGCCCATTCGCCCAGCCTATCTAGATCCTTCTGCAGACTCTCCACACCCTCCGCGCAATTTGCCGAAAAGTTTCCTATTACACTTCACCAGCATTCCAGTGACAATACTTCAAAAACAATTAATCTACACAAGATGGGTTGTATTTTACATTTCCATGCACTGCCTGATATAATGTTTCTTTGACATGCCTGACGAGATACACTGAGCCAGTGGTTCCCAAATACTGTTCTGCAGCACACTTGCACGTGTGCATCATGACCTGGAGCAGATGGTGCAACACAGGAGCCTGAGAAAGATCAAGAAAAAAAGCCCAGGACTGGGACCAATTTCCTTCACACAAACCAGCAAGACATGTTTGAAGTCATTTAAAAAAGGTATGGTTGAGAGACTGCTGACTTCACTCCTTGAGCAGGAGCTTAATAAAGAGCCTACAGCCAGGGTGGATTTCTGCCTGTGTCAGGGCTGCCTCCAGCATTTCTAAGGACGTGCTGCCAGATCCATAATCCCAGAATGCAGCAGCAAAAAAAAGGGTGGAAGATTATGAGCCACATCTTGACAAACCAGTTACAACAAGAATAAGATCTGTGGTACACCTGGAGGAGCCTGAGCAGCAATGAAATTGGGGTGAACTGATACATTGGGATTTTTGATATTGGTAGAAGTCCTGCTAGGCTGTTGGTCATGGAGAAGTTAAATTGTAAGCATTCTGAATTGAATTTGAGATAAATTCCTTGGATGTGCTGATCGTGCCAATTGCTACAAGAGGGAAACCATGTGAGAGGTTGATCATATGGATGAAGTAAGAGAACATGAACAGTCCTCACAGCTTACCCAGAGGTGAGGTTGGCCTAATGAACGTGAAGGGGAAGTCGTGTTTGATGAATTTATTGGAATTCTATGAGGATGTGACTAGTGCGGTAGACAGAGGGGAACCAGTGGATGTAGTGTTTCTTGATTTTCAAAAGGTGTTTGATGAGGTGCCGCACAAAAGGTTGCTTCAGAAGGTTAGGGGGCATGGAGTTGGGGGTAAGATGTTAGCGTGGATAGAGGACTGGTTGTCTAATAGGAGGCAAAGAGTAGGTATCAATGGGTGCTATTCTGATTGGCGGTTGGTGACTAGTGGAGTGCTGCAGGGATCGGTGCTGGGGCCTCAGCTATTTACCATTTATATAGATGATATGGAGGAGGGGGCTGAGTGTAGGGTGATGAAATTTGCTAATGACACAAAGATGAGTGGAAAGCAAATTGTGTGGAGGGTGTGGCAAGTCTGCAAAGGCATCTAGATAGGCTGACCAAGTGGGCGAGGACCTGGCAGATGGAGCACAATGTTAGCAAGTGTGAGGTTACCCACTTTGGCAGGAATAATAGTAGGGGGGATTACAATTTTCAGGGTGAAAAGCTGCAGCATGCTACAGTGCAGAGGGACCTGGGGGTCCTTGTGCATGAGTCACAAAAACCCAGTCTGCAGGTGCAGCAGGTGATCAGGAAGGCAAATGGGATGCTGGCCTTTATCGCGAGAGGGATAGAATATAGAAGCAGGGACGTCTTGCTGCAACTGTACAGGACATTGGTGAGGCCGCAGCTGGAGTACTGTGTGCAGTTTTGGCCGCTGCACTTGCGCAAGGGTATTTTGGCCTTGGAGGGAGTGCAGAGGAGGTTCACTAGGCTGATACCGGAGATGAGGGGGTTGGATTATGAAGAGAGGCTAAATAGACTGGGTCTGTGCTCGTTGGAGTTTAGAAGGATGGGGGGATCTTATAGAGACGTATAAGATAATGAAGGGGATGGATAGGGTAGAGGTAGAGAGATTCTTCCCGCTCAGAAAGGACAGCAGGACTAGAGGGCACAGCCTCAAGATAAGGAGGGGGTGGGGGGGTGCAGTTTAGAACGGAGTTGAGGAGGAACTTCTTCACTCAAAGGGTGGTGAATCTCTGGAATTCTCTGCCCGTTGAAGTGGTGGAGGCTACCTCGCTAAATATATTTAATACATGGGTGGATAGGTTTTTGGTGGGCAAGGGAAAGCAGGAAAGTGGAACTGAGCCACTTCAGATCAGCCATGATCTTATTGAATGGCGAGGCAGGCTCGAAGGGCTAGATGGCCTACTCCTGCTCCTACTTCTTATGTTCTTAACAGGAGATAATCTCTTTTAAAGTGGACTCCTGTTCACTGAAAAATGGTCATCTGACATACTCATTAGAAATTGTGCGGCACTGAACTTCACTTTCCTTACGTGACTTAAAATCATGCATTGATTGGTGATACTTTTATCAATCTCCTTGGGACCTAATTAAATTTAAGATGTTATATAAATTTAATACATTGCACTAGTCAATAGATCTGGGAATAAGTACTTACTCCTAAACTCCTTTCAACAGCAATACCCCTCTCACTGAAATCCTCCAATCCTGCATCCCTTCCTCATCTCACCCACTCCCCTTCCACAATCTCTCCCTCCACTCTCGCAAAACCCAACCAAAAATGTAGCAAGCTCCACTGTTCCAACTCCATGAAGATGGGACACTCGGTGGCCCCATCCCTTGTATGTGGTTGGCCAGTTTTGGTTCACTATTACAGACCACAATCAGCAAGGAGAGGGAGCAACACTATCTCCAGGATCATCTTCAACAGTAGTGTCACGCAAGGCTGAGTCCTCAGCTCCTTGGTATATGCCCTATACACCAAAAGATAACCGTGGGGCCAAATTCTGCTCCACCTCCATTTTCAAGTTTGCTGATGATACCACCATAGTGGGACAGGTCTCAAACAATGACAAGGTGGAATACGGGAAAATTCACGTTTCTAGGTGTCCAAATCACCAACCACCTGTCCTGGTCCTTTCATGCTGATGCTATAGTTAAGCAAGCCCACCAATGCCTCTACTTTTTCAGGAGGCTGAAGAAATTTGGCATGTCCACTACGGTTCTCACCAATTTTTTTTTAAGCACAGACACACCATAGAAGGCATCCTTTCTGGATGTATCACAGTTTGGTATGGCTCCTGCTCTGACCAAGACCGCAAGAAACTACAAAGGGTTGTGAATGGAGCTCTGTCCATCATGCAAACCAGCCTCCCAACCAGTGACTCCGTCTACACTTCCCACTGCCTCGGAAAAGCAGCCAACATAATTAAAGACTCCATACACCCAAACATACTCTCCTCCACCTGCTTCCATCCAGAAAAAGATACAAAAGTCTGAGAACCGGCTCAAGAACAGCTTCTTCCCTGCTGCCTTCAGACTTTTCAGTGGACCCACCATATATTGTTGATCTTTCTCTACTATTATCTGCAACTGAAACACGATATTCTGCACTCACTCTTGCTATTCCCCCATGTACTCTATGAACAGTATGTTTCAGCTGCATAGTGCACAAGAAACAACACACTTTACTGTATACCAATACACTTGACAATAAATCAAATCAAAACATTGTGGGGCATTTCAGCAGATGGTTCAGCTGGATAACAATGGGTGTGCTGTGGAATTTTTTGCCTAATTTGAAGCATGCCAGTTTACCGAAAAGGTTAGGAACCACTGCTCCAAGCAACTTAGTTATAGATCTCTAATGCCACTATATGAAAGTTAAAAATTCAGAAATCATCTTTATTGTCTGTTTTTTGTATTAGCGAACTTCGGCCACTCCGACAGCCTGCAGTTGTCCACCTCTGGCCACACTCAAAACCAATTATAACCATCTTTTCCTAAAGTTCCTTCCATAGGCAAGTGTCCATTCAATTGATTTTCCCTACTTGCATCTCAGTTTGTACTGCAAGGTGTTTTCCATATAAATCTACATAATTGCTGAGATACAATTTGAAAAAAAAACTGAAGCTCAACAAGAGGGAAAGCATAGCAAATATTAAAAGCTCACAAAGTTGGGCTTTCATTATAATATTCTCGAATATTAAAGCTGTGAGCAGTTTCATGCACAGAAGTTTTCTGTCCACAATGAAAGATGACGTTATATTGTCTATTCTTTTCCTCTGATCCGATTTTGTGTCATGTAGCAGTGTAAATCATTGCCACTGAAAGAGCAAGATCAAAAGAGCAACAGCATCTAGCACTTGAATTTTCACAACAAAGTACCAAAGTCAGCATTGAGGTATAGCGAAACTTGCAAATGATGATCAGCTTAGGGACTGAAAATTGACGATTTTTCTTTACAGCCGTCCTGATTTTAAATTGGCCACAGGATACTAGATAAAAATTTCCAACAAAATTCATAAACAATGAAATTATCAGCACAAGAATAGTTGCAAGATTGTAAAATAAACCCCATCACAGGTCTAAGTTAAATTCTGTTCACTTAATTTGTAGCCCACATCTCCATTTCATTTGAAACCATTTTCATTTTAATCAGAGTGGAACTTCAGTAATGAACTGATACAAGTTAGGGTCATCACAGAACAAAAGGCTGTGCCAGCACAATAATGCAACAGGGCAGCACAGTGGTTAGCACTGCTGCCTCACAGCGCCAGGGACCGAGGTTCAATTCCGGCATAGGGTCAGTGCCTGCATGGAGTTTGCACATTCTCCCCATGTCTGCATGGATTTCCTCCCGGTGCTCTGGTTTCTTCCCACAGTCCAAAGACATTCAGGCTAGGTTGACTGGCCATGCTAAACTAACCCTAGTGTCAAGGGAAAAGCAGGATAAATATGTGGGGTGACTGGATTAGGGCCTAGGTGGGATTGTGGTTAGTTAGCACACTCAAGGACTGAACAGCCTCCTTCTACAATGTAGGTATTCTATGATTCTAAGCATCCAAAGGCAAATTATTAAATAAACTGGAAACATTTGGGAGAGAAACAGTGTGTGCTGCATGTGCAGTGGTACTGCAATTTTCAGGTTGAGGCTACAGGAAGGCTTAGTTTAAAATTCTCACTCTTGTTTTCCAATCCCTCCGCAGCCTTGTCCCCCTCTTTGGCCTTACAAGCCTCCCAGATAATCAATACTGGTCCCAATTCTGACCCCTGACACAACCATAATTTTAATCACTCCATAATCAATAGTTTTGCCTTCAGCTATTAAGATCCTTCGGTCTGCAAGTTTTTTTCCAATAATTCATTTTCTTTCCATTTAAATCTAATTCAATAACTTGGATACAAGAATAGTTAACTACTACAGATTAACAGATTTGCAGATTAACTAAACTAGATGGGAAACTAAGCCACAATAACGGGAAAAGAAATGTACAAATCAATATGGACAGTTTAAGTGAATGGGCCAAAATTTGGCAGACGGAGTTTAATATGGATGTGGGAGAGGTTATCCATTTTTGGAGAAAAAATACAAAGGTAAATTATCTAAATGGAGAGAAACTTTGCAGTGCTTTAGTGCAGAGGGATTTGGGTATCCCTTGCATGAAAACGCAACATACAGGTATGCAGGTAAAAAGGAAATCAAATGGAACCTTGGCATTTATCATTAAAAGGAACCAAATATTAGTGAAGTGTTGCTGCTACTGTACAAAGCATTAATGAGATTGCACTTCAAATATTCAAACAGTTTTGGTCCTTTTACTTGAGGGATGTAGTTATATTGGAGGCGGTTCAGAGGAGGTTCATTAGATTAATTCCAGAAATGAGGGGTTTGTCTTATGAAAACAGATTAAGCATTTTAGGCCTATAGTCCATGGAGTTTAGAAGAATGAGAGGAGATCCAACTGAGGTGATGTGATTTGATTTGATTTTGTATTGGTATGCATTGAAAGGTATTGTTGCTTGTGCATAATATAGACAAAACACACTGTTTATAGAGTACATAAGGGAGAAGGAAAAGAGGAGGGTGCAGATGTTAAGGGGGATTGACAAAGTAGACAGAGAGAATGTCTCCTCTTGCAGGACAATCTAGGCAGGAGGTCATCGCTTTTGGATAAAGGGTGGTAGATTAAAACAGATGAGAAGAAATTATTTCTCTCAAAGGATAGTTGAATCTGTGGAATTCACTACCCCATAGTGTGATGGATGCAAGGACATTGAATAAATTTAAAGGAAGAGGTGGGCAGACTTTTAACAAGTAATAGTTTGAAAAATTATGGTGAACGGGCAGGAAAGTGGACTTGAGGCAGACAGGAGATCAGCCATGATCGTATTAAATGGCATAGCAGACTAAACTGCCTGCTTCTAGTGCTTACGTTTAAGCCAATCCTTAAAACCTCACCTGTGGCTAAGTTGCTAATAGTGTCAACCTCTGAGTCATGAGATTCCAAGTTCAAGTCCTATGCCAGGCGCAGGAGTACAAAACCAAGGTTGTCAGTGCAACATTCTTTTCAGGTGAGATGCTACACCGAGGCTCCATCTGTGTGATAACGTGAATGCAAGAGATCCTATGGGAATATCTTAAAGCAAAGCTGGGCATTATAGCCACTGTCGTGGTCAATATTTACCCTGCCAACAATACCCCCCCATCCAACACTAATTTTTTTTTAAACAAACGGCTTTTATCAAAGGCATTTTTTTAAGCAACATCCATCACGCTACAGAAATTGCTTTATCCCTCGGATATGGTCATGTATTCAAATTCAATTGTAGAGACAGAATGGTTTCTCTGTCATGATGAATGCTGGGTAAAGAACTTTCCATTCAATAAAAGCCATTACTTTCACGAAGTCAACATGAGACTGCTACTCATGCTGACTTTCAAAAATTGACCTCAACAAGATGACAGGTCAAAGGGAATTTGGGGATACAAAGAAAGGGAGCTGAAAGAGGAAGCACCACTGATCCCAACCCTCCCAGATACTGCAACAATGCAACCACCACTGTCCCTTCTTTTAAGGTATAAAATGGTTTGATTTGTTGAAGGACATCCTGACTTTAGAATCAACAAATCTGTGGATTCAGAGAACATCTTGGATATTTTAGCATGTAAATTCATTTGTTTAAATAGGATACACTGTAAAATTCTTAATTTTTAGCCTAACATTAGCTTGTCAAAAATAGTCTATGTACTCTATTATTCAAAAATACTATATACAAACATACAGATTAGGAGTCAGCCACTCAGCCCTTCAAGCCTGCTCTGCCATTTAGTAAGATCATGACTGATCTGATTATAACATTAGCTCCTCAGTTCTGTCAACCCCTGATAACCTTTGATCTCTTACTTATTAACTTTCTACCTCTGCCTTAAAAATATTCAAAGACTCTGCTTCAAGTTAAAGTTTATTTATTAGTCACAAGTAAGGCTTACATTACCACTGCAATGAAGTTACTGTGAAATTCCCCAAGTCTCCACAGTCTGGTGCCAGTTCGGGTCAATGCACCTAACTAGCACATCTTTCTGAATGAGGAGGGAAACCGGAGCACCCAGAGGAAACCCACACAAAGGGAGAACGTGCAACCTCCACACAGTGACCTAAGCCGAGAATTGAACCTGGGACCCTGGCACTGTGAAGCAGTAATGCTAACCACTGTGCTACTGTGTCATTCCACTTCGACTGCCTTTTGAGAAAGAGTTACAAATTCTCAGGGAAAAAAATCTCCTAATCTTGGTCTTAAATGGGCAACATCTAAAGTGACCCCTAGTACGAGATTCCCCCACAACAGGAAACATCCTTCCAAATCAACTGTCAAGATCCTTCAGGATCAATTCATCTTAGTTTGCTCAATTCCAGTGGATACAAACCTAATCTGCTCAATCATTCCTCATAAGACAACCCAACCAATTATCAGTCTGGTAAACCTTTTTTGAACTACTTCCAACACATTTACATTCTTTCTTAAATAAGGTGACCGATACTGTACACAGTACACCAGATGTGATCTCACCAATGTCCTGTACAACTGAAGGATAACTTCCTATTGTATTCAATATCTCTCTGGAATAAATGATGATATTCTGTTGGTGTTCCTAATTACTTGCTGCACCTGCTTACTAGCCTTTTGCAATTCATGCTCTAGGACGCCCTAAGCTCTTTAGCATCTCAATAGTGAGAGATCCTGTAATCTCTCACTATTGAAATAAAATACTTTTGAATTTTTTCCTGCCAAAGTGGATGATTCCCCACTTTGCGAGGTCGTTGCTCATTCAATTAACCCGCATTTCCCCATGAAACCTCCTTTTGTTTTCTTCACATCTTACTGTCCTCCCTAACCTTATCTCATTAGCAAATTTAGCAACCATACCGATGCAATAATTAAATGTTTCAACAATCACCCTTCTATTCATTTAATATGGAATTATAGATGGGTTTCACTATGTAAATAGTTAATTAAGTAAATCTGCTACGACAGCAGGTGATTTGAGTTTCATTGACCTTTTGTTGGAATAGAGGAAAGTGACAGCAAATGCTCGAATTAGAGAAACTGAGGCATTAAAAGTAAACTCAATGCATGTGCTGGCTTTGTTTCTTCAGATAGTAGCGCAAATCTTAAACAATTCATACTTCATCCAGGCAAATTGCTTTTTGTAACTAACATAGAATGATTACTTTTTCAAAGTACAATTACACCTGGAAACAGCTTTATTGCAACACAGTATGCCCCAATTGGTAGTTCATTGGCTCAATGCAAGTTTACAGTTCCAATTTTATCAATAAATATGTTAGTCTGGACAAAAGCATGATCAATTGCCAATTTCCTCCGGGTACTCTGGTTTCCTTCCACACTCCATAAAGATGAATTGGCCATGTTAAATTATCCCTTAGTGTCAGGGGCATTTGCTGGGGTTTATAGGGATAGGACTTGAGTGAGATTGTTATCAGTGCAGGGTCAATAGGATGAATGGCCCTCTTCGGCACTGAAGGATTCTGAGTCTTAAATGTATGAATAGGTTATAATCTGTGGTGTACAGATCATGGGACAAACTACTTTCTGCCACTGTACAGTGTTGAGATCAAGATGACTCAGTAGAACAATAATTTATATTTATATAGCCCCTTTAACTAAATGAAACATCAAGGCATTTCACAGAATTATGACACTGAGCCATTTAAGGAGATCGGTGAGATGTCTTAAAGGTTGGTCACAGTTTTTAAACAGTCTCTTAGAAGAGGAAAGCAAGATGCAGAAGTGGAGAGTTGTATGAATTCTATTAAGTAAAAAATACAAAAGACGTGGTTGAAATACCTGAAAAAAAATTATGCTTTTAGCACATTCTTCCACGCTGTCTGGGAATGCCAAGCCTAATGCAAGCAGAAATCTAGACAAAATTAGTTAGTATCTAGATTTCTGCTTGCATTAGTTAGTATCTACATTCATTTATTCATTTATATTAGAAATGTATCATTTACAAAATGCAGGTTCTATTACAAAGGTGATCTCAGTTTTGTTGGCAATGAAGTTTACATATTCATCTTTTTTGTTCGTCATAGAATCAGTCAAAGGTTTGCAGCATGGAAATAGGCCCTTTGGCCCAACTTGCCCATGCTGCCCCTTTTTATAACCCCCAAGCTAGTCCCAATTGCCCACATTTGGTCCATATCTCTCTATACCCATCTTATCAATGTAACTGTCTAAACGCTTTTTAGAAGACAGTCAACACAATTCAGTCATACAAACATAAGAAATATACAAAAATGGCTCTGCTATTCAGTGGGACCGTGGCCGATTTTCAGTCAATTTCACTTCCTTGCCAACTCCCATATCCTGCAATATTCTGACAGACCAAAATTTTGCCTGCCTCAACCTTAAATATACTTAACAATAAAGCATCCGCAACCCTCTGGCATAGAAAATGCCAAAGCTTCCTCTGAATGAAGGACTTTTTCCACATTGCAGACCTAAATGATCAACCCCTCTGTCCTGTGACAGTGCCCTCGTGTTCCATTTTCCCCAGCCAAAGGAAACATTGAAGATGTCCGACAGAATGGATACACAGAATCTTATATTTTGAACACTATCATCTCTCTCCCAAGCTTCAGAGTGTATAGTCATTTGATTTTTATCTCTAATGCTCTGAACCATAACATCAAAATGTGTCAAGGTATGATGTGAACAAATTCTTCCAGTGAACTTGGTTTGACATTTCTGATTCAAAAGTTATCAACCAAAAGGTTAACATTCTCACCAGATACTACCTGATCTGCTCACTGTTGAGCATTTTCTGTTCTTAGCTTTTTTCATTTACTACTTTCTCAATAATTTCATAGAACATAGAAAATCTACAGCACAAACAGGCCCCTTGGCCCACAAGTTGCGCCAATCATACTTCTACCTACTAGGCTTACCTATAACCCTCAATCCTATTAAGTCCCATGTACTCATCCAGAAGTCTCTTAAAAGACTCAAATATGCCTCCTCCACCACCAACGGCAGCCAATTCCACGCATCCACCACCCTCAGTGGAAAAACTTACCCCTGACATTCATTGCTAAGAGTTTCAATAAGACAAAACTGAGTCAAAAACAAAACTAATAAGTACTTTGGTTTAGGATCCACCAAGCTTTTAAAACTTCATCTGGCATCTTCCTTAAAAGAAATTGTCCAACACAATTCTACAGACACTTTCTTCATGAGTACTTCACAGCTTAGGGGTATGGAACAGAGAAGAGTTGCTAAGGCACTGCTTCATAAAGGAACTATGGACTGCCTTTATGAATTGTCCTCCAGAACAATTCAAGAATTGGATCAAGGAGAATGAGGCACAATTAAGCTTAATGTGATTGATACAAATATGGTGATACTGTTTGGTCAGTTGTATGCCATTTGCACTCAAGCTTGAAGTCCTCATACTGAAAGGGGAACAATAGGAGGGGAAGACCATTATTGTTTCAGTGGTAACAGAAACACAGAACAGAGGCAAAGCAATTAAAGGCCTGCAGCATTAAAAAAAACACAGGATGAGAATTAGAGAACAGTTGTGGCAAATGAAGCCCATTCTTTCTCCAAATGAGCAATCTGAATTGGTACCATTCTCCTGCCTTTTCTCCATACCCTTGCATAAAACATCTAATGCCTTCCCAAAGGCCTCCAATAAACCGGCCTCCACCTTGCTCCCAGGCAGTGTATTCCAGATTTGAACCACTGTGAAAAAATTCTCTCTCACATCAGGGGCAGCGTTGGTGTAATGGAAGTAGTCAACAAAGCAAGTGAGGGTTGGAGAACCCAAAGTTCAGAATGGTAACCAAGTTGCAGATATAACTGGATTGCATTAGGCTTTGTGACATCTCACGGTAAAGTGGCCTGAGATCACTAACTTTTGAAGGATAGCCACTTGGATACGTACTCCAGCAAGAATTAGCACATTCTGGAGAAGCAGCAAAAACTGAGAAATACTTCTTTGTGTGAGGAAAAAAATTGCAGCAAAATTTATTTTTTTTTTACATAAGATTTTATTTTGTTATGACAAATTGGGTTTTGAAAATTATGTAACAAAAATTTTAGTCAACAACGAATGTATTATATAAGCACCAGAGATGATTCAGCAAATTTCCTACTGCCAACATGGTGGTGGATAGTGTAAGTCAACAAAGGCATGAATTCAATCCCCAATTTGTGACATTATCTCATCTCAGACACTAAAATTGGCCTCGGCATAATTGGTATTTAGCCCAGGGGCAGAAGAGGGATTAGAAATCTCCACTTGTCGTTGGTAAATCAGGACTCTGGAATACTTTAGGTTTTCCTTGCTATTATATCATACCAGTGGTTGACATACTAGATGCAACAGTGGATATGGCATCTTGGATTCAACTTGCTAAGTGTTTATTTCTTCCCTATTAATAACTGCCAGATTATAATTGAGTGAGCCCTCCTAAAACATTTATATGGGATGCTTAGATTAGCATACAACAAAATGCAACAGAACAGCCTACTGGAACATAATTAGAAAACCTCTACATGATAAATGATTGCTTGGTGAATGAAGCTATTGGCACCCACGAGATTTAGCAAGAGAGATTCAGTCAGTCAGCAATTTGAGAAAAGATGAGGCGGGGAGGTGATTGGTAAAGCAAAAAAAATTCAACAATGCAGAAATTAGATCACTCAAATATGTAAACAGTGGATGGCTATACTTCTCAGCTTTTTTTATAATTATTTGCACATATAGTATATGGAACATGTTTCTGAAGATATACCTTTCAGCAGAAAGCAAATGTTTCATTTCAAAAACAAACCAAACAAAAAAGAAAAATACCCATTTTCCTGCTTTTAAGGTTGGAAGGCCTTTTTATTTCTTTTCTGTTGTACTTTGCACCTCAACTCTACCGTACTGTTTGACCATTTGGTCTTTATTACTTTCTTTTTGTTACTAGTTCATCATCTTGGCCAAATAGTCATTTATCCTTTCAATCCCTTATTTCATCATTTTTAGCATCTATTATTTTCCTTCTTGCATCTGAGATAGTTGCCACCATATGCGGGAAGAGGTAAGAAAACCTAGCTGACTTCAAATACTGTAATTAGAACTAGCAGGATTTATTAATTTAAAATCTAAACTAGTATACAACACCTGGTGAGCCAAAATGGCACAAGAGTTGTTGGGAGGCCAAGTAAAGGGGCTGCAAGTTTAGACACGTTTAGGTTTCACGTGCACGAGAAAAATACAGGATTAATACTGAAGATACTAAATAGATTACAATACATTGATAACAATATCTAAGTCACAATGAATTGTGAACACACAGTTGTCAAACTGTTATATTGTTGAGCATTTATTCAAATATATTTAGTATTTTCAGACAAAAATGACTATGCTCCATCTTCATATCATGAAACTTTCAGGCGTCAAAATTCACTCTGTTCTATTTTAAAGTTTTCATTCTGGATCATAATCATATACAAAGAGCAAACAACAAATCTTGCAAACAAGCATGCTTTTCCTAAAATTACTCTGCCAAGTGGTCAGATTAATTGTAGATGACAGAACCTGTTTGATTTTCCAAAATGTGCTGTTACAACAAGCAAGTCTTTAATTTTAAATAATACATGCAATTCAGAGTTTCATATAATTCTTAATTGCTAAGCAGTTGAAAACCACACAACATCTACATATTAGATTGCAGAGTACGTTAACAGTTGCTTGTTATTTCAGGATTTAAAAGAACATGAGGGACACTTGCACAGTGTGACATGACCCAATAATGTGAAAATGAAAAATTATACTGTCCTTTTAAAAATCAAAATAATTCAACATCGTGAATTTTTCTTCAAAACGTCAAGTCTTTCCAGAAAGACTATTGCTTGGTTGCAAGAACTTTGAAATCACTGACTTCACTGTGAATGATTTCAATAAAGATTTGACAATATTGATGAGATAGAAGTATTTATATTCAAACCTTTCCATGCAAAATCCAAAACATCTATTTGGTTAATTGGGCTACTGGTCAATAGTTATCTTTTTTCTTTAATGTAGTCAATATGACTGTTTATTGCAGTATTTTGGCGATTCTAGAAGAGCACTAAAGTAGACTTCCACTCAGGCATGGAGCTGTGCTATAAGCAAGTAACTCAACAACAGTTTCTTTTCAGAGGCATGTATGATTGATTCGGTCAATGTTGTCCACTTGTCTGCACTGTTACTGAACAGTTTAAATGAAGTATAAGGCTTGATTTCAGGAAGTGGTGCTGTGTTCATACTCTGAGCAAACTTGATTAACAGCAGTAGTATAAAATCAGAGACTATATTTAGGATGCATAAAAGTAATAGTAAAGTCTCGAGTAAATTAGAAGCAAGAAAGATGTAAAATTAAAAGTTAAAAAATTGTGTATTAAGAAGCATTTAAAATTGTACTTGGGGTCACTGAACTCAAAATATCCTTTATATTACATGGAGAGAACACATGCTAATAGCAAAATAAATAGTTTGCTTCTAATCGCATAACTTACAAGTGTGAAATGGCTATCTATCAACACTTTCTTTTGGAAAAGTCACCAGTCCTCTCCATATATTCTATGAATACAATGTGCTTAATAGAGTAGTTACACACTAATTTCAGACAGATTTATCATTGCAGTCAGCAAAAAAAACCCAAATGGGCCAAAATGAAGCAGAAAACCAATCCGATTTCTAATTAAGAACTCATCATTAAAACATTTAATTGCATGCATCAGCAGTGGACTGTATATGAAAATCATTTTTCAGCTATTCAAACCAAAGCTTGACTGAAACAAGAAAACACACTAATTTTACTTGCATTACATCACTCCATTTTCATTTTTGTGAAAGACAGCTGGCAACACACAAATATTGATGAACAAAATCATTCAAAATTCACCAACCCAGAACAAATTACTGACTTAGATTTGAATAGATGATAGATTAAAGCTGTACAAAACTCCCATGTTCTCAATTCCTAAAGCAGTTAACTTCTCTTCTAAACAAATAATTTCATCTGTTGTCTCAAATCATTAAAAGGTTTTTGCCTCCACTACATAAAATAGTGGCCCATTTCAAATATTTATCCCTGCTTGCATGCAAGATCTTCCTGATATTAATCTGGACTTTCCCTTTCACCACTTGGAACTTCTGGTCTGTCTTCTACTATCAACAGTTTATCTTGACATTGTGTGCTCATTTAATTTTCCTGTACTCAGTCAGGTCTTTTCAAGGCTTTAACTATACAAATTTGAGTATTGCCTCAAAATAGAATTTTCCAAAATCAGAAATTCAGCTTGCAGCTCTTTTCAGTCATGCCTCCAGAGTTAAATGTTTCCTATGTATTCATGGAAAAAAGGGACAAAACATTCAAGGTAAGGTTTCAAAACAGTACTGTTGAGTTTCTGCATAGAATAATACAATAGATCCAGCACGAGACAACTATTTGATCCATCGTTCCTATGCACTCTGAAGGAGCCACTTTTTCTCGTTAGATCCGCACAACCTCATTGTCACATAGCAAACCAATTCACGTTAAATGCCTCAATTGAACCTGTCTGCACTACACGCTCAAGGCAGTGCATTTCAAATTCTAACAACTCACAGTTGAAATGATTTTTTTCCTGTGGCGTCCATTGCTTCTTTCGCTCATTACTTTCAAGCTGTACCCTTGGCTTCCCAATCCTTCCATCATTAGGAATATATAACGTAAAATAATGTCAGTGTCCTCTAATATTTTGTGTATTCTCACTGCAATTCTCTGCATTATCTTGTTTATTGAGTAAAACAACACAGAAAAGTACTATAGAGTTAATCAGAATTACAGGTTACGGGGGAGAAGTTGCAAGCTCAATTAGGTGGAGCTGGCTGAAAGGTGGCATAAAGTGTTGGTGCACTGAAACGTAACAAGACTGATGGAGTGAAAGGTTCAAGAGTGAGAAGTCAACTGCTTCAGGAATTGAGCAAAAGGGAGTTTCATACATCCTTAATTGATCATCCAGATAAAAAGGTGTCTTGTTCAAATCTAGGGCTCTGCTTGGTTGAGACAATGGTTTTGAAACATGTGCTCAGACACAGGGCCCAGTTTGTTTATTGAAGTATTGAATGTTCAGAATCGGGGAACTGATTTGTTTTTCTTTCATATATTGCACAGATTCAGCAACAGAGTTGAGCATTCCACACACTTTATTAATCATTGCAAAGATTCCAACACCGCAGAGGACGTGATCTATTCTTTCTTCCGACATGTACTATCTTATACTCTTTCATATTCATCTACCACTAATCCATCGTTTAAGATCTTATCTGATTTAAAAGTACTATTTCCCCCATTCAAAGCCAGAAAGCGCTACCCTAAGTACCCATTCTGTGTCTTCAAGCAATTTCTAATATTTCGCTAAGTTTCATCATCACTCTACATGCACATAGAGCCATGCCTGTAAAACCTAAGAATTTTGGAATTTGGTGGCTTCTTATCAAACTGCTTCCCAAAGTTACTTGTCCCATTATATTTATCTAACACCTTCAACACCAGTACATGATAAAAATAAAAGCCCACAGGGTTCAGGGGTCCTGAATGCAAAACTGACTCAAAGGCAGGAAACAAATGGTTATTGTTGATGGGTACTTTTGCAACTGAAAGGTTAGTTCCAATGGGGCTCAGGGCCCTATTTTTTGTGGTACTTATTAACAATTTGGGCGGAAATGTAGAGCGCATGACCAAGAAGTTTGCAAATAACACAAAAATTGGCCGCATGTTTGATAGTGAGGAGGGACACAGGGAGGACGGATGGACTGAGAAGGGAGTCTGCAGAGTGCAGCAAGGTATCAGTGGACTGGTCAGGTGGGCAGAAAAGTGGCAAATAGAATTCAATCCAGAGAAGTGCATGGTCAAACAAGGCAAAGGACTACACAATAAGTAAGAGGAATTGGAATGGTGTCGAGGAAGTGAGGAACCATGAAGTAAAGACCCACAGATTCTTGATGGGGCAGAGCAGGTCAATAAGGTGGTTAGGGCAGCTTTAATGAGCCAAGGTACAGAATATAAAAGCAGGGAAGTTATGCTGGAGCTATCACCTTATAACAGAAAGCAATTAAAATGGAGGACGCTCATGATAGTTACAGGGTTTACAGCATGGAAACAGGCCCTTTGGCAATGCAGAGATCGGGAGGAACAAGGCCTTTGAGGGGTATGAACATGAGGATGCGAAGTGTAAAGCAGATGAGAACTAGGAAAAAACAAAGGCAGTTCTGCAATATTTGGAGAACACCAGGAGCAGGAAGAGAAGCATTTGTAATGATTTAATGGCTACGATTTAGTTAAGAATGGAATCAGGTGAAAGCAGTACTATACAGCTGAGAACTGTTAAGGGGCATTGGAGGCAGAAGATGCAGTCAGTTATGCCAATGTCTGCAGACAGGTCAAGAAAGGTAAGGGGGAGAGTATATCTTTGACACAAAATTTGCTGTTTGTGCTAGGCTTGATGCATCATATAGTCCTTTTAAGACTGATGTGGAGATGCCGGCATTGGACTGGGGTAAACACAGTAAGAAGTTTCACAATACCAGGCAAAAGTCCAGCAGGTTTATTTGGTAGCAAAAGCCACTAGCTTTCGGAGCACTGGATCTGCTCAGTTGAGGAGGATCGCAACAGACACCTCCAGACACTGAAAGATGCCCTCATAAGAACAGGATATGGCATTCGACTCACCGATCAACAGTTCCGGCACACCACAGCAAAAAACCGCATGACCTCCTCATAAGGCAAACATGGGACACAATGGACAGAGTACCCTTCGTCGTCCAGTACTTCCCCAGAGCGGAGAAGCTACGACATCTTCTCTGGAGCCTTCAGCATATCATTGAAGATGAACATCTCGCCAAGACCATCCCCATACCCCCACTTCTTGCCTTCAAACAACCACACAACCTCAAACAGACCACTGTCCACAGCAAGCTACCCAGCCTTCAGAACAGTGACCACAACACCACACAACCCTGCCACAGCAACCTCTGCAAGACATGCCGGATCATCGAAATGGATGCCATCATCTCACATGATAACACCATCCAACAGACACACGGTACATACTTTTGCAAACTCGGCCAACGTTGTCTACCCGATAAGCTGCAGGAAAGGATGTCCCTAAGCATGGTACATTGGGGAGACCGTACACACACTACAACAATGGATGAATGAACACCGCTCGACAATCACCAGGCAAGACTGTTCTCTTCCTGTTGGCAAACACTTCAGCATCACAGGCATTCAGCCTTTGATCTTCGGGTAAGCGTTCTCCAAGGCGGCCTCCACAACACACGACAGCACAGAGTCGCTGAGCAGAGACTGATAGCCAAGTTTCGCACACGAGGACGGCCGCAACTAGGATCTTGGGTTCATGTCACACTACCTGTAACCCCCACAACTTGCAAAATCTCTAACTGTCCTGTCTGGGGACAATTCACATCTCTTTAACCAATGCTTAATGCTATCTCCACTCACATCGTCTGTACCTTTAAGACTTGATTAGCTGTAAAGAATCGCATTCCAATCATTATTCTGTAAATTGAGTTTGTGTCTTAATATGCCTTGTTAGTGCTGAGAACTCCCACTCACCTGATGAAGGGGCAGCCAGCGCTCCAAAAGCTAGTGGCTTTTGCTACCACAAAAACCTATTGGGCTTTAACCTGGTGTCATGAGACTTCTTACCTTTTAAGACCAACATGCAACCGTCTACGCAGGTAATTTAAAAGGCAGCATTACTGGTGCCTGGCCCAACAGTGCACTTGCACAGCTCAGAGGGAGCATTGGTAATGACCACACCCAAAAAGAACTTCAATGGCTGTTGAAGTACTTGGAGTATCCTGAATTTGTGAAAGGTAATACCAAGCTCAAATATGTTTGAGGCACTGCATCTTGCAGCTCAGAATACAGTATTAATCAAAAAAAGGAAAAAGACCAAGGGGGAACAAAGTTTGCAGCATAAATTAAGAAATCCATGGCAGTAATTATTAACAAAAATCATGAACATATTTTCAATCAGAAAGCACTTTATGATCCTAAAAAGACTGTCACGGTTGGCTAAAATTTGCTAAAGTTAAATTTAGCTTTTGAAAAATAAACTTGAAATGTTTTCACTTTCCTCTCCTATGCAGAAATAAATGTTTGTTCAAACTTTCAATACAGTTATTTGGAAGCGTGGCCATGGTCTATAAACAGAGCTTCTAAAAACATTTGCCCTGCAGTTAGATCTTCACAATCCTACTTTTAAATCTCCGCCTGCTTGCAGAAAGCAGGAACGTTGCAGATTATTAACTACTCATTTATCAACGTCTGCCAGGCAGCACAATGCAGCAGAACTGCACAAAGTATCCACCCTGATCCCAGCAACAGCATCTAATTAGCATAGCCTACCACAGCAACAGCACCAGATGATTGGCTGCCTTTCAAACTTGTTGGTCAAATCACAGCGAGGTATGTTAATAACATACCTCTGTTGCTAGGGCACAACTACCTACTTGTGTCCAATAGGAAAACAAGAGGTAAACAAGTGAAAATTATGCTTTGTCATAATTCCAAACTGCTTTTAACCCGTGAGGTAACCAGCATGGAGCCAGCTAAAATAGAAAAAGGAGAATATCTACATTTTTTACTAGAATAAACTATACACACTGTACACATACATGGAATCCCAGTTACAGATTGCAAATGGCTAGTAAAATGTGAAACTCACTACAATATTATGCAAATCAAAATCAATGTTTGGAGTTATGATCCTCACACCTTTTTCAGCAAGCCGTATAAAAAGCTTGATAAGCATTTGTATACATTTTCCTGACTAGGGTTACACAATCACGTTAGATATTTCAAAATTTATTACTTTTGGAGCTTTGCTCCCTGCCCAAGGGAAAGCATGCCATAAATAAAATGTTTACTGATGGCATACAAACTGTATTTATGAATCCAGAAGTCTTAATTAAAAAATATCCAATACTGTAACTGCAATGATAGAAACTATTAGTATCAAAATGCCCGTACAAGTATAGAGACTGCAAAATGGTTTTGGAATAGCTGAACTACCACTGCAAGTTTACGATGGTAACACTATATTCCAAGGCAAATGAGTTTACATTTGGCATTAAATGATGCAGCATCTTTGAAAATCATTATAAACCTGGCAGAAGCAGTATGCCTTCACCTAATCTCTGGACAGTGTTACCTAGTACAGAATCTGCACACAAGCATAATATAATGTTTTAAGCACACCCCTGTAAGTTCCTATTTGTTGACAGATTGCAGGAATGCATTCCCACAGAATAGCAGAGTCTGCAAGTGTTAATGCCGCTCATTAAAAGAAAACAATACAATAAATATACTCAGTATTCTGCTGCAACTACCTTGTCAGTTATTCCAGCAAACCCAGAGACAGGCAGAATCAACTAAGTAAAGGGCTTACTTAACAAAATTGGAACCAAAATGAAAATGACAATACATCTATCACCGTTCTTCTCTTCTACTTCCGCCCCACTCTCCCCAGGTCACAAGATGTGACTTAACTTGCATTAATCAACAGTAACAAGCTGGTTAATGTCAAGACTTTGAGTCACTATTTAAAATGGCCAAAGCTTTTCGGAGGCATTGCTCAAAAAAATTGCTCAATAAATTGTTAGATCTTGCTAAACAACACCATGCAAAAACAGACTACTTGGTTACTCAATCCCTGCTTTGTTTTAAGATTCCATGTATAAATTGCTACATTTGCTTTTGTGACAATGAAAACAATTTGTTGCATGGCTTGGTCAAGGACATAGAGAATTTCCTGATCTTCAAATATTGCCAGAGGATCTTTTACTCCAACCTGAGAAGTCACCTCAGCTTAGCATCTGATCTGAAAGTTGGCACCTCCAACGATGCAGATTATTACTACTGCAATACACTACACCCCAGATTCTGTGCTCAAGTCTCTGAAGTCAGACTTGACCCACTTCCTTTTGATTAATAGGATGAGGTGACTACTGAACTAAGGCTAGCACCTAAATTTTTTCTTTTTATTTTTAATTCTTTGCAATACTGCTGAAATCCATGTCCCTGATAGCATAACAGTAATCTGGAGAGGCCATAGAAGAAAGGTAATCTCTGATCTGCACAGAACTTAGCAGAATTGAACACAGACAGTTGGCTTTAGAATTTCTGAACTAAGGAGCGGAGAAATAAATGGCTGGACTTACTTCTACTGATTGCTTTTAACGTGTATATAATCAACATCAGTTCTGCCTGTGATTTATGTTTTTCAAACAATAAAAATGCTAAAACATTTATTCACCTGTGCCCATTATTTTTAGTTAAAACATATCACCACTCTTGCAACCAATACTGCCTTCACCAGAAAAATCACGAAGGAAAATGTATAAAAGAAAAATACTTCAAATGTTCAATGAGTCACGGAAAATTTGTTCAGTAAGTGCATGGCATAAATTCAACATCAACTTCCAATCTGATTAATCAAAAGGTCGTGAACGTAGCCCAACACGACATGCAAACCAGCCTCCCATCCATTGACTGTCTACATTTCCTGCTGCCTTGACAAAGTAGCCAGCATAATTAAGGACCCCATGCACCCTGGACATTCTCTCTTCCACCTTCTACCATCAGGAAAAGATACAAAAGCCTGAAGTGATGTGACAACCAACACAAGAAAAGCTTCTTCCCTGAAGCCTTCAGACTTTTGAATGGACCTACCTTGCGTTAAGTTGATCTTTCGTTACATTCAAGCTATAACTGTAACACTACATTCTGCAGTCATTTCCTTCTCTATGAACAGTATGCTTTGTCTGTATAGTGTGCAAGAAACAATACTTTTCACTGTATGATAGTACATATGATAATAATAAATCAATTCAAAAAACAAGGGCAGTTCTTCACCTTCCAATCAGAAAAATCAATTCCTTGGATATCAGTGCAAACAATGAACTTAGAAAATAAATACACCTTTAGTGTGAGAAACCACAATTTCTCTGCCTTCTGTTGAAGCACACTTGTGCAGGCATTAGCATGTTCCATTGGGAATTCTTCATATATAAGCCATATACGTGTCTTTATGACAAACCTGCAATCTTACTTGGGATTTCATAATTTCCACTTGTACCATTATGAGAATAATGAATTTGAAGAAAGTATTTAAAAATTGATTCTTGATCTGGAAGATTACAGTGGTCAGCACTACTGTCTCTCAGTGCCAGGGACCTGGGTTTAATTCCCAGCTAGGGTCTCTATCTGTATGGAGTCTGCCCATTTTCCCATTTCTGTGTGGATTTCCTCCCACAATCCAAAAAGTAAAGTTTATTCGTTACAAGTAAGGCTTACATTAACACTGCAATGAAGTTACTGTGAAATTCCCCTAGTCGCCACAATCCAGTGCCTCTTAGAGTCAATGTATCTGGCTAGCATTTTTTCAGACTGTGGGAGGAAACTCACGCAGATACAGGGAGAACGTGCAAACTCCACACAGACAGTGACTCAAGCTGGGAACCAAACCCAGGTCCCTGGCGCCGTGAGGCGGCGGTGTTAATCACTGTGCCAGTGCGAAAGATGTGCTGGTTAGGTGCACTGACCATGCTGAACTCTCCCTCAGTGCACACAACAGGCACCAGAATGTGGCAATTCAGGGATTTTTCACAGTAACTTCATTTCAGTGTTAATGCAAGCCAACTTATGACAGTAATAAACAAACTTTTTAAAAAAACTTTAAAACATAACGGATTCTATTAATCTGAACTTTTTCATCAATGCTCACAAGTTCACCACATAATATTTTAACTTGTCAGACATTTATATTAAAGTACATGACAGGTATCCCACTGACTCATCCATAGATATTACCAGTGGTGAGTGATGCAGAGAGCAAGACCAACTCTTAACAGTTAATTGTAGAAAAGTGAGAAAGCAACAATCATATTCAGGGTTGCCAATATTTTAACACCAAAGAACATATATGCGTAGCATAAAAACACTCATTCCTCTTATTCCTCTACAGTTATTGTGCAGTCTTTATTGACGTAAAATCAAAGCCCACTGTTCAACTGGACATTCTATAAAGTGACGATGGGTGAGCTCAGCCACAGTGGAAGTAGACTGTTCAAATTGTTTTCAACAAACAATTACATAACTTTTGGCTGCATTGAGATTTTGTAACTTCCTGTCATAAAGGCCATAAATTTTACGTCACCAATAAATTTGCAGCTCAACCTGGAGCTCTATTTCCAATCACAACATCTCCAATAATGAAACAGTCGGTCAGCCTACAGCAGGAGCTGGATAATACACAGGCTATGACAGGTAACGTTTGTTCAACAGATAGGCTAGGTAACAATGATTTTAATTAGAAAGCACAACCATCTTCAAAACCTTCAACATTTTGATGGTCTCCAGTGCCCAAATGTTTAACGAGATCAGATGTACAAATTCTGACTGCAAAGTTAGAGGGGTTGAATCCATGACGTATGTTCTGACCTCACAAAGCCGACCTTCTTCAATCAAGATTCGGGTAGATGCTGGGTGTCACCACTCCCCTGGTTGCAGTTGCAACACTCAAGAACCTTGACACTATTATCGGGATCAATATCCATCGCCTCTGCTACTTGAGTACAATAGCTGCAGAATGCATGATATACTCGACGTAGTGCAGCAGATCGCCAATGTTATTCCAACAGCCATGACTTCTGATGCAGCCTCTACCATCACAAGTAGCAGTGTTGTGGTAACACCGTGATCTCATTCCAAGGCACACATCATCATCTTTTCTAGACATACATACATCACTGCTTCATAATCAATAGGGAATTCTAAAAGATTATGGAGTAACATTGTGTGATCCCTATCTCCAATGCCTTTGCAAACAGCAAACATCTGTGTCAACAAATGTAGTTAAGTCAGTGTCCTATGTCAAAAGAGAATTCTATAAGGCTCTGAAGGGGGAAAAAAATGCAGGACTAAGGGTGAAAAGGCAGGAGTGGAACTGGTTGAGTAGCTCTTGCGTAGACTCAGGATGGATAAGATGAGCTAAATGGTAACAGTATAGAACATAGAACATTACAGCGCAGAACAGGCCCTTCGGCCCACGATGTTGCGCCGACCAGTTACAAAAACAATGACCCACTAGCCTATACCAATCCCTTTTCGTCCATAAACCTATCCAGAGATCTCTTAAACGCCCCCAAACTAGACGCATTTACAACTGCAGCAGGCAGGGCATTCCAATCCCTCACCACCCGCTGGGTAAAGAACCTACCCCTGACATCCGTCCTGTAGCTACCCCCCCTTAATTTAAAGCCATGCCCCCTCGTGCTAGCTTTCTCCATCCGAGGAAAAAGGCTATCACTATCCACCCTATCTAAACCTCTAATCATCTTATATGTTTCAATAAGATCCCCTCTTAGCCGCCTTCTTTCCAACGAAAACAACCCTAGATCCCTCAGTCTCTCCTCATAGGACCTCCCCACCATACCAGGCAACATCCTAGTAAACCTCCTCTGCACCCTCTCCAACGCCTCCACATCCTTCTTGTAATGCGGGGACCAGAACTGCACACAGTACTCCAAGTGCGGCCGCACTAGAGTAGTGTACAGTTGCAACATTACACTGCGACTCCTAAATTCAATCCCCCTACCAATAAACGCCAAGACACCGTACGCCTTCTTGACAACCTTATCTACTTGATTCCCAACTTTCAGGGATCTATGTACACACACACCTAGATCCCTCTGTTCATCCACACTATTCAAAGTCCTCCCGTTAGCCCTATACTCGACACATCTGTTGCTCCTGCCAAAGTGAATTACCTCACACTTCTCCGCATTAAATTCCATCCGCCACCTCTCGGCCCAGCTCTGCAACCTATCTAAGTCTCCCTGCAGACTATGACACCCTTCCTCACAATCTACCACACCTCCAACTTTGGTGTCATCAGCAAATTTACTAATCCACCCAACTATACCCTCATCCAGATCATTAATAAAAATTACAAACAACAGTGGCCCCAAAACAGATCCCTGAGGCACACCACTCGTAACTGCACTCCATGATGAATATTTACCATCCACCACCACCCTCTGTCTCCTATCTGATAGCCAATTCCTGATCCAACTTCCTAGATTACCCACAATCCCATACATCTGCATGGGAAGCAATCATTCTTGATTCTGATCTTTAAGCTATTTTCACTGTAATTGAAAGTTTCAAGTTATATTTGAAGTAAAGAATCTCAAATTTCAGAAACATTCAAGGGACGTTTAATGGATATCAACACGGAGGAAATAAATATATCGTGTACACCATTTGAAAACTCACCACCTTTGGAAAGTTCTAGGCAAAACTCTTGAGACTACGAAGTAGCGTCCCAATAAGTGCCATGAACAAGATCGGTATTCAACTGTTGTTATGTTATGCAAACGTAGCAGAATATAAATTTGTTTAACAACAAAAAAAGCTTGGATATGGTTCTAAATTGTTTTGTACAGATGCATAATGATATGGTTGAGGAAAAGCAGATGGCACAATTTGTGGGTTTCTGCCATTTCACCACATTCTTATCACTCAAAATTAATGCATTTAAAGTATTCTGAAAAATAAGCAGCTGTTGTATTTGTTCTTATAAATTGATTTTTTGTTAAAGTATTTTTACTGCATGTTACATCTGCACATTGAACCCACAGTTCTCTACTCTAAAAAACAGCAATTGTGTTTCATTGCAGTTGAGACTATTTTTATTTGGATTTAAAAAAAAAGGTCAGGTAAGGTTTAACCATGAAACAAAACATTTAGATTCCTCTGCAGCAGGTAAAGTAAGCCCTGCATATTTAAGAGTGCTACTAATTGGCTTGGTTAATGTTCTTGAAGCTTGGGTTAGTGATATCAATAACCTCGTGAACATCTTCATCAGGATAATTTACAAATAAAGCAATCAAAAGGTGCAGTGTGGGAAACATTAGTAATGTACTGCACACTGCAAATCATTTTTTCTTCACCTCTTCAGGTCAGACCATTGTCCCTCCATCAAATAAAGTGGCCCATAGACAAAACATGCCTTAACCAGTTCAATGTCCAAAACAAAACAGATGTACAAACAAATTTCCAAAAATCAAAGCTGTGTTCTATGCAGCCAATCCTTTTTTCCAACATCTTCCACGCTTCAGGTACCTCCTGAATAGAACAATTTTGTGCAATTGCACTCACATTCTTCTCACAGCTGTGTGTTTCTTCAATCGAGGTCTCAGACAGCAATGGTTCCATTAGATTTCTGGCAGGGTCAGCAACCTGCATCAGACCCAACACCTCAAACTACCCAGTCGCTTTGTTCCCCAAATGAAGCTCATTTTATATCAATGTTCTAGCCCTGATTGCAACCAGTAGAGTGAATTCATATTACTTGACTGAGTTAAGCTCAGTTGCAGCTTTAAATTCATACAATACTGTAGCCCAATGTTTCAACTTATTTTTGCTTGAAGCCTTTTTAAAGGACTTAAAACTTGTTAAAAAAGAACTGATTCCCAATTGAGCTTTGGTTTGTTCCACAATTATTCTAATGTGGCACAGTACTATACAGTAAAAATGACAAGAAGCGATTGATTAAAACAGCCAATAACATTCTGAACTATGAATCAGAGCACAGAAGTAGCCATTAAGCTGCTTGTGCCTGTGCCAATTCTTTTGAAAGAGTTATCCAATAGTTACTCTCGCCTCCTCTTTCACCATTTGAAAGTTACTAATCGGCCTGCTTCTGTCACTCTTCCAGGTAATGCATTTCAGATCATAAATCGGTACAGAAATATCCTCATGTCTGGCTTTGACTATTTTATCAATCAACTTAAATACGTGTTCACTCGTTACCTATCTCCACCATCAGAAACATCTGTGCCTTATTTTCTCAAGTAAAATCATTGATATGTTGAACATCCGTTAAATTTCCCCTAAAGTTTCCCTCCTCTGAGAAGAGCAGATTGGCCACTCTCCCCACATAACCTAAGTCCAGGACATAATTTCAGTAAATCTCATATTAAGCCTCGCCAATGCCTTTCATCCGTTCAGTAAAATGAATCTACATTTTTCCATTAGTACAAAATTTAGTTGATATATGAACTCTGATTTGACTGAGCCTGTTAAAAATGAAATTTAGCGAATAGAGAAACGAGAGATGCCGCAGATTCAAGTTGCTTCCTGGTGCTTGCCTTAGCATCAAAATCCCAGAATAACTTAAAAATGAAAATACCTGTGTGCATTGTCTTCTTCTGTCGAGTCTCATATCATTCTTTGTGGAGTATCTAGCTGCAAAATCACAGCGCTCTACAAAAACAAAAAAAAAGCACATATTATTTTAAAATGTCAGAATATGAAAGATATTGATTAGCTGCTTCTTAGTTATTGCCACATCGGGTTGACATTAAAAGAGCAAGGTCACAGTGAACTACAATTTTGTCAAGTGTTTCATCAAGCTCTTAAGTTTGAAGGAGAAAAATGGATGTCCACAATTTTAAAACTTGGACCCATCAATATAGCACTGCTTGGAGCACACCTAAATGTTTTAAGCTACCAATCACCAGCAAAATTCAAAAATAAGGCTAATAAGCAGATTTGTTCTGATATAGCTTTGCGATTGAAACAAATCGGGAAAGTCTGCATATTTAAAATACAAATATAACTCAATTCGAAGACTGTTTCTACATTTATTCCCATGTGAATCTACTTTATTTTGTTATATTTTCCTAAGTTTAATAATTTCACATCTCTGCACTCAAACCGGTTAATGCAAACATTATGTTGTAATAAGTTTACCCCCACTCCTTGTTTTGAAATTATCAAAGGTTATTGGGGGTAGGTGAAACGTGGTGTTGAGGCTACCTACAATCAGATCAGCCGTGATCTTATTGAAAGACAGAGCAGGTTTAAGGGACTGAATGGGCCTCTCCAGCTCCAAATTCATATGCTCCTGTGTTCATACGACAGTCATGATGTGGAGATGCCAGCGC
Source organism: Carcharhinus amblyrhynchos (assembly GCF_965287045.1). Taxonomy (NCBI): domain Eukaryota; kingdom Metazoa; phylum Chordata; class Chondrichthyes; order Carcharhiniformes; family Carcharhinidae; genus Carcharhinus; species Carcharhinus amblyrhynchos. Next base: position 30,935,007 of record NC_137338.1, read on the forward strand.
TGAACTGGGGTAAACACAGTAAGAAGTCTCACAAATTCAGGTTAAAGTCCAACAAGTTTATTTGATAGTGAACGCCACAAGCTTTTGAAATGTTCTTCCTTCGTCAGGTGAGTGGAAAGTTCTGATCAGAAACAGGATATATAAAAGGCACACACAGTTTACAGAATACTGCGAGTCTTTACAGCTAATCTGCTATTCAAGTCTTAAAGGTGCAGACAATGTGAGTGACAATAGCATTAAGCATAGGTTAAAAGAGATGTGTATTGTCTCCAGACAAGACAGTAAGTGAGATGTTGCAAGTCCAGGGGATTTACAGATAGTGTGACATGAACCCAAGATCCCAGTAGAGGCCATCCTCATGTGCACAGAACTTGGCTATCAGTTTCTGCTCAGCGACTCTGCGCTGTCGTATGTTGTGAAGGCCGCCTTGGAGAACATTTACCTGAAGATCAGAGGCCGAATGCCCTGACTGTTGAAATGTTCACCTGGTGATGTCTTGCCTGGTGATTGTCGAGCGGTGTTCATTCATCCACTGTCGTAGCGTCTGCATGGTCTCCCCAACGTACTATGTTTCAGGACATCCTTTCCTCCAGTGTATTAGGTAGACAACATTGGTCGAGTTGCAAGAGTATGTGCCGTGTACCCGGCGGATGGTGTTCTCGTGGGCGAGGATGGCATCCGTGTCAATGATCCGGCACGTCTTGCAGAGGTTGTTGTGGCAGGGTTGTGTGGTGTTGTGGTCACTGTTCTCCTGAAGGCTGGGTAGTTTGCTGCACACAATGGTCTGTTTGGGGATGTGAGAATGGCCCTGGCGAGATGTTCATCTTATCAATGACATGTTGAAGACTCCGGAGAAGATGTCGTAGCTTCTCCACTCTGGGGAACTACTGGACGACGAAGAGTAGTCTGTCCAGTATTTCCCTGTGTTTGTCTTCTGAGGAGGTCGGTGCGGTTTTTCGCTGTGGTGCACCAGAACTGTCAATCTATGAGTCGAGCGCCATATCCTGTTCTTATGAGGACACCTTTCAGCGTCTGAAGGGGTCTATCGCAATCCTCATCTGAGCGGATCCTGTGTATATGGAGGGCTTGTCCGTAGGGGATGGCTTCTTTAACACATTTAGAGTGGAAGCTGGAGAAGTGCAGCATCATGAGGTTATCTGTGGGCTTGTGGTACATTGAGGTGCTGAGGTGACCATCCTTGATGGAGATGCGCGCGTCCAAGAATGCAACCGATTCCAGAGAATCGGTGACCCTGATGGTCGGACAGAACTTGATGATGTCATATAGTTGTTTCAGTGATTGTTCACCAAGAGTCCAAAAGGAAGAAAATGTCACTGATGTATCTAGTGTATAGCATCAGTTGAAGGTCCTGTGCGGTGAAGTCTTGTTTGAGCCTGTGCATGAAGATGTTGGCATACTGAGGTGCAAATTTGGTCCCCATGGCTGTTCTGTGCCTGGATGAAGAACTGGATGTTGAAGGTGAAGACATTGTGGTCCAGGATGAAGCAGATGAGTTGTAAAATTGCATCTGAAAACTGGCAGTTGTCGACAATGAGCACTGAGGCAGCTGCAGCAATGCCATCGTCGTGGGGGGATGCTGGTGTAGAGCGCTGAGACATCCACTGTGACAAGGAGTGCCCCTAGTTCAACTGCTCCATGTGTGCTGAGTTTCTGTAGGAAGTCCGTAGTGTCACAACAAAAGCTGGGGGCTCTTTGTACAGTGGGTTTCAGGATGCCCTCGATGTAGCTGGAGAGGTTCTCGCACTGGGTCCCACTGCCTGATACGATGGGACAGCCAGGTGTGTTTGCCTTGTGTATCTTTGGGAGGCAGTAGAGATCGCCAACGCAGGGAGTGTGAGATGAGAGCATGAAGAGTGCTCTGAAGGTCCGGATCAAAGGTCTTGATCAGAGTGCTGAGTTAATGGGTGTGTTCTTTGGTCAGATCTGTGGGTAACTGTCTATAGTGTTCCTCATTGTTCAGTTGGTTGGTACACTTTGCAGTAATCCGTTCTGTTCAATATGACGATGGCCCCTCTTTTGTCTGCTGTTGCCTGAATTTGCAACATCTCACTTACTGTCCTGTCTGGAGACAACAGGCATCTCGTTTAACCTATGCTTAATGCTATCTCCACTCACATTGTCTGCACCTTTAAGACTTGAATAGCAGATTAGCTGTAAAGACTCACATTCCAATCAGCATTCTGTAAACTGTGTGCACCTTAACATGCCCTGTTTCTGATCAGAATTCTCCACTCACCTGATGAAGAAACAGTGTTCTGAAAGCTTGTGGCATTGCCTATCAAATAAACCTGTTGGATTTTAACCTGTTGTGAGACTTCTTACTTCATAAGATCGATCAGGGATCAATATATTCAATGTCAGAAATGAAACTTTTGAAAAAGAGCAACATAATGCCTGAAACACCGACTTGTACTATGTACTGAAATGTCCTATTACATTCTTTTCAACAACTGCCTTCATAACATGCATGCATTAGCCAATTTAAAACATAAGCCATAGGAGCAGGAGAAGATCATTCAGCCCATCATCTGCTCTGCCATTCCATTTACTAGCTGATCTGATACGAAAATTCTCAATTCCCTTTTCCTGCTTTTTCCCCATAGCCCTTGATTCCCTTACTGATTAAAATAGAGGATTGGTGCAATTTGCACACAAGTAATCTGAAGAACAAGTTGCCACGATCCTCAGTGTTAATCTGATTGCAGCAAATCTCAAAATTTGTTAATATACTTAAAACTGTGCTAGTACAACAGAGATCCACCAGAGGAAGCCACAACATAATTGGCACATGTGTGACTGCAAGTTACTCAGGGAATCACTACATAATTCAGTCCTGGTTTTACCTCCTTGTGCAACATCATGAATTAAAATAGAGCCTTTCTGGGAGTTCACAAATATTGAGGGACAGTTACCAATATTGCCAAAACTGAAAATTTCCCAAATTGAGTTATTCAATAAAAGCTGAAATACACATTTAAATGTTCCCCCAAAATTGACCCTAGGAAATAATTGGACCACCCTTGCGATATTTTTGAAATCTCAGAACATGAAATAAAAACTCGAAAACGCCTTTTAATTTTGAATCAAGTCTCTGGCACTGGCAAGTTGAATGGCCTTTAGTTCCTTGATCAATTTTCGCACAATTCCAGACATAGGTTTGGGCTCACAATTCCATCCTTCTCCCAGGCTAAGTCTGAGATTAAAACTGTGATCTCAAGCATGGTCATAGTTGATTGCAAGATGAGCTTCTGACCACATATTTACACCATCAGCCACATCACCTATTTAAACCTCCATAGTTTTACCTTGGCTTCACCTACCTCAGCCCATCTGTTGCAGAAACCCTCATCCATGCCTGTGCTATTCCTGGACTCAACTATTCCAACATATTGCTGGCTGGTCTTCCCCATTCTGCCTGCCAGATACTTGAGGCCACCCAAAACTCTGCTACCCAATTCTTAACTTCAACCAAATTGCATTCATCTATTCCTTGTGTTTAAGAACTTTCACTAGCTCCCAGTCAAGCAACAGCACCATTTTAAAATCTCAAATGCCTCCAAAGCCTTGTCCCTCCCTATCTCTAATTTCTTTCCAACGATTAATTTCCAGAATCACAATCCCTACAGTGCAGGAGGCCATTCGGCCTATTCAGTCTGCACGGACACTACAAAAGATCATCTTACCCAGGCCCAACCCTGCTCTATCCCCATAACCCCACACATTTATCCCACCAATTTGATTTATTATTCGCACACAGACAATCACCCAAGGGTGGAATCAAACCCTGGTCTCTGGCACTGTGAGACAGCATTGCTAATCACTGTGTCACCATGCCACCCAGGAAATCCACGCTGCTCTCATTCTGACCTTGAGTGCCCCCATTTTAAATTGCTCTATCACTGATGCCAAAGCATTAAGCTATCTAGGCCTTAAGCTCTGGAACACTCTCCCTACAACTCTTCAGCTTTCTACCTCATTTTCCACCTTTCAGTCACTTAGAAGTAACCTTGTGACCAACTTCTAGTCATTTGACTGGATATTTCCCTCTGTGGTTTGTTATTCAAAACCTATTAAAAAACAGTCTTGCAAATGTCAACTGACCCAGCAACCACAGCCTTATGGTGTGAAAGAATCTGAGACATTCACTAGTCTTTTCTGAAAAGGTGTTTGCACATTTCATTTCTGAATCACCTCGCTGTAATTTGAAGGCTGATGTTTCCATTTTAAACAGTTCAATTTGAATACTTCTCTCCTTCTAAATTACAAGCTGTTTTCAATCCTTTTATCCTTGGTATTATTTATTTTGTCAACCAATTCAGGTACCTCTTTTTAATTACTTTAATCAATATTCAAGTTCCGTAATGAAGCCCAATTAAAAGTATGGCAAATTCTGTGGAAGATTATATACGGCAGACATGCTTCAATGCAGATAAATATGAAGTAGCACATTTGCAAAATAATGAAAAGCAATGCAAGATTCTTAACAAAGAAACAAGAAAAATCAAAAGGGATAAATATATTGACTCTCAAAGAGAAAAATGTGTTCTATACAGAGGACTTCAATATAAAACACAGAAATAATATTGAATTTGCTCAAGATGGTCTGGTCACGATTTAAACAGCATAGTTCCTGAAACCAGCAAAGTAAGAGAAAGCATCATGATTCTCAAGAACAATATCAGAAAACAAAAGTTACAGGTGTGCAGAGGTTTGAAATACTGCCCCCATGCCAGTGGAGTAGATAAACAAAGAAAATAAACAAAAGATTGTCAGAATAAGCAGTGCAATCATTTCAACTGGGTGACAAATTGGTAACAAGGATGCAATTGACTTGAGATTTATCATAAAAAGATCAAAAATTAAAATAACCCCAGAGAACAAAAGGGAACTCTTCACCAGAAGTAAATTTTAATGAAGACTTTTTATGACCATTTCGTAACCACCAAATATTTTAACCTGATTCAATATTCCTCTACAACCCCCAGCTAATTTACCCTTTTACCTCACTTTCCATATACAGTCCATTACTCTATTATTCCATTTTGTTGCCTACTTAGCATGTGTGTTTTGTTGGAAATTGTCACAAAAATTCAAGATAAATACAAGTGACCACCATCCCCAGTGCCTTCACTACATAATTTGGATGGTCACTCACGTAAATGTCAAGGTAAATTACCCAGAGTAGGTATCATAACAACTTTGACAACATGTGCTGATACTGGTTCTTCCTCACTTTCATTTAGACACTGATTTAATTGGATTAATTGAAATTGCTCATTATTACTTATGTCTTGTCTGTACATATGCTTGTGAACTTACTCATAATGTGTGAAATGGTCTCTGCAGTATAATGGTATTTTAAGCTGCTAATCCACACTGCCCCATCTAAAGCCAAATGCCACATTTGGGAATCAGTATTTTTTCTTACCTTTTCCTAAAATAGCTGAACCCTCTTGTTAACCTTGCCTTATACTTGCTTGTTAATTTGAGACAAATTACTTTGTTTTTCATGTTATGTTGATTCAACGTAGTCTGCTTCAACTTTTGCTGACAATTGAAAGGTTACTACTTTCAACTCACCCAAGTTTTCCATCATTCTCCAAAGAAAGTGTATCCTTCAAAAGGCATTTCTTTAGCTTTTGGGGGAAACCAAGCATTTTGGATTCACGTCACAATTCCCACAGTGCAGTAAGGGAGGGAGTTCTAGGATATAGATCCAGCAACAGGCAAAGAACTGCAACATAGTACTAAATCAGGTACTTAGTGGGGAACTTTCAGATGGTGCTGTTCTCATGCAATTCCTGCCTTTGTTCTTCTTGGTAGTAGTGGCCATGGTTTTGCAAAGTCCTATCAAAGGAGGCTTAGCAAGTTGTTAAACTGCATTTTATACATGATACAAAAATCTGCACCTGTGCCATTAGTGGAGTAAGTTTACATTTAAGGTTTACACTGGGCAGCAAGCAAGCTTTCTACAGATAGTGTCAAACTTCTTCAGTGTTGTTGGAGCTGCACTCATCCAAGCAAGTGGTAACACCACAGTCCTAACTGGCTAGTCCAGTTCGATTTCAAGTCAACTATAATATCACACAACCTCACTGCTTACCAGATCAAGCTCAAATGTTGTCAAAATCTTGCTGCACATAGGTCAAATGGGATCAAGGAGTATAACATCAAGGGTAAGACTCTTAGCAGTGTAGAGGATCAGAAGGACCTTGGGGTCCGGGTCCATAGGACTCTTAAATCGGCCTCACAGGTATAGGATGTGGTCAAGAAGGCATATGGCGTACTGGCCTTCATCAATCGAGGGATTGAGTTTAGGAGTCGGGAGATAATGCTGCAGCTTTATAAGACCCTAGTCAGACCCCACTCGGAGTACTGTGTGCAGTTCTGGTCACCTCATTACAGGAAAGATGTGGAAGCTATTGAAAGGGTGCAGAGGAGATTTACAAGGATGTTGCCCAGATTGGGTGGCATGCCTTATGAGGATAGGTTGAGGGAACTCGGTCTTTTCTCCCTGGAGAGACGAAGGATGAGAGGTGACCTGATAGAAGTTTATAAGATGTTGAGAGGTATAGATCAGGTGGATTCTCAGAAGCTATTTCCCAGGGCTGAAATGGTCACTAGAAGAGGACACAGGTTTAAGGTACTGGGGAGTAGGTCCAGAGGGGATGTCAAGGGTAAGTTTTTCACTCAGAGGGTGGTGGGTGAGTGGAATCGGCTGCTGTCGGTGGTGGTGGAGGCGAATTCATTCGGGTCTTTTAAGAAACTTCTGGATGAGTACATGGGATTAAATAGGATTGAGAGTTGTAGGTAGGCCTAATAGGTAGGGATATGATCAGCGCAACTTGTGGGCCAAAGGGCCTGTTTGTGCAGTAGTTTTTCTATGTTCTATGGGCATGAATAGCTTCAGCTTCTGGGAAGTTGAGAATGGTGTTAAACACTGCACAATAATCCGTGAATATTTATAAATCTGGCCTTATGATGATGAGGTGGTTAGTGGTGAAGTAGCTGAAGCTGGTTGGACCATCTGCCTTTGTACAAGATGCGACTCAAATCAGTGGAGCACTTTTCTCCAACAGCCACTGATTCCAATTTTGCTCATGATCTTTGATGGTAAACCCAGCCAAATGCTGCTACATGCAAGATCAGACACGGTCAACTCACATCCCGAATTCAGCTTCATTATCCACATTTGGGCTAAGACTTTAATGAGCTCTGAAATGGAACAGCCTTGGCAATGTCACTTGATATACCTTTTGATGACATCTTCCGTCACTTTGCTGATAACTGAGTGTAGACTCGTGAACTGGCAGGGTTGGATTTGTCTACTTTAGTGGACAGGATACAGCTCAGTAATTTTCCAACATGTTAAGAAGATCCCAGTGTTGGAGGGGCAATAATTCAAGAATGCACTAAGACTAAGACAAACTACACACCAACTGAGCTTGGCAGTCTGTGGAATATAACTCCACTGCAGTGAAAAACCTGATTTAATAGTGATCAGGCTGCTCGTTGGACCTTCAAGGCAATTTATAAAGACACTGGACAGTATCAGACTTTTCCAAGTGCAGTCTACTAATATTAAAAGATAAATCTAAGCATTCACTTTGCTAGATGCTGGCTCTAAAGTTGCTATAAAAGGCAGCAATAGAGTGAAGTCATGACAGTACAGGTTTAACAATGAAGTCAGCTTATTTGATTTAATTTATCACATGTATTAGTATACAGTGTATTGTTTTCTGCGCTCTACAGACACAGAATACCAGATAGAAAGGAAAAGAGTGCAGTGACAACAGAACATCTTATAGATGCAGTAATAAGAGAACATCTTCACAGACAGTTACAGCCGCCAATATTAATCCTCTCAAATTTCAAGGAAAAACTTAATTTACCATAAAACTATAGATTATAGTTTATCAAAATCTATTTATATGGTTATTCTGACAGCTAAAACACTTACAGGAATTTAAGCTTTTGTAGAAACACATTTATCACTGCCAGCACAAAAAGTGTGCAACCTTTGAAAAAACATCTGTCATTCACGAAATTCCATGTTATTTTACTAAACAAAGTAAAAATCTAAAAAGGCGAAAGACACAGAACCATCAAATAAAAAAAATTATGATTCCCACATTTTGTTGCAAATTTCTGGCATTGTATTGCTTATTTCTTTTTCCAAATCAAAAGCTGTTCACCCGCATAACTTTTACCTACACATCTCCCTCCCAAAAGGCCATAAAACTTCATTCATTGAAGCTTCCAGATCACTTTGTCTGTTTTGATACTGTGATCAACTTTGAGGTTTTATGGACAAATAAACCAAGGTATTCAAACGGTCAGTCCAATAACTTTGAAATTCGCTTCAATGCTGTGAAAAGCATGGCCTCTCGCACTCAAAACTTCTGATAAAATACTGCAGATTACACTAGTACATGAGCAAATGTGAAACCAAAATATTATCTAGAGAAAGGGCAGGTATGCAAAACCAATTTAACCAGATGTCTACTGAAAAACTAGTGCCAAGATCAATTGATTTAAAAAATGTAATTACAGATAAGAAAAGCATTACAAGAGTGCAATTTCAGTTAGTTAGCCCCTTCAATCCAAACATTTTGCATAGTGAAAAATCAAGAACAACGGCTAAAGACAATTTATGTTAACATATAAGTTTTGTTGGCCGGTTTAAGTTTAAAAAACTAATAGCTGAAATTATAAGCCAGGAAACGTTCCTGCCTAATATGAAATTTGATTCAGCTACAGGAAAAGTTTATACTTCAATACTGAATATAAATTGCAATCTTTGAGAATTCAAAATTTATTAACATCTAAAAAGGGTCTCACATTTCAGCGCTTTGAAGTATTCACTAGATTAGTAGAAGTCACTCTATCACTTCTGCACCGGCGTCCACTCAAGACCCTGTGCACTGATGCAAAAGTTGTAATCTTACATCTGTCATGTAGCACCATGGTCTATCAAATGTCTTACACCAGTGTCTGCAAACAACAATATGCATGAATATCCTAAGTGGTTAACAAATTGGGGAAGAAAATCAGACACTAGGTTAGATAAAACCATTCAATGATAGAAGGGTGAGTCAAAAGCTTGGACAGGGAAGCGTTGCCGAAAGATGTAGAAAATAAAGGGCTGAGGGGGAGCTGGATAGTGGGGTGAAGGGGTGATGCAAATTAAAACCAGAGCTAGAAAATTTGAATATCTAAATTCATATAACAAAAAGTAAGATCGACATGCATACTAAAAGGGGAAAAAAGGCTTTGCTGACAAGGCGAGTTGAGGATAGACAAGAGGCAGCTCCACTGGAGCACCACCACTGGTATGAACTAGTTAGGTTGAATGGCCATTTCTATGCAATCCTACACAATATCTAAAAAACATTTAGGACAAAATATAGGATTGGCAGGGGTTGCAAAAATAGTTGGAGCAGACCATTTAGAACTATTCAAGGATGAATCGGATTTAATGCTTAATGGGAAGGGGAACTAGTGAGGTCAACAAGGGCAAGGGTGAAGGACAAGCTGTACTTTGTGCAGGATAAAAATACATACAACTGGGATTTATGGATGACTGAAAGTCAAGCAAGATCATTGAAGTAGTTGAGTCTGAAGGTGACAAAAGTATGCAATGTTTGTTTCAGTCGTGGAAGGTTCAGTTTAGAACAGTAGAAGGCAAAATTGAGTAGACACAGGCTTACATACTGCTGGAAATGACAGGACACTAGACATTCAGCCTACCAGCTTTTGGTTTCAACATAAGCATGCTCAAAGAGCAGAATGGCAGCAAAGTCAAAAGGGAAATGAGCTCTTCAATTCTGCATTTTTGTAGCTTCCAGGAAGAGAGGCAATAGCTACTTGTATACCCTGCTAACTCGTGTGCTAAGACTTCCAACTTCCATTACATGATTCTCACAGCTGTCAGCAACTCTAGAGCATATCTGTCAGATTCTCTTCGGGTTACTGCCAGAAAGGCCTGTAAAAACTCTGTCATTGTTGTTGGCTGAACAAAACCTGCGCATCAGAAGCCAACTGCTTAAGGACTCAAACAAATACAATGCAAAAATTAAACTGCATTTATCCAGGGAGTGTAAATGAATGTCAATTCCTCAAAGGTTTATTTATTCAAAGTTAGCTTCTGTGGCTGCCAGAGGCTGAATTAAAGCAAGTGTTTACAATCAGTTCAAGGAAAATACAAAACTACCAAAAATAATAGAAAAGGCAGAGCCAAACAGCATATTAAACTAAAACAAGCAAATTTATTTTTAAAAATAGCACCACAAAGCAAAAAAAACTTGTAGGTAAAAATTAACCAGCAGGGCCACAGTCAACAGTGCCACAAAGTGACTGAGCTAAGCAGGGTGCAATACATGCTCTTTGGGAACTCGAATGAGTGGCCCAGCAGAGGGTTAAAATTGATTGTCCTTTTGACAAAGACAGTACTTGTTTTGGTGTCAGCCATGGGAGTTGGGTCAGGGGAGGTTAGTGGTGGAGTGGAGCAGTGTCACTGCAGGAAAATACATTGCCTGTTTAAGATCTTACTCCTGGTGGCTCCCTCAGCATCTACAGTTTTCTGATACCTTTCCTACATTTTCTGGCCACTTACAAGTCAAGGATTACTAAATCACAGCAGGTTAACCAACCACTTGTGGGAATGGGGGTGGTGGTAATTTAATCAAAACCTGCTCCAACCCCCAATCTCCTCAATTAACACAAGCACATATTCACCAGGGATTACTGAACAGAAACCAGTAACAAAAATTTTTATTGTATTTCTCTCCTTCGTGCAAGTTTACATCGAAACATAGAAAGCAGAAACAGCGGACAGCAGAGAGAGAGGGAGCAGAGTGAAGGCTGAAGTGCTTTGGCTCAAAACGGGCAGAGGCAAGAATAGGTTATTTTCTTTTCGTAAAGTTTATCCTTGTTTTTCCCCCAGAGTAAAAAAACAAAAATACCAGGCAAGATGTTGGAATGCTCCTCTTGCAGGATGTGGGAGATCAGGGACACCTCAGTTATCCCTGACAACAACACCTGTAAAAGATGCATCCAGCTGCAGCTGCTAGGGAACCGGAGAAGGAGCTTGATGACCTCCGTCTAATTCGGGAGGATGAGAAGTATATAGACAGTAGCTTTAGGGAGGTAGTTACACCTAAGCAGCAGAGCATAGGAAATTGGGTTACTGTAAGGAGAGGAAATGGAAGTGTGAAAGGAAAAGCAGAGCAGGGTTCTCCTGTGGCCATTCCCCTCCACAACAGGTATACTGAATTGGATACTGTTGTGGGGGATACTTTACCCGAGACAAGCTGCGACAGCCAGAACTCTGATACTGAGTCTGGTTCTGCAGCGCAAAAGGGTGGGAGGAAGAAGAGCAGAGCGGTTGTGATAGGGGACTCAATGGTCAGAGGTACGGATAGGAGATTGTGGTCGGGACAGAGACTCCTGCATGGTTTGTTGCCTCCCGGGTGCTAAGGTCAGGGATGTCTCTGATCGCGTGCACAGTGTTCTAAAGTGGGAAGGTGATCAGCCAGATGTCATGGTATACATTGGTGCCAATGACGTAGGTAGGAAGAGTGAGGAGGTCCTGAAGAGAGAGTATAGAGAGCTTGGAAGGAAGTTAAAAAGCAGGACCCCGAGGGTAGTAATCTCAGGATTGCCATCTATACTACGTGCCAGTGAGGGTAAGAGTAGGATGCTTGGGCAGATGAACACGTGGCTGAGGAACTGGTGTGGGGGGCAGGGTTTCCGATTCTTGGATCATTGGGACCTCTTCTGAGGCAGGTGGGACCTATACAAGAGACGGGTTACACCTAAACTACAAAAGGGACCACTATACTTGCAGGGACGTTTGCTAGTGTTATTGGGGAGCATTTAAACTAGATTTGCAGGGGGATGGGAACCAGAGTGCCAGAGAAGATAGTGGAGCGGCGGTAAACAGACAGGTTAGTTCAAGCAAAATCACAAATGGAAGGGCTGAGTGTGTTGGAAATAATCTTTTGAGGTGTGTCTATTTCAATGCTAGGAATATTGTGGGGAAGGCAGATGAACTGAAGGCATGGAGTGACATATGGAAATATGACATTATACCATTAGCGAAACTTGGCTACAGGAGGGGCAGGACTGGCAGCTCAATGTTTCAGGGTTCCAATGTTTCAGGCATGATACAGGCAGAGGGATAAAAGATGGGGGGTGGCATTGTTGGTCAGGGAAAATGTTACAGCGATACTCAGGCAGGATAGGTTAGAGAGCTTATCAACAGAGGCCCAATTGGTGGAGCTGAGAAACAGGAAAGGCATGACCACATTAATGGAGTTATATGACAGACCACCCAATAGTCAGTGAGAATTGGAGGAGCAAATCAGCAGAGAGATAGCTGACAACTGCAAGAAACACAAAGTTGTGATAGTAGGGGATTTTAATTTTCCACATAATGATTGGGACTCGCATACTGTTAAAGGCTTAGATGGGATAGAGTTTGTTAAATGTGTTCAGGAGAATTTTCTACATCAGTATATAAAGGTGCCAACTAGAGAGGATGCGATATTGGATCTCCGATTGGGAAATGAATTAGGGCAGGTGATGGATGTGAGTGAGGGTGAACACTTTGGATCCAGTGATCATAATGCCATTAGTTTCAACCTGATCATGGATAAGGATAGAGCTGGTCCTTGGGTTGAAGGTCTGAACTGGAAAAAAGCCAAATTTGATGAAATGAGAAGGGATTTGGGAAGTGTGGATTGGCACAGGCTGTTCTCTGGTAAGGATGTAAGTGGGAAGTGGGAGGCCTTCAAAGGATAATTTCTGAGAGTGCAGAGTTTGTATGTGAAGTTGATAAAGAAGGGGAGGAGAAACTATGAAGCTGGGCTAGCACTTAATATAAAAAAGGATAGCAAGAGTTTTTATAAATATATAAAAAGGAAGAGGCTGGCTAGGGTGAACGTTGGACCCTTAGAGGATGAGAGGGGGGACTTAGTGGTAGGGGATGGGGAAATGGCTGAGGTCTTGAATAACTTTTTTGTTTCGGTCTTCACGGAGGAGGACGTGAATAATTTGTCGGGTGTAAGCGATGAAAAGGTGGTAGGACTGGAGGGCCCGAATGACATTATTGTTACTCGAGAGGCGGTGCTCGACAGACTGGAGGGACTCATTGTGGACAAGTCCCCAGGACCGGATGGAATGCATCCGAGGGTTCTGAAAGAAATGGCGGAGGTGATAGTGGATGCCTTGGTGGTTATTTTCCAAACGTCTCTGGATTCCGGGGAAGTGCCGGAAGATTGGAAAGCAGCTAATGTTATGCCATTGTTTAAGAAGGGTGGCAGGCAAAAGGCAGGGAATTATAGGCCGGTTAGTTTAACGTCTGTTGTAGGTAAAATGTTAGAATCCGTCATCAAGGAGGAAATAGCGAGGCATCTTGAGGGGAATTGCTTGATAGAGCAGACGCAGCACGGTTTCGTTAAGGGGAAGTCGTGTCTGACAAATTTATTGGAGTTCTATGAGGATGTGCCTAGGGCAGTGGATAGAGGAGAGCCGGTGGATGTGGTCTTTCTGGATTTTCAGAAGGCGTTTGACAAGGTACCTCACAAGAGGTTATTACAGAAGGTAAGGGGGCATGGAGTTGGGGGTAGGGTGTTAGCGTGCATAGAGGATTGGCTGTCAAATAGGAGGCAGAGAGTGGGGGTTAATGGGTACTATTCGGATTGGCGGTTGGTGACTAGTGGAGTGCCCCAGGGGTCGGTGCTGGGGCCTCAGCTATTTACCATTTATATAGATGATCTGGAGGAGGGAACCGAGCGTATGGTGTCGAAATTTGCTGATGACACCAAGATTGGTGGAACGGCAAATTGCGCAGAGGGTGTGGAGATCTGCAGAAGGATCTGGATAGGCTGGGCGAATGGGCCAGGAAATGGCAAATGGAATTTAATGTTGGCAAGTGCGAGGTGGTCCACTTTGGTAGGAATAATGGTAGGAAGGACTATTACTTACGTGGCGAAAAACTGCAGCAGGGCCTCGCGGTCCTTGTGCATGAGTCGCAAAAACCCAGCCTGCAGATGCAGCAGGTGGTCAGGAAGGCAAATGGGATGCTGGCCTTCATAGCGAGGGGGATTGAATATAAAAGTAGGGAGGTCTTGCTGCAGCTGTATAGGGCATTGGTGAGGCCGCAGCTGGAGTACTGTGTGCAGTTTTGGTCGCCGCACTTACGCAAGGATATTTTGGCCTTGGAGGGAGTGCAGAGGAGGTTTACTAGGCTGATGCCGGAGTTGAGGGGGTTGAGCTTTGAGGAGAGGCTGAATAAACTAGGCTTGTACTCGTTAGAGTTTAGAAGAATGAGGGGAGATCTCATTGAGACATATAAGATGATGAATGGGATGGATAGGATAGAGGTGGAGAGACTCTTCCTGCTCAGAAAGGACAGTAGGACTAGGGGGCACAGCCTCAAGATAAAGGGGGGGTGGTTTAGAATGGAGTTGAGGAGGAATTTCTTCACTCAAAGGGTGGTGAATCTCTGGAATTCTCTGCCCGTTGAAGTGGTGGAGGCTGCCTCGCTAAATATTTTTAAGTCGCGGGTTGATGGGTTTTTGATAAGCGAGGGGATTAAGGGTTATGGGGAGAGGGCGGGAATGTGGAACTGAGCCACGACAGATCAGCCATGATCTTATTGAATGGCGGGGCAGGCTCGAAGGGCTAGATGGCCTACTCCTGCTCCTATTTCTTATGTTCCTGTCTGGATTAAAGGCAAAGTAAATAGGAATAAGGAACCTTGGTTCTCAAGGGAGATTGTAACACTGATTAAGAGGAAGAGAGACTTGTATGAAACGTACAGGCAGCAAGGAACAGATCAGATGCTTGAGGAGTATAAAAAGTGCAAGACTCTACTTAAGAGGGAAATCAGGAGGGCTAAAAGAAGACATGACGTTGTTTTGGCAGACAGAGTGAAGGAAAATCCAAAGTGCTTCTATAGGTATGTAAGGATCAAAAGGATAGTGAGGGATAAAATTGGTCCTCTTGAAGACCAGAGTAGTAGACTGTGTATGAAACCAAAAGAGATGGGGGAGATACTAAATGGGTTTTTTGTATCCGTATTTATTGAGGAAACGGGCATGGAGTCTATGGAAATAGGGCAAACAGGTAGGGAGGTCATGGAACTTTTACAGATTAAAGGGGAGGAGGTAGTGACTGTCTTGAGGCAAATCGGAGTGGATAAATCCCCAGGGCCGGACAGGGTTTTCCCACAGACCTCAAGGGAGGCTAGCGTTGAACATGCAGGGGCCCTGGCGGACATATTTAAAATGTCAGTATTCACGGGAGAGGTGCCGGATGATTGAAGGGTGGCTCACATTGTTCGTAAAAGGTTCCAAAAGAAATCCGGGAAATTATACGCCAGTAAGTTTGACGTCAGTGGTGGGCAAGTTATTGGAAGGTGTGATAAGGGATAGGATCTACAAATATTTGGATAGACAGGGGCCTATTAGGGAGAGTCAACATGGCTTTGTGCGTGGTAGGTCATGTTTGACCAATCAATTAGAGTTTTTCAAGGAGGTCACCAGGAAAGTGGATGAAGGGAAAGCAGTGGATGTTGTCTACCTGGATTTCAGCAAGGCCTTTGACAAGGTCCCTCTTGGGGAGTTAGTTAGGAAGGTTCAGTCGCTAGTTATACATGGGGAGGTAGTAAATTTAGACACTGGCTCAGTGGAAGAAGCCAGAGCGTGGTTGTGGAGGATTGCTTCTCCAAGTGGAGGCCTGTGACTAGTGGTGTGCTGCAGGGATCAGTGTTGGGTCCATTGTTGTTTGTCATCTATATCAATGATCTGGATGATAGTGTGGTAAATTGGATCAGCAAATTTGCTGATGATACAAAGACTGGAGGTGTAGTGGACAGTGAAGAAGGTTTTCAAAGCAGACAGAGCGATTTGAGCCAACTAGAAAAATGGGCTGTGGAGTTTAACGCAGACAAGTGTGAAGTATTGCGCTTTGGAAGGACAAACCAAAGTAGAACGTACAGGCTAAATGGCAGGACTCTGAAGTGTGCAGTTGAACAGAGGGACCTGGGAATACAGGTACAGAATTCCCTAAAAGTGGCATCACAGGTGGACAGGGTCATAAAGAGTGCTTTTGGTACACTGGCCTTTATAAATCGGAGTATCGAGTATAAAAGGTGGAGTGTTATGATAAGGCATTGGTGAGGCCAAATTTAGAGTATTGTGTATATTAGTTTTGGTCACCTAGTTACAAGAAGGATGTAAATAAGGTTGAAAGAGTGCAGAGAAGGTTCACAAGGATGTTGCTGGGACTTGAGAAGCTGAGTTACAGAGAGAGATTGAATAGGTTAGGACTTTATTCCCTGGAGCGTAGAAGAATGAGGGGAGATTTGATAGAGGTGTATAAGATTTTGATGGGTATAGATAGAGTGAATGCAAGCAGGCTTTTTCCACTGAAGCTAGGGGAGAAAAAAAACCAGAGGGCATGGGTTAAGGGTGAAAGGAGAAAAGTTTAAAGGGAATATTAAGGTGGGCTTCTTCATGCAGAGAGTGGTGGGAGTGTGGAATGAGCTGCCGGATAAAGTGGTAAATGTGGGGTCACTTTTAACATTTAAGAAAAACTTGGACAGGTTCATGGATGAGAGGGGTGTGGAGGGATATGGTCCAAGTGCAGGTCAGTGGGACTAGGCAAAAAATGGTTTGGCACAGACAAGAAGGGCCAAAAGGCCTGTTTCTGAGCTGCAATTTTCTATGGTTCTATGAGTAAGCCATTTGATCACTTGAGACTCATCTGCCAGTAATTTTGATCATGGCTTATCAAATTCCATATCCTGATCCCCACTTCCCCCCATATCCCTTGATCCATTTAGTCTTAACAGCTAAATCTAATTTCTTCTTGAAATCATACATTTTGGCCTCAACTACTTTCTGTGGTAGTGCATGCCACACATTCACCACTCTGGGTAAAGAATTTCTCCTCATCTCAGTCCTAAAAGGTTTACTCCTTATCTTCGAACAATGGCCCCTAATTTTGGACTCCCCTTAATCAGGAACATACTTTCTGAACTGACCTTGTGCAGTTATATTAGAATTTTCTGCAAAATCCCCTTTCACTCTTCTGAATTCCAGTGAATATAATCCTAACTGACTTAGTCTCTCCTCATAGGACAGACCTGCCATCCCAGGAATCAGCCTGGTAACTTTCGCAATACTCCCTCTTACAAGGACACCAAAATTGCACACAGGACTCCAGGTGTGGCCTCACCAATACGCTGTACAATTGCAGTAAAACATCCCTATTCCTTTACTCAAATTCTCTCACTATGAAGGCCAGAGATCAAGCTAGAAACAGATGACCAGTAAGTCATCCAAAAAAGTGGGCCATAATATTTTATATTCACAACAAGGTAACATATTCATCCACTGAGAATATGGCACCATGCAGTCATAACTCTTAAAAGGTTTTTTTTGAGACAGTTTGTTCTTTTTTAATCTACAAAGCTCACACTCCTAAAATGGACAGTGAAAGCAAGCAGGTTTAGAATTTTGGGAAAAAAGGCTCCTAAAAATCCAATTTAAAAGTGAACTTCAAATTAAAACATAAACACAACTGGAAGAATGATAAATAATGGCGTGGACCCTGATTAGCCACTTCCGTGTTTGCAAAAATGAGAAACTAAGTCAAATTAACATTATTCCTAATCAATCTGAGATTCAGTATGGAAACTCAGTATCAGCAATAAGCATTATTTCATGTTAAAAACATAAGACACATCTGGATGTGTTTGATTCTTTATATATCAAAATGCTACTGACAATGCTCGAGACATCCAAGAACCTATGAAAGTACTGAAGCTAAACGAACTGTTGGCAAGCTCACTCAGTACCAGGCACTTCCTTCCTGCAACAAGGTTATCAGCACTCAAGTGAAAACAAATGCATAAAAGACAAATATTTTTAAGCTTTCAAACAAAAATCATACTGAAGATGGCACTCTTACAAGCAACATTTTTAAAAATGGATAACGCAATTGTCAGATGGCTTTAGATTTAAGAAGCAATAGCATTTTTCCTATTTTAAAAACTGATAGGTGCAATGAGATAACAAACCTCAAACCAAGGATTTGTTTAGGTCAAACAATCCAGGTCACAATAAACCAGACAGACAGTAATTTGCATATCATACGACAGCAAAATATTCTAATTCTCTAAAAATACTTGGTCTGGTATCCCAATGAAAGGGTTACTCCTAACCAAAACAAGTAGTCTTCAGCATACTTTTTTTTAAATGAAGCTAAGATACAGATCCTTTTTGTTAAAATAATTGATACATCACATAGCCTATTATGTCATATTTCAACTTTCAGAGTGAAGAATGCTGCTCAAGTGCCAAAGACATGGAGCACAGAACATCAGAAATCAAGATTTCTAATTAAAATATGCCATTGTGTTTAGGATTCTGAATTAAATATTTCAGAATAAAAAAATACAAATTTTAAAGCCAGATGTATTGAACACAACTTGAGATTTTAATGACCTGCAAATATGCAGATTCATCTCACATAGTGAAACAACTCTTGTTGGGTAGGTGCACTGAACATGCAAATAGCATGTTACTGTGACATTTAAAGCTTGGCTTCATTTCTGAAGCATTTTAGTATGGTTTGTCCAAGCTTGTGACTGCCTTGCTCAAAGAAGTATTATGTAGTGCCATGCTAAAATCCCTTGAATATTTTTCCTGAAAAAAAGATCTAATCAATCTTTGATTAGAGGCAGCGCGGTGGCACAGCGGTTAACACTGCTGCCTCAAAGCGCCAGGTACCTGGGTTCGATTCTCGACTCGGGTCACTGTCTGTGTGGATTTTGCACATTTTCTCTGTGTGGATTTCCTCCGGGCGCTCCAGTTTCCTCCCACATTCCAAAGATGTGCAGGTTAAGTTGATTGGCCATGCTAAATTATCCCTTAGTGTCAGGCGAACTAGCTAGTAGGGTAAATACATGGAGTTGCGGGGATAGGGACTGGGCGGGATTGTGGTCAGTGCAGGCTCGATGGGCCGAATGGCCTCCTTCTGCACTGTAGGATTCTCTGATTACTGAAATCAAACATCAAGCAATTCCCAATCATTCCAATTCTTTCCTCTCAACTCTGCAGAAAAGAAATGGTTTCACTAATTTGTGTGCCTTCACTCCAACTGGAAATCCTCCAGTTCAATGTAACACTTTGAAAATAGATATCAACTTGGCTGCTTGAGCAGTATAAGAAAATCATGTAATTGTGTATTATATCAAAATAGGGAATGTTTCAAGGATCAGTTACAAAATTCTAAAACTTTAAAATTATACAATACTTCAAATCGGCTTAGCACAGTTGGTAACACTCCTGCTTTCATTTTGGGGCAGCATGGTGGCATATTGATTAGCAGTGCTGCCTTACAGTGCCAGGGGCCTGGGTTCAAATACAGCCTAAGGCCATTGTTTATGTGGAGTCTGCACATTCTCCGTGTCTGTGTGGATTTCCTCCACGTCCTCTCAGTCCAAAGATGCACAGGTGAGGTTGAATGACCATGCTAAATTGCCCCTTAGTGTCACAGGGATTAGCAGGGTAAATTCATGGGGTTGCATGTTGAGGCCTGGGTGGAATTATTGTTGGTGCAGGCTCAATAGATCAAATGGCATCCTCCTGCACTGTCGGGATTCGATGGTAGTAGGGTCATAAATTCAAGTTCCTTTATGAACACTGCTAACATTCTCATTTAATTGGGAAAATAACCCTTAGCTTTGTTGAGACTTTTATTGCTCATTTTGTCAAGCCCCCCTCCCCACATCTTGGCTGAGATCGACATCCTGCTCCTTCAGCGCTACTCCCACTGAAATGTCAACTATCAACCAACTTCCAGGCTATTAATTGTATTTATTTTACTTCCTCAAGTAATGCTCCCCTCCAGCCTTAAAACCTGCTGTCATCACTTCTCTTCAGAGCATATCCCTTCATCCCTCTATGTGAGTAAATTGCTGCCCGATCTCCAACCACCTCTCTTCTCCCAAGTTGCTCAAATGGGTTGCTAAATCCCAAATTTGTACCCAACTTTGCTAGAATACCACACTTGAATCTCTCCAATTATATTTCCACCCTGATCCCCATACCAAAACTGCTATCAAAGTCACAAGTATCTTTCATGTCTGTAACAAAGGTAAACCATCTTTCCTCATCCTTCATGATCTTTCTGGAGCCTTTGACAAGGTTGACCTCCAATCTTCCCGCTGTTGTTCACCTGAGTAGACTCCATTCAGCTGATCCCATTTTATTTAACCTGCAATGGATTTTCTTTCCATGCCTATTTCTGGTCTCTTCCAAGGATCATTCCTATTTCTCAGCTACAGGCGACTCTTCAGCAATATTACCTGAAAACGCAGGATAGCTTTCACTATCACCCCAACATTCAGCTCCAATTTACTGCTTCTCATGACTACTGCACTGTCTCCAAATTGCCAGACTGTTATCCAAAACCCAGTACGAGATGAGCAGCAATTCGGTCTAATATTAGGAAGACTAAAGCCGCCATCATCTTTACCACAAAGTCCATTCCCTAGCTGACAACTCCATCATTCACCCTGGCAACAAATTGATGGTGACAGTTTGCAACTGGGGTGGCATATCTGGCCCAAAAATCAATTTTCCTCCATATATTCATGTGGTCACTAAAATTACCCATATCCACCTTCATGACCTTATTTCTGAAACTCTTATCCATGTCTTTGTTACCTCTAGACTTGAATACTCAAACGCAATCCAGGCCAGTTTCCCACATTATACTTGGTGGAAACTTGAGGCCATCAAATCTCTGATGCCTGTGTACTGTTTTATATTCAATGACACTTGCTCATCCATCAAACCTGTGTTCACTGACTCATACTGGCTCCCAATTAAGCAACATCTCCATTTTAAAATCCAGAATTTTCAAATGTATCCTAATCCGCTCAGCCCTCCAGGATATCAGCACTTCTCTAACTTGAGTGCACTCAGCATCTCAGATTTTAGATAATCCACTACTGACAGCTGCCAAAACTCTGGAATTGTTTCATTAAATCTCACCATCTCTTTCCTTCCTCAAGATACTGCTTAAAAACTCCCTCTTTAACCAAGTTCTTTTTTCCTTGGTTAGCTGCACAATTTTGTTTGATTACAATTCTATGAAACATCATTACAAGTAGGTGCTGTAATCCACTTCAAGAAATGCAGCATATCAAAGATATTATTTTTCAGAAAATATTCAAAGGAGGCATCATATGCCTACCTAGATAAATGTAAAAAAATCTTTGCACTACCTGAAGGGTGTCACAAGTCTCTAGATATTCCAGCCAACATTCCTCTCTTCATCAACAGCACCACTTAATGGGTCATTTAACTCATTTGTGGTTAGGCCCTTATGTGTTTGCATATATTACTACAAGCCAAATTTTGGACATTTTATAACAATTGTACAGACTAAAGCACTTGCTTACCCATTTACATTACTTAAATTTATAAAACCATTTGTCAAACCAAAGATTAATTCCTTTCACTTTGTAGGCTCCCTTACATTGCTACCCATTACTGATTTCAGTAGTCTCAAGCCAGGATCCAGCTATTTACAGCAGTGCAGACACGGAAGTATTTTCTGATCCACGTTGCTATCATACGAATATGAAGTTACTCCGCAAGCACTGAACTTCCACGCTGACGTACGGGATTCAAATTAAAGCTGATAGTCACAAAACATAAAAGAGCAATCATGGTCAAGTTTTTTTTACTTTGGATGGGGATGTCAACAGAAAGAACAAACCAACGCACACAGCCCAAGTATAGGTGATCCTTACTTTCAACTGATAGGCCAGAATTAAGCTTTAATTTTAACCTGGTTCCTACAGTCTTGCAAATCTTTAAAAATCAGGCAACGCACACCAGAGTTAGCAAGCACGTTAATTATGACAAGAATGAGGGAGAAAGGATGTGGGAAAGCTGAACAACATTAATCATTATTATATCTTACTGTTTGGGGTGTATTTATTCCCATCCTAATAGGTGCACCACATCAATTTGTGAATCTTATTTACAAAAGGGCTCCTCTTGAAGTTCACAGCTGTCACCAGCACCAATTAAAATAAATTAATAGTTACTAGAGCTTATGCACAAATGTGATGGTCAACCACACCATCACAATTAACAGAGGTAAGTAACACCATCATATAGATCTCATTTGGCCAGCAACTTTCTGCTGTTAGAAGAACTAAATAACTCATGTTTTATTGCTCAGTATTCGAATACAGGTCAAACAGAGCAATCAATGCTAAAATAAGGGTTAAAGAGAACGATTCAGATAACATAGGTCACACGGCTATAAACCTCTATGAATCTAATGATTCACTTCTCCTGGTTTCACAGGAATCCCTACCAAGTTTAAAAATAAGTCATGAACTTTTAATTTGGCAAAAGGTATTGCTGACACAAGTTCAAGTAATCATAGAATCATAGCTTCCCTACAATGCAGATTGCATCTGACTCCTAGCATTTTGGCTAATATCTGACTCTGTACCAAAAAGTTTCACACAAGTTGTTTCTGTTGCTACTTTCATGTAAAATACTTGCCCACAGTCAATTAAGGTGCTGTTTTTCAGTGACTCGTTTGTGTTACGCAGTCCAAGAGCAAGGAAGGCATATTTCCCATCAGATTTTCCTACATGTTACTGGTCTTGAAAGAGCTAATAAATAGAATGCAGGTTTCATTGATGGGCATGACAAAGTACATCTACAATCTGCACATAGGCATTAATTATGATATTAATTTTCTGCATGTGTACATTTGCCAAAACATCATGATACTCTAAGCCTTGGCCATCAATTGTGACAGTAAATTTAGTAGTGATATTCTTAATCTCTCAAGAACTGGAGAAGACACTTTGTCTCCATATCACGTAAACAAGTCGGTTGGAGGCGGTGGTGGCTTTTCTTGGTCTAGGAAAACCTAATTGGTGAAATAAATTATTTATTAGATTAAGATTCTATTAAATACAGCAGTCCAAAGAAACCTTTTCCATCAATTTCACACATTAAAAACTAATCCAAATACAGGAGCTGTATTTCAAGACAAACCCATTCGCAATGTTAAACCCATAATGGCTTCCTCAAATTCTAAGAGTCACAGAGGTATACAGCACAAAAAAAGTTCCTTAAACGCATCTCGTCTGCGTCAAAGACAAACCAGCTAACTATTTATCATGCATAACTAAATTACAATGACAATGTTTGGCACGGTGATTTTTCCTTTCTTCGTTTCGACAACTGGCAAGTGATAAATACTAGGATATGTTTGGGAGAAAAGTTAACCATACATTTTACTCAAAAACAAATACAAGTGCCCTTTAGTAACCATTAGATCGATCATCACATCATTAAGTCACACATTTCAATGTGAAATTTAATATCTTGTATAACATAGCTATGGGAAGGCACTGTCTACCACTAATACAGTCAACATTTCACAGCTGGTACAATGCTATAAAAGGGCTAAAACAAACAGACGGACATAAAGTCTCAAGCTAAAATTTCCAATTTCTGGCATCAAGCCATACAGACCAAAATGTCTAAAGTTTAATCCTTAAACTCGTGTGTGGACATGAT
Organism: Carcharhinus amblyrhynchos; assembly: GCF_965287045.1. Classification (NCBI taxonomy): domain Eukaryota; kingdom Metazoa; phylum Chordata; class Chondrichthyes; order Carcharhiniformes; family Carcharhinidae; genus Carcharhinus; species Carcharhinus amblyrhynchos. The sequence continues at coordinate 30,958,667 of NC_137338.1, forward strand.
AGATAAGGCAGGATCAGGCACGACGATGATGGCCCCAACAGTTGCTAATGTTTACAATAAGGAATAATTGAAAAATCCTGTCTTAAGTCATCTTATGTGCCGAAAGCCCAGCACCTCAAAATGAAGTAATCACTTTCAGGAGAAAAGCTGATAAAGGGACCAAAAAAAAAATTGGGTAAGGAAATAAATCCTCCTTTCGCATATATTTCGGTACTTGGAACATCTGTATTGATTCCTCATGCCCAAGAATAATTTGTACACACATTACTAGACCAAGTCAATACCAGCCACATTAAAATCTAATCACACAGACAAACACAATATCACTAATTGCTATGATAACTGCACTAGGAAACAATTAACTTTTTGTATCATTCACTGAATCACCAACTAAATTAAGTATGAAAAATTTTAGTATTAACTGTTCGTTTACATGTGTTCCCTAGTACTTAAGGCTGGATTATCAATTCATAAAGATACATCCACTGAAACCATTTGGCTTCTTCCTGCCACATTTCTTTCCTCTATAAGTCACCAACTAATGAAACACCATTCATGACATGAAAAAGGTTACTTTACATACAAAAAAAAGGCAAAGTGACAATTTTGAGTAACACACACCATTGCATAAAATCCCATGACAAATGTAATTAAACCTTATAACAATCAAAGCAGATTGGAAAATTTTCTGTGAAAATGTGGGATAGAGTGCACTTCGTAATGCCACTGCTGACCATGGCCAAGTAGATCCAAGTCAATGCAACAATATCACTTCTTTCCTACAACAGAAAATAAGAAAAAGACTTGCACACGTATAGCACATAGAGTGCCTTTCACGATCACAAGACACGCCAAAGCACTTTACAGCCAATGAAGTATTTAGTCACAGAACGTAGGAGACAGCTTAGAATACTCCAGAAGCTGACCGATAATTAGGCAGCAACCATGCTCCTGACAATTCAGTACAGCATCTTTATCTCTCAAGATTAACATTCAACTTTAAATGTTATTGACAAGGAATACAATACTGTACTTTCACATGATTGATTATTCTTCATAAAAGTCTGTACTTACCTCCAGAAAAGGCAGTAGACCACTAATGTCTCTCTATACAGCCATCATATGCCCAAGGGAAAGTTGAAATAGCACAAATCAAAGGCAAAGTTCAATGATGATCCAGGCACATGATTTAAAAAAAATTTCTAGATAAGACACTGATATATCAAATGAATAGCTGACAAGTACAAGCAATTCCAAGTAAAATTGTGTTCACAAATTTTCTACCAATAGCAATCTAAATACATTTCACTCCAAATCTAAAATCATGGAAAACTGAATGAATTACATGCAAATTAATGAAAGATACAACTATCTCCAAGTGATGACAAATTATGCCATTTGTATGAGAAAACTTGCCATTAAATTTCACAGAGAAGGCATTGACTCCACATGAAACTTGATTAAAAAGTACATAATTTCTACCAACTCTATTGACCTACTGGAAAAATTAGTTAAGTGCAGATTTTTGAGCTATTATTGGGTGCATTTACTTCTAAACACAGGAATATCCTCATTCTGAATTCAATGATATAGTGGCTGATATCAAATATTGCCAAGGTTAATTAGTGCACTGCAATTTGAAATCAACTTTAAGCAAGTGCCCTGATCATTAAATCAATATAGGCTGAGGAGGAACAACTGATGGCAAGATAAGAGTGAGTAAAGGCAAATGAAGGCAAGGATACAAGAGAAATTGAGATCTTAAGATGAACTTCATTTAAATATTATTATTGATCTAAATCAAAGATATGATTTTTCTTGTTTTAATGCATTGTCTAATATTCCATAACAAACATGCTGACTCAATTAAATTTTAACTAGATTACATTGACCAAGTATATCAGCTCAGTGCAACATAACGTAAGTTGGGTTGACATAATTAAAGCAACCTAAGCAAACTCATCTGACTGCCCTTTATTTTTCATGCCCACAACCACATTCTGATACAAAACCCTTTTTCTATGCCTAACATGCATCCTCTTTTGTTTTTATTTGATACACCCTCTGTTACACACAGCACCCCACAAGAATAAATTATATGGGAAACAGTATAACTTCTAATCTAGGCAGCTTTATTTAGTTCCGGCAAAAGTGAATGAAAACGTACTTGGAAAAAGCTGTTGGACTGTGTGCTCCACTGCCACGCAAAAAAAAACTTAATTCAAATGGTCATTAGTTTCCTCAAAATTTGAGTTAAGTTTCAGAACAATAGAATTCCTATCTGCCCAAATACAAAACTAGCCTATGCAAAACCAGCCTATGAAATATACACCTTTTATGAATGTCATAACAAAAATGTTATTGTCTTTTGAAGATTTGTTTTGCTTTTCTATTATGACATGCTTACCAATCACTACTTGCCAAGACCACCATCATCACATAGGCAACTAGAATTTGTGCATTTTGCAGGTTCGTTGATGTACAAGCATAAAGCTTGTAATAAAGCTTTATCATTTCACTACCAATACAAAGATATTGCTCTGCTTGAGGTAGAACTACAACAAGGCTTCATTACAGCATAGTTTAATATATTTTCAGACCCTATGAAGGTGTATGAACCCTTAATAAAATAATTGAGGAATGAAGTATACACCTCTTGAGAATGCTTTTTCAATCTTATGCTGATGACACCCAGCTCTACCTCACCACCATTTCTCTCAGTCCCTCCATTGTTGTTATTCTATCTGAGAGTGCTTATCCAATGTCCAGCCATGGAAGAGCACAGCTTTCCTCCAATTAAATACTGGAAAGGTTGAAGCCATCATTTTCATTCCCTGCTTCAAAGCTGACTGACTCCATTCCTTTCTGTGGCAGCAGGCCAAGATTAACCACGTCCGCTCAACACCATGGTGTCACATTTGATCGAAAGATGAGCTTCCAACTACACATTCCTGCCATTGCTAAGACAGCCTATTTTCACCTCAGTAAATTCAATCGAGCCTTACTTCATCTGCTGCTGAATCCCTCAATAACGTAACTGTTACCTTTAGACTTGACAATTCCCAAGAAATCTGATATTCTCCCTTCTGTAAACAGTAATTACACCAAAACCCTGCTACCAATGTATTAACTGGTATCAATTCCTGTTCACCTTCCACCCCACTGCTTGTTGAGCTATATCAATTTTAAAATTCTCATCCTGGTTTTCAAATCCCAATCTCTAATCTCCTCAGGTTACATAACCCTCAAATATCTGCAATCTTCTAAATCAGGACTCTTGACTTTTAAGTGCTCCATCACTGATGGCAACGCTCTTTGTTGCCAAGGCCCCAAAACATTTTCCTCTGATAGGCAGATGGTCTATCAGGAGAAAACAACAGCAGCGGCCAGTGCAGTGGCACCACGGTTGGTTCTGCGTCCAGGATGTCACTGAACGACTCAGGGCATCCTGAAGGTGAAGGGTGACAAGGCAGAGGTCATGGTACATATTGTTACTAAGAACATAGGAAGAAAGAGGGATGAGGTTTTGCATTAAGAATTCAGGGAATAGACTAAGAGTTGTACTCTCTGGATTATTCCCAGTGCCACGAGCTGAGTGCAGAACAAAGAAAATTACAGCACACGAACAGGCCCTTTGGCACTCCAAGCTTGCATCAACCATGCTGCCCTACTGAACTAAACCCCCCACCCTTTCGGGGACCATACCCCTCTATTCCCATCCGATTCATGTATTTGTCAAGACGCCCCTTAAAAGTCACTACCGTATCCGCTTCCACTACCTCCCCCAGCAACGAGTTCCAGGCACCAACCACTCCATGTAAAAAAAACCCACCTCATATCTCCTTCAGACCTTGCCCCTTAAACCTATGCTCCCTGGTAACTGATTCTTCCACCCTGGGAAAAAAACTTCTTACTATCCACTGTGTCCATGCTTCTCAATCTTGCAGACTTCTATCAGGTCACCCCTCAACCTCCGTCATTCCAGTGAGAACAAATCAAATTTCTCCAACCTCTCCTCATAGCTCATGTTCTCCATACCAGGCCACATCCTGGTATATCTTTTCTGTACCCTATCCAAGGCCTCCACATCCTTCTGGTAGTGTAGCGACCAGAATTAAACACTATATTCCAAGTACGCCCTAACTAAGGTTCTATAAAGCTGCAACACAACTTGCCAATTTTTAAACTCAATGCCCTGGCCGATGAAGGCAAGCATGTCATATGCCTTCTTGACCATCTTTTCCACCTGCACTGCCACTGTCCCTCTCCACCCAATACCTTTGCCTATCAGTAGTGTTAAGGGTTCTGCCATTTACTGTACATTTCCTACCTGCGTTACACCTTCCATAATGCACTCTCACACACTTATCTGGATTAAACTCCATCTACCATCTATCTGCCCAAGTCTCCAACTGATCTATATCCTGCTATACCCACTGATAGTCCCCATGGCTATCCGCAAACCTACCAACCTTTGTGTTGTCCGCAAACTTACCAATCAAACCATTGTATTTTCCTCCAAATCATTTATATATATATATATATATTACAAACAGCAAAGGTCCCAGCACTGATCCCTGAAGAATGCCCTCCTTTCAGAAACACATCCTTCCACTGTTACTCTGTCTTCTTTGACCAAGCCAGTTCTGTATCCACTTTACCGGCACACCTCTGATTCCATGCAACTTCATCTTCTGCACCAGTCTGCCATGAGGGACCTTGTAAAAGGCCTTACTGAAGTCCATATAGACAACATCCACTGCCCTACCCTCAATCATTTTTGTCACTTCCTCGAAAAACCCGACTAAGTTAGTGAGACACGACCTCCCCTTCACAAAAACATGTTGCCTCTCACTAATAGGCCCACATTTCCAAGTGGGAATAAATCCTGTCTCAAAGAATCCTCGCCAATAATTTTCCTACCACTGACGTAAGGCTCACTGGCCAGTAATTACCTGGATTACACTTGCTTCTCTTCTTAAATAAAGGGAGAGCATTAGCTATTCTCCATCCTCTGGGACCTCCCCTGCAGCCAGGTGTTGTCAGACTTCTTACTGTGACCTCCGTGACGACATCTTCTCCGGAGTCTTCAACATATCATTGATGAAGACGAACATCTCGCCAGGGCTATCCCCACACCCCCACTTCTTGCTTTCAGACAACCACACAACCTCAAACAGACCACTGTTCGCAGCAAACTACCCAGCCTTCAGGAGAACAGTGACCACAATACCACACAACCCTGCCACAGCAACCTCTGCAAGACATGCCGGATCATCGACATGGATACCATCATCACACGTGAGAATACCATCCACCAGGTACATGGTAAATACTCTTGCAACTCGGCCAACATTGTCTACCTGATACGTTGCAAGAAAGGATGTCCCGAAGCATGGTACATTGGGGAGACCATGCAGACGCTACGACAACGGATGAATGAACATCGCTCGACAGTCACCAGGCAAGACTGTTCCCTTCCTGTTGGCGAACACTTCAGTGGTCACGGGCATTCAGCCTCTGACCTTCGGGTAAGCATTCTCCAAGGCGGCCTTCACGACACACGACAGCGCAGAGTCGCTGAACAGAGACTGATAGCCAAGTTCCGCACACATGAGGACGGTCTCAACAGGGATCTTGGGTTCATGTCGCACTATCTGTAACCCCCGTGACTTGCCTGGGTTTGCAAAACCTCACTTACTGTACTGTCTGGAGACAATACACATCTCTTTAAACTGTGATCAGTGCTCCTTCCACTCACATTATCAGCCACTTCAGGTCTTGAACAGCAGGTTAGGTGTAAGGATTCGCATTCTAATCAGTAATCTCTAAACTGTCTGTGCTTTATATGCTCTGTCTGAGGCCAGAACTCTCCATTCACCTGACGAAGGGACTAACCCCGAAAGCTTGTGAGTATATTATCAAATAAATAGGTTGGACTAAAACCTGGTGTTGTCAGACTTTTTACCTCCCCCCATAGCCAGTGACGATACAAAGATTTCTCTCAAGGCCCCAGCAATTTCCTCCCTTGGCTCTCTGTATTCTGGGGTATATCCCATCAGGTCCTGGGGACTTGTCTACCTTAACGTTGCTCAAGAACCCCAATATCTCCTTTTTGATCGCAACATGACTCAAACTATTTACACACACTTTCTCAGATTCATCATCCACCAAGTCCTTCTCTTTGGTGAACACTGATGCAAAATACTCATTTAATATCTTGCCCATTTCCTCTGGCTCCACGCATCGATTCCCTCCCTTGTCCTTGAGTGGGCCAACCCTCTCCCTGGCTACTCTCTTGCTCGTTATATATGTATAAAAAGCCTCGGCATTTTTCTTAATCCTGCTGGCCAATGCTTTTTCATGACCTCTTTTAGCCCTCCTTTCTCCTTGTTCAAGTTTCTTTCTACTTTCTCTGTATTCCACACTTGCTTTGTGTATTCCCAGCCTCTTAGCTTTGACAAATGCTTCCTTTTACTCTGACTAGGTTCACAATATCTCCCATTATCCAAGCTTCCCAAAACTTGCCATACTTATTCTTCATCCTTACAGGAATGTGCCGGTCCTCAATCCCTATCAACTTGCACTTGAAACCTCTCACATGACAGACGTTGATTTGCCTTCAAAAATCTGTCCCAATCTACATTCTTCAAATCCTCTCTAATATTGTTATAATTGGTCTTCTCCCAGTTTAGCACCTTAACTTGAGGACCTTTATCCATTAATACCTTAAAGCTTACATTAACACTGATGTGGAGATGCCAGCATTTGACTGGGGTGGGCACTGCAAGAAATCTCACAACAACAGGTTAAAGTCCACAGGTTTATTTGGAATCACGAGCATGACTCACCTGATGGAGGAGGAGTGCTCCGAGAGCTCGTGATTCCAAATAAACCTGTTGGACTTTAACCTGGCGTTGTAAGACATGTTACTGTACATTAACACTGCAATGAAGTTACTGCAAAAATCCACCACTGAAACATCGACCACCTGGCCAGGCGCACTCCCCAATACCAGGTCCAGTATGGCCCCTTTCCGTGTTGGACTATGTACATATATACTGTTTCAAGAAGCCCTCTTTACAAACTTTCCATCCACGTCCTTAGCACTAAGTGGATTCCAGTCAATATAGGGGAAGTTAAAACCTCCCACCACAATAACTCTGTTACTTTTACACCTTGTCAAAATCTGCCTCCACATCTGCTTCTCTACCTCCCGCTGGCAGTTGGGTGGCCTACAGTAAACCCCCAACATTGTGACTACAGCCTTCCCGTTCCTGAGCTCCAGTCATATTGCCTCACTGTATGAGCCCCCGAGGGTCATCCCACAGTAGCTATGATATTCTCCTTAACTAGTAGTGCAACTCCCCCACCATTTTTACATCCCTCTCTATCCCGCCTGAAACATCAGTATCCTGGAAGGTTAAACTGCCAATCTTGTCCTTCCCTTAACTAAGTCTCTGTAATGGAAACATCATAGTTCCTAGTACTAATTCAAGCTCTAAGTTCATCTGCCTTACCTGTTGTGCTTCTCACATTGAAATAAATGTACTTCAGTCCACCAGACCCTCTGATTAGCAACCTTACCCTGCCTGCTGTTTCTCTGAGTCTTACTGGCCCTACTCTCTGGTTTCCCTTCAGCTAATTCACCTTTGCTTTCGTTCCTACCACCCCTGAAATAGGAGAATAGCACAGAAGAATATGTGGCTTAAGAGTTGGCGCTGAAGGGAGGGTTTTAGATTCCTGGACCACTCGGATCGTTTTTGGGGAAGGTGGGACCTATACAAACGGGATGGTCACATCTGAACCAGAGCAGGACTAACATCCTTGCTGGCGGGTTTGCTAATGCAGTTGGGAAGAGTTTAAACTAGTTTGGCAGGGGGAGGGGGACCAGACTGTTAGCAAAATAGGGACACAGTATCACACAGAAAAGTAATCAGGTCAGAGAGAATACGGCCGTAGTAGGTTTCAAGGCTGGAGGGTCTCTAATTTAATGCCAGAAGTATTAACGGTATGCGGATGAGTTAAGAGCAAGGATTGACGTGTGTAATTATGATATCATAGTCATCACAGAGATGTGGTTGAGTGAGGGACACGATTGGCAGCTCAACATTCCATGATATAGAATCTTCAGGCAAGATAGAAGGTGGGGGGGGGGGAAGAGAGAGAGAGAGAGAGAGAGAGCACTGCATTATTAGTTAAGGAGGCAGTTACTGCATTAAGGATAGATAATATCTTGGCAAGGGCATCAAATGAAGCTTTGTGGGCAGAGCTTAGGAATAAATAAGAGACAGCTATGAATATAGAGCCCCATCCAGCAGGAAATTGAAGAGCAAATATGTGCACAAATTGTGGTGGGATGTAAAAATAACGAGGTTAATTATATTAGGTGATTTAAAATTTCCCAACATTAACTGGGATAGCCATCATTTTAAGGATTTGGATGGAGCAGAGTTGTTAAAATGTAAACAGGAATTTTTTTTTAGGTCAATGTGTGCAGGATCCAAGAAAGGATAATGCAGTGCTGAACCTAATTCTGGGATATGAAGCAGGACAGGTGGTTGATGTGTTGGTGGGGGAACATTTTGGTGATAGTGTCCACAGCATTGTTCAATTCAAATGTGTTACAGTCAAAGAAATTGACAAGTTGCAGAAAAAGGTTTTGGATTGGGGGAAGAGTAGATTTAAAATAAATAAGGTAGGATCCTGCCAAAATAGACTGGAGCAAGTTACTTATGGGGAAAAATCTACAAAGGAGCAGTTACTGACTCAACATGTTCCCTCTAGGGTAACAGGAAAGTGTAAAAAAAACCCAGAGAACCACAGATGACCAAAAACATCAGGGTACAATGACAAGGAAAAGAGAGGATTTTAACAAGTGTAAGGGGAGTAAGTCTGCAGAGGCATTAGTGGAGGACAAAGTATATATTGGAACTTTAGAAATAAATTAGGAGAGCAGAGGAGATATGGGAAAGCTCTGGCTGGTAAAAGTAGGGAAAATCCTAAGATATTCTACAAGTCTATTAATGGGAAGAGGATAACCAAGGAAAGAGTAAGGCTTAAGGGGGAAATCCGTGGGTGGAGGCAGAGGACATCAGTAGGGTGTTAAATTAATATTTCATATCTGTCTTCACCCAAAACAATGAGGAGGCAGTTATCACAGGAATCCATACTGAGCCCCTATTATTCATCATTTATATAAATGACAGTTGACTATGTGGGGGCTAAGGTCACTAAGTTTGCCAACGAAGAAAGATTGGCCGAATTGTTACAGGAAAATATGGATGGGATAGTCAAATTGGGCAGATAAGTCGCAGATGGAATTTAACCCTGAAAAGTGTGAGGTAATGCACTTTGGAAGGAGTAATTTGACAAGGAAGTATACTATCAAAGGTTTGATACTGGGAAGTTCTGAAGAACAAACAAATGTTTTATATTTAACGGGATAGAGAGTTATAGATAGTTCTATGGTCTGGTAGGTATGGATATGATTGGCGCAACTTGTGGGCCGAAGGGCCTGTTTGTGTTCTAGTGTTCTATGTTCTAACAAAGGGACCTTGACATATTTGTCCATAGATCTCTGAAGGCAGAAAGGCAGGTAAATAGGGTGGTGAAAAAGGCATATAGCACACTCATCTTTATCAATTGAGATATAGATTACAAAAGCAGAGAGGCAATGATGGTGTTGCATAGAACTGTGATGAGGCCACAGCAATACTGTGTAGGAAGGAGGTGATGGTAGTGGAGGGGGAGAGGGAGGGGGGGGGGAAGAGAGAGAGAGAGAGAGAGAGAGAGAGAGAGAGAGAGAGCTGCCTGGGATGGAACATGCAAGTTGGTTGGATAGGTTTGGGTTGTTTTCTCTGGAGCAGAGAAGACTGAAGGGCGACCTGATTGAGGTGTTCAAGATTATGAGATGCATGAACAGGGTGGATAGGGAACAACTGTCCCCTTTAGTCGAAAGATCAGTTATTTGGATACACAAGTTAAAAATGAGGGTGGGAGGTTTATGGGGGATTTGAGGAAAAACTTTTTTAGCCAGGGAGTGGTGAAGATCTGGAATGCACTGCCTGGGAGGGTGGTAGTGGTGGGGGTGCCTCGCATCCTTTAACAAGTACTTGGATGAATACTTAGCACACCATAACATTCAAGGCTAGGGCCAAGTGCTAACACGTGGGATTTGGTCTTTCACGTGTCAGCCCAGACTCGATGGGTCAAAGGGCCTCTTATGCACTGTAGTTTTCTGTGATTCTGAAATAAATTAAGGCAAGAACATTTTAAAAAATAACCCACTACTGCCTATAAAACATAGCTAAATTAGTATCAAAGAAAACTTTTTTTAAACCAAATGTTGGAACAATTTGTCTCATTGTGGGATTGGGCACTACTTCAGAGAAGTAAATCCAAATTTTAAAAAGAGAACCAAAATTATACACAAACTTGTAACTGACTTTTCAATAGATGATTGGGAAAGGAAATTGCATTATTTGACAATTACACATAACTTGGAATTAATCTATTATTTGAGTTAAAGAGCAGTGAAAATATTAGATTGAGCACCTGACCATAAACCAGCAGATGCTCAAACGTTCTTAAAATAAAAGACAGCATCAATAAACTTGCAGATAGGTTCATAATTGTGAAATAAATTTCAATGTAGCCAAGTGAGAGGTAGCGCAGCCTTCAAAAATTGGGCAGAATGAGCAAAGGGACGAGGGTTCAGAAACAGATCAATGAAGTTTTGATGCAAGCAAATAAGGGAGCAATGAAAACAAATCACTGGGTCCACTTGTCGAAGGGTAGAGTTGAAACAAAACCTGAAATTTACAAAGAACTGACCAGAGTACTGAGCTACTTTGGTCTACATATTATAGAAATAGATATGGAGCCATTGGAGAAGGCACCAAAACAAACAGTTCTTGGATCATCCAAGAACAGATGATAATTTTCAAGGAAAATTGAAAGACACTTTTCTCAAAAACAAAATCTTAAGGAGTGATTGGAAAGAGATCCTTGAAGATTCTGAATGTGCTTAATAGGCAGACACAATGATGATATTTCCACTCGTGTGGCAGACTACCAAAGAGCCATAAAAATATATAACAGTCACTTCCCAACAGACTTCAAGAGAAAGATCTTTATCCAGAGAATGGTTAGACTGCAGAATTTGCTACATAAGGAACACTCAAGGTAAAAATGCCAGATGCATTTAAGAGTTAGCTAGATTAGGGCAGGGTAGACCATAACATTTGATGCAGAGGGTTGGAAGCAGGTTCTTTTGGAACAGCAAGTCCAGTGTCCCAGTGTTACAGGAACACAATATCAGCTTATTTATGGTTCACATTTTAGCAAAAAGTCAATAACCAAAAAAAAAAATTGCTTAATACTACCCACAACTACCTGTTTGATTTTGAAACAGTTACCAAACCAGTCTATTTGTGTGATGTTTGTGTGCATTTAATATTAAATGCACACAAACATCACAGAAATAATACTACCGTTCCTAAAATGGTAACAGCTGATGATACTGAGAAAATTAAATCACTGTGCTAATTTCAAATTTTTAAATGACTAAAAAAAAGGAATATTCTCTAAAAAAGTGGAAAGATACAAACAGTGGAGATAATAGATCATTAATACGTTATGGACAGGTACAAATTTTTTCTCACTCAAAGGGCCCATGAACAAATTTCAGCAAGCTAATGTTTGGCACATCATTAAACATGCATTTCAAAAACAAAACTAGGGTATGGAAAGAAGCAACCTGCTGATTTTAAACAAGTTAAAAATAGAAAAATTAGAGTATGATAGACCAAGAGTGTGCACTCTTCACCCTCAGAGTGTGGGTCAAAGTGCATGTTGGTGTGTGGGGTAAGGGTGGATGAGAACCCAAAGACTGGGAGTGAGCCAGATTCAAGCACTCTTCCCCTCATACACAACCCCCATTTGCTCGCCCCTCCCTCACTCTCTTCAACCCTCACATTCTCTCAGTCTCCACTCACTCAGACCCCACTTTCCTGAAGCTTACCAGTTCAGCAATTTGCAATATTTTTCAAATACAAGTCCAAAAAGTTTGGCGGACCAGACAAGCTTGATTTACCCAATTGAAACTGAGTCTCCCAAAGAAAATGACAAAGGCCAATTATGTACATTAGAGGAAAACCCCCTGGTATTTAGATGACAATAGCAGATTCAATTCAAGAAATTAAGGGAATAGATCAGACAGAAACTATTTATACTAACTGGCAAGACACTATCGGGGCAGTCTGTGATTCAAGGACAGAAAAAGTGAAGGACCAGACCTTTCAGGAGGTGAAATTAGGATACGATGAAATGGGTACAGTACAGGCAGCCATTTGGCCCTTTGTATACATGCCAGTTTTCTGCAAAAGCATCTCAGTTAGTCCACTCCCTGACATGTTCCTCGTAGCTTTGCTATTTTCTCTTCTGATAATTATCAGAGCCATGATTATATTTGACGTCCATCTTTCAGGGAGCACATTCCAGATTTTAATCACTCAACTTAAAAGATTTTCCTCATGCTGTCTTAGGTGTTTTTGCAATTCGCTTTAAGTCAGTGTCCTCTACTTTCTGACACTTCCACAGTGGGAACAGTTTCTCTCTAAATAGTCTTTCTGGATCATGATTTTGAGCATCTCTATCATTTCTCTCTCAATCATTTATTTTCTAAGGAGAACAGACCCAACTTCTTCAATCTATCTACATAACTGACGCTTCTCATCCTGAAACCATTCTCTTTAACCTTTTATGCATCTTCTCTAATGCCCTCAATTCCATCCAAAAGTGTGCTGTCCAGAACTAAACACAATACCGCAACTGAGGCCACACCAATGTTTTCTAAAGGTTCAATCTAACTTATTTTTGTACTCAATGCTTCTTAGGCCCAAGCACATGCTTCATTAACCACTCTCAAACTGCCCTGCCACATTCAATGTTTTGTACAGACATGCCCCCAGATTCTTGCACGTTTTTTATAATTCAATCCTTTATTTCAGAGTTTTTTGGGTTGCAACACTAAGGGGTTGGAAGGATCACACTTAGGGTTGCAAACTATCCCTCCTCCAAAGAAGCAATCATGACTGTGGAGAGAAGTCTGCCAGTTTGGAGGTTTAATAGGACAGCCTTGGACTCACTCAATCAATGCCGACAAGGAGCAAGTGGTGGATGGAGCACAAAGCACCCTTGAGTATCAGAGACTACGTTTAGCAATGGGTTCGGGCCCAAAGTACCCTTGAGTATTGGAGACCACATTTCGTGGCAAGGTCAGGTGGGCCTGGGATGTCCGTGTCACACCTTGGAACAAACAGGGGCCAGCAAGCGTACTTCAGTCACTGACTGAAAGAAAAACCAGGAGGTCATGCATTTTGAGCCTGAAACAATGGCGTTTCTGCTCCTTACCCAGGATAGTGATGCTTCACATACACCAGCAACTTGATCAAAAGGGTGGAAGGGAAGAGGGGCTGATAAGTGTGTGCACACGTGAAGAGGAGGGAGTTCAGGAAGAGGAACTCATGTGTGCGAACTGGGTGTTGGTACAATGGCATGGGGAGGGTCAGGGACTTGAGTATGTCAATGGAGAATTGGCTGAAATCTACATGAGGGCATAAAAATATTTTATGAGCTGCTTTTAAACCTCAGATTTTAATATTTAAATGTATTATAAATGTCAATCATACACAAACTTTAAGAATTTATATCCAATGATGCAAAACTGCTTTATTGTTGCTGCCTGAGGTGACATTAATTTGCAAGTGTTTAAATGGGATCACAATCAAAAATAATTTGGGAAGCAGTATTATTGTGTATTGTTTCTCATTCTAACCAAAGTAAATTCACCCATTTCACCAGCCTGTGAAGAAGTACATCAAAATCTTCCACTCAGTTCACGCTATTTCCAAGTTTGGTGCCATCAGCCAAGTTTGAAATTGTGCCCTGCACACAAATCTAGGTCATTACTAGGACTACTGCTTTATTTGATCTACACTATCGGCCTTTGAGAATTTTTTCTTGGAATGTGAGCATTGCAGACAAAGCCAGCATTTGTTGCCCACCTTCAACTGCGTTTGAGTGATGGGCAGCAAGTATGTCTTTTCCAGCAACACCCGCATCTCATGAAAGCTTAAAAAAGTGGAATCCTTCCTACCCTGTTCCAATTTGGAAAAAACAACTATTAGAATTCCCACAGTACAGGAGGCGGCCAATTGGCCCATCAAGTCGCACCAATCACAATCTCACCAGGCTCCATTCCTGCAACCCAATGCATTTTACCCTGCTAATCCCCCTGACACTAATGGATAATCAACCTAATCCACACATCTTTGGACTATGGGAGATCAGAGGACCCAAAAGGAAACCTACAGACATGGGGAGAATGGGCAAACTCCACACAGACAGTGACCCAAGGCTGGAAGTGAACCTGAGACCCTGGCACTGTGAGGCAGCAGTGCTTACCACTGTGCCACCATGCAGCCCCACTTTCAGTTCAGAATCACTCAGCCAACTTGAAATTTACGCTATCACAGTCCCTTTTTTCTCATCAGCTTTAACTTTGTTTCAAGTCTGTTACGTAGCACTTTATCAAACAAGTTTAAAAGTCCATGTATGCTCCTTCAACCGTATTCCCTCACCAGCACTCCATCACCTCATCAAAAAACTCAAAACAAATTAGCAAAAAACAAATTAATAAAACACAAATTGCTCTTAAATCCATGCTGGCTTTCATTAACTAATTGACGTTTGTCAAAGTGACTTAATTTTGTCCCAGTACTGTTTATAAAATCTTTCCCACTACTGAGGTTAAACTGGCTGGTCTGTAGTTCTGGGTTTATCATTACACCCTTTTTTGAAGGGGTATAACAGTTACAATTCTTTAGTCCTTTGCCAGCACCCTGTATCTAAGGGGTATAATATTATATTTCCAGCGCTTTCATTATTTCTACCCTTATTTCTGGTATCCTCAGATGCATCTCATCCAGGGTGTCTTTGCAACTTTCAAGTAGTCAGTCTAATACTTTCACTTCATCAACTTTTAGCCAATCCAATGTCTCAATACCTCCATTTTTACTGCGATTTGGACAGTATCTTCTTCCTTGGTAAAAACAGATGCACAGTATTCATTTAGCACCTCAATCATGCCATCTACCACCATGCACAAATCCCCTTTTTGCTCCCTACAACGGGAGTTGGAGTCAATTATTACCCTTTTGCTATTTGTATGTCTATACCAAGACTTTTGGATTCTTCTTTATGTTCACTGCTAATCGATCTTAGATCCTTATTTCTCTTCACAGTTCCCCCTGAACTCACGATTCAGCCTGGTTTTCACTTGTATAATTCCACTTGGCATCTCGTATGTCCCCCTTCTTTTGCTTCATGTTACTCTCCCACTGTTTCTGGCATCCAGAGCTCTCTAGCTTTGTCTGTCTTTCCTTTTCGCTCTCATGGAAATGTACCTTGACTATATCTGGACCTTATTCTCTTTAAGGGCATCCTTTTTTTTTGTCAATTATTATCCATCTTTCTTTTATTCCAATTCACTTGTACCAGCTCAGTTCATGTCTCTCAGAAATTAGCGCTCCATCAATTAGCTAATTTTTACTCTGGATTGCTCCAGTCTTTTTCCATAGCTAATCTAAACCTTATATTATCATATAACCTTATCACTACATCCCCAATTTAAACATAACATAAGAACATAAGAAATAGGAGCAGGAGTAGGCCATCTAGCCCTTCGAGCCTGCCCTGCCATTCAATAAGATCATGGCTGATCTGTCGTGGCTCAGTTCCACTTTCCCGCCCTCTCCCCATAACCCTCTCGCTTATCAAAAACCCATCAACCCGCGTCTTAAAAATATTTAGCGAGGCAGCCTCCACCACTTCAACAGGCAGAGAATTCCAGAGATTCACCACCCTTTGAGTGAAGAAGTTCCTGCTCAACTCCGTTCTAAACCGCGCCCCCCCCCTTTATGTTGAGGCTGTGCCCCCTAGTCCTACTGTCCTTTCTAAGCAGGAAGAGTCTTTCCACCTCTATCCTATCCATCCCATTCATCATCTTATATGTCTCAATGAGATCTCCCCTCATTCTTCTAAACTCTAACGAGTACAAGCCTAGTTTATTCAGCCTCTCCTCATAGCTCAACCCCCTCAACTCCGGCATCAGCCTAGTAAACTTCCTCTGCACTCCCTCCAAGGCCAAAATATCCTTGTGTAAGTGCGGCGACCAAAACGGCACACAGTACTCCAGCTGTGGCCTCACCAGTGCCCTATACAGCTGCAGCAAGACCTCCCTACTTTTATATTTAATCCCCCACGCTATGAAGGTCAGCATCCCATTAGCCTTCCTGACCACCTGCTGCACCTGCAGGCTGGGTTTTTGCGACTCATGCACAAGGACCCCGAGGTCCCTCTGCACCGTTGCCTGCTGCAGTTTTTCACCACACATTCCATTATTTTGATCACACATGATCCCTTATTATTCCTTACTCTCGTGCTATCCATCGTTCCCAATCCTTTGTACACGTTGTTCCTCTTTTGTAATGTTACATCCTGGTGTCCATTCCACTAAGTTTGTTTAGATTCAACTACACTTGCACGCAAACAGTGATACAGGTCTGAAACTCTCTTCTACAAATGGCAAATGCTAGATCTAGATAATCAGCCATGACCTCTCTGAATATGGGGCAAGCTTGAGGTTAAAAAAAGGCCTACTCCTATGTTCCTTAATTGAAAAGGTATAATGTATCAAAAAATAAATACTTACGTTTATGTTGCATGTTAAGATGAAAGTACATTCTCAAAAATGCATAGCGTTATTTTATTCATTTATACTACTGGTATAATTGCAGCTTTAAATCAACTTCATTCAAGTTTCAGTGATAATCTGGTGCCAAACATTTGTCAATATTAAACTACACCAATTTCTCCCTATTTTCCCCCCAAAGATTGATTCATGTGCTTTGTCAGGTTCTATCAGATGTAAAACAGCTCAAAACTATCAAATATCCCTTGTCAACCCTGCTCCTCGTACAAGTCCGAATGACTCGAGGATCAAACTGGTACTGTCACTATTAATATGTGCACAGCAAAATGCAAATTAATATTCTTGTTTATTCCAATAAGGCTAAATATTCTTTGCTTGAGGATATATATTGGCCTGCAAGCTTCAAACTAAGCTAAAAGGGCATTAAACGTAGCACGTCAGATTTAAATCTGGCATTGCAATTTCAATGATACAAATGCCACCTCACGAAATAATACTGGATTGTGAGCATTATAGCAAGACACCCCAAAAAAAATCAGGTGAAATGCTGGAAATGGAAATAACGCTGTGGAAGATTTTTGGGCATTAGAGTACAATGCAAACCGCAGGTATTTCATATTCTATACCAATACAAAGAATAAAATGGGACAATGAATGAACTTTTTCAAAGAAAGTCAAAACATAGCATTGTGAATGAAACCTTGAAAGTCTCCTGGCACCTTAAGGAAGATTTATATGGTGCCTATAACATAAAAATGTCCCGAAGGGCTTTGCAGGGACATTATAAAACAAAATATGGTGGGCAAGCAATAGAGTAGAAAGTTGCAATTTTCAGTCACCTATTCTCAAAATAACAAATACATCCCACCCAACCAACAACTGTTACGTACTCCTCCAGATGCAATCTCTTTATAACAATGGCAGAATACTATAATGTTACATAAACCTAACAAGAGCCAAAAATGGTTGAGTTAACACTGTGTATGATTTCTAAGTTAGAATAACAATTTTTAAGGTGTTAAGTTTTAGGAAACAGATCGTGCATCTTATACCACAATAGAGATACGAACTGATGACATATTTCTTTTCTCATTTACAGATGTGAATTTTAGCGTATTGTTGCGAATATAGTTGCTTGGCTGGTGAAACTCTTCCAACTCAGATGGTTGTGGATTCACACATCCCTCTCCCATCCCGCAGAGATTTGTGCAAAAAATTCAAACTGATATTGAAGCACTGCTGAGTTTGCTGCACTGTGGGAGGTGCTGCCTTTCAAATGAAACTTAAAACAGGTCCTGGCTACCCTCTCAGGTGGATATAAAATATTTCATTTCTTTAAACCTATATTAATCTGATTTGCTGTCTACATGGCTGTGTGCAAATTGGTCATTGCGTTTGTCGATGTAGCAGTATGCACTTCAAAAGTAATTCACTGATTGGGAATCACTGTGAAATCCTAAAGACATAAAAGGTGCCATGTAAACTTAATTTAATATACTTTTTTCAAGATCACTGTGGTATGTGTGTGCGCGTGTGGGGCAGCAGGGGGGAGCGGAATAAGAGAAACTAATGTAACAAGGCATTGCAGTTGTGCAATATACTTTATACAATAACTCTCACCACTGTTGACAAACCTATAATCAACATACTTAAACATGATCTTACACTGTTCAAAATGCTTTCTCTGGGTAAAAACTAAGTTTGGAATATCAAAATCCACCAGAAACTTTTCAGGTTTTCCACAAATAAAAATTGCCCATCATTAAGTTTCAGTGATGTCCTGCACTCAAACATCATTACATCACCAGATAAAGGTTAAAGATTAATAATTAATCTTGCAGCAACAAGCTATTTACTGGAATAACCCAAAAACCCAAAATGGCCTTATTGTTTTGTGCAGCAGCAAAATGCCTCACCTGCATTAATCTTCAATTATATTAAATTCTTAAAATCTAAGTCAAAGGGGCATCACCCCAGTTTTAGGCAATAACATTTGTAATAAACTGACTGTAAATAAACAACGCACAAATAGGTTTTGTTTTAGCCACAGATACTTTTGACATGGGAACAGGATTAAAAAGATAAATATGAAAAGAAATGATCTCGTACAAGTCCATAACTTCTCCAAACATTGAGGCAACTGGCTAATATTACAGATCAACATCAACTTTTAGTCAGCTGTCACTCAAAGCATGATGTAGTGAAATCTGACAGATAATCAGTATACCATAAATGGCTGGAAAAATAAACCACAAGATAGTCATATAACATGAGGATTAAGGATGGCATCTAATTCCCAGCAAAATTCTAAACACCAGTGAACTCAAGATTAGATTTCAGTTTTAAAGTCCTCTCTGAAATAGTCCGTACCTTTTTTTGGATGTATATGAGAGACCAGGTTACTGCACACAAATTTGATGTTTTTTTTCAACTTTACTATGCTTCTCTTGGTTGATCAAAAGCACTGGATTACTCAGCATGATTGGCACAACAGCATTTAACTTTCTTTGCAAGAGATTTTTTTTCCCACTTTTCAAGAACCTCACTATTTGGCAATAGCTTAAGAGCATATTGGTGGCATAAATATTAAGAGTAATCTGTGATGCAAGTGCAACTAGTTTTCAGTGAAATTAATATTTGTTCATTGAAAATTATACATGAAATATACATTTAAAGCAATTAGCCTGTTACAATCAGGAAAACAAGCAATGAAGTAAAACATACTTTTGTGGCAACTCCAGCAACTAATAGGTGAGGATATTTTGGTTAGTTTGTGCACTTTATCTACACATCATGTTCAAAGGATAAAAATCTCCAAATTGCTAATTTACAAATGCATTACAAAATGAATGATTTATATAAAATGAAGTTGCCCAAAGATGCAGCGGATGAGAAATAGCTGTTACTAAAAATTGAAATGCTATCAGTAGCCCCTTACTAATATTAGATGTTGAATCTGGGCATTTTGCTTACTAAATAAAGCACACAACCTTTTGCAATTCAAGTGAATGACAACCGTTAGGAAGTGGTATTTTCACTGTTTATACTTTAAATCAATTCCAAAGTTGTACATTGGCTTGTTTGCTTATGTTTGAAAAAAAGCATTAGCTCAACTGAACGTACATAAATTTGTTTCATGCTACATAATTTCATACAACATACAAGACCTGTAAAAACCTGGCAACCATAAGTCCAAAACTTTGTCATGATGTGGAGATGCCAGCGTTGGACTGGGGTAAACACAATAAGAAGTCTCACAACACCAGGTAAAAGTCCAGCAAGTTTATTTGATAGTAAACCCACAAGCTTTCCAAGTTTGCCCCTTCATCAGGTGAGTGGCTCACCTGACGAAGGGGCAAACCCCACAAGCTCGTGGGTTTACTATCAAATAAACTTGCTGGACTTTTACCTGGTGTTGTGAGGCTTCTTACTGCCAAAACTTGGTGCCAGTGCTCATCATTAAACTTACTGAAACAAAGTCAAAAGCCATTCACAACCTTTTGACTGAAAAAAAACTTGCAACTTCAAACCCAAATGGCTAATCCTTTCTTTGAGACTGTGATTCCGAGATCTAGATTCCCTAGCCAAAGGAAACATAATCAGGGCATCTATCCTGTCAAGTTCCTTGTTACTATTAAATTTTACACCTCATCCTTCTACTTTCCAGAGTACATAGATCCCATGTGCTGAATTTCTCCTTTCAGTCTCATGAACTTCCGTGCACTCTCTCCACATTAACTATATTCTTCCTTTCACATGGATGCCAGAACTGTCCACAATACTCAAGGTGTGGCCTCAGCAGGCCCTATAATCAATTGCAGCAAGACTTCTTCATTGCTCTGTGCCAATTTCTTGATATTAACTTTTTGTCTGCCTCTTGTTTTTCTAATTGCTGCTCTTTTGCATGCCAAACAAGTAAACGAACTCAACTTAACTTAGAGACAAATTAAAAGGGGCAGCCCCGCAAAAAGGGGGGGATGGCCCGAACAAAACCAAAGTCTAAAGGAAACACTGTACACATGCACATTAATTTTGAGATTCATGTACAAGGACACCCAGCTCAGTCTCATCCCATTTTAAAAAATGTTTTTTCATGTTTTCTACCAAAATAGGTAATTTCACATTTCCCATGCTTTATATCCATACATGTTCCGTGTCATAAAATTAAGATAGGAATAATTCCTTGTTAAAAAAAACGAAGCTGGGTTAAATCACCTTTGATGAAATAGGTAAGAAACTGATCTTCTAATTTGTAGCAATGTTGATGATGGAATAAAAATTAGCAATTTAACATTGCCACATTTCTAAACGGGGCCTCAGAAAAAGCAACAAGAAAATTAGAAAAGCAAAATATTTAAAGGGAGAAATATTTTCAGAGTTGGCAGGATCTAGAAAGCTCTACCCAAAAGGTTGGGGAAGCTGAGTCCATAAATAGTTTTAAAAGGGAGTTGGACAGATACTTGAGAATCAAGAGCTTACAGAGTTGCAGGCAAAAAAGGAGGGGTATGGAGCTCAACACAATTGCTCTTTTGAAGAGCCAATGTAGGCATGATGAGCCAAACGCCCTCCTTCTGAGCTAAAAGACTCAAAGCCGAAAAACAACAAAAAAAAAACTTAACCATGATCAGATCAAACGAAGTGCCTAAAGTTTATTCACATCAACATATCTCATTCATATCCCCCCCTCACGTCATATCTTTATGACGTAATCAGCTCTGCTGACTCACTTAAGGATGATAAGAACATGACAGTCCAGAATATCCGGGCATCAGCTTTTCTATGACAGATGACATTTTAGTACAATGATGTATGTGTACATCATTCTAACACTGCATCTTCGCACTTTATATAGCTTTATTGTATAAAACAAATTTTTGTACTGCACACAGACTTTACTCAGAGATTGAATCGCCCCAGATGAAAAGCAGTAATATTTTTATTGAAAACTGAGCACTGTACGTAACTGCTTTATAGATGTACCATCTTTTCAATGTGTCCAGAGACCACAAGAGGAATTTTACTCCTTGAAATTTTATGAACATTTTTACATTTCAAGTACTGAGTTCAGCTCAGATTTGAAATTTAATTTATTGCAATAGTTTTAACAGGAAAAAGTAACAGCAGCAAAACTGCATTTTCTTCTCAAGATCAGACTACTAAAAACTTATAGGAAATATGACTTACCCAGTACTTCTTTTTAAATATATATACAAATTGAACAAACTAATATGCTGACATTGTTCTGCAAACAGTATTACTGTCAATTTTGCTCTTAAAAGGACCATTTTTTGGAGGTCTGCCAAATAATAAGCATATTTCTCTTGTGAGAGATATATGCACAAGTACTTCTGCAATTTGGCAGCTACACAATTACTTTGAAAGTAGTATATTCTACACATGGAGATTCATTAACAAATCACAACAGTACCACTGTAAAAGAATAATTTACTTCTGATCACAGGCCATTGCAAGAATACCTTTTCAACTATTTTTGCTGATTCTGGGCTAAACTCCACCAATGGTCCATCATGCTGCAGGATTAGCACAACTGCATGTGAAAATAACAACAAGAAATGGGGGTGAAGATCAAAGAGATTTTGAGGGTGAAAGTAGGAAAGGATAGTGTTTCAGATCGCAGAGCCAAAATAACTAAGTATGGCATCAAACTTAAGAAATGGGGGAAGATACAAGGTCAGAACTGGATTTCGAATGCGAGAACTTAATGAGGTGGTTGGGTTGGTAAGGAGCATACTCGTGGTGGGATTTGACTCAAAGATTTTTGAAATGCGTGTGTAGATGAAAAGGGAGGCAATAAAGTTTGGCAAGAACATCAATATAGAAGGAGACCATAGAACGCAGGGGGATGTTAAAATTCCATTAACTGGATATATGCTGCAATCGCGTCTTCACACTCATCAACCCTTGAAGCCAGATAAATGTTACACGCAGTAGTTTATTCAGAACAAATCCAATTTAAAATTAGAATTTTTATCAGTCTATGTTTTAAGCACTTGAAAATCAAATTATATTGCAATCTCAATTAGCAGATCATACTTCAGTTTACAGGCTTAAAGACTTGTTGCAGCCAAGTTTATTGTGGTGCATTTTTATGGACACATCGGCATAACAAAGCTTAGAATGTATTAAGACAAACTTGGGCACAAAAACAACTAATTTAACACCTCTTTTCGGTCCTTCCACTAACTCAGCATGTTTTTGTTGAATTTACTGAATTGGAGTCTGTGCTGATGGGAAATGCAGTAGTCAATTTGCAGAATAAGATCCCACAATTGACAATTAAATAAACTAAACAATTAAACTTTGTGTAATATTGGTTGACAGATAAACACTGGTCAAGACACAGGGAAAATTCCCCTGCTCTTTTTTGAGTGGCGCCATAGGATCTTTTACATTCACTTGAGAGAATAAATGGGATCTTGATTTAACGTTTCATGCAAAAGGTAGCACCTTCAACATTACAATTGCATCGGACTGTCAGCTTATATATCTGCTTAAGTCTCTGGAATGGTGTTTTAACCTACAAACTTCTGATTTATGACAATGTGCTAACACTGACTAATGGCGAGCACAAATATAAAATTAAGAGTTCCTTTGTATCTGAACAGAGAGCTGAGAATGGACTGTTGCTTGACTTATTTTGAGGCTGGATGAAGATTGCAATTTTTTTTTAATAGTCCCTTTTTTGCTAACCAGATGTTGTCACAAAGACAACTTTTTCCTACTATTTCAACTCTACAAGCTTTAAAATCACGTGACTAACAATCCAATTTCAATCACAACAAACCGATACTTTCACTTCAGCACCATAAACTTCAGTTCTGTACAGTACACCTTTTCACCAAAAGTCAACATTTAGAAAACAACAATGTTAAGATATTTTTGGAAGACATTACTGAAACCAACTGAAATAAGTTTGAGTTTCTGGCCTGAACCTGCCTTTGGAGGCCAAACGTTAATCCCAAAAGGTAATTATGGGCAGTTTCCATTTGACTTATTGAAGATGACACTGGCAATACAATCAAAACAAACTTACACATTTCCTTGGTCAAATAAAAACTCAAGTTAACTTTGAGACATTTTTGAAAAACAACCACCCATTTAAAATAATTTTAATGAAATGTTTGCTTATGTTAATAGTTTGCTGTTTGCAGATGTACCAGATCTCCACTTGACAGTACATTAGTTTGTAACGCTGAACAATTTGCCATAGGACGTGGCATCAGTACACATCAGGTTAAGTTTAACACCTGCATACTCTTTGCATATTAAAAGACATTTTTAAAAAAACCTTTTTCTATATAAATGTTTCACTGCTGTGTGCATTACAGCCCAATATTTGAAGTCCATTTTTAGCAGGCATCACAACAAATCAGATTTTTAGAAAAGAACAATCTTCTTAAATGGATGTGACTATGGTAAAGGAAATATTTTTAAATTATAATACACAACTACATGCCGGGTGTCAATAATGACGAAGTGTACATCAACTGCACATACCGGCTAAATAATCCCTAACTCCACAAACGAAATATTTTTTGATTAAAATTTCTGCAGGTCACTGAAACAACACAACTGTCATATACATATGAAAATAAACGTGAATATTTCCAATTCCTGTTCGATTGCTGTTGCCCTGTAGCTAACATTGGGGTATACAACACACACTTCCAGTACAGTAACACTGTCAAAGAGTCCATCTTCTCACTCTCTCACTGAGCTAACGTATAAATAAAACATTGCTTTATATATATATATACACACACATACAAAACAGATGCCAATCCAGCCAAAGGAGAAATGTCTCAAACAACCGTCAGGCCGTAAAACGACAAGGCGGGGGGGAGAGAGAGAAGGAGGGATTAAAACACGGAATCCAAACAGGCCGAGGAATGAGAATGAAACAGACAAACCTCTCCCTGTTTTCTCTTCTCATCTCTTTCACCCTCCCTCTCTCTGTCTGCCGCCTGGGCCGCTCTGGTTGCTGAGAAGCCACCGCCTGGCTTTACAGTCCCCTCCTTCCTTAGAGGGGGTGGTAACTTGGGGGAGGGGGGGTGAAGGAAAATAATAAACAAATCTCCAATGCGGGAATTCAGGACCGTCTCCTTCCTTTCCCCCCTCCCCCGGTCTTAAACTGTCTTCCCCCACGTTGGTGGTTATTTGGGTTTAAATTTTACCTTACCCACCCCCCCTCTCTCTTTTATTTCACAAAATGGCGCGCACTACAAACCTGCGCAACAGCAAACACCTCCTCGGCGCCGCCTTTTTTCAAACCCGCTTTACACCTCCTGGCGCCGCTCGCCAACCCGACTTCTCCGGCCGCTCCGACCATTCAACTTTCTCTCTCTCTCCCCGCTCTCTGGCCTTGGTGTAGAAGAAAATAAAAAAAACGCAATTCTCAGAATGGAGGGGGGGAAAAGAAAGGTGGAGTTTTTTTCCCCCAAAAAAATTTTCTCTCTCCTCCCCTCTCCTCAATAATAAGAGAAAAAATATTCCGAGGCGGGAAAGCCCTGAAAAAAATTTTTCTCTCTCTCGCTTCTCTCTCCTCCTAACAACAAAATGGCGGCCAACGGAGCGCGTTGCTATGGGGACTGTCAATCACAGCGGATGCCCCGGATGAGGCGCTGACGTCAGCAAAGGTGGAGTGGCCCCCTTCCCCCTGCGCAGCCGCAGGAGGAGGATGCCTGTCAACCAGCTTCAGTGGCCCCGGATGCCGCACTGATTAAGAGGGCGGGGCCAGTTGCTCGGGGAAACCGTCAATTAAACCCCGCCCACAGAGGAGGAAAAAAGCTACAAAAGGCTTGTTGCAAAGGGAGTGGTGTGGCCAGTGGAACCTGCTGGGTGGTGTTTTCCATTGACCATGGTTGAATTGTAAAATGTCGGAAACGTTTCCTTTTACTGTATTGAAGCATCTCAGAACGTTACTTCCTGTAGGAAAAGAAACTATATTGTTGTTTCTTGTGATAGTTATTGGAGAATGTTTGTAAAGTTTTCACAGATTTATAAAGTATATTTTGGAAAAAAATTGTCAAGGTTACACAACTTCTGTGCACTTCTTTCTCTCTCTTACTGTTCTGAGTCATCTTCTTTGCCTTTTGCTGGGCAAAGATCGAAGCAAAACTTTTTTTTAGAAAAGACTTTTAGAGAAGTGTCTATTCTTTCAGCTCACCCACCACCCAAAAAATGAATCATTAACATTGCATCCGTGAACACTCACCCATGCGGGTGCATTTTCTTCATTTGGACGTAGGCTAAAATCTGTACCAGTGGAGTTCATTTATTATTTCTTCTCTCCCAAAAATTGCAGGCGCCTGTTTAATTTGGACATCTTCGAAAATGTTTGGAGTGCGGGTGACCTACAAACACGATGAAATATAAACGGTGTGACAGAATGGGCTTCCCTCCCATTGAGCATAGTTGTCGAGCTTAAGGCTGAGTTAAACGATGAAGTCTTTGAATGATTGAAGTTGAACTCTCAAAATGACACTTCTGTAACTGGAGGGGAATCAATTTATCTTACAGATCTCTCTTCGCCCCCAAACAAAAACTGCAATTAATAATTTTATCAGAGCGTACTTGTTTTAAATAAGTTATCTATATTTATTCTGGCAAGAATAATGAAAAGGTGCTTTCATTCTTCTAGCAGCACTTTTAGTTGCGGAAGAACGATTTTAATGTGTAATAATGGCAAGAGACCGGTTCTTCGCTCCATTCTCATCAGCTGGCTTGACATTCGCAGTTTTAATGAATTATGTGTCTGGCACGCACTGTAGGGGGACGGGCTCAAGCTGAAGGTGAGCAGGAATGTAAAGCTTCAGATTTACAGACTGCTGCTTGTATTTTGAATGGGTTTAGTAGCGAGGTAATGCTATTTGATAGTTAATTTCCTCTGCTAGTAATGCAGCATTTATTATATCTTTTGTCCTGTATTTCAGATGTCTACTCGGTTAAATTATCTTGGGGGTGGAGGTGGAAAAATGTCGGGGGAAAAGGTGGATCGTCCACTTGCGATAAAATCACACCGTCACAGTGCGATGTTTGGTCCAATCCTCAGGCTGTAGTGTTGTCCAGCCTCAGCTGGGACAGAAATAAAGTAATTGAAATTATTTTCAGCATCCCTACCTGAACACGGAATAGGGAGAGATTCAGCCCGAATACTGCTTCTAGCCAAATGGATTATTGCCATCGATACCCACACAGGAGGCGACTTGGACAACTCGACATGCCACAGACAAGCAGGCATCTTAGACCTCCCTTAACCTCAGTTTAATGCATGTACACGACGCAACAGATTCATTTATGTTTTGGTAGATAACCAGTCACGTCTTTATCCATCGACATATAACCAGGATGCTGTGAGATTTGTCACTGCAATGCCCCCTTTCTGCAGAGGGATGTCAGGGGTACTCCAATGAGTTATCCCCCACTGGAAAGGAGACATTTGTGGCTGGCTGACCTTGTATGGAACAGTACGCATCTCATCTGCCTGCAACACAGTGCTCCATAGCAGCAAAAACTACGCTCTTGTCGGGGATTTCATTGAATTCAAGCAAACCACTGGATTGTGCACGGAATATATATTGAAACACATGCATAGGGATACAGGGCATTATCTGCAGTGCCCACACTATGTATGCTCATGTAATCTCTTTCAATCACAGGCTATGCCAAGACGAAGTGGAATGTCTTGCAGCCAAGATAAAAAGAACAAGTTGTTCCTTTCCGTAAGCAATAACCCCGCTCAGCTGCTATCAGTCTGCAAACTCCCCAATGCATCAACAAGGAGAGAGGCTTTGGTGTAGAGCTTTCCTATCACATTGTTGGAGGTATCCTCACAATCTATTGACTAGCCCACCCGACTTAAATGCTGTCCCCAGATTAGAGCTCATGAGAGAGTATGTAGCCGTGTTATAATTTAGCTTGAAGCTCCCACAAGACTGTTTTCAGGAGTTAAAAACAGTAAAAGCCAAAGATGAGGAGGAGTCATCTTGGACTTTAACTTCAAGAGTAATATTGAAATGTTAACTCTGTTTCTATCTCCACAGACGCTATCAGACCTGCTGATCTCATTTTCCAGCACTTGTCCTCTCTAGAATCATAGAATCCTACAGTGCAGAAGGAGGCCATTCAGCCTATCCACGCTGCACCCACCACAATCCAACCCTGGCCCTATCCCCATAACTCCATGCATTTACCCTAGCTACTCCCCTTACATGAAGGGCAATTTAGCATGGTCAATCCACCTAACCTGCACATCTTTGACTGTGGGAGGAAACCCACACAGGCACGGGGAGAATGTGCAAACTCCACACAGACAATGACCCAAGCCAGGAATCAAATCCAGGTCCCTGGTGCCGTGAGGCAGCAGTGTTAACCACTGTGCCATCATGCCACCTCTTTGAATGCTATGATATTTCAAGTGCTCATCCAAATACTTTTTAAAGGTTGTAAGGTTTTCAGCTTCCACTACCTTCCCATGCAATGCAATCCAGATTGTCATGACCCTCTGAGTGAAATCAAATCCCTCTAAAGCTCCTTCACCCGAAAAGTCTACCCCTCATGAATCATTAGACTCAGGCATTGCGCCAGAGGACTGAAAAATTGCAAATATTACACCCTTGTTCAATAAAAATTGTTAAAGTAAGCCCAACAACTACTGGCCAGTTGATTTTATCTCAATGGTGGGGAATCTTCTGGAAACAATAATGTGAGACAAAATTAATAGTCACATGGACACATGTGGCTTAATTGAGGAGGTCCAACATGGATTATTAAGGGAAAATTTAACTAATTTGCTGGAGTTTTTTGAAGAGATAATTGCAAGGGTCAATGATGGTAATCTGTTGATATGGTGTATGCAAACCTCCAAAAGGCATTTGGTACAGTGCCACTCAACAGACTTGTAAGTGAAGTTATGGCTCACAGAATAAAAGAGATAGTAGCAATATGGAAACAAAATTGGTTTGTGACATCAAACAGAGTCGTGTTTAATGAATGTTTTCTTTTGGGCTGGAGAAAGGTTTGTAGTGGAGGACCCCAGGGGTTAGTGTTGGGATCCTTGCTTTTCCTGATATATGTCAATAACATAGAACTTGATGCACAAGGCACCATTTCAAGCTTGTGGATGGTGTAAAATTTTGAAGCTTTATGAACTCAAAGGAGGATGGTGTCAGGCATAGACAATTTTGTGGAATGGGTGGACAAATAACAGCTGGAGTTAAATGTAGAGAAATGTAAAGGGATTCATTTTGGGAGGAAGAACATGGAGAAACAATATAAAATATACAATGCTAAAGGGGTTCAGGAGCAGAGAGATATGTGCCTACGTCATTCAAGGTTGCAGGACAGGTTGACAGTGTGGTTAATAAAGAATACGGTACCCTAGGCTTTATTAATAGGGGCACAGAGCCTAAATGGAAGGAAGTTATGGTGACCTTGTACAAGACACTAGTTTCACCTCAGCTGGAGTGTTGTGTTCAGTTCTCAATGCTGCACTTTCATGGGATGTGAAGGCATTGGAGTGCAGAAAGGATTCATGAGACTGGTTCTAGAAATGAGGAACTTCAGCTATGAAGATAGAGTGGAGAACTTAGGACTGTTTTCCTTGGAGAAAAGAAGGCTGAGAAGAGATGTGATGGAAGCATTCAAAATCATGAAGGATCTTGATAGAGCAGATAGGGTGAAATTGTTTGCATTGGTGGAATGATCATTCTGTGGTCTGTTCTTTGCTGCAGACCACAGCAATTTATGTGGTTCCACAATTCTTAAGCTGATGCAGAGTTAGCCTTTTTAACAATCAGGCTTAGCTGGTGTCTTCACAACTACCCATCAGGCTACAAAAGCTTAAATGAAAATGAACAATGGAACATGGTAAATTATTTGTTTTGGGAAGTCAGTGGAACTACAGTTTACCCAGTCCAGGCATGATTGAATCCCCTGAATAAAACCTAATATTTCTAATCAAAATGTTAAAGTAATGTTAGTGGCATCAGGTGAAAAGAATCAGGGAGGAAAAAAGCAAATTGTCTTGAAGTTACAAAGACATTTACCCGCCCTTCTTGTCACAGATTAAAAATGCTACTAAAGGATGCAGATGTGGTTGATGATGTGTGTACAAGGCTCATTGAAGAAATTAGTGCAAATGTAACATGTGTAAAATGCTGCCAGATCCCATTGTAAGTCTTTCATCACCACGAGAGTTTAAGCAGTAATAGCCATTGATTTAAAGGTGTGGGACAAAAATGAAAATATTTTTATTTTACACAATATAAGTATGGCAACTAGATTCAGTCTTTCTACAGTCAGACAAGTAAGGACAAATGGTGATTGGAGATAAAGTCATGGAAAAATGGATATGGTCCGGAGCTGGAATATTGGTTACATTTCTGATGAACAAAAATTTGGGAATGTCAAGTTTAGAAATGTGGGTAAGTATGAACAATATGGTCACAAACACTACATCTGAAAATCCTTTGAGCTATAGGTTCTGTGGAAAAAAGTCATATGGAATGATCGATGAGATGCTCCATCAAACCTTAGTTGATCAACCAAACTGCAAGTTAATAACAAGGGCGCTCCATGCAAAGAATTTGCTTCAGATGGTGGTGGAAGGGTGCTCTCTCAGAGGAATTCTAAATTACCCTCTGTGCAGTGTGATTGTTTCTCTGCCTTAGAAGGGACTACAATTCAGCATACTTGAATGCTTTACACTCAGCGAGAAGAACATTCATCAGGGCTGAAGTTTTGGACAAAATTAGGAGACATCTGAGGCTTTGTATAAGACCTTCTTCAATCCTGGGATTTAATAAACTATAAAATATGGGGTCAAAAAGAGCGGAAAAATCCAACTAAGGTGATAAGTTCTGATGGTAAGACAGTGGTTCTCCAATACGGCAGTCAAACTATTAAATTCCATTCATCATGGTTAATTGCGATTATTACAAATTTTCAGAATCTGAGCATTTAATAGAAGATAATGGAGTATCTTGCATCTCTCATTCTCATGTTTGATCGTTAAGAGGATCAGAATATGGTAGACTCAAGAGCCGGATGGACATAGGCAGAATTATACTGATGCACAGGACAGGGCTATCATATCCACTGCCTACAGTACGTACTTGGATGACGTAAATAGCAAAAGGGTGCAGGGACTGGAGAGATGTGACTATTGTAGGGTCAGCAGGCTAAATATCCAAGTTGATGGACAAAAGGTAAGATCTACGGACTGCAGAATGCCATGAAAGAGTGGAAAGCAAGAAAATGCAATGCAAGTCCCCGTAGTGGATCTGGGAGCAACTCTTGCACTAGAAAGTGATCACAGACCAGCAATAGAATCTCTGGCCATGGAAGGGAGAGATCTTGCAGTAAGAGTCCAGAAAGACATTGGATGGCAAACAGAGGCCATAGTTTATTTTGTAGCAATTTGAGATGAAAGATATTTTGCCACTATGGTAAGAAAGGTAAACCTCTATTGACCGCATATTCCTCGGAATGTCGGCAATTGATGTAAAATCCACATTTCTGCAGGGAACTGTTTAAGGAGACATGTAATGTCAAAGCAAAGCTGTGGAAATTATTCAAATGCATATCGGGATTGAACAATGTGTCAAGGGTATGGTATTTCTGTTTTGCTGAAAGTAGGCTGTACTCAACTCAAAGCAAATCCAGCAATGTTCTACTGGCACCATGAAAGGAAACTCTTGGGTAGCTTTATGATGCGTGTTTACTGATTTTCTATGGGGATGCTCTGTGAAATTTGCGCAATTTGTCATAATAAGATGAAAGGGGAATTTAAGATTGGAAGTCAGGCTTCACGGGCATTCAATTTTTAGGACTAGTCATTCAGTCATGAAACGGAATTGGACAGGCGTAATTCTGGTGCGCATGGTGGTTCAGTGGTTAGCACTGCTGTCTCACAGCACCAGCGACCTGTGTTCGATTCCCAGCTTGGGTCACTGTCTGTGTGAAGTTTGCACATTCTGTCTACGTCTGCATGGGTTTCCTCTGGGCGCTCCAGTTTTCTTCCGCATTACAAAAGATGTACTGGTTAGGGGCATTGGCCATGCTAAGTTCTCCCTCAATGTGCCTGAATAGATGCCGGAGTGTGGCGACTAGGGGATTTTCACAGTAGCTTCATTGCAGTGTTAACGTAAGCCTACTTGTGACACTAATAAATAAACCTTTTACTTTATATAACAGCACTGTGAATGTACCTTCACCATAATCTTTAGTAGTTCTTTTCTTATTTATTATTTCATGGGAATGTTGACATTGCTGGCTGGGTCAGCATTTGTCGCCCATCCCTAATTGTCCTTGATAAGGTGGTAGTGAACCAACTTCGTGAACTGCTGAAGTCCATTAGATGTAAAACAATGCTGTGAGGGAGGAAGTTCCAGAATTTTGACCTTACAACAGTGAAGGAAAAGTAATTTAGTTCGCAATCAAATGTGTGACTTGGAAAGAAGCTTGCAGATGGTGGTGTTTCCAAGCATCTGCAGCCCTTGTCCTTCTAAGTGGCACAGGTTGTGAGCTTGAAATGTGCTATTGAAGGAGGCTTGACAAGTTATTGCAGTGCATTTTATACATTTTGTACATTGTTGACGCTTTGTTGTTGAGAGTGAGTGAATATTTAAGAAATGAGCAATAAATGTTGGCCTTAATAAAAGCGATTCCCACAAAGCTTTTTTCTGCTTTCACTATAAATTCTACCTTCTGGCATCAAGCCAGTACATATCCAATGTAGAGAAGATGTTCATATCAATTTTAGTGAAATATCACTCTGCTGTCTTTGTATTCCAATACATAACAACATGGAATCTTACCAACTGTTGGAATGTGATTGCTGCATTCTTATCCCAGAAAGCTGTAACCACAGACTGATACAGTCCTCCTGATATTGCAAAGGAGAAACACAATATGGTTTCTTCACTTATTGAACCTGCCAATAAAACTTAGCCAGATATCTTGCATCCTCTGGTTTCACAAGGATACCCTCGAAGCAGGAAATAAAAGATACATCAACAGCCTAATCTTCTATAACCTACATAGAACCATGCCATTTTAACCTCCTTTGACGTGAACAGCATTAACACAGTCCAGGGAATGCTGTTGAAAGATCAATAGTTCCTACCTGTCACATTTCTTGCATTTTTTTTCTTATGTGTTTCTGCATGGTGTATGGAATTAATCTGGATGTTGCTGGATTGATATCCTATTAGCTGCAACCTGTCAGCGCAACCTACTGCTCACGAGCAAGGTGATCGAATAATAGAGGCTACAAGCACCACTCAGTTTTCCATTCAGATGACAAGCAAGAAAATGCAACTGACATTCCCCAATGGACACTGAACTTGTACTCTTTGTTGCCAAATCAATTAAATCATTGTGCTTGACATCCTCCAAGGTGGGGGAATCGGTCAAAAGTGAAGTAACAGAAGGAATCGTTAATAATGCCACACAACAGCACAACCTGTTCTGCCAGGACCACTTGACTTCAACCACACCATCACTGTTGCCTTTGATTTGATTTATTATTGTCACATGTATTAACATACAGTGAAAAGTATTGTTTCTTGTGCGCTGTACAGACAAAGTATACTGTATATAGAGAAGGAAAGGAGAGAGTGCAGAATGTAGTGTTACAGTCATAGCTAGGGTGTAGAGAAAGATCAACTTAACACAAGGTAGATCCATTTAAAAGTCTGATGGCAGCAGGGAAGAAACTGTTCTTGAGTCAGTTTGTACGTGTCCTCAGAAGTTTGTCATCTTTTTATCGACAGAAGAAGGTAGAAGAGAGTGTGTCCGTGGTGTGTGGGGTCCTTAATTATGCTGGCTGCTTTTCCGAGGCAGTGGGGAGTGTAAACAGTATCAAGGGTGGGAGGCTGGTTTGAGTGATGGACTGGGCTTTGTTCATGACTCTTTGTAGTTTCTTGCAGTCTTAGACAGAGCAGGAACCATACCAAGCTGTGACACAACCAGAAAGAATGCTTTCTATGGTACATCTGTAAAAGTTGGTGAGAGATGTCAAATTTCTTTCGTCTTCTGAGAAAGTAGAGGTGTTGGTGGGCTTTCTTAACTATGTTGTCAGCATAGACAGGGGGGCCAGGACAAATTGTTGATGATCTGGACAGTAAGAAAGCTCTTAACCATTTCTACTTCGTCCCCATTGATATCGACAGGGTGTTCCTCCACTACATTTCCTGAAGTCAATGACTATCTCTTTTATTGACATTGAGAGAGAGACCATTGTTGTAGCACCAGTTCACCAGATTCTCCATCTTCTTCCTGTACTCCACCTCATCATTGTTTGATATCTGACCCACTATGGTGGTGTCATCAGCAAAGTTGAAAGTTAAGTTGGAAGGGAATTTGGCTACACAGTCATGGGTGTACAAGAAGAATGGTAAGGGGCTAAGGACACAGCCATATGCTACAGTAGTATTGAGGATGATTGTGGAGGAGGTGTTGTTGTCTTTCTTTACTGATTGCGGTCTGTGGGTTAGGAAGTTCGTGTTCCAGTCAGGAGGAGCCGAGCTCCAGGCCAGGGAGTTTGGAGATGAGTTTCATTGAAAAATGGCATTGAAGGCTGAGCTGTGGTCGATAAATAGGAGTTTGACGTAGGTGTCTTTGTTATCTAGGTGTTCCAGGGTTGAGTGCTGTCCAGGGAGATGGTGTCTACTGTGGACCTGTTGCAGTAGTAGGCAAAATGTAATAGATCCAGGCAATCCGGGAGGCTGGAATTGATTCGTGCCATGACCGTTCAACATATTTCATAATGATGGATGTCAGAGCCACCGGAAGATAGTCACTAAGGCACACTGCTTGGGTTTTCTTTGATACTGGGATGATGATTGTCTTCTTGAAGCAGATAGGAACCTTAGATTCTCGTAAAGATGTCTGCGAATATCCCTCCAGCTGGTCAATGTAGGATCTGTGTGCTCGTCCAGGTACCCCATCCGGGCCAGTCATTTTCCATAGGTTGACCTTCAAGAAGGCTATTCTGACATCTGCAATGGTGTCCTCAAATATAGATTTGTCCAAGGCTTCCAGGTGGAGGGCATGCTTTCGCTGACCTCTAGCTCAAACGGGCATAGAATGTATTGAGCTCATCAGGGAGGGGTGCATTGGTGCTGGCGATTTAACATGCCTTCATCTTGTAGTCTGTTGTGTCTTGCAGACCTTGCCGTCGTCGGCAAGGGTCCACGTGATGGGCCTGGGAGTCTAGCTTGGTTCAGTACTGTCTTTTGGCATCTTTGATGAATCTCCTTAGATCATGTCTACCATCTGAGGGCAGCAAGGGATGGACAATAAATCTATATTGTGAGCATTGCTCAGGTCTCAAGAACAAATATACAAAAATCCTACTTCTATCAAATGTCATGGCACCATTTGTATCTCACTGCCACCAGTGAGTGTAACTTAGAAGTATTTTACTGAGCTCTTCCACCTTGCCATAATCCATCGGATCATTGTGGGTCAACCTACAGCACATGAACTGCAGCAGTTCAAAAAGAAAACTCACCACCA
The DNA here is from genome assembly GCF_965287045.1 of Carcharhinus amblyrhynchos. Lineage (NCBI taxonomy): Eukaryota > Metazoa > Chordata > Chondrichthyes > Carcharhiniformes > Carcharhinidae > Carcharhinus > Carcharhinus amblyrhynchos. Next base: position 30,993,987 of record NC_137338.1, read on the forward strand.
TCTTCTCAAGGGTACCTAAGGATGGCCAATAAATGCTGGCTGACCAGTGACGCCCATGTTACACTAATTAATTTTTTAAAAACCCACAATTCTTATAGCCAAATCTCACATCCCTTATGAACTGTAAAGCAGTAGCCCTGTGGTATTCTGCTACAGTGAGATCTCACACTATTCGTATCGCACATTGCAGGATGGATTGTGCTATTGCATTTTTATTTCTCTCCAAGTCACTTTGAAATAATTTTATCTATACGCTAATTTCATACCATACACATGGACTGAGTTCACACGCCAATTTAACTAACCAGATTTATGTGTAGAAAATGGACAAGTACAATAAACCTGTGAACAATGTTCTCAGAAACTATCTCAAGATGACCGTCCTGCTTCACTAACAGTCAATGCAGAGACTTGCTTTATCAGCAGTTGGTAACTTGCTCAGCATTTACTTTCGTCCAGGACCACCCTGGTTCCTATACTTCGTGGTTCATTCGTTCTCTCTTTCCCACTTTGTCTGCATGTCAGTGATCCAAATGTCCCATTCATCTTTCAAACCACCTGGAAAGCATTTTAAAGTCCAGGTGGACACACAAAAACTGGACATTGATGGCTTAAAGATTTCTCTGTCGACCCTATCTCCAGGTTGAATGATCTGGAGGATCTTGTTGGAGAACTTCCCCAGTCTACTTAACACAATAATGTCACATAGAAATTGAAGATGAAAACTACTTCTGGAAACTGGACATGCCAAAGCCAGGTGATCAGGTGCAGAGTCAGGAAACAAGCAGCTAATCAAGAGACCATCAATATGAACTCATTACAAAGATATTAAATAGCTAATTCAGAAGAAACCTCATTACCCAGAGAGTGATGAAAATGTGGAACTCACTGCGATAGGAAATGGTAGAGTTAAATACTATGTATGCATTAAAATAGGTAGGCAAGCATAAGAGGGGGCAGGGAATAGAGGTTTATGCTGAATCCTTGACTGTACCTCAGCACATTTCCAATGAAGTATCTCAATGTGTTCAGTGCCTTCAGGAATGAGATCTCTCCGTTTTGGTTGGTCATAAACTAAGGTTTCCCATGAATCAGCAGGAATGTTTAGCTGCTTCAGAGATACTCTCAGAGTGTTCCTAAAATGTTTCCACTGTCCTGGGAGTCTCCTGCGTGACCAAGTTCAGAGCAGAGCAATTGCTTCGGGAGTCTAGTGTCAGGCTTAGGATTGACATGTCCCAGCCAGCGGAACCAATTTTGAACAACTGGTGCCTTGATGCTGGGCATATTAATTTGGGTGAGGACACTGCAATTGAACCTCCTTTTTTGCCACTGGAGGATTTTGGAGGGTCAGTGGTGCTACTTCTCTGGTGCTTTGAGGTACCTGATGTAAGTTGTCCAAGTCTCCAAAGCATATAGGAGCACAAGGATCACTGCCTTCATCAAGGCCATGACCTTAGTCTTGGGTTTGAGATTCTGGTCCTCCAATGCTCTTTTCTTCAGTCACTGGCACATTGGACTGGCATATTGGTGGTGAAGAATTTCATCAACAATGCCTGCCTTTATTGAGAAGAGGCTCCTGAGAAACAGAAAATGATTCACGTTTTCCAGGATCTCGTCATTGATATTAATTGGCAGGGGAAGTGTATTGCTGTTGGAGTTGGTTTAAAAAGGAGCTTAGTTTCCTGGATGTTTTGTGACGTGCCCTTTTTGTCATCTGCTTGGGAGAAGAAGTCAACAATAACCTGGAGCCCACAAGCTTCATCTGGTTGAAATGGTTTTGGCTTGAAGGTTGACCAGGTTCCTGTCTGTTCTGGATATTCACCTCTGTGGATAATCTGATGGAGGCGAGTTGCAGTGTTGCAGTGAGGAAAATGGACAATAGAGGATTAACCGCTTGACATGGCCTTTTTTGACCTCACAACAGCCTCTGAGTTTGTCAACCACAAAAGCTTATGAATTATCCTCCTTAAATTCTGGCTGCTCTCAGAAATTTGTAGCCATCCTTCAGCCGTTCCCTAATGAGATGCAAGCTGTGACCTTCACCAATGGAACCATCACAAACCCTGTCTTAGTGAAAGCTAAGTTTAACAAGGCTTCATAGCACACTGACAGTTCAAAATGTGTGATGATAAAGGCAAGTGTAAAAGCATATGGTCTCTGTGTTTATTATTTTTCTAAATAAGCAGCTACAATGCAAACCGCCCCTTTAAGTGGTGGTGGGGGTGCAGGGCATATAAATAGTGATACAAGTATCTCATGATAATTTGGGCAAGGATATGGGGCAGGATTTTCTGGCCATGCTCATCCTAAGACTGGAAAATCCCATCTGAGGTCAATGGGCCTTTGTATGGTCCATGTCCCACCTGCTACGATTCCTGAAACGGGTGGGACCGGAAAATTCTGCTTGTGGAGTTTGAGAAGGATTGTAAGTAGAGATAAAACAGAAGTAGCAATGGCCATTTATAGAAAGGCAGTATACATGAGAGTGGATTCAATACCAGGATGACCATTTTATTAGGCTATCAAAGCCTGCAATCAGTTGGCCAATCAAGCCTGAGTTAAGTTGAACTGATAGATAGGTTCTTAGGTATCCAATAATGTACTCAGATACTCACATTCAGCGCTAAATGCTTGAAGCATATTACTACACAGTTGGGCAACCAGTTAAGTGGTATTGACATAATTAATATTCTTGTCAATGTTTATTCCAAATAAAGTAAGTTCCAAAAACACCATCCACAATATCAGGTCCAGTAGGATAAAAGCAAATTACTGCGGATGCTGGAATCTGAAACAAATACAGAAAATGCTGGAAAATCTCAGCAGGCCTAACCACTTCTGTAAAGAGAGAATAGAGTGAACATTTGGCGTCTGGGTAATCAAATCTAAAAAGGACAATTCCACACACCATTCAGACTTCATCTATGAAGAACCAGCATGAGTACAGATCATCTTTGATCCTCAGAGAGGATGAGGACACATATTAATTCAGAACAGAATTCAATTCCTCACACACTGATGTTCGGATTCATGTTGCCTTATCTCTTCAATTAATTGTCATTGAAAGACTGCAGCCTAGCCCGCTGAAGGTTTGTTGAAATAATGTGTATGAATTTCTGTTTCATGCAAACACAGCCTTTTACAGGAAGAGGGAGATGTGAAACTGCTGTCTGAAGCTAGTTATTATCTCTGCTGAAGTACATATCGCTAAGAACTTGCAGTTCTTCAACTGGTGCTATACAGAACCTCCTGACTGGCCCAGATGCCTGCAAGGAATTTTAATGATTTCTCAGATGCTTCAATTCTCTGAAAGATGAGCGGAATTCCCAAATTAATCTCTTTAATGAGATTATTGTGTTGTACAATGCTTGAGAAAACATTTCAACCCACAACCATTGTCACCTTTAGCCAGTTCTGCCTGAAACGATTTGATTCCAGCCGACGGAAGTAGGTCAAAGGGACATTTACAGGATCCCAGAGATTGAATTTAATCAATGAATAAGTTGCCAGATGCTATATTAAATATATGTTCAATTTGTTCATTTTTATTCATTCTTTCAAAGGATACAGGCGTCACTGGCTATGTGTTATATGTTCTGTTGCTCACCACTGTTATGAAGTGCAGATGGATCCCCCCTCTGAGAACTAACACCCAACCACTCAAAGACGAGTACCTAGCCTCATAAACTGTAAAAGTGTGAAGGAGCATGATCTGTTCTTCAGCAACTTTTAGTAGTTAAATCAAAATAACTCCCTGACACTCTCTGAAGTCAACAAGCAACAATTTATCTAACAGTGAACAAGTTAACTGAACTATTAGTTTAATAGTTTAATAAAAGTTTAATAGTTTAATAAAACATGATTCTAATGGAATGCTGTTCAGATAAATATAATTCCCACTGATTAACAAAAATAGAATTTTAATCATTCTGTAAATTACAACCAAGTTTTGTGTCTTCTGGAATATTCTGAGCCTTCTCTGTTACTCTCCTTTCTTCTTTAGTACTTTTGCTATTGAGATGGTGCTTTATCTTAAGACATAAATGAAGCTAAGCACTGAACTAAGAGCTATTACTCTAACAGTTGGCAGTTGCTCTCTGTTTTTGTCCCACCGCTTCCCTTCTTTTATACCTGTGATGACATCTCAATATCTCCCACAATATGATTGATTGGTCCTAGATTGCCTTAACCATCGGATTTAAGCTTAATAGGTTTTGGTATTTAAGTGTCAAATTCAAATTGATCAGCTGAATTCAAAAAAATTCAAAAACCTGGAAGCCTGGTAATCTGCTGCTTGGCCTTCTGATACAAATGTTTCATTTTGGATGTTTCATTTTTGGAACTCTATATGTATTTGCACTTTTTTTTAATATTCTAAGCTCAGAAAAAAGCACTAGCTCTTAAAGGGGTCATGCAATGCTTTTTCCCCAGCATTTTACAAATTTACAAACACCATTCTACAATTACTTGACTTAACTTTGCAACATCGTGTTCCACAAAATCAGATATTCCAAAGCAATATCAGAGGATTAAGACCTGATACAATATATTTTTATCTGGTGGTATGCTCACTACTATCTCTAAAAATTTAAAGCCAGGATTTTCTGCTCCCATTTGTGATGGATGTCATGGAGCACAGGTGGAATCAGAAAATATTGCAAGAAGGCCAAAACTCAGATTTGTGTTGTTGTAAAACCAGGTCCCATTTGTGCGCTCCAGCCATGTCTCCCATTATGGCACTTCAGGAACACCATTTCAATATTTTTGCATTTCATCATAAGGACTGCTCACTGGAATCATACCAACAGACTGGAGCACCCGCGCATGTTGGCTTACAATTAGAATGATGTGTTTCACAATGGTGAATAAACAACATTCACCTGGTGACCTGTACTTCACCCCTCACTTCAAAGTTTGCCTACATTGCATTGCTTAGTGCTTGTGGGAATCAGTGCTAGACATTGCGGACAATATCACATTGCTTTCAGGGGTGGTCAAAGGCAAGTCTCCACCTACCAGATCAGCAGTAAGGGATGGGTGACTTTTCATAGGCTGCAGAGTCAGGCCTGTAATAGGGAAGGCAGAGTCAAATTGCCTAAGGCAGGAAAAGGGGCTGTGGGACAAGTGTTGTATTGGAGGGGTATGAGTGGAACAGGTTGCCCTCAGGAGAAAGGGTGCATAGGATGGAGGGTATATGTTGAACAGTGTAAGTGGCATCAAGATGGAGAGAGGTGAGGCCCACCTGGGCCACAGAAACATCCAATTCAAAATGTTCATGGGCTAATAAACGGATAGGTACAAGAAGCACAACAGGATCAAGAAACACAGGTGATGGATCGAGATGCCTGTGTGGGAAGGGAACCTGAACATTAAACTACTCCAGGGCAAAGGGAGGAGTTTCCATAATCACACAGGGAGGGTCCAAGCTGGTTTGTCAGTCAGAGCTCAGCACCATTAATTTTTGTATCATCTGTGGACTTACTGATCGCACCTCCTACATTCATGCCTAGATCCTTAAGTACAATGCAAACAACAAGCGACCAATCACTGATCTTTGTGGTATACCACTGGACACAGGCTTCCAGTCACAAAACAACCTTCGATCATCAACCTCTGCCTCCTTTCACTAAGCCAATTCTGGATCCAATTTGCCAAATTGTCCTTTGTCCCATGGGTCACTCTTCTCTGCGGGGCCTTGTCAAAAGCCTTACTGAAGTCCGTGTAGATTACATCAACTGCACTGCCCTCATCTACACACATAGTTATCTTCTCAAGAATTTTAATCGCATTTGTTAAGACAGTGGGGACACTGTTATCTCATTTCAATAGTCCTGTGTCGAGAAGAAAGAATGTCCACTGTTCCTTATTTTGATTGCTGTCCGGTTTCTCCAACTGCTGCATGGATATTGGGTGATTACACAATAGCCTTGAAGTTCTCCAGTTAAAAAAGAATCTCCCCAAAACTCAGGGCACACTTGCAAAACCAACTCCCACCCATCCCCTCTTCACTTTGGAAAGTCAAAACTTTTCAGAGGTAATTAGGGAAATTGAAGAGGAAAGAGAAACAATTGTTTAACTGATGAGGAAGAAATAACATCCGCTAAAAGAACGTGCCCACAAAGTAATTCAACAGAGTTAAAGGCAAGTGTTTTAGCACATTTGAAAATATTGTATAGAAATGTTCTACAATGGAGCTTCTAACATTATCATTATCAAATTATTTAAAATATAGACAGAATTTAAGTTAATCATATTGGAAGAATTAATGTAGCTTTGGAAGCCAAAAGAGTTGGAAGACTCCTGAGTATTTTTCATTGCCCTTTTCTTCATTATTCTGCTCTTTGTTGGTTTTTATTGTCTTGAAAGAACTCTGTTGATTTCCCACTTACTTTGTCACATTGCATTGTTCATTTAATTTGATACTCTATGTTTACTCAGTTCTGTGGCTTTGTAGATGTGTGCATTCTTTGTTCCTCCCTGTCCTCGTCTCATTCAGACTGAATTTCTCCAAGTTCTGTTTCCCTTATTTAAAAAAAAGGAAGACATAACAGACAAAGATTTTTTTTTATTTGTCTCAGATAAATTCTGATTCTTTGGCTTACAATATCAGACCGTTCACAAAAATGACTGCCCTTTATGTTGTCCAGGGACTCTGAAAGTCAAATCCCAATAAAATGCTACCACGTCTTTTTCTGTTCGCATGCACAAAATCTCAACAATAATGCTATTTGTTCGTAAGCCCAGTCCGCTGTTTCCTTGTTCTCTCAAACAAAAGTTTACAACTGTTATAAAAGTTCAAGAGTACAGTCATTTGACAGCTGTGACACTGAAGTGGGGATGGGGGGGTGGAATCAGGAATATCCAAGGTCAATGCCTCTATAGTTAACTTGCGAATCCCTGTCACAGCATTTAAAAAGAGAAAAGTCTCCATGTCTAAAACTTTTATTATGTTTGACACGAGCTTTTGGTTTCCTTCACCCTTTCCTTCTGTTACATCACTTCTTTTACCTCAGATCCCTCTTGCTTTTTCTGCCCTTGCAGCTGTTTCCAGTACACACACCATAGCAACTGTCTCTGGTCAGTGGAAGATTTTGGAATTCTCCAGCTCTGCTGCTTTTTCCTGACCCACAAGCGATGATTCACAAGTTGCGAGGTACACATTGGTAAAACCTGTGCAAAGCGTTTATCATTTTGTCAAGGGTCTGAACTGGCAGAATTTTGACACCCTGAAGAACTGTTTGTTCTTCAGACTGAGATACCTATTTCCATTTTTAAGTTAAGCAACTTTTCCTCTCCATCCTTGTCAGATTACTTTTTAAACTTAAATAATCACAAGCTTGCTTATTTATAAAATTAAGTAATTGGTGTGAAATCCAGCATTTATACATATTACTTCTGAAAATAAACATTTTCTTGAAGCAAACCCTTGCCATAAATTAGACACTTATTCATTAATTCAGAGGGGAAATCAGGAAACAAATCGATTCTCAGAGTCTTTAGAATGAGAACCTGACTAACACAGTGAAGTAACTCCCCAGAGGCTGGTGTCCCTTCACCAGTTTCCCTTTATTACAAACTTGTCTACACTGCAAACAGTGTTTCAGGTATAAAGTCAGAATCTGGTGTGTCAGTAGCCCTGACACTCCTCACTATACAAACAGGTGAGATTCCCTGACTGGGAAGACAATCATTACCTCAATCAGGGAGTTTGTACTCCAAAAGGCCAACCTCATGGGCCTTGTTGAGGTCATTACACACAGGAAGAAATTGAGGCAAATAGCTAAGGTGCTTTCAAAACAAAACTAAACATGTCCAGAATTTTCCAGCTATTTCTGTTGACACCATGCATTTTCTTATGTGGAATTTGGGAGCAATGGTTATATTGGCTCAGCTGAGGATAGAATTTGTGAGATATTGATGTCTCCATGAGTTCTGCACTTTCTGTTTCAACAATACAGCTCTGGAAAGCCCCCAATGACCTTTGACCCAGCCTTGGTGCTGACTACATATCACTGTTTATTGGTAGCAATAGACCTGATTTTCTTTAAATTCTTTCAAGTAAATTGAGCATCACTGGCAGCAGCAGCATTTGTTGCCCTCCCGAATTGCCCTTGGGAAAGTGGTAGTGAGTTGTCTTTCAGAATCACTGCCATCCATGTGGTGCATGCACGCTCTCAGTGCTGTTAGGAACAGAGTTCCAGCATTTGTAACCCAATGGCAGTGATGGGACAGTGATATTGTCCAATATCAGGCTGGTGTGTCAATCTGACATGAACTTGCTGGTAGTCGTGTTACAATACGACACCTGCCCCTGTTCTTCAAGTTGGTAGAGGTCGCACGTTTGGAAGAAGCTGTGAAAAGAAGCTTGGTGAGTTTCTGCAACATACATTGCGTATGGCAAAAAAACTGAAAATGCTTGAAATACTCAGCAGGTCTGACAGCATCTGTGGAGAGAGAATAGAGTCAATGTTTGGAGTCTAAATGACCCTTCATCAGAGTTCGTATGTTAATGGTTTACTGTGATTCGTTGTGGTTTTAAGTGAAGGCAATGCCTCTAAGGCCAAGACTTGCACCCTGTTCAGGAATCAGGTTGACTATTGTATCAAGTCTGAAGCTGTCTGTGGTTGGCAGTTCCCTGGTTTATTGCGTAAATTTACTGTCTTTGCTCCAAGCAGGCTTGCAATGCGTTTTTGTCAATAAACTCTGAGACTTATGCAACAGACTTGATCGAATATAAATGCTAACGAGTGAAAAATATATTATTTCACAATATTAAAGTGCACAAAAAGTCAGCCTATATGCTGCCAAGATTACTCTGTAATTTGGAGCGTTTTTTGACTTTCACAGGTTAAGTGCTAAGTTTTTGGGAAGGGTAAGGTTAATTCAAAGTCCAGACAATAGGACTTTGTGTTTCCTTTAAGTGGATAAAAGCAGTGGCATGCAGCCCAGGAATTAGTCTAGAAGCCACTTCCTAGTCTAAATTGACCTTACATAAGACTCTTGGCAGCAAATGGTTCTGAGAAAGAGAGACTCTTAAGCTGATGTGAACAAAAAGTCATAAATACAAATCAAACTAATTATTGTCTCTTTGCATTTTCTTGAACCTTGTAATCGAGTTTTGCATGAGGTGTCTCCTGTTCTGGCCTGCGAGGCCTAAGGAATTGGTTCCATGTCACAGGAGTGCTTGGAAGTTTTTAAGCTTTGTACCTCCTGAATAAGATAAAACAGCCTTAGGACAGAGCCCTCTGTACAGAGTGGTGAGAGGTGACTTTGCCACAGTTTCTTCCTTACAGGTGTCCCTGTTTACAGTAACCATTGATAACTGGTGGCGTTGTTCAGCTTGCCTTTTGGACCACTCACTTCATAAATTCAGACTTCTTGGAAGTCTGGCTTTTGTGCGAGACTCGCAAAACTCAGAGGTTGTGCATGACTCCCGGAACTGACTTCCCCCAGACAGAGGAAAGTAAAACACAACCATGGTTTTACTACTCTGACAGACAGCTTATCAGCTTGAAATTATTAAGAAGAATTAAGTGCCCTTTTCAGGAAAACAGCCTGTCTGCTTTCAATGAGCAGATATAGCTTACATTGATGGAGAATATTCAGATTAAAACATGCAAGTAGCACTGCTATACAATTACAGGGAAGTGAAAGAACAGTGGGAGTCATTAGCCTTTCATCACCTACACTAACAATCACCTGCAGAAGGACAAATATACTGAGGTACGGATCAGCTGATTTTGAAGATATGACAATCATATAAGATGAAAAGGAAATACTCAGACAGACTTGCATTGAAATGAGCTAATCTCGTTTCTCTGAAACTTTTTGAAATGTTTCACATGCAATTAATTACTTTTCCTAAATGCAGTGATCGATAAAATTTTACAACTACAGCAACCATTTTGTGAACGTAAGATTCCATAAACTCAACAAGAAGGGCTTGCAAATCAGTTTTCACATAACATTTCCAACACAGAAGGAGGCCATTCAGCCCAACTGGTCTGTACTGGTGTTTATGTCCTACACAAGCTTTCTTCTACTTTGCTTCATATAACCCTTCCTCGTACTCATGTAGTTTCAGATGAGCAAGAAATATTCTCCGAGCACAAGAAAAAATATTCTCTTTCTCATCATGAAGGTTTTCAGGGACATCTGAACCATTGAAAGAAAGGGATTGAGGAGGAACTAACTTCTGTTGATTCCTATTTCATTATAAACAGAAACAGAATATTAAAGTACAATGAAACAAGTCACTCAAGCTTGCTGCTGCAACATGACATGCACAAGTTACTTTCTGCTAATTCTGCCAAATTTTGTTTGTGAAAAAAGACTGCATAATTTCTTCTAGATCCCAAAAATAATCAAACAAAACTCCAGAATATTTACCTATCCCAAAAATTCCATTATTACACTTTGGTTGATTACTTTCCACAACTACATTTTCTTTGCCCTTGGAGCGCTGGACCCTGACTTTTTAGAACTATCAATGAATCCTCATGACTTTCAAGAACATTCCTTAATATTTACTGAATTAGTTTTTCATTCTCGTATTCCCCCTCTCCACCAAATGTGGTACATTCAATGAATCAAGTTGTTGCCCTCAAACTACTTGCAGTACCTCCCATGAACATGACTGTTATAAGTTTAGCAGTTGATTTCGGTGTTAGATATGGTGTTCGTTACTCCAACAAGTAGCACAGTGGCACAATGGTTAGCACTGCTGCCTCACAGCTCCAGGGCCCCAGGTTCAATTTCAATCTTGAATGATTGTCTGTGTGAAGCTTGCACAATCTTCCCATGTCTGTATGGGTTTCCTCCAAGTGCTCTAATTTCCTCCCACAGTCCAAAGATGTGCAGGTTAGGTGGATTGGCCATGCTAAGTTGCCCCTTACTGTCCCAAGATGTATAAATTAATCGATTAGTCATAGGAAATATGTGGGATTACAGGATAGGATGGGGAGAGTGCTTCGTAAGATACTCTGTCAGTGTGTCGGTGCAGACATGATGGGCCGAATGTCCTCTTCTGTATTGCAGAGATTCTATGATTCCATGAATAAGCAACCTGAGAATCTTACTTTCAAGGATGGATACTATCCAATATCTAATATTGTACTACCGAGAGTAACAATCATGATGTGATGTGAACTGAATATTCATGCCAGTTGCATATCTGCTTCTTCAATCTTTTTGGAGGTCAACCAAGAAAACACTTAGTAAGTTAAAACAAGATCTGAAACACAATGCTGCTTTATTTCATAGCAGGTGAAGATACAGCAATCAAATCCTTTGCCAATGAGAATCATGTTTTTCCAAGCTCTCCACATTTTGAGCCAGCACCACCATTCCCGTGGATAAAGACTGGGCTCAAGATCCTGCCCTGTCTCTCCTGTGAGTTTTCTCATCCAACCTTTACTCATGCGTGACTGATGAAGCTATTGAAAAATATCAGGTCGCAAAGATTCCGGTATGATGATCAATCTGTTGTTAAAAAGGCCCCCCGGCAAATGACTAACTTATTCCAGAAAAGAAAAAAATGGGCTCATGTGAGTGTGGATTTTTTTGGATTGAATTAGAATCTTGCACTGTTTCTTCCTGAAGTTGCTAGCATTTACTTTGTACATAACAGATCAATTTGGTGAACATCTTCAAGTTCAATGTCAATTAAATCATTTGTAGATCAAAAGATATATCTTCTGTTTTCATTGTGTGAGGCAATCTGCTAAATGTATCTGACGCAACCATCAAGTTACCTGGCTTGTACCTAATCCCACAATCTTAATCTTGAATCTTTATCAAAAGATGTTGCAATCTTAATGGTGCACTTGTCAATGCTTTTAACCAAATCATTTTCAGTGGCTTGTTGTTGATCTCTACCACCCTCCTGACCTGACCATCCTGACAAGTTGAGCCACCCCTCCCCATGGACTCCACCCCTGATCAGCCAATAAGGGCGGCGTGGTGGCACAGTGGTTAGCACAGTGGCACTGCTGCCTCACAGCGCCAGGGACCCTGTTCAATTCCCAGCTTGGGTCACTGTCTGTCTGGAGTTTGCACATTCTCCCTGTGTCTGTGTGTGTTTCCTCTGGATGCTCTGGTTTCCTCCTACAGTCCAAAGATGTGCTGGTTAGGTGCGTTGGCCATGCTAAATTCTCCCTCAGTGTACCTGAACAGGCGCCAGAGCGTGGCAACTAGGGGATTTTCATAGTAACTTCATTACAGTGTGAATGTAAGTTTACTTGTGACCAATAAATAAACTTTAACTTTTAAGCCCCATCCACTTATCTAGATACTTACCTTCTCCCTGGCCTGTCAGGTTTTCTGTGCCCTTTAAACATATCTGCTTGTGTGGTAAAAAAATGATGCATGGCCTCCCTGAGCTCATCAGTGTTGCACTATGCAGTGGTCTTCAGGGACTCTTTCACTGCAGGCCCCAAGCAGTGCCAGCCTGCAGAAGTTCCAATTAAATTTTTAGTGCAAATATGTGCGCTTGAAACGTTTGTAATTCCAGCAGGCCATGAATTTATGCCACTGGTTGGAAGTTATGGCCCTATCTAAATGGTGAGATTGCAAAGCTCTGAGGTGAAGAGGGACTTGGGTGTCTTAGTGCATGAATCGCCAAAGGCCAATATGCAAATACAAGCAATTAGGAAAGCTAATGGAATTTTATCCATTATTGTGAAGGAATTGAATACAAAAGTAGAGGTGATGCTACAGTTATACAGAGCACCAGTGAGAACACATTTGGCATAGTATGTACAATATTCATCACTTTATTTAAGTAAGAACGTATGAGTATTGGAAGTAGTTCAGCAAAGGCTTACGAGACTAATATCTGGAATAACTTGGTTGTCTTGTGAGGAAAGCTTGAACGGGGTAGGCTTGTATCTGCTGGAGTTTAGAAGAGTAAAATAGATCTTGATTGAAATATATGATTCTGAGGAGTATTGATAGGTTAGATATGGAGAGGATGTTTCTGCTTGGGGATAGAATCTAGAATTTGGGCATCGCCCATTTAAAGTGGAGATGAAACAAAAAAAACTTTGGAACTCTTCCTGAAAATTCACTGGAAGTGGAGTCTTTTTAAGGGAGAGGTGAATAGATTTTTGATAAGCAAGGGAGTGATAGATTATTGGGGGCTGATTCAGATTTGAGGTTACTGAGGTTATCAGCTATGATTATATTAAATGGTGGAGCAGGCTCAAGGAGCCGATTGGCCTATTCCTGCTTCATGCCTGTGGTACAATGACATTTTGAGGATGGCATGGTGGCACAGTGATTAGCACTGCTGCCTCACAGTGCCAGGGATCTAGGTTTGATTGCTGGCTTGGGTCACTGTATGGAGTCTGCACATTCTCCCTATGTCTGCATGGTTTCCTCCAGGAGCTCTGATTTCCTTCCATAGTCCAAATAACATGCTTGTTAGGTGCATTTGCTATGTTAGTTTCTCCCTTGGTGTACCCAAACAGGCTGCGGCAGAGTGTGGCAATTCATGGATTTTCATAGTAACTTCATTGCAATACTAATGTCGGCCTACTTGTAACAATAATAAAATGTGTGTTTGTATATAAGCTCGTGGGACTTCTCTGTGAGATGTACCTAGCAGTAGCTGAATAGCCACTGTCATTTCTTGAATATATCTGTTGTGCATGACGCTTTGTAGTTGCATCAGCATTTTCTCTTCTGCACTGTCACATGACAGAAACCAGAGCTTTTCCTTGGTGCATGTGGAAAGCTGCACCTTTCATGCTTTGTTTGGTTTGGGTGTTCTGGTCAGTGCATCAACAATTGCCAGCACGCTTAGAACCTGTAAACTTTGTCAAGCTGCAAGGATTATTTTGTGTTCACATTCAACATTAAGTAGTTCTTTAATGCTATACAATTTAGACTTTTCCAGCAGATCTATCTGGAAAGCTTATATAGGAGTGGACATGATCGCTAACTCAGCAATCTTGTCTGATAACCCTGCATATGAAAAATTGTAGTGTGAATCCTTTTGCATCTAATGAAGTGATCCATGAATTCTTTCAGCTGTTGTTGAAATTACATTAATTCTAGTTGATGAATATGGACGTTTCCCTTGATACAAACAATTTTTCCATGTAGTCCATAACGTTTGGGGATCATTTAGCTCCTCTGCTGTTAATCATGTTAGCCCATGTAGACCTTCAATCCCAATTCCATGTGAATTTTTATGGCTAGTTTGTCTAGTTCAGGTACACTTTAATCAACAAATCAAAGCTCTGCACACTCTTCAAAAATTTTGAAACCTGATAATAGGTCAACTGCATCCCAATTCAAAGTGGAAAAATTTCCTTCTTGTTTTGATTAAATTTATTGCTCAGCAACTCCTGACACCACCACCTGTCATAAATCGCAAACTTCTCTGGCCCAATTTTTATGACAGCTATTTTTTGTTTGACTTACCCTTCCCAGCTGTCAATCCGACCACACCCCAGTCACTCGCTTTTCCTGATTGAGCAAACCTGATGTTGGGCCTCTCAGTGCACTGTTGCACTCATAGAACTGACGTGTTATACGTTACAATCTCACCACGAGGGATTGTCTATGTTCCATATCTCCATCTTCAAAGCTTTTCTATGCAGTCACCACTTTGTAAACCCATTGCAGCCTGACCAAAATGTCTCCAAGGCTGTTTGTTATGTTGTATCTGTACTTAATCTTGCTGCCACACTGTTTGACAACTGATGGACACCATGTCACATTTTTACAATATAAAGATAGCAGTCGCTCATAAGCAATTCTGCACATTCTCCCCATGTCTGCATGGTTTCCTCCAGGAGCTCTGATTTCCTTCCATAGTCCGAATGACATGCTGGTTAGGTGCATTTGCTATGTTAATTTCTCCCTTAGTGTACCCAAACAGGTGGCGGCAGAGTGTGGCGATTCATGGATTTGCCATGAACACATTGTGTTTGTTTATTTCGGTGAAATAGGCAATGAAAACATAAAAAGATGGGTGGAAAGCTTGAAGACATCAGCATCAGAGTTATGTGTGCTGTGTTCACAGGCCAATACTGAATCACATGATGCACTTCCCCTCTAGTGGTGGCATGCTGCTATCCCTTAAAGACAACATGTTTGATTCCAAAAATTCACAAGTAGGATGGAATCCAGTTCAAAAATTGAATCCAAATAATTAATTGGAACAAAACCATCTGATAACAATCTGTTTTGTGAAGGTGATTGAGGAATAAATATTGGTCAGGACACTGAGAACTCCCCTGCTTTTCTTCAAAATATCATGTGTTCTTTTACATCCATCCAAGCAGGTAGATGGAGCCAGTTTAAAATTTTATCTATAAGACAGCTGCAACAGTGTGGCATTTCTTCTGAATCAAACTTGTGACTCAGAGATGAGTATGCTCCCAACTCAGCCACAACACTGTAAAAATAGCTAAATTAATCAGAAAAATTAGTCAGAGCTGAATTACCTTTTAAATCTGTTCACCGTTGGAAAGGTCCAGATATTTTTGCACACAATGGGAGTGAGGTGTTTCTAGATCGCTGAGGTCGATTAATGAATTGCTTATTATTTACAGTCTATAAAGAAAATAAAATCAACAGTATCCAATGAGCAGTTTAATCATCTGCTGCATCATTCCCTTTTTAAACTTGTTTGAATGCTGAAAAAGTCAACATTTAAGAATAGCTTCTTGTTTTGTGAATTTTCTTTTCGAAAAGTGGTCAAAAATTCTGAAATACCTTCTAAATGAACTGAAAAAATAACAGCTTAAATTTGTAGATTGGATCCTTGTGGTTAAAAAAAGACACGGTGCCTGTTGTCAAATAAGTTCATTCAAGCAGTTGATGCCTCTGCAAATAAACAAAATATGACATGACATGGTTGGGCTAATCCATTTGAAAATACATATGTCAAACCTTGTCAATCAAGTAAATTGCAAGTAGCATAATAGGCAGCAAAGATCTTGATGTAACAAACCATTTCAAGTACACAGAGAAGTTGTTCTTCATGTAGCAGGAGGAGTGCTGTTTAACTATTCCTCGGCATGTACTCTACCCGCCTGTGAGTAACCAGTATTTAACTTCGACTTTCATCGGTTCCTGATTATCAACTCACCTTTTGTGTCTGGAATACAGCCTCTGTTGAAAGTGTATTATATTCAGGTCTGAAACTCCAAAGTGTTTTATTAAGTCCGCCTGGATCACATGTTTTTCACTTTGAATTTGGCTACGGTGAACATGAGATGCTTGACTCCAGGTATGATTCAACTGACCCACTAGGGAGCTTTCAGCAACCAAAATTTATTTAAGAATACAGCCCACATGAAGAGAAAATTAGCAATAGCTTTTACCGATAACAAACAAGAAAAAGATATAACTCTTAAGGATATGAAATGTTCCAATCAAACAAATTTTCCTATATAAAACTGTTGCCACAGTTTTAAGACAGAAAATATGTATGCACATGTGTTGCTTGAACTTAATCCTTTGGGTGCAGAATTGTAACTCTGATTTCCCAACCTTGTAACTTCTGGCAGTCCTCTTGATATTCATACAGACCAGCTTGAGGTCAGAACAGCTTCCCAAAACACCAGGGAGAGAGAGAGAGAGAGATACTCTTGGCAAGCCAACCACCAACAGCAGATTTTCTACTCCAGGAAGGCCAGGAGACCTGCTTCCAGCTAGCCAACAGAATCTATAATACCAGGGAGAGAGAGAAACATTGCTTTCCACTTGACAACCAGGACAGCTTCTAACTAAACCAGCAGCTAGCAGCCCCAAAGCTGAAAATGAAACCTTGAAGCCACTACGAAGGAAAGAAATCTGTCTAAAACACATGACCTGTCAACCATTCTTCCCCCTAACAGGGTCATAAAACAAATTGCAGAAAATACCTCAAGCACAGAGTGAAAATAAATAAAACCCAATTTAAGCCATTGAAGCAGCAATAAAAGGACATTTAACAGACAGCCGGTGCCACAATAAAACCAAAAGGCTTTCTTACAAACTACAAAGAACATGATTTTAAAAAAAAACATTTCTTAAAGATACACGAGTGTCACAAGTGCCATGGATAGTGAAGTGGAAAAATACTTCCCCTTTTCAGATTTTGACTGTAAAATAGATTCCTTGCAACTAAAAGTACAAATTATAAAAACTGATGTGGCCATAGCATAGATAATGTGAATATCTGAAGAAATTTTATGTAACGAAAAGGCTCTCTTAATAAGTAAACTCACCACCAGCCTGTGAAATTTGAGAGTGTCTGCAGCCAGAAGGGGTATGTTCACTTAGGAAAATTCACAAGTAGGATACATTCAGTTCAAAAATGTAATCCAAAGAAATAAAAGAGACAGAACATGTACCAATCAACAAAAACACATTATTTATATCTCATCTCAACTTTCTCATTATTATTACATTATTAAAGTGAGAAGTCAATTTCTTGGTGTAAGTACTAGCTCCAGAAAAATAATATGTTTCTTGTTGCAAGTGAAAATTTAAATCATTTAAGTTTGGTTTCAACCAAAACAGCACAGGAACACCCTTTTCAGCCCATCAAGTCTGTGCCAATTTCTTTAAATACATAATTCCCTAAAAGTGGCATAAAAGGTAGATAGGATCGTAAAGAGTGCTTTTGGTACACTGGCCTTTATAAATCAAATATTGAGTATCAGAGTTGCAATGTTATGGTAAGATTGTACAAGACGTTGGTGAGGCCGAATTTAGAGTATTGTGTGCAGTTTTGGTCACCTAATTACAGGAAGGATATTAATAAGGTTGAAAGAGTGCAGAGAAGGTTTACAAGGATGGTGCCAGGACTTGAGAAACTGAGTTACAGAGAAAGGTTGAATAGGTCAGGGCTTTATTCCCTGGAGCGTAGAAGAATGAGGGGAGATTTGATAGAGGTGTGTAAAATTATGATGGGTATAGAGTGAATGCAAGCAGGCTTTTTCCACTGAGGTTAGGGGAAAAAAACCTAGAGGATATGGGTTAAGAGTGAGGGGGAAAAGTTTAAGGGAAATATTGGCGGGGGGGGGGTGCTTCTTCACATACAGAGTGGTGGGAGTGTGGAATGAACTGCCAGGTGAAGTGGTAAATGCAAGCTCACTTTTAACATTTAAGAAAAACTTGGACAGCTACATGGATGAGAGGGCTGTGAAGGGATATGGTCCAGGTGCAGGTCAGTGGGACTAGGCAGAAAAATGTTTCGGCACAGCCAAGAAGGGCCAAAAGGCCTGTTTCTGTGCTGTAATGTTCTATGGTTCTTCGCATATTGTCAAATAATATTTTAAAATGTTCGTGTGAAGCACCTTGCAACATTTTACCACATTAAAGGCTACAGAAACACATGCTGTTGTTCAGCAGATCTAACATGTCATTGACCAAAATAAATTGGATATCATTGTGTTTTGTAAGCCATATGGCACTTTGGTAGTGCCTCTATTATGGGATCAGAGCTCCAGGTTCAAGTCCAACGCCAAACTGTTGGCCGTAAAAGCAGAATTCATAACACATTTGAGTGGACTGATAATCAGCTTAGAAATCCTTCCATCACCATTCCCCCCATACAGAATGTGTATCATTCTGCTGTTAAAGTGTCATCAATTTAAGATAATCACAATTAAATTAAACATGAAAATAAAAGCAAAGTACTGCGAATCTGGCAGTATCTGTGAAGACAGGCACAGAATTAACATTTCAAATTCATGTAACTCTTAAGACATTTTCGACTTGAAACATTAACTCTGTTTGTCTCTTCACAGATGCTGCCAGACCTGTTGAGTCCTTGCAGGGTTTTCTATTTTTAAGAAAGGTTTGCTTTGACGAAGGGTCATCTGGACTTGAAACTTAGATCCTTTCTCCCTTTACAGATGCTGCCAGATCTGCTGAGATTTCCCATGAGGTTGACAAAAATATTTTTAAAGAGAGTGGCGAGAATGTAGAATTGTTGGCTACCAACTGTTGAAGCAGAGTTCATGAAATCATTTATGAATGAGACAGTTACTTGAAAAAGAGGAATAGTAAATAATGGGGCAGTAAGCAAGAGAGTACAGTTCACAAAATGCAGCTCAAGAGAGGAAACACTGACAAAGATCTACTTTGTTTATCCCTGTCCAATGCTGACATCTCCACCTCATAAGAACATAAGAAATAGGAACAGGAGTCGGCCATCTAGCCCTTCGAGCCTGCCCCGCCATTCAATAAGATCATGGCTGATCTGAAGTGGACCAGTTCCACTTTCCCGCTTTCTCCCCATAACCCTTAATTCCCTTGTCTATCAAAAACCTATCTACCCATGACTTAAATATATTTAGTGAGATAGCCTCCACCACTTCAACGGGCAGAGAATTCCAGAGATTCACCACCCTTTGAGTGAAGAAGTTCCTCCTCAACTCTGATCTAAACTGCCCCCCTGCTTATCTTGAGGCTATGCCCTCTAGTCCTGCTATCCTTTCTAAGCAGGAAGGATCTCTCTACCTCTACCCTACCCATCCCTTTCATTATCTTATACGTCTCTATAAGATCCCCCCTCATCCTTCTAAACTCCAACGAGTACAGACCCAGACTATTTAGTCTCTCTTCATAGTCCAACCCCCTCATCTCCAGTATCAGCCTAGTGAACCTCCTCTGCACTCCCTCCAAGGCCAATATATCATTGCGCAAGTGCGGCGACCAAAACTGCACACAGTACTCCAGCTGCGGCCTCACCAGTACCCTGTACAGTTGCAGCAAGACCTCCCTACTTTTATATTCTATCCCCCTCGCTATAAAGGTCAGCATTCCATTCACCTTCTTGATCACCTGCTGCACCTGCAGACTGGGTTTTTGCGACTCATGCACAAGGACCCCCAGGTCCCTCTGCACCGTAGCATGCTGCAGCTTTTCACCCTTTAATTAGTAATCCCTCGTACTATTATTTCTGCCAAAGTGGATAACCTTACACTTGCTTACATTAAGCCGTGGATAACGAAGGAGGTGAAGGAAAGTGTTAAATTAAAAGCGGAGGAATTTAGGGTAGCTAAGAGTAGTGGGCGAGAAGAGGATTGGGAGAGGTTTAAATGTCAACAAAGATTGACAAAGAAGTTGATAAAGAAGGGTAGGAGAAACTATGAAGCTGGGCTAGCACTTAATATAAAAAAGGATAGCAAGAGTTTTTATAAATATATAAAAAGGAAGAGGCTGGCTAGGGTGAACATTGGTCCTTTAGAGGATGAGAAAGGGGACCTAGTGGTAGGGGATGGGGATATGGCTAAGGTATTGAATAACTTTTTTGTTTCTGTCTTCACGGAGGAGGACGTGAATAATTTGCCGGGTGTTAGCGATGGAAAGGTGGTAGGACTGGAGGGTCTTAATGACATTACTGTTACTAGAGAGGCGGTGCTCGACAGACTGGAGGGGGCTGATTGTGGACAAGTCCCCAGGACCGGATGGAATGCATCCGAGGGTTCTGAAAGAAATGGCGGAGGTGATAGTGGATGCCTTGGTGGTTATTTTCCAGATGTCGCTGGATTCCGGGGAAGTGCCAGATGATTGGAAAACGGCTAATGTTACGCCGTTGTTTAAGAAGGGTGCCAGGCAAAAGGCGGGGAATTATAGGCCAGTTAGTTTAACGTCTGTGGTAGGTAAAATGTTAGAATCTGTCATTAAGGAGGAAATTGCAAGGCATCTTGAAGGGAATTGCTTGATAGAGCAGATGCAGCACGGTTTCATTAAAGGGAAGTCGTGTCTGACAAATTTACTGGAGTTCTATGAGGATGTGTCTAGCGCGGTGGATAGAGGAGAGCCGGTGGATGTGGTCTTTCTGGATTTTCAGAAGGCGTTTGACAAAGTACCTCACAAGAGGTTATTGCAGAAGGTCAAGGGACATGGAGTTGGGGGTAGGGTGTTAGCGTGGATAGAGGATTGGTTGTCAAATAGGAGGCAGAGAGTGGGGGTCAACGGGTGCTATTCGGATTGGCGGATGGTGACTAGTGGAGTGCCCCAGGGGTCGGTGCTGGGGCCTCAGCTTTTTACCATTTATATAGATGATCTGGAGGAGGGAACCGAGTGTAGGGTGTCGAAATTTGCTGATGACACCAAGATTGGGGGAACGGCAAATTGTGCGGAGGGTGTGGAGAGTCTGCAGAAGGATCTAGATAGGCTCGGCGAATGGGCCAGGATATGGAAAATGGAATTTAATGTTGGCAAATGTGAGGTGGTCCACTTTGGTAGGAATAATGGTAGGAAGGACTATTACTTACTTGGCGAAAAACTGCAGCAGGCGACGGTGCAGAGGGACCTCGGGGTCCTTGTGCATGAGTCGCAAAAACCCAGCTTGCAGGTGCAGCAGGTGGTCAGGAAGGCGAATGGGATGCTGGCCTTCATAGCGAGGGGGATTGAATATAAAAGTAGGGAGGTCTTGCTGCAGCTGTATAGGGCATTGGTGAGGCCGCAGCTGGAGTACTGTGTGCAGTTTTGGGCGCCGCACCTGCGCAAAGATATTTTGGCCTTGGAGGGTGTGCAGAGGAGGTTTACTAGGCTGATACTGGAGTTGAGGGGCTTGAGCTATGAGGAGAGGCTGAATAAACTAGGCTTGTACTCGTTACAGTTTAGAAGAATGAGGGGAGATCTCATTGAGACATATAAGATGAAGAATGGGATGGATAGGATAGAGGTGGAGAGACTCTTCCCGCTCAAAAAAGGCAGTAGGACTAGGGGGCACAGCCTCAAGATAAAGGGGGGGCGGTTTAGAACGGAGTTGAGCAGGAACTTCTTCACTCAAAGGGTGGTGAATCTCTGGAATTCTCTGCCCGTTGAAGTGGTGGAGGCTGCCTCGCTAAATATTTTTAAGACGCGGGTTGATGGGTTTTTGATAAGAGAGGGGATTAAGGGTTATGGGGAGAGGGCGGGAAAGTGGAACTGAGCCGCGACAGATCAGCCATGATCTTATTGAATGGCGGGGCAGGCTCGAAGGGCCAGATGGCCTACTCCTGCTCCTATTTCTTATGTTCTTATTATACTCCATCTGCCCGGTCCTCGCCCACTCACTTAGCCTATCCAGATCCCTCTAGACTTTCCACACCCTCCACACAATTTGCTTTTCCACTCATCTTCGTGTCATCAACAAATTTCGTCACCCTACACTCAGCCCCCTCCTCCAGGTCATCTATATAAATGGTAAATAGCTGAGGCCCCAGCACCGATCCCTGTGGCACTCCACTAGTCACCAACTGCCAATCAGAATAGCACCCATTGATACCAACTCTCTGCTTCCTATTAGACAACCAATCCTCTATCCACACTAACACCTTACCCCCAACTCCATGCACCCTAACCTTCTGTCGCAGCCTTTTATGAGGCACCTTATCAAACGCCTTTTGAAAATCTAAAAACACATCCACCAGTTCCCGTCTACCGCACTAGTCACATCCTCGTAGAAATCCAATAAGCTCGTCAAACACGACTTCCCCTTAACGAATCCGTGCTGCGTCTGCTCTATCAAACCATTCTTTTCCAGGTGCCTCGCTATTTCTTCTTTGATGATGGATTCAAGCATTTTTCCAACTACAGACGTTAAACTAACCGGCCTATAATTCCCTGCCTTTTGTCTGCTACCTTTTTTAAACAGTGGCGTACCATTAGCCATTTTCCAATCTTCCAGCACTTAATGGCGGAGGTGATAGTGGATGCCTTGGTGGTTATTTTCCAGACGTCGCTGGATTCCGGGGAAGTGCCGAAAGATTGGAAAGCGGCTAATGTTACGCTGTTGTTTAAGAAGGATGCCAGGCAAAAGGCAGGGAATTATAGGCCAGTTAGTTTAACGTCTGTTGTAGGTAAAGTGTTAGAATCCGTCATCAAGGAGGAAATAGCAAGGCATCTTGAGGGGAATTGCTTGATAGAGCAGACGCAGCACGGTTTCGTTAAGGGGAAGTCGTGTCTGACAAATTTACTGGAGTTCTATGAGGATGTGTCTAGCGCGGTGGATAGAGGAGAGCCGGTGGATGTGGTGTTTCTTGATTTTCAGAAGGCGTTTGACAAGGTACCTCACAAGAGGTTATTGCAGAAGGTTAGGAGACATAGAGTTGGGGGTAGGGTGTTAGCGTGGATAGAGGATTGGTTGTCAAATAGGAGGCAGAGCATGGGGGTCAATGGGTGCTATTCAGATTGGCGGTTGGTGACCAGTGGAGTGCCCCAGGGGTCAGTGCTGGGGCCTCAGCTATTTACCATTTATATAGATGATCTGGAGGAGGGAACCGAGTGTATGGTGTCGAAATTTGCTGATGACACCAAGATTGGTGGAACGGCAAATTGCGCGGAGGGTGTGGAGAGTCTGCAGAAGGATCTAGATAGGCTGGGCGAATGGGCCAGGAACTGGCAAATGGAATTTAATGTTGGCAAGTGCGAGGTGGTCCACTTTGGTAGGAATAATGGTAGGAAGGATTATTACTTACTTGGCGAAAAACTGCAGCAGGCGACGGTGCAGAGGGACCTCGGGATCCTTGTGCATGAGTCGCAAAAACCCAGCTTGCAGGTGCAGCAGGTGGTCAGGAAGGCGAATGGGATGCTGGCCTTCATAGCGAGGGGGATTGAATATAAAAGTAGGGAAGTCTTGCTGCGTCTATATAGGGCATTGGTGAGGCCGCAGCTGGAGTACTGTGTGCAGTTTTGGGCGCCGTACTTACGCAAGGATATTTTGGCCTTGGAGGGAGTGCAGAGGAGGTTTACTAGGCTGATGCCGGAGTTGAGGGGGTTGAGCTATGAGGAGAGGCTGAATAAACTAGGCTTGTACTCGTTAGAGTTTCGAAGAATGAGGCGAGATCTCATTGAGACGTATAAGATGATGAATGGGATGGATAGGATAGAGGTGGAGAGACTCTTCCCGCTCAGAAAGGACAGTAGGACTAGGGGGCACAGCCTCAAGATAAAGGGGGGGCGGTTTAGAATGGAGTTGAGGAGGAACTTCTTTACTCAAAGAGTGGTGAATCTCTGGAATTCTCTGCCCATTGAAGTGGTGGAGACTACCTCGCTAAATATTTTTAAGACGCGGGTTGATGGGTTTTTGATAAGAGAGGGGATTAAGGGTTATGGGGAGAGGGCGGGAATGTGGAACTGAGCCACGACAGATCAGCCATGATCTTATTGAATGGCGGGGCAGGCTCGAAGGGCGAGATGGCCTACTCCTGCTCCCATTTCTTATGTTCTTATGTTCCCCAGAATCCAGCGAATTTTGGTAAATAATTACTAAGGCATCCACTATCAGGTCTGCCATTTCCTTCAGAACCCTGGGATGCATTCCATCCGGTCCTGGGGACTTGTCCACCTTCAGTCCCATTAGTCTATCAAACCATTAGTCTGTCAATCCCGAGTGACAGTAATCGCATTCAGGCCCTCAACTCTTACCATCCTTCTATCTTTAAGATCCGGATCTTTATCGATTTAACATCATAAAGATCCAATGTGCCAGAATTACCTGGCCTAGCTTATAACATTCTATAATTCAAACATCATAATTGCTGTAAATAGACACTTTTTAGGATAGTCAAAAGCTAATTGCTGTTGTTATGGACGTTTATCCATCCTCTCTTAACGGCACTCACCTAAAATCAAATTAAAAAATTAATGAACGCAAAGAATAAAACACAAAGAAATGGCACGTGGCTCAGTGGCTAACATTGCTACCTCGCAGCGGCAGGAACCCAGGTTCAATTCCAGCCTTGGGTGACTGCCTGCGTGGAATTTGCACGTTATCCCTGTGTCTGCGTGAATTTCCTTCAGGTGCTCTGGTTTCCTCCCAAAGTCCAAAGATATGCAAGTGAATTGGCTATGCTTAATTGCTCGGTGTTCAAAGATGTCTAGGTTAGATGGATTAGTCCAAACCCAAATTGCACCAAAAAAAGACATTTGCCAAAGCAATTATTTTGTCATTTACCCTCTTTTGTCTTTCCCCCTTTCATTGACCTTCCCTTTTGATTTTTTCCATCCTCCCCCATTTCACTTGCTACATCTAACTTTCCCAATTCTGATGAAAGTTCATCAGCTTGAAATGTTAATATCTCTTCACAGATGCTGCCAGACCAGTTGAGCATTTCCAGTATTTTCTATCTTTATTTCAGATTTCCAGCATCTGTTGAATCTTAGCTGAAATCGAAATGTTGTTTAGTGTCTAATGTAATTCAGTGCCTCTGGTGTCCAGCAGTCATTGAAGATATCAAGTGTGATAGTAATATATACATGTTGCCATTCCAACATATAGCCTTGGAAGATAGGCAGGTAGCTAGACTGAATGACCCCATTTGCCAAATCCAGCCTTGTGGGCAGCCATCTTGGCCAGGGTCAGGAGCAGATGAACTCGGAGGTTTACTGACTTACCCATTTCCCTCTGTTCAAAATGTGCAAAGGTGATCAGTGTGGGACTGAAATTCAGGCAGAAAATGGGAAACATCCCCCTTAAATAGCAGAAGAGGGATTGCAACTCCTCACACTCTATGTGCAAAAGAAAGATGGATTTATTCAGGCCATTGAAGTTACTGACATCCTGGGAGTTCATGAACAGGCTGGGTGTTTAGCTTCTGGCTGAATACTGGAAGCTGCATCCACAAGTTACACTATCAAATTTGCAGGGGCATTTTGGATAGGTGCAGGAAGAATAGGGTGGTTGTAGTGGGTGATTTCAATCTTCCTGGAGTGAATTGGAGGGGGCCTAGAGCTGGGGGTACAGAGGGAGAGGAGTTTGTGAAATGTGTTTTGGAAGGGTCTCTAGAGCAGTATGTAACTAGCCCGACTAGGGAAGGGGCTATACTGGATTTAGTGTTGGGTAATGAGCCAGGGCAGGTGGTTGAGGTAGAGGTAGGCGAACATGTGGCTAACAGTGACCACAAGTCCGTCTACTTTAGGATAAAAATGGATAGGGATGAGTGCCGGCCGAACGGGAGTGTGCTGAACTGGGGAAAGGCGAGCTATAGCCGGATTAGGAGGGAGCTGCAGGACACTGATTGGGAGGGACTGTTAGCTGGCAAGTCCACGGTTGGCAAGTGGGAGGCTTTTAAGGGCAAAATGAAAATGTTGCAGGAGAGGTATGTTCCGGTTAAGCGGAAGGATGGGAAAGGTAGGATTAGAGAGCCGTGGATTATAGGGGGTATTGAAGACTTGGTCAGGAAGAAGAGGGAGGCGTATGTTAGGTCGAAACAACTGGGTACGGAGAGTGCGCTGGAGGAATATAGAGAGAGTAGGAGGGAACTAAAAAGGGGAATTAGAAGGGCGAAGAGAGGGCATGAAATGGCTTTGGCTGGTAGGATTAAGGAAAATCCAAAGGCATTTTATTCCTATATTAGGAACAAGAGAGTAGTTAGAGGGAAAATTGGTCCTCTTAGGGACAAAAGTGGGGAGTTATGTATTGAGTCGGAGGGAATGGGGGAGCTCCTGAATGAACACTTTGCGTCGGTATTCACAAAGGAGAGGGGTTCGATAGCGTGCGGTCTCTGGGAGGGAGCTGTGGATCAGTTGCAGGAAATATCTATTACGAGGGAGGAAGTGCTAGGGCTTTTAGGTAGCGTAAGGATGGATAAAGCTCCGGGGCCTGATGGTATTTATCCCAGGCTGCTTAGGGAGGTGAAAGATGAAATTGCTGGGCCTCTGGCGCAAATCTTTGTCTGTTCTTTGGACACAGGTGAGGTCCCAGAAGACTGGAGGGTAGCAAACGTGGTACCGCTGTTTAAAAAAGATAGTAGGGATAACCCTGGAAATTATAGACCGGTGAGTTTGACATCGGTGGTAGGGAAATTAATGGAAAAAATACTTAGGGGTAGAATGTATGAGCATTTGGAGCGTTGCGATCTGATTAGGGATACGCAACATGGCTTTGTTAGAGGGAGGTCTTGCCTTACGTATCTGGTAGAATTCTTTGAGGAGGTGACAAAAACGGTTGACGATGGGAGAGCCGTTGATGTCATCTATATGGATTTCAGTAAGGCATTTGACAAAGTCCCTCATGGTAGGCTGGTAGAAAAGGTTAAGGCGCATGGGATACGAGGTCAGGTAGCTAGGTGGATTGAGAACTGGCTGGGCAATAGGAGACAGAGAGTAGTTGTGGAGGGGACCTTTTCGGGCTAGAGGCCAGTGACCAGTGGTGTGCCGCAGGGCTCAGTACTGGGACCTCTCCTCTTTGTAGTATACATAAACGACTTGGAAGAGAGAGTAAGTGGTGTGATCAGCAAGTTTGCGGATGACACCAAGATGGCAGGGTTGGCGGATACTGAAGTGGAATGTCAGGTGATACAACAGGATATAGATAGGTTGGTGCATTGGGCAGATAGGTGGCAGATGGAATTTAATCCTGACAAATGTGAGGTGATGCATTTTGGAAGGAATAATACAGAGAGGAGCTATGTGATAAAAGGTAGACCGATTAGGAGTATAGAAATACAGAGGGACCTGGGAGTGCAGGTTCACAGGTCTATGAAGGTTGCGACACAAGTGGAGAAGGTTGTTAGGAAGGCTTATGGAATGCTAGCCTTTATAGGAAGGGGTATAGAGTATAAAAGCTGCAGTCTAATGCTTCAGTTGTACAGAACGTTGGTTAGACCGCATTTGGAGTACTGCATCCAGTTCTGGTCACCTTACTACCGGAAGGACGTGGAGTCTCTGGAGAGGATGCAGAGGAGGTTTACCAGGATGTTGCCTGGCATGGAGGGACCGGGTTACGAGGAAAGGTTGGAGAAACTGGGACTTTTCTCCTTGGAAAGACGGAGATTGAGGGGGGACATGATAGAGGTATATAAGATACTGAAGGGAATAGATAGAGTCAATAGTGAGAGACTGCTCCCTAGACTGGGTACAAATACGAGGGGTCATGATTTAAGGGTGAGGGGGAGAGGTATAATTTGGATGTGAGAGGAAGGTTCTTTACGCAGAGGGTCGTGGGGGTATGGAACGCGCTACCGAGTAGGGTGGTGGAGGCAGGAACATTGGACTCGTTTAAGGTTCACTTAGACAGACAGCGAAACGAGGATGGAGGGTTATAGTAGGGGCTATTAAATAAGGTCAGATCCTCGGGAGACACCGGAAATGCAGACTTGTAAGTTAACGTTTTTGTCTTTTTATTCCGCAGGTGGAGGTCCACCTCGTTGTCAAACGAGGGGCATGCACACGGTGGGTCGTGCGTGGGCTGCTCTTGGAGGTTTCGGGAGTGGCCTAGTACTTCGTGTCGGTGTGTGTGCTTGATCCTGGACCGGTAGACGGGCGCCGCAACATCTCGGTGACTAGCACTGCTAGCTGTGCAGATACATGGATTTGGGCCTGTGTCTGTGGGAGTTTGTGCATTCTCCCTGTGGTTGCGTGGGTTTCCTCCGGGCGCTCCGGTTTCCTCCCACACCCCAAAGATGGGCTCTTAGGCTGATTGGTTTACCAAATTGACACTATTCTCCCCTGAATCTGGCTAAGTTAGGGGTTCCATTCATAGACACGCAGGGTAGAATAGATGTAGGGTGATGCGGCGGCGCGGGCTCGTTGGGCTGAAGGGCCTGTTTCCCGTGCTGGGTTGTTCTTTGTTCTTTGTAAATGTTACCACCCGGATGGACAAAGGCAGAAGCATATGGAACAAGGTCACCAGCAACCTGTCCTCCAAGTTACATATGATCCTGATTTATTTTGCCAATGCTTCATCGGTGCTGGGTCAAAACCCTGGAGTTCCTCACCTGTTAGCAATTAGGGAGCATCTTCACTACACAAAGAGGAGCAGTTCAAGAAGGTGACTCCCTGTTGTCTCAAGGTCAACTAGGAGCAAGCAATAAATGCTGATCTTGCCAACGACACCATGTCATGATTGAACAAAAAAAATAGAAATTTCTTGACTTCCTCTTTGATGAGTTATCAAAATCTGAAGTAACACCTAGAAAAAATAAAAAGTTTGTCTTTTTTCGTATATTGTTTATACTTTCAGGTGTGATATCTTTCTTTTTAAAGAAATAGAATTTGTGCCAACTGTATAACCAGCATTAGCATGTGTGACATTTTCAAGTGTGAAAGACTGAGAAGCCATGAAGGAAAATTTGAGCATAAGGATTATGCAGTTAATATAGCAAAGTCAAGGTCACAGGATTTTAGATAACCTTTTCTCAACAGCCAATCGATCATATCAGAATACATACATATATTGGACGTGTGGCTGTGGTAAATAAATCTTAGTTGTTAACCTTTAGACTGCTGACATGTCCACAATGTTTCTTACCCTTCGGACTGTCCCTTTCCTGAAAACTTCACAACTCTGTTAGATAACTAGTTACAGCAGCCATGGCATCACAGATTTTTAAAGTGAAAATTCATTCAGCATCGGAATTGCTCTTTTACTATGTGACTTCTGATTTCGAATTCTTCTCAACTGCCCTTCAACTTTTTGTTTATTGATGCATGAAGTATATTTTTCTGGTTGACATTACCATTCCACAGATGATGGGCAGAATTTTTCCAACCCATCCCCATCGCAGGTTTGGTGGCAGGCAGGTGTGGAGAATGTGGGGGAGCCATGAAGTTAGAAAACCACCAGTGTAAAATCACATTGCAATTCTCTCAATGGAGGATTAATGGCAGATCGGTCTTCACAATGGCAGGTGGTACAAACACCATTTGCATTCATTTACATCTCATAACTGCTCATTAAAGCAGCTGTCCACTGGAACCCTGTTAGAACTTTCAATCTTGCGTCAGGCCAGCAGGAAATCTAATTGACAAAGGCTAGCGTTCACTAGATGGTCTTCAGTTCACCAGAGACTTCGAGATGAGTGTAACATGTAACCTGCCATCATGCTGCGCTGCTCCAGTAGTGCTGTACACCAGCCTGTCACCGTGGGCTGATTGCTAAGCTCCATCTCCATGCTGAGCTGATCTTCATGGACAGCACTGTGCTGCTGGATGCTGGACCCTCCTTTGTCAACAAGTCAGATCAGCTGTGTGTATGGGGTTGAGGCATACAGGGGTCTCTTTCCCCTCAGTGTCATACACAAGTGCCTATCTGAATAGCACTGAGCTGCAGGACCCATGCAGCCACTGTAACAAAGGTCCAAAGTTCAAGTATGGGTGGGTTGCTGATGAAGAGGTCTGATGAAGGGTCATCCAGACTCAAAACGTTAGATCTATTCTCTTTCCACAGATGTTGTCAGACCCGCTGAGATTTCCCAGCACTTCTGTCCAAGAAACTTTAGTTTGTGTAATGCCTCATAGTTTAACATTTGGAGCCCAGACATCATTTTGGTAAACCTATGCTGCACTCCTCCATGTCTAATATATCTTTCCTAACGTGTGATGCCTTGGACGACTTGCAACACTCCAGGTTTATTTTAACTAGGATTTTTGTGCAACTGAAGCATGACTTCTGAAACATTTTGTTCTCGTCCTACAGGTACATAGGTTGGCACTCCAACAGCGTTTTTGGTTGTTTTCTGTACCTGTTCATGACTATTCAAGGATCAATGTAACTGGATCTCCATTTCAAAATTAGAGTGTTTTTAGTCTTGTATTACAATTATAAGGTTTTTAAGATTATTATATTTTAACACAATAGCTTCAAATTTAGGGGAAATGGAAAGGGTCGTGTCACCTGTTCAAGAGACTGCAGTGCTCGCCCCAATTTTCAGAGAATTTCTTAAATCCACGACCAGCATTAAAGCCTGTTCCTAACTGTTCTCCCCCCGGCCATGCCAAGATGAATCCACCAGAATCCACAGGCTGCAAAATGTGTCTCTTCAACTAACTGTCTTCTCTTGCACAAGCTGCCAGTGCCAGTCTCTGAAAGAAAAAAGTTAATTTGCTGCCTAGAACTCTGGCACAGACTCTTAAACTATTTTCCTCAACTTTATACTTCATTTGCAGATGTTGAACGTCTGTTCAATCTGCATTTTCCTCAATGCTCGACTAGATTCAGAATTGTAGAATGGTTACAGCACAGGGAGCCACTCGGCCAATTGTGTCTGGGCTGGACCTATGAAGGAGAAGTTTGCCAAGTGCAGCTCTCCTGCCTTCTCACAGCTTATCTTTGCCCACAAATGCTTTTCTGGCTGTTAATCAGAATTTTGAAATGTTTCTAAATGCCTAGTAAGACTGCTCTCTACCCAAAGCATAGTGACTGCAGGAACACATGTGAAACTAATTATATCAATGTGTACACAGTACCAACCATGCTGTCACTGCACACTACCAAGTAATTAGAACTTTCTTTCCCTTTTTTATTCTTCAGAGTTGGACCCTCAATATGACGGTACTTTACTTCTGTGTCAGAATCATCCTTTCAAACTTGAATTCCCCAAAAGGTATTTTGGGACTTCTGTTAGAACTCCGTCACCTGTCATTGTTATTGTAACAACTGCATTTGGGAGCCAATTCTTGACTTCCAGTCCAGTTATCTGGGCTGGTCAAGGAGTGGGATTATTTCCATTTGGTCTCATTGCAAATGATCAGTAATATGATAAAATCAAGAATGCAATTTTTCTCTGTCAGGAAGGGAAGAACGAAAGTTTACTTGGCAGTCAAGTTGGTGAACTCACCAGAAATCAGTTAAAACTGAAGCAACATCAGCTGTTGACATTGGACCCAACTGTTAAAAGATAAATTTAAGGTGAAGTTGGCACAATTTACATATTAATTACAGGAAAACAAACACCCAACAATACTCTTCATCTACGTACAGTGATAAAATTTAATAGAAAGCCAGGGTCATCTTTGTAACCATTATGCAGAATTTGTGGCACAGCGTCAGGTCATTCAGCCCAACTGATCTTTTATACTCCATTCAAAGGATGATAAAAATGTGGAAATTGCGATCACAAAGGGGCAACTGTAGCTGAATATGCTGATAGGTTCAATAACGGAGGGTGGAGAAAGCTTGTATGGAGCACAAAACACTAACATAGACCAGTTGGGCCAAATGGTCTGTTTCTGTGCTGTTGAAGCTGTGGCCTGATTTTATCATCAATGGCAGTGACTATGTTTGCCAGTGACTGTGAACAAAGTTAACCACAAAGGTTTGGCATGGATTTCACCTTTCCAGCTCTTCATTTAGTTCTGGCACAAATTATAGTTCCCATCTTGTCATTTCTCAAGATGTCCACCTGTAATCAACTTCTGGTTTTATTTTGCTTTTTTAAATCTTAATTTTCCCTGATTCTTAACACCTATCAAAGATTCTTAAAGACTTGTGCCTCAAAAAACTTTCTTTTTCCAGAGAAAAGGCCTCAACTAACTTATTCTTTCCTGGCGGTTGTGCTCTTTGAATTTCATTGTTTTTGCACTTTCTCCATTGCCTCAGTGTTCACTTTTAATTCTGGGTGACGAGAGCTACAGTACAAAATCATGGTATGTCAACAGCAGAGAAGGACAATCAGTCCATCAAGCCTACGCTGGCTGTCTGCAGCAGCAATCCAACTTGTTGCACTCCCTGTCTGTTCCGCAGAACCCTGACATTTTTCCTTCAGCCGTTTATCTAAGTCTTTTTAAAAAGTCATGATTAAATCTTGAATTTGCTTCCATCGTGCTCTTATGCAGTACCTTCTGAATCATAACCACTCGCTGTGTACAAATAAGTTTTTCCTCATGTTGTTCACCATTTGCACTTCAAAAACAAATTGAGAGCTCAAAACAAAATTTGACTTTCCGATGTCTGACTTTGGTATATCCAACATGTATACAATTAAAAAAGGGTATTTTGACCGCCTCTGTAACTTGCAGGGCTGAGGGCTGACTTAAAAGCGACCAAAATGTATAACTAATATTGTGAAATCACAACATTGTCATCTCTCAATTCTGAAAGAAGTCAAAAGGTCTTGAAACATTAACATCCCACCCAAAATGTTAAAGCATCCTATCCAGGTGTATCACAGCTTGGTATGGCTCCAACCAAGACCGCAAGAAACCACAAAGGGTTGTGAACATAGCCCAGTTCATCCATTGACTCCATATACACTTCCCACTGCCTCAGGAAAGCAGCCAACGTAATCAAGCACCCCATGCACCCTGGACATATTCTCTGCCACCTTCTTCAATTGGAAATAAGATACAAAAGTCTGAGAACAAGCGCCAACCAACTCAAGAACGGCTTCTTCCCTGTTGCCATCAGACTTTTGAATGGACCTACCATATGTTAATCTGAAACAAAAACAAAATAAAAACTCAAAAATATATTAAGTTGATCTTTCTCTATGCCCTGTGACTGTAATACTGTAGTCTGCACCCTATCCTTTCCTTCTCCCCTATGTACTCTATCAATGTTATGTTTTGTCTGTATAATATCCCAAAACTTAGCAGGCACAATCTTTTTCCCAGAGTTGAAATATCTAATACTGGAAGCATGCACTTAAGGTGAAGGGGGAAACTTCAAAGAAGACATGAGGGGGCAAGTTTTTTTAACCAGACAATGTATCTGGACTATGCTCTCAGGGGTGATGATGCAGGCAGATATGAAAGGGGTGTTTATGGGACTTTTAATAAGCACATGAATGTGCAAGGAATAGAGGGATATGGTCCAAGGGCAGGCAGAAGGGATGAGTTTAATTTGGTGTCATATTTGGCACAACATCATGGGACAAAGGGCCTGTTCCGAAGCTGTACTGTTCCATGTGACAATAATAAATCAAATAAAATTTTATTTCTCTCTTCACAAATGCTGCCAGAACCAGCACAGTAGTTAGCACTGCTACCTCATAGCACCAGGGACCTGGGTTCAAATCCCAGCTTGGGTCACTGTCAATGCCGAGTCTGCGTGTTCTCCCCATGTCAGCATGGGTTTCCTCCCGCAGTCCGAAAGATGTTCTTATGTGTAGGTTAGGCTACTTGGGCATGGTAAATTGCCGCTGAGTGTCGTGGCACTAATTAATGGGGTTATGTGGATGGGGCCTGGGTGGGATTATTGTCGGTGCAGACCCGATGGGGCATACTGCAGGTACTACTCTGATTATAACTGCTGAGTTTATACAGGACTTGGCTTGTATTTCAGAATTCCAGCATCCGCCATATTTTGCTTTTATTCTATCGGCAAAGGGCACCATGATTATATCTTACTCACTGGAACTCTACATTCACAGCAAGAGGCGTCCAAACCACAGGGTCAAATTGGAGAAAGAAGCAGTTAAAGCAAAAATGCCGGCGAGGCTGCATTCAACCACCCCGAAAGCGCCAGCCCCAACGGTTCGCCTCGGTGCAGGCTGGGAAGGTGGAGGACCAGGCACGTGACGGTGGGAGGACAGGCCTGTGGGAGTCATGTGATGGTGGGAGGCTCAGGCCGAGGGAGACGGTAACGGTCGTGGGTTTTTGCCGCTTTCTCTTTTCCAGCGACTGCCACCATGGGTTCGGTGGTGGAGATCAAGCTGAAGAGGGCGAACAAAGTCTACCACGAGGGGGTGAGTTGCAGCTGCACCGACTGCACCCCGCCCGCGGCATCTTCCTCTTCGGCTCCAGCTATTGGGCAATGTTTACTGTTTGGGTCCCCCTCAGGTTACAGGAGGAATGTTTGTTTCAGAAAGTCCCTGACTGGCTTTTGCTCGGGTCATGTGTTTAAAGTTTATTTATTAGTGTCATAAGTAGGCTTACATTAACACTGCAATGAAGTTACTGTGAAGTTCCCCTAGTTGCTACACTCCAGCACCTGTTTGGGTACACAGAGAGAATTTAGCATAGCCAATACACCTAACCAGTCTTTCGGATTGTGGGAGGAAATCCATATAGATGTAGGGAGAATGTGCAAACTCTGCACAGATGGTGACCCAAGCTGGGAATCAAACCCAGGTCCCTGGTGCTGTGAGGCAGCAGTGCTAACCACTGCCTCTGTCCTGTTCATTCTGAGCTAACCCTGCGTTTTCTTTAAACAAATCTCCGCATAATACGTGGTGTTTGTTCATGCTTCCTGCTATCGCCATCCATCCCTGGTTGACAAGGTTTGAATTGTTTGCATCTGTCCCCATAGTCCTAGTGAGAAATCTGACAACACCAGGTTAAAGTCCAACAGGTTTATTTGGTAACACGAGCTTTCTGAGCACTGCTTCATTAGGTGAGTGGAGAGTTGGGTTTGCAAAAAGGGCATACGTAGACGTAGGATAATGGTTGGAATGCGAGTCTTTACAGGTGCAGACAATGTGTGTGGAGAGAGGGATAATGACAGGTTAGAGAGGTGTGAATTGTCTCAAACTTGGACAGTTAGTACGATTTTGCAAGTCTAGGCCAAATGATGGGGGTGACACGTAGTGTGACATGAGCCCAAGATCCCAGTTGAGGGCGCCCTCCTGTGTGCGGAACTTGGCTATCAGTTTCTGCTCAGCAATTCTGCATTATGTCTTGAAGATCGCCTTGGAGAATGCTTACCTGAAGATCAGAGGCTGAATTCCCTTGACTACTGAAGAGTCCCCCGACAGGAAGGGAACATCTGTGCCTGGTGATTGTCAAGTGCTGTTTGTTCATCCGTTGTTGTAGTGTTTGCGTGTCCTTGCTGGTGCACCGTGCCTCTGGATAACTTTTCCTGCAGCATATCAGCTCGACAACTTTGCTGAGTCACATGAGTATGTACCATGTTTGGTATGCAAAAGAGATACCTGATGGATGGTATGGTTGCATTCATGGACACGCGGATCTCCATCAAGGATGGTTACCTCAGCACTTCACTGTACTGCAAGCTTATGGATAAGCTCATGATGCTCCACTTCTCCAGCTTCCACCCTAAACATGTTAAAGAAGCCATCGCCTATGGACAAGCCCTCTGTTTACGCAGGATCTGCTTAGATGAGGAGGTACACGACAGACTCTGAAAGGCGCCCTCGTAAGAACAGGATATGGCGCTCGACTCATCGATCAACAGTTCTGATGCGCCACAGCGAAAAACTGCACTGACCTCAGAAGACAAACACGGGACATGACTGGCAGGGTACCCTTACGTTACGTCCTTTTCCGGAATGAAAAAGCTACAATATCATCTTCAGAGCCTTCAACATGTCATTGATGAAGACAAACATCTCACCAAGGCCATCCCCACACCCACTACTTGCCTTCAAATAACCACGCAACCTCAAACAAGCCATTGTTCACAGCAAACTACCCAGCCTTCAAAAGAACAACGACCACAATACCACACAGCCCTGTCACAGCAGTCTTTGCAAGATGTGCCAGATTACCGACATGGATACCATCATCACACGTGAAAACACCATCCACTGGGTACGTGGTACATACTTATGCGACTCGGCCAGCATTGTTCAACTGAAGACTCACATTCCTACCACTATCTTGCAATTGAGTCTGTGTCTATATATGCTCTGTTTGTGAACCTAACTCTCCATTCATCTGATGAAGGAGCAGTGCTCCGAAAGCTCGTGCTACCAAATAAACCTGTTGGATTTAACCTGGTGTTGTTCCCACCCCAGTCCAATGCCGGCATCTGCACATCATGGCTACCACACATAATCTTAGGCACTGCCATTCTAAAGTTGCACCCAGATCAGGTTGTATTGTCTTTTTTTTTCTCAATCTCATTTCTTCGAAAATGTCTACATTTTAACTGTGGCTCACGTTGGGGGGGACTTATACTTAACATAGCATCCCTACAGTGCAAAAAAAACCATTTGGTCCAGACAGAGTATCTTACTCAGGCCCCCTCCCGTGCCCTATTCCTCTTACCCCACATAATCCCATAGTTAAGCCATCTAATCTACACATCTTGGGGACATTAAGGGGCAATTTAGCATGGCCAGCCTGCACATCTTTGGACTGAGAGAAAACCGAAGCACCTGGAGGAAAGCCACACAGACGTGAGGAGAAGGTGCAAACTCCACACAATCACCCAAGGAACTGAACCGGGACCCCAGAGCTGTGAAGCAGCAGTGCTATCCACTGTGCCCTTAAAAGACCATGCACAGCCTTTTCATGACCATTGGACGTCTCAAAATGTTTTGCATTCAGTGTTGCATTTCTTGAAGCAAAGTGGCACATGTGACAACTAATTTGATGTGGGTATGCCGGCGTTGGACTGGCGTAAACACAGTAAAAAGTCTGACAACACCAGGTTTTAGTCCAACCTATTTATTTGATAATATACTCACAAGCTTTCGAGGGACACCCTCTTCGTCAGGTGAATGGAGAGTTCTGGCCTCAGACAGAGCATATAAAGCACAGACAGTTTAGAGATTACTGATTAGAATGCGAATCTTTACACCTAACCTGCTGTTCAAGACCTGAAGTGGCTGATAATGTGAGTGGAAGGAGCACTGATCACAGTTTAAAGAGATGTGTATTGTCTCCAGACAGTACAGTAAGTGAGGTTTTGCAAACCCAGGCAAGTCACGGGGGTTACAGATAGTGCGACATGAACCCAAGATCCCTGTTGAGACCGTCCTCATGTGTGCAGAACTTGGCTATCAGTCTCTGTTCAGCGACTCTGCGCTGTCGTGTGTCATGAAGGCCGCCTTGGAGAATGCTTACCCGAAGGTCAGAGGCTGAATGCCCGTG
Source organism: Carcharhinus amblyrhynchos (assembly GCF_965287045.1). Classification (NCBI taxonomy): domain Eukaryota; kingdom Metazoa; phylum Chordata; class Chondrichthyes; order Carcharhiniformes; family Carcharhinidae; genus Carcharhinus; species Carcharhinus amblyrhynchos. The sequence continues at coordinate 31,031,427 of NC_137338.1, forward strand.
ACCACTGAAGTGTTCGCCAACAGGAAGGGAACAGTCTTGCCTGGTGACTGTCGAGCGATGTTCATTCATCTGTTGTCGTAGCGTCTGCATGGTCTCCCCAATGTACCATGCTTCGGGACATCCTTTCTTGCAACGTATCAGGTAGACAATGTTGGCCGAGTTGCAAGAGTATTTACCATGTACCTGGTGGATGGTATTCTCACGTGTGATGATGGTATCCATGTCGATGATCCGGCATGTCTTGCAGAGGTTGCTGTGGCAGGGTTGTGTGGTATTGTGGTCACTGTTCTCCTGAAGGCTGGGTAGTTTGCTGCGAACAATGGTCTGTTTGAGGTTGTGTGGTTGTCTGAAAGCAAGAAGTGGGGGTGTGGGGATAGCCCTGGCGAGATGTTCGTCTTCATCAATGATATGTTGAAGACTCCGGAGAAGATGTCGTAGCTTCTCCGCTCCGGGGAAGTACTGGACGACGAAGGGTACTCTGTCCACTGTGTCCTGTGTTTGCCTTCTGAGGAGATCGGTGCGGTTTTTCGCTGTGGCGCATCGGAACTGCCGATCTATGAGTCGAGCACCATATGCTGTTCTTATGAGGGCATCTTTCAGGGTCTGGAGGTGTCTGTCACGATCCTCCTCATCTGAGCAAATCCTGTGTATCCAGAGGGCTTGTCCATAGGGAATAGCTTCTTTAACATGTTTAGGGTGGAAACTGGAGAAGTGGAGCATTGTGAGATTGTCTGTGGGCTTGCGGTACAGTGAGGTGCTGAGGTGACCGTCCTTAATGGAGATGCGTGTGTCCAAGAATGCAACTGATTCTGGGGAATAGTCCATGGTGAGTCTGATGGTGGGGTGGAATTTGTTGATATCATCATATAGTTGTTTCAGTGATTGTTCACCATGAGGCCAAAGGAAGAAAATGTCATCGATGTATCTAGTGTACAGCATCGGTTGAAGATTCTGTGCAGTGAAGAAGTCTTGTTCGAACCTGTGCATGAAGATGTTGGCATATTGAGGTGCAAATTTGGTCCCCATGGCTGTTCCATGTGTCTGGATGAAAAACTGGTTGTTGAAGGTGAAGACATTGTGGTCCAGGATAAAGCGGATGAGTTGTAAAATTGCATCTGGAAACTGGCAGTTGTCAGCATTGAGTACTGAGGCAGTCGCAGCAATGCCATCGTTGTGGGGGATGTTGGTGTAGAGCGCTGAGACATCCATTGTGACGAGGAGTGTCCCTGGTTCCCTGAACAGAGACTGATAGCCAAGTTCCGCACACATGAGGACGGTCTCAACAGGGATCTTGGGTTCATGTCGCACTATCTGTAACCCCCGTGACTTGCCTGGGTTTGCAAAACCTCACTTACTGTACTGTCTGGAGACAATACACATCTCTTTAAACTGTGATCAGTGCTCCTTCCACTCACATTATCAGCCACTTCAGGTCTTGAACAGCAGGTTAGGTGTAAAGATTCGCATTCTAATCAGTAATCTCTAAACTGTCTGTGCTTTATATGCTCTGTCTGAGGCCAGAACTCTCCATTCACCTGACGAAGAGGGTGTCCCTCGAAAGCTTGTGAGTATATTATCAAATAAATAGGTTGGACTAAAACCTGGTGTTGTCAGACTTTTTACAACTAATTTGCACAGAACTAACGTCTATAAATGGCAGTGTGATAATGACGAGATTATTTATGTTGATTTAGGGATAAATATTGGCCAGAATGTAGGAGAACTCCTTCCCTCTGCAGAATTATAGTAAGAAGTCTCACAACACCAGGTTAAAGTACAACAGGTTTATTTGGTAGTAAACGCCACTAGCTTTCGGAATGCTGTTCCTTCATCAGGTGAGTGGAGAGTTCTGATCACAAACTGTGATCAGAACTCTCCAGCGTTCTGAAAGCTAGTGGCATTTACTACCAAATAAACCTGTTGGACTTTAACCTGGTATTGTGAGACTTCTTACTGTTTACCCCATCCAACGCTGGCATCTCCATATCTTCAGAATTATGTCGTGGGAGCTTTTACATCCATCTAAGCAGACAAGTGGGCCTCAGTTTAGCATTCTTTGTACTTTTTGTTACTATAGGCAAATTGATTGCTGCATTTCCTATGTTGCACCTCAGAATGAGTTCATTGGCTGTGAACTGCTTTGGAATGTTCTGTAGCCATAAAAGGCACTTTATGAATTGAAGTGTTTTTCCTTGGTCATTAGCTTGTGGGCTGAAGCCCTGTTGCACAGACATATTGAAGGTACAATTTTGCACAGGGAATGGTTTATTTTCCATTATGCTCTTTTTCTAATTTATACAAGTAATTTAGAGATCAACGTTGAGGGCAAAATCTCTAAATTTGTAGATGATACGAAGCTAGGGAGAATAGTGAATTATGAGCATGATACTCAGCAACTTCAGAGAGACGTTGACAAGTTGCCAAATGGGCAGACTCCTGAAGGATAAATTTCAATGCAGCAAAACATGGGGTGATAAATTTTCACAGAAGAATCATGGGGAACAATACAGGCTCAATGGTACAACTTTGAGGAGAGTACAGGAGCAGAGGGATCTCAGGGTTCAAATGCATAATTCTTTGAAAATGGCCAGGCAAATTTTTGATTTATTATTGTCAAATGTATTCGTATACAATGAAAAGTATTATTTCTTATGCACTATATAGACAAAAGATAGCGGGGAATTGGCCCGAATGAATTTTCGTTCTTGTATTTCACTTTCTTTATCCTGGTGGGAATTATCCCGCTTCTTCTTGGGTGGATTTTACTTTTATATCATTCACAGAGCAGATAGGGGAGAAGGAAAGAAGGATGCAGGGTTGCATCCTATGACTGTTGCAGTCATAGCTAGGGTGTAAAGAAAGATCAACTTAATTTATGGTAGGTCCATTCAAAAGTCTGATGGCAGCAGGGAAGAAGTTGTTCTTCAGTCAATTTATAAAAAAACATAGAAACACTACTGTGCAGAAGGAGGCCATTTGGCCCATCGAGTCTGCACTGACAATAATCCCACCTCGGCCCTATCCCCATAGCCCTGCATTTTTACCTCGCTAATCCCTCTTGACTACGCATCCCGGGACACTAAGAGGCAATTTGGTATAGCCAACGCACCTAGCCTGCACATCTTTGGACATGGTGTGTGGTCCCATACTTTTGTATCTTTTTTCCCGTCTTTAGAAGGTGGAAGAGAGTATGTCTGAAGTGAGTGGGGTCGTTGATTGTGATGGCTGCTTTTTCGAGACAGCGGGAAGTGTGAACGGAGTCGATGGATGGGAGGCTGATTTGCATAACTTGGCTATGTTCACAACCCTTCGTTGTTTTTGTGATTTTGATCAGAGCAGGAGTGTTTCCAAGCTGATATACATTTGGAAAGAATGCTTTCTATGGTGCATGTAAAGGTTGGCGAGAGTTTCAGCAGACATGTCGAATTTCCTTAATCTTCTGAGAAAGTAGAGGCAGTGTTGGACTTGCTTAACTGTAGCATCAACATGGAGGGACCAAGACAGGTTGTTGGTGATATGGGCATCTAGAAACTAAAACTTCTGACCATTTTCGCTTCATCTCCATTGATGACGACAGGGGCCTGTCCTCTACCACGCTTCTTGAAGTTGATGACTATCTCCTTCATTTTACTGATATTGAAGGAGAGATTATTGTCATTACACCATTCCACCTGATTCTCTATCTCTTTCCTGTAGTCTGTCTCTTCATTGTTTGAGGTCCGATCCACTATGGTGATGTCATCAGCAAATTTGAAAAAGGAATTGGAGTGGAATTTAGCCACACAGTTATAGGTGTATGAGGCATATAGTAAGGGGCTGAAATCACAACGTTGCGGGACACCGGTGTTGAGGATAATCATTGAGGTGTTGTTGGCTGTCCTTACTGATTACAGCCTGTGGCTCGGAAATCTAGGATCCAGCTGTCGAAGGAGGAACCAAGCCTGGGCCACGGAGTTTGGAGATGAGTTTTGTAGGAATAATGGTGTTGAGTTGTAATCAACAAATAGAAATTTAACATAAGTGTCTTTGTTATTCAGGTGTCCCAGGGTTGTGTGTAGGGCCAGGGAGATGGCATCTGCTGTGGACCCATTGCAGTGATGGGCAAAGTTATAACAGTTTTTAGGAAGGCTTGTTGGTTCCTTGGGTTTATCAATAGAAGCCATAATATGGAGATGCCAACGGTGGACTGGGGTAAACACAGTAAGAAGTCTTACAACACCATGTTAAAGTCCAACAGGTTTATTTGGTAGTAAATGCCACGAGCTTTCGGGGTTTGCCCCTTCGTCAGATTACTGGGAGTTCTGATCACAAACAGCATATAAAGGCGCACATAGTTTACAGAATACTGATTAGAATGTGAGTCTTTACGGATTATCAAGTCTTAAAGGTGCAGACAATGTGAGTGGAGATAACCTGTGCTTAATGCTAAAAGAGATGTCTATTGTCTCCAGACAGGACAGTAAGTGAGACATTGCAAGCCCAGGCAAGTCACGGGGGTTACAGATCGTGTGACATGAACCCAAGATCCCGGTTGAGGCTGTCCTCGTATGTGGAACTTGGTTATCAGTTTCTTCTCAGTGACTCTGCGCTGTGATATGTCATGAAGGCCACCTTGGAGAGCGTTCGGCCTCTGATCTTCGGGTAATCGTTCTCCAAGATGGCCTTCATGACATACGACAGCGCAGAGTCACTGAGCAGAAACTGATAGCCAAGTTCTGCACAAATGAGGGCGGCCTCAACCGGGATCTTGGGTTCATGTCACACTATCTGTAACCCCCGTGACTTGGCTGGGCTTGCAATGTCTCACTTACTGTCCTGTCTGGAGACAATACACATCTCTCTTCACCTATGCTTAATGCTATCTCCACTCACATTGTCTGCACCTTGAAGACTTGATTAACTGTAAGGACTTGCATTCTAATCAGTATTCTGTAAAGTATGTGTGCGCCTTTATATGCTCCATTTGTGATCAGAACTCCCGCTCACCTGACGAAGGGGCAAACCCCGAAAGCTAGTGGTGTTTACTACCAAATAAATCTGTTGGACTTTAACCTGTGTTGTGAGACTTCTTACTTTATCAAAAGAGGCATAGCGTACAAAAGCAAGGATGTAATGCTACACCTCTACAAATCCTAGTCAGACCATATTTGGAGCATTGTGTTCAGTTCTGGGCACTTATTTAAGGATGAATGTTAAAGCACTAGAGAGAGAGAGTGCAGAGGAGATTTACTAGAATAAGGACAGATTAGAAAAATTAGGCCTACTTGGAGCAGTGATGATTAAAAGATGACCTTATTGAGGTAGAACATAGAACATTACAGCGCAGAACAGGCCCTTCGGCCCACGATGTTGCGCCGACCAATTAAGAAAAAAGCAATGACCCTCTAACCTAAACCAATCCCTTTCCATCCATAAACCTATCCACGGACCTCTTAAATGGCCCCAAACTAGGCGCATCTACAACTGCAGCAGGCAGGGCATTCCATTCCCCCACCACCCTCTGGGTAAAGAACCTACCTCTGACATCCGTCCTATAACTACCACCCCTTAATTTAAAGCTATGCCCCCTCGTGCTAGCTTTCTCCATCCGAGGAAAAAGGCTATCACTGTCCACCCTATCGAAACCTCTAATCATCTTGTATGTTTCAATAAGGTCTCCTCTTAGCCGCCTTCTTTCTAATGAAAACAACCTCAAATCCCTCAGTCTCTCCTCATAGGACCTTCCCTCCATACCAGGCAACATCCTGGCAAACCTCCTCTGCACCCTCTCCAATGCCTCCACATTCTTCCTATAATGTGGGGACGAGAACTGTACACAATACTCCAAGTGCGGCCGCACCAGAGTTTTGTACAGTTGCAACATGACGTTGCGGCTCCTAAATTCAATCCCCCTACCAGTAAACGCCAAGACACCGTATGCCTTCCTAACAACCTTATCAATTTGATTTCCAACTTTCAGGGATCTATGCACATATACACCTAGGTCCCTCTGTTCGTCAACACTATTCAGAGTCCGACCGTTAGCCCTATACTCTACACATCTGTTATTCCAGGTGTTAAATTCTGAACAATTTTGACAGGGTAAAGAAGGATATTTTGTTTCTACTAGTTGGTATGTCAGTGACCAGGAGCCATGATTTCAAGATGGTCAGCAAGAGAGCTAGGAGTGAGATGAGGAGAAATTTCTTTATTCACACTGTTGCTGAGATTTGGAATGCACTGTCTGGGAGAGTGGTGGAGATGGATTCCATCGGAGATTTCAAAAGAGCTAGATACGTATTTGACAGTGATGAATTTAGGGGGCTATGGAATTCGGGCTGGAAAATGGGCCTAGCTGGGTAGCTCCTTTAGGAATCCATGCAGACACAATGGGCTGAATGGCATCCTCTGCTGTGAAATTCTCTGATTCTATGTCCTTAAGTTGAACACAAATCTGTCAGAATGGGTTATGCTTGGATTGAGTTGATAACCCCCAGCAGTGCAGAAATCCAATTTATAGGAGTGGAAAGAGATGAGAATTAAGTTTGCTTTAAAGACTTAAAAAAAAAACAGCACCTTAAATATGCATTGCACAGCTATCAATTTGTGTTTATTATTCTTATGCAGGTAGTTACTGGGACGGCATGGTGGTACAGTGGTTAGCGCTGCTGCCTGACAGTGCCAGGGTCCTGGATTTGATTCCTGGCTTGGGTCACTGTCTCTGTGGAGTTTGCACATTCTCCTCATGTCTGCGTGGGTTTCGGTGAGGTGCTGTGGTTTCCTCCCACAGTCTGAAAGATGTGCTGGATAGGTGTATTGGCCGTGCTAAATTCTCCCTCAGTGTATCCGAACAGGTGCCGGAGCGTGGCAACTAGGGGAATTTCACAGTAACCTCATTGCCATGTTGATGGAAGCCTACTTGTGACTAAAAAATAAACTTTACTGCTGCTGGTAGTTTACTCCTACTAGGCGATCTGCTGTTGTGTTATGTCACACTCACCCGTCATGTACCATCCTCACATGTCTGTAGCTTGTCTGCAACCTCAGTGTGACACCATTCGTTCATCTATGCCTAGGCTCGCCCCTCTCTCTGCTGCCCTCCACTGTTCCCTCTAGACGAGATCTTTGTAGATTTTCAGCTCTGATCAAATGGCCAAAATACTGGCATTTTATTTTGGATGTCGCTTTTTAGAGTTATTCTTGTTCTTGCAGTTTCAAGCACATCCTTATTTGTCTTATGGTCTGTATATGGAATTTTTAGCACATATCTTAACGTGCACATTTCAAAGGCCCCCATTTTCTTCCACAAAAATTATTGTCCAGGGTTTTGATTCTTACAGGAAAGTGGATAGAATGTGACATCTTACAATTTTTTTCCCCATTACAAGCTTGAGTTTTCTTGTTAACACTACTTTCATCTTCGTAAAACACGTCTAGCAAAATCTATCTGCTTTCTGACTTGGATATTGTGCCATCTTCTGTCATCATTTTCCCTAAATAGATAAACTTATCTACTTGTTCCAGTGTGACACCATCCACTTCAATCTTCACTCTGGTTTCTACTAATGTATTCCTTCAAACAATCGTTATTTGCTTTTTTGGCATTCATAATCGATCCATATTTTAAACTTTGAGATTTTACTTCTTCTGCAGTAGTTCCTTGGCCTCTCATGATTCTCTGATTCTGCTGGTGGTGCTGTTTCATCGGTGTACCACATGTTTGTCCAGTTCTTGCCTCCAGTTTTTATGCTGGGGAGGACATTGTATCTTAATGTTAGTTCAAGACAAATAATTTAGAAAACAGCTGTTGGGATCAGTTAATTGTGGTTTCTTGTTAAAAATAAATTAATTTTTTGCCTGATGTTTTGTTTATACGTTTCAGTATTGAAAATATATTGGATCATTTTGTATAGAACATTACAGCTAATTTGATTGTTGGGGAGAAGCGAGGCCTTGTAATTATCTGATGCGTTTGTGTACCAAGATGCGTCATGTAATGGAATGATGTGAAGGAAAAATTGGGCCAAATTGAAGGCCACACGTACAGACCACTTAATATTACAAGTGGTTATGAGCCTGCTGGAGATATGTTTCTGAAATATTTTCCCCTTTTGACCACTTGGGCCCTGCTTGCTCTGCCGCCTCCATCCAATTCAGCTTGCCACTGCAAAAAAAAAGTCATCAGAGCTAATGGGAAGAATTTTGCATTTAATGTGACACTAAGGAATGATGTCTGCTCCCCAATTGAAGTGCTTTAGTCTCATGTCAGACTCCTCATTCAGTCGGATCCTCTTTGTTTTCAGCCCCACAGGTGTTGAAAATCCAATCTTGTGGTTGGTTGTAACAGAAATATAAATCTGGTTAATAAAATCTCGGTGTTGTCATGCTGACAATGGCTCATGCCGTGCACGTGGAGCTGGTCTGGCTGTGTGATGCCACACAGTAGTGGGGATTAGGCATTATTCTCCCGTGTGGCTTCAACAGTGGGTTTGTGCGTCAGTGACTTGCATTTTGGACCAGTCCATGACCACTTGGAGGACCCTGTGGGTGGCATAGTGGTTAGCACTGCTGCTTCACAACTCGAGGGACCTGGGTTCAATTCCCGGCTTGGGTCACTGTCTGTGTGGAGTTTGTGCATTCTCCTCATGTCTGCGTGGGTTTCCTCCCACAGTCCAAAGATGTGCATGTTAGGTTGATTGGTCATGTTAAAGTTGCCCCCTAGTGTCTTGAGATGCGCAGGTTTGAGGGATTAGCAGTAAATATGTAGGGATAGGGGGGTAGGGCCTAGGTGGAATTATGGTTGGCGCAGACTCGATTGGCCAAATGGCCTCTTTCTGCACTGTGGGATTTCTATGATTCTATACTTTGAGAACCACTGTTCTTGGGACATGAATGTAGTATGTCTCTCCTTTCTGTACCATTGTGATGTTTTCCTATGTCAAAAGCAAGTTGTGCTTGTGATAATAGCATGCTAGGAGATGAAGCTGAGGGGTAGAAGGGGAATTGGAGAAGGGAGTAAACTAAAGGTCTGCTCTAATTTATGAAAGGAGTTCCAGTATGTGACTCTGTGAGCATTCCAACCTGAAATTTAGGCATGGTAAACTCTTGATATTCAAGTGGATTATTAAGACATTCCAGGTAAATAGGTTCTCCGGGGATTGATGAGTGTGAGGCAGAACTGCATTAGTTTAGAAAAGTCTGTACTTTTATATTGTCTATACTGTTTAGAAAAGTCTATACTTGTATAAGTTTATATTGGTCCTGCCTTACCATTAAATGAGAATGCAGCTTTATTTTTTTGTAAGTTGCAGTAGGTTGCAGCAAGGATCTGAAGGCCCTATCCTGCTTTCACCTGATGCTCACATGCTTCCACTTTCCAGTAGAAATTATTTAGTATCAGTTACACAAGGGGACTTTAGCTGTTTTCTGCCCCTTTCTAATCTTGAGACACTAAAGATAATTGGTTCCATAACTGTGTTCGTACAGAGATAATAGGCTGGGGACTTGACCTGTGTCTTTCAGAATTGTAGATCTGGTACTAATCTGGGTACTGTCTTTTTTCTGTAAGTATCAAGGAGCTGGTACTGCTTTATTTACCATATGCATGAATGATTTTCCATTAGTTTGCAATCCACACATCAATTAAGTATATTTTTAATATTTTATGTTGATTATGCCAAGAAGGCAGAAATTAGTAATAGTTTGTGGCACACTACTAGCAGTCCTAACTCTGCTCTTTAAATTATTAACAGTAGTGTTGTGAAGTTGGTTAACAGGATAAGAAAAAGATGCCACCTTAAAAACTATTTTGCAGTCATATGTTTTGAAAGATGTGGGTTTATCACTCAAGCAATTTGCTGCCTTATTTTACTATGAGGGGAATTCTGCATCATCCACTACAATGACTCACATTTAAGCTCAGGATTCTACAGCATGAGAGGCTAGTTGACCTTTGCACCTATGCCAGCTTTCTGAAAGAATTATCCACTCTCGCTCATTCTCCATCCCTTCGACATTTTTCTGTTTTCTTTTCAGAACTTGTTCTCGAGTCTGCTTCCATTTTTTTCTGCAAAAACATTTCATATCCTTACAGCCCTCCCTTTAAAACAAACTATAATTTTTGCTGTCTTCTCTTTATCTTCCCATGTAAACCATTCGTCAACTAATGCAAACAGTTTTTCCTGATTTACTTGAATAATTTAGATCTCTTCAACTTTCTCTGCTCTGATTACAGTTGTGATTTCTATGGTTTCAGCTCTGAGCCAGCGCACCTAATTCCTGATATCTCCATTCTCATTCCTTATATTTCCTAAAGCTAAGTTGCCCAAAACTAGACACAATATTGAACTGCAGCTTGAACAACCAATGAGATTGATTTCTTTATAGTGTCCTAATATGGCGTTTGGTCCCTATAAAACATTAGATCCTTTTATATTTGTCTCGTCTTCCACTCCACTTGCTGATCTCCTCATTTATGTTTTTGAAATTTATGGGATATGGGTGTCGCTGACTCGGCCAGCATTTATTGCCTATCCTTAATTGCCCTTGCACTGTATGGCTTGCCACACCATTTCAGAGTGCGGTTAAAGTCATCCATATTGCTGTGAGTCTTGAACCACACCAGATAACAATAAGGTACATCATAACATTCAAGGCTGTGAGCCAAGTGCTGGTAAATGGGATCAGCTGGGAGTTCAGATGTTTCTCGTATGTTGGTGTAGACTTGATGGGCCGAAGGGTCTCTCTCGTACTGTGTGATTCTATTGCATCTTTTCAGTCCTTACCTCTAGCAAGAGTGATTTCATGATTGACCCCTCGAGAACATCCTCTCTCTCCAGTACCGTAATGCCATCTTCCATCTTTAAACAACACTGCAAGTTTCCCCTCTCCCTTTCTTGTCTCATCCAAACACCTTGTATCCAGGAATATTTAATGTTCAGTCCTGTCCTTTGAACCATGTCTCTGAGCAAGTATAGAGGAGATGAGATGGTGCCGACAAAATGAAAAGATGAAGTTGGAAGAGGGGTGTGGATGAATGTAGTCATTTAGAGAGGAAAATATGTGCACGCTTGGAGAAACAAAAATGGTAATCAGTTGTTTTGATTCATTCATGGGATGTGGGCATCTTGGCTAGGCATTAGCGAACTAGGTGGGTTTTTACAACAGTTGGCAATGGTTTCACGGTTGTCATTATGCTTTTATGGAATTGGATTTAAACCTGAGTCCTCAGGGCATTACCCTGGGCCTCTGAGTCATAAGTCCAGGAACGACACCCGTATGCCATCGCCTCCCCTAAAATTAGACAAAGGGAACTAACTGAAAAGAACGTACAAAAAAAGTAACAGTGGTTGTCTGTGTGCTTTTGGGACTATTTACAGATTCATTCTTGCTAGTGCAAATGGATTTAGAATGGAATGTTAAATACAGTGTCGCAATAAATTTTGACTTTCATCCCTCAACGTGGCAATTGCCTGGAACGTTTTGAGAAATCGACTCCATCCAAGCCCGTGACACTATGTCTATCCCAATTAATGTTGGGAATGTTGAAATCACTTAATATAATTTCCTTATTGTTTTTACAATTTGTGCACATAGTTGCTCCTGACTACCTGGGGGCCTACAATAAACACCTAGCAATGTGGCTATTCCTTTTTTGTTCCTAAGCTCCACCCACAAAACTTTCTCTGATCCCCCCTCCAAGATATCATCTCTCCTTACTAAGGTACCCAGACTCCTTAAGTAATAATGAAATGCCGCCTTTTTTATTCCCTCCCTTTTCGTACCTGAAGATTCTCTAGCTGGGAATGTTGAGCTGCCTCTCAATCACCTCTCTGATGGCTACTATGTCATAATTCCACATGTCAATCTTTGTCCTTCAGCTCATCTGTTTCATCTTGATAGTCCTGGCATTAAAATGAAACTATCCATCTGAACTCCCTCTGACTTGATTGTTTTAATGTGTTATGTGGTGCTCCTATTCTGCTAACAGTTTGTGTTCTGTCCCCTGCCAAATTAGTTTAAAACAGCTCTAGCAAACCCGTCCACTAGAATGTTAGTCCCATCTGGTTCAGATGTAGACCAATCATATGACCAGTCATATAATGTGAGCAACACGGGCAAGACCAGTACTTATTTCCCTCCATAATTGCCCTTGAGAAAGCTGTGATGAGCCCCCTTGAACAACTGTGATCTATGTGGTGTGGATACACCCACAGTACTGTTAGCAAGAGAATTCCAGGTTTTTGATTCAGTGACAGCCAAGATTGTGTGTAGTTTCAAGGAAAACCTACAGAGATAGTGTTCTCATGCACCTGCTGCCCTTATCCTTCTGACTGGTGCTGAATTGGTATACGGCAGAGTCACTGTGTGTCAGTCGTGGAAGGATTGATGGTCAAGCATACTGTATTGTCCTGGATAGTATTGAGCTCATTGTGTGGTAGGAGCTGCACTCGTGTAGATGTGTGGAAAGTATTCCATCACACTCATGACTTGTGCCTTGCAGTTGGTGGACAGACTGGGGACAGAGTTACTTGGTGCAGAATTCCCAGTCTTTGACCTGTTGTTGCAATCAAATCATTACAGGGCTGGTTCAGTTAAATTTCTGGTCAGTGGTGACCCCTAGGATGTTGATGTTGTCTGGAGTCAAATGTAGAATTTGTTAATTTTTGAAAGTCAGGGCATCTGCCATACCATGTGATGCAATGGACTGCACCACACAGTAAAATGAAACACCTTCTGGAAGTATGGCAAATGAAGCTACACAGTTGTAGCATTATTAAGTGAGAGGCTTCAGGTGTACACAGTGTGATTCTAAGAGGCTCAGTTGGCTGGACAGCTGGTTAGTGGTGTCGAAGGATGTCTATGGGCATACTGGCTGAGATTCTACATGAAGGCCCCGCCTTCTCAACCTTGTCCCTTGCCTGAGGTGTGGTGATTCTCAGGTTAAATTATTACCAGTCAGTTCTCTCCCTCTGGGACTATAGCAACTTTACCTTATTAGTTTTAAGAGGATATTAAAGTAAGCTGTCAGCTGATTTTTGTTCATGGTCCACATTGGTGTTGGCAGTCAGGTAATTTACTTTTCCTGAAGGCCAAATAGAGCTGTGTAATGTGCATTGTCATAATGCATAAGGGACACTGTTCTGAGCTACCCGTTAGTACTACTAAAAATGTCCAGGTACTTTCCCTGTAGATATTTCTGCTTTGGCAGCTGCTATCCTTTTAGACCTGCATTATGTGAATAGATTGCAGAGCCTGAATTGTTTTACTTAGAGAAGAGCAGGTTGAGTGGTGATTTAATGCAATGTTTGAGTCCGTGATGGGTCCAGACAGAGTAGGTAGAGTGTTGCTGAGCTGACAAGAGTCTGGCTCTTAAAAAAACAGGTAGCTGATGCGTCAGCTTTTAGTTTTCCAAAACTTCCTAGATTCAAAGAAGGTCCTGTTATATCGAAAGATAGCAAATGTAACTCCATTATTCAGAAAGTGAGGAGGCGGTGCCAGGGACATGGGTTCGATTCTGGCCTTTGGTAACTAACCACTCGCGGCCTACAGTGGTTAGTTATCCAAGGAGTAATTTGGGTAGTGTGGAGTTTGCACACTTTCTCTGTGTCTGAGTGGATTTCCTCCAGGTGCTCTTGTTTCCTCCCAAAGTCTAAACATGTGCCGGTTAGGTGAATTGGCCATGGTAAATGTGCAGGGTTATGTGGATAGGGTGGGTGGGACTGTGCAAGATGCTGTTTCAGAGAATCGGTGTGGACTCAATGAGCTAAATGGCCTTCTTCTGCAACGTAGGGATTCTAAGGTTCTATGGAAATTTTGGGCCAGTTACTTTTAAACTTACTTGTGACACTAATAAATAAACTTAAATTTAACTTCTGTCATAGGGAAAATGTCCAAAGCTATCGTTTAAGAAGCTAGCAGGGCACCTTTTGGCTAAGATTAAGCATGAGATCAGGTGTAATGCCATTTCTTTCACCTTGGATTTAGTATGCTTGTTTTGTGGGGACCGTGAATTGGATTAAATTTGTATTTTTTTCAGTCCAGGCAAAGAGATGGATTAGGGCCTTGATCTGTCCTCTGCCTATTGGCTTTCTAACTCTGAGACAGAAATAATTAAAGTGATTGACCAAAGAACCAACAGTGATAGGGGAAGGAAAAATTGTAGGCAGCGAGTGGTTAGGACATGGAATGCACCACTTGAGGATGTGTTGGAGGTAGGTTGAATTGTGGCTTTCACCAGAGAATTGGACAAGCACCAGAGAGCGAATTTGTAGAACTACATAGCTTCTACTTTCTCGGAAGATGAAGGAAATTTGGCATGTCAGGGACAACTTGCGCCAACTTTTGCAGATGCACCGTAGAAACATCCTTTCTGGTTGTATCACAGCTTGGTGTGGCTCCTGCTCTGCCCAAGACCATAAGGAACTAAAAAAGGTCATGAATGTAGCCCAATCCATCACGCAAACCAACCTTCCATCCATTCACTCTGTCTACACTTCCCGCTGCCTCGGCAAAGCAGCCAGCATAATTAAGGACCCCACACACTTTGGGAAAAAGTTACAAAAGGTCTGACGTCACATACCAACCGACTCAAGAAGAGCTTCTTCCCTGCTGCTATCAGACATTAGATGAACTTATCTTGCATTAAGTTGAGCTTTCTCTACACCCTAGTTATAACTGTAACACTACATTCTGCACTCTCTTGTTTCTTTCTCTATGAACGGTATGTTTCGTCTACATTGCACAAGAAACAATACTTTTCACTGTATATTAATACATGTGACAATAAATCAAATCAAAAAGGATGGGGGAAAGGAACCAGCTGAATTGTTCTTGCAGAGAGCAGGCAGGGGCACAAAGGGCTGATTGCCTCCTGTGCTGTAATAATTCTCTAATCCTATGTCCTTCATTTGAGTTGCTCCTTTACATTGGCATTTGTTTTTTTATTATGCCTTTCGCCCATTTTTGCCTTCACTTTTGAAGGAGCTGACTATTGGCTTGTGCAGTCATGGTAGATGTTCGCCCTGCACTATCACTACCTGGGAACTGTCCCTCCTGTGAACCTGCACAGTTATAACAGAAGATATGGAGGAAGTGGAGTGGAGGTGAGGGTGGGGGTGTGCTGCTGGAGGAACGCACTGTTGATGGTGAGGACGCTGCTTTAAAGGTGAGCTAGATCCTAATTTCCATGGTTGTCATCACAAATAAGAGCGACAACTTGGCTAATGAAGTCTGAGTAATCTGCCTAATTATGAACCATTTCACTTAATTAAAGGGAGGCAATGGTGCAGAGTTATTAAAAATGGACTAGTAACCCGGTGACCCAGGGTAATGCTCTGGGGATTTGGGTTTGAATCACACCATGGTCGTTGCTGAAATTTGAATTCAATAAAAGCTAAAATTTAATGAGCACGAAACCATTGTCAACTGTTGTAAAAATCCATCTGGTTCGTTAATGTCCTTCAGAGAGGAAATCTGCCAATCATACTCAATCTGGCCTACATTTGACTCCAGGCCTACCAAGCCATTTCAAGGGTGATTAGGGATGGACAATAAATGCTGGCCCAGGCTCATACCTGGATAAATTTAGACATAACCAGCATAGATGTTAAAAGGTTCAATAATGCTGAAAGACCTCTTATAATTTTTTGAATTGATAACAGAAAGTAAATAGGGGAAATGCAGTGTACCTGGCCTTCGATAACTCTGGATGTTTCTAGGGAAGATTATGGAGTTGGGGATTATAAGAAGGATAAGAAATGGAATATATTGGTGTACCACAGAGTTTTGTTTCAGGAGCACTTCTGTTCACTGTGTACATTAATGAACTGAATATGTTCCTAGAGAGAGTAACATTGGAATTTTCAATCTATAGCAAATTAAAAATTGTGTTCAGAACATATATAAATCAAGTATTGCAAAAGGTGGGGGAATGGCTAACATGTCGTGGATGTAATTGAATTTCAGTAAGTTCAAGATAATGCAGTATGTTTGTTAAAAAAATTAGCAGTAATTGGCCTCTGATAGTGGATTTGTTGCCTTGGAGACATGGAAGACAAGTGGTAAGTGTGAGCCTTTGCCTTGGGGCAGAGGTTAAGGAGAAATTTGATAATGGTGTTCAAAATCATGAATCAGATAGCTCAGTTGGCTGGATGGTTGGTCTGTGATGCAGAAATAGCTGAGGTTGTTCATGAAGGCCCCATCATCTTAATCTAGTCGCTCACCTGAAGTGTGGTGACCCTCAGGTTAAATCACCACCTATCAGCTCTCTCAAAAGATGGAGAGCAGCCTATAGTCCTCTGGGATTTTGGTGACTTTCATTTAATTTCACTTGGTAATCTGCTTAGCCTTTGAATTTTTCAGTTGAAAATTGCTATCTAATATCTATCGGTGGCAGACGTAATTAACAAAGCTGTTAATTAAAATGGGAGCCTCTTCTCATCTGTCTGTGGCTTATGTAATGGGTGAAATGTTCAGTTTAATTATCACTTTGAAAATCACCCACGAATGTCACAACATTGCCTGCTTATCTTTTTTTTGTAGGGCAAAGAGAATATTTAGATTGACGTTGAGCCTGAAGGATATGCTTTGACCACCTGGAGATTTGATGGATGGAAAGGAGGGAGGTCAAACAGCATTTCCACCCAATGCAAAAAAATTCCCTTTTTAATGAGAACAGCTGCATTTTGTACCTAGATAAAAGCAAAATACTGCAGATGCTGGAAGCTGAAGCAAAAACAGAAAGTGCTGGAAAATTGCAGCAGATCTGACAGCATCTGTGGAGAGAGAACAGAACCAGTGCTTTGAGACTGGTTGACCCTTCATCAAAACCTTGCTAGTTGAGTTACTGATCCACGCAGACTGTGAGAGGTTACTGGTTTATCCCCATTCTGTCCATTTATCTGATCTCATAAGGTAGTTATGGCATGAAAATTGCCCCTGGATTATGCTGACTCCTGCCTGAAGAAAAAAGAATCAGTGTTTTTCTCTTGCTCACCGTTCACGAAGTGCGCGTATCCAGTTGTCAGCAAGGTCAGGGACTGGACACTGCTCTGATTTTCCCATGGTCAAAATAGCACCGTATCAAGCTTTGTGTGCATTTAGAAACAAGCATTTTGTTATGAAGTTCAGTGACAATTGTTGCATCAATTTGAGGTTTGAATTGAGGGAAGGGGGGGAACGTGCAAAAAAAGCAAATGGCACTTTTGATATTATGTTAATATTTGCATGCATTTTGTGTGAGGATAAAGTGCTTTGCATGGGCGGTTTTCTTCATTGCACCATGTGGGCTATAAAATACAGGTTGTTTCTGGATATTTTGGCAATGTTGCACTCAAAATAGTTTGCTACAATGCACACAGGAGCAATGTAAGAGTTAGAATTTTAGTTACATAACTAATAGAATTGTTGATAAAATCTTGCGTTGGGATGTTGAGATGGATGATGAGAAAATGAAGAAAACGTGGGACTTCAGTCCAAACATTGCACAAAGTGATCAGCTTCAGCAGAGCACTGGCAATGACCTTGCAAGAAGTTACTTGATTCTTGATCTGCTGGGGATTAATGGAGCCGTTTCTTTTGTCCCCATCCTGCACTCATTCTCCTTGTTGACCTGCCATTAGTGACTATTGAGAGGCTGGGGGAGGTGTTTGTATGGTCCTACAGGTGCTAACAACCCTCTGCTACTGTACCTCTTCAAGACACTACTACAGAAAATTTGAAGTTGATGGATCATGAATATATTTTCAAAAAATAACCTCTATACAAATGAATAGGCTTAAAATTAGGATGATTTTGTAAGTGTCTCATTGCTGTCCTCTGGTGGTAGAGACATGCCATAACCAAAATGGAATTCATGGCATAAAAAGTAGACCAGGTCTGCCAGCATATGATGGAATATAACAGAGTATGTCATGTTGTTCAAAGCTGGAAAGCCATTAATAGAAGGTCCTAACATCTTCAGCCTTTCAAGTTTCTATATCTGTGGTTCCATGATACTTGCAGTCTTATTTTACTTTGCGAGTACTGTATTGAAAAGCTAAATGAGGAATGCAATCTGTGTCCTCTAAAGATTTCCTGATGCCTTTTGATACTCCAGTAACTCTGTGTCCTCCCAAGTATGTAATAGCTATTTTAATATTGCATGAGATCTGTGCCAGTGATCAAGTGTTCTGATTCAGATATCTGGTGATTTGATTCCTAAAGGTGACAAAAATTCATCTGCCCAATGGCCTTATTTGCCTTTAGTGCATTTACTTATATGTTGTGGACGGCTTGAAATATGGTCATTAGGAGCTAATGACGCTTGCAGAAGTGTCACCGGGTGTAAACGTGTAAGGTTTGTTGTTATTGACCACAAATAAACATGAGCTGACATCAAAGTGGTTGCAGGCAAAGCAGTCAGCTATTAATCATTACTTTGCTGGATGTTTCAAAGGAGAACAGCCAGACAGCCAAGTATGTACTTAGAATATTGATCTCTTGCCCAAAGAATACATGGAAATAGAATCTGAAGATAATCCATTTATGATTGAGCAAACACATTGTGACAACGGATGTGAGATTAGTTACATATTACAGCCAAGAGGTGTCTACTTATTTTTGTCTAAGCTTGATACTGAGCTTGTTGGATAGACAAGTGATGGAAAGATGCATGAGGAAAGAAGTGATGAATAGTGTTAGTAAGCAAGGGTGGAAGGCTGGTTGGTGATAGGTGTGTGATTGAAGTAAACTCTCTGTTACTGCAAGAAGGGTGGATACTTGGGAAAGCCAGATAGAGCTGTCAAGTTCAAGTTGATGGGTGTGGAGATATGATCCAGAGCTTATTGGATGTGCTGTAGTACATTGGCAAGGCTGTTTTTTTTCCTAGTCTCCACTGATTAATTTCAAAGCACAAGTCTACTGCTCCAGCCTTGCATCATGTTCGACTCGTTCATTGCTTCTCCATCCTCTATTCCCTGAAGACATGTTCAAATCTCTCCTTAGCCTTACCCTATTCTCCTTGTCCATTTTCTGCATCCATGACTTCCCTAGTTCTCAATTGCTGTTCATTTGTGCTCTCACCTCTTTTTTTGTATGAGGTTGATCTTTCAGGCACCATATTCATTGCCTTCCAGAAACTTATCCCAAAGCTACTTTGCTCCTCTGAAAAATTACAGTCATGTTGACCTTTTTTCACCTACCCTCATCCGTCTGCAGGGTGGGCAATTCTTCAACCCTTTGTAAAACACTTGGAAACGTTCCCTTTCTCTGTGAGGCATGTTGCATAAATGCTACTGCCACTCACTTGTTCAGTGTTTACTTCCCTTCATTTTTTTCTTCTGATTGATCACCCTTCAATGTGTACAGAGGCTGGAGATCAGTTATTGGGTGGCATGCCAGGCTAGATCTCAGTTAAGCAACTGTGTTTAGTTCTGGATGTTGCATCTCAGATATATTGACCTTGGAAGTAGTTCAGAGCAATTTTTTCAGGATGTTTATTGGCATCATTAGCAGACAAAGGAGTATGCCTGGGATTTGTATCACTTCTGAGTTGGACATCATCTATTGTAGTTGTAGTGGTGGATTCTGGCATCTTCAGGACACTTTGTGTGATCAAACGCTGTTTTGAAACGAAGCCTTGCCACATAATCCATGGTAACAGCATAACTCCAGCAACCTTTGTCCATTTTCATTCATTTCGCCAATTCTCTGGTGCCCCTCTGCACTTTGGTCTAGCAGTGTAATCAGTATCCATCCTTGTGTTGAAGTTCCCTAGAGCATCCTTTGCCTAGGTGCTGGGAATTCTGCTGATGGCAGTGTCAAATGTCTCTCAGAACTGGATGGAGATGAGTGTCAAGGCATAGATTAACTATGCCCATGATTGTTGACAAATGAAGAGAAACAACTCTCTCTCAACTTTCTATGGGGAGTTCAATCATTGCATGTCGAGCATTTTTACTGTGAATCCCGATCCATCATCTTGTATTATATCTGGGCTATTCCGCTGCCACAAGAACGTGTAGTGTTTCTCTTTATGAGATCCACATTAAGCCAGCCTTGTTTCTTACAGCACATCAGAGCCCAAATTGAGTCTGGTAAGATCTTTGACAATTACAGTTATCCTGCGTCCATCATCAACACTGCAGAAGATTGTTGGTAAGGTCAGGAGAGTTCATGGTCCTTACATATTAGTTTATGATGCAAAAGACTGGTGTCTTCTTTGTTGAGTTTGTCAGTGTGATGCATGGATTAATAATCCCACTGTTGAGAGATGACTGTCTAAGCTCCAAGTACCTGTAGAAGCAAGCAGGTCATGGCAGTACAGCACCTAACTAACTAGGGTCTGCACAGCTTGAGGCAAGTGGTTGTTAACCAATGAGACATGATCATTTCTATCACTGTCAGAAATAACCATTGGCATTTGTGCTCTACGATAAATTGAGCAAGTGCCTATAATCAGTAACTATTGCTTCCTGTATTGGCTAGTGTAAAATGAAGCTGGAGCATCCTCTCCAGGGCCTGGCCAAATAAGCTGGTGATTCTGAATTGTCCAGACATCAGGATCCCTCTCTTGCCATTTCTGGTATCGTCCATAGAACAGACTGAAACCAGTACTGCTTGATACCTGTTCTGCTGCAGGAGTTGCTGGGAACCTGACAGATAACTGCCGACAGAACTCCATTCTGGATTTTCTGGTAGCGTTTATTCCCTTTAGCTTTCTCTCTCAAAACGCCAACAAGGCAGCGGGGCTCTTTATCCATAGCCTGAGGTTTCATGGGCACTAAGGGCATAACAATTTGCCAGTGTTCCTACATGCCATGTGCCTGGGAGCCAGGCCTCCTTCAATTCCCCAGCAGTTTAGAGTGGATCCACAAGGTATCAAGTTTGCATTCTTTGGGAGGTCTGCTTCTTTGTAGCTAGCTTGTCCTATCTAGCTTCTGCTCATGGCAGGGTTGAGCATCGTTCACTTCCTGATGTACTTTCTTCAACTGCAAATACATTCACCCAAAAACTAAAACTTAAAAGCCTTCCTAATTTCGTAGAATCTCTACAGTACAGAAGGAGGCCACTTGACCAATTAAGTCTGTACCAACCACAATCCCCACCCAGGCCCTATTCCTGCAGCCCCATGATTTTACCCTGCTAATCCCTGACACGTTAGTAAATTTAGCATGGCCAATCAACCTAACCCACATATCTTTGAACCCCCAGGGCCCCCAGTTGCTAAGCAACCACTGCTAATTCTGCCAGCCTCTATGTACTCTTCATTTTATCTTCATGCGCTTAATATAAAAAAGGATAGCAAGAGTTTTTATAAATATATAAAAAGGAAGAGGCTGGCTAGGGTGAACGTTGGACCCTTAGAGGTTGAGAGGGGGGACTTAGTGGTAGGGGATGGGGAAATGGCTGAGGCCTTGAATAACTTTTTTGTTTTGGTCTTCATGGAGGAGGACGTGAATAATTTGCCGGGTGTTAGTGATGGAAAGATGGTAGGACAGGAGGGTCTCAATGACATTATTGTTACTGGAGGGACTGATTGTGGACAAGTCCCCAGGACCAGATGGAATGCATCCAAGGGTTCTGAAAGAAATGGCGGAGGTGACAGTGGATGCCTTGGTGGTTATTTTCCAAACGTCGCTGGATTCCGGGGAAGTGTCGGAAGATTGGAAAACGGCTAATGTTACGCCGTTGTTTAAGAAGGGTGGCAGGCAAAAGGCAGGGAATTATAGGCCGGGTAGTTTAATGTCTGTTGTAGGTAAAATGTTAGACTCCGTCATCAAGGAGGAAATAGCGAGGCATCTTGAGGGGAATTGCTTGATAGAGCAGACACAGCACAGTTTCGTTAAGGGGAAGTCGTGTCTGACAAATTTATTGGAGTTCTATGAGGATGTGCCTAGGGCAGTGGATAGAGGAGAGCCGGTGGATGTGGTCTTTCTTGATTTTCAGAAGGCGTTTGACAAGATACCTCACAAGAGGTTATTGCAGAAGGTCAGGGGGCATGGAGTTGGGGGTAGGGTGTTAGCATGGATAGAGGATTGGCTGTCAAATAGGAGGCAGAGAGTGGGGGTCGATGGGTGCTATTCGGATTGGCGGTTGGTGACTAGTGGAGTGCCCCAGGGGTCAGTGCTGGGGCCTCAGCTATTTACCATTTATATAGATGATCTGGAGGAGGGCACCGAGTGTATGGTGTCGAAATTTGCTGATGACACCAAGATTGGTGGAACGGCAAATTGCGCAGAGGGTGTGGAGAGTCTGCAGAAGGATCTAGATAGGCTGGGCGAATGGGCCAGGAACTGGCAAATGGAATTTAATGTTGGCAAGTGCGAGGTGGTCCACTTTGGTAGGAATAATGGTAAGAAGGACTATTACGTGGCGAAAAACTGCAGCAGGTGACGGTGCAGAGGGACCTCGCGGTCCTTGTGCATGAGTCGCAAAAACCCAGCCTGCAGGTGCAGCAGGTGGTCAGGAAGGCGAATGGGATGCTGGCCTTCATAGCGAGCGGGATTGAATATAAAAGTAGGGAGGTCTTGCTGCAGCTGTATAGGGCACTGGTGAGGCCGCAGCTGGAGTACTGCGTGCAGTTTTGGTCGCCACACTTACGCAAGGATATTTTGGCCTTGGAGGGAGTGCAGAGGAGGTTTACTAGGCTGATGCCGGAGTTGAGGGGGTTGAGCTATGAGGAGAGGCTGAATAAATTAGGCTTGTACTCGTTAGAGTTTAGAAGAATGAGGGGAGATCTCATTGAGACATATAAGATGATGAATGGGATGGATAGGATAGAGGTGGAGAGACTCTTCCCGCTGAGAAAGGACAGTAGGACTAGGGGGCACAGCCTCAAGATAAAGGAGGGGGGGGTGCGGTTTAGAATGGAGTTGAGGAGGAACTTCTTTACTCAGAGTGGTGAATCTCTGGAATTCTCTGCCCGTTGAAGTGGTGGAGGCTGCCTTGCTAAATATTTTTAAGATGCGGGTTGATGGGTTTTTGATAAGCGAGGGGATTAAGGGTTATGGGGAGAGGGCAGGAAGGTGGAACTGAGCCACGACAGATCAGCCATGATCTTTTTGAATGGCGGGGCAGGCTCAAAGGGCTAGATGGCCTACTTCTGCTCCTATTTCTTATGTTCTTATGTTGTAACCCTTTTCAAGCACAATAGAAATCAGTTGGAATTGAAACCCATACATACAAACGCATTTGGCCAGCATGACCTTACAATAGGCTTTACCCTTCCCGGCACTAAAACATTAAATTAAACACACTTAAAACTATACTTTGTTTCTATTGCTTACCAATACAAATATAAATCCCTGCAAACCACATTTGTTTTCCTCAAAATATTCATTACTGAATTGAAAGTGACCAGCTAAAAACTGTTGCACGGTACTTGCCAATGTCTGTGAGACAACCCCTCTCCCATCTGCTCTCATGACCATGTTCCTACTAAACTGCTGACTAACCAACTTATAGAATCATAGAGATTTACAACATGGAAACAGGCCCTTCGACCCGATTTGTTCATGCCACTTTTTTTAAACCCCTAAGCTAATCCCACATTTGGCCCATATCCCTCTATACCCATCTTACACTGTGACTGTCTGAATGCTTTTTAAAGGACAAAATTGTATCCGCCTTTACTACCTAAAACAGCTTGTTTCAGATGCTCACCACCCTCAGTGAAAAATTGTCCCTCTGGACACTTTTTTATCTCTCCCTATGCCCTCTAGTTTCAGACTCCTCTACTTTTGGGAAAAAATATTGACTATCGAGCTGAATGTGTTCCTCATTATTTTTATAGACCTCGATAAGATCACCCCTCAGTCTTCTACATTCCAGAAAAACAGTCCCAGTCTATCCAGCCTTTCCTTTATAATGCAAAATCAAGTCCCAGTAGCATCCTAGTAAATCTTTTCTGCACTCTTTCCAGTTTAATAATATCCTTTCTATAATAGGGTGACCAGTACTCCAAGTGTGGCCTCACCGATGTCTTGTACAACTTCAACAAGGCATCCTGTATTCAATGTTCTGACTGATGAAACCAAGCATGCCAAATGCCTTCTTCGCCACTCTGTCCACCTGTGACTCCACTTTCAAGGAGCTATGAACATGTACCCCTAGATCTCTCTGTTCTGTAACTCTCCCCAGTGCTCTACTATTAACTGAGTAAGTCCTGCCCTGGTTCAGTCTACCAAAATGCATCACCTCGCATTTATCTAAATTAAACTCCATCTTCATTCGTCAGCCCACTGGTACAATTGATCGAGATACTATTGCAATCAGAGATAACTTTCTTCGCTATCCACTACGCCACCAATCTTGGTGTCATCTGCAAACTTACTAACCACGCCTCCTATATTCTCACCCAAATTGTTAATATAAACTTCCCCTCCTTGTTTCCATATTAATTGATGAAGGGTCATCCAGACTCGAACCATTGGCTCCATTGTCTTTCCACTGATGCTATCAGACCTGCTGAGCCTTTCCAGCATTTTCTGTTTTTGTTTCAGATTGCAGCATCCGCAGTAATTTGTATTTATATCCTTTTGTGCCTTGGTGTTACTTTGTTTTATAACTCCCCTGTGAAGTAACTTGGAATATTGCACTATGTTAAAGTTGCTATAGAAATATTATTTGCTATGTAAACTTCTGAATCATCTGCAAACTCCATGGCCTGGGCCTCGGCTCCTCCCTCTGCAACTGGATCCTGAACTGCCTAACCCAGAGACTGCAATCAGTTAGGATAGGCAACAACACCTCCTCCATGATCATCCTCAACACCAGTGCCCCATAAGGCTGTGTTCTCAGCCCCCTGCGATGTTCATTTTACAGCTTTGACTGTGTGGCCAAATTCCCCACCAACTCAATTTCCAAGTTTGCTGATGCCACTGCCGTAGTGGGTCAGATCTCAAACAATGACAAGACAGAGTACAGGAATGAGATAGAGAATCTTCAGGTATTTAGAGAAGCCAGGACTTCAAGGGACAGTCAGCAGGGTCGTTATGAATGAAAAATCATGTCTCATAAATTTGATTGAGCCTTTTGAAGGGGTAACCAAGAAGGTTGATGAGGGCAATGTAGTTGATGTTGGTCCACTTCGGTAGGAATAATGGTAGGAAGGATTATTACTTACGTGGAGAAAAACTGCAGCAGGCGACAGTGCAGAGGGACCCTCGGGGTCCTTGTGCATGAGTCGCAAAAACCCAGCTTGCAGGTACAGCAGGTGGTCAGGAAGGCAAATAGGATGCTGGCCTTCAAAGCGAGGGGGATTGAATATAAAAGTAGGGAGGTCTTGCTGCGGCTGTATAGGGCATTGGTGAGACCGCAGCTGGAGTACTGTGTGCAGTTTTGGTCGCCGTACTTACGCAAGGATATTTTGGCCTTGGAGGGAGTGCAGAGGAGGTTTACTAGGCTGATGCCGGAGTTGAGGGGGTTGAGCTATGAGGAGAGGCTGAATAAACTAGGCTTGTACTCGTTAGAGTTTAGAAGAATGAGGGGAGAGCTCATTGAGACGTATAAGATGATGAATGGGATGGATAGGATAGAGGTGGAGAGGCTCTTCCCGCTGAGAAAGGACAGTAGGACTAGGGGGCACAGCCTCAAGATAAAGGGGGGGCAGTTTAGAACGGAGTTGAGGAGGAACTTCTTCACTCAAAGGGTGGTGAATCTCTGGAATTCTCTGCCCGTTGAGGTGGTGGAGGCTGCCTGGCTAAATATTTTTAAGACGCGGGTTGATGGGTTTTTGATAAGAGAAGGGATTAAGGGTTATGGGGAGAGGGCGGGAATGTGGAACTGAGCCACGACAGATCAGCCATGATCTTATTGAATGGCGGGGCAGGCTCGAAGGGCCAGATGGCCTACTCCTGCTCCTATTTCTTATGTTCTTATCTACATGGACTTTAGCAAGGCCTTTGACAAGGTACCACATGATAGTTGTTGCGTAAGGTTAAATCTCATGGGATCCAGGGTAAGGTAGCCAAATGGATACAAAATTGGCTTTTTGACAGAAGCCAGAGAGTGGTTGTAGAGAATTGTTTTTCACACTGGAGGCCTGTGACCAGTGTTGTGCCTCAGGCATCAGTGCTGGGTCCACTGTTATTTGTCATTTATATTAATGATTTAGATGAGAATCTAGGAGGCATGGTTAGTAAGTTTGTGGATGACACCAAGATTGATGACATAATGGGCAGTGAGGAGAATCATCGAGGATTGCAGCGGGATCTTAATCAATTGGGCCAGTGAGCTGATGAATGGCAGATGGAGTTTAATTTAGATAAGTGCAAAGTGATGCAATTTGGTAAATTGAACCAAGATAGGACTGAGTGTAGGATATTATTAAACTAGAAAGAGTGCAGAAAAGATTTATTAGGATGTTACCAGGACTTGATGGTTTGAGTTATAAGGAGAGGTGGATCGACTGGAGCTTAGGAGGCTGAGGGGTGAAGTTATAGAGGTCTATAAAATTAATGAGAGGCATGATCAGCTAGACAGTAAACATCTTTCCCCAAAGGTAGGGGAGTCTAAAACTGGAGGGCATATGCTTAAAGTGAGAGGGGAGAGATACAAAAGGGTTCAGAGGGTGATGAGTATCTGGCAGAGTGAATGTCCAGCTGTCAGAAGTAGTAGAGGAGCGGGTACAATTTTGTCTAAAAAGCGTTTAAACAGTTACATGGGTAAGATGATTATAGAGGGATATGGGCCAAACACGGACATTTGGGACTAGTTTACTGTTTAAAAACAAAGGGGTGACATGGACAAGTTGGATTGAGGGACCTGTTTGCAAGCTGTAAACCTCTGACTCTATCTGGTGAACAGGTGCAGAGACAATCTCCCCCTGAATGTCAACAAAACGAAGGAGATTGTCATCAACATTAGGAAGCATAAAAAAGAGCATGCTCCTTTCTCCATCAATTGGATGAAGTAGAAAGGATTGAGAGCTTCAGAGTTTTACGTGTCCAGATCACCAACAGCCTGTCCAGGTCCCCCCATGCCGACATTGTAGTTGAGAAAGCCAATTAACGCCTCTACTTTCTCAGAAGTCTAAGGAAATTTGACTTATTAGCTATGACTCCAATTTTTACAGATGCATCATAAAAAGCATTCTTGCTGATTGTATCACAGCTTGGTATGGCTCCTGCTTTTCCCAAGATCACAAGAAACTACAAAAGGTCGTGAATATAGCCCAATCCATCACGCAAACCAGCCTCCCATCCATTGACTCTGTCTGCTCTTCCCGCTTCCTGCCTCAGCATAGCAGCCAGCATAATTAAGGACCCCATGCAACCTGGATATTCTCCTCCACCTTCTTTCATCGGGAAAAAAGATACAGAAATCTGAGGTCACGTACCAACCGCCTCAAGAATAGCTTCTTTCATGCTGCCGTCAGACTTTTGAATGGGACCTACCTTGCATTTAGTTGACCTTTCTCTACACTCTAGCTATGGCTGTGATGCTATGTTCTGCACTCTCTCATTTCCTTCTCTATGGTTGATATGCTTTGTCTATATAGCATGCAAGAAATAATACTTTTCACTATGCTAATACATGTGACAATAATAAGTCGAATCGATTGCTTTTTGAAATTTTCTGCTACTAATCTGCTTGGGAGATGGTATGAAGTATTTATCACTCTTTGTATTGGTGTTCTTCCTAATTTCAGTTTTAAAATTAGATCTCACTAATTTTTGGGATTGTAGGAATGTGTGGTCCAAGGAGGTACTATGAGCTTTTGGTGAAGATGCAAATCTGGACCCTGAAATCTTTTAAAGGATCCATCCATCAACATTGAGAGAGAGGACGTGTTGACTTTTTCTTTTAGAACAATGTTGGTTGTTTTAGAATTGTCTCGGCTTCTATGGTAGAATTTGTCACAGTTGTCAAAGATTAAGCAGAGTTTGCAGAGCAGGTTGTTGGATGTGGATTGGACTGAAATTTCCTCAGTGAAATTTGAAGCTATTAATAAAAAAGATCTCTCTTTTTTCAGCTTTGTGGTTGCAAACCATCAACCTGGCAGGGAAAAGCCTCGAGTAAGAGTTGTGTCATTATAATTTTGTGTTGTTTGTTTGGATGTTTCCTGTGCACAGGCTTAGGTGGTGTCGGCAAATTCTGGAGAGAGGTAATCAAGTCTAATCCTTTTATTAGTTGTCACTCGATCAAATGCACTTTACAGCAAGGGTCAGTGTAAGAAAGCAGGAACACGAGCTGATGCATTTTCATACACTCTTTACTTCAGAGTGACTTAAGTCGAAGTGAAGCGAAGTTTGGACTGAAGGCTACCTTACTACAAACCAGAGTACAAAACATGGGGGCGCGTAACCTTAAAATAAGAGGTAGGCTATCACGATAATTTCAGGAAGCAATTCTTCAAATAAAAAATAACAAAAATCTGGAGCTCTGTGTCTCAAGCTGTTAAGGCTGGAGAATCAATTGAAAGTATCAAAACTGAGATTGCTGGCCTTATGTTCTGCAAGAATGTTAAGGGTGGAACCAAAATGGAAAGATGGAATTAGGATGCAAATAAGCCCAATATAATTTAATGACAGACCAGGCTCAGGAGGCTGAATGGGCTGTCCTGCACAGTTCCTGTTATATTTAGGTGAAGAAGAATAGAACATTGGAGTCTTGTCTTTCTGCAAATAAAAATTTGTCAGTGATTGATGCACATTGCTTACCGTGCATCTTCAGTCAAACCACCAAACTTTCAATCTGTTCTATATATTCTATTGCGTACAGGTGAGTCCCCAATTAATTTCCACAACCTGAATACAATTAACCCCCAATTGCTATATAATTAACACTGTTGATGTAGTGAAACTGAACAAAATAAATACTTGGAACACTTCTATATTGACTGGTGTCTACAGATTCAAGAAGAATTTTCAAGTGCGTGGAAAAAAAGTAGGAACGTAGGAACATAACTAGGAGCAGGAGTAGGCAGTTTAGTCCCTTGAGCCTGCTCTGCTATTTAATACAATCATGGCTGATCTCATATCAGCCTCAACTCCACTTACCTGCCTGTTCCCATAGCCCTTCAAACCATCACTAATCCAAAATCTGTTTACCTCTTCATTAAGTTGTCCCGTCATCCACTGCACTTTGGATAGTGAATTTCACAGACTCTCAACTCTTTCAGAAAAGTAATTTCTCCTCATCTCTGTTTTAAATTGGCCACCATTTGTCCTAAAACTGTGACTGGTTGTTCTAGATTACCTTACAAGAGGAAACATCCTTTCCACATCTATTTCGTCTATCTCTACTCATTTTTCAACATTCCAGGGAGTATAGGCCTAAACTGCCCAATCTCTTTTTGTAAGACAAAATCCTCATCTCTGGAATCAATCTTTTGAACCTTCTCTGAACTGTCTCCAGTGCAATTACATCCCTCGTCAAATAAGTGGACCAAAACTATGCACAATATCCTAAGTGTGGTTTAATGCTTTGTACAGTAGCAGCAACCCTTTGCTACTTTTATATTCTATTTCTTTGGCAATAATTCCAAGATTTAGAACATAAGAAATAGGAGCAGGAGTAGGCCATCCAGCCCTTCGAGCCTGCCCCGCCATTCAATAAGATCATGGCTGATCTGTCTGATCTGATCAGTTCCACATTCCTGCCCTCTCCCTATAACCCTTAATCCCCTTGCTTATCAAAAACCCATCAACTCGCGTCTTAAAAATATTTAGCGAGGCAGCCTCCACCACCTCAATGGCCAGAGAATTCCAGAGACTCACCACCCTTTGAGTGAAGAAGTTCCTCCTCAACTCCGTTCTAAACCGCCCCCCCTTTATCTTGAGGCTGTGCCCCCTAGTCCTACTGTCCTTTCTGAGCAGGAAGTGCCTCTCCACCTCTATCCTATCCATCCCATTCATCATCTTATACGTCTCAATGAGATCTCCCCTCATTCTTCTGAACTCTAACGAGTACAAGCCTAGTTTATTCAGCCTCTCCTCATAGCTCAACCCCCTCAACTCCGGCATCAGCCTAGTAAACCTCCTCTGCATTCCCTCCAAGGCCAAAATATCCTTGCGTAAGTGCGGCGACTAAAACTGCACACAGTACTCCAGCTGCGGCCTCACCAATGCCCTATACAGCCGCAGCAAGACCTCCCTACTTTTATATTCAATCCCCCTCGCTTTGAAGGCCAGCATCCCATTTGCCTTCCTGACCACCTGCTGCACCTGCAGGCTGGGTTTTTGTGGCTCATGCACAAGGACCGCGAGGTCCCTCTGCACTGTTGACTGCTGCAGTTTTTCGCCCCATTCATTTAGCTTCCCTGATACCTGCATACTAGCTTTCTGCAATTCATGTATGATGACACCGATCCCTTTGCACAAAAGCATCCTGAAGTTTCTCTCCATTTTGATGATCATTTGCCTCTGACTTATCCACATTAAGCTTCAAATGCCAAATTTTGCCCCATTCACTTAATCTATCTATATTAATTTGTAAATTTCTTCTCTCATTATTGAAATTTTCTATCCCACCTATTTTAGTGGATCAGAAGCTTTGAATGATTCAGTAAAAATGAATGAAGTGTGCAGTAAAAAGCTTGGTATTGAGTGGGACCTGTTTTATGGATTTGAGTATCTAAAGGCAAGGCTTTGATTTGTATTGTGGCTTCTATTGCAGGAAACTCTGTCTGGCGTGGTTATTTTATCCAGTAAAGAAGCCATTCAGCACCAGGGAATCACCTTGGCCATGGATGGAGTTGTTAGCTTGCAGCTCAGTGCAAAGAGTGTTGGCGTATTTGAAGCTTTCTACAATTCTGTGAAGGTATGTGGAGTTGTTCAAACTTCTTTCTTTTCTCAGTAAATGATCTAATTGTGGGGATGGGCTATAATAATATTTTGTATTGACTTGTTTCCCTTGCTCAGCATTTATTGGAAAAGCTGAACTGCTGTCGCAGTGCTTAGCTGGAAGATAACCCTTTTCACAGAAGATCTGTAAACTACTTTCTCTCTTTGGTAGCCTTCCAGTTAGACGTTGATCTGCTAACGACTGCAAACTTAGAGGATGAGCTTCAAGTGTTCCCTTTCCAAGAACAGAAAGCCAACACTTATTCATGAGCTCAACTTTGTCTGGTCTGTTGGCTTCTGAAATGCAGTTCCTAAAGTTGGGCTGCTTATGTCAAGGAACTGAGCTGAGAGAGAAGGAGGGAAGGGAGAGATATATGTCTGATTTACTGTGAAAATGCTTCTGGAGTGATGGACGTTATCCGCTTGAAGCGAGTTACAGATAGTAACTGAGTTGTTTTGATTACTTGAACAGACAGCTTACTTGCAGATGTGGCATTGGAAAGTGACAGCCAACGTAAATCACGAGATTAAGCAAATAATGTCTAGGTCTAATGTAACTTGCCAGCCTATTTTGCTGTCAGACATATCTGTAGCCAATATTGGACGAAGACTCCATAAAAATATTAGAATAATAACTCTTTGTGCCATCCAGTCTGCCTAAAATTTAAGAAGCAGTTGGAAACATCGCCAATGATCAACCACTTGATGGTGAAAGCTCCTGAGAACTATTTTGTGTTATTATGAAAATAAATAAATTGCGTTGGCATTCTGAGGTAAAAATTAAAAAATGTTGTAAATAAACACAAGACTGTATCTTTGCAAAGAAAAAGTCAATGTTTAGTCTGTAGACTCTGAATGGAAATATTAGCATGCCCTAGTTGTCCTGAGGCCGTGCAGAGTCAAGCACAGAATGTGGACTGGATGTGTATGTGGGCTGACAAGTTTCCTTCTGAAGAACAGTGGTGAATTAGTTGGGTTTTTCATGACTATTCAGCAGTTTAGACAACACCAGGTTAAAGTCCAACCAGTTTATTTGATAATAAACCCACAAGTTTTTGGAAACGCTATTCTTTTGTCAGATGTGTGGAAAGTTCTGATCAGAGAGGGGCATACTGTGTTTACCCCAGTCCAACGCTGGCATCTCCACATCATATTCAGCAGTTTCACAGTGCTCAATCTCTGCGTTGTTGGTTGACTACTACAAGGAGATTATATTAGAAAATAATACTTCTTACGAAGAGTGGTTAAGTTTGCGCACTTCCACAAATAGCAATTGATGCTAGATCAATTAATTTTAGTTCTGAGATTGACAGATTTTTGTTAATCAAAATTATTCTTCATTGGCAATCACTCGCTAATGAGTATGATTATCCATCTAAGAAACTCTGTTATTGGTCATGGGTTCTGCGGGTCATTGCATAGCTGATGAGCCTGACCTAGAGCCACATCTTTTACTGCACACTTGGCAGGTGTTTCCAGGAGATAGGTTCATTCCTAGGACTCTAGATTGCTGTAGTTCCTTTCTCTGGTTCCTTTTCTGGGCCTCCTCTTTCTATTGGGTGTCCTTAAAGAGTTGTGTCCCTTCAAATGAGTCTCTTCCAAGCAATGGTCTCCCAGGTGTTGACAACTATGGTGTATTTCTTTTTGCAGCCAATCCAACTTATCAGCAGTAGTGTAGAAGTAACCAAGGCGGGGAAACTACCCAGTGGGCGGACGGAAATTCCTTTTGAATTCCCACTGAAGGTAAAAGGCAGTAAGGTTATGTATGAGACATACCACGGTGTCTTCGTAAACATTCAGGTAAGTGACAGCTTTAATTGTCAATGTTTAATAAAAGATCACATTCAACATAATCTCATTTCTTATTACCAGGTTAGCATTTTTGCCCTTGGCTTAAACAGGGGTGGGTGAGAGGAGAGGAAGGATTTTCTCCTCTGATTTTGTGTGGTATTACATTCTTAGTAATCCACCAGAAGTTGCACTGATTTGGAGTAATTATCTGCCTTACACCATCAAAAATTACAACCAGATTTTCTATCCATTACCTTCCTTTTTATGAAACTCACGTCCATGCAATTCGACAGTTTGCACATTTTCGGCAGCTGGAGATTTTAAAAAAACCAGCAAGTTGGAAAACTTTCCTTCCTAAAAATTGTCAGAGAAAATATTAAATGCACCAAACAAAATGCAATGAGAAGCCACAAAGTAAAAGATGCAAGAATTGCAAAGCAATAATGAGCCAACACAAAACAGCTTTAAGGAAGACAAAGTCAAAGGCCAGACGAGGTCTCCTACTCCAGCTATGTAGTTTGTAAATAAAAAGTAAGATTTGCATTTATAATGTGCCTTTCGTGACCTCTGGACATACCAAACCTTGTCACAGACATTTAAGTATATTTGAAATGTTGAAAGGAAAGATGTTGCTGACTCTCCGTTTTATTGGCATGACTCAGAAAATTGTGTGCTAGTGTGTTTGCATAATTTCTGAAGATTTAAAGAGTTTGTTGCTTACTGTTCCTCAGATTTTTCACTCTGTCCCCATCCACTTGTTCACACAGATGACTAATGATCATTAAATTTCCCCTTGTGTTTGTAGAGGTTGTGCAGTATACTTGAGTCCTGGTGTCTGTCCCTCTGTCTCTCTTTCCTCACTGTCTTCCTCCATCCATGCTCCCCCCTTCTCAATGCTGGAACTCCTTTCAGATCTGCTAAGTTTTCAAGAAAACAGATAGCTGTTCCGCACTATTGACCTGCTCCCAGGTGCTGACATCTTGTAGGTTTTTTGGGCAGCGTTAAAATGCATGGAAGAGAAAGAATAATGTTTTCATTCCAACAAGTGAATCCTTTTGAAAAGTTATTGTTACTGTTTTTGAGGTGCACGTTCCAACTATATATGTCTTTTTATTCTTGTCTTGAGGTACAGTTTTGAATGCGGAACAATTTCAAACTGTAGTAATCAATATCTGGACACCTTTCAGTTTAGAATAAAAATTGCAATGTGAATTTTGTTATTTTTAATCATTGGAAAATAAATTATTTCTCCAACTAAAAAGGGAGGTGAATTGATTCATCAGATTTGAATAAAAGTGTTCCAGTGGTTCCTAAAGTGGGAGTGTTGGTACATGAAACTCTGTTCAGATTGTGTCTATATCAGCTGAAATGAAGTCAGGCAGGGATGCTACTGGCATTATTTTAACTGATCATGTGAAATGCATGTTTCTTTTTCACAAATCTAGCCTTCATTACCATTTGATTTTGGAATTATAAATTGGCTTCAGTACAAGTATTTTAAGGAAATAATTTGGTGATTCCTTTCAAATTATGTTCAATGGAAGTGATTGAATGTTTAATGTGCTAAAGTTACTTGACAGTCATTTGCTGTGGTGTTCAACATGGAGTACTGATTCATCAGCTGAGGGCGTTGGTATGTGGTAATCAACAGGAGGTTTTCTTGCCCATGTTTGACCAAGATGCCACGTGAATTCATGGGGTCTGGAGTCAATGTTGAGGGCTTTCAAGGTAATTCCTCTGAACTATGTACCACTGTACCACTGGCTGTGCTGGTCATAGTGGTGTCTGGGACATTGCCTGGAAGGTATGATTCCTGTAAGATATGATTTTGAGTGTATCATTGTGTCAGGCTGTTGCTTGACTAGTCCGTGATACAGCTCTCCCAATTTTGGCACTAGCCCCCAGATATAAATGGGGAGAAGTTTGCAGGGTTGACTGAATTGGGTTTGCTGTTGTTGTTTCGATGTCTCAGTTGATGCCAGGTTTTCTGTCCATTTCGTTTATTTTTGTAGACTTTTTGATTTAATTTAGTTTTAATTTATTTTTGCCGCAGGTGGATACAGGTGGTATAACTGACTTACTCAGCCATTTCAGTGGACATTTAAGAATCAATCATCTTGATGTGGGTCTGGAAGATGGATGAGGATGGCAGGTTACTGAAGGATATAAATGAACCAGATGGTTTCATGGTCCACATTAGATTTTTAATTCCAGTTTTTTTTTATTGAATTGAGATTTGAATCCGGGTCCCCAGACCATTATCCCCGGTCTCTGGATTACTAGTGCAGTAACAATACCAATATGCTACTGCTTCCCCATTGCTGTAAGCTGCAATTTGCCTTTCAATAGAACAATATAAATTTAAAAGAAAACACTTGCATGTTGCTCCTACTATTCCTTAGAGAAAATGTTTTGATTTAAATCTTGATGCTGTTAGGATTCTGGACCAGAACCCCAAGGTATATCATGAGGCCAAACTAGACCCCAACAATTTCTCTATTTTGGCATATGTGTGAGAAACTTTTTTCCAGGAATGATTCCATTGACAAAGTAGGAATGTTTTGTAGTAAAACAATTTAAATATAACTCTCTCAAATGAAGCAGCTTAACCATGAACAGTTGAACAGTATTTAAAAATGAAAAGGAACCAACTTTAATTTCAAACTCATCCCAAACAGCATTCTTCTCATAAACCTGAAGGCTACTTCAAATAAAGTTAACAATCACAAATATACTTGCAATAATAAGTGAGACAGTCTTGAAGCTTTCAGAGAGATAGAGTTCTAGAAGCCTGCAAAGTCCTCGTAACTTCTAACAAGCTTCAGTTGCAAACTAAACTGCTTTCTGTAAAAACTGTTTTTCTCTGCTACAGACCCAGGAGTGCATATAAACCACATCGTTGCATGACCCTATCAATCAATCTAAATAAAATCCTAGGGGAACTTAAGTAAACAAAAGTCAGCTAACTCTTAACATAACCACTTGCAAGGCTAAAATGAGTCCTTATCCTGCTGTCCCGGCATCTGAATTGCGGGGAGGAGATGGCCTAGTAGTATTATTGCTATCCTATTAATCCAGAAACTCTGCTAATGTTGTGGGAATGTAGGTTCAAATCCTGCCATGGCAGATGACAGAATTTGAATTCAGTCAAAAAAAAGTCTGAAATTAAGAGTCTGCTGATGATCATGAAACCATTGTCGATTGTTGGAAAAACCCATCTGGTTCACTAATGTCCTTTAGTTAAGGAAATCTGCTGTCCTTAGCTGATCTGGCCTATGTGTGATTGCAGCCCCACAGCAATGTGGTTGACTCTCAACTGCCCTCGGGCAACTAAGGATGGGTGATAAATCCTGGCCGGCCAGCAACACCCAGGTCCCATGAATGAATAAAAAAGATCAGCATCTGAGGTTTTTTTTAGTTTGTTTATGAATCTCAAGTAGGCTTGCATTCACACTGCAATTAAGGTACTGTGGAAGTTCCCTAGTTGGCACACTCCATGCCTGCTTGGATACACTGAGGAAGAATTTAGCATGAACAGTGCACCTAGACTGCGTGTCTTTGGACTGAGCGAGGAAACCGGAGCACCAGCAGGAAACCCGCGCAGACTGTGAACCAAGCCGGGAATCAAACCTGGGTCCCTGGCGCTGTGAGGCAGTAGTGTGAACCAGTATGCCACTGTGTTGCATTCCCTCCATGCCTGTAGCATAAAGCTGAATTTTTAAACATTTCCCTTAAACACAATCTATATCTCAATTGCACTACTATCATCAAAATGCTGAACCGTGATCATCATAAATTGGCAGTAAGGATCATGAATATCATCGATTTTTTTTTTGCATTCAGTGACTGCCAGCTGGAGGTGAACCATTTGGCTATTTTATCCAAGTAGATTGTTTGTAGTTCAATAATCCAAAATTGTAAATTGTTTCCAGTGATGAAACCTACGCTGCCAAATTTCTGTCCTTGGGAATCTGTAATGATTTGATATCCCCTGCTGGTGGTGTCACTTATGGCAAAGCTGTGTTAAACAATCTTTCAGAGTCCAAGGCTGCCATTCTGTAAACTTGGCATTTCTGGAAGGCTAATTGTTCAAACTTGTGGATACTGTATCTGGATCTTTTAAAAATTAGATTGTTTTGTGTGAGGTGATTCATTTTGGTAGGACAAACTTGAATGCAGATTACAGAGTCAACGGCAGGGTTCTAAGGAATTTGGAGGAACAGAGAGATCTTGGGGTTCATATCCACAGATCTCTGAAGGTTGTCACTCAAGTGGATAGAGCCATGAAGAAGGCTTATAGTATGTCAGAGTTTATTAACAGGGGGTTTGAGTTTGAGCCGTGGGGTTATGCTGCAACTATACCGGACGTTGGTGAGACCACATTTGGAATATTGTGTTCAGTTGTGGTCACCTCATTATAAGAAGGATGTGGAAGCATTGGAAGAGAGTGCAGAGGAGATTTACCAGGATGCTGCCTGGTTTGGAGGGTAGGTCTTATGAGGAAAGGTTGAGGGCGCTGGGGCTTTTCTCTTTGGAGCGGAGGAGGATGAGAGGTGACTTAAGAGGTTTATAAGATGATGAGAGGGATAGATAGAGTGGATGTGCAGAGACTATTTCCTCGGGTGGATGTAGCTGTTACTAGGGGGCGTAACTATAAGGTTCATGGTGGGAAATATAGGAGGGGATGTCCAAGGTAGATTCTTTACTCAGAGAGTGGTTGGGGTGTGGAATAGACTGCCTCCTGTGATAGTGGAGTCAGACACCTTTAGGAACTTGCAAGCGGTTATTGGATTAGCACATGGAGCACTCCAGAATTATAGCGAGGGGATAGCTTGATCTTGGGATTGGACATAGCTCAGCACATCATTGAGGGCCAAAGGGCCTATAATGTGCTGTAATGTTCTATGTTTCTATGTTTTGTGTCCAAAGGACGATTGACCATTATCTCTCTTTCAGTACACACTACGTTGTGATGTGCGTCGACCGCTGCTTGCCAAAGACTTGATCAAGAATTGTGAGTTCATTGTGCATTCACTGGTAAGTGCAGACCAGTTTTTTGAAGACAACAAGGGTAGGAAAAATGAGCATATATGTTATTGTCCTTTAGTTTGTCTCCTGAAGATTCTGAGGTTTTCATTAGTTTGTATGAAACCCGTAAATTGGGACATGGGGGACACAGGTAATAAAAGAAGTGTAAATGGAAGAGAGGGAGAAGAAAGTGGTGTAAGGAATGAGTGAGGAATTAAAGTTCAAAAGTTAAAGATTGGCCTCAACAAAGAGAGATAAAGAATAAAAATTGTGCAACATGTAAAAAAATTAAGCAGTCCATGTTGAAGTGCATAAATTATTGTGTGATTGACCAGATGGATTGATGTTGAATTATATTGAGGGGACACAGTGTGGAAGGGCTTGTTTGTTTGTGCTGAATAAAAGTATCTTTTGCATTGCGGACCCAGTTTGCTGAGTGTTCGCGCCTGGTGTGGAATCTCACCTGAAAATAGTGGAGACGTGAATTTTTTTTCAGCATGCAGTTCCAGCTGAGGCTTCATGTGGCTGCATATTTGTGGGAACTCGTTTCTTCCTCATATTTGTGTAAAATATCATCTGTTTCGAAGTTGTGCAATTCTTATGTTACAGTGGTTGGGTACTAAGGAGTGTAGATGAACAGAAGGACCTTGGAGTTCATGTCTACAGATTCCTGAAGGTAGCTGGACAGGTAGGTTAGGCCGTCAAGAAAGGCATTCAGGATACTTGGCTTAATTAGGTGAGGCACAGAACTTGGAGGTTAAGTTGATACTATATAAAACTCTAGGCTACACCTGGAGTACGATGTGCAGTTTTAAACATTTTCAAGGTCCAGAGGAGTCCTATTTGAAGTTTGTAAAATGATGAGGGGTCTAAATTGAGCGGATAGGAAAGCCCTATTCCTCTTAACTGAGGGGTCCATAATCAGGGGACATAAATATATGGCAAGAAGAGGGTGGTCTGTTGATGAATTTGAGGGGAAATGATTCATCCAGGAGGTGGTGAGGATCTGGAATTCACTGCCTGAAAGGGTGGTGGAGACAGAAACCCTCAGGCATTCAGAAAATACTTGGACATGCTTTTGAAGTGCTGCAACATACAAGGCCAAAGACTAAGAGCTGAACAGTGGGATTAAACTGTATGGTTGTTTGTTGGCTGGTGCAGGCATAGTGGGCTGAATGGCCACTTTTCACACTGTTGATTTCTGAGATTCTTTGATCTGCCTTTTTTTCTTAAAGTTGATTCTTTTATTTTAAAGCCTCAGAAGGGGAGGCTCACCCCCAGCCCCGTGGACTTCAGCATCACTCCTGAATC
This sequence comes from Carcharhinus amblyrhynchos, assembly GCF_965287045.1. Lineage (NCBI taxonomy): Eukaryota > Metazoa > Chordata > Chondrichthyes > Carcharhiniformes > Carcharhinidae > Carcharhinus > Carcharhinus amblyrhynchos. Next base: position 31,070,303 of record NC_137338.1, read on the forward strand.
ACTGCAGAACATCAAAGAGGTGAGCACCAACGCTGATAAAAGCTGGGGCCTGGGAATCAAGGGAACTGGAATAAATAAAACGATAAATGCTGGGAACATTGAATGAAAGGAGGGTATGGTCACTAAGGTTGGCCCTGGAATATTCCTGGACAAGACTTCAGAGCAAGCATCTATGGCATGAGAAATGTATGGTAATCTCACAAGCCAACAAACAAAGGCTTACTTCCTTAAGATGTGATTCCACTGATATCGCTGAGTCTGCATTTAACCATAACAAATAATGTGGTTGGGGATGACTTCTGTTGTCTCATAGTTCGCTGTCATGACTGGAAGATCTCTTGACATCTTCACGAAGTGGTGATTATCTTTTTCTCTTTTCCCTCCTGGACAATGCATTATTTATATTTCAGTTCAAGGATAGAGGTCTTGTGTTTCCTATTTGAAGTGCAGGCTACTGAATCAATGTGTTTGCTTTCAATTTCCCAGATGGCTAAAACCTGATAGAATGAAAGTTAAATAGATGTTGCCTTACTGTTCACAGACATGTTTGTAATATCATAGCACTGAACAGAGCAGAATGCCAATGTCTAGCAGAAGTAATTTCTTGGTTTGATGGTCAGATATTGCAATCAAGCTTATAGGTAATCCAGTTGCCTGTTTGTATAGCAATAACCTTTAGGATCTCACCTTTATGGTGTTAAATAACTTGATTTGATTTCATGGTGCTAGTCTCCATAGAGCTGGTAGCACAGTGGAACCAAATTGGTTCAGTGGTGTTCAATTAGTTGTGTCTCTTATTGCTCGTTATATTCCATATTGTTCCCAGCACTCATTTGTTGTAATGCCAAGTTCTATTCACAATCATTGTGGTTCAGATCCCAATGTCAGCTTAACTTGGTTTGCCTCTTGCCCTGAGTCAGAAAGATATGGAATTAAATTCCATTCCAGGGCCTAAACACACGATCTACGTTGACCCTTCACTGCTGCACTCAGGCTGGGGGCAAGGGATTGTCTTCAAACTCTTTGAAATCATTATCCCAGATATGTGTTGCCGTCATTCAGCTGGAAGTTAGGGATTCCATGATTGCATTTGAAGAGTAAGGATGCTCCTGGTGTCTTATCCAAAATTTTTATCTCATCCAATATCATCCAAAATATAGATCACGTGGAAATTAATTCTTTTTTGTCTGTGTAAAATGGCTGTTGCATTTGTGTTCAATAATTGTCACTATTTCAAAGTAATTTTGTTGAAGCACTTCTGACGGAATAAAATGGTATATTAATGTAAATTTGAATGCATGAATTCAGAGCAGCAGTCTTCCATTTGGCCCCTTGAGCCTGCTCTGTTATTCGGTCATGATGTGGATATGCCGGCGCTGGACTGGGGTAAACACAGTAAAATGTCTGACAACACCAGGTTTAAACACAGATTTTAATAAATCGGTTGGACTTAAACCTGGTGTTGTCAGACTTTTTACTCTGTTATTCAGTAACACCATGGCTGATTTGATTAAGGCCTCAACTCAATTTTCCTTCCTACCATCAATGCCTTTACTCCCTTGTCAAGCATCTATCTAATTCAATCTCAAAAATATTCAATAACTGTCTTCGTTGCTCCTTCTGGGGAAGAGTTTACTACAATCTCAGGACCCCGAGAGAAAGAAGATTCTCTCAATCTCCGTCTTAAATATGAGGCTCCTTATTTTTAAATTATGCTGTAGTTCTAGTCTCTCCCCCAAGGGAAAGAAAGACAGCTACCCTGTCATGTTCCGTCAGGTTCTTGTCTGTTTTATTGAGGTCACTTTTTATTCTTCTCAAGTCCAACAGATACAAACCCAACCTGTCCCAACTTTTCCTCAGGTCATCCCCCATCCAAGTAATCAGTTGAGTGAACCCTCTCTGAACTGCTAATCACTTGTATGGAGTAGAAGTAAATCTTTACTTTTATGACTTACTTGTCCTCATGCCCTGTTTGCATTATTGGGAAGTCACTTGATGTGTTCTGTATTATTCAAACACTGACTGGATCCCAGTTGTGATCTTAATTTCATTTACTGGCTAATGTGATAATTACTCAAAGCTCCTCAGCTCAGGTCAGCTTGAATTTACTTCATGTAAAACAACAGTACTCTCCTGCAGTTTTTATAAACTATGCGCCCCTATTATAAATCTGTTGTATGTGACTTGTCATTTTGCACTGATCTTTTGAGCTCATCCTTAGGACGGTCTCCATTTAGACACTTCTATCGAAGTCAGATGTGAAATATCTTTTCTACTTTGTAAATGTTCAAAAAGCCCCATGTTCTCATGTTGCGAAGATCCAAGACATACCAGTTACAAACTAGAGTATTGCAATGCCAGATGAATTCATCCCATAATTTTTATCTGGAGGAAGAAAAACCTCAGTCATTTCACTCATTTCATTACTGCTCTTTAGACATCTCTCAATCAGGGTCCAGTTGATAGCTTATGCCACATTGATCAATACAGACAAGTATCTTAACTTTGCACTCTATATTAACTCCAATGAGACAATGCATTTGGGCATATGGATCCTAACAGATGGTATCATGTCTCTTAGAATGATTCATTCTCTGTTGGGGCATTTTCCCTTGGTTGAGTAACTGCCCCTCAGATATTATGTGTAGAGGATGGGGAAGGAAATGACAACTGCATAATGACTTCAGTCTATGTATGTCCATTTATCCAGAATTTGTGATGGAAGTTGAGTAGTTGGTTTCACTTGTGAAAATGGAAGAAAGATGTACATTTATGTGGCACTTTATGCTATGTCCAGACTTTCCAACACATTTTACAGCCAGTCAAATAGTTGTTGAAGTGTTATACTGTTATAATGCAGGAAATGTAGCAGTCAGTTTGTGCACATCAACACCTCTCAAACAGCAGTGTGATCACAACTAAATAATCTATTCGTTGTGACTTTGATTCAAGATCAAATATTGGCTAGGCGATCAGCAATAACTCCCTACTTGTGGTTAAGTTAGCACAATGGATCTTTTTCATCCACCTGAGAGAAAGGCAGGGACTTGGTTTTTACTGGCCCAGATCTTCCATTCCCCCGGATGGCATGGCTGTACTCCAGAGGTACCCTGATAGTTGATGGCAACTAAGGTATACAAAAGGGACATTGTATCACGTGCCTTGACACTGCTGTATTGTATGGAAGAGACTCCCGGAGCAGCTGTGCTGCACATTTCTGAGCAGGCCTGTTGTTGAAAGTCTGGGTGAGAAATGTGCAGTTCCGATCTAGAGTAAGTAAAAAGGAGTGGAGTGGCAATCGAATGGTGATTGCCACTCTCTATGGAAAATTCAGCCTAATAGCTCATCCAAAATACATTACCTCCAACAGAACAGCACACCTGTTGAAGTGTTAGCCCAGATTTTTTTTGCACAAGGTTCTGGATTTGGACCTGAATCTGTGACTCTGAGACTGAGTTGTGTGTATCACGGCTGAAAGATCTGTAGTGGAGCAGACATCTCATGCAGTATAATAGGAGTAAAAGACACTCTCTCTCTGCAATATAGTGATGTCCTGTTTACACACTCAGTGTGTTTTCCCCAGTTCCCGTAGAACTTGGTTATATTACAATATGTGGACCATGTACTGCTTTTTATACAAGAAATCTAATTTCTGTTAAGTAACTTTTTTGTCCAATTTGCCGCACCTTATTCACAATCCACATTGTGTGTACTCGCCCCTTCTGAACAATCTTGTAAACCAGGCTGCTGAAAACTAAATGTAAAAAAATTGGAAACCTCCTGCACTTTATGCTTCTGTCACACAAAGATACAACATCCTCTTTGTGCAATGGGAACACATTGCTTGTGTTTTGCTGTGAGTTCTCATTTTATTGCACAGTCAGAAGCAATGATTGCTGGTTCTCATCGGGGAATTGTGTAATGTCAAGCGAAGTGACAGCCGGTAGATTTGATTTGATTTGATTGTTCAGAACTGTGTGCTTCACTATCACTTCAGACTAGAGAAAAAAATCCCATTACTGTCATGTTGTCCTGAGTTCTCACCCCACAAAGTACTGATAACAGGAAGCACTGCATGTTGTGTAGCTCCCCCTTAACAACTGATGACTTTGTTTATCTCTGAGTTGCATCTGCATTTAAAATATATATATTTCCTGTGAAATCAATTTTTGCAGTTGGTGAACACTTCTATATAATACAATTTTCTCACCAGCTATCAGACAACAGGCCACAATCAGGTTAGACTTGAGATTTTTTCTTCACAGACTGACTCTCAGCAAAAGCTTAGCAAACTAGGTCTCAATTAGTTGGGTGGCAGTGGCAGACAACTGCAGATTTTTTTCTTTATCTTTTTGAATTAAATTTGAATTGAATTGATTTATTATGGTCAAATGTATTAGCATATAGTGAAAAGTATTGTTTCTTGCATGGTATACAGACAGAGCATACCGTTCTTAGAGAAGGAAACAAGAGTGCAGAATGTAATGTTACAGTAATAGCTAGGGTGTAGAGAAAGATAACTTAATGCGAGGTCGGTCCATTCAAAAGTCTGATGGCAGCAGGGAAGAAGCTGTTCTTGAGTCAGTTGGAATGTGACCTGAGACTTCTGTATCTTTTTCCCGACGGAAGAAGGTGGAAGAATGACTATCTGGCTTCGTGGGGTCCTTAATTATGCTGGTTGCTTGGCCGAGGCATCAGGAAGTGCAGACAGTCAGTGGATGGGAGGCTGGTTTGCGTGATAGATTGGGCTATATTCACGACCTTTTGTAACTTCTTGTGGTCTTGGGCAGAGCAGGAGCCATACCAACCTGTGATGCAACCAGAAAGAATGCTTTCTATGATGCATCTGTACAAGATGCTGAGAGTTGTAGCTCACATAGCAAATTTCCTTAGTCTTCTGAGAAAGTAGAGGCGTTGGTGGGCTTTCTTAACTATAATGTCGGCATGGAGGGACCAGGGCAAGTTGTTGATAATCTAAAGACTTGAAGCTCTTGACTTTTGGATTGATGTTGGATCAATGTGTGTCTGTATTACTGTTTTATATGATGCAGAAACATCCAGTCCAATTGATGGCTGGGTATTTGCTGCAGTTATTGGTTAAGGGAATTAGTGTTGCCTATGACACCAAGAGATGATTCATACTTTTCTTCAAAGAAAAAGCAAATGGGAATTTCCAGAGTTTGGTTTAACAGCTTATCCTTATGTTGGTACCTCTTGCAATTCAGCATTTCTTTTGTTTTGCAATGGTGCATTAGCTGAAATAAACGTCAAGAATATTTTGATCCAGAGATAAGAATGTGACTGACTAACTGAAGTTAACTTGTGGCTCCTGGGTTAATGACAGCTATTAGTTCACTTTGTGAGTCAAGGTAATTTTATTTCTATCATCTTTTCCCCCATTCTATTTAAAAACTAGTTGGTGAGAAAAAGCAAAGCTTGGGATTGGTTTAGACTTTTGCACTAAATGTGTTTCTAGATATTATGGTGATCTTTGTTTTTGAGTGGGAAGAAAACCTACATCTTCTTGGGGTGACAGGGTGGGGGAAGGTAGCGGTCTCTAAGAACCAAATTTCTCGAGGATCTGATTTCTGGTAAACAGCCACTGACTTCCAGTACATGACATGTGACCAGGTTGCCTGCGAGATCATCAATAGACGAAAAAAAGTAAATGTAAGTTAATTATATGTAAGTTTATTCAGGATTTTCGTTTTTTTTACTTCCAGATTTCCAGCATTTGTAGTATTTTGCATTTATTTAAATTACAGGTTTGTTGTTCTGGGTTCAAGCAGTTGGGCTTTGGAGTTTAGAACAAGTTCAGATGAAGAAAGTGTCTCAGCAGAATTCAGTTGAAATTCTGGGAGTTGGCAAAATAAATTAATATTCTTGTTAACTGAAGGACGCGACTAACAGTGAGTTTCTGGTATAGCCAGGCTGAGGAGATGGCGTTTTCGATGCAAAACTTCAGAGTTAGAACATAGAAAAACCACAGCACAAGCAGGCCCTACAGCCCACAAGTTGCGCCGATCATATCTCCACCTACCAGGCTTACCTATAACCCTCAATCCTACTAAGTCCCATGTACTCATCCAGAAGTCTCTTAAAAGACCCTATCGAATCTGTCTCCACCAGCACCGCCGGCAGCCGATTCCACGCACCCACCACCCTCTGAGTGGAAAACTTACCCCTGACATCTCCTCTGTGCCTACTCCCCAGCACCCTAAACCTGTGTCCTTTTGTGGAAGCCATTTCAGCCATTGGAAAAAGCCTCTGAGAATCCACCCAACCAATACCTCTCAACATCTTATACACGTCTATCAGGTCACCTCACTCTCCAAGGAGAAAAGACCAAGCTCTCTCAACCTATCCTCATAAGGCATGCCACCCAATCCAGGTAACATCCTTGTAAATCTTTTCTGCACCCTTTCAATGGCTTCCACATCCTTCCTGTAATGAGGTGACCAGAACTGAGCACAGTACTCTAAGTGGGGTCTGACCAGGGTCTTATACAGCTGCAGCATTATCTCCCAACTCCTAAACTCAATTCCTCGATTGATGAAGGCCACTACACCATACGCCGCCTTAACCACATCCTCCGCCTGCAAAGCTGAGTTGAGAGTTCTATGAACCTGGGCCCCAGGATCCTTCTGATCTTCCACACCGCTAAGAGTCTTACCCTTAATGTTATATTCCTTCATCCCATTTGACCTGCCAAAATGAACCACCACACACACACATCCGGGTTGAAGTCCATCTGCCACTTCTCCGTCCAGTCTTGCATCCCATCTGTGTCACGCTGCAACTTCTGGCATCCCTCCAAACTGTCCATAACACCTCCAACCTTCGTGTCATCGGCAAACTTACCAACCCATCCCTCTACTTCCTCATCCAGGTCATTTTTAAAAATCACAAACAGCAAGGGTCCCAGAACAGATCCCTGGGGCACTCCACTAGTGACCGAACTCCATGCAGAAAAAGGTCCATCTACAACCACTCTCTGCCTTCTGTGGGCAAGCTAGTTCTGGATCCACAAAGCAATGTCTCCTTGGATCCCATGCCCCTCACTTTTTCTATAAGGCTTGAATGAGTGACCTTATAGAATGCCTTGTTGAAGTCCATATAAACCACATCTACTGCTCTTCCTTCATCGGTGTGTTTAGTCACATCTTCAAAAAACTCAACCAGGCTCGTAAGGCACGATTTGCCTTTGACAAAGCCGTGCTGACCACTTTTGATCATACTATACTTGTTCATAAATTGTTCATAAATTCTGTCTCTCAGAATCTTCCCCATCACCGTACCAACCACTGAGGTTAGACTCACCGGTCGGTAATTTCCTGGGCTATCTCTATTGCCTTTCTTGAATGTAGGAACCACATCTGCAATCCTTCGAACCTCTCCTGTTTCCATCGATGATGCAAAGAAATCTCTTCCCTCGCCTCCTACAGTAACCTGGGGTACATCCCATCTGGTCCCGGCGACTTATCTGTCTTGATGCTATTCAAAAGTTCCAACACATCCTCTTAATGTCCACATACTCAAGCTTTTCAGTCCGCCACAAGCCTGCACTACAACCACCAAGATCCTTTTCCACCATGAATACTAAAGTATTCATTCAGCACCTCTGCTATTTCTACCGGTTCTATATAAACTTTCCCATCGGCACGTTTTATAGGTCCTATTCCTTCACATTTCATCCTTTTGCTCTTCACATACTTACAGAACGCCTTAGGGTTTTCCTCAATGTTTCCATCCAAGGCCTTCTCATGTCCCCTTCTGGCCCTCCTAATTTCCTTCTTGAGTTCCTTCCTACAAGCCATATACTACTCTCGATCCCTAACATTATCTAGCTCCCTGAACCTTTTGTACACTTTTCTTTTCGACTAGATTTATTACAACTTTCATGCACCACGGTTCCTGTAATCTACCAAAACTTTCCTGTCTCATCGGAACATTGTCGTGCAGAACTCCAGACAGACATTCTGAACCCTCCTGAACACACCTAACAAACTCACCCCATCCAAACCCCTTACCCAAGGGATATTCCAATCTATAATTAAAGCTTCCCATCACGACAACTCTGTTATTACTACATCTCTCCAGGATCTGTTTCCCTATCTGTTCCGCAACATCCTTGTTACTATTGGGTGGCCTGTAGAAAACACCCAGTAAAGTTATTGACCCCTTTCTGTTCTGTACTTCCACCCACAGTGACTCCGTAGACAATCTCTCCACAGCGTCCACCTTCCCTACAGCCTTGACACTCCCCCCACCTCTTTTGCCTCCCTCTGTGTCCCTCCTGAAACATCTGAAACCCGGCATTTGAAGTATCCAGTCCTGTCCCTGAGTCATCCAAGTCTCCGTAAGGGCCACCACATCACATTTCCAAGCAGCGATCCATGCTCTAAGTTCATCCACTTTGTTCACAACACTCCTAGCATTAAAATAGACACATCTCAAACCTTCGGCCTGAGCGCTTCCCTTCTCCATCACCCGTCTATCCTCCCTCTGACACTGTCGACAACCCCTCTCTAATTGCGAGCTAACCTCCTCTCTCCCAGTCACTTCATTTCGATTCCCTCCCCCCAACCGTTCTAGTTTAAAGTCTCCCCAGTTGCCTTAGCAAACCTTCCCGCCAGGATATTGGTCCCCCTGGGATTCAAGTGCCACCCATCCTTTTTGTAGAGGTCACACCTGTCCCTAAAGAGGTCCCAATGATCCAGGAGCCTGAATGCCTGCCCCCTGCTCCAATCCCTCAGCCACGCAATTCTCCACCTCATTCCATTCCTACTCTCACTTTCTTGTGGCACAGGCAGTAATCCCGAGATTACTACCTTTTGCGTTCCTCCTCCTCAACTGTCTACCTAACTTCCTATGTTCTCTTTTCATGACCCCTTCCCTTTTCCTACCTATGTCAGCGATACCAATGTGTACTACGACCTCTGGCTCCTCTCCCTCCCACTTCAGGATTTCTGGGCGTGACCAGAAACATCCCGGATCCCGGCACCAGGGAGGCAAACTACCATCTGAGTTTCCCGTCTGCCCCACAAAATCGCCTGTCCGACCCCCTCACTGTAGAGTCCCCGATTAATACTGCCTTCCTCCTCCTTTCCTTACTCTTCTGAGCTACAGGGCCAGACCCTGCGCCAGAGACGTGGCCACTGCTGCTTCCACCAGGTGAAATGAGAACAAGAAGAGCCTAACCCAAGGTAGCTTTGCTTGAGGCACTTCATTTAAGCCATGGAGTTTGCAACATAAGGACTTTGGTAAGCGATTTGAAGAGGCAACCATAATGTAACTAAAGTCCCAAAAATCTCCTCTTGTTTACAAATCATTAACACAGTACTCAAACCAAATAGCTAATCATCCAATTTTTGATAAGGATCTGATTTGAGGGTATTAATGTCAAATGAAATGGGTGTAGAAGAAAAGCGGAGTTACGTCACTTGATTTAGGCTGTGAATAATTTTTTTTTATTATTTTTAACATAATTGACTAGTTAAGTGTAGTGGTTACAATTCATGTTCTTTGATATTAGTGGCTTTAATAAATATTTTGGTTTTTGGATGCTTAAAAAAAACTAATAAGTTACTGGTCTCTGCAAGATCATAATGTTTGGAATTAGGTGAAAGTTTGGAGTTAACATTAGTAAAGAACTATTGCTAGCAGAAAACTTTTCTGAAGTAAAATGGTGTTCTATTATGAGGAACCCATTTCAATGGTCGAATGCTTCAGGTCTTTAGGTATTCAGATCACCAACAATGTACCCTAATCCCTCCACGCTGATGCTATCGTTAAGAAAACCAATCAATGCCTCTACTTTCTCAGGCTAAGTAAATTTGGCATATCCACGACGACTTCACCGATTTTTACAGATACACCATAGAAAGCATTCTATCCAGGCTTCTGCTCTGACCAAGATCACAAGAAACTACAAAGGATTGTAAACGTAGCCCAGTCCATCACACAAACCAGCTTCCATCCATTGATTCTGTTTACGCTTCCCACATCCTCTGCAAAGCAGCCAGCATAATCAAGGACCCTATGCACCCAGACATACACTGTTCCACCTTTTTCCGTCAAGAAAAAGATATGCCTCAAAACATGTACCAACTGACTCAAGAACAGCTTCTCCTCTGCTATCATCAGACTTTTGAATGCTCCTATCATATTGAAAGCTGAACTTCCTCTAACCCTATCTGTTACTGTAACACTATATTTTGCACCCTATCCTTCTCCCCACGTTCTCTGAGCGGTATGTTTTGTTTGTATGGGGCGCAAGAAATAATACTTTCACTGTATACTAATACATGTGATATTTTATTATTTATACGAAAAATCATTTCAAGTAACAGTGCTGTTTTTTAAAAAATACATATTTATGAACAGTAACGAGAAGAATACCCCATCATCGATTTAATAATTAAATCTGTATTAAAAAAAATTTCAGTGCATTAAAATAGTTGAGTTCCACCCTGAGTGCCCATCCTCGTACATATGGCAAATTGCCATTAAAAGTTCTGAGAGAGAAGGGCACAAATATCATACAGTTCTTTTTTCAATTTAGCATCTACCTAGGTACATGTAGTTAGTAACGGTTTCACTGTTTATCATGAATATTCACAGGAATAATATAATTAATTGGCTTTTCCCTGAAATCTGTAACCAGTTATATTGTCTTGTTTTCATTCATTTTAACAGAATTGTTATTGCGACATTTTATGATTAGACCCACAAGACGTGGGTGTCATCAGCATACTTTAGGATTGTTATATGTGGTATTCTGATCATCAGTCTTTCATATAGAGCATGAAAAATTAAGGCAATGGGACAGAGCCCTGAAGAGACCTAGGTAACATGGGCCTTGTGTAAATTCCCAAAATTAACATCCATTGCATCCTGTTGTGAAGGAAAACACTGCTCCAAGGTAGGAGGGTAGGATTGACTTAATGGTTTTTCAATTTTTCAATAAGCTTGTATGATTGCATGTTAGAGAAATCAACGAAGGTAGCACCACCTTGGCTACCTCCTAATCTATCCATGTGCTGTTGAACAAGAGGAGCTAAAAGATGCTTTGACACAATGTGCTCAAAACACTTCATAACTATCGATCCAAGAGCAACTGGTTGTTAATCACATCAGCCCAGCAGGCTGTGACTTCTTTGCAACCAGGAAGATAGCTGATTTCCAACAGCAAGACATGGTATATATTTCTGAAAGACCGGAGAGAAAGGAACTGCCAACTGATGAGCATGTTGCTTAACACTGTTTCTACTGATCTGGACCACATGCTTTTTATAGTTTCACATGCTTGATTTACTTCCCATTTGTTGATAGTAACGCAAAATCATTCTATTTCATGAAATAAAGCCTGTTGGAGAATCGCATGTTCCTTGAATTCGTGATTTTTAAAGCCAGCTGAAGAATCCATTAAATCCATTTGTAACATCGTGAGAATTATCTGTGGATGACAAAAAGGGTCATTTTTTTTCAATGTGAAGCCTGATGTTATATGCATACACTTCTACATCTTTCTGATAGCATTTGGCTGAAAACCATACATCTTTCACATTTTAATTTCCTTTTTCATTTTGATTTTTAGTTTATTGAGTTTGACTTGATTTCCTGCACTTATTCCAGTTTGTCTTAGTTTCATTATTGCTTTTAAGTTTTTTGTAATCTAGGGTTTTAAAAAATACATTTGGATCGATCTTAAACATTTAGCTTGGACGTGAGGCTACTCACCAAAGACGATAGAATCATTTATGATACCTGTGCTCTTGTTTACATCTCCATTCCCCATTAAAATATTCCAATTCATGTTATCATAGGCTTTGAATAGCCATATTATCCCACATTTTAACCACTTACCTACTAAGTTTTACTGTTTTTAATTTTGTCAATATTTAGGGAGGAAATGCACAACATTACGATTTGAAAATCCAATGCCTTCTCTCCGAGTTTGTTTGTCAACACTGTTGCAAACTGTGTTCCTCAAAACAAAGTCACTGTGATTGATATCACCAAGTATGATCTTTGGTGAATCTGGTGAGAGAGCAGTTATTTCTTGGACTGTTTTAGAAACAACTTCTGCTCTTTTGTACTTGCTTCCAGCAGCATATATACCGAAGTTGATTGAATTCGGGAGGCAGATAGAAGGATATGAAAGCTACATCAGTGCAAAGTTTTGACACCATCATTTATTTACATTCATGTAATCTCTCCTGATTTATTTGTAGCAGTAAAAGAGATTAAGTCGAGGAGGAAAGCATATTGTTAGTACAAGGTGGCCACCTGTGCTTTTATTTCTTCAATTCTAGATGATGAATCCCTCACCATCAACATGCAAGTTGTAACCATTGAGCAGAAATTGAACTGCACTAGCAATATCAAAGTTGGGCAAGTGATGGCTTGCAAATTGTAATAAGTCTGAATCCAAGTCTTCATACTTTTTATTGAGTAAGCAATTATCCAGAATTGCTGGAAATGCCCAGGAGAGTCTGCTACTGGACTTGTTACCTGGTGCTAAATGGATTTGTTGAGAGATTCCTGTAATTTCCTGAAAGTTATGGCGGGGAAGGTGGCTCAGCTCATGGCTGAGGTTTAGTCTTTGTATTGCTGTGACTTTAATAGATGGGATTAACACTAACAAATTGAGTGAGCAAAAGGAAGAAGTTAAACAAAAATTATCAATCGAAAGGGGACAGATGGAGTGATGAGTGGTCTTCAAACAATAGAGATGATGAACAAGTGTTAAATTCAAGGATATCCTTTACTGCAGAGAGTGCTGAAGCCCTCCATTGATGAGGATGGGGGATATGTTTGGAGCCGCCTGCTCCTCGAGTGAGTTGTTTAATTGTCTACGACCTTTCACGATTGGATATGGCAGGACTGCAGAGTTTAGATCTGATCCATGGCTGTGGAATTGCTTAGTCCCATCAATTACTTGTTGTTTATGCTGTTTGGCACACAGGTAGCCCTCTGTTGTGGCTCCATCAGGTTGACATTTCATTTTTAGATGTGCCTGTTGTTTCTCTTGGCCTGCCCTCCTGCACTCATCAGTGAACCAAAAGAGTCAATCTAGGGTATAAGATTTGATCTGAATTTTGTGTGTTTGTGTAGCATTGCAGCATCTTGTCAATTTTTCTTGGTTTTACATGTAAAAGATATCTGCCAGGAAGAGATACCAACTGCCTCAGTGTGGAGCAAGGGTAGGGGTAAATGAGCAAGCAACAGGGTGTGGATTAAAGTAAATTCTAACTGACAACAAATAAGAACATAAGAAATAGGAGCAGGAGTAGGCCATCTAGCCCTTCGAGCCTGCCCCGCCATTCAATAAGATCATGGCTGATCTGTCTTGGCTCAGTTCCACATTCCCGCCCTCTCCCCATAACCCTTAATCCCCTCTCATCAAAAACCCATCAACCTGCGTCTTAAAAATATTTAGCGAGGTAGCCTCCACCACTTCAACGGGCAGAGAATTCCAGAGATTCACCACCCTTTGAGTGAAGAAGTTCTTCCTCAACTCCGTTCTAAACCGCTTCCCCTTTATCTTGAGGCTGTGCCCCCTAGTCCTACTGTCCTTTCTGAGCAGGAAGAGTCTCTCCACCTCTATCCTATCCATCCCATTCATCATCTTATATGTCTCAATGAGATCTCCCCTCATTCTTCTAAACTGTAACGAGTACAAGCCTAGTTTATTCAGCCTCTCCTCATAGCTCAACCCCCTCAACTCTGGCATCAGCCTAGTAAACCTCCTCTGCACTCCCTCCAAGGCCAAAATATCCTTGCGTAAGTGCGGCGACCAAAACTGCACACAGTACTCCAGCTGCGGCCTCACCAATGCCCTATACAGCCGCAGCAAGACCTCCCTACTTTTATATTCAATCCCCCTCGCTATGAAGGCCAGCATCCCATTTGCCTTCCTGACCACCTGCTGCACCTGCAAGCTGGGTTTTTGCGACTCATGCACAAGGACCCCGAGGTCCCTCTGCACCGTCGCCTGCTGCAGTTTTTCGCCACGTAAGTAATAATCCTTCCTACCATTATTCCTACCAAAGTGGACCACCTCGCACTTGCCAACATTAAATTCCATTTGCCAGTTCCTGGCCCATTCGCCCAGCCTATCTAGATCCTTCTGTAGACTCTCCACACCCTCCGCACAATTTGCCATTAGCTGAGGCCCCAGCACCGACCCCTGGGGCACTCCACTAGTCACCAACCGCCAATCCGAATAGCACCCATTGACCCCCACTCTCTGCCTCCTATTTGACAACCAGTCCTCTATCCACGCTAACACCCTACCCCCAACTCCATGTCCCCTGACCTTCTGCAATAACCTCTTGTGAGGTACCTTGTCAAACGCCTTCTGAAAATCAAGAAAGACCACATCCACCGGCTCTCCTTTATCCACCGCCCTAGACACACCCTCATAGAACTCCAGTAAATTTGTCAGACACGACTTCCCTTTAATGAAACCGTGCTGCGTCTGCTCTATCAAGCAATTCCCCTCAAGATGCCTCACTATTTCCTCCTTGATGACGGATTCTAACATTTTACCTACAACAGACGTTAAACTAACCGGCCTATAATTCCCTGCCTTTTGCCTGCCACCCTTCTTAAACAACGGCGTAACATTAGCCGTTTTCCAATTTTCCGGCACTTCCCCGGAATCCAGCGACGTCTGGAAAATAACCACCAAGGCATCCACTATCACCTCTGCCATTTCTTTCAGAACCCTCGGATGCATTCCATCCGGTCCTGGGGACTTGTCCACAATCAGCCCCTCCAGTCTGTCGAGCACTGCCTCTCTGGTAACAGTAATGTCATTGAGACCCTCCAGTCCTACCACCTTTCCATCTCTAACACCCGGCAAATTATTCATGTCCTCCTCCGTGAAGACCGAAACAAAAAAGTTATTCAAGACCTCAGCCATATCCCCTACCACTAAGTCCCCCTTCTCGTCCTCTAAGGGTCCAACGTTCACCCTAGCCAGCCTCTTCCTTTTTATATATTTATAAAAACTCTTGCTATCCTTTTTTATATTAAGTGCTAGCCCAGCTTCATAGTTTCTCCTACCCTTCTTTATCAAATTCTTTGTCAATCTTTGTTGACGTTTAAACCTCTCCCAATCCTCTTCTCGCCCACTACTCTTAGCTACTCTAAACACCTCCGCTTTTAGTTTAACACTTTCCTTCACCTCCTTCGTTATCCACGGCTTATTACCTCTCCTCCTACGGTCCTTTTTGACCATCGGAATAAATTTCTGCTGAGCACCAAGAAAGATCTCCTTAAAGATCCTCCACTGCTCCTCAGCAGACCTACCTTCCAACGCGCTCCCCCAGTCCACATTCGCCAATTCTTCTCTCATCCTACCATACTCCCCTCTGTTCAAACAAAGGACACGTGTCTGAGAACCCACTTTCTTCTCCTCCATCTGGACCAGAAACTCCACCATACAATGATCACTCTCCCCAAGAGGATCCTTCCGTTCCAGCAAATAGGGTCCAGGTGAAGGCTGGGATGAAGGCGCTTTATCTGAATGCACGAAGCATTCGGAATGAAGTGGATGAGCTGGTGGCGCAGATCGACACAAATGGATATGATCTGGTGGCCATTACAGAGACGTGGCTGCAAGGTGACAGGGACTGGGAGCTGAATGTCCAGGGGTATCAAGTGTTTAGGAAGGATAGGCGGGAGGAAAAAGGGGGGTGGGGGGGGGAGCGTAGCTCTGTTGATTAAGGATAGCATCAGGGTGGTAGCAAGGGATGATATTGGAGCCAAAGAGCAGAAAGTGGAATCGTTGTGGGTAGAGATTAGGAACAGCAAAGGGAGGAAGACGCTGGTGGGTGTCGTCTATAGGCCCCCGAATAATGATCTGGAGGTGGGGCGGGCTGTTAACGCGCAAATAAGTGCGGCGTGCAGGAATGGGACGGTCGGAAGGGTTATGGGGAGAGGGCGGGAATGTGGAACTGAGCTACGACAGATCAGCCATGATCTTATTGAATGGCGGGGCAGGCTCGAAGGGCTAGATGGCCTACTCCTGCTCCTATTTCTTATGTTCTTATGTAATTATGGGGGATTTCAATCTACATATTGATTGGTCGACCCATGTTGGACGCGGTGGGCTCAATGGCCAGGAGAACACAGCATCAGCACAAAATGATGTTTATAATAGAGAATAATGTTGTTTTTGCCCTTGTTGAGAAGTGTAGGATATTTTGGAGGTTTTCTTTGGAGGGATTTTGATTGTGTTGTTTGCTCCATTGTAATTGAGCATCTTTTAGCATTGGCAACAAAGGCTGCATTGTACTGATAATTTATCCTTTGAATGGGCAGTGGACAGCTGGAGACACTTGTCTGTACAATAGGTTCGTTCCGCAACAGTGGGTTGTGCGAGAGGATGTGATGTCGTGATATGCACAAACAAAGGATCTTCTCCCCCTCTCTGCCCACTCACCACCAGTGATACTGTCTGTGATTCTGAGAGAGTCAGGCCAAAGAGGTCTTACTTTTTTACACTATTCTTTTGGAATCAATGTATTTTGTTTTGCTTATTTTTCACCCTCTTCTTCCAACTTGCTGGGACTATAATTCCACCGGAACTGTCCAGTACAGCATCATTAGGACCAAAGTAGCGATGTTGATTTAGTATTCAAACACATGGAGGGCATCACAACCAATGCTCAGTTTAGTTCATACCCAGTGTGGGTTTTGTGTGAAATCTTTATTATTTTTCTCATCACCACTGCAGTCTACTGCAGATGTATGGAATTGATCCTGGCGACTTCATGTTCTATGTGGCACACCTGTGTATTGGACTATCTATTTATCGACTAAAGTATTAGACAACCATTTCCTTTTCACATTTGTTAGCTTATGTAATGTTCATTCAGTAATGTTCAGCCCTATGAAATAGATTAAAAATAATAAAATTCTCCTCAAAGCTATCTTTTCTCAGCTGCACTTACTTGAGTCTTTACCAGGACTGTTATGTGAGGCTGACTATTCAAAATTACCTTCCAGCTGAGAGTGGACCAATTAGATTTGAGTAAATATGAGAACTCTTCAAACAGGTTGTTTGCAAAACATCACTAATCTTTATTCCAAGTAATAGGAAATTATATCTTGCAGGATTTTGTATACAAATGGATGTTCCTTTATCAAAATCTATTAGAAAACAATCAGATGACCTAACCAGAAATGATGACCCCCATCTATTTGCTTTGGCAGCAAAGTAGAATGTAGAAGTACTTGTTTCCCAGTTGTTGTCCTAGAAGAAATGGATGTCCCAGAGTTCCTTGAATCTATCAGCCGCCTTATGTGTAAAAAGATTGAACATAAGAACATAAGAAATAGGAGCAGGAGTAGGCCATCCAGCCCTTTGAGCCTGCCCCGCCATTCAATAAGATCATGGCTGATCTGTCACTGCTCAGTTCCACTTTCCCGCCCTCTCCCCATAACCCTTAATCCCCTCTCCTATCAAAAACCCATCAACCCGCGTCTTAAAAATATTTAGCGAGGTAGCCTCCACCACTTCAACGGGCAGAGAATTCCAGAGATTCACCACCCTTTGAGTGAAGAAGTTCCTCCTCAACTCCGTTCTAAACCGTCCCCCTTTTATCTTGAGGCTGTGCCCCCTAGTCCTATTGTCTTTTTTGAGCGGGAAGAGTCTTTCCACCTCTATCCTATCCATCCCATTCATCATCTTATACGTCTTAATGAGATCTCCTCTCATTCTTCTAAACCCTAACGAGTACAAGCCCAGTTTATTCAGCCTCTCCTCATAGCTCAACCCCCTCAACTCCGGTATCAGCCTAGTAAATTGATTTATTTATTTATAAATTAATAGATTGGATGGAGGAATATAATTTATCCAAACTGGCCACACCAAATTAGGGACATAGTGGATGGTGAGGAAACAAACGGATGATTGCAGGAGGATATAGGTTAAGAAAATTAGCAAACATAGCAAATGCAATTTGGTGCTTAAAAAAAAAGAGTACTAATTAGGTATGTTGGGGGGGTGATGGCGGGCTGGAGATTGGAAATGTAAACTAAATTGTAGAAACTGCGTGACTGGCAGAACTAAGAGGTTTAGACGATGCACAGATCATTAAAAGCAGAACTGCAGGCACATTGAGTTTTGTATATAGGCCTTTGAATACTAAAAGCCACAGTTGTGATGATCTGTGCTTCAGCCAAAGTGTGGCGTTCTTTATGGAATTGATTTTGGGACCCTGTAAAATAGCAATTAAACTTCACAGGATGATACAAATAATAAAACAATATCATGGTGCACAAAATATTAAATTGGAGCCTAATGTTCAAAATTACCAAAGAATTTTACTGGTTAAATATGAAAATTATTTCCATTGGTTCACGAGTTGGTATTGTTCAGACATACATGGAGTTGGTACTAAAATTATTTTGACAAACTGATTGCATTACCGCAATGGCAATTGAGCCAAGTCAGATGCACACATGCAACCCAAAAATATGGGGAAAGAGCAAGGAAAAGGACGAGTGTATGTAACCCCAGTGTGGCATTGCTGCTGATATTAGCATTTGAGCCTCAGCCAACTCTCGGTATCTTAATTTAACCCCTCCTAAACTCAGCTCATGACTGAGTTCCTGCTCAGAGATCTGCATGATGAGTGATATCTGTTAAGCACTCACGTAGCAGTGAGCATTCCAAGTTTTGTCATCCATTTTTGTCTGCTTTATGCCTTGTACCACCTTGTCAGACTTTTTCAATTTTCGTTCCAGAGGACAGCACTGCCTCGATTCACAATCCGTGGCCGCCTTGATTCCACAAATTGTGTCATCACCCAGCCGCTGACAGGAGAGTTAGTGGTGGAGAATTCGGATGTACCCATCAAAAGCATTGAGCTTCAACTTGTGCGCGTGGAAACGTGTGGTAAGTGCTAGGTTCCAGGAATAACTCAAGGGTGGGGTCTGTGTTTTGGAAAGAGAAATCTAGTTTGATCAGAGTCACGCATGGTAGATAATCCTGAATACGGATACAACATTATGATGCAGAATGTTCTTTAGTGAACTTTATTGTACTTGCTTCATAAAAACATTTTTTACTTTTTCATGGCATGTGGGCACTCCTGATACGGCCAACATTTATTGTCCATCCCTAATTTCCCTTGGGAAAATGGTAGCGATTTATCTTCTTGAATTGCTGCCTTCTATCCGATGTAGTTATGCCAGGAAAGGCGTTCCAGGATTTTGACTCAGCGACCATGAAGGAACGCTGATATAGTTTCAAATCAGGATGGTGTGTGAGTCAAGAGGGGAGCTTGAAGGTAGAGGTATGTCAATGTACCAGCCACCCTTATCTTTCTAAGTATAGAGATCACAGGCTTGAAAGATACGATCAGAGAAGGCTCAGCAAATTGCTGCCATATATTGTAGATGGTACACCCTGCGGCACTTACGCTGGTGATAGAAGGAGTGAATGTTTAAGGAGCTGGATGATCTAGTAGACTTTTTTACCCCGGATGTTATCGAGCTTCGAGTGTTGTTGGAGCGACACTCATCCAGGCGAGTTGAGGGTATCCCATCAGACTCCTGACTTGTGGCCTGTTGATGGTGGACAGGCTTTGGGAGTCTGGCTGTGAGTTACACCCTGCAGGATTTCCAGCTTCTGATCTGCTTTTGTAGCCCACGGTGGTGAGTCCAATTAACTTTCTTGTCAATGATAACCCCCAGGATGTTGACGATGGTTCTTTATTCTACATTTGATTTCATCAATTTATGGTAGAGAAGTGTAAATCTGATACCGTGTTGTACAGTGAGATTTTTTAACCAGCAACAATCCATTGCCTCTTGCATGTGAATCAAAAGATCATGGGTTCAAGACCCTTGCAGAAATTTGAGTATATAATCGTGGCTGGTGCTCCAGTGTGGTGCTGTCTGTCTGATGAGATGTTAAACTAAGCCTCTGTTTTATCCCTCCAATGGATCTAAAAGATCCCATGACAGTATTGTGAATGAGAAGTAGGATGGTCCTGGCAAACATTTGTTCCTCAGTCAAGTTCACTAAACAAAATTGATTTTGATGGTCATTATCACTTGTTGATTGTGGGAACTTGCTGTGTGTAAATTAGTTGCCATGTTTCCTAACAACAGTGATTGCACGTGAAAAGCACTCATTGGCCGCAAAGTGTTTTGGGGCATTCTGAAGTCTTAAAGGTGTTATGTAATGCAAGTCTGTTTAACCACCTTTTTCCCGACCACTAAATTAGGTTGTGCAGAGGGTTATGCAAGAGATGCTACAGAAATTCAGAACATCCAAATAGCCGATGGTAATATATGTCGAAACCTTGCAATCCCCATCTACATGGTGTTTCCTCGGCTTTTTACCTGCCCCACGTTGGAAACCACCAATTTCAAAGTTGGTAAGTGACTTCCCGATTATGTTGATAGCTTTTTGAAAAAGAAAGTGACAGAGCCAGATCTGCCTTGATGACTGATTATGACCTATGAGCTATGAATTGTGACCGGTTAGCCAGATGCTGAAAATGAAAAATTGGCTCATGTCTGGCTCCATTGGTACTGAATAATAATGGATGATTTGGACAATATCTGTCAAGCTAGGTCCTTGGTTACAACTTACTGTGTAGCTTCTAATCCACATTATGGTCTTGTTTCTCTTTAAAGCATGCTTTAGAGATTGTGCTGCACCTACTGTGAGCAGTGGTTCACATCCACAGTCCCTCTACCCGCGTTATCAAATTTCCACTATTGTTCACATTTCTTTGGATGAAATATTGGACAGAAGCCAGTATTATTTCTTGGGCCTCAGTTAAGGAATTTATTAACAGCTGGGTCTTGGTTGCATATTCTTCATCTCTGTGGGCATTTTGACTTTGGTAACATATAAGAGCCATTCCAGATGCTAATTAAATTGAAAGTTCAGTTTGAAAGTAGTTTGCTGCTATTTGCTTTTATATTTTGGGTGTTCTTACAACAGAGACTTTGAAATAGCCAATATCTAACTAAGTGTAACAAAGCCCAGAGATTAGTACTGAACTCTTTTGAGTGTACATATTGCCATATGATCTCTGTAGTAGGCAGAAGAATCGGCATAGCATATTCTGAACAGTATATCGTGAGTTCCCTGACAAATAGTGTATTCAGGGTAATTACAGACTACCATTCTCAGAATGTGTCAAAACTAAAGGTAGTATCTTTGGTATAAATTTGAACCTTACAACAGTCATTTCTAGTGTGGCAGGAGCTGGCAGTTACCAATTTTAATTCTTTTCTCTCTTAGTTCAGATTCACTGTAAGCCATGCAGGTACTGTTATCCTTGGAAGATGCACTAAAGTGATTTTAAAATTGTCTATTTCTCTCAACTACTTAAAATGATGGGATATCTGAAAAGATTGGATTGGCTAGAATTGCTATGTTTCTGTGAAAATGCAATTACTGCAATCGGTCTATGCACCAAAGATTAACTGTAGTGTGCATGTTACCTACCTTGCCATTAGTTGTGAATATTGGCCAGCTTTTACTGTGGCCATTTGCTGCAGCTTGTTTATATGGCTAACATTAACTGTTCTTCATCCTGTCTGCACTGTGGTCAGAACTAAAGAATTCACTAAATTAACCTTCATTGACAAAATGCATTAACTTTGTCAGTTATGCTTTCAAAAGCATGGATGTGCTTTATCATACTAGTCCATTATCACAGTGACTCTGTCCCATTGTGATATGCTGCAAGCCTGCTCGGTGTCAGTGCGGCATGCTACCTTTATAGTCCTCCTGCCCCCTTTGCATGCCAGCTGCCTGCACTGTGCAGTTGTGACTGGCTGCATGCCCACTCGGTTCTGTGGTACACCTTCTGCTCGTTCATTAGTGTAGAATAGAAGGCAGAAAATACTGTACACTTCATTCCACATTGTGTACACAATGTAGAGGTCTTTCCTCATTGCTCATGGAACTGACTTCTGCAGTATATGAGAAATGCTTCCAATTGAAGAACTTGTTCCTTGGTGTCACATTTAATCCTGAGGTGAACTTCTGGCTTCATGTTTATGTCATCACTAAAATTACCTTTCTTACCCCCATAATGTGTCTGACTTTGCCCCATCTCAGCTCATCTGTTAAAATTCTCACTCATGTCTTTCCTATCTCTAGACTTGACTATTCCAATACACCGAAGGCTGATCTGTCATATTCAATCCTCTGTAAACTTGTGCTCATCCAAACCTTTGCTTCCCATGCCTGACTTCACTGCACTTTTTGTTCCCCTATCACCTCTGTGCTGACTGGTCAAATGAGGTTGTGGTTTTAAAATTCTCATATTGTTTTTAAATCATTTCACGAGCTTGCATGTCCCTATCACTTTAATCTCCTCCAACCCACCTGGATTTTAATTGCTCAACCATTGTTAGACTTGCTTTCCATTGCTTCAGCCCCAAGCTCAAGAATTCCATCCTAAAATCTCTCTTTCTTTCTCCCTTGCTTCCTCCTCTTGAGTTGCTCCTTAAAAGTGACCTGTTTGGTCATCTGACAAGATATCTCTTGTGGCTTAGTGTTATGATTTGTTTTATAATACTCCTGCAAAATGCCTTGGAAGAGTTTTATTACATAAAGACACTTGATAAATATGTGTTGTTGGAAGAGTTAGTTTGGAAGTAAAAGAAAATGCAAACATAAATGTTTTATATTTTCTTCCCAAAAAATGCAGCAAATACATAGGTCAGCATTTCTATTTTTTAAAAAAGATGACGCGAAGTCAAAATGCCATGTTTCATTTGTGAATGTGAAGTGGACACTGTTTCCAGCATCTTCATATTTTCTTAATTTTAAATGTCTTTTTTTTATTTTAGAAACCTAGTATTTATAAAACTGGAATTAAAATCCAATACTTTATGGTATCTGAGACAATTTGTTCTTGGCCACTTGGAAAGATTAAATGTGCACTGCTCTTGATGGGTTGAAAAACTATCTGTTTTTATTGTACCTTTTCTTTCAGAATTTGAGGTGAACATTGTGGTGGTTCTTCAAGACGATCATCTGATCACTGAGAATTTCCCACTTAAAATCTACCGGTTTTGACGCTACAGGGAGTAGAGCAATTATCTGTGACGACCTGATATCCAGCTTCAAAAATGACAAATGACATTGAGTTGTTGAAAACGAGATCACATTCCATTTTGAAAAGCTCATTTCCTATGAAATTTGCCCGATAGTTGATTGACACGTACCTTTTTGAGAAATGAAGAATTGTTTTCTTTTTAGAAAAGAATAAATATTTGCACATTCTGTTTTTTCTCATCAACACAATTAGTATTTCAGGAAAGTATGCTGCACACATATTGAACACACAAATGCAAGACAGCCAAGTAGGACTGCTTTTAACATTGAAATCATGAAGAGCGATACGTTTATGCGCAGAAATATTTTTACTTGTTCATCCAATGAGTTATGAATCACACTGATGTTATCTGCGAGGGTGCCTCAACATGGGACACAAGCTCGTGGCAGTGTATGTTTTTTTTAATGGTTTGAGAGCCTCATGAAACAGCACGTGAGAATAAGCAGCCCAGTCGTGATGTACCAGTTAATAAATGCTATTTATTAAATGAAAAGAAAGACAAATACACACACAAATGGGGCTATAATTCTACAAGACACATAAATACTGGGGTAATACATGTACACACAATTTTATCTAGAAATTACCCCTTGTTCCAAACTACCTCCCAGTACCTGAACTCACTATGGCTTCCCTGTTCCCCAAACAATATCCACTGTAACAAATCTATAAGTTAAATCCAGCTTATACTTACCACACAGTACCAGGAGGATGATCCAATCTGGGAAGCTGTCAGACCTGCTGAGATTTGCCAGCATTTTCAGTTTTTGTTTCGGTTTCTAGCATCTGCAGTAATTTACTTTTAATATACGTAGTAAGTGCCTTTGCCTGATTCAGTGAAGATAGGTAAGCGGCTTTTATGAAGGTGTCTGCATTAACTTTGCTGTATGACTTTAAAAAGTACCTCTGCTGTGATCTGGCTTGCTGTGAGATGTTACCCTGGCTTTCCTGGGAGATGTTTAAACTGGCCTGCCCTCTTCTGCAGTAGTTGACAATTACACTATTGACTCTCCTTGATTCTGGTCAATGGTAACCCCCAGAATGTTGATACTGAGGAACTCAGCGATGGTATTGCAATTGAATGTCATGAGGCAAGATGGTAAGTATTTCTCTTTTTGGAGATGGTCAAAGCCTGGTTCTCCTGTAGCATGAATGTTACTTGCGAATTGTTAACTCAAGCCTGAATATTGTCCAGGCCCTGCTGCTGTTGGACATGGACTGCTTCTGTATCTGAGGAGTTGGGAATGATACTGAACATTATGCAATTATCAGTGAACATCCTCATTTTTCACCTTACAATCAAGGAATTGTTTTTGATGGCTAGGCTGAGGACATTGCCCTGAGGAACTCGTGCAGTGATGTCCTGAGAATGATGCCTTTGTCACGCTAGGCATGTTGGTGGGTTCATTGGAAGCACAAGCATTTCTCGAGGAATAAAATTGAAAAGCAGTAAAAAGTCTTGGTGAGTACTCTACAATTCTGCCCTCCGTATTCTAAAAAAAGGTAAATAAAAGCAATGCAGAAAGTGAAAACATGATTTGCAAGGATAATCCCAAAGCTGAGAGGGTAAAAGCATCATGAAAGACTAAACAGGCTGGAGCTCCTTTCTCTGGAAAAGAGAAGCCAAAGCTAATCTATCTTTAAGCTATGCAAGGGTTCAGTCGGTGAGAAATAGCGAATAGGTTTCCATTTGAGTATTCAAAACGAGGGTTGTAAATATGAAATAGTCACCAATAAACCTGGTGAAGAATTCAGGAGGAACTTCTTTACCCAGAGAAATGGCGAGAAGATGGCACATTGCTTGGTTCAGCTAATAGCTTAGATGCATTTAGGAAATGCTCAGTAAGTAAATGAAAGAGAAAGGAGTAGAAGGATGTGTTGATGGGATGAGATGCAATAAATAGAGTGGGGGAAAGAAAATGTGCAGCATAAACACTAGCATAGCCTTGTTTGGCTGAATGACTAGTTTCTGCACTAGTATATAATTTAATGATATTTCATTCCACTAAATACCTATAATCTTGGGCTTTCACAACTCTGAAATCTGGAGTTGAGCATTGAAGCTGCACATGTTTCTTTGAACTGCAGCCTTTGATGTTTACATACAAACATGAATTAGGAGCAGGCTCTTTGGCCCCTCAAGCCTGCTCTGCCATTCAATCAGATCATAACTGATTGGATTATGGCCTCAACTTTACTTTCCTTCCAATCCGTTATGCCCTTTCTGTGTCCCTTGTCAATCATGAATCTATCTAAAGTGGCCTTAAAAATATTAAATGATGATGCCTCCAATGCTCTCTGGGATTGAGTGTTTCATAGACTTTTGAGGGAGAAGAATTCTCCCCATCTCTCTTTCAAATGGGTGACTCATTTTTTGAGCTGTCTCCTAGTTCTAGTCTGCCCCATAAGGGGAAAAACATCCTTCTACTATTTGCCCTGTCGAGTCACAACAGCGTGTTGAGTTTCAATGAGATCATCTCACATTCTCCAATGAATACAAGCCCAACGTGTCCAACCTTTTCCCATAAGTCCCTCAGCTCAGTCAAGTGAAACTTCTTTCTGAATTGCTTATAAAGCAGTTATATCCTAAAATAAGGAGACCAAAACTACATTGTACTCCAGATATGATCTTACCAATACCTTATACAACTGTAGCAAAATGTCCCTACTTGAATATGCTACTCTTTGTAATAATTGACAACATTTCATTTCCTTTCCTAATTACTTGCTGCACTTCTGTAGTAATGTTTTGTGATTCATGTACCAGCATGCCCAGATCCCTCTGTACCTCTGGGTTCTGCAATCTCTGCCAATTTAAATAAAATGCTGCTTTTTATTCGCTGTTCCAAAGCGGGAAAGTACACATTTTCAGACATGTGTCAAAGTTTTGCCCACTCACTTATCTACATTCCTTTGCACATTCTTTTCTCCTTTGCAGCTTACTTTTGTGCCTGTCTGTGTGTCATCAAGGAATTAGCCAACCATACATTTGTCATCAAAGACGTTAAAATAGTCCATCACGCAAATCAACCTCCCATCATTGACTCCATCCACACTTCCCACTGCCTCAGGGAAGCATAATCAGAGACCCCATGCAGCGTGGACATGCTCTTTCCACCTTCCATCAGGAAAAAGATACAAAAGTCTGAAAACACATACTAACCAACTCAAGAACAACTTCTTCCCTGCTGCTATCAGATGTTTGAATGGTCCTATCAAACTGATCTTTCTTTTCAACCCTACTGATAACTGCAACACTATTTTCTGCACCTTGTTCTTTCCTTCTCCCTTATGTACTCTATGAATGGTGTGTTTTTTTATACCTGGCATGAAGCAATACTTTTCACTGTATCCCATTACATGCGACAATAATAAATCCATCAAAAACATTGGATTAGTGCTGGGCCTCAACTAATTACAATGTACTCCACTTGCATTATGTTGCCAAACTGAAAAAGATGAGTTTATCTGTACACTCTGTTTCCTGTTAGCTCATCAATCCTCTATTCATGCTGATATATTACCTCTTCAATAATGAGCTTTTACTTTGTGAGGTAAGTTTTGAGTTGTCATCTTGTCAAATTCTTTCTGGAAATCTACATCACGTTCTGAAAATGTCATATCCACAGATTTCTCTTTACCCACAATGCTTGTTACTTCCTCAAAGAACTCTAATAAATTATGATGTGGCGATGCTGGCGTTGGACTGGGATGGGCACAGTATGAAGTATCACAACACCAGGTTAAAGTCCAACAGGTTTATTTGGAATCACGAGCTTTTGGAGTGCAACTCCTTCATTAGGTGAGGTAAAAAAATTAGTCAAATGCTATCTCCCTTCCACAAAATTGTGTTGACTCTGCCTGATTGCATTGCAATTTTCGAAGTGATCTATAATGACCTCCATAATCCAGCACTTTCCCTATGAAAGATCTAAAAATAACTGACCTGTAGTTTATGGCTTTCTGTCTCCCTCCAGTGTAGAGTAGAGGAGGTACGTTTGCTATTTTCCAATTTCATGGAATCTTTCCGTAATCTAGGAAATTTAGGAAAATTCAAACCAATGTAGCCACTAACTCAGCAGCCACTTTTCAAAAGACCCTAGGATGACGTCCATCAGGACCTAAAGACTTCTCAGCTTTTAATTCTAATAATTTTCTCAATGCTCCTTTGTTCAATACATCTGCCATTGCTTTATTTTCCATAATCCTCAGACAACTCTGTAGCGGACCAATACTAATTTTACTTGTCCATTATATTTTTAGGTATCTTTAGAAACTCTTACGATCTATTTTTATATTTCTAGCTAGCTTTCTCTCATACTCGGACTTTTTAAGCCATTCTTTGTTGTTTATGTTCTGTCCAATCTCCTAATCTGCCATTAAATCTTTGTAAAATTGTGCACTTTTAATTTGATATTATCATTAACTTCCTTCCTTCCCCCAGAGCCTTCCTTTCTCATTGGAATGCATCTTAGCTGAATGTTACAAAATATCTCCTTAAATGTCTGCACTGCATCTCCACTGACTTATTTATGAACCTAATTTCCTAGTTCGCTTCAACCAGTTCAGTCTTTGTACCCTTGTTTAAGTTCAGAACACCAATCTTAGACCCATTCTTCTCTCACTCAGACTGAATATAGAATTCAATCATGATGACTGCAATCCAGGAGCGTTTTTACCTTGACTCATTAATCCAGTCTCATTGCACATTACCAGATCTAGAATAGATTCTTTTCTGATTGACTCTGACATGTGCAACTGGAAGAAACTATGATTCAATGAACTCATCTTCCTTGCCAATCTGATTTGCCCAATCAACATGTAGATCAAAATTGCCCATGGTTATCACTGTGTGTGGTCCACCGAGATGCCAGTGTTGGACTGGGGTAAGCACAGCAAGAAGTCTCACAACACCAGCTTAAAGTCCAACAGGTTTATTTGGAATCATGAGCTTTTGAAATGCTGCTCTTTCATTAGGTGAGGTAAAAAAATTAGTCAAATGCTATTTCTGTTCGACAAAATCGTGTTGACTCTGCCTGATTGCATTGGAATTTTCGAAGTGATCTATGATGATCTACAATGACCTTCATAATCCAGCACTTTCCCTATGAAAGATCTAAAGATAACTGACCTGTAGTTTATGGCTCTCTGTCTCCCTCCAATATAGAGTAGAGGAGGTACATTTGCTATTATTTCGTAGCATGAGCCACAAGCTTTTGGAGCACTGCTCCTTCATCAGATGAGTGGGAGTTCTGTTCACAAACAAGGCATATAAAGACACAAACCCAATTTATAAAATACTGGTTGGAATGTGCGTCTTTACAGGTAATCAAGATGCAGACAATGTGAGTGGAGAGAGGGTTAAGCACAGGTTAAAGAGATGTGTATTGTCTCCAGGCAGGACATTAGTGAGATTTTGCAAGCTCAGGCAAGTCGTGGGGGTTACAGATAGTGTGACATGAACCCAAGATCCTGGTTGAGGCCATTCTCACGTGTGGAACTTGGCAATCAGTTTCTGCTCAGCGATTCTGCATTGTCATGTGTTGTGAAGGTCGCTTACCTGAAGATCAGAGCCGAATGCCCGTGACTGCTGAAGTGTTCTCCAAAAGGAAGATAACACTCTTGCCTGGTGATTGTCGAGCGGTGTTCATTCATCTGTTGTCGTAACATTTGCATGGCCTCCCCAATGTACCATGCTTCGGAACATCCTTTCCTGCAGTGTATCAGGTAGACAATATTGACTGAGTTGCAAGAGTATGTAACGTATACCTGGTGGATGGTGTTTTCATGTGAGATGATGGCATCTATGTCGATGACCCTGCACGTCTTGCAGAGGTTGCTGTGGCAGGGTTGTGTGGTGTCATGGTCACTTCTCCTGAAGGCTGGGTAGTGGTCTGTTTGAGGTTGTGCGTTTGAAGGCAAGTGGGGATGCAGAGATGGCCTTGGCGAGATGTTCATTCATTGATGACGTATTGAAGGCTCTGGAGAAGGTGTCGTAGCTTCTCCGCTCTGGGGAAGTACTGGACGACGAAGGGTACTCTGTCTGCCGTGTCCCATGTTTATCTTGTGAGGAGGTTGGTGTGGTTTTTTTGTTGTGGTGCATTGGAACTGTTGATTGATGAGTCGAGCACCATATCCTGTTCTTTTGAGGGCATCTTTCAGTGTCTGGGGGTGTCTGTTGTGATCCTCCTCATCTTGTGTATATGGGGGGCTTGTCCATAGGGGATGGCTTCTTTAAGTGTTTAGAGTGGAAGCTGGAGAAGTGGAGCATCATGAGGTTATCTGTGGGCTTGCGGTACAGTGAAGTGCTGAGGTGACCATCCTTGATGGAGATGTGTGTGTCCAAGAGTGCAACCGATTCTGGAGACTACTCCATGGCGAGTCTGATGATGGGATGGAACTTATAGATGTCATCATATAGGTGTTTCAGTAATTGTTTGCCATGAGTCCAAAGGAAGAAAATATCATTGTATCTAGTGTATAGCATTGGTTGAACATCCTGTGCAGTGAAGAGGTCTTGTTCAAACTGTATATCACAGATAAAATCACATTACAGATATGCTGTATATCACAGATAAAAGACTACTTTCACCATTGGTGTTGCTGCTTGCTTTGGGATTGAGTGAAACTTCCATTTTTGAGTAGATTTTCATATTTGTAACCACATTGTCAGGCCAATTGTCCTTTCTGTGCAGAAACCCAGATTTTACCCAAGTGTATGTTGGAAATTTTCATTCAAAGAACAAAGAAAATTATAGTACAGAAATAGGACCTTCAGCCCTCCAAGCCTGCATCATCCATGCTGCCCAACTGAACTATCTTTCTATTCCCATCCTATTTGTCAAGATGCCCCTTAGAAGTCATTATCATATCTGCTTCCACTGCCTCTCCTGGCAGTGAGTTCCAGGCACTGACCAGCCATGTGTAAAAAAAAAACTTGCCTCGTGCATCTTCTTTTAAACGTTACCCCTCACACCTTAAACCTATACCCCTTAGTAATTGACTCTTTTACCTTGGGAAAAAGCTGCTGACAATCCATTCTGTCCATACCCCTCCCGAACAACTTTCTCTTTATAACTCTTTTGAGTTCAATCCATTAAAGTAATAGATTTCAGATACATAACTAGGACTATAAATGATGTCTAATGTTCATGTATTCAAGTTGTACACTGTCTCCAGTAGAAACTGTTGTCCGTGTACCACTCTGGAGCACTGCCAAACTGCAGTGCTTTGCTGTGCGAGGGTATTTCTAGATTGGAAGCTGTTTGCTAGAAATGTTCAGAAAGTTCTCTGTGGTGGCGCACTGACAACATAAATTCTCTACTTGCTGCTGGAGTCCATGAACTGAAAATGTCAAGCATACCACAGGCATCACTAATTCATCTTGCACTTCACCCAAGGACTTCTCAGCGTGGAAAATCTACAGTTTTTGGTTAACTTGGAGCACTTTGTGATGCAGGTAAGGATATTGGACAGTGTCTGCATCTTGGCATTATCTCGATTCTCTTTCCCTGCCACCCTTAAACATTACTGAACTACGTACAAATGTGAACTTGGTATGAAAGACTTGAATTTATATCATGCCTTTCACAAACTGCAGACAAAATTATGTTACAGCCAATTACATGATTTGAGGAAACATGGCAGCTAAAGTTCATGAGAGTAACATCCAGCAATCAATGATGTAAATAGAACATAGAAAAACTACAGCACAAACAGGTCCTTTGGCCCACAAGTTGTGCCGAACATATCTCTACCTACTAGACTTACCTATAACCCTCAGTCCTATTAAGTCCCATGTAATCATCCAGAAGTCTCTTAAAAGACCCTATTGAATCCACCTCCACCACCGCCGGCAGCCGATTCCATGCACCCGCCACCCTCAGTGAAAAACTTACCTCTGACATCTCCTCTGTACCTACTCCCCAGCACCCTAAACCTGTGTCTTCTTGTGGCAGCCATTTCTGCCCTGGGAAAAAGCCTCTGAGAATCCATCCAATCAATACGTCTCAACATCTTATACACCTCTATCAGATCACCTCTCATCCTTCGTCTCTCCAAGGAGAAAAGACCGAGCTCTCTCAACCTAATGGTCAGATCTATTGTTATTTTCGTTGAGAGCGAGAAAATGCAACCAGTTTATGACACTGGAAAGTTCATGCACTTAGAAGCTGGTTATTGAATGAAGAAATTAGAACCTGCAAAAACCTGTTTGTCTTTTCCATTCATGTTAACAAAATGTTTGGCTGCATAAGAACAGTACCTGAACTCTTTCAACACAAGTTCACTTACTTTGAGAGAACTGATGACCCTGAATGCCTTCCCACTACAACCTATTTTTATTATAAAGCTCGCACTTCAAAGAGAGTTTAATGCAAATGAAAGCATCTGCGTTGCTCGAAACTAAGTAATTGTAATTGAGTAATGATGTCATTTACAATTAATTAATGGAAATTTAAGCATCATTATCCCAAGCTGTAAATCATTATTCCAAACAGAGGCTGAATTTCATCCTGGTGGAAGAGTCAGGGTGCACCTGGCTGGGTCAGCCCTCAGCCATTAAGTGGCCGCGTGGGCCTTTCATTGCTTTGAAGTCAGACATTCTCCCCTCACTAAGAGTAAGTTAAAAGATGATTTATTAGTGTCACAAGTAGGCTTACATTAATATTGCAATGAAGTTACTGTAAACAAAACTCCACGTGTTCTGGTGCACTGAGGGAGAATTTGGCATGGCCAATACACTGAACCAGCACATCTTTCGGGCTATGGGAGGAAACTGGAGCACCCAGAGGAAACCCATGCAGACACGAGGAGAACGTGCAGACTCCGCACAGACAGTGACCTAAGTGGGAGTTGAACTGGGGCCCTGATGCTCTGAGGCAGCAGTGCTAACCACTGTGCCACCGTGGGAGCAGTGGCTATTGCTGGGACTGCAGTGAGTCCCAAAGGAAAGTTGTTCAGCATTTGAAGTGGACGAGGAGGAAAGTCCAGGGTCTTCTCAGAGGTTAGGGGCTATCTCTGGGCATGGGGTGCATGCACCATCCCTCATGGACATTAATGAACCAGATGGGTTTTTATGATAATGATTCATTGGTCATCTTAGATTTTTAATTTCAGATTCCACCCACACCCATAGAACATTACAGCGCAGTACAGGCCCTTCAGCCCTCGTTGTTGCACCAACCAGTGGAACGAACCTAATGACCCTCTTACCTAAACTATTCCAATACTATCCATATGCCTATCCAATGACCATTTGAATGCCCTTAAAGTTGGCGAGTCCACAACTGCTGCAGGCAGGGCATTCCACGCCCTTACTACCCTCTGAGTAAAGAACCTACCTCTGACATCCGTCCTGTAATTATCACCCCTCAATTTAAAGCTATGTCCCCTCATGTTAGCCATCACCATCCGAGGAAAAAGGCTCTCACTGTCCACCCTATCTAATCCTCTGATCATCTTGTACCCCCCCCTCCCCCCCTTAACTAATTGAAAGCAGGTGAATTCCGATGTTAAAAGCGCTCTGCTAAGATTGGAAATAAAAGTGAAACCACTTCAGGTCAATGTGAATGGGAACGCAAAAAAGTCCACTGAACCCTGAGAAATAGGCCTGTAGTCTACTGGCATTTCAGTATGCCCGCTCTGCAGCTTTTATAATTAGCTAAAAATAGTGATTGATTATGGCATGTAACAGCAGGTTAAATTTGTCTAATGGTTTGATGTTAGATAATTTTGTCAACAATAGATCGATCATTACCCTCTGTTATTTGCTTATTTAGTCTTGTTTCAATGGCTTTTATTTCCATGGCTCTCAATCCAGGCTCCAAACATTTGATACAAATCAGTGCCTATTGCTAAATTTCTGGCATTTTATTTATTCGTTCAAGGGTTGTGGACATCACTGGCTGGGCCAGCATTTATTGCCCATCCCTAATTGCCCTTGAACTAAGTCGCTTGCTAGGCCACTCAGAAAGCATGAAAAGTCAACAACTTTATTGTGGATTTGAAGTCACATGGAGGACAGACCAGGTAAGGATGACAGATCTCCTTCCCTAAAGGACTAGTGAACCAGATGGATTTTTATAACCATCAACAATGGTTTCATGGTCATTAGAATTTTTAATTCCAGATTTTTTAAAAATTGAATTCAGATTTCACATCTGTCGAATAGAATTTGAACCTAGGTTCACAGAGCATTACCTTGCATCTCTGAATAGCTAGTTCAGTGACAATACCACTATGCAACTGACTCCCTCTTTTGATGTACAGTATTGAGCACTGAGATGAAATGTCTTCACTCAGAGAGTAATAAGCTTGCAGAATTCACTACCACAGAAATAAGTTGAGACCAAAATATTCTATGTTTTTTTTCAAGAAGGAGTTAGATGTCACTTTTTGAGGGGGTGGGGGGGTGGATCAAAGGATGTGGGATGAAGGTACGATCAGGCAGTTGAGTTGCATGTCGGACCATAATCATGAATGAATGGCGGAGCAGGTTCAAATGCCAGAATGACCTACTACTCCTATTTTCTATGTTTCATCAAAATCTATTTAATACACTGGCAGGAATAATTTCATTTACCATTATTGTTTTATACCATGAAGGAAATTGACAGATCCCCGTTATAGTTGGGGAATCTAATATAAAGAGCAAAGTTATCTTAAGTGATTCTGGAAAAGAATGCTTCATGCAAAGGGTTGTGTTTCAGAAGGCTGTGATGGAGTAATCAAATTGTGTCTTTAAAAGGGAGATAAATTACTAGGAAATTGAGCATTAAGAAGTGAGAGGAAATTGGAAGTACAGAGAACTGACAGGACTCATATAATGGCAGAGCAAAGTTAATGAACCAAATGGCTACTCTTGTTATCCATTAAACTCTGGAAGAATGTTACATTCACTGCTAACTTGAAAGGCAGTGAACTCTTGTAGATATCTCTGATTCAAATTTCTTGCTCTCATGCAAGTGCTCTTTACACTTAATCACTAGCAGATTGTTTCTGTTTAGTGTAATAAACTGAAGATTTTGAATGTTAGTGTTTTACTGCCCATCTGTGTGTTGTTCATGAGTGTCAAACATGGGAATAATCAGAGTTAACCAAGTGGCAAACGGTTATGAATAAATTCTGTTTCTATGTGTCTGAAATGCTAATGGACAAATTCTTCCTGGAAATCAGATATCCAGAAACTAGATAAACTACATTCATGTGGAAAAAGAGCTCCAGAGGACAGCAAATTCAGATACTATGCAATTGCATTCTCTCCATCACAGTTATCGAATGATACAGCACTGATTTGGTCCTCCGTGCCTCTGCTGGTTCTCTAATTAATATCCACTCTGAATCCTGGTTTGTATAAAGTTCTATTATCCATTTTTATGTTATATTTTAAACTGTTTTGGTGCGCATAAAGATAAAACAATATCTAGAGTGGGGAATAAAATGCACTTGTGGTTTTCAATGTTAGTATCAGACACTCCTGGGTTAGCTCTGAAGCATAGCTTGGATCTGCCGTAATACCTATATCCGCAAACCCTGACAACTATGCTTTAGTCCTGACCTTTTAAATGGGAAGTAGATAAATATTTGGAGAGAGATAAATTCAAACAGCTCGGGGGGAATCACGTGGACAACATGAAATAGCATTTCCCTTTAATTAATGAGAACTGGAAATATCCATGAACTTTTTACCTTCATTACATTCATTTCCTTCAAAAACATTTCACATATAAAGTTAAAGATTATGATATTTGGGAAAGTCTCTTTAAGATAAAAATGGAAGATTAAAGAAATTCACATGACTTCTGAATTCTGACCAGCAAAGTTTGGATGGGTTGGTTGCTTTGGGGACAATTGAGCCCCAGACTGTTTGCTGGGCGTAGGAGCATTTTCAGAGACTTATGCATTATGTTAGCTTTCATGTGAGAGATTTCACTTCTTAATCACAGCTCACCTAATACATAGAGCTCATAGAGACAGTAATTCTGGTTAAAGATGTCCTTTATTGACCAGGCCTGGTCTACATACCATTTGACGCAGTCCAAATTGCTACTCGTATTGCCTAAGTGTTAACAAAGTGAGAGTTGGTCCTCCAGAAAGTGCTTTTGGGGAATTGATAATGGATGAATTGCATAGGTATTTTGCATCTCCCTTCCCATGGGTGTCTTGGTGGCACAGTGGTTAACACAGCTACCTCAGCACCAGGGGCCCAGGTTCAATTCCCACTTGGTCACTGTCTGTGTGGAGTCTGCATGTTCTCCCCTATTCTGCATGGGTTTCTTCCAGGTGCTCTGGCTTCCTCCCACTCTAAAAGACATGCTGGTTAGGTGCAGTGACCCAAAAAGGTGCTGGAGTGTGGCGACTAGGAGAATTTCACAGTGATTTCATTGCAGTGTGAATGTAAGCCTTACTTGTGACTAATACATAGGTATATTTTTAAATGGAGGAACCAGGTAACATCCCAGAATAGCTGCAAATCAGGAAATGGAAGGGAGGGAACAACTCAAAAGCTACTATCATCAAGGAAGTGGTATTAAGTAAATTATTAGGTCTGCGTGTTTGAAAAATCCATGAGCCTGGATGAACTTCATCCTAAGGTCTTGAAAGAAGTGGCTAGTGAGATAGTTGATGGATTGGTTTTACTTGTCCAATACTCCCTAGATTCAGGAAAGATTCCATTGGATTGGAAAATAGAAATGTAACTTTTTTATTCAAAAAGCGTGACAAAAGGGAAACTACAGGCCAATTAGTCTGACATCTGTCATAAGGGAAATGTTAGAAACCATTATTGAAGATGTTATAGCAGGACACTTGGCAAAAATTCAAGGCAACAGGCAGAGTCAGCATGGTTTTGTGAAAGAGAAATGTTTAACCAATTTACTGCAGTTTTTAAACAGCCATGTGCTGTGGATAAAGGGGAACCAATGGATGTGCTGTACTTAGATTTCCAGAAGAGATTTGATAAGGTGCCATGTCAAAAGCTATTGCAGGAAATAAAAGCTCATGGGGTGTAGCGGGGTAACACATTGGCATGGATAAAAGAATACTAAATAACAAGAACCAGAGTTGGCATGAATCATTTTCTGGTTGGCAGGCTGTAATGAATGGTGTGCTAGAGATCAGTGTTGGGGCTTCAACTTTTTACTATTTATATAAATGGCTTGAATGAAAGCACTGAAGGTATGGTTGCAAAATTTGCTGATGACACAGATTGGTAGGAAATTAAAGAGACATAATGAGGTTACTGAGGGACATGGATAGGTTAAGTAAGTGGGCAAAGATCTGGCAAATGGAGTATAACGTGGGAAAATGTGAAATGATCTATTTTGGCAGGAAGACTAAATAAGAAACTTATCTAAATGATGAGAAATTACAGAGTTCTGAGATTCAGAGAGACCTGACTTGGGCCTCTTTGAATCTCGGTGCATGAATCACTAAAGGCTGAATTCTGGTACAGCAGGTAATTAGGGAAGCAAATAGATTGCAGTTATTTATTGCAAGTTGAATTGATGACAGAAGTAGAGGTAATCCTTCAGTTGTACAGAGAAATGGTGAGACCACATGTAGAGTACAGCGTGCAGTATTGGTCATCCTATTTAAGGAAGGATGTAAACAGATTAGAAACAGTTGAGAGAAGGTTCATTGGACCAGTGGTTTTGAAGCGGTGTGCTACAGAATGCGGGTGTGCCATGAGATGTGTACTGTAGCTATGGGGTAGACTCCAAGCCCAGGCTGAGGAAATTCAATCAGAGCAATGTCTCAGTGTATCTTTCAATCTTCGCTTTTACCTTGATTTTTGTTTCCCAGAACTGCTGCTCTGCCTTTTCTTTAAAGTGCAGTTTCCCAGCAGCCATATCAGATTCCTGGCAACCAGGGGCAAATCACAAAAAGGTAGTAATCCTGGCAGAGAGAGAGCACAGGACAGAATGCTGTGGTGTGGAGGAGAGGATCAGATGGTAAGCCAAAATTTGCTCGGGGATCCAAGAGAGTCTCCTCCTACTGTCCCATAAACAATGCTCTGCATGACTTGGCTGGTCCGGTACCCCACCTTTTAGGTGCCAGGTTTCCCGCAGCCTCAAAAAGCCATTAAATTTACCACATTTAAAGGCAAGACATGCCATCCCTTACAATGGAGGCAGTTTCCCAGCATTATCAAACTCCAGAAAATCTGGATTTAAGGTGATCCCTTATTGCCCAGCAATGACTAGCTTTACATGGGTGGTGACTCTGGAATTCTCTGCCCATTGAAGTGGTGGAGGCTACCTTGTTGAATATATTTAAGTCACGGGTAGATAGATTTCTGATAGACAAGGGAATTAAGGGTTATGGGGAGAAAGCGGGAAAGTGGAACTGATCCACTTCAGATCAGCCATGATCTTATTGAATGGCGAGGCAGGCTCAAAGGGCTAGATGGCCTACTCCTGCTTCTCTTTCTTATGTTCTTACATACTGTATCTCATCCCTGGTGGCAACAGGATGAAAACTTGCATATATTCACAGAATAGTGGCAAAGCCTTTGCTTTACAGTCAATATGTGCCTTCATATACAAAAGAACACCATGGTAGATGATTGTGTTACAAAGGACAGTTCAGTACAGGAACAAGTCTGTACCCACACAGATGCCTCTCTGATGTTTTTTTGCCTCTGTGGTCCATATCCCTCTAATCCCTGCCTATTCATATATTTATCCAGATGCTTCTTGTACATTGTTATAGAATCTGCTTCCCCCACCTCCTCCAGCAGTAGGTTCCAGGGATTCAACAGCCTCTCTGTGGAAAAGCTTGCACCTTGCAGCTCTTTTAAACTTTCCCACTTTTGCTTTCAACCTACGCCCCTGAATAGTTGACCCTTCAGCCCTGGGGGAAAGATAATTAAAGTCAATTAAATAAATTCTTCTACCGCTTGCTGAAGTCTGAGCACAACCTTTCGGGGCCTCAGGTGCGGCTCTGAATTTTTTCATATATTGCAATTCTTTCTTACATGATTTCACCTTGTAAAATTGACTTTGAGACTTCCAGTCTACCCTTGCGATTTGAGACCTCATTGATGCAGGAGTCAGATTGATTGATATTTTCTTTCTGCTGGTTGTGAAACCCATGCATTGTGGAATTGATTCCCAGATTATTTGTGCCGACTGCTCCTGTCATCCCCTCAAACCTGGCTCACCATCCAGCAACTTCCCTCTTGCTGGCCAGACCTTCCAGTGACTGATAGACTCATGGATCTTTCCTGGGAATGAACACCCCATCCCATTATTGTCAATTGGATATACAACAAACTGGACTTTAAACTCCACAACGTGTGGGGAAAGCCAGATTTTCTGTCCAAAACTCTGGTTCTTGCCGACCTAGGTCACCAGCACCTGATAATATTCAGACTGTTGTCTCAGGTGAAGCCCTCTAATCGATTCTTCCATGAATTAAAAGGCTCTACACACAGCGGCAGCTCCACTAGCCTGGTAAGTTGTTGTTTACTGAGCCACATTTAACTCTGAACCATTGAATTTTAATTATACATTGTGAACCTCTCTAGCAAGTCTGTAATCGTAGTAAACGTAACATTTATGGGGCAATCGATTCAGCTGAAAGAGAAAGTGGATGTGCTGTGGAATTGCCTGTCTCATTGAAGTGAGCAGTGTTACTGAAAATGTTGGGAACTGTGGATCTAGACTAATATCAGGAATAGGTGCAAGACTTTTAAAGGAAGTTTGGTCAGATTAGATTTGTTTTCATTGCAGCTTGAAAGAGTAGGAGGGAACTTGAGTCAAATGTTCAAAATCTGAGTGTTTTAAAAATTAATTAATTCTTACAGGACATGTCAGCACTTATTGTCCATTCCTAACTGCCCTCCATTTGCGAGGGCATTTGAGAGTCAGCCGCATTATTGTGGGCCAGATCAGATAAGGATGGCAGATTTCCTTCCCTAAAGGACATTAGTAAATCAGGTGGGGTTTTCCAACAATCCACAGTGGTTTCATGGCCGTCATTAGACTTCTAATTCCAGATTTTTAGTGAATTAATATTTCACCACCTGCTGTGGTGGGATTCAAACCAGGTCCCCAGAGCATTAAACTGGGTCTCTGTATTGCTAGTTCACTGATAATTCCACTGTGCCCTGCCTCCCCATGAGGTTGGGTGGAGAGCACATTTCCTCTTTGTTAAAGTCTTGTGGGAGAATGTGTGTGATCACTGTTTCAAAATAAGGGTTGCTGATTTAAGATGGAGATGAGAATATTTTTTTCTAAAGGTTGTGATTCTTTGGAACTCCCCCTCAAAAGGGTGTCGAAGCAGAGTCTTTGAATATTTTTTAAGATAGAGTGAGATTCTTGATTTAACAAGGAGGCAAAAGGTTATTGGGGATAGTCAGGAATGTGAGACTGAAACAAAAACAGAAAATGCTGGAAAATCT
The DNA here is from genome assembly GCF_965287045.1 of Carcharhinus amblyrhynchos. Classification (NCBI taxonomy): domain Eukaryota; kingdom Metazoa; phylum Chordata; class Chondrichthyes; order Carcharhiniformes; family Carcharhinidae; genus Carcharhinus; species Carcharhinus amblyrhynchos. The sequence goes on from NC_137338.1 coordinate 31,109,822, forward strand.
CTGGTCTGACAGCATCCGTGGAGAGAGAATAGAGCCAACATTTCCAGTCTGGATGATCCTTCATCAGAGCCCCAGCCCATCCCTACTCAAAACATGGGGGCAATTCTCCCCAGAGTGCTGAACTGGTGAGAAAACTGGTTGAGGTCACAACTGTTTTTTCAATGGGAGTTCAGACGCGAATCTCCACACCTTGTGGCAATGCAGAGTTCATAATCGTGAATATCATTAAAAGCTCAGGGGTGGGGCTTACTCACGCCAGAGTCTGACAGTTCTGGAACTCTGCACGTGTGCAGTGGCCTCAAATTGTCAGACTCCCCATTTACTGGGCAGCTCAATCACTGGCCAGCCCAGGACCCTCACAGTGTTACCCCTCGAGCCCTCCCCACTACTGGATTCTGGCCCCCACAAGCATTCCCAGGCCAGCCCCGACCCCCGCCTCCTATCCGAAGTGCCACAATATCTAGCCCTCCACATCCAGCAGTGGTGATCTCACCCCCCCTCCCCTGCTCTGGATGGGAGGCAGATCCCCAACCCACTCACTGGCCTCCCTCCAGCCCAGACCAATCCTTGTGCAGTGTGGCAGTGGGACCCCCATAGCCATCAATTGCTCCCTAGGTCCTGCCCACAATAGGGCCCACCCCCCCTTGGCACTGCCTGATGGGCACAGTGCCAAGGTGCCCTCTGGGCATGGGCATTTTGCCCTTTGGGCAGTGCTGGGGGCACAGGCTGGCACTGCCAAGGTGCCCATGCCCAGAGGGCAACCACCCCTTTGCCACCCAACCCCCTGAGGGGGTCCCGGATTGTCCCCCCTTCAGTCTGGTAGGGTCTCCTGCTAGTTTGCCAAACGTGGAAGCTACTCTAAACCTACTGCAGTGAAATATTCCTGGCAAGGTGGGAGAGGCTATCAGGCCTGGCAAGATCTGTGCGAGGCCCGATAATCAGATTTAAAATACATTTTAAACAGATTTAAATCACATACCTCTCTTCCCGCTGGTTTCCAGACTGCGTCTGTTCTCTGGCTGTGGGAGATGCACTTGCATCAGAAATGCGTGCACAAATCCCGTGAGATGGTCGACATGCAATTCTCCCATGATGTGCCAAAAAGCATGCGCGTCACGATGGGAGAATCTCCCCCTTTGATTCTATTCTCTCCCCACAGATGTTGTCAAACCTGCTGAGATTTTCCAACATTTTCTGGTTTTGCTTCAGATTCCAGCATCTGCAGTATTTTGCCTTTATAATCATAGGCTTAAAGTTATAGTCTGATCAGCAAAGATCTCATTGAATGGCAGAGTAGACTCAAAAGGCCCCCTAAATCACGTACCTTGTGATGCATTGAGTATATTGAGGGATGTCATAACATTATAATTTTTAATATTGTTAGTTTGATTCATGAATGAATTTCCACAAATTCTGCTTCATAACCTCTTAATTGTGAATATCATCTTTAAACTATTCTGAGGATGGGCAATCATGCTGAATTTTCCATCCTTTTTAAAGATGGATCAGGATATGAGACCACAAACATTAGATGTTGCTGTGTTGTCCAATACACTTGCCACCAGCAATAAATGGCTAACTGTGAATCCAGAAACACAATTTTTTTGATTGGTAAATTGAAAATGCATAATTAACACTCCTGTTGGATATAATATCTCAATACTCATATAGGCTTGGTGTAAGCATATACACTTGAATCATTTTGTACATTTGTTGATATAACAAGGCGAAAAGCAAGTGTATGAGTGCTTTTAAATTATTGTATGTGTTTTATTTACTAATGCAATGTGAAACACACTTGTTTGGAATGTCTGAATGCATGTAAGGCATTTTTGTCTATAATTGGTGAATGTTGCTAGATTGGTTTTGCAATAGCCATATCTGTGGCTCTCAGAAATTTCAACTTGGTACACCAACAGCAGCACATATTTTTAGTGCAAGGTTGTCCTCTGGTGGTGAAATAAGAAAACAGCATCATGGATTTCAAAAAGTCTATGAAAACCACTTGCATTTTGAAAATGCTTTTCACTATCAGAACTTCCTCAAAGCACTTTGTAGCCGATGAAATATTTTGAAGTGAATAGCAGTGTTTGACATGCTTTGCTATGATAAAGCTAAGTTGCGTCAGGTTACCTGGCGTTGGTTCATGCTAACAAAAGCATTGTAATGTAGATGAAATTGTCAGCGCTACATCAGAACGCTTATACTCAAATTAGTTTCTTTCAAATGGCTGCGTTGAGGGAATGTTTGGTGGCACAGTGGTTAGCACTGCTGCCTAACAACACCAGGGACCTGGGTTCAATTCTGGCTTTGGGTGACTGTCTTTGTAGAGTCTCCACGCTCTCCCCATGTCTGTGTGGGGTTTCCTCCAGGTGATTGTGTTTCCTTCCACAGTCCGAAAGATGTGCTGGTTGTGGGATTGGTTATGCTAAATTACCCCTTAGTGTCTGAAGATGTGTAAGTTAGGGGGAATTAGCCATGGCAAATGTGTGAGGCTACAGGGATAGAGCCTGGGTGGAATGCTGTGTTGGACAGTAGATGCAGGCATGATGGGCTGAATGGCCTCCTCCTTCGCTGTAGGGATTCTGTTTTTATAGCTGTTATGTAATTCTTATTGAATGGATTGTTAATGGAATGAAATGGATTAAAACATTATTTGTCTATTAGTGGAAGGAAAGGGTCAGATCTGCTGACAATTTGTTAGAATATTTTTTAATGTTGTTAGTTCATGGGTAAAATTACATTTTGTGTTGTGAGTTCAAGGTGCTATTCCCAATGTGCCATCTGTCTGGGTAACTACAGCTTCAGCGGAAGCAATGAGGAGGTGGACTTTGAAAGGCTGCCAGGGTCCCACACCTTGACAGGTTTATTCCTGATGTCCTGACGAGAATGATACTGGAACTTGGAAGCTGAACTGTGAGCACAGGTTGACTTGCCTTTTATCTCTGAGTATAGGGATTGAGGATGATCCTATCAATGTGCTTAAAATATTAAAGGGTAGATCAGAGTTAGGTGCTGTCTGATAGAGTGATTGTTCTCAATTATTGATAACAAGACATTGCATAAGTGAGATCTATGAGCAAAGCATAAGGCAAATTGAAAATCCATTTAAACGTGTGCAAAGGGTGAAACTTCAGGTCAGGGGATTGAAGTCAAGAGCCATATTGATATTGCAACACAGCAGCAGCATCATTCTGTAATCTTTCCTAATTTTTGGAACCAGACTCCTATGTTAGTTGCTGCTCTGCCAGCAGCAGTGACTGTACCTGCAATTATCACTTGAATAGCAGTGCACTCTTTCTAAGTACCAGGAAGTGATTATAAAGACTTCAGCCCATTTTGCTATTGTAAATGCATTCAGTTTAATTCTTCCACTTCCAGGTGGGTAATATTAATACTTTTATTTTTGGGAACTATGGTCCATTACCAAGCTGCTGATAGCAAGCCACAAGCGCATGTCGATTAGAGCTGAGCTTCAAGACCTGCCTGCTCCTTTTATTAGAAATGAAGCAATACTTTTGTTTGTAGTATTCAGTCAGTATAGAAAACATTTTTGTGCATGGACCATATAGGCAGGGCCAAACACCCTGAAATCACTACTGGCCCCATCCCACCTTTGGGTTTTTTTTTTAAACGTTGGCAATCAGAATTAATGGGACAAATGACACTGCTTTTGATGACACACCAAAAAGGTGATGTCTGGTGCTATGTTTAGTCAGTTCCTCCTGTTTTCAGTGTTGAAAACCTGATTTTGCATTTGTTAACACTTGCTGAAAACTTGCCAATGAAACATTTATTGCTGCTCATGCCTATGATGCTTTCCACAACCAAGGGCCAATCAAGTTGTGTAACATCAGGTGAGTGACAGGGTTGAAGGTTCTGGCCTGTTCTCTCCTGTAGTTCATGTGCACGATGTGGAGATGCTGGTACTGGATTGGGGTAAACACAGTAACCTGTTGGACTTTAACCTGGTGTTGTGAGACTTCTTACTGTGTTCGTGTGCATGTCAGAGACCTATGTTATGGACCAGGCTGTGGGCCACCTGGAAGACCTTTGCAGACCAGGCTGTCAAAAGGATTTGACTACAACGGTTCTTGATGATCAATTTTATGAGATCGGCACTGCAAAATTTAGAGTGGGCAGTCTGAAATTCACCAGTGCTGAAGGCAGTTGAAAGGATTTAAATTTTAAACTATCCCCTTCCTTATAACTTAGTGAGAAAATGTTTGTGGGAGAGATTATCCTGGTTTCAGTGGACATTGTGTGGAATAGCAGTGTTTGATGTGCTTTGCTATGATAAAGCTAACTTGCATCAGGTTAACTGGCGTTCGTTCGTGCTAACAAAGGAATTTTAGCAAATACCTCTCGCGCCTCAGTAAGAATAAAGATTGACAGAAAAAAATATAGATTTAGGAAAGTTGTGATTGCTTAAGAACCCTTCGATGTATCTTTGCTTCCATTAAGTCAAGGGCTGGAATCAGTCAAAGAACTTCAGATGTTGGAAATCGGAAATAAGAAGTGTTAGAAATATGCAGCAAGTCTGGCAGCATGTGTGGAGAGAGAAATGGAATTAGCACTGAGTTAGTTAGGTACAGAGATGTCAGGGCTAAGTTTTTCACTGAGGGTGGTGGGTGCGTGGAATCGGTTGCCGGCAGTGGCGGTGGAGATGGATTTGATGGGGTCTTTTAAGAGACTTTTGGAAAAGTACATGGATGTTAGTAAGATAGAGGGTTATAGGTAAGCCTAGTAGGTAGTGACACATTTGGTGCAACTTGTGGGCCGAAGGGCCTGTTTGTGTTGTAGCTTTTCTATGTTTTCTATGTTTCAAATATTACTTCCTCAAATCATTCGACCCAATGCTAATTTGGTTTCTCTCCCCACAAAATGCTGCCAGACAGGTGACCAGCGCTTTTTCATTTCAGATTTAGTGGTTTATATTTTGCTGTCAAAATAATGAGGGGGTTGTACCACAAATGATGCAGCAAGCTCAGGCAAGGGGCAGTGTGTGTTTCTTATTCAAACATGGATGTCAAGAGTTTTGCCAGTTTACTGTCAGCTCTCGTTTCTTTTGATCCTATAAATATTTTGAGGAAAAGACACCTTGTTAATTGCCCCATGAAATGCTGCAAAGTTCCTGCAGATGCACACTGGATCTGGACTAAACTCATTCCAGTCGTCATTTCAACTCAAAGTATGACATTACTGATTCTCTGGCAATTAAAATTAACTGTTACAAATGTGGAACTTCTTTCCTTCAGGTAATTATTATTGGGGATCTTAAGAAATTAATATCTTTGAGTTGTTTTAAAATTCATTTGTGGGACATGGATGTCACTGGCTAGCATTTATTGCCCATCCCAAGGTGAACTGAGTGAATTGCTAGGCAATTTTAGAGGGTATTTGAGATCACATTGGAGTCACATGTAGGCCAAAACAGCTAAAGTTGACAGATTTCTTTCCCTCAAGGATATTAGTGAACTGGATGGGTTTTTTTTTGACAATCTACAATGGTTTCATCATTAAGATTCTTAATTCCAAATTTCTTTATTGAATTCAAATTCCACCATCTGCCATGTGGGATTCGAACCTGAATCCCCAGAACATTAGCTGAGTTTCTGGATTAATAGTCTAGAGGTAATACCTTTGTCTGCCTCAATCTAATCTTACATTAGACATTTGTGTTCCTAGTTTGACAATTAATTCACCCACTAATTTAAAACCTCTTCTAGGTCCCTATGCTGGTAATTTTTGTCATGTTTCAGTTTGTGATACAGTTGCTTTCCCAATTTCCTTTGCTGCAAAGTTATCTGTTTGCACTGAAAACAAATTGACAAATCTAAGTGTGCACCAGGTTAGCCTAACTAACAGTCAACACCATTTGATCTGCTGCAGCTAATGATGTCCCAACATTGATTTCTTCCCTGTTTCAATGTGAATTGAATAACTTTTTTGTTTCGGTCTTCACGGAGGAGGACGTGAATAATTTGCCAGATGTTAGCGATGGAAAGATGGTAGGAGTGGAGGGCCTGAATGACATTATTGTTACTAGAGAGGCAGTGCTCGAAAGACTGGAGGGACTGATTGTGGACAAGTCCCCCAGGACCGGATGGAATGCATCCAAGGGTTCTGAAAGAAATGGCGGAGGTGATAGTGGATGCCTTGATGATTATTTTCCAAACATCGCTGGATTCCGGGGAAGTGCCGGAAGATTGGAAAACGGCTAATGTTACGCTGTTGTTTAAGAAGGGTGGCAGGCAAAAGGCAGGGAATTATAGGCCGGTTAGTTTAACGTCTGTTGTAGGTAAAATGTTAGAATCCGTGATCAAGGAGAAAATAGCGAGGCAGCTTGAGGAGAATTGTTTGATAGAGCAGACGCAGCACGGTTTTGTTAAGGGGAAGTCGTGTCTGACAAATTTATTGGAGTTCTATGAGGATGTGTCTAGGGCGGTGGATGTGGTCTTTCTTGATTTTCAGAAGCGTTTGATAAGGTGCTGCACAAGAGGTTATTACAGAAGGTCAGGGGACATGGAGTTGGGGGTAGGGTGTTAGCGTGGATAGGGGATTGGCTGTCAAATAGGAGGCAGAGAGTGGGGGTCAATGGGTGCTATTCGGATTGGCGGTTGGTGACTAGTGGAGTGCCCCAGGGGTCGGTGCTGGGGCCTCAGCTTTTTACCATTTATATAGATGATCTGGAGGAGGGAACCAAGTGTATGGTGTCGAAATTTGCTGATGACACCAAGATTGGTGGAACGGCAAATTGTGCGGAGGGTGTGGAAAGTTTGCAGAAGGATCTAGATAGGCTGGGCGAATGGGCCAGGAACTGGCAAATGGAATTTAATGTTGGCAACTGTGAAGTTGTCCACTTTGGTAGGAAGGACTATTACTTACATGGCGAAAAACTGCAGCATGCAATGGTGCAGAGGGACCTCGGGGTCCTTGTGCATGAGTCACAAAAACCCAGCCTGCAGGTGGTCAGGAAGGCGAATGGGATGCTGGCCTTCAAAGCAAGGGGGATTGAATATAAAAGTAGGGAGGTCTTGCTGCAACTGTACAGGGCACTGGTGAGGCCGCAGCTGGAGTACTGTGTGCAGTTTTGGTCGCCGCACTTACGCAAGGATATTTTGGCCTTGGAGGGAGTGCAGAGGAGGTTTACTAGGCTGATACCGGAGTTGAGGGGGTTGAACAATGAGGAGAGGCTGAATAAACTAGGCTTGTACTCGTTAGACTTTAGTAGAATGAGGGGAGATCTCATTGAGACATATAAGATGATGAATGGGATGGATAGGATAAAGTTGGAGAGGCTCTTCCTGCTCAGAAAGGAGAGTAGGACTAGAGGGCACAGCCTCAAGATAAAGGGGGGGGACAGTTTAGAACAGAGTTGAGGAGGAACTTCTTCAATCTCTGGAATTCTCTGCCCGTTGAAGTGGTGGAGGCTGCCTCACTAAATATATTTAAGATGCGGGTTGATAGGTTTTTAATAGGCAAGGGGATTAAGGGTTATGGGGAGAGGGCAGGAAGGTGGAACTGAGCCGCAACAGATCAGCCATGATCTTATTGAATGGCAGGGCAGGCTCGAGGGGCTAGATGGCCTACTCCTCCTATTTCTTATGAATCCTTTATTGTTCACAAACACCATTTTGTGATTTAACATCTCACACTCAGGCATCTGATAAAGACTAGATTTTCCACAGGAGGAGAAAGGAAAAATGTTTGTAAATGAGAGGTGGGCTGGAGCAAGGTTTTTTTAAAAAAAATTCAATGTTCTGAAGATTGGCTATTGGTCATTAAGAAGTCTCAATACCAGGTTAAAGTCCAACAGGTTTACTTGGTAGCACAAGCTTTCAGAACACTGCTCCTTCATTATCAACACCTTTAACCTGGTGTTGTGAGATTTCTTACTATGCACACCCCAATCCAACGCTGTTATCTCCACATCATTGTTCATGACCATAGGGGAGGAAAGTGAATCCACATTAGACTGTAATAAACATTTTAAAGACCACATTTCTTAAAAGGTAGAATGTTTTATTTATAGATTAGTTAATACACCATCACCTTTGAGATGTAGTTCACCAGGGCAACACAACAACATAGGGTAGGTGACATGGTGTATTGCGTTGAGGAATATTTTCTCCTGCATCCCCATGTCATCCACTCTAATATTTCTTGTTTAAATTATTATGTAGTTTTTGCCAGTTCTGGCAATATGGCATTGAGCTGAGCAGCTAACCCTTTCACTCTCCACAGATGCCACCAGACCCACTAGTTATTTCCAGCATTTTGTTTTTAACACTAATGTGTGGTGTGGTGTGGTAACCTTTCCCCACTTCCCCTGATGGAACAGCTTCTTAATGAAGGTTGGCACAAATTTGAATACTAAACAAACACAGTATGCTTTTAAAATAAAAACAAAATGCTAGAAATACTTCTGTGGCCACAAACTAGGGTTGTCCAAGAGTGAAGGGGAGATTGCCCAAAACATTTAGGCCTGTGAAGATTTTTTTAAATCCTCAATTTCCCCACAATGATAGCATATATAACAAAAATACATATATAATTAATGTCTTTAACTTAATAGCTGATGCATATGTGCAAGACAAAAATCAAAATGGCACATGATGCAAGCAGGCATTGTAACTTAAGATTTCAAAAAGATACTCAGCTGGTGTACTATAAATCTTAAACTCCTTGAGAGATTATATGGTGAAAATATTAATAGTGCTCAGCTAGTTTTTCCTTTGCAGTCGTAATACAAATGTTTCAGAAACTGAGACTTTGGGATGACAATCTTTAAATTTCACATTAAATAATGCTATTTTTTTACTGATCACAGATAACCCCTCATCGGAATGAGGGGCATTTAGATCTGACGTTACAAGGAGACACTTTTTCGAAGAGTTACAGCACGGGAGCCATCATGTCTGTGCTAGCTCTCCATGTCAGCAATGCCGTTCCCCCACCATCTCCCCATAGCCCTGCACATTTTTTTTGTACTCATATTAAAATCACATGTATGTTTATGGAAAGAATGATAATTTGATGAAAAAGTTGTAGAACGTAAATGTTCACAGCAACTTCAACAATATATATATATATGTTGATTTCCTCACAGAACACACACACTTAAAAATGAAAGGCCGCTCCAGGCAGCAATGGGAAATCTTCAGGCAGCAGAGCGTGAACTCGACATGTCGGGCAGGTACTATTCTCTCTCAGCCATTGTTTGATGCACTGTAGAATATCATAAAATTCTTTAGGACATTGATTATTCTACTAATTTCACATTAGCACAAAAAATTGTTTTTAACATAGTAAGAAGTCTCACAACAACAAGTTAAAGTTCAACAGGTTCATTTCGTAGCACAAGCTCTCGGAGCACTGCTCCTTCATCAGGTGAATGGAGAGCTTAACATAATAAACAGCCCAGGGTGCTTTGCAGGAGTACATTATGGGGCAAAATTTGACACCCTAGCCACAAAGCAGATAGTCAAAGATGTAGGTTTTAAGCACTGTCTTAAAAGGAGAAAAGAGCTTGGGGTCGTGGCTGCCCATGGTGGAGCAATAAGAAGTTGGCATGCTGAAAGAGGTCAGCATGAGATGAGTGCAGATATCTTGGACAGCAGGGAGGGTTTGATTTGGGGCTGGAGGAGACAGAAGGTGAAACCATTAATGGACATGAAACAAGCAATGCTTTGATTTTAATATAGGTCAGTGAACCATAGGAGGCATAGGTGAATGGGACTTCATACAAAAAAGTTTATGGGTCAACATTGCAAGAAATAAACTATTTCTACATTCATTAAGTGCTACAACTGATCACTATGCAGGCAAGTAACAGGCAACAAAAGTTTGAGGTTGGATCATTAAATTTACAATATAATTTGATTAAACAATCTCTTCAGTCACCATTCTTTAAGATCAAGGAACTATTGGACACTAATATAGCTTTGCAGAACGATCCCCTTCTTCCTTTGTCATTCTCCCTTACCTGATTGTAAAAGCAGACCTGGAGTCTGGTTTTCCCCTTCTCTGAAGATGAGCTGCCCTCATCTTGACCACAAACCTACCATCTGGAGAAATTGCAGCAATCGCCCCATTTCTAACCCAACTCACCTGCATTTTCCAGAACTAACGGAGTGGTAAATTTTGCCTTGACATTAATAAATGGCAGCTTTCTAATTACAACATTGTAGCAATTCTTAAAAGAGTATCACACAATATGGACATGAAGGGAGAATCTAGCCTTTTATTGCTTTGTCATTTGTGAGGGGTCTTGCTGTGCATAAACTGGCTGCCACATTTCCTGCATTAAACAGTGACCTCAAAAGCACCTTTGTGACTGTAAGGCACCATTGAAATTCATGCCTGTTATTCATTTTAGATATCAATTACCTTTTCTCTTGAATGATATTTTTATTGTATTAGTAGCTAGTTTCTGCTTTGACCCAGTGCAGAAATGGTCTGGCTGGGTGATCTTTCAACGCTGTTCTTCCTTTCAATCTTGTCATTACCATTTCTGAATGACAAAAATGAGATTAATTGACAGCAATGCTTACCAATTCATGAAAGTGATGTTTGCACTGAAGTACACACGTAGTGTCTGGTGTTAAATCCTCATGACAAATAATACATGGCTCGTCATCAAATGTCTACGATGAGAAATAAGGAAAACTTTTCAACAACCAGCCTTACCAATTACAAACAATCATCTTTACTGCACTTCATTAGCTCTGCTGTGTTCCTTTCCTCATTCTTTCTCTTCACCCAATGCTCCCCCTCCACCAGTTTAGATGCATCTTGCTCAGGGCGACTTCAACATTCTGTCCTATTTGAATGTTCAAAACCGTGAGCTAGAGTTTATTTTTAATGGTCAGAATTTACTGGAATCTAGCATTTCAGGGTATGCCAAGTTAAATCAGTCCCTGTCCTCATCACCTCAAAGATGATTCTTGATCACAGCAGTTGGAGATACAAACAGGTAATAGTGCATTGCGGGGGGAGGGGGTGGAGAACAGGGCATCTGGGACCTTGATGAACCAATGAGATTAACACTGCTGTTAAAGGAATGAGTGAGCTCCCACAATGGTTACAGCACAGAAGATCCACACTGGCTCTCTGCAAGAAGAATCCAGCTATTCTCTCACCAGCCCTGCAACCTTTTCTCTTCAAATAATTATCTAATTCCCCTTTGATAGCCATAAATGATCAGCTTATATCATGCTCTCAGTTAGTGCATTCCAGATCATAACCATGCACTGCATAAAAACTGTTGTCATGTCCATATAAGGTTCTTTGGCTGATCACAAATCGGTGTCTGCTGCTTCTTATTATGTCTGCAAATCAGAATGGTTACTCTGGATGGATGGACCCTTCATAATGTTGAACTTTTATCAAATCTCCTCTGCTCTGAGAACAAACTCAGCTTCTCCAATCTCTCACCCATGGAACTATTCTAGTAAACCTTTATTATCCTCAATACATCCTTCCTAATGTGTGATGCTGAGAATTGGACACAATACTCCATTTATAAGGGGTCATTCCAATTTCTCTCTTGAAGCCTCTCTTTATAAAGAAAACAAAATACAAAAATGCTGGAAACACTTGAGTTAAAATTTCAGGCTGCTGACCTTTCAGCGTTTGCAATAAGGGGTCATCGACCTGATATCTTAGGGGCTTCCCTCTCCACACATGCTGCATTTTGTATCTCTATTTATAACATCCCAGGATCTTTTAAAGAATTTTCTCAACCTGCCCAGCCTTCTTCAACTAGGTATACCCCAAGGTCTCTGTTCCTGAACCTTCTTTAGAATTTATCTTTAGTTTGTATTGCCCTCCTCATTTTTCCTACTAAAATGTGTCACTTTGCACTTCTCTGCATTAAATTTTACTTGCCACATGGTCACCCTTTTCATCTTCTTGCCGCCTCAGTTTCTTAAAACTCACGTCAACAACAGATTTTGAAACGCTGACCTATACACTTAAGTCCAAATGATTAATATACGTGATGAGAAGTGGTTGCCACTAGTGACCTCGGGGAACGCTGCTGTATATTTTCCTCCTGTCTATAAAAGCCATTCGCCACAGCCTTGTTTGCTGTTGCTCAGCCACTTTCATATCCAGGTTCATATCCACTGCTCCTCTCGTCCATGGATCTCAGCTTTACTGGCAAGTCAATTATTGGTACTTCCTTTTAGAAGTCCATCTATGTCACACCAGCCTCATTGAAAAAAATTATTTTCCTTAATTAATCCACATTGGCCAGGCCACTATTTTGACCAGCTTTATCGTTTCCAAAGCCTACCTTCCACTGAGGTTAAATTAACTGGCATGTTGTTGCTGATTTTAATCGTCTCATTATTTTTTGAACAAAGGTATAAATCATGGAATTTCACCCATCCTCAGACACTGCTGTATTAAAGCAGGGTTGGAAGATTACAGCCAATAACGCCACAATTCCCAACCCTTACTTCCCTCAGCTGCCCAGGATCATTCCATCCAAACCTACTACTATATTTATTTTCAAGTACAACTGGCTGTTCCCATACCTCTTCATCAATTTTTAACCTATCCAGTATCTCAACCACCTTCTCCACTGGCATTTTGCCAGCTTCTTCATTGGTAAAGAAGATGCCTAGTATCCATTTGGAAACATAGCCGTGCCCACCATATCCATGCACAGATCTCCCTTTTGGTTCCCAATCAATCCTAACCCTCTTCTTAGCACTCATCTAATGTTCAAAAGACTTTTGGATGCCCTTTTATGTTAACTGCTCATCTATCTTCTGTTTCTGCTCCTCTCCTTTTCATTTTTTAAATTCAGACTGGTTCTCACTTGTGTTGTTTGAGTAACTCTCCCTCTCTTTCACCATTCACAGAGAGCTGTGATTTTTGTTGCCCTGCCTTTCCCCTCATAGGTCAATACCCAGAATATACTCAAACCATTTCTTTAAAGACCACCCATTGTTCAATTACATTTTTGACGGCTCAGAGGAACATAAGAACTATGAGCAGGAGTTTTACAATGAGTTTTACTCATCTTACATTCCAATTTACCTGTGCCAGATCTGTTCTAAACCCACTTATACTGGCACTTAAGTGTGCGCTGAATCAGGTACAGAAAGAGAAATGACGAGAACAGAAGAAAAGAGACAGACATAAAAGGTAGGATTTTTAAATTTGATATTGTCAAATCGCCAACAATTCAAACCTGAAGGAATGAAACTCCACACTTTGAATTATGTGGGCAAGAAGGGTTGATTTGTCATTAACAATTACAATGTTGCTATCAGGATACCTTTGGTGAGTTTAACGGGCAACTTTTGTGAAAATGCAACAATTTCAAAAAAATGAGATGTTATTTTCAAAAAGCAGCAAATCAGCAGGAAACACACGTTGATTTGTAATCCACGCAGTATCTTCCTGTCTCACATTGCTAGTCAATTTGCACATTAACAACTTTGTGCTTCGTTCACACTGTTGTTTTTTCAAAGTTTGGGCAAGATTTTGATAGACTTTGATTCAGTGTGTCAGGGGTCTGTTGTCTTTTCTTATCCCTACCATTATAGTGGAAGGTAGTGAAAAATATACTTGATTGTCACTTACTGCAGGATTGCTTCCATGCCACTGTGAGGCAGTCTGAACTGTGACAGATTTCCAAGGTTGTGCACGGATGTTTCCAGCAGCTGGGGGAGTATTTGGTCTCGAGCTCTCACTCAATGCTCCAGCTGGAGCAGCAAAACCAGAGGCTGGCCTTGGGGAAGCCAGGACTGCAGTCTGTTGAATGTTGGAAGATGGAATCTGTAAGGGCAGGGTAGGGAAAAACAAACATACAACCACCATTAAATCTGTTAAATGCTCTTCATTAAAAATAAGAAATTCTGACAACACTATCTAATTTTGATTTCACTAAACTATCATACATACATTCAGGTTACAATCTCTAAATAGTATTGCAGAATTAAGTTTAATATTTTTCATTGAGTTTATTAATATTTGCCTTCTCTTGCCTAAAACTTACAAGTGAACAGGTTTAGGAAGGGAAATTTCAGAGCCTATCAAATTTTGAATAATAACGTTCCTATGAAACAGCTACAGATATTTTATTATGCTAAAGGTGCCATAGCAATGCAAGCTGTTTTAGCTTTAGAATGATCTGTTACGAATGCCACCCTGTGGATCACAGCACAACTTTATATACCATGCAATATTTCTCCAAGAATCGTGGAGACCAGTGCAGCGACCCTGCTGCAAACCAGCTGAGATTACGGGTGACCCAGTAGCCCAGTGGTTAGCATTTCTGCCTCACAGCGCCAGGGTTCTGGGTTTGATTTCTGGCTTGGGTCACTATGTGGAGCTTGCATGTTCTCCCCGTCTGCATGGGTTTCTTCCGGGCGCTCCAGTTTCCTTCCACAGTCCGAAAGACATGCTAATTAGGTGCACTGATCCAAACAGGTGCTGACATGTAGCGCCTAGGGGAATTTCACTATAACTTCATTGCAGTGTTAATGTAATCCTTACTTGTGACTAATAAATAAAAACTTTATTATCCCCTCCAATGGCTGAAAGTAAAAGTAATGTTGCGATTTATGTTTCGCCTCAGTTAAAACAATACTGAGCACAGCTTTTCCACTGAAGGTGACATTTCAAAAGTTGCTGACAGGCTTTGGAGGAACACGAGCACAATGTCTTCGGCGCTCACCTTTGTAGTTTAAGGAGTTTCAGATCAAATTCAAATCCTCCTACAATGGCAGAGTTTTCTGAAATGGGCACTCTCTGGGAAGTGTCTAAGGTGTTGGAATATAAACTGACATCAGCTGCTGCTACAGCAGCCATTGTGTAATGGAACTGAGCGTTGGAGTGAATGGAGGGAGATTACTGAAGCAATGTCGAGCAATCAACTATCAATAGTGACTTGGGGACTCTTGGATTATGGCTGATCATCAAGCACCTATCTATTCTAATCCTGTTTTCCAGCATTTTGTCCATAACCTTGTATGCTACAGCATTTCAAGTGCTCCTCTCAATGCTTCTTAACTGTTGAGGCTTCCTGCTTCTACCACCCTCTAAATCTCCTGCCCTTACCTTAAATCTATGCTCCCTGGTTATTGACCCCGTTTATCTATGTCCCCTCATATTTGTACACATCAATCAGGTCCTCCTTCAGCTTCTTCTGCTCTAAGGAAAATAACCCCAGCCAAACCAGCCTCTCTTCATTGCTGGAAACACTCCAGCCCAGGCAGCATCCTGGTTTATCTCCTCTGCACCCTTTCTAGTGCAATCATATGCTTCCTGTAGCGTGGTGACCAGAACTGCCACACAGCTCTAGTTGTGGCCTCGTGAGCATTTCAGACAGCTCCATCATAACCTCCCTGCTTTTATAGTCAGTGCCTCGGCTAATAAAAGCAAGTTTCTCATATGCCTTCTTAACATTATTTACCTGTCCTGCTGTCTTCAGGGATCTTTAGGCATCTGTGCTTCCTAGGGTCCTACCATTCATTGTGTACTCCCTTGCCTTGTTAGTCCTCCCAAAGTGCATCACCTCTCACTTTTCAGGGTTAAATTCCATCTGTCACTGTTCTGCCCATCTCTATTATCCTGTAAATTAAGGCTTTCCTCACTATTTAACACACCATCAATTTTCCTGCCATCTGCAAAATTACTGATCATAGCCCCCATATTCACATCCAGATCATAAGTACACTGCAAACAACAAGAGACCAGCACTTATCCCAGTCACCCTTTGCCTCCTGTCACTAAGCCAATTTTGGATCCAATTTACCAAATTGCCCTGAATCCTAGGGATCTTACTTTCCTGACCAGCCTCCATGCGGGATCTTGTCAAAATCCTACTGAAGTCCAATTAACTGCCCTGCCTTCATCTACACACCTAATCACTTCCTTGAAAAATTCAAATAAATTAGTTAGATGTGAACACCCCCCCCCCCCCCCAAAACAAAGCCAAACCCTCGATTAATCCCTGTCTCTCAAAGTGGAGATTAATTACGTCCCTCAGCATTCTTTCCAATAATTTCCCTATCACTGATTTAATACTTAATGGCCTGTAATTCCTGGTTTATCTGTCTTCCCTTCTTGAATAATAGTACCACATTAGCCATCTGCCAGTCCTCTGGCACCTCTCCTGTGGCCTGAGATGATTTGAAAATGGTATGGATGGCATTCAAACTTTTATCTCACCACATTCTTGTTCCATACACACTACAGGAATAAACCTTTAAACTACACAGACCCCTTCTCCATCCTGTTCAACAGTAACGAGGTGCAAGATAGGAATCAACATTTAACATTTGTACGATACACAGTGCGAAACTCTCACCCTTTTGTCTTGATGATCCAAGATGAGTTCTGCCACTCTGTTGATTATTTCATCGTATACTAATCCAGAAAGGGAACCACCGTTTGCATTCCGGACTTCTTTAATGAAGTTTGTCAGACTGGCCCTAAAGAGCAGAATCCAGTATTGGTTACAAAACACTTATTGCTGACCTTATTTATTACTGCACTGCTAAAACCCAGCATACTTTGATTAGCTTTAAACTAACCCAGCTCAGGATAACGGAAATGTTCATGGAAGATCATGTAAACTTTAACTGTGATTAATTTGGCCTCATCCTCACCTTGTATGATGGGGGAACATGGTCACAAGACGGTTCATGATTTTATCAAAGCTGTTCTTGGGTTGCTGTGATGTTGTATTCACAGGTTGGCTTGTAAGAGGCTGAATATCAGCAGAGGTTGTATATTCAGGTAGTAAAGGTTTTGCTGATCTATTACTTATTGGTAACCAGGCAGACTGATGTTTTGCCAAAGACGTGTCATGTTGAATTTGGTTTGCAGAAGACATGTTTTGAAAACTAGGTGTCACAGGTAGAGCTTTAGGCTTTACTTTAGCAGTTCCTTGGGCTGCTTGCATTAGAGAAGGTAGAGGTTTGTGCGTTGTACCAGCTTGTGGAATGGATGGAGTCTCACTTGTAGAAGGGAAAGATGCTATAATAGCAGGATCAACAAAGCTTCCATTCTTCAGTATTATCTGAAATAAATGGCAACAAGATCAAAATTTTTTTTTCTGTATACTATGTTGTTTTCTTTCCAAACTCAGTTGCTTAAGTGGTACATTACTTTATCCACAAGCAGATAGTCAAACACATATTTGGATGCATCACCCAAGATACTTGCTTCCACTTGCAAACATGATTTATGTCATTTAGCTCCCTTTACTGTTGCTGAAACTCATTCAGTCTTTTGATATTTCCAGGCTTTTTAAATGTCCTCTGTGACTTCCTAGGCACTGCCCCACATAATAAATTCTAACTCGCCCTGAACTCTACTACTTATATCCTGCCTCGATTTGTGCTCACTCTCTGGTGCCGCAATTTCAAAATTCTTGTCCCATCTTCAAATCCCTACAGGGCATCATTTCATCCTTGCCACTACAACTTCTCTTAGATTCCTTCATTCCTGGCCACATTCTTTATTCTAACTTGTAGGAGGTGCATTGGCCTAGTGGTACTTTTACTTGATTATGAACCCAGAAACTCAGCTAATGTTCTGGGGACCTAGTTTCAAATCCCGCCACAGCAGACGGTGGAATTTGAATTCAAAACAAAAAAGATCTGGAATTATGAATCTACTGGTGACTATGAAACCATTATCAATTATCAGAAAAACTCATATGGTTCACTAATCTCCTTTTAGGGAACAAAATCTGCTGTCCTTATCTGATCTAGTCTACATGTGACTCTATGGTTTTGTTTGATCAATGTTCAATTCTATCTAATTTGAATTACCTGAAGTATAATTGAAGTCTGATTTAAGCTCTTTGACAGAATGCATCTGTATGGTTTCAAAAATGTAAGCTTGTGTGGAAAAAAGATTTATTTAAATACTTACATTAGAATTTGGCCATGCTGGAAGGCTTGGAATATTCACCATTGGAAGGCTGTTTAGCTGTGTTCCATCTTTCACCAGAGTCATCTGATTATGAAAGAGTATCTGTAAAATTTGAATACTTTGTTTTATTGCTCAAGCTTGAGTTTTCAAACCCTTTTTTGCAAAACATGCTGCTGACAAACACCATAAACACATCCAGAAAATGTGTGGTCTCAGGTCAGTGCAGCATGTCGAGAGAATGTGAACATTATTTGGTACCCAAATGAAAGAAGCACATAAAGACAGCTGACTCCAGAATCATCCCATCTTTGATATTAGGCTGTAAGACTTAGAAGCAAAATTAGACCACTCGGCCATTAAGTTATTCAATGTGTCAGGTAATCTATAGAATTTTAGATAGATTTTTTTAACATTGTCTTTCTCCACAACAAAGACAAAACTTAAAAGTTAAAGTTAGTAAAATGGGCACTGCTCCAATTCATAAGGTGAGGAGTGATTTAGCAAAAGTGGACTGGAAACTACTACTTCAAGATAAATAAGTATCAGAACACTGTGGTTGCCCCCTCAGCAACAAATATACCATGTTGCATACTGTTGAGGGGGCGACCTACTAGTGGTAAGCCAGGCTGACCAGATCTCCAGCACTGAATCCATTTCTGTGCCTCAGAAGGGAAGGTGGAAGAGCAGGAGAGCAATAGTAATTGGGGACGCGATGGTTAGAGGGACAGATAGGAGGTTCTGTGGCAGCAAAAGAAACTCATGGTTGGTACGTTGCCTCCCAGGTGCAAGAGTCCATGATGTCTCGGACCGTTTTTCAGGACCCTTAAGGGGGAAGGGGATCAGTCGCAGGTCGTGGCGCACATTGGTACCAACAATGTAGGTAGGAGAAGGGATGGGGATCTAAAACAGGAATTTAGGGAGCTAGGATGGAAACTGAGCCAGGACAAAGCAGGTTGTCATCTCTGGTTTGTTGCCGGTGCCACGTGCTAGTGGATTGAGGAATAGGGAGAGAGTGCAGATTAACATGTGGCTGCAAGAACGGTGTAGGAGAGAGGACTTCATTTACATGGATAATTGAAGCACCTTCTGGGGAAGGTGGGACCTGTACAAACAGGACGGTTTGCACCTGAACCAGAGGGGTAGCAATATCCTGGGAGGGAAATTTGCTACAGCTCTTCGGGGGAGGGGGGTTTAAACTAATTTGTCAGGGGGATGAGAAAATGAGCTGTAGTCCAATACTGTGTGTCCTTGATAGGTATGTCCCTGGCAGGCAAGGAGGGAGGAAATGGCCGAGTGAGGGAACCATAGTTCACAAAGGAGGTTGAATGTCTTGTCAAGAGGAAAAAGGAAGTGAATGTAAGAATGAAAAAACAAGGTTCAGTTGGATCGCTTGAGGGTTACAAGGTAGCTAGGAATGAGTTTAAAAAAGGGCTTAGGTGAGCTAGGAGGGGGCTTGAGAAGTCCTTGGTGGGTCAGATAAAGGAAAACACCAAGGCTTTTCACTCTTATGTGAGAAATAAATGAATAACCAGGGTGATGTTAGGGCCAGTCAAGGATAGTAGTGGGAACTTGTGCATGGAGTCAGAAGAGGTAGGTGAGGTGTTGAAAGAATACTTTTCTTCAGTGTTCACTAAGGAGAGGGGCCATGTTTTTGGGGATGAGATGTGACACAGGCTGATAGGATGGAGGAGGTAGATGTTCTAAGGGAAAACGTATTAGCAATTTTGAAAAACCTGAGGGTCGATAAGTCCCCTGAGCCAGATGGAACACATCCTAGGTTACTTTGGGAGGCAAGAGATGAGATTGTGGAGAGTTTAACTTTGATCTTTGGATCCTCACTATCAACGGGGATTGTGCCAGAGGACTGGAGAGTGGTGAATGTTGTTCATCTGTTCAAGGAAAGAAATAGGAAAGACCTTGATAATTATAGGCCAGTTAGTCTTACTTCGGTGGTCGGTAAGTTAAATGAAAAGGATCCGAGAGATAGGATTTATGACCATTTGGAAAGGTACAGCTTAATCCAGAATAGTTAGCACGGTTTCATGAGGGGTAAGTCCTGCCTCACAAATTTGATTGAATTCTTTGAGGAGTTAAGTAAGTGTGTAGATGAAGGTAGAACAGTTGATGTCGTATACATGGATTTTAGTAAGGCATTTAATAAAGTTCCCCATGGTATGCTCATGAAGAAAGTGAGGAGGTGTGGGATAGAAGGAAATTTGGCCAATTGGATAAGTAACTGGCTGTCTCAGAGGACAGAGGGTAATGATGGAGGGAAAATTTTCAGACTGGAGGCCAGTTGCCAGCGGTGTACCACAGGGATCAGTGCGGGGTCCTCTGCTACTTGTGATTTTTATCAATGACTTGGAAGAGGGGGCTGAAGGGTGGGTCAGTAAATTTGCTGATGACACCAAGATTGGTGGAGTAGTGGATGAGGTGGAGGGCTTTTGTAGGCTGCAAAGCGACATTGATAGGATGCAGAGCTGAGCAGAAAAGTGGCAGATGGAGTTTAACCCTGATAGGTGCGAGGTGATTCATTTTGTTAAAACAAACTTGAATGCGGATTACAGGGTCAACGGCAGGGTTCTGAGGAATGTGGAGGAACAGAGAGATCTTGGGGTTCATATCCACAGATCTCAGAAGGTTGCCACTCAAGTGGATAGAGCCGTGAAGAAGCATTTATTAACAGGGGGTTTGAGTTTAAGAGCCATGGGGTTATGCTGCAACTATACCAGACCTTGGTGAGACCACGTTTGGAATATTGCGTGCAGTTCTGGTCACCTCATTGTAAGAAGGATGTGGAAGCATTGGACAGAGTGCAGAGGAGATTTACAAGGAGGCTATCTGGTTTGGAGGATAGGTCTTATGAGGAAAGGTTGAGGGAGCTGGGGCTTTTCTCTTTGGAGTGGAGGAGGATGAGAGGCAACTTAGAGGTTTATAAGATGATGAGGGGATAGATAGTCTCTGCACATCCACTCTATCTCCTCGGGTGGATGGTAGTTGTTACTAGAGTGCATAATGATAAGATTCATGGTAGGAGATATAGGTGGGATATCCGAGATAGATTCTTCACTCAGAGAGTAGTTGGGATGTGGAATGCACTGCCTGCTGTGATAGACACTTTAAGAACTTTCAAGCGGGTATTGGATAGGCACATGGAGCATACCAGAGTGGCTCACCTTGATCTTGGTTTTGGACTTAGCTCGGCACAACAGAGGGCCTGTACTGTGCTGTACTGTTCTATGTTCTAACAGTGGGAAGTAATCAAGGGGTGGAGGGGTGGGGGGAGGATTCAAAAAATTGGGAGAAAACATGTTCCTGCAAAAAAAAGGGTGGAGTGGCTAAATCTAGGGCCCCCTATATGTCAAGGTGCTGGTTGAGGAGCTCACAGGATAAGTTTTCTTTTTATGCTTTATGTCAGACAGTGAACGAAATGCCAAGAGGACAAGAGAAAGGAGGGTTGAAATCAAAAGGGAAATCAGAAAAGCAAAGAAAGGGCATGAAAGAATACTGACAAGCAAAATCAAGGAGAACCCAAAGATGTTTCATCAATACATTGAGAAAGGAAAACTAAACAAAGAGCAGGGCCAAAGTCCATAAAAGTTACTGATGTATGGTGATAAAGAATATGGTTCTTAATCCTTTGTGAGAGGGACAATACAGACATTGTAACTGGGGACAAATATGAAGGATTGGATGTGATAAACATGGAGATAGGGGAAATATCAAGTGGATTAGCATCCTTGAATCATAGAATCCCTTCAATGCAGATGGAGGCCATTCAACCCATCAAATCTGCACTGGCTCTCTGACAGAGCATTTTACCCACACCCACCTCCCTTGCTCCATTCCCTTAACTCCATGCATTGGTCCACTAATCCCCCTAACCTACACATCTTGAGACACTAAGGGGCAATTTAGCATGACCTAACCTGCACATCTTTAGACTGTGGAAGGAAATCAGAGCACTCAGAGGAAACCCACACAGACATGGGGAGAACATGCAGACTCCACACAGACAATGACCCAAGGCCAGAACTGAACCCGAGTGTCTGGTGCTGTGAGGCAGCAGTGCTAACTGGATAAATCATCAGTGGATAAATCACCAGGGCCAGATAAAATGTATCCCAAGTTCTTAAAGAAACCAGGGAGGAAACTGTACAGGTTATGGCCATCATTTTCCGATCCTCATTAGATATAGGTGAGGTGATGAACGATTGCTAATGTTGTACTTTATTTAAACAGGGAGCAAGGGGTAGATTGAATAATTGCACACCAGTCCACTTGACCTCGGTAGTGGCAAAAATACTGGAATCAATTCTGAGATTCTGGATAAACCGTCATTTAGAAGGCACAGATTAATCAAGGGTCATCAACATGGATTGGTTAAGAGAAGGTTGTGTCTGACTAATTTGATTACTTTCTTGAAGAGGTAACAGGGAGAATTGATGAGGATAGTGCAGTTGATGTTGTCTGCATGGATTTTAGCAAGGCTTTTACTGGTTAAAAAAATAAAAGCCCATGGAATCCATGGGTGTAGCACTCTAGATACAAAATTGGGTCAGTGGCAGGAAACAAACGGTAATGTTTTTGTGACTGGACAGTCTTTTCCAGTAGGCTTCTGCAGCTCAGCACTAGGTCCCCTGATTTTTATAGTACATATTAAATGATTTGGACTTAATCCGAAGGGGAACATCTTGAAGTTTGCAGATTACAAAAATTGGCTGTGAAATAGATAGCAAGGAGGACGATCTTAATAGATTGGTAAGAACATAGAATGGTAAGGTGGGCAGAAAAATAGCAATTAGAATTTAACACAGAGAAATATGAGGTTATGTATTTAGGGAGGTCAAACAAAGCAAAGGATTACACAATAAAGGGGATACCGAGAGATGTAGAGGAAGTAGGAACCTTCGAGCGAATGTCCACAGATCCCTGAAGGTAGTAGGACAAGGTTAAGAAAGCATTTGCAATCCTATTTATTAGGCATAAAATATAAAAGCAGGGAGGTTTTGCTGGAACTACATAAAACATTTGTTAGGCCACAACTTGAGTACTGTGGGCAGATCTGGTCACTTTAGTGCAATTATATCCTTTCTATTAGAGAGAGGGTACAGAGGAGATTTAAGAGGATGTTTCCAGGACTGGAAAATTGCAGCTGAGGAAAGGATGGGTAGGCTGGGCTGTTCTCCTTGGAACAGAGGCAGCAGATGAGAATTGATCGAGATGCCCAAAATTGAGAGACATATGGGAATCATCTATTTATTTAGCAGAGAGCTCAGTGACAAGATTTAAAGTGATTGCTAGATAGATTACAGTGGAGATGAAGAAAAGAATTTTCACCCTGAGGTGGTAGAGGTCTGGAACTCTGCCTGAAAGGGTAGTTGGGGCAGAAACCAAATACTGGAAAGTTGAATTTAGGCTGGGTGCTTTTTTTTTGGTTGCAGCAGCCACGATAGATGCTGTTAACTTTCCACAATGCTAAACCCAGTAAACATTCTTTTTCAATTAGCTATTTTGTTTTGGCAATGGTGTTGATGAAGGTAGCAGTACACCCTGGAACAGAAGGCAATTGCCACACAATTGTGCCAAATCCAAAACAAACTCACCTCAGTTTGACGGATTTGCTGCTTGATTGCAGATAGAAAAGACTCCCAAGATGAAATTGAGCTCTGCAGTTGTGGCATGGCTGAGATGGAGCTGCTGCATAAAGACAGACTATTCAGATATCAGAAGATCTTTCTTAGAAATGCAAGCACTGTTGCTTTAACACTTACACTGATACGGGTCTTGTCAGGCCTTTCCTTCAAGCTCATTATTTGTGTGCACATCTTTGTCATATTTTGGGAATATGTTTCTCACTGGAAAGAATTATACTTTGATCCCTGCATATATTAATTTCATGATGTAGTTATTTATGGCAGAGCTGAATTTATAACCCACTCTTAATTGCCTGTGAAGAGCCCTCTTTGCAAAGCATTTTTAAATCCAAATGATTTACTAGTCTAACTCAGGGGGTGTTAAGTCATACCCAGATTAAGACATGAATGATTGTGGTGAATAATAATGAGGTGTTTGGAAAAAAAATATACAAAAACATGGTCATATACAAACAAAAGTTGTCATTGTCTTCTGATGTGAGTCGACAAGTTACCAAATTTAGTGATTTTAATTTTCATTTTGTGTTACCAGAATGGAATTTAAACTCTCCACCACTGAGCTCCCAGTACCACTGCCAGCGAGCTAATGTGCCCTTGAAACTGGCACATGTTAGACAAGGTCAAGATGAGGGTCAAATGTAGTAAGGACACAAAAATAACTACGTGGAGTTGCAAAACAGGGCAAGAACAGGGAGTGCAAATGGATCAAATTTGATTATACCAAAAAGAGTACACGGCTAATGAATTTGGAAGAGATAGCCTAGAAATTAATAAATGGGCTTAATAAAATACTTAAATGGACAGGACAATGGTAGATAAAACGGAATGGATACAAGATTGGATGTGCTGCACAGCAAAGCACAAGGCAAGAGATCTAGGAGTTTTAACAGAATCAACATGCTCAACTAGTGCAGAAGAAGTGTCATTTCCACATTCAAGGTCAACATCTATTAAACAAATAGACCTCTGAAATGTCCTGCACATTTCCCACATTTCTGCTCTCATCCCTGCCCCGGAGAACCACATTAACACTCTCTTGTCCTCACCTCCCACCCCACTGGCCTCTGTATTCAACGTCTTTTCTGGCCAATTCTGTTACCTCCAGCGTGATGCTATCTTTCAGTTGGGACCATTCCATCGTGATCCATTGCTCAGTCACCCCCAAGACACCACTTTTCCATGAAAATACAGGAGATGGCAGACCTGCCCTTTTGCTTCCTCTCTCATCATCCAAGGCCTCAAACATTCCTCCCAGGTGAAGCTGTGATTTAAGAATGCTTTTTCAATCTAGTTTACTGCATTCCTTGCCCACAGTGTGGTCTCCTCTACACTGCCAAGACTAAGCACACATTGTTTCATGTAATACTGTGCAAGGTTACTAATTAACCCTGCCTCATTGCACAATGACCTACAAGGAGTCAAGGGTTATAGCTGACAGACAGGAAAGTGGAGTCAAGGTCACAATCAGATCAGCCATGTCACCGAATGGTGGAGCAGAATTAAAGGGCTGAACAGCATACTCCTACTTTTATTTCTTATTCATGAGTTTGTTGTTCATCATACTGAATTTATAAATTATCTAACATGCATTCTATGAACTAATCCTGTATACTGTTACAAATCTGATTAGGCCAATCTATGTGAAGATTAAAGACATCCATGATTACCATATTACCCTTCTTACAATGCACTTCTAATTTCTTGATTTATACTCTGCTCTTCACTATGCTGTTAACAGGCTTATAAACAACTTCTTCCAGTGTTTGTTGCCCTTTTTTCTTTTAATTGGTAACTTCTGGTAATTTGAATTGGCTTTTTTTTAAATTAGAAGTAAAGTCCAATCATGAGCTGGTCCCCACATGAGGGACAAACAAGATCCAAGCTGACAAGACAAGAGCTTACGTTCCAACTTGGGCTCAAGATCCAAACTGACAGGATGGGGCATTGCACCCCCTCCCGGGCTTGATCTAATGCTTCATCTTAGCCAAAATGCCAAGATGGCTTTGAAAAATTGCATCAAGTAAAGCCTCAGTTTAACCCTATTGACTACCTGGAGCCTTTACTCCACCCCAGCCAGGGCAAACCACAATCGCAGGTGTCAGCACACACCGCCAGTGCAATAGGCTAGCCTCGTCCCTGCCTTATCATGATTTCACCCCTGCCAGGTATTCTACATTTTGATTTTCTGAACTAAGCTCCTTTCTCATTACTGCCTTTAGCCCATCTTTGATTATCATGGTGACCCCTCTTTTCCCATTTTTTTTTTTAACCTCTTCTAAATGTAAAAATCTTGCAATATTTAATCAGTCTTGATGAGCAAAAAACAGTTTTGACAGTTTGGTTCTTTTTTCAGCAACACTAAACTCTGTGCTGCCAAGTGAATACTTGAATAATTATTTCCCAAAACTGGTCACTTTGCAACCAAATCTCTGTATTGGCTAATTAATCAAAACCATTTATTTCTATCCGTGATATTCATTCACTTTTTGATTGTGAATTATTTTTTAAATTATAAGTAGGATAAATTAAGTATTTGTTTAAAGTGCAGCCCAAGTGCCCCTCCTTGTTGCTGTGACATCACATTGCAAGGTGAAAATCCAGTATTTGTTTAACAACCGAATGCCAGAGTAATTGGGGAACTTGAGGATTTTGTTTGCCTGGATAAAGAGAAATGGTCTAAAAGGCCTTCCTTACCGCTAATTAACTTGTGCGAAACTGGCACCAGGTGGCAGGGGTAGCCCCTAACCAGAGCACTATAGATCAGACTACACCAGTCTCACCTGGCAGCAGCAGCTTTCATTTTATCCAGAAAACCTTTTGCATCTTCAGCTGCTCTGTAATGGAAAAACAACTGTGTATTCCGCCAGCTTTCCAGTGCAGACACCTAAGCAAAGATGAGGGAGAGATAATATAATTAATATAAATGAGGGGTCAAAAACTGTAGAAGTGTAACAGGTACTGCTTCAATTGAATAAAGATTTCAGTTGCCTTTAAGAACAAAACACCAACTTCCATAAAAGAATAATAAGACAAACTTCAAAACTATGTTCAAGATGTGGTCAAATTATTTTCAGGTTCTTGCTAATTAAAGATCATCCTTTGTTCCCAACTTCAATAATAACGTCTGAATGAAACTAGGTCCTGTGAGGATTGCCAACATTTGTTGAGATTGAACAAAAGAACTGTAATGTTTGAACTGAAGATCTATATTGGCTCCTCCGATAACTTAATGGACAAATACAATATGGAGCAGGTTTGAACTCTGGAGATCAAGGCGAACCTGGTTCAGACTCTGATTTATTGTGAGTTAAGTACATTGAGGGCACTGCAACTAATTTTGCTGAAAATGGAGATTGTTGGGGAAAGCAGCAAATCAGTTCTTCACATAGAAATATTCCTGGCTGAAAGACAGGGTAGAGAGGACTGGGTTCATAACGTTAAATGAGAAAAGGCGGCAATGGTATGGGAAGAGAGAAAGATCCCACTGGGCAAACTGCAATTCTTAAATTATTAAACCATAGAAAATAGAAAATTTACAGCTCAGAAACAGGCCTTTTGGCCCTTCTTGTCTGTGCTGAACCATTTTTTGCCTGGTCCCACTGACCTGCACTTGGACCATAGCCCTCCACACCCCTCTCATCCATGAACCTGTCCAAGTTTTTCTTAAATGTTAAGTGACCCCGCATTTACCACTTTATCCGGCAGCTCATTCCACACTCCCACCACTCTCTGCGTGAAGAAGCTCCCCCTAATATTCCCTTTAAACTTTTCTCTTTTCACCCTTAACCCATGCCCTCTGGTTTTTTTTCTCCCCTAGCCTCAGTGGAAAAAGCCTGCTTGCATTCACTCTATCTATACCCATCAAAATCTTATACACCTCTATCAAATCTCCCCTCGTTCTTCTACGCTCCAGGGAATAAAGTCCTAACCTATTCAATCTCTCTCTGTAACTTAGCTTCTTAAGTCCCGGCAACATCCTCGTGAACCTTCTCTGCACTCCTTCAATCTTATTTACATCCTTCCTGTAACTAGGTGACCAGAACTGTACACAATACTCTAAATTCAGCCTCACCAATGCCTTATATAACCTTACCATAACACTCCAACTTTTATACTCAATACTCTGATTTATAAAGGCCAGTGTACAAAAAGCACATTTTATGACCCTATCCACCTGTGACGTCACTTTTAGGGAATTCTGTACCTGTATTCCCAGGTCTCTCTGTTCAACTACACTCTTCAGAGTCCTACCATTTACCCTGTACCTTCTACTTTTGTTTATCCTTCCAAAGTGCAATACCTCAAATTTGTCTGCGTTAAATTCCATTGCTGAACTGCAGGCAAAGTAAAATTGCCATAGTCCTAGATAACCACAGGCTGCTCGCCCCTTTGAGGGGGGGAGAGCCAACTGGTGGTGATTTTAATCTGAGGATCACCACACTTCAGGCGAAGGGCAAGGTTGAGAAGGCAGGGCCTTCATGCTGAACAGCAAGCAGGTGGAAGTGCTACTCAGGCACTGCTGTGTCCTCTTTTCAAGACATGGTACAAATTTAGTTATCAAGGAAGGTTGAAAGGCTGAATGAATACTGCTGAAAGTCAAATGAATCTGGCTTCAAGTGCAGTGGTTAGTCAGTTAAGCTGCTCATTTGTCCTCATCTACCTCTCCCACATGAATGGGTTGTTGAAGTCCACTGTCCAGACTTGCACTAGGAAACAGTACCAGTGGGTTCCTGGGGCTGTGCAGGCACAAATCACTGGCTTCAGCAGAGGAGTAAAAACCAGATAAAATTGAAAATTATCTTTAAATCTCTACCTCTGCATCATTGGCTCTTTTCTTAGTATCTTGGTATACATCTTCACTCTTCTTAATGGCATCTTCCAGTTTTTTCTTTTCCCTCAATGACTGATTACTAAGGATTCAGCAAATATAATCATGGTTTTTAAGTGACAAACGAAAGTTCAAGCATTTTCTATTAGAACTTATTTTTATATACATGTTGGGTAACAAAACACACATTTCAATAAATTTTTGTTAGAAGTCCAAAAATAGGCTTGCCTCATTTCCTTAAATTCTTGAGACCGCTTTTCATAAAGTTGTTCATTTGCCTGAATATGCTCAGTGTGCCTTCAGGAGAAATAAGGAAAAGGACATTATAAGTTTAAGAAAAACATCAGGCTTGTTCCAATAGCAGCATAGGACACAAATTAGTTTCTCCCTCACGAGTTTTGGGTCATGAAGCGGACCACTTCTAAGCGGCACCAAATAAGTGGCCGACCAGACAGAAGTCTGTTAATCAAAGAAAGACAAGTGCTGAAAGAGTGTAAAAACGGGAGAGAATCATGTCCATTTTTTGGGCAGGCTCCCAGATGCAATCGTTTGGCACTTAAAAAAAGAGGTAAAATGCAATTTTCATCAGTAGGGAGAGTGAGTGGAGCCTATTCATGCTAGGAGGTCGGTTGCTGAGCTGCAAGGATGCCATTGTGTAGGTAGCCCGATCTGCCAGTGGCACTGTGTAGAAGATCTGTCACTCCCCCACTGGGCATCACATACATTCCTCCTCCTCTTCCACACCACCCCGCCACCCCCGCCCCCCCCCCCCCCCAAACCAGACAAAAAACTTGGCGCAAATCCAATTTTTTTGTCTCTCGCATGATCTTACAAGCTCGTCATGCTGATCAACCAGTGTAGCAAACCAGTAAGATCGCTTCCATAGTGATCTGAACATCTGCATCAAGTCTAAACCTCCTCTGGATTTTCCTGCCATTGACTGCTGAACAGACCAAGGGATAAATTTTCCCATTCCACCCACCGTGGGAATCTTTTGGGTCGGGGCAGACCATGCAAAGGTCCACTAACCTTGGGCGGAATTTTCCGGTTTTGGGGCGTATGCGGCTGGAAAATAAAGTTTGTTAGTCACAAGTAAGGCTTATATTAATACTGCAATTAAGTTACTGTGAAATACCCTTAGTTGTTCCACTTTGGCACCTAGAACATAGAACATAGAACATTACAGCGCAGAACAGGCCCTTCGGCCCATGATGTTGCGCCGACCAGTTAAAAAACAATGACCCTCTAACCTAAACCAATCCCTTTCCATCCATAAACCTGTTCAGATCAATGTAACTAACCAGCACGTCTTTCAAATTGTTGGAGGGAACTGGAACACCTGGGAGGACATCCACACAGACAGTGACCCAAGCTGGGAATCGAACCTGGGCCCCTGACGCTGTGAGGCAGCAGTGCTAACCACTGTGCCACCCCAAGTCTCCGTATATAAATCTCATCTCATTACATCATTATTATAGGAATTCTGCAATTCTTTTTTCAGCTGGCTGAACCTGCTGGAACTAAAACAGTTCTGTGAAGGATGCTCACCGAACTCTTTCTGGGTTCTGGCAATCACGTGGACTGACATTCATTTCTGCAGTTCCTTTTGTCATTCATAGTTGTAAAAACTCCTCTTCTAATCTTATTGTGAGCTTATTTGTGTGTGCGCAAGAAGGTGCAATTGTTTCCCTGGGCTCAATGTATGAATAAACTATACTTCTGATGTGACCCTAAATGAAGTTTACTGCAAGTTACTTTAAAGATGGACCACGCAGAAGGTTTGGGGGAAACATGCCACAACTGCTTTCAAAATTAACACAACCTTGGTTTATGGTGAGAAAATAAGGGAGTTCAGATTTGCCTCTCCCCTGTCCATAACATTATTATTTCAAAGGCCTACGGAAAATAATTCCATCTTCCTCTTTAAGATCTTCTATTTATATCTTTACTTTTAATGATGTCTTGTGAGGCATTTTGAAGAGCTGACAAAGATAATTGCTGAGGGAAGAGCTGTGGATGTAGTTTATGTGGACTTAAGTAAGGTGTTTGACATAGTCCCACATAGCCGACTGGTACCAAAACTAAAATCACATGAGATTCGGGGTGGACTGGCTAGATGGATACAGAACTGACTTGGTTACAGAAGGCACAGAGTAGCTGTGGAAGAGTTTTTCAGAATGGAAGTCGGTAGCTAGTGGTGTTCTACAGGTATCAGTGGTGAACCTCTTGTTTGTGATACATGTAAATGAACTGGAAGAAAATGTGGGTGGTCTGATTAGTAAGTTTACAGATTGATGGAGTTACTGATAGTGCCAGGGATTGTCAGAGGATACAATAGCATAAATATAGATTGGAAACTTGGGCACAGAAATGGCAGATAGAATTTTACCTGGACAAACGCGAGGTGATACATTTTGGAGAATCAAATTTAGGTGCATATTGTACTGTAAATGGCAGAAATTTTAGGAACATTAACATCCAGAGGGATCTGGGCAAGTAGGTCTATAGTTTCCTAAAATGGTAACGCAGGTGGCCAAGGTGATTAAGGCGGCATCTGGCACGCTTGCCTTCATCAGCTGGGGTATTGAGTGCAAGAGTTGGGAAATTATGTTGCAGCCATATAAAACCTTGATTAGGCTGCATTTGGAGTATTGCATGCTGTTCTGGTCACCACATTACCAGAAGGACATGGAAGCTTTGGAGAGAGTGCAAAGAACGTTAATCAGGGTGTTGCCTGGTCTCAAGGGTGTTGACTATGAGAAGAGGTTTAATAAATTAGGATTGTTTTCACTGGAAAAATGGAGGTTGAGGGGAGACCTGATAGAGATCTACAAAATTATGAGAGGCATAGACAGGGTAGATAATCAGAGGCATTTTCCAAGGGTAGAAGTGTCAGTTACAAGGGTGCACAGTTCAAGGTAAGAGGGGGAAAGATTAAGGGAGATGTGCGGGAGAAGTTTGTCATGTGGAAAGTGGTAGGTGCCTGCAACTTGCTGCCACAGGAGGTGGTGGAAGCAGACACACCAACAACATTTAAGAGGCATCTAGATGGGTACATAAATAAGGGGGAATAGAGGGATAAGGACCGAGTAAGGGCAGAAAATTTTGTTTAGTTCAGTTAGGGAATCATGATTGGCACAGGATTGGAGGTCAGAAGGGCTGTTCCTGTGCTGTACTTTTCTTTGTGGCAATCAAGCATTATTCAGATTTCCGAGGCTTAATCATTACAGATAAAAAGAATGTCTTGAAACAACAAAGGACACTCAGTCCAACAATTCTGTTCATTGCACTTAATGCAATTCAATATAATTTCGCTCGGCTCCACAAAGAGATCTAATTGACCCTCGAAATACTGTAATATCCATTGTAATAACTTTCTCTGAAAAATTCTTCAAATGTGTTACTCTTTCCATTAAGACCTTCTGCCCGACTATCAATCTTAGATTTAATTTTTAAACTTATTTCTGATGAGACTAGAACGTTTCACTTTAGTGAATAATTTGCTTGAAGCAACTTTGTAATTCATTTCAATCGTTTTGAAGATTTTTTATTAGATCTAAATGCTTGTGTGGAAGACTAAATGGGTTATCCTCATCTAGAAAGTTTGAAAGCTACAAAATGAAGGGCTCTTCCCTCTTAATGCTGGGAGAGAATACCAGTTTCAATCAAATGCGCAATTTGTTCATGCAGGTACGGATAAATCAGCTAACTTCATTATGCCACAAATTGACATAATGCTGGCAATTATTCTCACAATGTAAATATTGGATCCAGATTACTTACATTTGATTCAGATCAGCAAGAGATTTAACTTTTGATTTGAGTATCTTTAAGTTTTCATTGTTTTCTCGCTTTTCTTGTTGACTCTTCTTGATTTCACTCTCCAAGTCTTGGCGTAGCAAGTCAAGCTCAGATTTTAGCAACTGTGGAGAGATTTTATAAATGAACACATTTCCAAAATGCTTTGACTACCAAGTGCTTTAAATTGACACGTGACACATAACAGTTCAATCTATGGGCAAAACTTTTATACTTTGCTATTTGACTCCTCATGGTGCTGCACACAAGGGTAGACTTTAACCACTATGTGAGTGTAACATGGGTGACAACAAATTTACAGCTCACTTTTAATTGCTTAGCCATTTTTAAATTTCTGCTGACTTTAATAGTAACAAAAATTGGGAGACATAAAAGCAGGTTGCTTTATATGATCATGTTTAAAAGCTACCTCAGGGAATCAAGATCTATAGCCAGGCTTGAGGTAAATAATGTCAAAGGCAGAGGGATATTTTCAGCCCAGTCTGCAGATATAATTCAGACCCCAATATTCAAATGACCCATGATCACTTCTGATGCAATTTTGGGCAGCATGGTGGCACTGCTACCTTGCAGCACCAGGGATCTGGGTTTGATTCCTGGCTGGGTCACTGTCTGTGTGGAGTCTGCATGTTCTTCCCATGTTTGCATGGGTTTCCTTCCACAGTTCGAAAGATGTGCTGATTGGGTGCATTGGCCATGCTAAATTCACCCTCAGTGTATCCGAACAGGCTCTGGAATGTGGCAGCTTGGGGATTTTCACAGTAATTTCAATGCAGTGTTAATATCAGCATTGTGACACTAACAAATAAACTTGAAAACTTATTTTAAGCTAAAATTGAACCTAAAAGAAAGGACAATTTAAAAAACAGAAATAAAACTCATTAGTCTCATTTCTATTTCCTAAATTCAGCACAGGTCAAGGAGCTGAGATGCAAAACTGAGGCATCATGATGATACAGCAGGCAGGAAGCAGCAACTTTGTTTACTGTGAGAAGTTTACAGAGTTTCCAGCATAGATTTGCTAATGATGTGACTGCAGATCTGACTTTTAATCTCCAAATTCTACGTGGAAAAATTCTGCAAGTACCTCATTTTTTTCTGTGAATTCGGACATCTTTTCTTCAAGTGCAGTAATTTCATTTTTGCTGCGAACTACAAGCTGATTGTACTTTTCTTCTGCTTCTTGCAACTGTTTCTGCAGCACGTTATACTCTTTTTCAATCCGCAAAATATCACCCTATTGATGACACCAAGCAACAAAGTATTAGATCTATTATCAAGATTATTTAACAGTTCACAGGGTATATTATTGGAATCTTGCAACTTGTAGTTACACTCACCTCAAGCTCAAGAGATCATGGTTTCAGTTAAGCCTTACCCAGAGACTTGAGCTATCATCCAGGCTAATACTTCAGTGTGGTACTGAGGCAGTGCTACTGTCAGAGAGTTTGCCTTTAGATGATGCATTAAACCAATAAACGGAATGTAGATTTCAGACCACAATCAGATCAGGCAAGATCGCACTGAATCATAGAATCCCTACAGTACAGGAGGACGACATTCGGTCCATTGAGTCTGTACCAACCACAATCCCACCCAGGCTCTATTCCCGTAACTCCACATATTTACCCTGCTAATCCCCCTGACACTCGGATCAATTTTAGCATGGCCAATCAACCTAATCTGCACATCTTTGGACTGAATGGTGGAGCAGGTTCAAGGGGTTGAATGGCCTATCCCTGCTTCTAATTCATACGCTCATTTAGACCGAAAGAAAAATCTCTTACAGCCATTTGAAAAGCAGGGTTTTTCCCTCAACTAACACCAACAAAACAGGTTATCTAGGCCTTTGTCACATTGCTATTTCTGAGATCACGTTCATCTGCAAATTGGCCATGATCAGAAGCTTTTGGAATTGTCCAAATCTGTGAAAAGAAACTATATAAATGCAAATTTTTCTCATTACTCACCTGTTGATTTTCAAATGGTTGAAAAGGATCAGTATTGATTTTGACATTACATAAAGATTCCTGATGAACCTGCAACAAAATCAGACAAAATAATTTTCAGAAATTGCCAAACTCCATCAAAACCCTATTAGAAAATTTTTCCCTAATTTCCATCCAACCAACGTTGGCTAAAAACGATTAATTTATTTCCTGGGGCTTCAAAACTGTGGAATTCCTGACTTCTCTCAATCTGCAGGATTTTAAAATTCAAGATTTACAACAGCACATCACCATTTCTTGATTTCATTCATGTTTTCTCCTACTCAAGCTCAATGGCATGACCAATGTTGGTTCGGCAATATTTAGAAAGTATAATCTCTGCCTCTGGAAGTGGTGGAACTGGGGTCACTGGATATTTTTAAGGCAGAGGTAAATTGATTCCCTTGCCGATCAAGAATCTTAAGGTTATTGGAGGTAGATGGGAAACTAGAACTCGAACCACAGGCAGATCTGCCATGAACTTATTGTAAAAAGTCTGACAACACCAGGTTTTAGTCCAACCAACTTATTTGATAGTAAACGCTCAAGCTTTCGGGGTTAGTTCCTTCGTCAGGTGAATGGAGAGTTCTGGCCTCAGACAGAGCATATAAAGCACAGACTGTTTAGAGATTACTGATTAGAATGCAAATCCTTACACCTAACCTGCTGTTCAAGACCTGAAGTGGCTGACAATGTGAGTGGAAGGAGCACTGATCACAGGTTACAGAGATGTGTATTGTCTCCAGACAGTACAGTAAGTGAGGTTTTGCAAACCCAGGCAAGTCACAGGGGTTACAGATAGTGCGACATGAACCCAAGATCCCTGTTGAGACCGTCCTCATGTGTGCGGAACTTGGCTATTATTGGACTTCGGAGCAGGCTCAAGAGGCCAAATGGCCTACTTCTGTTCCGCTTTCATATGTATGCATGCATGCATGTATGGCACAGAGACAGGCCACTTGACCCAATAAATCCATATCAGTATTCATGTTGTGCATCAGCCTCAACCTATTCTGTTTCATCTAACACCATCAGCACATCCTTCTTTTCTTTTCTCCATTGTGGTTATCTAGCTTATCCTGAATGCATCAATATAGTTTACTTCAAATATTCCTAATGGTAATAAGTTCCACATTCTAATCACTCTGGGTAAAGGAGTTTCTCTTGAATTTTCTATTAACCCTACCTATTAACTCTATTCCTGTCCATCCTTTAGTTCATGACTTCTTGTTTGTTCTGCTTTCATTTACAAATGGAAATATCTTCTCTATGTGTACTCCATTCTTCTCTATATGTCCTTTCATAATCTTAAAATCCTCCATCAGACTAGCCCTCAGTCTTCTCATTTTTAGAGAAAAGTATTATAGTCTGTGCAGTCTTTCTGATGGATACTGCTGTTATGGTACCATTCTAGTAATTTTTTTTGTCCTTTTCCAGAGACACTATGCCCTGTTCATAATACGAATGCAAAAGTCGCTATGCAAGGTATCTCAAGCGTGGTCTAACCAAAGTTCTATACAAGCTTAACATAACTCTACTGCTTTTCAATTCCATCCTTCTAATCATGAACTCCAGCACTTAAAAAAAATGGCTTTATAAACTTGCAATGCTATTTTTAGTCAATTCAATAAATGTCTGCAGATCCTCTCTATCATTTAGACGTTTTCCAAGTAGCAAATAGCCTCCTTATTCCACTGAGCAAAATATACTGCGTCACTCGTGGTGCTGAAGCAAGAAGCCAGCATCATGAGACATATTGATCTGCATACAGCGTATTAGCTATTAAAAAAGATAAATGTTCTTTTCATTTGGGAAGGTATGTATTTAAACTAAAGATTTCTAATCTTTGCTTATTGCTGATTGCCTTTGCATTTGGAGCCAGTCTTATTTCTCTTCTGTGTACAATGTCCAAAATTTTTTTTTTGTATTAAGGTGACCTGAACTAACCAATGCACTTCAAATAAAGGCTTACCAACTTTCAAGCAGACTTCTGTAGACATCTAGGGGTGAATTACATGAGAAAAATTCGAAGTGTTCAGCTAGCATGAACACAGGCGAGTTTCAGACCTGTTTTTTGGGCAAGTCTTTACTCCCAATCTTATGGATTTAGACATTGAGAAATGGGCTAGGCTGTTTCCAGCCACTAGAGGTGGTGAGGGGGGGAGAGGGGGCTTAATTTGCCCCTCGACTTGCTATAACCGCAGAGGGAGCTACTGTGCATGTGCAAGTCTCTGTAGTTAATAACATGTAAATCACCATTTAAATAAATTTAAATATGTTCAGCCTCTTGCCAGAAGTGGCCGAGAGGCTGATTGTGCCGGATATTCGGTATTGATAAGTTTGCGGGAGCCAAGAAATCAGCTGCATACCTGATTTCTCAGATCTCAGGAGTGATTTTACTGGCTCACCCTGTGCATCGTAGAGCGAGTCAGTAAAATTACGACTAGTTTCTTAACTGTTTTATCATTACCTAGATGATGTAAATTACTGTCACCCTTCCTATTTACTTCATCAAGTACTTAATGAATGATCCAGTCGACATTTTATTTAAGTTGCTATGTTTGTCCAATTGCACTGCTCATTTAACTCCCAGCCACCACCATCTCCCCCTTGCCCCCACCTCCACCAACCTCCTATCAGTCCTCTCACCACACACATTGGTCTCAATAAAGTCAGTGAAGTTGCTATAGCCATGATATGTAATGGCATCTCCCTGTAGATAATAGATAGTCAGGGGGAGATATAATTATAATTAGTAATAGGCCCAATTCTGCCTTTCTCCTGTAAACGTCTAGGAAATGTTGGCTCCAGAATTATAACGAAGTGATCAGTATTTGATTTCTGTTCTATATTATAATCATTTATTTTGGAATACCAAGTTAGAACTCAACAGGGATTTTATCACTATTCCTAAAAATAACGTTTGAAAAAAAAAAGCAACATGATTAAAACCAAAAACAAAATAAAATGCACTGCTTAAAAATTAGGCTTTCTTTCAGAGTAATTATCTTATTGGCCCTGGATCTGGTATAGAAATGGGATGTTTATTTTCTTACCCCTACCCCTCATTTCTCTTTTAATGAACGCTGACTGATGATTTCAGAATAAATAAGATCATTGTTATTTAGGCTGACATATCAATTCCCAACATTCCCTTTTCTCCCAAGTGTTTGTAAGTGGTTGAACCAGAACAGGCACAGTAACCCATGACAAAATCTACAAATGATTCTCCTTACCTGTACTGCAATAGTCCTTAATAATGGACCTCGTTTATTTTCACACTTATTGTTACTTGTATTATGGGACTTCTTGGTGCTTATCTTGTTCGATACACCTTTAGCATCT
The DNA here is from genome assembly GCF_965287045.1 of Carcharhinus amblyrhynchos. NCBI lineage: Eukaryota > Metazoa > Chordata > Chondrichthyes > Carcharhiniformes > Carcharhinidae > Carcharhinus > Carcharhinus amblyrhynchos. The sequence goes on from NC_137338.1 coordinate 31,147,366, forward strand.
TCAGGCTTAAAACTGCTGTGAGGCGTTTCTTCAAGTGCACCCACTACTATTGTATTAGCACTGGTAGATGAAAGTCTCATATTTTCCATTCCATTTGTCATGAGGTTAAGTTCACCATCAGAATTGAGGGAATTAAACTGATAATTGTAATTAGTAATAGGAGGATTTGACAAAGCAAGTATTCCTTGCTGTATATCAGAATGCATAGGACTAGATGATACATCACTATAGAATGTTGGATTGAAAATTGATGAAGATTGAGAGGCACAAGCAACAGCACTTAAGTAACACTCTGCCAATGAATCATTAGTCTTCAACTTATTATCCAATACGCTGCTGTCTGAGTTATGACTACCTAGTATGGATTCATCAGAGTATGGATTAATATTCATATACATATTATCTGTTGAAATATTAATTCCTAGTTCAGTATCGTAATGTAAATGCTGATTAAGATTTTGTGTTTCATTTAGTGAGTTTGTAACTGATGGACACGATAAAGATGATGGATGAAGAGATACAGGTTTAAATTCTTTAGCAGTAGGATTGAGATGAGCGACTGGGCGCAAGTTTGCACTAGAAACTTCATCGGAGTTGTTCTTGGATTCCTCGTTGCCTATGGACGCTGCGTTTTCATTTAAAGGCAAGTTCTTCAACTGTACTGCATGCTTCATCAGTCCTATCAGACTGTTGATCACCACAAACCGTAGTGATTCCATAAGGAACGATTTCAAACCACCTGCATTTCGCACCAACTCTTGAGCCTCTGGTGGGAAGTTTTCAAACTCGCCAACTAACATCGGGTCGTCAATTTCCATTGGACCATGCTCATTCAGAATTTGGGCAAAGTAACTAGGAGAAATGAGAACGGGGGTTTTGGGGGTGGGGAGGGAGAAAAGATGCAGGAAAATAAGCCATCATAGTACTGCTATACATGAAGCATTAATGCTGGTCAAGTGCTATTAGCATAAAGATCTGCTTTACAAATGACAAAAAGCTGAAAATACTGGAACTGCATTAAGTTGCCAAAAAGTAGGGTACTGTTTCAATGGGAATCCATTAGAACCCAGCCCCAACTATTTTAGTTTTGTATTAACTGATCAATTGTGCACTTCTGGTATTTTCTAGTTTGTTTTAGATTTTCAACATTTCATGCTTTCATTCCCCTATTTATTTAGCACTACAATCTAAATACACATCATAACATATCCTATGTTGTTCTCAAATGGAGACTTGTAGGATGCAAACACGATCTAATGTACGAACTTTATAACTTAAAATAGATTAATTGTATTCTTTTTAGGATATACATTAAGAAGTTGAGAAACAAGACCCGGTGCTGCAGTGAAGCAAACCAATGAATATCCTTTTGTATCTAGCATCAATTAAATAGATAATGTTAGAGTATTACATTGACCACTGAATGAGAATTGTTTGCCACTCATTTCAAGTGTTATTAACTATTTATTTTAGATGCTGCAGCCAGTGCTCAATTTGCAGAATTCAAATTACTTTTACAAAAGTAAGCTAGTTTAATGCATTTCTTTGTAATTTTAAAGGTATTCTTTTCCTTATTGCATGGAGTCCTGTTGAGGTATTGTTCCATGTGTATTGAATGCCCTTCACTACCTCACCATGATCATAGACTATAGAATCCTTACAGTTCAGAAGGGGGCCATTTGGCCCATCCAATCTGCAACGAGTCTTAACTAGCTTTACCCTGTAACTACATATTTACCCCACTAATCTTCCTAATCTACACATGTTGGGTCACTAAGGGGCGATTTATCATGGCCACGTAACCTGCACATGTTTGGAGTATGGGAGGAAACCAAAGCACCCAGAGGAAACTCACGCAACATGCGGCCTGATTTTACCATCATATTGCGCCCGTTTTTGGGCGCAAAAACTAGGTGAAACCAGGTGTGAGGTGAGTAGTGTGATCCATGCCAGCTTCCTCGCTGGTTCCCACTTCACCAAGGTATGAAAATGGCCGCTATTGGGACTGCATCCAAAACGGGCAGGACGGCCAATTGCATGCAGTTAAATTGACTTAACGGACTGCATGCCCTACCGTACCAGCACTTCCCCCCTTTAGCATCACGTTCGCCCATCCGGAATCAGTGTGAAATGGACATGCTACACAAAAGTCTGATTCAGACGCTCCATCAGTGAGAGTTAGTGAGGAGGTAAGTGCCAAGCATCCGAGTGAAGGGCGGGTGGTGTGAAATGGTGGGTCCAACAGTGCTCTGCTTAAGATTGGTGGAGGAAGAGGAAAGGTGGGTCCACTGCACTCTGCCTGTGATTAGTGGGGGGGAAGAGACCCGCGAACAATCTGGGTGGTGGGTGAGTGGGGGTATAAAGGGGGTCAGTGGTGTTGTGGGGATGGGAAAATATTTGTGGGGAGCAGGGGAGGCATTATCCGGACCAGGAGCGTGTGATAGGGGAGCAGTGTTCTATAATTTATTTCTGCGCATCTGCAGTTGGAGGCACCAATTGGAGCTGCAGGGTTTTGGCAGCTCACAGGCTTGTGCAGTGTGATTCGGATTCACTGATATTTTTGCAGGCGGAGTGCGCATGGGGGAGCCTTAGAATAGGTCTAAAAGTCGGATCTGAAATACTCCCAGTTTCAAGTCCGCTCAGTATTTGGAATCAAAATGGTAAAGCGAGGCCATAGAAAATGTGTAAACTCCACACAGTCACCGGAATTGAACTGGAGTCTTGGCAAACGAATATGAAACAGATATTTGACAGGGCCAACCTTTGACCCAACATTCGTACTTAAACACGTTACAGCAGATGCTGCTGGAGAACAATCGACATGGGATTAGCCAGAACTTTATAAAGAACTTTTTCACACAAAGCATGAACTCTTTCCTCAAAAAGCTCTGGAAATTGAGTCAACTGAAATTTCTAAGTTACTTATAATAATGCAGAACATACTAATATGGATTTTGGAAACAGGGGGAGATTCTCCCACCCACCGGGTTATTTTCTAGCACTGTGGTGGGAGAGTCTCACATTTGGGCATGCACGGGATTCGTGCATGCGTTCCAGCTGGCACCATCAGGTAAGTACTTTACATCTTATTTAATGTGATTAGCAAGCCCGGGACTGAATTCTCCGGGCCCACTAGCATCTCCCACCCACCAGGAATATTTCACTCCAGTGGGGTTCAGACTAGCTGTCCATTTTTGGGGAACTAGCAGCCTGACATCACTGCAGTGAAGGGGGAGCAATCAGACCCCCCAGGGGGTTGGGCAGCGGTGCCTCCTGGGCATGGGCAGCCTGACAGTGCCAGCCTGTGCCTCCTGGCACTACCCAAGGGACAATGTCCATGCCCAGGGAGCACCACCAGGAAGTGAGCCTATAGGAGAAGAGGGGGTCCTGTTGCCACTCTGCGTGGATGTTACGAGACTTATTCTGCTTGGGGATCAGAAAGGAACAAGAAGGGAAGAGAGCAATCGGGGTGGGGAATCGGGACTGTTTGTGGGGGGTGGAGGGCACTTGCTGGGGTGGGATCTGCCAGAAGAAGGAGGGATTGTCCCTGCTTTTAGAGGGTGAAATATGGGTGCTGGAGAGGCAGCACTGTAGTGGGTCCTGAGCTGGCCTGCAAATGGAGAGCTGACAGTTTGGGGTCATTGCGCATGTGCAGATACCTGCTAATTTTAGTCTCTCCATTGTAAATAGGTCCCACCTCCTGAAATTTAATGATAATCTGCACTGCATAGCATGTGGGAGATTCTAGTGTGAACTTCCACTGAAAAAAAACCAGCATGATTTACTCCAGTTTTTCCACAAATTCAACCCAAAATATCAGCGAACATGATACCATTTCACATTTTGCATTCATCTCGAAATGTATACTTACTCGTATAGACTTTCACGTGTTGGGTCTGGGTTATTGTCTAGGACCCGCTGGTAATGATTGCTGTATAGTTGAGGATCATAAATATCTTCAAACTCCTCAAGCTGACTGCGAAGATATTCTGGTACCATAAAAGGAACTGTAGAGTTCATTTGGGAACTACTGGAGAGAATCACCAGGAAGATCAATGTATCAATCATACTGTCAATCGAATATCAGAAGAGTCAAAGTTTCATTGTGGATTAACACACTGCAACCTTCATTTCTGCAAAATCATTAAAGTTAGCCTGAACTTAAAGAACTTTTTCCACACAAAGCATGAACTCTTTCCCCAAAAAGCTCTGGAAATTGAGTCAACTGAAATTTCTAAGTTAACCTATAATATTAATACAGAACATATTAATATGGATTTTGGAAACACGGGGAGAGATTCTCCCACCCACAGGGTTAATTTTCTAGTACAGCGTGGGGGGAGAATCTCACGTCTGGTCTTGCACAGGATTCATGCATGCATTCCCACTGGCACTGTCTGATTCGTGCTGGAAACCGGCAGCAACACCAGGTAAGTACTTTACATCTTATTTAATGTGATTAGCAGGCCCGGGACTGAATTCTTTGGGCCCACTCGCATCTCCCACCCACCAGGAATATTTCACTCCAGTGGGGTTCAGACTAGCTCTCCATTTTTGGGGAACTAGCGGCCTGACCCCACTGCAGTGAAGGGGGAGCAATCAGGCCCCCCGCGTGTTGGGTGGCAGAGCCTCCTGGGCATGGGCAGCCTGGCATATCCATATTATCTCCAGCTGATCTTCCCCTGCTAGCCACAAGTCAGCTGGAAGTGATATTTTGAGTTGAACACCTAGGGTGAGGTGATGCTGCTGTGGGTAACTTCAGCTGGTGAATTAAGATCACAATACCTAGCACATTACAACTGCACAGAAAACTCAAGCTGACTGCGAAGATATTCTGGTACCATAAAAGGAACTGTAGAGTTCACTTGGGAACTATTGGAGAGAATCACCAGAAAGATCAATGTATCAACAATATTGTTAATCGAATATCAGAAGAGTCAAAGTTTCATTGTGGATTAACACACTGCAACCTTTGTTTCTGCAAAATCATTAAAGTTAGCCTGAACTTTAAAAAGAACTTGTTCCACACAAAGTATGAACTATTTCTCTGCTGCAAGTTCTTCCCCCTTTTGCTTGGTTGGTTTTCTCCATTCCAGTTGCAGAGGCAACATTAAATCGTAAAAGCATCAAGGATTACCAATCTTCAAATCCTCATGTTGTCCATGCTTTTCACTGAAGATCACTGAACTCAGTACATGAGCACAATCAGCTATTTTCAAACAGTTTACAAATATACAATTTAAAAAATAAAGTAATCAATTTTTTCTAAATAGTTAATGAAATTGGGAGATCTTCAAACCATGGACAAGGTGTGCCGTAGAATATACATTCTTTTGCTGCAGAAATTGGTGAAGTTTCTGCAGAAACTGGTCTTGAACTGCCACAGAATTCTGATAAAGTCCAACCAATGACATCTGTCAATCTCTGAAGATGATGGGCCGCACCCAGAGTGTATGTTAATTTCTGGACAGAATATCCTCTGTTGTGGCTCCAGAGGCTGATTTATGAGTGGCAGTCCCTTCCACAACTGGCACAAATTAATAGCATTGGCCCAGGGTCGACAGATGTTTTTGCGTTCAATTTATTTTCTGTCATTAGGTTATTTATCGCTTTTGTCCTCTGCTTTTTCCACATCCTTCCTGACTACTCGTCTCCAGGCACTCAGATCAGCAGCGAGAGCTTCTCAAAGTATTGATTCAGATCCTCGTTAATTTGAGGTCCACAATAAACTTCTCAACTTTGACACAACAGCTGTGGCCACAGGAATCCTGGTGCTGATTTCAGCATCAATGGCCAAGTTGCTAATGAATAATTGATCCAAGGTACATGAAGTTGTCAATGTTGATGGAAGGTGGATTCTCTACATCCTGGCCCATAATTTTATTATGTGTGTGACAAGATGGCTTAGGTTAACACTGCACTAAAGTTACTGTGAGACTCCCCTAGTCGCCATACTCTGGCACCTGTTTGGGTACACTGAGGAAGGATTTAACATGACCAATGCACCTAACCAGCACATCTTTGGGATTATGGGAGGAAACTGGAGCATCCAGAGGAAACCCACATAGACATGGGGACAACATGCAGAAGTCAGGAATTGAAACCGGATTCCTGGCACTGTGAGACAGCAGTGCAATCTACTGTGCCACTGTATTGCCCCATTCTTTTTTATTCATTTGTAGGACATGCACGTTGCTGGCTGGCCAGCATTTATTGAACATCACCCTCCCTTTAAATTGTGATTGTTTAAAATTTGGCATTCTTGTGTTTGTCCTGATGAGTTCAAAATGGACAGCTTTGGCAACATGCCTCTATTACTTGCAGGTGTGCTGTTTTAGTGCATAAGAAGGAATACTTACAAGATGCCATCATCTGAGAATATTTCATCATCCTCCTCCTCACGGGTTCCAGTTCCAACCGTCCCAGACAGAAGTAGAAAAGGCTGAGAAGCAAAATTTAAGAAAAAGCATGGATGAAAATAGGATTTAAAATGGCATAATCACAAAGGACTCAGCAAGATCAGCCCATGTTCTTACATGCACCCAGTCCCATTCACCCATCATCTCTATGCTCAGTAACCAATATTGTGTCCAATATGTTAAGCACTGTCTTGTTTTTTAAATGCCTTCATTTTCTTGCTGCTTCCGATCTCTGCAATCTCCTCAAAAACCAGAACACTCAGGAATATCTGCTTTTCTGTAATCTTGAACATAGGTGTACCTTCGGATGCCAAGGCTCTAAAGTTTTGGAAATCCCTGTCTAATCCTCTCTATCCCACTCTCCTTAAAATCAATTTCTTTAATCAAGTTTCAGCCCAGTCCATCATGCAAACCAGCCTCCCATCTGTCTACACTTCCCACTGCCTCTGAAAAACAACCAAGTAATCAAGGATCCCACACACCCCAGACATACTTTCTTCCACCTTCTTCTGTCAGGAAAAAGATACAAAAGTCTGTGGACATGTCCCAACTGACTCAAGAGCAGCTTCTTCCCTGCTGCCAACAGACTTTTGAAAGGACCAATCTTTTAAGTTGATCCTTCTCGACACCCTAGCTATGACTGTAACACTACATTCTGCACTCTCTCCTTTCCTTCTCTATGTATGGTCTGCATAGCAGGCAAGAAACAATATTTTTCACTTTTGTTAATACATGTGACAATAATAAATCAAATCAAATACATCACAAATGTTGCTATCAGAATAAACCAGTGGAAGTTAGATAGCCATTTATTATTTCAACATACTAACCTTGGAATCCTTTGGTTTCTTTTTTCTGTTTCTAATTTTACTTTTAAGACTAGTATTCTGCAAGAAAATCAGAACAATCAACCACTAGTTGAACAGCATTGAAACCAAGAATGGTTAATTCTCAAGAAATATGTATTTTTAATTGTATCTTATTGAATTAGTTACTTGCAGCCTAATGTCTTTTTATATTTAGGTATACAAAATACCTTCCTGAATTACCTTACCTTCCAGATGTTCCTAACATTTTGAATATTTTCTGATTTAAAATCCAGTTATTCTTCAGCTGGATGATGGAATTGCAATAATGCAGTAAACGTTCCAATTCGGAATGTATTGCATGGACTTGTAGATTTAATTGAAGAGTCACTCAATCATGCCTGGAGTTAAATTTTCAGCAAGCTAGGAAGGAAAGTGCCATAAAATCCACAAGATCAAACTAAAGAGCTGGAGATAATTTGTTTGTGTCACTTTTTCTGAAGGTGTTGAGTCAGGCTTCCTTTCCAGTCTTGCTAAAATCTAAGTCCAGGCATGACTGATTGAATGTTCAGTGATAGCTACAGGCCTTTTTCATACATTGGATAAAAGCAAATTACTGCAGATGCTGGAATCTGAAACTAAAAGGGAAAATGCTGGAAAATCTCAACAGGTCTGGCAGCATTTGTAAGGAGAGAAAGTCAAGTTGAAATGTCAACTCTTTTCTCTCCTTACAGATGCTTCCAGACCAGCTGATATTTTCCAGCATTTTCTCTTTTAGTTTCTGTGTGATACATTCTTGTTGCATTACTGTAATTCCATAATCCTTAACAATTTATATGGTTTCAGATGCAAGATGATGATGCATTGCGATATGAGTTCTAATCGTAGCTTGGTGAAACAATGGTTAGCACTGCTGTCTCATAGCGACAGCAACCCTGGGTTCGATTCTCAGCTTGGGTGACTGTGCGGAATCTACACTTTCTCCCCATGTCTGCATGGGTTTCCTCTGGGTGCTCCGGTGTCTACCCACTGCCCACACAGTCCAAAACACGTGCTGGTTAGTTGCATTGACCATGCTAAATTCTCCCTCAGTGTACCCGAACAGGCACTGGATTGAGGCAATTAGGGGGTTTTCACAGTAACTTCATCGCAGCGTTAACATAACCTACTTGTGCCATTAATAAAGAAATTTTTTAAAATCTCATGCTACCATTTTACTCAAATGCTTCATTGTTTTCCGGTGATATTTTACAGTACAACAGAATATTGAAAAAAAAATCATTGCCGTCTATCTGGTCAGTTTCAACGTCTAGCAAATGTCACATCCAATGGTAAATCTCATTTCTCGCTGGGAAACTTTTCTTAACACCTATCTAATCTGCTTCAATTTGTTAATACACTGCCTCATCGGAGGTCCATACAACACAATTCACTTAAATAATTAAATATAAGTGGTCTTTTCTTCTTCTAAGTTAAAACCCACAAACTTTTGAAGAATCCACAGCAGTGCTGAACACATTAAAGTCCATCTCACCTATGCCCTTTAGGGTTTAACAAGTGTCAGCCTAGTTTCAGTGTATTTGTCAGAAGGTCATGGATTCCAGTCTCACTTCAGAAGCTGAAGCACCTAATCTAGGATTACATTTAAGTGCACTGTTGAGGGAATGCTGCATTGTTCATGATACCACTGTTTGGCTCAGACCTTTTTGCTGCATGTGGATTATGACAACATTTTAAGAGGCGCATACTCCTGGTCAACATAAATTCCACAAACAACACTGAAAACAGATCATCTGGTTATTATTTTGATGTTACTTGTGATTCTTGTTGCGCACAAGTCGATTGCTGCTTTCCCCTGGAGTCCAACAATGATTGCACTCTATGTGTACAAGATTGGCTGTGAAGCACCTTGGAAGGCTTTGAAGTGTGATGTACAAGTGTAATTTTTGAGAATATTGCCCAGTCTCCTACTAGTGTAAACATTCCAGCTGATTGAAAGCACCCTCCAAACTCAGGTGCCTTAACTTAACTTTGAATCTAGTTGCATGTCACTGCATTACTTCCAACGACTGGATTTATTTCTCACAAGCAGTTGGCCATAGTTTACTCTAAGTAGAGCCAGACAACAATGTTTGACAGTCAGCTATGCTCTCAATATACAAACACTGATAATGTGGGATGCGAGTGTTATGTGAATTATTAGATTCTGACTTTTCATTTGGAAATTAATCTGAAATTAAAGGTTTGCACAGAATGCAAGCACAACTTACAGATAATTCTTCATTTTCCTGTTTCTTTAGTACAGTACAAGGAGCATCTACAGAGGAAGGAATGATGTTTTTAACAAATTCATCTCAAATGAATCAAAGAAGTACACAACATAATTACGATGAATGACTAAATAGACAATATATCAACTATACAAAGATTTATCAATTACACAAAGAACAATACATCCTGGTTAGAAGTTCTATATGGCATGCTTACATTCACAATTGGAAACTTTTCTTTCACCCACAGTAATAAAAATAACAGAGTAAGTTTTGTTTCCATCTGTTTTGCTCACACGCCGTTAGATTCTGGAGATAAATAAGCCAGTGTAACATGGTTTGGAAATGGTAATGATTAATGTACACGGCAAGCTTCCCCTGCACCAGGGAAAGTGTGATTTTAAATCACAAACTTTTGATGGTTTTAATTCAGTTATATCAATAGTTACCCAGAGAAGTTAGGATTAAAACCACTTCCAACTGCTGGGCAACTATTGTACGTATCCACATTGATCTCTCCACAGGATCCAATCCCGCCCCCGCATCTCCCAGGGACTGCCCCCATCCCCGATTTCCCTGACTAGGGATAACCACTGAAATTGGTAAAAGTTAAATTTAAGATTGATATGAGGAACAGATTAACAGATGAACAACAGATTATTTTAACAGAATAATCAACAGATTGATGAGTTAGTGGGTACAGCAGTAATTTAAGAAACAAGACAAATTAAGAAAGATTACTTTGTTCATCTGTAAATGGCTCGTGTAATTAGCATATTTTCACTATCTGTATAGTCACCCTCCTATTATTGAAAATGGAATATTCTAACTAATTTGAAGAGTCAATACTAATTAGCTTTGGTTCTTTGCTGTTTAATGACACCCCATTACTTAAAATACATACCCATTGCATTAAAATATTCATCTAAAGGATTTTGTAGAGAAGGGAATTGTTCTCTCTTCTCTTCCAACATCCATATAAAACTGCGGGTTTTTGTAGGTGATTCCTGTTTCAAATGTTCTACAATTTCTTTACTGCTATCAGACAGTGGTAGATCAATCTTAGATGCATCCAGCAATTCCAGAAGAGAGCTCAAGTCCAACTGCTCTATGCAGTTTGAGTAACGAGACAAGAACAGCTCTGCTGCTTCACGACCTGCAATTAATTAAATCATTATATCAGGAACAACAATAACAGTATAAAAATTATTTATATACTAAATAACCATATGGTCTGCAATCTCCATGGAGTGGCAATCATTGGCAGGTTGGCAATACAGAGTGGGAAGGGACTTACCTCCGCTGTAATCCCAAAGCCTCTGACTCGCCCAACTTCCCTTACTCAGGATGGGAGACAGACTGGGAGGTGAGTGGGTGCATGGTCATGGTTGGACTGCGAGGAAGGGTTGGGGGGAGCGGGGGTATCCAATGTACGGCTCATCTGGGTCTTTAAAATAGTCACCCTAAAGTTAAAGGTGCTTGTTTTCCTTCTGATTCTTTCAGAGTAACTGAGGGTAAATCTGGCAGAACCATCCAAAGTTAGAGATTTATAATCGCTTTGTTGGATGGTTCTTGTACCAGCCCAGTTGTCCAAGGGGAGTTAGCCCAATTGCATAATTGCCAGGTAAACCCATACATGGGAACTTCCAAGAGGAACTCCCTCTCCCATCATTAGAAGTTATGGCCCAATTTACTTTTCTTAAACTTTGTCCTCTTGAACATCTTGCTGAAACTGAAACAATTCCAAAAGATTTGGAATTATATTCCCGTATTGGGAACTGTGACCTTAGCCCTGCAAACATCACATTAAACTTTCCCTTGTTTTAACATTCAATAGATCTTTCTTCACTTATTTATAGTTCTCCCACTATTCCCACATTCTGAAGTTAATTATTTGGGCATTTTTCAATTTCATAGAATGTAGTATCACAGCCTGTGTGCATATAAATTCATGTTTGCTTGCATTGTAACAATTACCTGCGTCATTTAACCAATTGATCCAATCTAACAGCTTGTTGTCAACCTCTTCGCACTTGCTAAGGATGTAGAGGAATTCCCTGGTCTTTATTCTGTTATTTTTCTGCACAATGAGGTCAAGAAGTTGGCCCATAACCTGGCATGGTTTGGAGGCACCTGTGGAAAGCATGTCATAGTCCTGCTCACTTAGAACATGAAAGGAAAGCAATTCTTGAAGTAAGTTTGGAACATTTTGCACGCCAGTTTTTATTTGTTCCTTGTTCTCAGTTATCAGCTGCAACATTCGATCACCAAGAGGATCCCAGGAATTGCCTGTGTAAATAAGGAAGCCAAGGTATAAAATGAAACATGTAATATGCACTTGAAATCTATACAACCTCATCAAAAATACTGTATGCACTAAACCAGATTACACGCAAACTATGCTTGTGTAAAAACATTCTGCACTATATTTCTAACCTCTTCCTTACTTCTTTTTTGCAATGCTCATAAGTTTTGCCCCCCTTCCTAGTCGATCTCATCATAACTTGACTTAGTTAAAAAAAAAGACATGCTAACTCGAAGATCATTAGGTTAAACAATCACTATAAATCAGTCAATTCATTTTTACTGGATTTAGAAGTGGCATCTTCCATGCTGTTATTCTTTTCAACTTTCTCTTTCATTTGTTTTTCAGCATGGTGTCTTGATGCTTCTTTTCTTAACTGTTTCCTGGCTTGCTTACGGTCTTCTTTCATCTTCAGCTTTGAGGCACTATTAGGGAACAAAGAAAATAATTGAATCAGTGACAGATGTAGATCATGGCTGAAAAGGTGAAAAACAGTGAACAAGAGATGATTGCAGCAAGAAAAATACTAAAAATAAGAACTGAGGAGTAACAATGAGGACAAGTGCTAACCTAGTTAAGGGGAAGATGGAGACCCAGCAAGCATTGTAATAATGATAGCAACGTAGACTGCAGTGTGTGCGAGAGAGAACTAGACCACCTTCTTAAAAGAAGAAATAGCTGCAGGTTCCGAAGTGCCAGATACCAACTGTTCAAAAGTGCATGCAATTTAAGTATTCAAATATAAATTGATGTGAAAAGTAAAAACTATTGAGAAGACATGCAGCTAAAATGAAATATTAATGTCAGATCAGATGTGGCAACAACCTGTTGAATTCAAGCTTTTTACTAAGCAGAGAAAAATAAACTAACAGGAATTCCTCTTGTAAATACAATGATGGAAATCGACAAATATTCAAAATGTTCCAGCCATATTATATAGTTTACAACACGAAAAGTCATTCCCGTTCAACACAACGTAAAAATCATTTTAGGTAAGCAGCAAAAAATCATCTTTAAGATGAAGTTTTAAAACCATGAACATCTTTTCTAAATATTGGAAGGCATAACATATGGATGCCTCTTTAGCATCAACCATTTCGTTGCTGGAGGCTGTGTTTACATGCATGTATAGGGCCTCTTCTCTCTGCCCAGAACAAAACAGAAAGGCAGCACCACTCATGTTTGTCTGATTCAACATCAAACCGGGGTTTGTGGTCTAATCCTTAAAAACTTGTGACAGATAAAAAAAATCTTTTACCTTGAACATTTCTGTTTCACAACTGTTTTTGAAGGGTCTTTGCTTTTTACTATTTTAGCCTCAAACTGAAAAACAACGCAATTCACATTTAATGAGGTTAAAGATGGACTATCCAATGCTTAAGAAGTGAAACAAAGTACATGGGTCATTAACAAAGCATTCTTTGATCCTTACCCATTATATCTTAAAATTGCTAGGTAGGTTGCAACATTCTATTTCAAAATGTATTAAAAAAAACACCATCAGGTAATTTGTATGGACATCTCTTCAAAACCAAATAGGTGGCACTATCGATCAGACTGCCAAATGCAATTCAGGGTGGAATCATCCCAGTTTCAGGTCAAGTAGACAATTCACTGTTGCAATGTCAGCCATGCCCCATCACTGAGTTTAATAGTCATGGTTAACCCAAAGCCCTCACTGAAACAGCTTTAAATTTCATGATGCAGAGCCCAAAAGACTGCAGTTCGGAGAGGTTTGGCTGCTTGCCTGTTTCTGGTGCCTAGAGACAGTTTGCCACTACCTCTGCCTTGGAAATCACTTCTGAAGGAAGTTCCCTTCTCTTGGTCCTAAAGCTCCTGCACAGAGTTCCCCCTGCTTTCACACTTCCCATTCACCTGAACTTTCCCATCCCATCCCTAACTGTCCCCCTCTCCTCAATGACCTGTCGCAGTCCCCCTCTCCTTGTTCTCATGTAACTGTCATCATTCCCTCCCTAGCTATGACATAAATAATACACTTGAGTCTTCATTCCCAATGTACACCACGAGAGATCAATATAAAATTCTGAAACACAACGATCGTGAAGAAAAGCAATTGTTTTGCTGTAGTGATGTTATTAGAGAAGATTCTTACCTCACATTTCACAAGACCCTTAGAATTAAAGATGACAATTTTTGAAATTTGCCCTCCACAGTCGGGTGTAAAACACGGACTTCTGAGAAAATCCTTCAAGACAAAAAAAAAAATTGATCTGGCTAGTTTTAATTTTAAATAAAAATAAATGTTGATCTATTACAATCTACCAGGAGTCCAATCAGGGTGAATTCCTTAAAACACATTTCAAATTTATACTAGGATTGCCTACCATGATCAGTCAATAGCATTCCTGTCTCTGATTCAGAAGGCTGAGGTTTGAAGTCCCATTACAGGACTTAAGTACAAAAATTAAGGTTCACACTAAAGTATAGCACCAAGGTGCCATCTTTCCAACGAGTTATTAAACTGAGACCCTGTGCACCCTCTCAGATGGTTGGCATTATTTTACAGAGTTATCCCTGGGGTCATTATTATGTTATATTGATGAGGTCAGTTAGCTCCATTGGCTGGATACCTGGTTAGTGGCATAAAGTCACGTCAATAGCGTCGGTTCAATTCCCGTACCAGCTGAGGTTATTCATGAAGGCCCCGCCTTTTCAACCTTGTCCCTCACGTGAGGTGTGATGATCTTCAGGTTAAATTAAGACTAGTCAGCTTAAAGGGGAAAGTAGCCTGCGATCAATTGAGACTAAGGCAATAATTATTAAGGGTTGGTTTAGCTCATTTGGCTGTAGTTATACACAGCTGGTAGTGATACACAGCAATGCCAACAGTGTGGGTTCAAATCCCATACCAGCTGAGGTTATTCATGAAGGCCCCACCTTCTCAACCTTGCCCCTTGACTAAAGTGTGATTATCCTCAGTTAAATTACCACCAGTCAGCTCTCTCCCCCTCAAAATGGCACAGCAGCCTTAGGTCATCAGGGACTACGGCAACTTTAGCTATATATGTGGTATTTTGCTGCACACAAATTGGTCATTGCTATTCTTACACTGAAAGCAGTGACCACAATTAAAAATAAATCCTTCAGTGGCTATAACGTGCGTTGGGTTACCCTGGCACTGTGAAATGCACTATATAAATATAATTCTTTCCAATCTTTCAAGTGGTCAACAATTTGCATTTATATAATATCATTGTAGCCAAACTTTCAAATTGAGTTTATAATTCACAAAGAACAACTGGCATATCTCCATTGAGACAAGAGAACTGGTTATATAGCTTCCCTCACAGTGCCAGAGACATGGATTCAATTCCCGATTTGTATACTGTCTGTGTGGAGTTTGCATATTCTCCCCATGCCTGCGTGGGTTTCCTCCGGGTGCGTCAGTTTCCTTCCACAATCCAAGGATGTGTGGGTTAGGTGAATTGGCCATGCTAAATTGTCCTTTAGTGTCAGGAGGGCTAGCTAGGGAAAATGCATGGGGTTATGGAAATAGGGCTTGGGTGGGACTTTGGTCGACCAACCTCGATGGGCCAAATGGCCTCCTGCACTGTAGGGATTTTATGATTGAAGGAAACTCACTCATCATGGGACACATGCCGCTCAGTCAAAATCCTGGAATTCCCTCCCTAATAGCACTATGGGTGTACCTACACCTCAGTTCAAGAAGACAGCTCACTATCACCTTCTTGAGGGCAACCTGGGATGGCCTAGCCAGCGATGTCCACGTCCTATTAATTAATATTTTTAAAAAGGCAGAGGCACGCCTCCATGAATTACCACAGCTTGTGTAGTGATTGAACACACATTATAATTATCCTATTCTACACTCTAGCCAGCACAGCTAAAGAAATCCCACTATAAATTAACTAACTTTTCAATAATTAGCTATGTAACTGAAAAGTTCCATATTATTAACATTGCAATTTCCATGCAAACGGTTTTCCGATGCTATGCAAACAATCGAATTCACATGGTCTGTATTTTAAAATCCACTGACCCATCCATCTTGAAAAGTGACTAACATAATGTTAGGCTGCAAAGTGGTGTAGGGGGCAGATGTTGCTTTTCAATCCTTAGTGACATTTGATTTGATTTATTATCATCACATGTATTAACATACAGTGAAAAGTATTGTTAGTTGTGCGCTATCCAAAGCATACCGTTCATAGAGAAGGAAATGAGAGAATGCAGAATGTAGTGTTACAGTCATAGCTAGGATCAGAATTGAGTCCATCATCAAGTCTTTTGCATCAATGACTTGGACTCAAACTTGTTGCAAATTATTCAAATATATAGGTGACACCAGAATAAGAGTGGAGCTGGAGGAGGCAGCTTAGAAATTACATGTGGGTAGCAGCAACTTAAGAAATATACTACAAAGCACTGCTCATTGTTAGAAAATGAGAAACGTACATACTCCTAGATTAGTGTTGATGCTGTTGAGAACAACAAAATAAAACCTTGAAACCTCATAATTTTGATAACCAGTATGTCTAACCCATGCAGGACAATCAACAAAGCCCACAGAATATTCAAGTGCATAGCCAAATTAGAAAAAATAATAATCAAACTACATGGAGGAGTTTTGGTCAGACCAGATTTTAGGATGGATTTCCAATTTGCAACCCTACTGTAGAACAATTCTCATCTTTAAGCCATGGAGCACGAAGGTTGTGGTGAACCTGGTCAGGAAGAAAAGAAAGGTGTATAAAAGGTTCAGAGAGCTAAGAGATGTTAAGGATCCAGAGGAGTATAAGGCTTGTAGAAAGGAGCTTAAAAAGGAAATTAGGAGAGCCAGAAGGGGACATGAGAAGGCCTTGGCGGGTAAAATTAAGGAGAATCCCAAGGCGTTCTACAAATATTTGAAGAGTAAAAGGATGAGAAAAGAAGGGATGGGACCTATAAAAGGTGAAGGGGGAAAAGTCTGTGTGGAACCGGAAGACATGGCAGAGGTGCTTAATGAGTACTTTGCCTCGGTATTCACGGTGGAAAGTGATCTGGGAGGTTGTACTACAGGTTTACGGCAGACTGAAAAGATTGAGTATGTGGATATTAAGAGAGAGCATGTGTTGGAACTTTTAAATTCTATCAAGATAGATAAGTCGCTGGGACCAGATGGGATGTACCCCAGGTTATTGTGGGAGGTGAGGGAAGTGATTGCAGAGCCCCTGGCGATGATCTTTGCATCGTCAATGGAGACGGGAGAGGTTCCGGAGGATTGCAGATGTGGTTCCTATTTTCAAGAAAGGGAACAGGGATAGCCCAGGAAATTACCGACCGGTGAGTCTGACCTCAGTGGTTGGTAAATTGATGGAGAGGATTCTGAGGGACAAGATTTATGAGCATTTAGAGAATGATCAGGAATAGCCAGCACAGCTTTGTCAAGGGCAGGTCGTGCCTCATGAGCCTAGTTGAGTTCTTTGAAAATGTGACTGAACACATTGATGAAGGAAGAGCGGTGGACGTGGTTTACATGGACTTCAGCAAAGCGTTTGATAAGGTCCCCCATGCAAGACTTCTTGAGAAGGTGAGAGGGCATGGGATCCAAGGGGCTTTGGCCTTGTGGATCCAGAACTGGCTTGCCTGCAGAAGGCAGAGAGTGGTTGTGGGTGGGTCTTTTTCTGCATGGAGGTCGGTCACCAGTGGAGTGCCCCAGGGATCTGTTCTAGGACCTTTGCTGTTTGTCATTTTCATAAATGACCTAGATGAGGAAGTGGAGGGATGGGTTAGTAAGTTCGCCAACGATACGAAGGTTGGTGGTGTTGTGGACAGTCTGGAGGGATGTCAGAAGTTGCAGCGTGACATAGATAGGATGCAAGACTGGGCGGAGAAGTGGCAGATGGACTTCAACGCAGATAAACGTGCAGCGGTCCATTTTGGCAGGACCAACGGGATGCAGGAGTACAATATCAAGGGTAGGAGTCTTAGCTGGGTTGAAGAGCAGGAGGATCTTGGGGTCCGGGTCCATAGGACTCTTAAATTGGCCTCGCAGGTGGAGGATGTGGTCAAGAAGGCGTATGGTGTACTGGCCTTCACTAATCGAGGGAATGAGTTTAGGAGTCAGGAGGTAATGCTGCAACTTTATAGGACCCTTGTCAGACCCCACTTGGAGTACTGTGCGCAGTTCTGGTCACCTCACTACAGGAAGGGTGTGGAAGCTATTGAGAGGGTGCAGAGGAGATTTACAAGGACATTGCCTGGATTGGGAGGCATGCCTTATGAAGATAGGTTGAGGGAGCTAGGTCTCTTCTCCCGGGAGAGACGAAGGTTGAGAGGCGACCTGATAAGAGGTTTATAAAATGTTGAGAGGAATAGATAGGGTGGATTCTCGGAGGCTATTTCCCAGGGCTGAAATGGTTGCTACGAGAGGATACAGGTTTAAGATGCTGGGAAGCAAGTACAGAGGAGATGTTAGAGGTAAGTTTTTCACTTAGAGGGTGGTGAGTGAGTGGAATCGGCTGCCATCGGTGGTGGTAGAGGCGAACTCACTAGGGTCTTTTAAAAGACTTCTGGATGAGTATATGGGATCTAATGGCATTGGAAGTTACAGATAGTTCTATGGCGTGGTAGGCATAGATGTGATCGGCGCAACTTGTGGGCCGAAGGGCCTGTTTGTGCTGTAGTGTTCTACGTTTAAGATACAAAGGAAATAATCATACAGGAAGCAATGCAGGGCAAAGGTGTTTGGCTAATTTCCTTGTGTTAGACCCTGTTATGAGAAAAGACTGAAGAATCTGTGGTTTGCAGTCTTGAAAGTGATGATCTAAGAGTCATAAAAGATAGCAAACAGAATAGAAAAATTAAATCCCATAAACTAAATTCCAAGAGCTGACACTGGTTCAAATTAGTAAATACATTTTCAGGACTGATTTGAAAGCAGTTCTTCATAAAATTTTGATTGATAGATAGATCCACTTCCAGATAAATTAGGGGTGAGAAAATTTAGAATCATTTAAGTACTAATTGGATATTTCAATGCTAGTACTTCTAGATTTGAATGTCTGAACTAAAATGTGCACAGAATCTTTCCTCATTTATATTTGTGATAAAAATTGCATTGTCACTAAAACAAAAGTAGATTTTGGAATATGGGCTGTGCAATAATTGCCTGTAAAAGTGTGAGATATACATTCTACTTGGTACAATTTGAAGTTCATGAGTAAATTCAATTTAGATCACATCACTCAAAATAAATATATCATTTGCCTTGGTGCTTTCCAAGTTGAACATCAAAAACAAACTACATTTTAATGATAGAATCTCTACAATGCATAGCAGACCATTAGGACCATCAAGTCTGTGCTGACTCTCTAACAAAGTATTTTACCTAGCCCCTCTGCCCACCCTATTCTTGTAACCCCACATATTTACCATGGCCAATCCATCTAGCCTACACGCCCTAGGATACTAAGGAGAATTTAGTATGGCCAATCCGCCAAACCTGCACATCTTTGGACTGTGGGAAGAAACCAGAGCATCAGGAGGAAACCCACGTAGACACAGGGAGAATGTGCAAACTGCACACAAACCAGAGCACCCAGAGGAAACCCACACAGACATGGAGAAAATGTGCAAACTCCACACAGACCAGAAATGAACCCTGGAGCTGTGAGGTCACAGTGCTAACCACTGTGCCACCATGCCGTCCATTTCTGCATATCAACCATATCTGCAAAAATAAATTACATTCAGCTAATGTACTTTGTCAAAAGTGATTACCATCGTTTTATCTTTATTTTGTTTTTATAGAGGTATCACCTGCCTATCAATCTTGAAACGGGATTGATGGAGCTACCACACACACCAGATTATTTAGCAGTACTTGGATGGGAACAAGCAAAATTATATAATTTGTGTTCTATAAATGATAATGGACTGACAAAGAATCAATGTAAATGCTGCAAGCGTTTTGATTGTGAATGCAGTTTCATTTCAGGTTACTGTAAAACTCAGCCACTCATCTATTCATTTTGTGCACAATCACATCCATGCTCACATTATTATTGAAATATCATAAATATGTATCAACCTCCATTTATAAAGGGAACTAACCTTGTCATTTTTATCTTCAAAGGATGTTGCCTTCAATTTCTTCCAACAGTTGATATGGTATTCCACACGGCACTGTAGATAGCACATCACTTGAATAAAACCCTGACATGCAAGAATCAAAATGTTCAAGTGGTATGTATTGCCTAGTTAGAAAAAGTACTTAATTTCTTCCAGATACAATGGACGTTTTATTGACTAAGCTGAATACAAAATCAGAGGTAATTGTGACTGGCAAAGAAACTAGTAAAAGTCCAACTTACTTTTTTTTTAAGTTTACTTTTTCATAAGACGCCAGTGGCGCTAGCCAGGCCAGCATTAACTGCCCAACCCAAGTGAATTTCTCTATTAAAATTGCTTTGCATGTGCTATTTACATTTAAAAAAATCATTACCTTAAAATCTGGGTCTGAGAAGTATATTTGGACCTTAGAATGTCCTTGGCAATGTTGATAGCGGCAGGTTGCATCAGATTCTGGAGGGAATCGGCACTTCCCTATGTATTCTTCCAACATTGCCTGGAAGTTACATAAATAAGGAGCAAATTTACATTGAAAGTTTTCAATCAAACAGAATAATACATTTGTTTTCATTAAGAAATCTAGATGTTGGACTAAGGTCTATACTGCAGGATACCAGCAAGATTGAGGAATGAGACAGGTGAATCAAGTTGTCATAAATGAAAGAAAACTTTTTAAAATGCTGAAGAATCTAGGGATGGCAGAGGTTTAAATTTCACAGCAGAGCACCTGGAAAAGAACAAGTCAGCCCAAGAGACTGACCTACAATGGGTACATTTTTTCCTCTTGAAATATATTAGCACACACTTATCTGCATGAACATACATTTGCCGGAATAAGTCAAAAAATTGTAATCGACAATATTGAAGCTAGATAAATATCTAGGCGTGGGCTTATCTAAAAGTATTAGATGAAATAGTTCAGGAAGGTGGAATATAATAGACATAAATCTTCTAAAGCTTGAATAAATTTGGAGGTAGTATCGGAAGGAAGCAACATTATACTAAAAGATACGTAGTTATATGTCCGATGAGTTTCATTGGTGCTAGGAAATTTCAACTGAAAATCAGTCAGGGACAAAGTAAATGAGAACACAGAGTACATGTTGTTTACAGTAGGTCAGCACTTGTGAAAATAAATGTGTAAAATTCTTCAATAGCTCCTGATGAAGTGGATACAGAAGAATCAATGGATTTTAAATATATAGATTTTAGAATATATTTGGAAGGTTTCCTCAGCTTATTACTCACTCACTGAGGCACCTGCAGTTGGAGCCAACGTCGCAGTGAAGATAGGAAACAGTTTGAGAGATAAGGTAAGAAGCAGATTCTAGTCACATAGGAGAACTTTGCAAATGATTTATTTTCACAAATGCTGACCTGCTCTTAACAACATGTACTCTGTATTCTCACTTACTCTGTCCCTGACTGATTTCTGTTGAAATTTCCTAGTACCGATGAAACTCATTGGACCTTTAGCTACCTACCTTTTACTTTGGTATAATGTTGCTTCCTTCCAATATTACCCCAAATCTATTCAAGCTTTAGAAGATTTATATCCATTATATAGGAGATATTCCCTCCAGTCCTAGAACATTGTCAAATATCTGCACCTCTTGAAAATCCCAAATTTTTATCTTTCCAGCATTGGTGGCCGCACCAGCATTAATTCTTTTTAAATTCATTCGTGGATCATGGGTATCACTGGCTGGCCAACATATATTACCCATCCCTTGTCGTCCTTGAACTGAATGGTTTGCTCGGCCATTTCAGAGGGCAGTTGAGAATCAATTACATTGCTGTGGCTCTGGAGTCACGTGTAGGTCAGACCGCGTAAGGAAGGCAGATTTCCTTCCCTAAAGGACATTATTGAACCAGATGGGCTTTTCCAACAATCAACAATAGTTTCATGGTCATCAGTAGATTCTTAATTCCAGATATTTTTTATTGAATTCAAATTCCACCATCTGCCATGGAAGGATTCGAAAACCCGGGCCCCCAGAACATTAGATGAGTTTCTGGATTAATAGTCTAGTGATAATACCACTAGGGCATTGCCTCTCGTAAAGCTGAGTGGCAGCAGATGCCATTTAAAGTGAAGTAGAATACCTTTGACACCAGAAAAGAAGTTGAAAGAGCAACCAAAACATGGGAACACAAGGTTGGGTCAATAAATGTAGTACACAGGTCTAAGTACTAAGTCATTAAAACCCAGTTAACAAGTGCAAAATGCAATCAAAAAGAGGGGTGGGATGCTCATCATCATAGATACAAAACATAGAAGCAAGCAAGTGTGATTGTAGTTACATAGAATACTACAGTGCAGAACAGGCCACTTGGCCCATCGATTCTGCATGAACGCATGAAATGCCCTGACACTTGTAATATTGGATGCCCTGCCCAAAGAAATGTAAATGTTAACATAATATACATTTAATGTAGCTAAACATACCAAGTCATTTCACAGCAGCATTAATAAAATTTGACACCAGCTTTGAGATAAATGTAAGTGTGAAAGGAAAGAGGCAGAGAGAGATAATGGAGCGAATTTCAGAGCTTAAAGGTCTGGCAGCTGAAGGTACAATTATCAGTAATATGATTAAAAATCAATGTTGTACAGAGGCCAAAAGTGGATGAATGCAGAGATCTTGCGGGTTATGAGACTGGAGAAGTCACAAGGTTTATTTTAGAATATTATAGAGAATTTACAAGGTAGACATTGGGCAGGATTTTCCCATCCTGCCAAAGGTGACCTCAGACCACCCCGCAATGGGTTTCCCCAGTGATGGGGCAGACAAGCCATGCAAAATGCTGTAAACATTGGCAGGACTGGGAGATCCCACAGGCGGAAAATTGTGAGTTGTCTCTGCCACGGGAAAATATGTTGTGTGGGGACCTGGAAAATCCCACTCACCAAATCCATGATAGCCTTCACAAAGAGAAAATGTAGAAAATAGAAGTTTACAAATTCAATTCAGGTGTTTCAAAGGGTGGTAGAGACTTAGAAAGTTGATACAGCTTATGACAAAATGATATATGAGGTTCAATGGCCCAACAAGGCCTACTCTTCGCCCTATAAGTTTAATTAATTGTTAGAAGAGTAAATAAAAAGCATGGCCAGAATTCTCCAGCCGTTCGCACCAGCAGGATTTTCTGGTCCCGCCGGTAGTGCACCCTCACCTGCGGATTTCAACCAGAATGGGGTGATGTCAAGTGGCGGCACCACAGAATCCCGTCACTATCAGACAACACGCCAGCTCCTGCTAGCGGGAAACATGCAGCTGGGAGGCTGGAGAATCTCGCCCCATATCATTAAAACAGTTACCTTTAATTTTTCATCCTGTGTTTCTTCAATAACAACAGTTGTTGTGGGCCATGTTAGTATGCCTGGAACAATCTTATGGTTTACCATAGTTAAGGATTTCATGAATGGGTCTAAAGCATCAGCAAATCTGGAGGGAAAACCACAATAGAAAATGGAGAAGAATCAGAAGAAACAAAAACCAACACTGTGGGTGGCATTTTACGACCTCACTCAATCCGTGACCAGAAAATCTCGCCTGAGGTCAACGGTCATTTCATTTGTCCCTCCCTCGTCCGCTCCGGTTCCATGACGGGCAGGGCAGTAGAATTCTGATGCGTTTCAATCAGTTGCAGCTGTATTCTAGGCAGCAGATTGAGGGAGCAGTGGGATAGGGAATGTTGTGGGGGAAGAGGAGGGAGTTGGGAAGAGTAGACAATCACAGTATGATCCAGCTCAGAATAAGCTATCTAATGGGACCAAAGCTGTAACTGTACAAGGCTCTGACGTGGAGATACCGGCGTTGGACTGGGGTGGGCACAGTAAGAAGTCTCACAACACCAGGTTAAAGTCCAACAGGTTTATTTGGCAGCAAGAGCTTTTGGAGTGCTGCTCCTTCATCAGATGAGTGATGGTGTTGTGAGACTTCTTACTGTGCCCACCCCAGTCCAACGCCAGCATCTCCACATCATTAATTACTGAAGGAAACTGCTACACAAATTGTTACTAGTTCCTGAAAGGGAACAAAGCAGAACTTATCATAACCACTGACCCTGGATAACACAGGAAAGTGGAGTCAGAAATAGGTTATTCATTTCCTCAGATTCGTTTCTGGGATGAGGGTCCTCATGACCCCTAATTTTCGACCCTTGAAAGAATATAGAGCAATTTCATTAGGCACACCCTTGTAACTTAACCCTTTAAGCTATGATACCACTCTGGTGAATTTGCATTATGGCCCCGAGCCCGAAATGTAGTGCCCAAAACCGAACACACAATCCAGATGAAGTGTAACCAAGGCCCAACTTAAGTATTACTTCCTGACTTTCGTAATGCACATCCTTGGAAATAAAAGGCCACATTTCATTGGTCTTTTTGGTCACTTTTTTGTATCTCTGCATTACATTTTAGTAATTGTGCACAAAGATACCTCAATCACATTGCTCTTCAACAACACCTAGTTTCTCCTCATACCTGAATTTGCCTTTATCTGATCTGAAGTAGATTACCCCCCCACCAATGAAATCAAACCAATGTTCACCCACTTAATTCATGTCCCTTTACAATTTTCTATTCCAATCTACACAATTTACTGTCAACTGCAACTTTGAACATATTAATTCAATGACCATAATTCGGTCATGAATAGTGGAAACCAGTGGTTCCGTACAGATCTCCGAAGAACACCACTTGTTATATTTTGCCAATTCAAGAGAGCTTCCCACTTTGCCACTTTCCACGTTTGCACTTTTATTTTCTTTGACACGAACCTGTTCTGCCGGAAATACACTCTGCCAAGGCCGTAGAATGCCAAACAGTCAAGCCGCTGTTGTGAGAACTGTTCCAAGATTTTATTAAATTGATTTTCCGCTTCATTCAGCTCCTAGTCAGACAAGTTAGGAATTAATGACTCCAGAACAACAAAGTATGCACGGTAAATACCTACCAAGCATAAACTACAAATACCCATAAGGAAGATAATACTTAAGGTTTGCTGTCAACAGTTAACTTACATGCTGGGGCAAGTTCATATGTAGGGATCTGTTTTACTTGGTCCTTAGGTCATGAATTTGCAATTGGGGCTAGAGTATCTTAAAATAGCAATTGATTTGGTTGGCTGGGGATCCACAGTGTAGTTTTTACTTGTTCCTTATTCACTGGATGTGGGCATTGTTGACGGGGCCAACATTTATTACCCATCCTTAATTATACTGGGTGGTTTGTTTTAAAGAAGGCATTTAAGAACCAACTACATTGCTGAGTCACATGTAAGACAGACTGGGTAGTGATAACAGACTTCCTTAGTCAACCAGATTGGTCTTTATCACAGTTGACAATGGCATCATGGTGATCATTGGATTCAAATTTCACCATCTGTCATGGTGGAATGCAAACCCAGGTTGGGAGAACATTACACTGGGTCTCTGGATTGCTAGTCTAGTAACCACACCACTATGCCACTACCCCCCCCATAAGTTAGTTTATTGGAATGGTAAACAAAATGATACATTGTAAGTTCTGCTAATTAAAAACGTGTGTGCACATTTAGCTTAGATTTGAATAAGGATTTCTCATTGTATTGTGTTCTTCAGGATTGTACAATGTATTAGACGTACAGTCCTCCTGAAGGAGGCAGCTTAGAAAGAACGATCAGTATTCTGGTGAGAAAAAACCCACCTAATGCCTTAATTACTAGTGTCACACGGAGAACACTTTTTTCTATCAGTCAGGAAACATTTTAATTTCCTTTTCAAATATATAGTAGGTACACCTCAGTAGGGAAAAATGCAAACCAAATGGTGTTGCTATTATTTGATATTGCTGTGTACGCAACAATATATACTGTTTAAGATTTTGCAAGTGCATGCAATGCATGAAAATCATGTAATGATAAACCACCAAGCAGTCATGCTCGAGGTAGCATGCATGTTTATCTGCTACTGCAAACATAAGTGCCATTTAATGATTTTTTTTCTACAAAGTGAAATGTTCATCTTTACAATTGCTTAGCAAGTTAAACTAAAATTTTCTAAGTGGATTAATTTTTTATTGTAGGGACACCCAAAACCATTTGGCTTCTTCCTGTACAATGGCTTTGTTATATGTTACATTCACTTATGCATGTTGCATCTTTGACTTCATCCAGCATGCTGCAAATTATTCCCTGCAGTTTGTTAAAACATACCATAACATTCTGTACCTGTTTTGGTCTGTTTTTTTAATGGGGGATTGGAAGAAGTGCTCATTATTTTTTCAGATGGTGGTGATCCTAGGTATAGGTAGAAAATGCTTTACGTGCATAGGGTTCCCAGTGTTAAATGCATTATGTTACACAAGGGTCAGCGGGCGTCCTAGGGTATGGAGGCAGAGGCCCCAAATTTTATCCCTGGTTTGGTTAAGCTGATCTGATTAGCCATGGAGAAAATGCAATTCACCTCAATACCGTCTGCATAAGAGGAGAAAACTACCCTGGATTCCTGCTCCTCACTGGCACCCAAAGGTTGAGTGTAAAAAAGAAGCCCTTGAGAGAATATTGGTTGAAAGCACTTGACAAGGAACATTCCCAGAATTCAATAACACACTAACATTCAATGTCAAGATTCAAAAGGGAAAAACTTGCACTGATGGCAAATGACGGGAATTATACGTCAGCGCAACCATCAGGAGGAGGTAAAGATTACCGAATATCACCAATGAGTCCACTGATTAGGTCATGATAATTTACTTCATACAAAATACATTCCAAACATACTCACATATTAATAACTGACAACTCACAGAAAAACTTAGAAAATGATGGGTCCTACCTCAGGTAGTCCAATGCCAAGGAGGGCACAGGCATGACCATAAGTAATTATCACATAATCATTAGTGGACAAAGATGCTTCCTAGAAAAGGCAAAAATGATTAACATTTAGATATGCAGTAACTATTCACCACCTTGGCATAAGTAACTGATTAGAATCCAGGGATTTGCCCTTTACTTAAAACAGGACATTCTTGGAAATTATAGGCTGGATTTTACACTCAGCATATTGTCCCATGGACTGAAGTGGGCATAACATCTGCTGCTGCCCAATCCCATTGTCCTGCAGTGATTTAACATCTGTTGGGACATTAACTACTTTTGACCCGATCTGGGGAAGCAGCCCCATCTCCAAGAGCTAACGGCCATCCTGGAGGAATAGCCACTGCACAGACTGCTGAAGCTGGATGCAAGGTAAGAAGGGAGGGGATGTGGGGTAGTGTGCACTGGGGCCAGGCAGCCAGGCTTGGCAAAGGAGTGATTGGGACTCAGTGGAGACAGCGTAAAAGCAGGGTTGTTTCCAGCTTTGAGGGGACTTCTTATCGAAAGAGGAAGTCCATAAAGGAGCTCTTTCCCTGCTTGGACAGCATTACCTATGGGCTTCCAGCCTCCCAGCGGCATCAGCCCATCACCTGTAAAACAGAAGCCGTATTTTAATTGGCCAACCCCTCTTTGCCATTAGTAAAATGATTGTGCTGCAGAGAAAAGGGTCTACGGCATTTTACATGCCCCTGTTCAGCAAACTTGCCTGCTTAGGAAGGTGAAATGCTGCCCACCATTCACTGAAACTGATTTGAGTAAGGTCTCCCCAAAGAAGGTCAAACATGTTGAAAAATGGGAGTTCAGTTATAACTAAGCAGTTATCAGCCCTAAAATCTCCTTAGGTGGTTTGATGTCAACTTTATCTGATTGCTGTAGATTTTTTAAATTTGTAACTAAATTATAAGATTTTGTCAGTAAATTGTCAAGACTTGACACTAAGACTTCAGCTGATAAAATAGTAAAAAAGTTCATTTAAAAGAGAAAATAATAATGATATAGAAGTTCTTTTTTTATTTTATCAGTATCAGGCTTATATTAGCACTGCAATGATGTTACTGTGAAATTCCCCTAGTCGTCACAATCCAGCACCTGTTAGGTACACTGAGGGAAAATTTAGCACGGCCAATAAACCTAACCAGCATGTCCTTCAGACTGTGGGAGGAAACCAGAGCCATCCAGAGGAAACCCATGCAGATATATCTCTAGTGGGGGAGCAGTGGGGGGGGCAATTGCTCACTGGTGGGTTGGGGTGGGGGGGGGGGAACAGATGGATCTTTGGTGGGGTGGGTGGAGAAAGGGGGGGGGGGTTCATTGCCACTCTGCGGGCGATTGGTGGAGGGGTAAGGAGGCAGTAGTTCGTGATCGTTCTAGGTAGCAGGGGAGAGGGTGGATAAGGAGGACAGTGATGTCTGTGGGGGCCATCACTCCTGCTTTTCGCTCCCAGGCCATTTTCTGTGGCTCGGGAGCGATCTGACACGGATGCACTTTTTCAAATCTTTTCTAACTGCGCGTTTGCAGTTCAGAGCTCCAATCGTTTTGGGCACACTGAGCCCCACCCAGAGCTCGATTCAGACCCGTGATTTTTCAGGCTGAGTGCCAACGGGGGCGCTTGAGAACAGGTTTCTAAGTCGGATCTGAATTACACCCAGAATCAGCACTTAGAATGAAAATGCTAAAATCATAGTTGCTACTGAGTACCGGCTGCTTTGCCAAGTTCAAGATTGTCCTCAAAGTCATGTGTTAATTTCATTAGATGGCTGCTTTAGCTTTGTTAACTCACGTGGGGTAAACTGATAGGCAAGTGGTAGGTTTTAATAAAAACCGCTATTCAGAATGATTTACATAATGCTTCTGTGAAACGACTTGAGATATTTTATTACATTAAAAGATGCTATATAAATGTTGGACAGCACAAAACAGAAAATATGGAAAAACGGAGCAGGTCTGTGGCTCGAGGAAAAGGCATTCCGTTACTTTGGATGAGAACCTCCTTCAGAATCTGTCCTTTAGACACTAGCCATGTGTGTTTTACAGTCATTGTCTCTTTATTTCAAACTTCTGGCATTTGTACTTATCTTATTAACTCTGCAGTTGCTTTCCAGGTAACTAAACAAAAAGGTCTCTCTCACTGGTAGCTGTAGATCGCATTGAAAACCCAACATAACTTGATAATGTGTCACTAGATTAATATCACCAATTTCTGTATATGAAGGCACCAGTCCAGGAATTTATATTGCGGATCCCCATACTCTATGATGAAGTCCAGCAGTATTAAAGAAGGTGGCTCCAAAGTATTTTGTTAAAAAAGGGGAATCTGGGGCTAAGATAAGCTTACCCAGAACAAAGTCAATTACCTACAACTGTCTGAAGAGGGTACTTGACTGGGGGTTCACTGGCGCTGTTCAGCATTTCAATGCTCAAAGACAGACTGCAACTAAACAGTAAATGCACAATGATAAGAACAGTAAGGGGAATATTAAACCATTCATTAATTTAAGTGCTACGAGTGTATCATAATTACCAGCCTCCACTAGCAGCTTTTGTTGGGATCAGTTGGGTGAGGAAATTCATTATATTAGAATTGGTAATATCAAGCTTCCACATGAAATTAAAAGCTGCTAAATGGGAACACTGATTTTCTATATATTTAATATTATTTTGTTCACGACAGAAGTAGAGATGAAAGGGCAGGCCTCGTACTCAAGTTCGTTGTTTAGCATGCAAAAACAAATTCCAAAATTAGATCATGGGCAGAATAATCGTAAACATACCTCAAGCTGTTCTGGATCCACTAGCTTCAGCACTTTTAAAAAAGCATTTTTGGCGTTGTGGGCACGTTTGTCCAGTAAGGCGATATATCCGTCATGAATCAGAGACTTCAATTTGTTCATTATGTTGTCTGGATCATTTATTGGCATCAGAGCCTAACAAAACAAAGTAATCCGAGGTTACCAGTTTTGTTTGCATCTTCAAAAGTTAAAAAGTTTTCCAATTTCTGAATGGCCATGCCTCTCCCTATCCCTGTAATCTCCTTCCCAGTCCTACAGCCCTGAAAGTTATCTGTGCTCATCTAACTATAGTCTTCAGCATCCCCAATTTTAATTTCTCCATTATTCTCCAGGCAGCCTTCAGCTGTCCTTTAGACACTAGCTATGTGTGTTTTTCAGTAATTGTCTCTTTATTTCAAATTTCTGGCATTTGTACTTATCTTGTTAACTTCAGCTGCCTGGAGTCTAAGCTCTCGGGTTCTCTTCCTAAAGCTTTGCTGAGCTATCACTCTTTCTTCCTCCAAGACGCTGCTTAAAACGTAAGGGGGTGATTCTCCCAAAAAATTTCTAAGTGTAGAATATGTGGGAAAACTGGAATAGTTCATGCTGTTTTTTGTCAGTGAGAGTTCACACTAGAATCTCTCTCACTCTGTGCAATGCAGAGGCCACCAGCGTGAATCTCATTAGATTTCAGGGGATGGGGCCTATTCCCGCTGGCGGGGTTGAAATCAGCGGGATTCTGCGCATGCTTAGTGGCCCCCAAAGTGTCAGTCTATCGATTGCCAGCCCGGAACCTCCCGTAGTGCTGCTCCCTCAAACCTCCTCAAGGCCCAGCCGCAGCCCCCCATCCATTCGCAGGCCAGGCCCGAACACCTACTGAGCAGCCCCCCCACCCCCACAGCCCACCCCAATCGCTGACCTCCCTCCAACCCCAACTAGACCCCAATGCAAAGTGAGACTCCCACCCCCACCCCCCAAGCCGCACCTCAATAGATCCCACTCCCTGGCATTGCCCCATGCCGAGAGCAGTGTCAAGGTGCCCTCCGGACATGGGCACTTTGCCCTTTTGGTAGTACTGGGGCACATGCCTAGTGGACACCAATACCAGGCCACCTGACCCCTTATGGGTACTGAATGCACCCCCCTTCACTCCTGCTGGGTCATCTCGCTAGTCCCCCAAAATTGGGGAGCTATGGTAATTCCCACTGGAGTGAAACATTGTGGCGGGGTGAGAGATGCTAGCGGGCCCAGAGAATTCAGTCCTAGGCCTGCTAATAGAATTTAAATGGTATGTAAAATACTATTTAAATGCTAGTCCCACCTCACAGCCAGTTTCCAGGCGTGGGAGGCACAAGCATGGCGCGAACACTCACAGGAATCCTGTGAATCAGCCCATGTGTGATTCTCCCGGCCCACTGTGCCAAAATATTAGTGCAGCGGGATGGGAGAATTGTCCCCTAAATCTTTGACCAAGTTTTGGCTGTGCTCTTTATGCATCGTGTCTAATTTTGTTTTCTAACACTATGTGAAATGCTTTGGAATATTTTATTAAGGCAAAAGACACGCTGTTGATTGTCCCTCAACAAAATTCATCCTTTAGTTCATCAGAAATCAAAGCTGCAATCAACACGTACCAGGTATGTTGGAAACGCAAGGGTCCTGCTGGAGGACGGTGGAGGAGAACGTGCATTATGATTTCCTCGAAAGCAGGTAACACACATCACCCCATTCTTTAACCAAGTGTCAACTCAACCAGTGAAACCTGCTGGACTACACATTTTGAGTGGGCCAATCTGACCATAGGTAAAATCCCAGCAATGCTTCTTAACAGCCTCAATCATCACACAGGCTGGCAAACCTCCCAACACCTTCAGTCACCGGTAAAATTACAGCAGGTGCAAGTAGGTTGGCACTCTTTACAGGCTGTCTCATTTAGATTCTTGGCTTGAACCTAATGTTATAAATATGTAATATACATGTTTAGCCATGCAACAGTTAAATATCTTGTTGTCACCTTTTCAGGGTACTGAGGAAGACGGGTCTTTAATCCATTTCTTTCCTGGTTTCTCTTGGAATCATTTTTATGGCTTTCATATAATGGCTTAGTTGGTAACTTTGACTGTTCCCTGCAGCTCACAAAACAAAAACAAAACATTATAAAAAGTTGCGGCTCCTTTTGTGTTTAAAGGGGCCAATTCTTGTATATTTATATGCAATGGGATAGGCACATGTTAGAAAAGTAAAGTTAAGATAAAAAGCTTAACTCATTCACATAACAAGCGAGCATTTTGGATCTCCACTCAACAGGCAGCCAGGTAAGTGCATAACAAAATGTTGGCCTGTCCTACATCTAATCAATTACGATACACAGTTTAATTTTAAAAAATGATAGGTACTTGCATCAGCAATTCTGCTTGGTAACATTTATTCTTCCTATGAGCAGTTGCAACATATCATTAACAATATTTCAGGAACTGCATTCCAAAATGATCCAGCGATTGAATAAGCAATACCTGCACAGCTCAAGTAATTCAATGGCATTGCCATTGAATCCTCTGCCATCAACTTGCTGAGGGTTGATGTCAACCAGTAACTGAACCGGACCAGCTACAAATATTATGGCTACAAGATTAGGTCACAGGCTGGGATTCTGTGGTGAGCAACTCACCTTCTGACTCCCCAAAGCCATTACCTATCAGGAGTATGATGGAATACTTGAGGAATGCAGTTCCTATTACATCCAAACAGCTAGACACCACCCAAGACAAAGCAGCCCACTTGATCGATCTCTCATCCACCAGCTTAAACCTTCACTCCTCCACTATTAGTGCATAGTGGCAGCAAGGTGTACCATCTCCAAGATGCATTGCAGCACTTCAAGCCTCTTTTGACAGAACTTCCTAAACCTGGAACATCTACCACCTTGAAGAACAAAGGTAGCAGATGCATGGGAACACAAGTTCCCTTCCAATTCATTTGGAACTATATCGCATTTCCTTCACTTTTGTTGGACCAAAAACCTGGAACTCTGCTTGAAAATCAAACAGCACCAAAAGTTTAACTGCAAAAGAAGGACTGCAGTCATTCAAAAGGACGCTCACCACCATCTTCTCAAGGGCAATTAGGAAAGGGCAACAAATGCTAATCTTGCGAGCAATACTTAATCCTATGAAAGAAAAAAACTACTAAAGGCTCAATGCACTTCGAGTTTGGTACTCTGTGGAAGTAAAATTCTGCAGAACTGAACTCTGCTGCTTACTCCATGCATTAGCAAAAATCTCCTGTATTTATACTACCAAAAGTTCCAAAGGCCATAGTCACCACCTGCTAACAACAGTTACCAGTTCTAACAAGCCACTTAACTGTGCAACTGCCACAAGCAGGCAGCTCGTGTACCACTAACATTGTGAAATAAACTTTAACAGTAGCCTGTAGTTAAAATGGTAAAACGGTAAACACAAAACTTAACTGAATCTTTGACATCAAGAGATCTGGATCAGATGAAGCTAAGTTTTAAAGTTTATTTATTAGTGTTACAAGTAGACTTACAATAACACTGCAATGAAGTTACTGTGGAAAAACCCCTAGTTTCCTCACTCTGGCGCCTGTTCGGGTACACTGAGGGAGAATTTAGCATGGCCAACGCACCTAACCAGCACGTCTTTTGAATTGTGGGAGGAAACCCACCCAGACACGAGGAGAATGTGCAAACTCCACACAGACAAAGACCCAAGCCAGGAATTGAACCCGGGTCCCTGGCATTGTAAGGCAACAGTGCTAACTGTGCCACCATGCTGCCCATATCTTTATCATACAAGTAGACTTACTTTTTGGTATTTAGTTCTTCCTTTAATCCCTCAGTCTTTGTTCTTCCACGATCTGAAGAAAAACAAATTTAAACAATAATGAATATAAAAAGATGAAAGTTGGGATTCCCCGATACGTTCGCTGCTGCGAATGGAGATTTGACCATGTGTCAAATTCTCCGCTCTCGCTGGCAGCTGTAGTGCGGCATGTGACACTGGAGATTTCCGGCCAAAAGGTTTAACAATACAAATTAAAATAAGTTCCTTGATTACTGCCTGGTTAGTCACTGACTCAATCTTGGAACTGAATTACAGGAACAAATAAGTATAATTCAGCACTGAGTTCAATATTTCAGAACTACAAAAATAAAAACTACAATGACTTAGTTTACATTAAAATGGTGCAGCAGTAATGATTGAAAATATTTACATTTATTCAGTGCAGCGTGATAAAAGGAGACCAATGTGGCAAGAAGGATGGTGGACAAGTAGGAAACTGAATTCATATTACTATCAATGCATATTGTTCAAAGAAATATTCTTGAAATTGCACAGCACACTGATAAAACATGTAGCACCATAGAAATATGACTGTTTCATGGTCTATCATGAGGAGCTTCTGATTTCAAATGGGTTGTCTCTGTCACAAAGTTTCAACTGCGGGGAGACACAGGCAAAAGCTTAGAAAGCAGATGCAGAAGAATGCTAGGTATAGGCACAAGCAAGGTGGTCCCAGTGCAGAAAGAGAAAAAAAATCAGGGTATTGCTCTAACAACTTTCTTTTCACAACAATTTATTTTCCTTTTGAACATGAATGAAGGGCAAAATATACTAAAAATCTGAGTAGGGGCAGTAGAGAATATCAGAGCTCTGATGAACGGTCATCCTGACTTGAAACGTTGGCTGTAATCTCTCTCCACAGATGCTGTCAGTCCTGCTGAGTTTCTTCAGCATTTTCTGTTTTTGTTTCAGATTTCAGCATCTTGCCTTTATATCAGTAGAAAATGCAGTTGGTGCACGTCAAGAAATTATGCATAGATCAAATTTGAAGAGTGCAAGCACTAGATAAGATAAAACACTGCCAAAAACAAGCATGATCTTCATTAAACTGCAATACAAATGATAATTGGACTTCAAAATGATAAATAGACCATTTAAATCTGATTGAGATACATAAATTTAATTTTAATCTTCATTTCTTTTGTCAAATTAAATTCTTACATATAAACACACATACCAATTCATTTCCAATAATTGATGGAGGATTATCATTGGATAGACATGCAGTGACTCCAACACCAGTGCTGTGCACCATTCATTAATGCAAACAGTGTGTCTTGCTAAAGTTAAGGAAGAAAATTTAACAATAGACTTTTAAAGGTAGGATTGACCAAATTTGGAACTTTTTGTAAATCTAAAAGGTGTGTATGCATAAATAAAAGTGCTGTTACTTTCATCTCGCTGCTTTTTAAGGAATCTTTCTTTCTGCTGAATTAAATCCCGAATTCCATCTGAAACATCCTTGCACAACTCTTGAGCTTTGGTGTTAGCATCAATAGCTCGTTTGTGTTCTCCCATCAAGAACAAGGCATCACACAGGCGATAATGACCCTGGCAAATTAAAGTTAAGCATCAAAACAAGAAATTGGAGCTACATTCCTTTCACAAGATATCAGGAGTGTGTACAAGTGTGTACAAAATTCATTTACACTTTCAAACACATGGGTACATTAACTTGCCATTTATTCTAACCAAAAAAAAACTAACATGCTATTCCGAATTACTTTGTACACAAATGTATGAAGTAGCGCATGCTCACACACAGAAATACCTAGTCAACAGGCTGTGGCTGATATGTGGCATTTGTACCACACACACACCTGGCTATAATCATCTTCAGTGAGAGACAGGCAACTCGCCTAAGCAAACCCTATTGTTGAATCCCCCATTTGGGATTACCACTGACCACAAACAAAATGCACATTCAAGAAAAAGTTAAGCCATTGGGTACTCTGCAGCAAATAACTTCACCTCTTGATTTTTCGAAGCCTTTCCACTATCCATAAGTCAGGAAAGGGTGTGATGAAATACTCTCCATTTACTTGGCGTACATGACATTCAGGAAGTTTGACAACCATTCTATCCACAGCAACCTATTTGATTGCAGACCACCCCCCACACAAGCTTAAACATTCTTTCATTACTTTCACACCCACGATTGGATTTTGTATCATCTATAAGATGCACTGCAGCAATTTGCCAAGGCTACTTTAATAACACAGGCCGATGAACTCTATCGCCTACAAAAGCAAGGTCAGCACGCTGATGGGAACATCGTCAGCTGCAAGTTCCATTCCATGCCATCGCCACCCTTGCTTTGGAAATATACTGGTGCTGCCTCATCATGCCTGTATCAAAATCCTGGAATTCCCTATTAAATAGCAGTGTGGATGTGTCTACACCTCACGGAGTGCAATAATTCAAAAAGGTAACTCGCTCACCTTCGAATGCAATTCAGGACAGGCAATAAATGTTGGCTTTGTCAATGATGCCCATATTCCATGAATAAGAAAAAAATCTTTTGCTCCGTTATCCAATAATATCTGTGCTGGATCAAGTAAACAAACATCTAACAGACCTTTTGCAGCCAACCAAAGGGAATGGTGTGCAAGACCCTCCAAGTGCTTTAAGAACATCTGCAGAAGGATCACTTATAATTTATTTCCTCAAACAGGCGCTAGCCTCTACAAAAAGGAAATGAAAATATCTACTGGAGGGAGACAGTAAGTGGATACAGGGTTTCCAAATTATTCAAATGGGAGGGTCATGGGTGATCTAGATCAGCTTGACATGGTTACCTACTTCATAAGTTCATTGAAACAAAATCTTGCAGCTGGTCTTGAACAAACATGGACTAACTAGGATTAGTTCATATTCTAATATTGAAAAGAATGAGATATTTGCAATATTAAGATTACCATGACAGAGCTACTGGATACAACAAAATAATCCTGAAAACCATAAAATGTTAACAATCGAACCATGACCAAGTTATGATAAATGCTTGAGATCACATCCCTCCATAATGTTTTTTATTCATAGCATCCTTACGACCTATATCAATTGAATAAGATTTGGGATGCAAATGCCCTCAAAATTTGCATTTTCCAGTATGGGTTGCAGGCTGATTCGAGGTAACAGCGTAAGTGATTAGTTTCGGTAGAAGTTTATCCTCTGTGCGTCATATGTTAAAATGGCAGCGCGGGCTCGTTGGGCCAAAGGGCCTGTTTCCCGTGCTGTGTTGTTCTTTGTTCTTCCTTATATCCAGGAAATTTGAAAACAGCATTATTAAGAGGGATATAATGGTGAAGGTACGACTGCGCATAGGGCAGTGGGGGGAGAGAACAGTAAAAACTAACCTTGGGCCA
The DNA here is from genome assembly GCF_965287045.1 of Carcharhinus amblyrhynchos. Taxonomy (NCBI): domain Eukaryota; kingdom Metazoa; phylum Chordata; class Chondrichthyes; order Carcharhiniformes; family Carcharhinidae; genus Carcharhinus; species Carcharhinus amblyrhynchos. Next base: position 31,184,128 of record NC_137338.1, read on the forward strand.
ATGAGGTTTCAAGACTATGGCTCGTTTTCCGTCACCAAGTGCTTTCCTTTAAAGAAAAATAATATTCTCAAATGAACACTGATAAACAGATTGACAACTAAAGTGCAAATCTTTCTGGTGATACTTAGTAAAAATAATGCGACAAATTCAGTTTAAGTTAAAGATACTGGAGGGTTGCTGCTGCCATTTACAACGTGTCTCAACAAACAATCAACACCTTCAGCAAAGGGTTTACAATGTGCTTAGCACAATACGGATGCCTTGTGCACAGATTTCATCATCCAACTATTGCATGTTAAGCAACCTGTTGTGTGGAACAGGTTTAAAATGTGGTCACACCCAACCCAAAACTGGTTTGGTAGCTGTCTGGTTGCCCTAGTGAAACTCTAAAGTCATACCGTCTATTACGATTTAATTTTTGTGCAAGTCAGAACTGACATTACACTAACCATTTGCTCATCACTTATTACAAAAATGTTGACTTGTGCAGGACCCTTTCTCCAGAGTGTCTTACTCAACTCTGGGTTTTAATCTGGAGAAGCAAGTACCCTCAATGAAATCTTTGTATTTTGCAAGAAGTGTGCTGCAAAAAGTGTGCCAGAAATGACTCAAAGAATTGACCAAAATTAAGGTAAAAAGAACCAATTTGGCAATTTTCTATAAAGCCCAAAGGAATGGTCAAGATTTGGTCCTCAGCTATCTCTCCCAAGTACATGTTCAATTAAAAAATTTTTTTTTTGAAATCCCTTTATAATATCTGCCTCCTGAGTACAGCAACTACCGAGTTCAGTTTTCTGCACACCTTCCACCTCTGCTGAAGTGCAATGCACTGGAGTTTAGACTACAGAGCATCATATTTTAGCAACTCATTCTTGGAGAAACTGAGGAAATGGTCAACCTATCACAAAGTTTATCACTGTAGAGATTTTATTTAAAAAGAAATATAGAGGAATGTTGGAATTTACTATATAAGGACAGAAAAAAAACGCCAGCGTCAGCAAATGGTTAAGTGGCCTGATCTGTGTTGCAACATTCTATGAAAACCTCAACCCACTTCCAACTAGGGTTGCTGGATTTCTAAGAGAAACAGGATCCTCAAGTTGAGTTTCTTCTCCATCACCCAAAGGTTGTGAGACACAACAGCATCCCAACTACTGTCCCAGCTCAAATCACCTGAAAGGCATAAACTGGACATGGAATTTAGAGCTTTTTGATCAGAATGCACAAGTGAACGCTGGATGAATATGCTAACCCATCAGGGGAACATGGTCCAACAAATCCACATATAACAAGATTCTAAAGCATGGAATGTGAGAATTTTCCAAGCAACATGCAACAAATTATATAAATTGAAGAGAGCTTGTGGCTGGACTTTCGAAGTGCTTATGTGATACCTTGCAGCTGTGTTTCCTCCATGACAACAATGAACTACAAAGCATTTTAGGACCTCCTGGGGCTGACAGGTGTAATACAAATTCAAGTCTTTTTTTAATAAGGTATAGCAGAGCAAGATATACAAATTTCCATTAAGAGACAAGGTGCGTCTAGTTTAATCACTTTTTCAATCATCTTGCTATATCTTTTTGAAACTTCAATGAAGATCTAAAGTGAGACTTTATGCTTCCCAGACCTAATTGAAATAAATCTTAGGTTTAGAATGATGTTTTTTATTGCAATATCACTTAGCATCTGAAGAAAATACTTAGTTATTATAAATTTTTCAAACTTACGTGTAATTTTCAATTCGTAAAAAGCAAAGAGCTCGGTTTCCATAAAGAAGTTCATTGTCAGGTCTGAAAGAGATTGAAAATTAATATAATCATTATTCCACAACTTACCTTCAGCTAAGAAAACCAGAGCTTCAAAAACCATAAATTTCTACACAGTTTTTACATTAACTTACATTAACTTGGGATCATTTAATTATCATGAGAAAATGGCTTATAAAAATGAAGTAACACTCTTCACCTGTAAAGTGAAAAGGACATTGGAGAAGCTAATGCTGAAAGCATGGGGTACAGTTAGTAATTTGTAATAAAGATTGGCCACAGGAGATCAATTAACAATTAATCCTCGAAATGCTGCACTGCATCAGACTGTAATCATTTTGAAAGTGGAAGCTAAAAACAGAATTAAAATGAACTCATGCTCTATGTTCTTAGGATGAATAGTCAGACTGCTACATATCTTCAAACCGATAGAGTATTTTCTATTGTTATTAAAGCATTTTATTTTGTTCAAACAGTTTAAAGTTTATTTATTGATCACAAGTGGGCTTACATTAACACTGCAATGAAGTTACTGTGAAAATCCCCTTGTCGCCACATTCCAGCGCCTGTTCGGGCACACTGAGGGAGAATTTAGCATGGCCAATGTGCCTAATCAGCACATCTTTCTGAATGCAGGAGGAAACCAGAGCACCTGGAGAAAACCCACGCAGATACAGGGAGAACATTCTAACTCCACAGACAGTGACCCAAGCTGGGAATTGAACCCATGTCCCTGACACTGTGAAGCAGCAGTGCTAACCACTGTGTTACTGTGCCTCTCCAGTTTGAACAGCACAGAGCAAAACGGCTTGCAAAGCAACTAGTGCAAATTTCAGTCTGCACAAGCGAACAAGTGAAGTTCTATGCTCTTGGCTCAAATACCTTAACTCAATCGCCTTGGAGTACCAGTTTACAGCAGCTTCATAGTTTTCATTTCTAAATTCTTCATTGCCTCTATTTCTATGTTCTTCACTTTTCTGAAACGGTGAAAGAAGAATTGAGGCATCAAAATATGTTGCAGACTCTTCACTCACTGTGGTTTTTAATATCAATGAATCAAAGTCTAACGGAGTTAAATGTTTTTCTATAAAAAACATTGCTTAAAAGATTATAGATGTTCCTTCCACATGCAGGTATAAACTCCAGATTTATTGGCTCTGATTTATTTCAAGATGCAATACAAATGCATTATTTAATGTATAAACGGCACCTGAAAAAGTCAGGAATGGGAAATCCAGAAGTGCACCTCAACAAAGGTTTTGATGAATTCCTTCCCACTTCCTCTGCATGCCCAAAGAGCAAGTTCAATAAATGTTGGAAATGCATAATCATTTTGTACTTTATCATATACTCAGTGTGGCTCACTTATGAATGCTAGAAGTTATATATATGCACACCCACAGGGCTCTGTAATTTGCGAACTGAAAGATGTCGAGACATTGCACCCTTTCAACCAAATAAAAGCTTGGGAGAAATGTTTTCTCATGCTTTCCCCACTGCAGTGCCTCTGCCAATTGGAATTCACTTGCCAACCAATCATCACCTTTTCTCATACAGGGTAAATTGTTCCCAATGAAATTTGGTATCCTTGAAGTCTGTCCTGATAAATACAAGACAGAAAACTTCAACAACATGTCTCTTTCTTCAGCAATACAGGAACAAAGGAGGTTAACTCAATGTTAAGAACTGTGAAGAAAAAAAATACGAATCTTCATGGCAACGGTCATTGAAAAGTGAGGTAATATTTTTACCTGAAGAAAATGTTGGAGAATATTTCAGTTGAAAACTTTGTAGTTTGGCATTCTGCAACACAAAACCTTGTAACAGAATTCTTTATCTTTTATCCACATACCTGGTCCTCTCTCTTTGGCATTAAATTAGGAATATTCTCACCACCCAGATACATCTTTACAAAACATGCATCTGCAAGAAGAAAAAAAAATTGAAAGTAAACATTGTTCCTTAACAATTTGCATAAACTTGGGTTTCTCACTGTCCAACTGGGAACAGTGATCTACAGATCTGAAGATGCCAAGTTTGCTTTACAGTCAATGTTATGTAAGCTGATGTTGAAGGTGGCTACAGGGACAGCTATGCCACTACTTTATGACCTTGCTCGGGCAAAGCTTGTAAATCCCACCCAAGGCCAACGGAGAATTCTGTCTGAGAGGCGGTAAAATTCCAGCCCCTGTTTCAGTATCCCCAGATCAAGAGAAGCTCCTACTCACTACCAATACCCTCTACTACGGCACAATTTTGCATGCATGTGACTGCACCCAGCTACAGTGCTTTCCACGTGAAACACATGCTCCACCGCTCACACACAAGTAGCCATTTATATGAAGCACGAGAGCAGGCTTGACATACGTCTGACCATGACCGGCAAGAATCAAAGCTTTCAAGAGAGGATGAGAAAGGAACACAGAAAATTGGAACTAAATTTTAATTTCAAACAGATCCCAAACTAAAATCACAGTTAGCTTACACAAACAAACATTGGAGCAGAAATGATCCACAGCGGTCAACAACCAAGAAACGAATTTCAAATCTCAAGTATGAAAAATACTGTATAGAGATCTGGTAGCTACTGTATTGTAGGGGTTGGGACTAGAAGACAAATTTATGAAAGACAAGAGTTGCCAACGGCTGTTATGAAGCAGACATATGTCGTGTCACCAAGTGAAACAATGATGCACGTTCCTATCAATATTTCTGAGATAAAATTGGAATGGAGGGGAGAAAGTGAGACTGGGGAGGAACAGTACAAGAGGTCAACAGATAAAGATGGGAGAAACAGCAACAAGAGTCAGTGAGCACAGAAGGTGAGTGCAAGGAGTAACAGTTTGAGAAGCCAACAGATAAAAATAGGAGAACAAATGGCAGAGAGTCAGTAAAAGCGGTATGTCAAAGTCACAACACATAAATAAATAAAATGTAAATGCTCGAAAATCTCAGCACGTCTGACAGCATCTGTAGAAAGAGAATAGAGCAAATGTGGAGTAGGTCATCCAGACTAGAAACGTTATCCGTGATTCTCCTATTCCGGCCCGCTAATTTTTTGGCAGGTCGAGCGGGAGAATCGCACCTGCACCGCTTCATGGGATTCGCATGCAATCTCCCACTGATGGATATTTGGTGCAGTCAGGACCACACTGGAAACCAATGGAAACAGCGGGTAAGTAATTTTAGTTACATTTTAATGTTATTCGCATCGATTATGGGGCCCGGGACTGAAGCCTCCGGGCCTGATAGCATCTCCCACCCTGCCAGTATAATTTCGCTTTGGCAGGGTTTACAGTAGCTCCCCAGTTTTGGGGAACCAGTGGCTTGACCCCGCTGGAGTGAAGAGGAGACAATCTGGGCCTCCCAGAGGGTCATGCAGCAAAGGGTGGTACTCCCTGAGCATGGGTATCTTGGCAGTGCTAGACTGTGTCCCTTAGCAGTGCCCAAGCGAAGTGCCCATGCCCAAGGGCAACTTGACACTGCCCATTAGGCAATCAGGCAGTGCCAAGGGAGCAGAGCCTGGGGTGGGGCTTGGGGGGGGGGGGGCGAGGGGTCCTGCAGCCACCGCATTGGGGTCCAGTTGGGACTGAAGGGAGGCCAATGATCAAGGCAGGTTGGCGGGGGGGGGGAAGCAGGGGGGAATCATCACTGCTGAGGGGTGGGGGTGTTCTGGAGACCAGTGTGTTCTTGGTCCGGAGGGTGGTCGGAGTTGGCCAGGGAATGCTTATGGGGGCTGCAGACAGGCCGGGGGAGGGGAAAGGGCAGCACTGCGGGGTCCCAGGCTGGCCAGCAAACCAGAGGCTGACAGCTCGGGCCACTGCGCATGTGTGCAGTTCTGGAACCATCAGGTTCCGGTGTGAAAGGCTCCGCCCATCCAAGCTCTTAATAACAGTCATGATTGCGACCTCTGCATTGTACACAGTGGGAGATTTGAGTCTGAACTCTCACTGAAAAAATAAATCAGTTTTCCTGTGAATTCAGCACTTAGAATGTTTTTGGTAAAATCACCCCTGTTGATATTTTACTCTCCATAGATGCTGTCAGACCTGCTGAGACTTTCCAGCGTTTTCTGGTTTTGTTAAATAAAATGTAATGGGTGGCTAGGGGAAAGGTTATGTTTATTGGGATTTAACTTACAGTCACCCTCCTATGTTAGTCATAACAAAGGATTAAGTTCCTTTTTCGTGAGGATTTGCCTGTTCAAAATCACAGTTGATTGAACTATTTAAGCTGTGAGCAATTAGGAGAAGGTTTTGTTGTGTCAATGAAAGAACAAATTTATTAACCACTTACATCAAGAGAAATAATAAAAGTACAACATCAAATATTTGGCCTTTATGCAGTTATTTGGATGTGTACCCACATGCACAGAGGAATCAGCATTTAGGGGAGCTGGAGTCCAATTTAAAAAAAGTAAACAAATATACGGATAAGTATTCTGTTATTATCCTTAAATATTTTAAAATGCTGTGACTGATTTGGGTTAGCTAGTTTCTTGGATGCAAACAGATGTAGATGCTGCAATTATTATGAGATCTTGGTTCTCTGTAGGTTTCTGGTAGTGTTAGCTTCCCAAAACAGGTGCCACACTTATGCACGAGTGAGAGAGGGAGAGAGGAGCCTTCAGCTCGTTTCCACTGTTGAAGGCCTACTTGACAATGCCTACATCATTTGCAATCTCTCTAGTGGACATGATTTGTCTTGAACAAATCTGTTCTGATTCAACTCGATTAGCCTTCACCTTTCCAAGTGAAATGTTATTTTGTCCCTGATAAAACTTCTGATAAGGGGCGGCACGGTGGTTAGCACTGCTGTCTCACAGCTCCAGGGACCCAGGTTTGATTCCCAGCTTGGGTCACTGAGTGGAGTTTGCACATTCTCCCCTTGTCTGCGTGAATTTCCTCTGGATGCTCCAGTTTCCTCCCACAGTCCAAAGACGTGCAGGTTAGGTGTATTGGCCAGGCTAAATTGCCCCTTGGTGTTCTGGGATGCATAGGTTAGAGGGATTAGTGGGGTAAATACATGGGATTACGTGGATACAGTCTGGGTGGATTGCTGTTGGTGCAGACCCGATGGGCCGAATGGCCTCTCTGCACCATGAGGTTTCTATGAACTTACTCACCATTATTATTACACTGACTGATCTGTAGTTGCCTGATTTATCCTTTTTCGATTTCTTGTGTATTACTACATTGAATAACATTAACAACCCTGAAATCCCCTGGTTCTACTCATGAATTCAGTGAGGTAATCAAGGATGTGTTTCATTTGAAATAGATGACTTACCAACTCTCAGTAATGCTAGCCTTTTTGATGCCTTTCTTCTATTGCCATCTTGTAAATAGCTTCCCCTTTCTCTTTCATCCCATAAATGATTGTTTTTTTTTAAAAAGTGCCCCATCGAAAGCTTACTAATATGATGAAAAGCCATGGAATTAAGCGGAAAGCAATGACATGCTTACAGAATCAGTGCTGTGAAAAAGAAACAGGGTGATTGATGGTGGATGGATACTTTTCAGACAGGGTGATGGTTTGCACTGGTGTCCCCCAAAGGTCAGTTTTGGAACAATTATTCTTCAATATTTATACGAACCTAGACTCGGATGGAAGGAGGAAGATTATAAAGTTAATAGAAGACACAAAACATAACAAATGGTAGTGATCAAGATAGATGTAGGCTTTAAGATGACATGACAGCATAATTAAATGGGCTGAAACATAGAAAATGGAAAGATGTGAAGGCTGCACATTGGAACGATGAATACGGAAAGACCATACAATATAAATAACACAATTCTGAATAGTGTGGACGAGCAGAGAGATCGTGTTCATATACACAAATCTTTAAAGTGTGGTAGAGTAAATGATAAGACAGTTTAAAAGAAAATACATAGATTACTTTGCTTTATTTTCTAAATCATGCTAGAATTTTATAAATCACTAGTTAGGCCTCTGCTACAGTAATGTGCACATTTCTGGGCATCATTCTTCAGGAAATATATACTGTGAATGCCTAGGGGTACAGGCGGAGTTTGACTGGATGTACGAGGAATGACAAATTCAGTTACAGGAAGATTGGAAAAAATAGGATTATTGTGAACAGCTCAATTTCATCATCCATCACTACAAACCTTTCCTACTGTGACTCACATTTATGAAATTCTGATCCTTTCATAACTTCATTGCTGTAAATGCCTATATCCATCCTATATCCTTCTCTACTCCTCTGCATTAGTAATATGCCTCCTCCTGCTCCAACAGAAGCACAGCAACCAGTCTTCATGACCCTACACCCTGTAGATTTCTTTACCTCACGCTCTTCCACTTTGAAACATCCTGCTGTGCTTTCAAAAGCCTCAAACACACCAACATGTGTACAACTCCTGCTTGTGGTCCACTTACCCCCAGCCTGTCATAAAGCCCCTTGGAGCTTTCATTAAACTCGGAGTGACCACATGCACACAACTGCAACTTTCTTCATTAATAATATTAGCATCCTTCTCCAATTTTTTATACTTAAATGTACTTAAAAAGAATAACAAAATAATACACCATATTACAAGAGGGTCATCAGACTGGTGTAAATAGGATAGGATATTTAACTTACAGATGCCACAAACAATGCTCCAGATTTCACCACCTGCCATATTGTCAGGCTGACTTGCAGCTCAAGAGTGAGCATACCAACATCAGTTTGGATATTCTATATTAATGCTGTACAGTTCTGAGACTACTTACACTGAAAACAGGTAATTGCAATAGCTGCCATTCGTGACCGTTTTGTTCCAGAGTTCAGCTCCCCACGCAGGGAGTTAAATTCCCCTGTCTTTTCTATCATGTCAATGGCATCATCAAGGTCACAATTAACCTGCGTAAGGGAAATAAAAAGAACTGTGCAGAAATTACAATTTCCTTTTCAGTCCACCTTCAGCGAGCATGATCCTTCGAGCAAATAAATGCAAAATTAAATATCAAACTGTATTACAAATAAAAGCAGAAATTATTGAAAACACTTGGCAGGTGAGGCAGAATCTGTTAAGAGAAAGAAAGCTAAAGAATGGAAGAATTAGAAGGTGAAATTTCAACTCCACCCACCTCACCCCACATTCCCAAAGGTGGGTTTGGAGGGAGTAGGGGCAGTGCGATCAAGCAGGAAGATAGATTGACGACCCACTGCCTTCCCTCCAATTTACTCCAGGGCAGAAAAATTGAAGGACAGCTTTCATGGCCGGAGATCAAGAGAGACCCTTAAGTGACCATTAAAGGGCCTCAACCTGCTGCTCTAATATTTAACCAACTGCAGGTGTGAGCCCCATTTTATGCAGGTTTTCAATAGCTTTCAAAACTCAGTTTGTGATTTTCGCATGCAGTCAATATACTGGTTAGATTCCTTTCGTACAATTGTTATTTGGTAGCCCACTAGATTCTCTGCTACATTTCTGATTGTGAGCAACATAAAATATACAATATATAAAATATCTGGACATTTTATCGAGCAGTAGCTCTCAAAAGTGTGATTTGCAAGGGTCCTTCAGTTGATGCATGGGCTGGTCCAAAGTGCACGTCACTCAGTGCAACATCTCAGGCAAGGCTATTTGGGAGAATACGGCAGAACGCTCACCCTTGCCACTTCCATGATGTCACACAACTAGTCCAGCTCCCTCACGCTGAGCATGAGTTGTTATAAGCATCAGCCACAGCAATGCCATTTTCTAAGCATGATATAGGTTCCTGCAGCAGATTTGATTTTCAACAGTGAGGCTGAACATGGAACCAGCACAACATGGAACAGAAGCTTTCCAGTCTGGAAACGGATATCACCCCTTTGGTGCATCACCAAAAGCAGTGCCATGCTTCCTACTAATTCTGTTGAGTATTTTTGCAGTGGTAAGCAAAAAAGCACGTGGGATAGGACTGGGTAGGTGATTTTGCTGGGTCTTTCTGCTACCAAAGTTATTTGTGAATAAAAGTTTCAGAAGCACCGTCACTGAGGCAATTGTGTCAGTGCCAATTTGTGTATTAGAAACAAATGAGAAGCAAAAGACAGGAAAAACTCACTGACCCTTTCCTTAGCAAAGAAAAAATACATTGGTTATCCATTAAATTGACATTTCTGACGCCACAACGGCATCTTGAAGACATGTCAAAAATTCATAACCTTCAGTTGATTTATCTTTTACCCACTAGGATTCAGATCAAATAATATTACTATAACTCCATGCAAGTTCTTTGCAACAACTACTTAAGAGTTATAACTGTTTCACAAAGTCAATGTTTCGTTATATTACTTACCCCATTCACTTTATCCCATAAGTCCAGTAAACAGGACAGAAATTTTGTGGAGTGCTGCAAAAGAAAAGTTGAAGCATAACTGAAGCGCTCAATATACCTGCAATTCCCTTTTAAAAAGGGAGAAAGTTGAATTCAGCACATTTCAGTACACATAAATATCTTTGTTTAATTCAAATGAATTGTCAGCCTTGGTTGAATGGTAGTGCCCAGGTCTCTGAATCAACAGGTCATGGGCTCAAGATTTACTCTAGAAACTTGAGCATCTAATTTTTCACCCAGTAGGAGATCAACACCTGGAATAAACTGCCTAGCAGATGGTGGAAGCAAATTCAATCATGGTTTTCAAGATATAATTGAATGGGAAGCTGCAGGAAAAATATTTGTAATGCTACAGTGGAAAGGATGAGGACTGGGATGAGCCAAATTGCTTTTGCAGAAAGCCAAGACTGGCTCAATAGGCTGAATGAACTCCCTCTGTGCTGTACTACCATCCCTTCCCCTCCACGTTGTTCCTTGCTAGACCCTTTTCCACTGAAGCCCCAGAAGCAAATGTTTCTGATTCAACAGCATGGCACAATAAACGATTCTGTTCCTAATTACTGACTCAACTTTAAACATAAGGACAAAACATTTCACCAACTATCAAATGCCCAATTTATAAAATGTACTTACATCATGTTTTCCTATTGCATCAAGCACCATTTCCAGGAGTTCAATAGTTTGAAGCTTTATCACATTAATTTCAAAGACATCGTAATTCCTGGAAAAAAATAAAAACTGAACATTGAAGTTTCTGCAACCCTTACACATTAAGTTATTTTTGCACTTAATGTGAATATTCACCAGTCACTTACTAAAACATTTAACTGAAATTTTAGGACTCATCGCCCTTTCCTAAAAACTCATCGAAGAGATGGTTGTGGAGTACTGTTCCCTTACAGCTATGCCTACATATGTCACATCCTACTTCTCTGAAGAATACCAGCATCAATTTTCCTATTCTCATCAGCATCCCTTATATCTTCCAGTAGTGAACTGAGCAATTAGTGTTAAATTTGGCTCAGCACCCAATAGAAACCCAACGGAGAACTGGTCAAACTCACATCACTTACAACAAGAGTTAAGCATGGGAACTGAAGTTCTGTATTTCCACGCATGTCACAAATTCTTACACCCATGGTAAGAAACTGGTTAACACAATTACAACCCAGTCTGTAGAAAAGATGATGGATGTAAAAGATTCTATGTACTCTTTTAAGATGGCTAGTATACTTCTCCAAGTATCCTAGCTCACACCCATCCCTCAATCACCACCATAAAGATATGACATTACTGTTTGTGGCAGCTTGCTGAGTACAAATTGACAGCTGCATTTACTTATATTAAGCAATGTCATCGCTTCTCTGCCTTTTGGCTAAGATCAAGTGTAGTATCGGCATGCTATGCTTGGTTGAAGTAATTAGATTACATTTCAGCTTCATTTGAAGCAATTTTTAAAGCAGCATCTCGGCCTTTTGGCTAAGATGCAAATGAGATCAAGCCCTGGAGGAGGAGCTATGCCTACTCCAATCAGCTTGGATCATGCAGATCAAGCCCAAGACGAGAGGTGAGACTCCTGTCTTGTCAGCTGGTATCGGGAATGTCTCAACTTATTGAGACTCTGAATTGGACTTGATTTGATTGAATTGGAATAAAAACAAAAAAAAAGCAATGTCAACATAATAAAAGGTAATTTATTGCAACTTTGGACATTTTGAGGATACTTAACGTACTAGATAAATACAAAGTTACTTTACTCCTTTCATTCCCATTTTAAAGCACAGGAATAGTTGTGTTAAACTGCCATCTACTAGCCTGTGCAACATCCACTGCAAACTGCAAGGACAATTTCTACAGGTCCACTCAAAAGCAAGTTTGGAATTCATGTTATCAACCACAATGCTAACTAGGTCATTGTGGGGCAGCAAGGTCAAATAAACTATCCTGCAAAAAAAATCAAACTTACTCTGCATCTATGAACTTGGCTGCAAAGGCCCACTCTAGGTATAGATCAGCCTTTTTTTTCTGAGCAAATAAATATGGCCATAGTATGTATATGGATATCCAATGTTTCCGCTTGCAAAACACTTGATGATTTTTCGCATTGTCAGAATGCCACATTTCAGCTGCTTCCACTGAAAGAGGGGGGAGAAAAAGGAATTATTTAAAAAAAAACAAATGTTATCAAAAAAACATTTTTCCCTGTCATAATACCTCAGAATGCTTGGCACATACCAGAATATAGTCTCATGACCAATAGTAGCTTTCCCTCGTTAATTTAATCTGAGGATGATTAGACCTCAGGCGAGAGACAAGTTTGAGAAGGAGCGACCCTTCACGAATAACCTCAGCCAGTACAGGAACTGAACCCACGCTGTTGGCATTACTCTACATCAGTTGTCCAGACAATTGAGCTTTACCAGAGTATATAGTTTCACAGCCACTGATAAAATTCTAACACATTACCCAAATAAACTTCTGTCACATGGAGGTCTAAGCTGTGAGGTGTGCATATGGCATGCAATTTACTTCTGGGGAGACATTACAGCTCATTCACTCTTGTTCTCAAAAGATTATCCAGACATATAAACTGCTGAGCAGGGAGGCCTTTTGTTGGACATCCCACTAGCCTGAAACTGGGTAATCAAGTATCTTTGGGGATACATCTAGGCAAGAGTGATAATTGTACATAAGGTTTAAATTAATAATAGTAAAAAGCAAGGAATGATATCAAATGGACTGCCTAGATTAGAAGAGGGTTAATTTCAATGTATTGAGAAGTCTATGTAATGGAACCAAAGATTGACAGAAATAACTGTAAGGGAACAATTGGTGATTTTTAAGGAAGAGATATTTCAGGTACAAGCTAGGTACATTCGAACAAAACGAAAGGTAGGGGAACCAAAAATAAGGATTCTTGGATGACTAATGAGTTAAAGGTTATGATGAAACACAAAAAGAGGGTTATGATGCATGTCAAATGAATTCTTCAAGTGAGAACCAGGTTCAACATAATAAAAGAACAAAGAACAGTACAGCACAGAAAACATGCCCTTCGGCCCTCCAAGCCTGCACCATTCATTGGTCCAAGTAGACCATTAGTTTGTATCCCTCCATTCCCAGTCTGCTCATGTGACTATCCAGATAAGTCTTAAACGATCCCAGCATGTCCACCTCCGCCACCCTACTTGGCAGTGCATTCCAGGCCCCCACCACCCCCTGTGTAAAAAACGTCCCTCTGATATCTGAGTTAAACCTCACCTCTCTCACCTTGAGCCTGTGACCTCTCGTGATCATCACCTCTGACCTGGGGAAAAAGCTTCCCACTGTTCACCCTATCTTGGGTTATGAGGAAAGTTTGAACAAATTGGGGCTGTTTTCCCTTGAAAGACGGCGACTGAGGGGGGATCTAATAGAGGTATATAAGATTATGAAGGGTATAGATAGGAAATAGCTTACCTCTGTTTACTCTATGTTAGAGACACACAGTACGGGGGGCCACGGGCTTAAGGTGAGGGGGGGGAAGAGGTATAACACGGATATTAGAGGGAGGTTTTTCACAGAGGGTAGTGGGGATATGGAATGCTCTGCCAAGTAAGGTGGTGGAGGCAGGCATGCTGGAGTTGTTTAAGAGTAACTTAGACAGGCACATGAGCGGGTTGGAGATGGCAGGATATAGGAAATTGTTTTAAATAAGGTTCATTAGCATTGGGACGTCCTTGGTAATGTAAAAGGATATGGTATGATAATAATGTTTTTTCTCTTTTAATGTACAGCTTTAAGTCGGTCCGCCTTGTTGTCCAACGAGGGGCATACACACGATGGGTCGTACTAGGGCTGCTCTTGAATGTTCGAGATTGGCCTAGTGCTTCATGTCGTTAGTGTGTGCTTAAACTGGACCAGGTGCTGGGCAACACGACAGCTCAGTGACTATCACTGTTTGCTGTGCAGACACATGGATTTGGGCCAGTGTCTGTGGGAGTTTGCGCATTCTCCCTGTGCTTGTGTCGGTTTTCTCCAGGTGCTCCGGTTTCCTCCCACACCCCAAAGATGTGCTATTAGGCTGATTGGAAGTAATAAATTGTCCCTAACTTAGTTTCCCTCAATGTGGATTGCCATTGAAACAATAGATAAGGGTCATGGGTGGAGGGGGGACTGGTAGTATTAAAATGGCGGTGTGGGCTCGTTGGGCTGAAGGGCCTGTTTCCTGGGCTGTTTTTGTTCTTTGTATCTATACCGTTCATAATTTTATACACCTCTATTAGGTCTCCCCCCATTCTCCGTCTTTCCAGGGAGAACGACCCCAGTTTACTCAATCTCTCCTCATAGCTAAGACCCTCCATACCAGGCAACATCCTGGTAAACCTCCTCTGCACTCTCTCCAAAGCCTCCACGTCCATCTGGTAGTGTGGCAACCAGGACTGGACGCAGTACTCCAAATGTGGCCTAACCAATGTTCTATACAGCTTTAACATCAGACTCCAGTTTTTATACTCTATACCCCGTCCTATAAAGGCAAGCATGCCATATGCCTTCTTCACCACCTTCTCCACCTGTGCTGCCACCTTCAAGGACCTGTGGACTTTCACACCCAGGTCCCTTTGTGTGTCTATACTCTTGATGGTTCTGCCATTTATTGTGTAACTACCCCCTACATTAGTTCTACCAAAATGCATCACTTTGCATTTATCTGGATTAAATTCCATCTGCCATTTGTCCACCCAATTTTCCAGCCTTTATCCTGCTGTATTGTCCGACAATGCTCATCGCTATCAGCAAGTCCAGCCATCTTTGTGTCATCTGCAAACTTACTGATCACACCAGTTACACCTTCTTCCAAATCATTTATATATATCACTAATAGCAGAGGTCCTAGAACAGAGCCCTGTGGAACACCACTGGTCACATACTTCCAGCCAGAAAAAGACCCTTCGACTGCTACCCTTTGTCTCCTGTGGCCAAGCCTGTTCTCTACCCATCTAGCCACCTCTCCTTGCATCCCATGAGATTTAACCTTTTGCACCAACCTGCCATGAGGGACCTTGTCAAACGCCTTACTAAAATCCACATAGACGACATCCACGCCCTTCCCTCTTCAACTGTTTTTGTCACCTCCTCAAAAAACTCCACCAAATTTGTGAGGCACTACCTCCCTCTTACAAAACCATGCTGTCTGTCACTAATGAGATTATTCTGTGCTAAATGTGCATGCATCCTATCTCTAAGAATCCTCTCCAACAACTTCCCTACCACAGACGTCAAGCTCACCAGCCTATAATTACACGAGTTATCCCTGCTACCCTTCTTAAATAACAGTACCACATTCGCTATCCTCCAATCCTCTGGGACCTCACCTGTGTCCAATGAAGAGACAAAGGTTTCTATCGGAGGCCCAGCAATTTCATCTCGTCTCCCTGAGCAGTCAAGGATAGATGCCATCAGGCCCTGGGGATTTGTCAGTTTTAATGTTCCCTAAAAAACCTAACACTTCCTTCCTTGCAATGGAGATTTTCTCTATCGGGTCAACACTTCCCTCTGAGACACTCCCAGTCAACACGTCCCTCTCCTTTGTGAATACTGATGCAAAGTATTCATTTAGGATCTTCCCTACTCCCTTGAGTTCTAAGCATAATTCACCTCCTTTGTCCCTGAGAGGTCCGATTTTTTCCCTGACAACTCTTTTGTTCCTAACATATGAATAAAATGCCTTAGGATTGTCCTTAATCCTGTCTGCCACGAACATTTCATGACCCCTTTTATGCCCTTCTAATTCCCCATTTGAGTTCTTTCCAACATTCTCTGTATTCCTCCAGTGCTCCATCTGTTTTTATTTGCCTGGACCTAACGTACGCCTCTCTTTTCTTTTTGATCAGATTCTCACTTTCCCTGGTTATCCACGGCTCCCGAATCCTACCTTTCCTATCCTCCCTTTTTACAGGCACATGTCTGTCCTGCAGTCTTATCAACTGTCCCTTAAAAGACTCCCATACGCCAGATGTGGATTTACCCTCGAACAGCCTCTCCCAATCAACAGCCACCAATTCCTGTCTAATCCGGCTATAGTTAGCCTTTCCCCAATTCAGCACCCTACCTGTAAGACAACACTCATCCTTTTCCATTACTATCCTAAAGTTAACAGAATTGTGTTCACTATTTGCCACATGTTCCCATACTGAAACTTTGACAAGGTGACCGGGCTCATTTCCCAGTACTAGGTCCAGTATAATAGGTTAAGAGCAGCTGTCAAGATCAAAAGAAGATTGGCAAGGACAGAATATGAGAATAGAACAGTGGTGAACATGAAAGGGAACCCAAAAATCTTCTAGTATGAAAATAGTAAGCACAAAGTAAGAGGTGAATCTATTAGGAACAATGAAGATGATATATGCTTTGAGGCACGTGACAAGGCTAGAATACTTAGTAAACACTTTTACAAAGTACTTATTAAGGAGAAATACAACAAAATATCTGTAAAAGTGAAGACAGAAGCAAAAGTGAAGATAAAAGTAAAAGAGACAACAACATCTGTTGTTGGAAAAGTGTTAGAATCAATTTTCAAGGAAGCAATATCAGGACATTTAGAAAGTCAAAATGCTATCTATCAAAGTCACCATTGTTTTATGAAGGGCAATTCACGTTTGATTAATTCGCTAGAGTTCTTCGAGGATGTAACAAGCAAAGTGGATAATGGAGATCCTGTAGATGTAGTATATCTGGATTTCTGGCAGGCTTTTGATAAGGTGCCGCACAAAAGGTTAATTCACAAGCTTAGATCATATGGGATTAGGAGTAATGTATTATCTTGGATAGGTGACAGGCTAATGCACAGAAGACAAAAAGTCAGGATGAATTTTTTTTTTCTGGATGGCAAGAAGTAACTAGTGGGGCGCCACAGGGTTTGGTCCTTGGACCCCAGCTATTTACAATCTATATTAAGTGACTCGGATACAGGGATAGAAGGCTCGATAGTCAAATTTGCAGATGACACAAAAATAGGCGGGACAGTAGTTGCAATGAGGAAATAAGAACCTTACAAATGGATACAGAAAGGTTAGGAGGTTGGGTCAAAACTAGCAGATGGAGTTCAACGTGGGTAAGTGTGAGATTATGCACCTTAGTCAGAAAAATGGGAAGCAATTTATTACGTAAACGGGGACAGACTTCAGAATGCTCCGGTGCAAAGGGATCTTGGTGTCCTTGTTAATGAGTCAGAGAAATCTAGCATGCAGGTACAGCAGATAATAAAGAAAGTGAATGGAATATTGGCATTTATAGCTAAAGGAATAGAATACAAAGGTAAGAAAGTGTTGTTGCAACTATTCAAGGCATTAGTGAGGCCACACCTGGAGTATTGTGCACAGTTCTGGTCCCCTTATTTGAGGAAAGATGTAGTGGCGTTGGAGGCAGTTCAGAGGAAGTTCACTTAGATTGATTCCAGAGATGAGGGGTTCATTGTATGAAGAGAGATTGAACAGTTTAGGCCTATACTCTTTGGAATTTACAAGAATGAGGGGAGATCAAATTGAGGTACACAAGATGATATGGATAAAAGGTATGGATAAAGTAGATATAGAGTGGATGCTTCGCCTTGTGGGGCATTCTAGGATGAGAGGTCATAGGCTTAGGATAAGGGACAGCAAATTTAAAACAGTTGAGGAGAAACTACTTCTCCAAAAGGGTTGTAAATCTGTGGAATTCACTTCCCCACAGGGATAGTGGTGTTGGATTTCTAGGACCACGGCCTCTTTCGTCATAAATAAATAATTTGGATCTTGGAATACAGGTTAGATGCATTGACCCAAACAGGCGCTGGAGTGTGGCAACTAGGGGAATTTCACAGTAACTTCATTGCAGTGTTAATGTAAGCCTTACTTGTGACTAATAAGAGTAGAATTTCAAAATTTGATGGTGATACCAAACTTGGAGGAATGGACTGAATTATGTTTTAGTATTGAAAGTAAAGGAGCAAAAAGAAAAGATTGAGGGTAGAACATATCCTGTTTTAAACCACAAACAGAACCCTTCCCTACCTATATCCCCGCCATTACAGCAGTTTGATGCACTTACTATTATTTTTTGGCTTAACTTGATTGTCTCTTTCAAATATTGGTTCAGTCTGAAAGTAAACAAGTAATAATTACTGCTTTGTCACTGTTCAAGTCTAACTCAAGCAAACAGAAATCAGCCAACAAAATCTTGTAAAAGAAGCTGGTCATTGAGGATAACATTATAGTGCTTCTTGACAGCAGTTGGCCATCTACAGCAGGTTGCATCATTTATCAACAGTGGTCTATTTACATTTACTACTGCAAATAATAAGTCACTTGCAAGAGAATTACTGAATCAAGGAAGAATTCAAACAACTCATTAATTTAGCATGGCATTCCAAGCAAATTTAATGAAAAAGAATGCCTTGCTATCCAAGAAATATTGGAACGCATTTAAAATAAAAGATTTGTTTTTAACATCAATATATTCTCCACTGATTTAATGGTGGTCATTATCAATAAGAAAGTGCAGAGATTTCACAAACTTTAAATAGTATACAAACGCTGTAAAACATTTACACATGCATGCACTTTGGCAAATACATTCATCACACACAAATACGACAGTGGTTTATCTACATTCGACATTAACTTGTACTTTACATTCCAGCATAAAAAGTAAATATAGTAAAGTTCTTAGCATAGTCTCTTCACAGAAAATGTTATATGTACATATTACCTATAAAAAGAATGAAGGGATTACAAATTTAAATTAATTCCTCAAGAAGCTACAAAAGTTGATTTGTACAGTTATGCTCATAGGTCAATTTAACAATATATCAGAATAAATGACCGTAGGGAAGCAAAATACAAATTTAGATACAATTAACAGTTTGGCAGTTTATTTCCATCCATATTTCATGTCTCGCATGTGTCCTCTACTCCACCAAAACTTTTTCATCTGTCACTGATCATCTTCACCATCCGTTCTTCCAGTATAAAATATCATTCCCTCTTTGAACCCCTGAAACGTTACCATCTTCTGTCCCGTCTTCCAATAAAGCTTCTGCTCAACTATAGGCGTAAAAAAACTCTCTGCTCCCCAATTCCTGTTGTTTGATGTTAAAATTTACATTGAAGCTGTCTGTGACATTTTAATGTACTAACTAAAGGAATTTAGATGAGCTAGTCTCATCTGAGTTGATGCTTGCTTCAGGATTTCAGCACTGATGCTAGGTGCTTGATGAAATGTATAAAATTCTGTGGTGGTTTGACACAGTAGATGTTGAAAGGTTGCTTCCTCTTTCTCTACTGTGCAGAACTAGGAACCAAAGTTTCAGGATAAGGGGTCAGTCACTTAGGATGAGAATGGAGAGAGTTGTGAATTTTTGGAATTTGTTTCAAAGGTCAGGCATTGATAAGGGTTATCATGTGAAACAGTAGCCTTCACTGATGCAAAATACAATTGGGATACTGGCAATGTGGCTGGCAGCAGATACAATGCTCACTTGACTGGCAGCATCCCAGTTGTAAATGAGCAAATGTTGAGGGAGCTTACAGAAAAGCACATGCATAAAAATGTGCAAAGCAACTTGGAGTTAATTTTTAATTAGGTTGCAAGCTGATAACTCAACAATCTCCACAATGGATGAGTGAATATCTTTGCAATTTAAGCAGGATATATGTTTAAACAAAATAGTTAACATTAAGGCAATGAAAAAAAATAAAAACTTTAGAAAAGTAATACAGATTTTATTAATATGGTGTTTACTCTGTTAACATTCAAAATACGTAGAATACGTATATAAAATAAATAAATATATATAATACATATATATATACACGCATAAATATATAGAATCTATATAAAGTATATAGAATAAAATAAATAGAATATATAAGCTTCAATTCAAATTCAATCAATATCAATATTGTGAACTGATAGGACACAGGTTCTCCCCAGTTTCTTCATATATTAAGTAGGGGCAAAGTATTAAAGAAATTAGGCAAAGTGGCTTCCAGAAAGAAAATGGAACAAAAATATATAATGATGAAATCAGAAGGTTAACGGTCTTGCATTAAGCATAGAGGGACCTTGAAAGGTCCAACACAGATTGTCACCAGTCCATTGTCAGGAAATCTGTATCTAATCTATGAAATTAAGACAGGCTGGGAAAAACACATACACAAAGCACTGCTTGGAAGGGGATGGGGATTAAAAAGTCATAAGACAAAAAGTCAAGGTACACAAAACATTGGAAAGAGAACCAAAAGTGAAGTAGCACTGGCAAAATATTTCCCATCTGATGAAGAATTCATACTTCCAAGGTCTTTTTTGTCTTCTGACTTTACAGATGAGTGATTGATCCACTGTGCATTTCTGACATTTTATTTCAGATTTCCAGAATTTGTAATTTTCTATGTTTGCTGTGCTAATGTTAACATTTGTATGCTTGGTGATTAATAAACTTTCAGAATCGCCTATTAAATGATACCTACCTTGATGGTAACTAATGGCCAATAATTTGTTTCCCTTCACAAAGGGAAATTCCTGGATTTAAATTTCCTGATTTCCATAAATTCTTAAAATGTAACAGGAATAAACTGTAACAATACAGCTGGGTTTTCTTAATTCCAAAATCTGCTACTTTTTTGCTTAGACATGGTACATAATAAGGACCACCTTCTTATTTTGAATAGCTGTAAACAAATTCCTCCCCTTTTCATAAGAACATACCAGAAAGCTGTTTTGATTATAAACGTTCAGTTTACTGTCATCGGAGTCTGAACTGGAACCATCCATGGCTGTGGAACCTGAAACAATATTCATCATATTAATTCAAAATCTTCAGCAAAAGAGATTCCAAGATTCCCTAAAGCATTCCTTCCAGTACACAACATTACTCACTAGTGGCAAGGAGAACTGAAATCAGTTTCCCGGAGCACTCGGCAGAAGCCCACGCAGACACAGAGAGAACGTGCAAACTCCACACAGACCGGAGTTGAACCTGGTCCCTGGTGCTGTGAGGCAGCAGTGCTAACCACTGTGCCACTGCACTGCAAACAAAGTTTATTTAAGAATATAGTTAACGTGTATAGTAAGAATATTAGCAATCACTGTCATCAAAAATAAACAACGCGAGACAACCACAATAATGTATAATTCTTAACAAATGTATCCAAGGTGTTCCAATCAAACCAATCCCTTAAACAAAAAAGCTCTCCCACGGGTTTAAGCAAGACGAATGCTCACGTGATAATGGAATTGAGTTCTTTGGATGAATGCTGCAGGTGTATTAATACAGTCAGAACAACTTCCCAGAATACCAGGGAGACACTCTGGTCAAGACACTAACAGTATATTTTCAACTGCAGGAAGGCAATTCAAGAAGAACCCGCAGAATATCACAGACACAGACACAGACCTTTCAGTCTGATGTCCACTCTAAAACCAAAAACTTGCAGCTCAGAACCGAAAATGAAATAGCTCTGTCACCGGACCTGCAAACATTCTTCCTCCTGACAATGCAGGGTCGTAAAACTAATTCGCAAAGTATAAATAAACAACCCCCATTTAAGCCACCTAAGGAGCAAAATAAAAGGACTCCTAGTAGACAACCCAGTGTCAATGACATCAGCTAAGGCTGTGAGCTGCAGAGAGCATGATTTAAAAAAAAACTCATAAAAGTACATTAACATCACAGTAAGGCAGACTTCTTTCCATAAGACATTAATGAATTAATGATTGCTTACAACAATCTAGTTGCTTCATTGCCATCATTACTGATTTTCACTTAAATGACTATTTTAAACTTAAAGGGGATTTTAAACCAAATGGTGAGATTTGAATTGATGGCTCTGGATCAGTAAGATTCAGACCTCTGCGTTACACATCCAGTAACACGATCACTATTTTATCATAGGTTGTATTGATAAGAAATGAGGGGATTGTCCAGCAAATTGATATTTTGAATGATGTGCAGACAGCCACCATTTTACCATGTTGATATCACTGAACGCAAATACTGCTGAGTCATTTTTTCACAATCTCCTCACAGAAGGTTAAGGATTCTATGGTACATCTAGTTTCCCCAAATTCTGATCTTCTCCAACTTGATCAATTAAGATGTAGTCTGACAAAGGCATTTGGCATTGGAAAAGGAACATTCTAGCAATCCTGTTATGCAATTTGGCTTTTCTGGCATGTCTGGATTTCTTGGCATTATACCAGGAACTTTGATTCAATGATAGCATGTTGAAATGCACAATTTTATTCTAACTCCTTCCTCACATTACACAATTCTTTGTACCACGAAGTGTTGATTTCATTGAGTAACTGAGAAACATGTAACAAAGTGAAAACTGGAAATAGGTTCCATCTTTATCTTCAATGTCATGACTGGCAGGTGACGTACAAGTTTAATGCACTACCCAATATCCAGATGAGTTTCTGTTTTTATTGTCAATACCTTTTCGGCTGCTTCAGTCACAAGATATCAATAACACTAAGGCGGATACAAAGTTTTCTACCAGCCATGAAAAAATACAATGGTCACAGTGACTCTGCATTGACCACAGACTCATTTCCTAGTCTGCATTAAGAACATAAGAAATAGGAGCAGGAGTAGGCCATCTAGCCCTTCGAGCCTGCCCCGCCATTCAATAAGATCATGGCTGATCTGTCGTGGCTCAGTTCCACATTCCCGCCCTCTCCCCATAACCCTTAATCCCTTCTCTTATCAAAAACCCATCAACCCGCGTCTTAAAAATATTTAGCGAGGCAGCCTCCACCACTTCAACGGGCAGAGAATTCCAGAGATTCACCACCCTTTGAGTGAAGAAGTTCCTGCTCAACTCCGTTCTAAACCGCCCCCCCTTTATCTTGAGGCTGTGCCCCCTAGTCCTACTATCCTTTCTGAGCGGGAAGAGTCTCTCCACCTCTATCCTATCCATCCCATTCATCATCTTATACATCTCAATGAGATCTCCCCTCATTCTTCTAAACTCTAACGAGTACAAGCCTAGTTTATTCAGCCTCTCCTCATAGCTCAACCCCCTCAACTCCGGTATCAGCCTAGTAAACCTCCTCTGCACTCCCTCCAAGGCCAAAATATCCTTGCGTAAGTACGGTGCCCAAAACTGCACACTGTACTCCAGCTGCAGCCTCACCAATGCCCTATACAGCTGCAGCAAGACCTCCCTACTTTTATATTCAATCCCCCTCGCTATGAAGGCCAGCATCCCATTCGCCTTCCTGACCACCTGCTGCACCTGCAAGCTGGGTTTTTGCGACTCATGCACAAGGACCCCAAGGTCCCTCTGCACCGCTGCCTGCTGCAGTTTTTCCCCACGTAAGTAATAATCCTTCCTACCATTATTCCTACCAAAGTGGACCACCTCGCACTTGCCAACATTAAATTCCATTTGCCATTTCCTGGCCCATTCGCCCAGCCTATCCAGATCCTTCTGTGGACTCTCCACACCCTCTGCACAATTTGCCGTTCCACCAATCTTGGTGTCATCAGCAAATTTCGACACCCTACACTCGGTTCCCTCCTCCAGATCATCTATATAAATGGTAAATAGCTGAGGCCCCAGCACCGACCCCGGGGCACTCCACTAGTCACCAACCGCCAATCCGAATAGCACCCATTGACCCCCACTCTCTGCCTCCTATTTGACAACCAATCCTCTATCCACGCTAACACCCTACCCCCAACTCCATGTCCCCTGACCTTCTGCAATAACCTCTTGTGAGGTACCTTGTCAAACGCCTTCTGAAAATCAAGAAACACCACATCCACCAGCTCTCCTCTATCCACCGCCCTAGACACATCCTCATAGAACTCCAGTAAATTTGTCAGACATGACTTCCCTTTAACGAAACCGTGCTGCGTCTGCTCTATCAAGCAATTCCTCTCAAGATGCCTCGCTATTTCCTCCTTGATGACGGATTCTAACATTTTACCTACAACAGACGTTAAACTAACCGGCCTATAATTCCCTGCCTTTTGCCTGGCACTCTTCTTAAACAACGGCGTAACATTAGCCGCTTTCCAATCTTCCGGCACTTCCCCGGAATCCAGCGACGTCTGGAAAATAACCACCAAGGCATCCACTATCACCTCCGCCATTTCTTTCAGAACCCTCGGATGCATTCCATCCGGTCCTGGCGACTTGTCCACAATCAGCCCCTCCAGTCTGTCGAGCACCGCCTCTCTCGTATAATTCAATGATAGTACATCTGTCTGAATGGCTCCAGATCTAAACTTCAGAAAAGACAAAATATTGATGGCAGAGCCCCAAAATTTTATGAACTCAAATTAAGGCATATAATCGGTCAAAAATGTGTTTTCTTTATTTGTACATGGGATGTGGGCGTCACTGGCTGGGCCAGCATTTATTGCCCATCCTGAGGGCAATTAAAAGTCAACCACTTAGCAATGGATCTGAAGTCACAGATAGGGCAGACCAAGCAATGACAGATTTCCCTCCCTACAAGCCACCAGTGAACCAAACAGGTTTTTACGACAATCAGCTTT
Source organism: Carcharhinus amblyrhynchos (assembly GCF_965287045.1). NCBI lineage: Eukaryota > Metazoa > Chordata > Chondrichthyes > Carcharhiniformes > Carcharhinidae > Carcharhinus > Carcharhinus amblyrhynchos. The sequence goes on from NC_137338.1 coordinate 31,208,761, forward strand.
TAATTGAATGAATTCAAATTTCACTATCTGTTGGATTCAAACCTGGGACTCCAGAGTATAACCTTGGATCTCTGGGTTACTAGTCCAGTGACAATACCACTATGCCACTGCCTCCCCTATATGGGAATTCAAATGAACGATCATTGTCCAATGTTCAGAGCAAAGTTGAAAAGTGAGTAATGAATCTTCGGAATTCTCTACCCTAGCAAGCTGTGGAAACTCAACCTGGATCGTGTTCAAGACAGAAATTGATAGATTTTTGGATACTAACGACATCAAGGAATATGGGGTTAGTGTGAGAAAGTGGCATTGCAGTAGCTGATCAGCTATGATCTAATTGAAAGGTGGAGAGGCCCACAGGGCTGAATGGCCTCCTGCTGCTACATTCCTCTATAGTAGGACAAATGTTAAGATAAAATACAATTATATACAAAGATCTTAAAAGCACACATCAGTTACAGAAAGAAGGAACCAGTGAAGGTGACAAAAAAAATCCAATGTTGAGGGAAAGCTTCAAGTCAGTAAGTAGAACAGATCTGACACAAACTACATGGAAGAAACAGTCATTTACTAGGATGCTACCCAGACTTGATGGTTTGAGCTACAAGGAGAGGCTGGATAGACTTGGACTTTTTCTCTGGAGATTAGGAGGCTGAGGGGTGATCTTACAGAGGTCTACAAAATAATGAGGGGCACAGATCAGCTTGATAGTCAATATCTTTTCCCAAAAGTAGGGGAATCTAAAACTAGAGGGCACAGGTTTAAGGGGAGAGATACAAGTGTCCAGGGGGGCAACTTTTTTTGCAGAGAGGGTGGTTAGTGTCTGGAACAAGTGCCAGAGGTAGTGGTAGAGGCAGGTCCAATTTTGTCTTTTAAAAAGCATTTAGAAAGTTACATGGGTAAGTTGGGTATTGAGGGATATGAGCCAAATGCAGGCAATTGGGATTAGCTTAGGGGTTTAAAAAATAAAGGCAGCATGAACAAGTTGGGCTACAGGGCCTGTTTCCATACTGCAAACCTCTATGACTGATTTTGAATAGTAAGTATAATGCTTAGGTGCAACAAGAAAAACATGATCGCTTAAAGATTTCCAATTTAACTGAACCCAACTTCACCAGGATTGTTGCTTCATGCACAAAAAAAAGACAAGAAAAAGAGACAAGAGTCTCCTATGACATGAAAATTAGGGATGGGCAAAATACTGGCCTTGTTAGCAACACCCACATCCCATGAAGGGATAAGAAAAAAAATCCTTCCTCTGCAGTAAGAAATGATAGATACAAATAGTTCGATATAAATAGTTCAGACAATATTAGAATAAAAAATATATAGTTTAAGCCCATTTAGCTTTGTCACGATACCAAAGAATCCTCAAGGAAATAATTAAATGGTATGGGTGAGCAATCCCCAAAATAACACAATCGTCATTGCCATGAATGAAACATGATTTGTCACTCATGAGTCATTAGAACAATCAAATTTAGGAATAATTTTCTGATGGTTGAAAATTCCACACTACCTAGTCACAGGACATTCACATAGCTCAGAACAGGAGTGACCAAGTCACATTGTGACTTCATGTAATTGGAATATAATTGCCTGAACCCAATCTGTGCACAATCAGGACTTGTGACAGGTCAGCTGAATGACAGGAAGAGCCTTCATCAACATACTATCCTGGTCTAATATTTTCAGCATTCTTCTGCATAACAATTAGAATCCAGGACTCTGGATAATTTTTCCTGTCTTGTGTTTAGGGTATCAACCTGAGTAAAAACAACCTTAACTCTACCCCATTTGAATTCAGGATCCCAACACAAGAGTAAGAGACAAGGCTGAAGTATTCAAACTATCTTCAGCCAAAAGTGCTGAGTGGATGGTTTATTGTAACCTCCTCTCTAATGTCTGCAGTCAATTAGATTCATTCTACTTGATATTGAGAAATGGCTGATGGCAGTACATATATCAGAGATAATGGGCTTTGAGTACATTGCAGCTGTAGTACTGAAGACGTGCTCCAGAATTAGCTGTGCCTCTAGCCAACCTGTTTTAGTGCAGTACACTAACATCCACCAGACAAAGTGGAAAATTGCCCAGGTGTCTACTGTCCACAAGAATGAGGAGCAATTAAATCTGGCCAATCACCATTCTATCAGTCTGTTTTCAATCACCAGCAAAGTGATGGAGGAGGTCTCACCAATGTTCAATACAAATTCCACCAGGACCACTCAACTAACTTCAGATCTCATCACAACTTTGGTCTAAATATAGTTCGTTAAAAGAGCTGAATAAAGTGAGAGGGGAGTGACTGCCCTTGACATAAAAGCAGCATCTCATCAAGTGTGGCACAAAGGAACATGAGTGAAAGTGAAGTTAATAGAAATGGGGGCTGGAGGAAGGAACTCAACTGGTTGGAGTCATAGCCAGTATGAAGGAAGATGGTTGTGGTAGTTGGTAGTCAATTATCACAGCCACAGGGCAGTCTCCTAGGCCTAACCATCTTCAGCTACTTCACAAATGACCTTCATTCAATCATAAGGTCAGAAGTGGGAACATTTGCTTTATGATTGCATCAGGTTCCATTCTATTCAAAACCTTTACAGTAGTTCATGTTCACATGCAGTAAGAACTGGTTTGGGTTGATAAGCAACAAGTAACATTTGTAGCACGTAAGCGCCAGGCAGTGATCCTCCCCAACAAGGGAGCGTCTAATCGCTTCTGCTTGACATTCAATTGTATACCAAGATTAATTCACCCGTTGTTAACTTACTGGAAGGTTATTAATAACCAATAAAATAACTGGACCGGCCACATAAATACTGTGCCTATCGCAGCAGATTAGAGAAACATCTGTAATGACTGACTTATCATCAGATCATCCAAAGCATTTTCATCACCTTTAACGCACGTCAGGAATAATGGAATACCCTCCACTCGTCTGAGTGAATGGAGATCCAACAACACTCAAGGAGCTCAACGTCATCCAAAACAAAAAAGCCCTCTTGACCATAACCACATCCACCACTTTACCCATTTATACACCACTGGTGCACCATGTAAGCAGTGCATACTATGTAGAATACGCACAGCAGCAACTCACCAAGGCTTCCTTTACAGCATCTCCCAACTCATAACTTCTACCCCGGGAATGGCATTCGATACAAGAGGACACCACCTTCTCTAAGTCTCTCCCCGCCACCCTCCCTGGTCAAATACTATCCTGACTTGAAGATATATTGCTGTTCCTTCATTGTTGCTAGGTCAAAATTCTGAAACTGCTTAATTAACAGCACATGAACTGCAGTCAGGATGGCTGAGTGGTCTAAGGTGTTGTATTCAGATTGCAGTGTCCACGGGAGCTGTGAGCTCATATCCCACTTCTGACAAATCTTCACTATTGAACTTACTCAACACAGGAGCTACGACAGAATTTTGTGCATTAAGGTCCATGGGGGCAGGCATGACAGTGCAGCTCAAACTACAAACAGGACAGCTATGATCTTTTTCAAAAGGCAGAGCAGATTCGCAGAGCCAAATATACATTGTCCTGTTTCTTGGGTAAAGGAGGACAGGTTACTGAGTTGGATGATCAGCTATGATTGTAATGAATGATGGAGAAGACACAAAGGGCCAAATGGCTGACTCGAGCTCCTATTTTCTATGTTTTTCTGCAATGATTCAAAAAACCACTTATTCCAAGGGTATTTACAGATGAGCAAGTACACCCTCAACCCCATTAATGAATAAAAATAGATTCAAACCCAAAACCTCCTTAGCTCATTTGGCTGTATCAGTTATGATACAAGGAGCTAAAACTAAACATTAAATTTAACCAAAACATAGAATGCTGGAAAACCTCAACAAGTCTGGCCACATCTGTAGGGAGACAAAAGAGTTAACATTTCAATTCCATTTGACCAAACAGATGCTGCCAGGCCTGCTGAGTTTTTCCCAGCATTCTTTGTTTTTGTTTCAGATTCTAGCATCTACAGTATTTTGCTTTTATTAAATGTAACAAATTCATGAAAATTAGTCTAACCAGAACCAAGTTCATTCATGCCTTTCCAACGATACTCCCTCTCCACAAAACATTTCAGAATCATTACCCAAAAGCTCTAAGGTTATCCAGACTCAAAACATTGGCTCTATTCTCTCTTCACAGATGTTGTCAGACTTGACGAAGTTTTCCAGTACTTTTTGTTTTTGTTTCAGATTCCATATTATTGAATTCATAGAGTGACAGAGGCCCAACTTGTCCATGTCACCCTTTTTTCTTAAAAAACCCTAATCTAATCCCAGTTGCCCACATTTGGCCCATACCCCTCTATACCCATTGTACCTATGTAACTATCTAAATGCTTTTTAAAAGACAAAACTGTACCCGCCTCTACTACTACTACCTCTGGCAGCTTGTTCCAGACACTCACCACACTGAGGAAAAACTGCCCCTCTGGACACTTTTGTATCTCTCCCTCTCACCTTAAACCTATGCCCTGTAGTTTTAGACTACCCTACCCTTGGGAAAAGATACTGACTATCAAGCTGATCTGTGCCCCTCATTATTTTATAGACCACTATAAGATCACCCCTCAGCCTTCTACACTCCAGAGGAAAAAAGTCACAGTCTATCCAGCCTCTCCTTATAACTCAATCCTTCAAATCCCAGAAGCATCCTAGTAAATCATTTCTGCACTCTTTCTAGTTTAATAATATCCTTTCCGTGATAGGGTGATCACAACTGCACACCGTATTCCAAGCGTGGCCTTACCAACGTCTTGTACAACTTCAACAAAACATTCCAACTCCTGTATTGAATGTTCTGACCAATGAAACCAAGCATACCAAATGCCTTCTTCACCACTCTGTCCATCTGTGACTCCACTTTCAAAGAGCAATGAACACGTACCCCTAGATCTCTTTGTTCTGTAACTCTCCTCAATGCCCTACCATTAACTGAGTAAGTCCTGTCCTGGTTCAATCTACATTTACCCCAGTAAAACAGCCCAAGGGGCTTCCAGCCAAATCTGACATCATAAACCATATCAGGAGCTTTTAGGCGAGTTACTGAAATTTTATTTAAAGGGTTAGGTTTATAAGGAGTTAGTTATCTTACAGAAGAAAAGAGAGATGTAGAACCATAGAATCCTTAAAGTGCATGAACAGGTCATCCTGCCTATCAAGTCTGCATCAATTCTCTGAAAGAACATACTACCCAGACCCTCCCCTCTACCCTATCCCTGAAACCCCATGTATCTACCATGACTAATTAATCAAACCTACACATCTTTGAACTGTGGGAGGAAACCACAGCCCAATGGGGAAACCAACACAGACATAAGGAGAATGTGCAAGTTCTGCACAGTCACCCAAGGCTGGAATTGATCTCAGATCTCTGGCATTGTGACGCAGCAATGCTGACCACTGTGCCACCCGTTAGAATAGGGGAGAGGTTTGCAGAGGGAATTCCAGGAAAATCAAATCATACAAATGTACTATTTTATCCATCAAGTTTGTGGTGGCATTGATCTCTCTCCCAACCATGCACAAACCACCTCATTTAGTTCATTCTGCTTAATACCCCTTTTTTGACAGAAACTGAATTTCTTTTAAAAGGAACTATGCACTCTATGTAAACAAGAATTTTGGCAAAGAATTTGTCATTTGAAGTGTGTGAAGGGTGTAAGTTACCAATTAGAAGTGTCAGCTGATATTCTCCATCCATTAGGTCATACCCATGCCTCGAAGTGACTAGATTCATAGAATCCCTACAGTGCAGAAGCAGGCCATTTGGCCCATCAAATTTGCAGCAACCACAATCCTACCAAGCCTCGATCCCCACAGCCCCATGTATCTACACTGATAGTCCCCCTGACACTAAGAAGCAATTTAGCATAACCAATCAACTTAACCCACACATCTTTGAACTGTGGGAAGAAACTGGAGCGCACAGGGGAAACCCATGCAGGCATGAGGAGAACGTGCAAACAATGCACAAACAGTCACCCAAGCCGGGAATCAAACCCAGGTCCCTGACACTATGAGGCAACAGTGCTAACCACTGTGCCACCCTGGGATTGTGGGGTTCAAGCCCAAATACAGAGACTTGACGACATAATCTACGTCAGTAATTCATTGGAGTATTGAGGGAGTGCTACACCATCACAAGCATCATCTTTCAGATAACATAAGAACATAAGAAATAGGAGCAGGAGTAGGCCATCCAGCCCTTCGAGCCTGCCCCGCCATTCAATAAGATCATGGCTGATCTGTAGTGGCTCAGTTCCACATTCCCGCCCTCTCCCCATAACCCTTAATCCCCTCGCTTATCAAAAACCCATCAACCCGCGTCTTAAAAATATTTAGCGAGGCAGCCTCCACCACTTCAACCGGCAGAGAATTCCAGAGATTCACCACCCTTTGAGTGAAGAAGAACCTTCTGCCTTGTTATGTAGGAATAAAAGATCCCAAGGCACTAAAGGAAGAACTGGGGAATTCTCCTGGAAGTACAATTCAATATTTATCACTTATCCAACACCACCAAAGGTACAAGACCCATTTATGCAACAAATGGCTGTTTTGGAGACTGTACACAAATATTCCACTCCACATTCCCTGCCTTGTCCCATCTGTGAAATGCAATCCCCCCTCCTTCTATCAGATTTCCCTTCAAAACTGACATGTTGAAATGAGGACAGGATAGGCTGCAAAATTACAAGTCAAGCTCTGACGAAGGGTCATTCAGACTCGAAATGATGGCTCTAATCTCTCTCCACAGATGCTTCCAGACCTGCTGAGATTTACCAGCATTTTCTGTTTTTATTTTAGATCCCAGCATCCGTAATAATTTGCCTTATTTACAAGAATGGAACTTTGTCTAGGATGGTGAGCAGAGCAGAGCAGAAACTGCAGACACGGCAAAAAGCTTCACAAGGAGGTTTCAGCCAAATCTGACACCATAAACAATAAGGAGCTATGAGAGAGGAGTGGGAGGAATCGGACAGCTCTTTCAAAGAGGCAGCACGAACACCTTGGGCCGAATGTATGTTGTCATTCTCAACACAATGGAAGAAGAGTGGGGAGGCAGGCAGACAGATCACACAGAGCAGAGGGAGGGAGGCTACGTTTCAGGTCGGGTGGGCCCGGGATCTCGGCAACTCCGGCCGCTGCAAAGAGCAGGGAGCTCGAACGTGGCTCCTTCCCTGACATGTATTTCCTCCCTTTCCATCCCCACCCACCTCCCCCCCATCCCCGTTCACCTCCCTCCTCTTCCCCCTCATATCCCACTCATCTTTCCCTCCCTTTCCCCCTCTATCTCCGCTCCCCCCATCCCACTCACCTTCCTCCCTTCCCCCCACCGCTCTATCTCTCTCTCTCTCTCTCATCCCCATCCCCACTCACCTCTGTCACTCTTTCTCTCCCTCTGTCACTGACAATCCGCACCCACAACTAACCGTCAGCACCAGCCTCACGTCACTTCCGACCCACAACCCTCTGCGCCCTCCCCATTGTGATCATCCGTTCCCACCGCGGCGGCTCGCGTTGGATCTGGCCCCGCCCATGGTGGCGGTGATGTCATCGGACGCGTAACTCAGCCCGCGGCGGGTTCTGACAAGCCCCCTGTCGTTATGACTGGCCCCCGTCCCCCGCCCGGCTATTGTGACGTCATCGGTTCCCACCTTGCACGAAGACGGACAGAATCGAAGTTAAAACGCTGCAGACGTCGGAAACCTGAAACAAAATCAGAGCGTGCTGGAAATGCAAAGAAAGTTACCGTGCAGGAACAGGCCATTCGGCCCTCCAAGCTTGCACCGACCGAAATGGTCAGATTAGCATGTTTGGAAAAGCTATGGAAAAGTTCAGAGACAAAGAAAGGGAGGAAAGGGCGAGGAAAGAACAAAGGAGAAGGGCTGAGATAGGGTGCTGGGTGATGAGATAGATGGAAAAAGGAGATGGCAATTGTTCAATGAAAGAAATTGGATGAAAAATTTTTAAAAACTGGTAAGGTGCATTAGACATAGGGGCATATGCAGACCATTCTGCCTTTCAGGCCAACTCTGCTATTCAATAAATTTGAAACTGATCTGGCTGTGGAACCAACTCAATTTTACTGTTAGCACACCATAATCCTTGACTCACTTGTCTTTCCAAGATCAATTTAACTCCGCCTTGAGAAAATTCAATGACCAGGCCATCACTACATTCTGAGGAAGAGAACCTTTGAGAGAAAAACTGTTCTCCTCATCCTCATCTTTAGGGCGGCACAGTGGGTAGCACTGTTGCCTCACAGTGCCAGGGATCCGGATTCAATTCCAGCCTTGGGTCACTGCGGACTTTGCGCGTTCTCCCTGTGTCTGCGTACCATTAGAATCTTGTTTTATTGGGTTGTTAATAGTAAAATTGTTCGTTGTTAGATAAATAAATTATGTGTTGATTTTTTGAGTGAGCGTCAGGGATTTATTTTGTATTTAACCACTGGAAGTTGAGGGAAGTGCAGGTCACACCACTTCACACACGTTTTATACATTATAAGGCGAGTTACTCCTCTTTGGGTGTTTTGGTGTTTGTCCTCCGGGGGAGGTGGCAGTGGGGAAGGGAGGTGATAAGAATCAACATCTGCTTTATAACAGGTCGAGGGCTCGGGTCTGGGATTTGAATGGTCCTAGATCTTCAAATAAATTTTAAGTAAGAAGTGGAAAATCTGTTTAACCTCAGTGGCTTCTTGTCAATTCAATCAAAAATGGGGAAACGGCTGAACATTGCTACAAAGGTTCTGGGGGGTTGAAGATGCTTCCCCAATTTGCCAAGAAAGCTTAGAAAAACAGAAAAATATGACATTTGTAAAATTAGCAAACAGGGTAAAAATGGGTTTAACCAGGGATAACAAGAAAGCCAAAATTGTAATTGTGTTAGCCTAGCATTTAGATATATCAGAGAAACAGTCAGGGGCAGTGGAGTTAAAAAAAAATTGCAAACAAGACAATTGGAGTTAGAAAGTGAACTTAAAAGGCTGGAATTAGAAGAAAGAGAAAAGGAGAGGGAGGTCCCAGCAAAAAGAGGGAGGGAAAAAGAGAGAGAGGAAAGTGAGGAAGGCCCCAGCAGAAGATGAAGAAAGAGAAATATTGTTTGAGTTGGAAAAGATGAAAGTAAAGTTTATTTTTAGTCACAAGTATGCGTACATTAACACTGCAATGAAGTTACTGTGAAAATCCCCTAGTCGCCACACTCCGGTGCCTGCTCTGGTACACTGAGGGAGAATTTAGCATGGCCAATGCCCCTAGCCAGCACATCTTTCGGACTATGGGAGGAAAGCAGAGCACCCAGAGGAAACCCACACAAACATGTGAAGAAGGGAATGGGTTAATGAACTTTATAACACTTAAAGATTTGTGCAAAGCATTGCAAGACTTGTTTTTGCACCCTTGTAACCTTGTATGCCAGTTGATGTGTTTGTCCAAGCTTGTAACCTTGTATGCTGGCTAAACAAACCACAGGTGTCGAAATGCAATAACGGCTAATCACACTAGAGGAATAGAACGGAGACAGTCGCGGCTTTGAGACAACTATGATTACAACGGACTACACAAAGGACGAAACCACTGAGGCAGCAATAACCACATGATGGATGACGAACCATGACAGACGTCCTGGAGAACTGCAGACATGACTGGGGTGGGAACTGAGATGTATAAAGATCTATTCTTACTTATGTTCGGAGAGAAGTCTGGTGAACCGTTTTAGGAACTGGGCTTCTCCCAAAAGCTTTTGTACTTTGACTCAGGACTAGTCTTAGAGGTATCATTTACCGACAACAAATTGGTGCCGAAACCCGGGATCTGTTTATGGGTCCTGTTGAATGGCCACGACCAGCACTCTGAAGTAGATCACCGAACTTAAAGCGGTGGGTCAAACTACAGTAGGTGATCATCTGTGGTGAGAGAGTGTGTGAATGAAAGACATCTGAATTGAACACATACGGATAAGGAGGCATCCGTCTCTAACACCCAGCCTTAGACCGGTTGTTAAGAGGGATACCCCCCCCTATGCTTAGGTCAGGATTTTGAAGTGGATGTGGAGACTAGAGAAAGAGATGCCTGGGGTGTGATGTTCATATGTGAGTGAGAAAGAGACTGTTTGAGTGATCGCCAAAGTAGAAGGAAAAGCTGGCTTAAATAGTATAAGTGATGGTACAGAGAGATCTGATCACCCCTGAAAAGTATCACCAGACTCTGATAAAAGCGACCTAGGAGGGGGAGAGCGAGAAGGGAGAATAGAAGACTCTAGGTGGTGAGTATAAACTTATCTGTATTATGGCAGTATCACAAGGACAGTGAGGACCCCCAAAATCCCTGATAAACGAATATATGACTTAGGGGGACAAATTCATTAAACAGATGAGAAAAGGGCGGTGGGATCCATCCCACCCCTAAACCAACAATGGAAATGGTTGGAAAGGGGAAAAAAGGACAAAAGAAAATTGGAGTTCTCTTAGTTCACCAATCGGCCGGATTAATTGAACAGGTCTCAGCCTCGGGTAAGAAATGGGCTGACGACAAAGCAAAAATCAAAATGATGGAAGCACGCAATAAAGAATTAGAAAAGAAAAACCAAATTTTAGAGGATCAAACCCTTGAGGAACCCCTGGTGGGCAGGAAAGTTATGGTAAAAACATTACCCAGAAAACCTGGGTTCACTCCAAATGGAATGGCCCCTATGAGGTTATCATCAGTGGAGACACCTGTGCCTGCACTGATATGCAAGGCAGGGCCGTCTGGAAACATTGGGCTCAGTTGAAAGAATACACTCTAATGTGCTCAATTCACAGATACGCGAGACGGCTGACCTCCAAGCACGCTGAATGGGTGCACAGGAAGTTGCGTGGGGACGAATGGGTGCGCGGGAAGTTGCTTGTGGACGAATGGGTGCGCGGGAAGTTGCACGTAGTTGATATAATCTTTGGTCCATTGTATAACGGTCGCGTGGGTTATAGTTAAATGATAGAATGATTCTCTTGCTGCTTCTCACGATCCTTGCCCTGTCAGCCACAGAGGGAAGGTACAAATGGAATTGTGCAGACTTGGGGATAGAGCATCGCAAGCATCTCTGTAATGATGACTCTGTCTGTTGTAATCATCCGACACATGGAATAGGCCCCTGGGAGGTAACCCGTAGCGACTGTTGCTCAGGATGCCTTAACCATATCACATTGCCAACCCTGTTGGATGGGCAAGATGAGTGGGAACTTCCATGCAAAGTAACCTGGTGCAGCTGGAGTTTTCAGTGCTTAATTGAAGAACAGGGGAGGGGCTGTGCCCACAAAGGTGGAGGATTCAGGAGGCTGAGTACTTCAGCAAGAGACTTGGCCGACACAAGCGGTCATTGCACCTGTCCTCTAGAAACAGCTTTGTGTATATGTCTTACCTGTATGCATCACAATCAAATCTGAACAATGCTGGGCCTGCTCGCACATCCCCATGCACGGAGGCAGGGGAGGAAATCCTTTATTCCCCATCGCTTTAAATGAGAACCCTCTACCCCATTTCCTTCTCATAAACAGCCAGAAAGGATCTACATGCATCACCAGGAGTGGTGCTAAATCAGTGGGCTGGAGTAATTGTACCCAGGCTCTGAATATAACCACACCTACCATGTCCAACTAACTGATACTCAAACTGCTCAGGAAAGTCTATTAATGCCACCGCGTCATGTCAGTACAACATCCTATTGCATATAATGGAACAGACTTTGTCTGTGGAAATAAAGCCTATCCGTGGCTTCCCCAGAATTGGTTTGGTTCACGTGACCTACCATATGTGATGCCCTACCTTCACCATTACACTGATTTAAGAGACCACCCCGAGATATACCTGCTCAGGGCCAAGCGAGACATTAGTGAGACAGAACAGTTCTTCATTATAGCCTACCCACTGTATGGGGTGGCAAAAGCAGCACGAGAACTTATACGCATGTCTGCGACCTTAGAGAGAATAGCAAATGGGAGGTGAGCACAGTCACCTCTGAGGTATCAGCAGAGGTCATAGCTATTCGGACTGTTGTGTTACAGAACCGATTGACACTCGATTATGTGCTAGCCTCCCAAGGAGGGACGTGCATTATAGTTGGCTCCGAATGCTGTACATATATTCCAGATGCTTCGGAGAATATAACTCACTTGGCAAATCATATCAAACGTGTAGCGAAAACAATACAGTGTGAGGGGAACCAACATCACAATTATAACCCTCTGGGCTGGCTGGGGCAATGGTTTGGGTCGTGGGGTTCATACCTGATACATGGATTGATTGTATTAACTGTCATTGTTATTGCTTGCTGTGTTTGTATGACATTATTGACCACCTGTTGTAAAACTGTAACAGCCCAGGTTAAACCAGGCAATAGTGTGCAGGCAGAGGGGGCAAAGGCCCATATGCTGGTAATTTTTGGTTCTAAATTGGTCATGGGGCCATGCTTTGGTATGGCCCCGACCAAAAGGGGGGAATGAAGAAGGGACAGGTAAATGAACTTTGTAACACTTAAAGATTTGTGCAAAGCATTGCAAAACTTGTTTTTGCACCCCTGTAACCTTGTATGCCAGTTGATGTGTTTGTGCGAGCTTGTATCATAAGAACATAAGAAATAGGAGCAGGAGTAGGCCATCTAGCCCTTTGAGCCTGCCCCGCCATTCAATAAGATCATGGCTGATCTGTTGTGTCTCAGTTCCACCTTCCCGCCCTCTCCCCATAACCCTTAAGCCACTCGCCTATCAAAAACCTATCAACCCGCGTCTTAAATATATTTAGCGAGGCAGCCTCCATCACTTCAACGGGCAGAGAATTCCAGAGATTCACCACCCTTTGAGTGAAGAAGTTCCTCCTCAACTCCGTTCTAAACCGCCCCCCCCTTATCTTGAGGCTGTGCCCTCTAGTCCTACTGTCCTTTCTGAGCGGGAAGAGCCTCTCCACCTCTATCCTATCCATCCCATTCATCATCTTATATGTCTCAATGAGATCTCCCCTCATTCTTCTAAACTCGAAAGAGTACAAGCCTAGTTTATTCAGCCTCTCCTCATAGTTCAACCCCCTCACCTCCGGTATCAGCCTAGTAAACCTCCTCTGCACTCCCTCCAAGGCCAAAATATCCTTGCGTAAGTGTGGTGACCAAAACTGTACACAGTACTCCAGCTGCAGCAAGACCTCCCTACTTTTATATTCAATCCCCCTTGCTATGAAGGCCAGCATCCCTTTCGCCTTCCTGACCACCTGCAGGCTGGGTTTTTGCGACTCATGCACAAGGACCCCGAGGTCCCTCTGCACAGTTGCATGCTGCAGTTTTTCGCAATGTAAGTAATAGCCCTTCCTACCATTATTCCTACCAAAGTGGACAACTTCACACTTGCCAACATTAAATTCCATTTGCCAGTTCCTGGCCCAATCACCCAGCCTATCTAGATCCTTCTGCAGACTCTCCACACCCTCCGCACAATTTGCCGTTCCACCAATTGTGGTGTCATCAGCAAATTTCGACACCATACACTCGGTTCCCTCCTCCAGATCATCTATATAAATGGTAAATAGCTGAGGCCCCAGCACCGATCCCTGGGGCACTCCACTAGTCACCAACCGCCAATCCAAATAGCACCCATTGACCCCCACTCTCTGCCTCCTATTTGACAGCCAATCCTCTATCCACGCTAACACCCTACCCCCAACTCCATGCCCCCTGACCTTCTGTAATAACCTCTTGTGCGGCACCTTATCAAACGCCTTCTGAAAATCAAGAAAGACCACATCCACCGGCTCTCCTCTATTCACCGCCCTAGACACATCCTCATAGAATTCCAATAAATTCGTCAGACACGACTTCCCCTTAACGAAACCGTGCTGCGTCTGCTCTATCAAACGATTCTCCTCAAGATGCCTCGCTATTTTCTCCTTGATCACAGATTCTAACATTTTACCTACAACAGACGTTAAACTAACCGGCCTATAATTCCCTGTTTTTTGCCTGCCACCCTTGCGATGACAGCTGATCACACTAGAGGAACAGAATGGAGACAGTTGCAGCCTTGGGACAGCTACGATTACAATGGACTATGCAAAGGATGAAACCGCTGAGACAGCAATAACCACATGATGAATGACAAACTATGGCAGACATCCTGGAGAACTGTGGATGTGACTAGGGGCGGGAACCGGGATGTATAAAGATCTTCTCTTACTTGTGTTCGGAGAGAAGTCTGGTGAACTGTTTTAGGAACTGGGTTTCTCCCAAAAGCTTTTGTAATAAATGTACTTTGACTCACGACAAGTCTCAGAGACATTATTTACCAACAACACATGGGATGATGTAGGGGAGCTAATCAGGCTAATAAAGACCTTACTATATATTATAAAGATTTACGAACATTAACACAATACTCACCTTAGAATGAATGATTTTGGTCTATGGGAACGTAAACCAGCTAGGGCTGTTGCCATAGATGCCAGCTCTGTATGATTAATAAATATTCCTCATTTAAAACATGTATTTTCAATTTATAAAATGGATGTGTTTTGCTTTTGGTTACATTTTTTGAAACTTCAGTCAGTGACAAAATACAGGGAGAGGGAAGGAACAATAGATTCACTGAAAGCAGTAATGCTATCAGCAGTGGTTAGGAATAAGATGGCTACCAATGGTAGCCTTGTGAATAAGTTGATACAAATCCAAGAGAAAATGCAGGTAGTGAGCAGACATGAGAATCACGTGGGTTCAATTCAGTGCGAATCATTCTCCCATTTCTCTGTCCAGCGTCCCATATTGCTGGGCCACAAAAGGGAGGTAATGTCCGTAATTAATGACAAATGAAATCCCATGAGGTCAGGATGTGTATTGTTATTGGCTGGAATTAAGGACAGGATGGTTATTGACTCGTTTATGTTTAGTGGATAATGTCCACTGGAAAGGTGGGCAATATGATTTGGTAAATGTATAATTACCTTCATGGGGAGTTTGTTTTCCAGACTGTTATCTGGCTGCCCACATGCTATACCTTGAGTGCAGGGCTTCCTCATATCATTCTCCCATTCAATTGTTTGGTTAAATAAAGTCACTTCTTCAAAATCAGTACACTGCATTTTGAGTGTTTGTATTTAGCTTAAGTCTGAGCAAATATATAGTCTCAAGAGGAAACCCCCTTCTACAATTTGGCGCTGCAAGCAGGGTCATGTCACTGGCTCCAGGCAGCAGGACAGGATTCCTAAGTGGGGTGAGTATGTTTTTATATTGACCACCCCAATTAGTTAGAGGAGCCACTGTCAGGCTATCAAGACCATAAGTTGACTTACCTGGATTAATATGAGGCGTTATGGGGCCAGTGTTACTGAAGGGTTAACTGAAGGGTTGGAGACGATTTTGGAGTTTGGGGCACTTAATACAGAGGACTAGGGATGATAAAGACCCCGGATTGGTCTGGGAGTGGAGTTAGAGAGAGCCTTGCCTGCTGAGAGCAGCACCATGAGGTGACGCAATTCAAGCAAAAAGTTGGCACAACAGTGAAGTTGTGCTTAGGGGTGTTAAAAAATAAAAAAAGTGAGAAGTCCTGGGTTGGGGGGGGGGGGGGGGGGTGGTGTGGGGGAAGGAGAGAGCATGATTCAAGAGGTTACCAGATAGAGAGAGAGAGAGACAAACAGACTGCGATCTGGCAGCCTGTGGAGAGGACAGAGGAGAATGATGTAGGGTTAATAGAGAGATTAAAAAAAAGCCAGTGAGAACTTCTCAGTGAGGGAAGTAATGGGTTAAAAAATAAGTAAGAAGTCTCAACACCAGGTTAAAGTCCAACAGGTTTATTTGGTAGCAAAAGCCACTAGCTTTCAAATTGCTCGCTGCTCCTTTGTCAGGTAAGTGGGAGTTCTGTTCACAAACAGGGCATATAAAGACACAAACTCAATTTTCAAAATAATTATTTTTGCTCCCAAATAAACCTGTTGGATTTTAACCTGGTGTTGTGAGACTTGTCACTGTGTTTACCCCAGTCCAATGTCGGCATCTCCACATTAAAAAATAAGAGCAGAGGGATCTGGTTTGTAGAGAGAGAGAGAGCGGTGGACAGACTGCGGGTGAGAGCAAAAGCACCCCTGTGTGGATGCTTGGGAATTGCAGGTGACAGCAGAATTAAGACTAATACAGAAATTTTAAAAATCAAAGTAAGATATTAAAGTCTTGAATTTCTCAATTTTTGGGGGGGCGATCAATGACCAAGGCCTTCGTTAAAAAAGACAAGAATTTGACAGAGTTTGTGCGTTTTGTGTCTGCATTTGTCTAAAAATGGCAAAAAGTAGTAAGAAGGTAAAGACAGTGTGATAGTCTTTAGCACGTATGATTGAGAATCGGGATATTTAAAAGTGATTATGCTAAGTCTTGTTTTGGATTAATCTTAACAATGGAAAGATAGGGATTAGTCTTTGATTCACGAGTACAGGGTTTTGACATGATGACGTTCAGTTGAGAAACTGTACTCTGTATGCCCCACTTTGAAAAAGTGGAGAGTTAACCCATTCTGTCCCACACAGAATGGATCTTTGTATTTTAAGATTTTGTGGTAGCTTTTAAATAGTAACGTCATTAGTTTAAATCAAAACATAGCAGAGGGGAGATGCAATCAGGCATTTAGTGAAGAGTTACATAAAGTAGAATGAGAGTGTGAGGTTAATGATTGGCAGATCGGTAATAAGAAAGGTGAGAGAAATAATCCAATGGAATAAATGAACACTTAAAGGAGAGTACAGATGAGATGTGGGAAGTGAACAGGATAATAAAAAGAGACATTAGGAAAGAGATGACAGTAGACAGATGAAAGGTGAGATTCATCTGGTGAATACAGAGAACAACAATGGTAATAAAGAGAGACATTTAAAGGGATTCTAAGAAGTAAAATGCAGTTTAAGAGATAGCCAAGGATGAGGGAGCAAGCTTTTTAAAAGAAGATAAAATAGACAGTAATGGACAGTTGAAAGCTCACAATACTGTTTTCTGAGCTTGGGATAATTCTTCACAAATGATGTTGTTATTTAAGAAGATGAACAAGCAACCAAAATAAGTTACTGCCCAGAAATCAAAATGAAAGGTTTGATTTCTGTTTCAAAGATGTGACGATGTTGTAGAAGTCGGTAAGGAAAAGAGGAATTCCAGAGGACTGCAAGAAAATTATGTTTTATGTGCAAAGGTTTCCCATCAGCAAGGGGTAAGACAAATACTGGAACCTTTTAACTATTGCAGGAATTATGTGGAGGATTATGCTGTACCTTTACAGAACATGGTTAAAGGAGGAAAGGCTAGTAGTGAGGAAGTAGTATAGGGAGACATGAAAGCACAAACCTTTTCAGATTTAAAGCAAGCCACAGCAGAGCTCCCACCCTGCGTCTAGCGGATCTTACCAAGCTATGTCACATTTTTTGTCAGGAGAGTGACAGAGTGCAAGCTGCAGTAGTAACCCAACGGCATGGGGATAGGTAGATTCGGTAACTAGGGGAATGTATCCATGTGTAAGGGCTTTAGCATGTGCCTCCTGGGCCATGAGAGTGTCCAAGCCACTTACCCTGATGGGAAAAATAGTTCTCTATAGCCCGTACAATCATTCAGCTTTTAGAAGCAGGGAGGTTAAAAAGAGTTTCTAATAGAAGTCATTCAAAGTGGGAAGCAAGTCTTTTGCCAGGAGATAAACATGTAGAGATCAGCAGAGGTGCAAGAGAAAATCCTGCAGGACGATTAACAGTGCAAGGAACAGAGCATGAATATACTGCTAAAGTGACAGAAAGAGCAAGTGAAGGGCGAGCAGAGGGACCACTCACTGGGGAGGGAGTGATTAATTTCTATCTAGGTGGAGCCAGGCCATCTCCGCCCAGCATAGGCCGTGGTGAATGACGAAGGAACAGTGATTGCAGGACAACAAACCCCAGGGAGCAATTCAGCACAAGTAGCAGAGTTGCTTGCTTTGACCAATGCTTTAGAATGGGGTAAAGGAAAACAAATAAATCTGTTCACAGACAGCTGATATGCCTTTGGCGTAGTCGATGACTACATGACAGCTTGGGGAAGAAGGGGGTTTGTAACATCTAGCGAGGGGCATATCCAGCATGAACATCTAATCAGGAATTTACTTCGGGCAGTTCACACTCCCTTAGAAGCTGCAGTAATAAAAATACATCAAAGGATTTCCACCCAGGCCCAAGAAGAACACAGTAGAGCAGATAAGGCAGCTAAAAACCTGCTAGAACAGAATTTGGAAGGAATCCAAACAGCAAGTGCGGCACCAGCACAAGCCAGGGAAGTGAGAGACTTTGATGTGAAACAGATACAGGAACAGGCTTCAGAGGAAGAGAAGCAGGAATGGGAATAACATGGAGGACAGAGAGGTCAAGACGACGTATGGAAAAGGGAAGGTAGAATAGCCCCACAAGTAATACAGTAGAGCTTATTGGAGGCATATCATGAATTAACTCACAGGAGCAGGGACCACATGTATGATCTTGTCAATGGTGCCTACGGTGCACCCTAGTGCAACCAGGTCATCCCTGCAAGGCCAAGATGGGTGATCAACCACAGCCTAAAGCACCATGGGAAAAGTTACAGATGGATTTTATAGGGCCGTTACCCAGACTGCAAGGAAAGACTTTTTGCCTGGTAATTATTAGTCAGTTTACTTGGTGGGTAGAGGCTTTTCCATGCAGAGATGTTAATCAAAACAGTCCCTCTGATATTAGTAAATGGGGTAATACATAGGAGGGGTATGCCTCTTCAGTTAGACTCGGATCAGGGAACCCATTTCACAGGGAAAGTTTTAAGAGAAGCCTGTAAAATATTGGGAATAAAACAAATATTTGACATACTATACCACCCTCCAGGTATTGTAGATGAAGAGGATATTAAAGAACAGTCTAGCCAAGGCTATTTTATAGGAAGGAAACAATTGGGTGCAGTCTTTGCCTGCAATATCGTTATGACAGAGAGCTACTCCTCGATGAACAGGATTACCTCTTTTCAAACTGATGATGGGAAGAGCAATACACCTCCCAGAGGATGTGATATTGGGCGGAGGAGAACTTACGTGCATGTAATTTTAAATTTATTATCTACAGTATTTAAATATTCCAGCCTGTATAATGTTCATATTAAAGCCATATGACTCAGGAAGTTGACAGGTGCTTACTATAGTTTTCTATATGGTTTTCTGTAATAACGACATATTTTGTTATCAATGAACAGTTTTATAAGATGTTTACGTTGTAAACTCTTTTCGTTCCAGCTAAACTAAACCAATGGAAAGGGGCTTGTGACTTCCTACTAGTCCTCCTAATGGTATGCCAATTTGATCTTGTTTCCATGTGCCCAAATCAAGCCCTATTGAAAGCAAGCCAAATTTTAACATCAAGAGATGAAGGGCCCGATTTTTACCATAGTGTTGTGCCTGTTTTCAGGCATGAAAACTTGGTAAAGTCAGGCATGAGACAAGTAGTGTGATCCGTGCCTGCCTCTGTATCAGTTCCCCCTTTACCAAAGCCCGAAAATGACTGCAATTGGGACGGCTATTTAAATGCATTTGCATGTACTTAAATTGACTTAATGGGCTGCACATCAAACTTTACTGGCACTCCCCCCTTTACCCCTGCATTTGCCAATCCAGAATCAGCAAAACGGACATGCTCCATACAAGTCCTATTTAGGCGCTCCATCATTGAGGGTTAGTGAGGAGGTAAGTGCTTAGTGTCCAACGGCTCTCTGCTTGAGATTGATGGAGGGTGGGTGGGTGGGTGGGTGGGTAAAGGTGGGTCCGATGGTTCTCTGCTTGAAATAGGTGGAGGGGTGCAGGGAAGGGGAGTGGGACTCTGCTCGTGATCAGTGGGGGAGGGGGGGGGTCTGCTGCCTCTCTGACTCAGATCAATGGGGAAAGGGTCTGTTGCCCACTCTGCTTGAGATTAATGGGGGTAAAAGGAGTTCCGCTGCCAAGGTGTCTGAGATCGGTGGCCGGGGGAAGGGGGAGGGTGGATCATACTGCTCAAGATTGGTGGAGGATAAGGGGCCCGTGATTGGTCTGAATGGCAGGGGAGGATAAGGTGGTCAGTAATGTTGTAGGACAATGTCTGTGGGGGCCAGTGGGGACCATTATCCGGCCCAGGAGGAATTTGGCAGGGGAGCAGCAGTCTACCTTTTTTATTCTGTGTATGTGCAGTTGGAGATGCCGTTTGGGTTTTGGGCACATTAAGCCCACAGGCCTATGCAGCATGATTCAGTTTATGTTGCTCCACACCATATTTTTCACAATAACCTTTGATGATGTACCTTATCAAACACCAATCTAAGTACATGGTGAACTAGCAGAAATTGCCGTGCTAACCAAATCCCAAAGGGAAAGCTAAGACAACGATATTCTATTTGCATTTCACTGTGAGAAGATAAGAGTGCTGAAATCAGGAGTTACAAACTCCAGTAATGCTTTTGGAAAATTTCAATAGTAAATTCAAACATTCATTAACAGAAGAAAACTTAAATACACAAGTTTACAGAATTTTCCCCAAAAATGTCTAAGTGTCATAACTGCGAGGAAAAAGTGAGTCCTCCACACCTGTTTTCTTGGTGAGTGTGGTATTGCAACCTTCCAGCACTGTCAACCGTTTTGACAATTGGAGAGCTTTGTGCTGGTATGGAGAAGTGGGCGGAGCCTAAATACACCAGTGAATCTGGCTTTACAGCGCACAAGCGCCATTTCACACGGATCTGCTGGTGAACCAGGAGACTTCTTCTCATGGACATTGGATGCTCTCCCCCCTCCGCCCCATCAGCGGAATTATTACCCCACACGTCAACACAGGTCACAGGCGTCGAGACCTTCCCAATGAGTCCCCTGGCCGACCACCACGTTCCCCCAGCACAACCCATCCCTGCATGACCCCCGTCTGCACAGGCCCCATCTCATTGTTCATAGCACCTATCACTGTGATAGCTCCCCCAAGCATAGCCCTCCCTCTCACCTTCATTGTGCATATCCTCCCATCATTATATATGGTGCCCCATCAAGAGTGCATAGCCCCCTCCCTTCACAGCCCCACCCCCACTCAGGCTGCCCAATGGGTACTGCTCAGCTATGCCCTCAACCACCAGGGGTTTCAATGGCCCCCAATCCCTTGACGTGGCCATGGTGCCTGGTCTCCGCTACTGCAGAGCAATAATGATTCTCGTCAGTTAGTTGTCTCACCGGCAAGGGGGCAAGCATCCAGTTTGGGGGAAGCAACATTCTAACCATCAGACTTGATAATTACACAGACAGACAATCTTTATATTAATGAGCTTCATGCTCTTCCTTGGTTATCAATGAACGGTTTTATAAGATGTTTACGTTGTAAACTCCTTTCATCCCAGCTAAACTAAACCTATGGAAAGGGGCTTGTGACTTCCTAATAGTCCTGCCTAATGGTATGCCAACGTGATCTTGTTTCCAAAATCTTGAGATTTTTCCAATCCTTTCTTGCCTGACCTTCCGACTCAGGTGGGATGAGAGCTATGCCGGCAGGGTGTTCCTGGGGCCTTCAGTTATGGGCTTTGGACTACTTTATATTGCCTTATCCTGGGTGCTGTGGGAGGGGGAGGGAGGGTCCTATAGAAGGGGAAGGTGTTTGAGGGGCAAGGTGGAGAGATATGGTGTGGAGTCTGTACAAAAACTTTACCCAGAAGCTACAAGTGGTTTTAATTATTCTACTTTTTCCTGGCTAACTATTGATCATAGAATCCCTACAGTGCAGAAGGAAGCCATTCGGCCCATCAAGCCTGCACTGACAACAATCCCACTGGCCCTATCCTCGTAATCTCACATATTTACCCTTTTAATCCCCTGACAGTAAGGAACAATTTACCATGACCAATCAGCCTAGCCCACACATTTTTGGACTGAGAGGGGAAACCGGAGCACCCGGAGGAAACCCACGCAGAATGTGAGGAGAATGTGCAAATGCCACACAGACTGCTACCCAAACCGGAAATTGAAACCTGGTCCCTGGTGCTGTGAGGGAACAGTGCTCATAAGGTGACTATCTGAAGCTTGAGATTTAAATCACATTTTCAGATGGTTGGTTCCCTGTGCAGGGCAATCGCCCATGGGAAGTTTGCCCTTCCTAGCTAATTACCATGAATATTTACCTGGGAATTTCCAGGGGGTGGGGGATACCCCAGCGCATCTTTGGGGTATTCCCACCCGTTCCCCCTCCTCCCTATTGTGTTGCCTTGGAGCGCTGAAGTTACAGCCCTAGGTCTTTTATAAACTGGTTTTCTAATAAGTGATAACACTATTCTTCAGTTCTGAAGGTGAAAAGATCTTTTATTAGAATCAATATTTCCAAGATTCAGATGTTGAACATAGTACCCAAAAAGCTGATGGGGTTTCTCACACTCAGCCAAAGTATTTCAGTGGATGGTCTATCCAACTGAACAGATTCATTGGGGCAGCACAATTAGCTGGTTGGTCTGTCTTGTCACAATAGACCTACAGTAATAGTTAAAAACACAAATCAGCAACAATACAGGATTTCTATTCAAATATGTAATAAAAATTGTGCTCATCTTCATTGTTTAGTAACAGTCACTGGAGTTTTGATTTCAGCAGGGTATAGAATGGACAATGTTGGACTGATCACCTGTTTGATACCTCGTCTGATTTTCCTTTCCATTGAAATCAATGCAAGGGAAAATGGGGCAGATTGAATGATGGTCCAATATCAACGTTCAAGATCCCATTCCAAACTTAACATCAGCAACATGGTTATCTTAGCAGTTCAAAAGAATGAGAGTTATACAGAGTAAATTCAGAACCACTGAAGGAAGACACATGTCGTTTCTATTCATAATGTATTATTAATTGTGCAGAAATAGCTTGCCAGAAAGCTTTGATGTTGAGGACAAAATTCGTTTTTAGTTGAAAGACCTGCAATGTTTATTCAACTCACTACGAATGTAAAATTCTATAGACAGAACTCCTTTGGGAACAGGACACTCTGATAGCCTCTCCCCACTGGCAGGCAAAAGTCAAATCTTAGTGCCTTTGTAGTATCAGGCTAAAAAAACTCAGATACTCTGAAGAAGTCATAATGGACTCAAAACATTAACTGCTTTTCTCTCTGTGAATGCTGCCAGGCGTGCTGGATTTTTCCAGCATTTTGTTTTTAACTCACATCTCCGGTATTTTGATGTTATAGTATAACATAGTATGTTTCAACATTAGAAGCCAAGTTAAAGATTAATACATAAACAAGCAGCAATAATTAATACATAAACAAGCAGCAATAATAATAATAATAATAATAATTCAATTGGGATTATTATTTAAAAGGCGAAAAGCTGCAGCATGCTACAGTGCAGAGGGACCTGGGGGTCCTTGTGCACGAGTCGCAAAAACCCAGTCTGCAGGTGATCAAGAATGGAATGCTGGCCTTTATAGCGAGGGGGATAGAATACAAAAGCAGGGAGGTCTTGCTGCAACTGTACAGGGTACTGGTGAGGCCGTAGCTGGAGTACTGTGTGCAGTTTTGGTCGCCACACTTGCGGAAGGATATTTTGGCCTTGGAGGGAGTGCAGAGGAGGTTCACTAGGCTGATACTGGAGATGAGGGGGTTGGACTATGAAGAGAGACTAAATAGACTAGGTCTGTACTCGTTGGAGTTTAGAAGGATGAGGGGGGATCTTATAGAGACGTATAAGATAACGGAGGGGATGGATAGGGTAGAGGTAGAGAGATTCTTCCCGCTTAGAAAGGATAGCAGGACTAGAGGGCACAGCCTCAAGATAAGGGGGGTGCAGTTTAGATCAGAGTTGAGGAGGAACTTCTTCACTCAAAGGGTGGTGAATCTCTGGAATTCTCTGCCTGCTGAAGTGGTGGAGGCTACCTCGCTAAATATATTTAAGTCACGGGTAGAGAGGTTTTTGACAGGCAAGGGAATTAAGGGTTATGGGGAGAAAGCGGGAAAGTGGAACTGATCCACTTCAGATCAGCCATGATCTTATTGAATGGTGAGGCAGGCTCAAAGGGCTAGATGGCCTACTCCTGCTCCTATTTCTTATGTTCTTAAATGGATTTCACGTCTTTCTACACAATGGTAATTAGCTAAGCTACATGTATTATGAATAAGGATTTAAACAAAACTCAGTTTTATAATTTGCCATATAGTCCAATCATTTCTAGGTTAACTTGATCTGATAATAAAGTTTAGTTTCATTATTATGATGCAGACCCTTCTGCAACCGAAGCATAAACTTCCGTGTTTTCTCAGATACTGTTTTTATAGCATTTTCTGCATCTTGTTTCAGATTTTTAGCATTTTGCATTATGTACTAGGTTACATCTTTGGAAAAGCTCATGACAACTTAAGAAATAATATTTATCTGTCATCAAAATCCAGATTTATGTACTTCAATGTGTTCCATACTCTAGTATGCAAAAAGGAAAAGCAGACAATGCTGCAAGAACAAATACTATTGTTTAACATGGTGTTACAAGCCCCAAATGTTTCTCCGTGACTCCCAGATTTAACGATTAGGCTGCTCAGTGACCATCATTAACAATGGAATTATTGGGCATAGAACGTCAGAATGTTGATCTTTAATTAGATAGATTCTCATTCAGAATTAAATTCCTCCTTGAAAGCATTAGTTTGAACTGTTTAAACAATTTAAACAGTACATCTACTGTCAGTTCCTTTAACACTCTTATGATTAGATCATTCATTTTATGTGCGCATGTAACTGTCTTAATCTTACACCCTTCTCGATAGCCAACAGTCTGCAGGTAATCTGTAAGAGAGAAGAGGATGGCCGTGTGTGAAACCACACAATCTGGTCTCCCAGCAGGGGGGGCTGTAAAACAAAGCTGTACACAACACAGAAATGTAGAAGGTTGAGAACACAGGAGCACAGCAGGGGATAAGTTAATAAAATCTTATATATATATAAAAAAAAAGAGACAACTTCAAATTTCACGTTATTATACATAAGGGTTAAATGCTTCCCACAAGTAGATGAATATGAACATGGCTTCAGTTTGTAAAATACAATAAATCACCCTGAGGTACTGAATGCTTTATTGCAGAACATCATAATAAATCTGAGGTTTCATTGTTTCATCACGGAACTGTTCCACCTTCATTCCAACCCGGAAAAGAATTGCTTCATCCCACCATTTACCCATAATCTGGGGGAAAGAATCAGAATTATTAACAGAATTGCCTATTTTTTTTCAAAAATATGAGCTCAGACAATGTGATTTCAATGCAATGATAGAACTTAATTGACTGACAAGACAAAGAGGCAGGGCTAGATATTCTGGTATGATCTGGAAGGTAAAGGCTGATAGCAACCATTAACATGGTGCAAACATGTTGCTGGCTGTGGGAGGGGGAAGAAAAACAAATTATCAATCAATTTTATAGTAGAAAAATTAATTTTTTTCACTGGGACGGCACGGTGGTACAGTGGTTAGCACTGCTGCTTCACAGCGTCAAGGATGCGGGTTTGATTCCTGGCTTGGAACAATGTCTGTGTGAAGTCTGCATGTTCTCCCCGTGTCTGCATGGGTTTCCTCTGGGCACTCCGATTTCATCCCATAGTCCAAAAATGTGCAGGTTAGGTGGATTGGCAATACTAAAATTGTCCCTTAGTGTCAGAGGGACTAGCTAAGGTAAATAAATGGGGTTATATGGGGATAGTGCCTGGTAGGACTGTGGTCTGTGCAGATTCAATGGCCTCCTTCTGCACTATAGGATTCTATGATCTATGGTTCCAAATCATATTTTATGTTTTGGCATATGCCAAATCTAACTCAACTCAGGCTGATCAATCCTGATTACAACATATTTTGAATCTTTCCTGTAGGTTGCATTTCACATTCTGCAGATTGCAGTTTCATTTTTACAGTTGTTGAACTCTTACAGTCACGTCACAGAATCAACACTGCATTTGTGACCTTTATCATTGCACTGAATCAAACAGCAAGAGGAATTTTTGTCTTGTTCACTCAGGATTTCTTTCTTGGGGTATCTGTATTGATATTGAAAGAATGCAACATTTACCTGAAGGTTTATGGGTAGATTAGAGGAGCTGTACCCGACTGGAACCACAAGAGCAGGAATTCCTGTAAAATTCGCAAGCTGCATATACCTGGGATGAAAAAAATATATCAGCTGCTTAGATTAGGAATTTCCACAGCTTAGAATCATAGAATAGAATCTTGGAATTCCTACGGTGCAGAAGGAGGCTATTTGGCCCATTGAGCCTGCACCATCCCAAAACCCCACATATTTACCCATCTAGTCCTCCTGACACTAAGCTGCAATTTAGCTTTGCCAAACAAGCTAATCTGCACATCTTTGGAACGTGGGAGGAAACTGGAGAATCTGGAGGTAACCCACACAGACACGGGCAGAACATGCAAACTCCAGTCACCCAAGCTGGGAATCGAACACGGGTCCCTGACACGTGAGGCAGCGGTGATAACCACTGTGCCACCTGTAATTGAAGCTTATTTGATTATGGACGTTATTTGTATATCTGACCATGATGTATATATACTGTGTACTCCTGCTCAGTTTTCTTCTCATTGTTTCCATAACTGCCACCCAACTGCCACTGGGAGATAGAGGAACAGACATGTAGGCAGATTTTGGCAAGGTGTAAAAGAAACAGGATTGTTGTGGTGAGAGATTTTAATTTCCCCAATATTGACTGGGACTCACTTAGTGCTAGGGACAGAGTTTGTAACGCACATCCAGGAGGGCTTCTTGGAACAGTATCTAGATAGTCCAACTAGGGAAGGGGCCATACTGGACCTAGTATTGGGGAATGAGCCCGGCCAGATGGTCAATGTTTTAGTAGGGGAGCAGTTCAGAAACAGTGACCATAATTCAGTAAGCTTTAAGGTACTGATGGACAAAGATAAGTGTAGTCCTCAAGTTAAGATGCTGAATTGGGGGAAGGCTAATTACAACAATATTAGACAGGAATTAAAAGGTGTAGACTGGAGGCAGATATTTGAGGGCAAATCAACATCTGATATGTGGGAGGCTTTCAAGTGCAAGTTGATAGGGATTCAGAACTGGCACTTTTCTGTAAGGATGAAGGATAAGTATGGCAAGTTTTGGGAACCTTGGATAACGAGAGATATTGTGAGCCTAGTCAAAGTGAAAAAGGAAGCATTTGTCAAAACTAAGAGGCTGGGAACACACGAAGCAAATGTAGAACACAAGGAAATAGAAAGAAATTTAAGCAAGGAGTAAGGAGGGCTAAATGGGATCATGAAAAATGATTGGCCAGCAGGATTAAGGGAAGCCCCAAGGCTTTTTATAAATATCTAAAGAGCAAGAGGGTAGCCAGAGAGAGGGTTGGCCTATTCAAGGACAGAAGAGGGAATCTATGCGTGGAGCCAGAGGAAATGGGCGAAGTATTAAATGAGTACTCACCAAAGAGAAGGACTTGATGGATGATGAGTCTGGGAAAGGGTGTGTAGATAATTTGAGCCATATTGAGATCAAAAAGGAGATACTGGGGTTCTTGATGGGATATATCCCAGAATACTGAGACAGGCAAGGGAGGAAATTACTGGGGCTTTGAGAAAAATCTTTGTATCCTCACTGGCTACAGGCTAAGTCCCAAAGGATTGGAGAATAGCCAATGTCATTCCTTTGGTTAAGGAGGGTAGCAAGAATAATCCAGGTAATTACAGGCTGGTGAACCTTACATCAGTGGTAGGAAAATTATTGGAGTGGATTCTTCCAGACAGGATTTATTCCCACCTGAAAATAAGTGGAAGTATTAGTGAGAGGCAACATGGTTTTGTAAAGGGAGGTCGTGTCTCACTAATTTGATCAAGTTTTTCAAGGAAGTGATGAAGATGATTGATGAGGGTAGGGCAGTGGACATTGTCTACATGGACTTCAGTAAGGCCTTTGAAGAGATCCCTCGTGGCAAACTGGTGCAGAAGGTGAAGTTGTATGGGATCAGAGGTAAGCTGGCAAAGTGGATACAAAACTGGCTTGGTCAAAGAAAACAGGGTAGCAGTGAAAAGGTGGATTTCTGAATGGAGGACTGTGACAAGTGGCATTCCTCAGGAATCAGTGCTGGGACCTTTGCCGTTTGTAATATATAATGGTTTGGAAGAAAATGTAACTGATTTGATTCGTAAGTTTGCGGACGACACAAAGTTTGGTGGATTTGCAGATTATGATAAGGATCATCAGAGGATACAGTAAGATATAGATTGGTTGGAGACTCGGGTGGAGAGATGGCAGATGGAGTTTAATCCAGACAAATTTGAGGTAATGCACTTTGGAAAGTCTAAAACAGATAGGAAATATACAGCAAATGGCAAAATCCTTAAGAGTATTGATAGGCAGAGGGATCTGGGTGGAGAGGGACACAGGTCGCTGAAAGTGGCAATGCAGGTGGAGAAGGTAGTCAGGAAGGAATGCTTGCCTTCATTGGGCTGGACACTGAGTTTAAAAATTGGCAAATCATATTGCAGCTTTATAGAATCTTAGGTAGACCACACTTGGAATATAGTGTTCAATTCAGGTTGCCACACTACCTGAAGGGTATGGAAGCTTTGGAGAGGGTACAGAAAAAGATTTACCAGGATATTGCCTGATATGGAAGGCATTAGCTATGAGGGGAGGTTGGAGAAACTTGGTTTGTTCTCACTGGAATGATGGAGGTTGAGGGACAACCTGATAAAAGTCTACAAGATTATAAGAGGCAATGGACAGAATGGCTAGTCAGAAGCTTTTTCCCAGGAAGATTCAATTACTAGGGGGCACAGGTTTAAGGTGCAAGGGGCAAGGTTTAAAGGAGATGTACGTGGCAGATTTTTTACACAGAGGGTAGTGGGTGCCTGGAATTCATTGCCGGGGGAGGTAGTGGAAGCGGATACGATAGTGACTTTTAAGGGGCATCTTGACAAATACATGAATAGAATGGGAACAGAGGGATATGGTCCCCAGAAGGGTAGATGGTTTTATTTATGTTGAGCAGCATGGTTGGTGCAGGCTTGGAGGGTCGAAGGACCTGGTTCAGTGCTGTAATTTTGTTTGATCTTAACAATCCCCCATCCACCCTGGTCACAATACCAAAACAGCTCTTGTACATAGAAATAAAACAGGAGCAAGAATTGGCCCTCGAGCCTGCTTTTAATAAGCTCATGGCTGATCAGATTTCTCCATATTCCCTCCCATAAGCTTTCACACCCCTCATCAAAAATCTACCTATCTGTGCCTTAAAAAAAATCCAAAGATTCCACTTCTTTTGAGGAAAGGAGTTCCAAACCCTCTATTCTCCAACTTAAAAAAAATTCTCCTAATCTCGTTCTTAAATGGGCCATCCCTGATTTTCAGACTGGGACTCCTGGTTCCAGATTTTTCTACAAGAGGAAACATCCTTTCACATCTACCCTGTCATGTCCCCTCACGATCTTGTACATCTCAATCAAGTCACCTCTTACTTTTCTAAATCCAGCGGATACAAGCCTAACCTGTCCAACCTTTCCTCATTTGACAACTTGTGCATTCCTGGTATTAGTCTGGTAAACCTCTGAATTGCTTCTAACACATTTATATCCTTCCTTAAATAAGGAGATGAATACTATACAAAGTACTAGTGCCCAGTATAACTGAAGCATAACCCCTCTACCTTTGTATTCAACTTCTCACACAATATATAACATTCTATTACTCTTCCTAATTACTTGCTGTACCTGAATACTAACTGTTTGTGATTCGTGCAATAGGACACCTAGCTCCCTCTGCATTTCAGTGCTCTGCAAGTCCTCATCATTTAAATAATAAGCTTCATTTTTACACTTCTTGCCAAAATGGACAATTTCACATTTTCCCAATTTATACTCAATTTGCCAGATTTTTGCCACTTGCTTAACCTATCAATATCCCTTTATCGCCTTATGTTCTCCTAATGAAATCATAATGACATCCTATGTAAATATGACAACGGCAAACTATCGCTCCTCATCATAAGAGCATAAGAAATAGGAGCAGGAGTAGGCCATCTAGCCCTTCGAGCCTGCCCCGCCATTCAATAAGATCATGACTGATCTGTCGTGTCTCAGTTCCACTTTCCCGCCCTCTCCCCATAACCCTTAATCCCCTTGCCTATCAAAAACCCATCAACCCGCGTCTTAAATATATTTAGCGAGGCAGCCTCCACCACTTCAATGGGCAGAGAATTCCAGAGGTTCACCACCCTTTGAGTGAAGAAGTTCCTCCTCAACTCCGTTCTAAACCACCCCCCCTTTATCTTGAGGCTGTGCCCTCTAGTCCTACTGTCCTTTCTGAGCAGGAAGAGTCTCTCCACCTCTATCCTATCCATCCCATTCATCATCTTATACGTCTCAATGAGATCTCCCCTCATTCTTCTAAACTCTAACGAGTACAAGCCTAGTTTATTCAGCCTCTCCTCATTGTTCAACCCCCTCAACTCCGGTATCAGCCTAGTAAACCTCCTCTGCACTCCCTCCAAGGCCAAAATATCCTTGCGTAAGTGCGGCGACCAAAACTGCACACAGTACTCCAGCTGCGGCCTCACCAGTGCCCTGTACAGTTGCAGCAAGACCTCCCTACTTTTATATTCAATCCCCCTCGCTGTGAAGGCCAGCATCCCATTCGCCTTCCTGACCACCTGCTGCACCTACAGGCTGGGTTTTTGCGACTCGTGCACAAGGACCCCGAGGTCCCTCTGCACCGTCGCCTGCTGCAGTTTTTCGCCATGTAAGTAATAGTCCTTCCTACCATTATTCCTACCAAAGTGGACAACTTCACACTTGCCAACATTCTCAACCTGTCTGCAAATGGATATGTTGGACCACACCATCCTCCTTTAATGCCCCTCCACATTCATCAAGCTGGATGGGACTGTACCCACCTGGTTCTATTCCCTAACTATTCCAATCATAGCCAGAGAATCAATTAATTTTCTTCCCATTCCAACACAGCTATCTTTGGCCTACTCCTGTTTATTTTCATTCTGCCCTCAGCAACATCATCCAAAATCCAGCATTGGTTTCTACATGTGCACTGATCACATCCAGCTCTACCTCACCACCACTTCTCTCCTCACCACCTCTCTCAATTTCAGACTGCATATCCGACATTCTGTGCCAGGTATCCAGAGGTTTCTTCTAATGAAATGTTGGCAAGACTGAAGCCATCGGGGGCAATGTCCTTCAGCCCCATAACACTCAAAACACCTGCACTCCTCAAATTTTGGCCTTTTGGGTAACCAAATTTTAATCGCTCTATTAGTGGTAATGCCTTCAGTTGCCAAGGCGCTAAACTATGGAATTCCCTCTCTATGCCTCTCCTTCCTCCTTTAAAACACTCCTTAAAACCCCAGCTCTTCAATCAAGCTTTGTGTCGCCTTCCCTAATATTGCCACACCTGGCTTCATGTCACATTCTACTTTATAATACTTCTGTTATGTGTCTTGCGATGTTCTGTTACTTTAAAGACACTATACAAATACAAGTTGTTCTTGTGTGAGAGATAATGAAGATTCTGCTTTGAATAAGGGTGTCAAAGGTGGGGGAATTGCTGAACAAGATCAAGAAAAACAGGGGTACCTAAAGGCACAAAAGGCTAGAATGTACAGATTTGAATGTGTAATGTTTACTGACTTGAAAGAAGTGTTTTTTCTGATGTTGGAGTAGCCACCATTAGCCCAAAAACAAATTTGAACTTCCTCACACCCACTATTTATATGTGTTGGTTCAAATTTTCTAAGCCCTAAAAAAACTGCTTAATTGTGAGACACCATTGAGGGAAGCCTGCTGAGGAAGATTCTGACAAAGAATTGTTAAATGCTTTGACAAATAATATTTAAAGCTGTCTTGAAAGTAATTTTTAAGTAAATATTTTAACGGCAGCAATTCATCATGGAGAGGTGATGGCCTAACGATATTATCGCTAGATTATTAATCGAGAAACTCAGCTAATGTCCTGGAGACTCTGGTTTGAATCCTGCAATGGCAAATGGTGGAATTTGAATTCAATAAAAAATATCTGGAATTAAGAATCCACTGATGACCGTGAAACTGTTGTCAATTGTTGGAAAAACCCACCTGGCTCCACTAATGTCCTTTAAGGAAGGAAATCTGCCATTCTTATCAGTCTGGCCTACATGTGACTCCAGAGCCACTGCAATATGGTTGACTCTCAACTGCCCTTCAAGGGCAACAAGGGATGGGTAATGAATGCTGGCCAGCCAGTGACATCCGTGTGCCGTGAATGAATAAAAAAAAAAGTGCAATGCTTTGAAATAGTATGTTACCATTATATTGACCAATATTAAGTGTTGAGATACATTTAAGTACTTCTATTGAGAAAGTGCCATAATATATTTTTTCTATGGTTTTGAATGTATTGGGAAAATTTCTGTCATGTTTTGGATGGTGATTTCAATGTCAGGAGATCTTTAGCTTTGAAACAAAATTCCCTTACTAATGGAAGTAAGAGAAAATCTAAGCTCTACTCCAGTGGTTGAAAAAAATCTTGTTTGAAGTGAAAATTAAACTCCACCTGCATCTTTAGAAAAGGCCATTATTTTTTCTGTTTTAATAAACTCAGTTGCTTAAATTTCCCAGGGCTTGGCTAAGTTTCAAAGAGCCCTAGAACCACTTATCTCAGCAGGGAACCGTGTTCACATTTTGATTACTAGTTTTAACATGGTAAGTAGATGGGTTAGTTTGCTTTTACAATAGAATGACCGCTTGAAGGGATTTATATTTTTTCACAGTTTCTATGAATTAAGAGCTTTTTTACAGGTTAAGTGTCTTTGAATTACAGCTCAATTAGATTGTTAGAAGTTTATTTTTTTAACACCCATTTCAAAGACATCGTCAGATCAACTCATTGTGCATACTGGGTGAGTGGGTATGGAAGATACATGGTGGGGAAGAGGCATGGGGAATATAAGGGGGCATGAATGAAGCATTGTGTGGTTTGGGGAATATGTGAGGCATGTGCATGGGTGAGGAGTCATGTTTAAGATACATAGGAACTGTACTGGGAGCTGGATTGCTGATCCTGAGAACTGAGGCAGAGCTTCTAACCAGCCTGCCTCTGAGCTCTCACATCTCCCCATCCAAGATTCAGAGACAGTAATATAGCAGGAATGGGATCTGGAAGTCACAAAATGAGCCTGATTTCATATTTCCCCAGCCCGAGTCAAAAATACAGGCCCACATATTTAGCTTTCATCCAACATAATCACAGAATGTGTTGAATTATCTGTTTTTCTTGATTTCTTTATCCAAAAATCCCATATTCTTACCTAATTGTGCAAAACAAGGAATAGAAATCACTGCAGCCTGTGATGAAGTCGGAGGGTTCAGAAGGTAGAGCAGTACAGGGTATAGCTATGAACATACAAATAGCATAAAAATATAACAATTAATAAACTTGCCTATGGATTAATCTTAATGCCACAGAATCAGTGGTAGGTTTACAAATACCACTTACTAATTACCATTTTTAACAAATTCTTAATTGTCCCAAATTGCATGCAATGTTAGTCTATGGTAGCATCATCTTCCTAAACGGATTTACTACATAGCTGTGAGTGGCATCCTCAAGTAATTCAGGACACTGTCAAAATGAAATCCCCCATCTTAAATGTAATGCTGAAACTCAGCTGCTAATTTACACTTCAAACAAAACCCCCACGGTAAATATTAAACACTGTGGTTGCTATAGATGCCAGTTACTGTCTCTCTCATTAGGTACAACACCCTCTCATTCCCTCTGACAAAAGCATATGTTCAGAGATCAGTCTCAAGTCAAAATATTCTTGTGCATGTTGAGGTTGCAACAATCATCGCCTTCACTCTACTGAATACAATGATCATTCCGATAATATACTATATAATATACTATTAGAATATCACAGTGAAATACAAGGTAAGTTGTGAGATTGGCAAATTGCTTTGTGCTGACAAAGCTTGGGTGAAAAGGGGCCAAAAATTTAAGTGATCAACATATTTTCTAAAAGCCTTTTATATTTGATCTTAATCTAGATTACTTCAGCTTTCAGCTTACCAGCCCCAGTGCTCCATTACTTGGAAAGGGTCTATGTCAAACTTAAAGTCTTGGTAAGATTGCAATAGTAAGATCTTGCCACTTGTGCAGTTATGTCTGGTAATCTCAAGAATCTATCCATGGCCCAGTTCCATTTCTCATCTCCATGCTACCCCTTGGTGAAATTATCTGAAGCACCATGTTAGTTTTCACTAGTATGCTGACCACACCCAGCTTTCTGTCATCACCACCTCTCCCAACTCCTCCACTGCCACTAAATTATCAGTTTGCTCATCTGACATTGTGTACTTGCTGAGCAGAAAACATAAGTAATTAGCCATAGTCCAAAAAAGACTACAGGTGTCTCTGAAACATCCTCCAATTAAATATTGGGGAGACTAAAGTCATTGACAGGAATGTTGGTGGGATTTTCCCATCCCGTTGCAGTGAACGGAGATCTGGCTGGACGTCAAATTCCCCGACCTCGCTGCAGTGGGAGCGTGGCATGAATGGCCAGTAAGTGTCACACCCATTGTATTCAGTCCCCACATCAAACTCTGCAAACTCTATTTCACTTCCTGGAAATAGTTTGAGATTAAGTCAAATCGTTTTCAATCTTGGTATCACATTTCATCCTGAGGTGAGCATTGGATCACAAACTTGTGCTGCCACTATTTCCACTTTGCCCCTGTCTCAGCCCATCTGATGCTGAAACTCTCATTCATGCCTTTGTTACATTTAGATTTTCAATGCGCACCTGGCTGATCTCACACATTCTACCTTCCATAAACTTGAGCTCATCCCAAACTCTGCTGCTTATGTCTTCCATAGCCAGTCTGGTTTCCCCTATCACATTGTGCTCACTGACCTACCTTGGCTTCCCATCAACCAGCATCTTGACTTTAAAATTCTCATCCTTGTTCTTAAATCCCTCCAGGGCCCCACCCCTCTAAATTTTGGTAATCCCATCCAGCCCCACAACCCTCTGCGATATCTTTGTCCTTCTCATTCTGGTGTCTTGCACCTTCAATTTTTGATGTCCATGCCTTCAGTTGCCAAGCTTTGGAATACCCTTCACATTCCTCCTTAAAGACACTCTTATCTCCTTATGTGGCTCATTGTTAAATATCTTAAGGCTCCTGTGAAGTGCCTTGGATTGTTTCATTTTGTTGCTGTTGTTCTGATTGTAAGTTATTTGCAAAATAATAAAAATACCAGACACTTGGCGAGGATTTTCTGAAACCCTCCCCTCCCCTGCCTCTCCTCAGTGGATTTCTGGTGGTGGAGATGGCAGCCAGTGGAATCTTCCAGCCCTGCCAAAGTGAATGGACAATTGTGTTGCTTGCTGACTATGCCATCAGGGATTCCTCCAGTCAATGGCGGCTCCTCCCTTGCTGCTAGAAGACCCGCTGCTGGGGTGGGGCAGCGCACTGAAAAATTTTCTGTGTTTGGTTTTAATTTCTTGAATTTATATTTTGCTTCCAGAGGATCTCAATCTAGTCATTGAAAATAGGAAGATATCACAGCACACCTCATTTTAACCTGTATTAGACAAAAATACGATCTTACCTGGTGTGATGATGCAGTGTACATCACTGAAGATTTCTCTGAGGAACTGAATTGACCTTGATCGCTGACGGTTGGCCTGTATAAGATACAAGAAGAAATTGTCATTTTAAGAGCTGATTGTTAACTGAAGGGAAGATTACATCAGAAAGCTGCCGAACAAGAGAAATGAAACGGGTGCGATGTGATGCAAATGGAGAACAACCCTATTTATCTCAAATTTACCCTGAAAAGCAGAGATATACAAGATCTTGATGTGACTTTATAAGGTGGACATCAGGAAGACGTTTCCCTTTGTGGGGGTCTCTGGAACTAGGAACACAGTTTAAGCACAAGCGATCTACACTTTTAAGACTGAAATCAGGATGTTTTTGTTTCTCCTGGGATTCTCTTCCCCAAGAAACAGTAGAGGCTGGAGCAGTCAAGGGTAATGAGGGCAGCCAGGAAAGCAGAGTTGAGACCACAATTAGTTCAGCCTTGATGTTATTGAATGGAGTCGACTGGCATGGCTTACTCCTGTTACCAAGTCCTTTGTTTCTATGTTCTTCACTATGGCTTGAGCCGATGGAAGATTCAGTGCTGTACAACTTCCATTTATATAATGTCCTGGCATTACAGCTGCTGAGATTTTCAAACAGGTGCCAGTTTGTGAGCGTTTTTAGATACAAAGTCCCCCAGGAATGAACAAGGATTGGTTACACCTTTTCACTTTGCCACAAATGTACCTTTCATCAGTCAACCCAATACAAACAATGTGTAGATTCACAGTTACCCTCTTAATGGAAAGGCAGAGTTATATAAAATAAAGTAATCCTTTTATAAGTTAAACTTATCTTTAAATAGTGACATACCTGTATGTAATCGATTGCAGTGAACTTAGAAGCAAAAGCTAAGCTTGCTCGAGTATCTAGATTCTGTAAAAGAAAATACTGATGATATAGTTTAAGAAAAATGGTGATTTGTTTTGCAGTGGGAGCTCTAAGA
Organism: Carcharhinus amblyrhynchos; assembly: GCF_965287045.1. Classification (NCBI taxonomy): domain Eukaryota; kingdom Metazoa; phylum Chordata; class Chondrichthyes; order Carcharhiniformes; family Carcharhinidae; genus Carcharhinus; species Carcharhinus amblyrhynchos. Next base: position 31,245,393 of record NC_137338.1, read on the forward strand.
ACTCACACCATATTGGTGTTCTAATAGCTAGCGACAATGTCTAAATCTACGTACGCAACTTCCAACGTGACAAGTGTCAGGAAGAAACACAAAAACTCTCAGGCAGTGAATAAAGATTTTAAAAAACAAAGTTATCATCTGTCATTTTGCCTGTCAGCTATCCTATTTTGAACAGTCTTTTTTAAACCTCCAGTCTTGTAACCAGCAGAAACATGAGGCAATCAAATCTTGATCGCCTCATGCTGACAACACATAAAAGGAATTCCTCACCTTGCTTCACAGTTGGCAACCATTAGGTAGTTAATTCTATTATACAAGCCAAACTGTCAAGAGGTATTATTTTAAAAAAAATGGATAAATGGAACTGTGAGTTTGACATGTTAGCTATGACGCTCACCAACTTTTACAGATGCACCATAGAAAGTATTCTTTCTGGTTGTATCACAGCTTCGTATGGCTCCTGCTCTGCCCAAGGAATTACAAAAGATCGTGAATGTAGCCCAATCCATCAGGCAAACCAGCCTCCCATCCACTGACTCTGTCTACATTTACCGCTGCCTGGGCAAAGCAGCCAGCATAATTAAGGATCCCACACACCCCGGGCATTCTCTCTTCCACCTTCTTCCTTCGGGAAAAACATTGAAAAGTCCGAGGTCACATATCAACTGACTCAAGAACAGCTTCTTCTCTGCTGCCATCAGACTTTTGAATGGACTTACCTTGCGTTAAAGTTGATCCTTCTCTACACCTGAGCTATGACTGTAACACTACATTCTGCACTCTCTCTTTCCTTTCCTATGAATGGTATGCTTTGTCTGTATAGCGTGCAAGAAACAATACTTTTCATTGTATGTTAATACATGTGACAACAATAAATCAAATCAAAAAATCATAACCCATTTTTCAAGTTTAAGATGGGACATCAAAACACAGGAAGTCAACTCCCTTATTGTTGAACTCACCAAATCATCATTAAGTCAGTGACACTAATTAGTGACACTAATTAAAAAAATTAAGGGTATCTTTTCTATTAAATTTAAGTGCTTAACTTGGTATTTTCAACAGAATCTAATTATTTCCTTACCATCTTGTTGTATTGATTATTAAAATCCATGTCCAAGGACTGCCGTATCTCACTCAGAATGCAGATAACATGAGAAATTTGTACCTCCTCCAGCTCTGGGATGCGAATGTCTACCAGTGTTGCACCAAAACTTTGTAGGTACTGCACCGCTACATAGGAATGGCAGAAGCAACAACATTGATTCTCAAATACTGAAATGGTCAAACTTGCATCTTTTTACTACATTCAGCCCCCTTCTTAAAACATCTGTTTTATTTTCTGTTCATGACAATTGGATATTAGCTTGTTGAGGCCTCTTGTACCACACATCAGAATTAAGGGTTTCCATTTGCAATCCTTTTCCCCTGACATGGATGTGGCAAGGCTGGATAATACCAAAACAGCAGCCCAGCTGACATGTCATAAATCAAAATTTAGCTTGATACATCTGTCTGAGCTACTGATTTTTAAAAAATTAATACATACTTATACTTGTTCTTTAGGCATTTTTTTCACGCTCCTAATATAAGCCCATAAATTTATTTTATTTTTTCACCAGTCCCTCAAGGCCCTACATTAAGCAGGGGAATTTTTCTACATCTCTGCTAACAATCTCTGAGCTATTAAGTGGTATGTCAGAGGAATAGTGCTTTTTTTTTCTCTCCTTCTTCTTGCTGGGTTGTAAATGGCTCAAAATGAGAATTTACCATTGGTGCAAGATTGTATTATTAACACGCCGGCACTGGACTGAAGTTTGCATTTACACAGGTATCAACTTCATCGGGCATACCTTGCAGTGCTCCAGAATCAGGCTCTGAAGTGGTTCCCATATTAGTGGGCACTTTCTCCACTGCTCCTCTCCTCACGCTCAGCCTTACTTTCCAGAGAGCACCCATCAGGAAATCTCACAAGTATAGGTTTGTGATTAGGGTCCAGAACGGCCTAATGGATGCAGGAGGAGGCTCTACTGCAGATTTTCGGCCCCACTGTACAGAACGATAGCTGGCGGATTTAACATTGAGATAAGGAAGAACTACTTCTCACAGAGAGTGGTGAATTTGTGGGATTCGTTGTCCCATAGCAGGGTTTGAAATGTGTATACTTCAATGCGAGGAGTATTCGCAATAAAGTGGGTGAACTTGCAGCGTGGATTAGTACCTGGGACTTCGATGTTGTGGCCATTTCAGAGACATGGATAGAGCAGGGGCAGGAATGGATGCTGCAGGTCCCGGGGTTTAAATGTTTTAGTCGAAGTAGAGAAGGAGGTAGAAGGGGGGGAGGGGTAGCATTATTGGTCAGGGATTGTATCACAGTGTCAGAGAGGAGGTTTGATGAGGACTTGTCTGTTGAGGTAGTATGGGCGGAGATTAGAAATAGGAGAGGAGAGGTCACCCTGTTGGGAGTCTTTTATAGACCTCCTAAAAGTTCTAGAGAGATTGAGGAAAGGATTGCGGAGACGATCCTGGTTAGGAGTGAAAGTAATAGGGTAATTGTTATGGGGGATTTTAACTTTACTAATATTGATTGGAATTGTTATAGCTCTAGCTCGTTAGAGGGGTCAGTTTTTGTGCAAAGTGTGCAGGAAGGATTTTTGACTCAGTATGTAGATAGGCCAACTAGAGGTGAGGCTATATTGGATTTGGTGCTGGGAAATGAGCCAGATCAGGTGTTGGATTTGGAAGTTGGTGTGCATGTTGGTGATAGTGACCACAATTCGGTTACGTTCACCTTAGTGATGGAAAGGGATAGGCATGAACCTCGGGCCAGTGGTTTTAGCTGGGGGAAGGGTAATTATGAGGCTATTAGGAGAGAATTAGGAAACATAGGGTGGACTAGGAGATTACAGGGATTGGGAACATCCGAAATGTGGAGTTTTTTCAAGGAGCAGCTACTGCAAGTCTGTGATAGGTATGTCCCTGTCAGGCAAGGTGGAATTGGTAAGGCTAGGGAACCGTGGTGCACCAAAAAAGTTGATTCGTTGGTTAAAAAGAAAAAGGAGGCTTATGTTCGGATGAGACGTGAGCACTCGGATAGTGCACTAGAGAGCTTTAGATTGGCTAGGAGGGAGTTGAAGAGCGAGCTAAGAAGGGCTAAAAGAGGGCATGAGAAGACTTTGGCTGATAGGGTTAAGGAGAATCCTAAGGCGTTCTATAGGTATGTCAAGAACAGAAGGTTGGTTAGGGCAAGGTTAGGGCCAGTTATAGACGGCAGAGGGAAGTTATGTGTGGAACCGGTGGAGATTGGTGAAGCATTGAACCAATGTTTCTCTTCGGTGTTCACGCAGGGGGACATGGATATAGCTGAGGAGGACACTGGGTTGCAGGGGAGTGGAATTGACAGTGTTACAGTTGATAAGGAGGATGTGCTGGATATTCTGGAGGGTCTGAAAATAGATAAGTCCCCTGGTCCGGATGGGATTTACCCCAGGATTCTCTGGGAGGCAAGAGAAGTGATTGCAGAGCCTCTGGCTCTGATCTTCAGGTCGTCGTTGGCCTCTGGTATAGTACCAGATGATTGGAGGTTAGCGAATGTTGTCCCATTGTTTAAGAAGGGGAACAGAGACTTCCCCGGGAATTATAGACCGGTGAGTCTCACTTCTGTTGTGGGCAAGGTTTTGGAAAAAATTATTAGGGATAGGATTTATAGTTATTTGGAGAGTAATGAGTTGATTGGAGATAGTCAGCATGGTTTTGTGGCGGGTAGGTCGTGCCTTACTAACCTTATTGAGTTTTTTGAGAAAGTGACCAAAGAGGTGGATGGGGGTAAGGCAGTGGACGTGGTGTATATGGATTTTAGTAAGGCGTTTGATAAGGTTCACCATGGTAGGCTTCTGCACAAAATGCAGATGTATGGGATTGGGGGTGATCTAGGGAACTGGATTAGGAATTGGCTAGCGGATAGGAGACAGAGGGTAGTGGTTGACGATAAATATTCATCATGGAGTTCGGTTACAAGTGGTGTGCCTCAGGGATCTGTGTTGGGGCCACTGCTGTTTGTGATTTTTATTAATGATCTGGATGAGGGTATAGTTGGGTGGATCAGTAAATTTGCTGATGACACCAAAGTCGGAGGTGTGGTAGATAGTGAGGAAGGGTGTCATAGTTTGCAGGAAGACTTAGACAGGTTGCAGAGCTGGGCCGAGAGGTGGCAGATGGAGTTTAATGCAGAGAAATGTGAGGTAATTCACTTTGGTAGGAATAACAGATGTGTTGAGTATAGGGCTAACGGGAAGACTTTGAATAGTGTGGAGGAGCAGAGGGATCTAGGTGTATGCGTACATAGATCCCTGAAAGTTGGGAATCAAGTAGATAAGGTTGTTAAGAAGGCATACAGTGTCTTGGCGTTTATTGGTAGGGGGATTGAATTTAGGAGTCGTAGCGTTATGTTGCAACTGTACACAACTCTGGTGCGGCCGCACTTGGAGTATTGTGTGCAGTTCTGGTCCCCACATTACAGGAAGGATGTGGAGGCTTTGGAGAGGGTGCAGAGGAGGTTTACCAGGATGTTGCCTGGTATGGAGGGGAGATCCTATGAGGAGAGGCTGAGGGATTTGGGGCTGTTTTCGCTGGAAAGAAGGCGGCTAAGAGGGGATCTTATTGAAACATATAAGATGATTAGAGGTTTAGATAGGGTGGATAGTGATAGCCTTTTTCCTCTGATGGAAAAATCTAGCACGAGGGGGCATGGCTTTAAACTAAGGGGGGGTAGTTATAGGACAGATGTCAGGGGTAGGTTCTTTACCCAGATGGTGGTGAGGGATTGGAATGCCCTGCCTGCTGCAGTTGTAAATGCGCCTAGTTTGGGGGCGTTTAAGAGGTCTGTGGACAGGTTTATGGACGAAAAGGGATTGGTTTAGGTTAGTGGGTCATTGTTGTTGTTTTTTTTTAACTGGTCGGCGCAACATCGTGGGCCGAAGGGCCTGTTCTGCGCTGTAATGTTCTATAGCGTGGTGGAGTCAGAATTGTTCAGTGGTTTCAAGTAGGAGATAGGCATAATTCTAATTTAAAAAAAAAATTAGGGGCTAAGGGGAACATGTGGGGAGGTGGATTTAAAACCAGGGAGGGATCAGCCATGATCTGTTTGAATGGAGGAGCAGGCCTGAAGGACTGAATTTGTCAACTTCTGCTCCTAATTCCTACGTTCCTATGTAATGATAAATTTAGAATGGAAAATTTCAGTTATCCATGTATCCTTACCTTTATGGCAAAGGTCAAAAATTTCAGCATCACAATCCTGTTAAAATGCAAGACAAAGAGGAAATTTAGAACCGAATACAATTTCAAGATGCAAAACCACAAACTCCTATCTGGATGTAAGGACTGCCACAAACATTTAGGTCCCACTGCAAGGGCTGGAGAGGGAGGAACTGCAGTGTCACTCTGGTTGGGGTGGCAGAGATGCAAACAGTGACAGAACCCACATCCACATGGTTCATGCTCTGGGTGTCGTCCCTTTGATATTGATTTCACAGAAGGCAGGGAGACAATTCACATGCCCAAGAAACTTAAATGAAACTTGTGTCTTCTTTCTTCCTTTTCCAAGTTCATTCAACACACTCTCTTCAGTGGAGTTATTTTTGTCCCTCAGCCTATTTTTCACCTTCATTTAACTGAGTGTTTGTTTTAGACTTTATTGCTTTTCTGAGCACGTGCCATTTAAGAGACAAGGCTGGACAGTCGGAGAATTCTGCCCAGTCTGCTATCCTATCGGCCCAACAGAAACTAGATTGGCTCATAGCCTACACAGGTTCCATTCTGTGCCTCCAAGACCCCAGAATGCAGCAGTAAAAGCTACAGTGCTTTCAGTGATTGAGCTGCCTCCCCTTCCACACCCCTCGCTTTCAAAATCGTAAACATTGCAAGTCATTTTTCTGCAGTTACTTGAAGGGAATTGCTCCAATCTCTAACAGTTTTATCAGAGTGTTTCACTCTCTGGCAGATATTAGAGAGGAATCACAAGCAGGCCAAAGGGGTAGGTGGGAACTTTATCCTGTCACACCACGGCTACACCCATAATCCATACAATTTTATTCTGCAAACAGAAAAGACCGAACTTTACCTTGAAGAATTTCCGATCTATACCAATTTTTATGTTCTTCAGATCAGGATTTCCAATATTGTGGAAGTTTAACGGAGGTTGTTGGAGACCTGAAAGAAGAACAGCAATATGACACCAATCTACATCAGACCTGCCTGAGAGAGCTTGACCTTGAAGTGGGTCAAAGAAAACGTTACCGATGTGAAAGGCAGCACAGTGGTTAGCACTGCTGCCTCACAGTACCACAGGCCCAGGTTCAATTCCGGCCTCAGGTCACTGTCTGTGTGGAGTTTGCATGTTCTCTGTGTCTGCGTGGGTTTCCTCCAGGTGCTCTGGTTTCCTCCCACACTTCAAAGAAGTGTGGGCTAGATGGATTGGCCATGGTAAATTGCCCCTTAGTTTCGGAGGGGGAGCTGGCAGGGTAAATACATGGGGGGAATAGGCCTAGGTGGGATTGTTGTTGGCACAGGTCCGATGGGCCAAGTGGCCTCCTTCTGCACTGTATGGATTCTATGATTCTTAAATTGGATTTACATCCGGACCAGGCAGATGAAACAAAGCATTAGAACAACACTGGACCTTATCTTTAAAATAGTAACTACTCTGCAAATAGAATTGAGTAATTTTTTATAATGTTTCCAGCTGTAAATGTGAAAGTTAACAACGTCACTCCCACTTTTACATGTGGGAAATCCTTTACAGGACTTTTCCCAAAGATCCTTCCTGCCGATCTGTGCATTCTTTTGCACTGCCAGAAATTTTTACATCTTGTAAATTTGTACTAACAGTAAAAGATAAATTCACATGCTCAAAAAAGCAAAAAAGTCTAAAACAAACACTCAGTTAAACGAAGATGAAAAATAGGCCGAGGGACAAAAATAACTCCACTGAAGAGAATCTGTTGACTGAAATTGGGAAGGGAAGAAGGAAAGCAGAGGTTTCATTTAATTTTCTTGGGTGTGTGAATTCCATCATTTTGTTGACTACCAATCCTTCACCTCGCATCACCTGTAGCCAAGATAACAGATGGACAAGCTGTCCTCAGATCAGTGCCAAGGCTGATCGCCCCTCTGAATTTCTCACTCTTTACCAATACATATTATCCTGGTGGGTAAATGAGCCTTCATGAACTCTTCTGGCTCTGAAGCACGCGTGAAAATTGCCTTCATTTCTACCAGGAAGAGGTTTAACCTCTCTTACAAAATGTCAATAAAAATGCAGGTTTGAATAAAAAAAAAGAAGAAACTCCATTGCAAAGATGGCACCTAAATTATCAACACACAGAAATAATAAACAGCTAAAGACCAGCTGGTTCATGGTGCAACTGCTAGCTCGAAGTAAACAAAAAAACAGTTTGGACCTGCATTATTATTTCCCTGTTTTAATGGTGTTCCATTTTAAACTATACAAGACCAGTTCAGACCAGTATTTTTATTTCCCTCTTTTGCTGTTTTTCTCTCTGGTGAGAAAAATCCCTTTAGGGGCAATCTTACTGGCTTGTCACGCTGGTCGATCGTTGTGGCAAGTTGGTAAGGTCACGCAAGAGGTGAAAAGCTGGGTTTTGCTCCCTGGTTTCTTGCCTCTTGCAATCGTATGAGTCTCAATCTGATGGTGTAATTAGCCTCACGCCTGGGAAGGACACATGGCTGAATTGAATATTTCCAATCTAATTTTAATATGATTAGCCATCCCAGGATGCAATCCTCTGAGTTCACTTGCCTTAACAGCCTCACGGTGGAGGTCCTCACCAGTGAGGATCACATATGGTCCCCAGCATCGGGGACCTGATGTGATGGCCTCGCCAGTGAGACCAGAGGCCACCGAGGCCCCCCTGGGTTGTCAGAGGCAGGCACATGGGACCCTGACAGTGCCAACCATATACCCTGGGAGCACTCACCAAGCACTGTGGGGCAGGACCAAGTCTGAAGGGGATGCAGGGTGGGGAGCTGCATAGTCTGCATCAGGGATCACCAGCATGGAGGAAAATTGGGGTGGTGATCCCCGGGGTGGGGGGGAGGGGGGGTGTGTAGTATTAGGGGCAGTGATCGGAGGGGTGGGGGTGTGATGTCCAGGGGGGAGTGACAATTTCACAGTGCACCGTTTACACTTGACACTGTGCATTGGGAGATCAGGGCACATGCACAATAGTGCCCTCTAACAAACTGCAGCCAACTTCTCGGTGTGTTTAAGCCCCACCTCTCCCCTTATGGCGAGAATCAGATTGTAACTCACTTTTTGAACAGAGTGGCAAAAGATTTGACTTTTTTTCCTTCGCCAAAAAAAATCTGAAATTCTCCCGTTTTCGTGTTCATTCAGCACTTTTTTTGATAAGATCACCTCCTTTGTTTAATTTTAGAAAAGCTTCATGAAAATTCTTCTGCATTTGCTGGAGACAAACAGGTTCCAGGAAATAATGGTGAACTAGCTACACGCTCCATTAACACACATCCACCTTCTGGATGTGGTTATGTGTGTCACACATCAAGCTCCCCTATAAATGTTGGCAGCAAATCCTCACTCACTATACGTGCTAGTAACTTATTCCAGAGGTTGGCAACCTCTTAAAGAGAAGAACATTCGACCTTCTAATCTAATCATTTGCTCTCCTAAATTATACCTGTATTGCCTGTCTCCCCAGTTTGCTTAGCCTCTATAGCCTATCTAGATGCAATTTCATTTAATTATTTTTTAAAAAGGCTAAATTAAATTTCCTCAAAGGTTACACTCTCCTATAGCATAAAGTGCCATGTCTCCTATCATGTTAATTTAGGGTTATTTAAACTGCATATAAATCTAATGGACTTCCTCAGGGTCTATTCCTGGGCTTTTCTCAACCTCCAAAATCCAGGTAATGGTGCCAGCGCAGGTTAGAACACTAGTCAAATAACCTCCTCCATATTGGCTTAAATCCAGGCAATAAAGGAATCCTCCAGAAAAGGTTGGAATGTTGTACAATGGGATGGCATTGTGGCACAGTGGTTAGCACTGCTGCCTCACAGTGCCAGGGGCCTGAGTTTGATTCCTGGCTTGGGCCACTGTCTACGCAGAGTCTGCGTGGGTTTCTTCCAGGTGCTCTGGTTTCCTCCCGCAGTCCGAAAGATGTACTGGTTAGGTGCACTGGCCATGCTAAATTCTCCCTCAGTGTACCCAAACAGGCACCGGAGTGTGGCAACTAAGGGATTTTCACAGTAACTTCATTGCAGTGTTAATGTAAGCCTACTTGTGACACTAATAAATAAACTTTTAAAAAAAAGTACGAAAAATCAATGCTGTCACACATCCCACTTATAGGCCGCAACTCTACCACCATGGCGGGCAAGAGTCCAACAATGGAAATCTCTGTTGGCCTTGGGCAGGAATCTCCAGTCTCCCCAAGTGGCAGGATTTTACAGCCTCACTCGGGCGAGTCTGGAAATTCCCACCCATAGAGTTTTATTACAATTTTGCCAGCTACATTTTTCTCTTGCATGTAAAGCAGTCTCATTCAACTAACTACAAATATTCAACCCATGAATATACATAAATGTTTTCAGTCAATTGTAAACCTTACCATATGGTTCACTGGGGTCTGGGCCTGCCAGAATGCCATAGGATATAGCTGCATCCTTTACAGAGGTACAAATTGGACCTGTCAATAGGAGCAAATTATTCAGAGATTTCAGCTTTGTCTAAAACAGCTTAATTGTCCAAACAACTAATTTCTTATAACTGTGGAGACAAATGGGATTAAGGAGCGAGGAGCATGCAGCTACTTTGGAGTTACTTAGTTGCATTATTACATGAAATTTAGGAGCAGAAAGCAAATCATCAAAATGGAAAAACAATTGAATTAAATACTGTAGATCGATAGAGCAGGTGCTTTTGATACTATAAGTCATGTGTTAGAACAGTATCTCATTGATAAGGTACTTCTGCATGATCACTTTTGCATCATATTGTGTTGGAATATAAATTTGTCTATTATGTGGGGGGGGGAAGAGGGGGGCTTTGATAGAAACCTGAAGGTAGTGATGTTCCCACGTGTTTATTGCTCTTGTCCTTCTAGGTGGTAGGAGTCATGGGTTTGGAAGGTGCAATCAAAGAAGATTTGGGATAGTTCACTCAGGTTCTTTTATTCATTCATGGGATATGGGCTTCACTGGCTGGCCAGCATTTACTACCCATCCCTAGTGCCCGAGGGCATTGAGAGTCAACCACATTGCTGTGGCTCTGGAATCACATGTAGGCCAGACCAGGTAAGGACAGCAGATTTCCTTTCCTAAAGGACATCAGTGAACTAGATGGGTTTTTCCGACGATCAACAACGGTTTCGTGATCATCAGTAGATTCTTAATTCCAAATATTTTTTATTGAATTCAAATTCCACCGTCTGCCATGATGGGATTTGAACCTGGGTCTCCAGTACATAAGCTGAGTTTCTGGATTAATAGTCTAGCGAATATACCACCGGGCCACTGCCTTCCCTGAATATCATGTATTCTCATTGCAAGTCCATAAATTTGGACAGAGAATTCTGTATGTAACTTAGTGGAGTACAGAGTCTTGTCTTACCCAAACTGACAGTAGAATAGGAAAGCGGATATGACCCAAAGGTGCTGATGCGACCGAAAGTAACTAAAAGAAACCCAAGTTAAAAATAAAACTGTTAACAAATTTCCTGTTTAGCAATAAATGAACTAACAAATATTCAGGCTACAAGTCAACAAATGTTCCTGAGACACAAACAAATTCCATATATAACAGGATGTGACAAAATCAGTGTAAATTTAGCTGTATAAACAGAAAATCTTAGAATTAAATAGTGCCAGACATGCTGATTCCAGTATATCCTATGTTACAACTCCTAAACTTCACAAGACATTGGCCAGGAATCTCTGGGCCATGGTTGTGTAGAAAGCCCAGAAGAACAGGTTTCCGGAATGTCCTGAAGAATTTAGTCTTTTAATTGGGATTCTCGTCCACGGTCAGCCTAATTGACTGCCATGGGACCTGTCAGGTAGGAGATCTGCTTCACAGGGCCAAAGAACACGAGACCAAGTAGATGGGGGAATGAACAGATTTGGAGGGTCCTTTGTGGTCAAGGGTTGGGAGGCAGATCTGAGGGATGGGGGTTTCCTTGGTAGGTGATCAGGCCTAGAGAAAGCACTTCTGCACCTCTTGGCTCAAAGGCATTTGCCTCCACCCCACTTCGATGCTTTAAACTTCAAAGGGCGGGATAGAATTTAGCACTGCTGCCTCACTGTGCCAGGAACCCAGGTTCAATTCCGGTCTTGGGTGACTGTCTGTGCTGAGTCTGCACATTCTCCCTGTGTCTGTATGGGTTTCCTCCAGATGCTCTGGTATCCTCCCACAGTCCAAGGATGTGCAGGTTAAGTGGATTGGCCATGGTAAATTGCCATTTAGTGTCACAAGATGTGTAGGTTAGGCAGATTAGCCCTGATAAATGTAGATAGGGCGGGGGTGATGGGCAAGATGCACTGTCAGGGGGTCTGTGCAGACCCAATGGGCCGAATAGCCTCCTTTGTATGATTTTAAGTTTCTTGAAACCCAGTTCCTGTGGTTAAAAATAGAATGATTGTTGAAATGAAGGCACAGACTCATCATAACATTTAAATGATCAACATGCTTCTCAGTGGATTCATTGCCCGCCAGGTACATCTACTTAAGCTGTAAGTGGGCTGGTACAAAGTGGGTTGACTCCTGCACCAGATATTTTGACACTGAAATGACCACAAGTTACTTTTTCTAAAAGTGTAAAAATTCCACCCTGCGTGAGGTGGTTACATTGATCTAATCCGAGGGAAAAATAGACAGAATTTCTCTTGCATATCGATGCCAAACTAGTAGGGTTTACCAACATACAATTACTGGACCCTAACTTGCAATGTGGAAGTCAATTTTCTGAGTCACCTCAGCAAAGGATTTCTATTTTAAACTGGCAAGTAAATGAACAAAGACCTACAATTAGGCAGATGTTCAGCTGAACACAAATCCCCGAACATTAAAGAGCTCTGCTACGCAAGCACGTTCTGAAATCACATCAAAATAAAAAATACCTTTCAGTCCTACTACGCCACAAAATGACGCTGGAATTCTTACTGAACCTCCTCCATCACTCCCGATAGCCAGTGGGCAAAGACCTTTAAAGAAAATATTATCACAGGTTAAATCCACAGAAACTGCAACTTCTCGAATTACTTATTACTGGTGTTGTGCCATTATAAATGTGTGTTTTTCCAAAAAAAAATATGCAGTTTAACACATTCTCTTTCTTCTAGATAATATATTTTTTTAATCAGGGATATTTACTGAGCCATTAGGAGTAGGCTCAGTAAATCTATATAGTCAGTGGCTAAGCCACACCAGACCGGAAAAGTTGCAGGTTTGTGCTGTCTGTGGTGAATTAGTTGATGTGGATGGTGATAGCACATTTAATTAATTTTAGTACCTGCTAATTAGAAAGTCAAAAAATGTACCCTAGGATCCTGCTCCCAATTACAATCAAGCGACATGAGCTGAAAGTGTTCCCAGGACATCAGATCAGTGGAGGACTGGGCTTGGCTGCCCCACCTACAAATTCTATCAAGTTGTGGCCACTTGGTAACATGTAGAATGTCCAGTATCGATGGGAACACATTCTAGTAGTGATCAAAGACTTCATGTAGACAGACAAAGAGGGACAAAACACAATTTGCCCTCAAGTAATCAGAAAATTCATTCACTACAGGCCGAATTGAGCAAGACTGGGGAGACTGCCTACACAGAGCCATTACTTAATGGACTGATTTCTAGAAATTGTCATCTTCTAGAAGCTGTGAAATACAGAGCACTCTTATTATGATTCATTCTGATCTGTACTAGCTAAAGTTCTCAAGCAATCCACAAATGTTCACAAAGCTCCATGTTTCCTATAGGGAACCATTTTGGTCTGGAGTTTTGCAGTGACTAATGAGGCACGGGCACTTGCCACTGACCTCAAAGAAAATTGCGATCGACAGATCTAGCGATACCGTAGAACTTGATTGTACCACAGTTTAATGGATTTCCCAGTGTAGAGTTACAGTGATGGAATCTAGAGGCATGATGTAACGCGTGGGAAAGCAGGAGTTTTTTCTGTCCGTTTTTTAGGTGAGCTTAGTTAACTGAATTTTCAGCACTCTGTACACTACAGAGGCTGTCAGGGGATTTACGCCGGTCGGGTTCGGGGCGGGGGAGGGTGTGGTGGGTGGGTGGTGTGGTGGTGGCAAAGCCTAAACCCACCCAAGAGGCCAGCATCGGGCTGCCGAGGCAGCCACTGCGCATGTGCTGATCTCCCAGGATAGTGGCAGAGCAGTTGGCGTGTGCCTCCACCCCCCACTCCCCCACCCCTCGATCAGTGGTCCAGAACACTCTGCCACCAAACCCCTCACCCCCTGGACCAACACTCAACCCACAAATTGCCGGCCCCAAGCACCCCCATCCCCCCAGTTGCCAGCTCCAAACACCCCCCTCCGATGGTCAGCTTCCTCCTGATTGCTGGCCACAGCACGACCAACCCCTACACAGATTTCCCCATTCCCTCCCTTCCTATCTCCTTCCACCGCACCCCAGTCTCACTCTGCCCCTGTCTCATCCCACCCCCTCAGGCCCCACCTCCTTGGCACTGCCTGGTGCCCGCTGGGCAGTGCAGGGTGCCAGACTGGTAGTACTAGGCTAGCACTGTCCAAGGAAAACCCACTTGCACCTAACTTCACAGGGAGCCTCAATGGCTTCTTGTCTGATCAGTAAGGCCATCACACCTGATCCCCATTGCTGGGGGCCGAACGTGATCCCCACTGTGTGGACCTCCACTGGCGAGGTCAGAAACAGGGACAATACTGTCCCACGCTTGCTAAACAGTTTGAAATCAGCTTTTGAATTTTGTAACGAGCTTTATGCTGTTCCCTGGTGCAAGGCTAATTACGTGGAAAAAATTGGCCTGGAAAAATTATGATTAGCTGGTCATAATTCCCTTTTTTGGCCACTTGACATTTCTGGCCCACTTAATTACTCAAGACTAATCGCGCCCAAGGTGTCCAAATAGCCAATCACATTAAAGAATTCTCATTGACAGCCAAGAAGGAAATCGCAAACAACAAAACAAAATTTTGTAACTCTTTTTGAAAAGAGTATGAGAATAAAGATTAGGGCACACATGGGATTAAGCAAGAAGCTGAAAAATCATGGAATTTTTTCAATTATTTAAAAACTATTAGTTTAAAAAGCTTTGTAATTAATCATAATAGAGATGTTTAAAAACATTCCACAAATATGTTCAGGGATCAGTTGTTCAGCGATTGTTATTACTCAGATTAATGTCAAAACCGAGTTACACCTTACTGAAAAAGGCTTAACTTTTTTTATGGGCAGGTCTAACGATGATACAGGACTAGACAAGGGAAGTTCCTACCAGATCAGTTGATTTCACCGACTGCCAGTTCCCAAGGGGAAGGCGGTGGTATGAGCAGCGATCTTCATACCCAACTTGAGAATGCCCACTTAAATATGCACCTACGATAAACCCTGAAGGTGCAATCGGGTTCCAAGGAGTAAAGACAGCAAAAGTCAACACTCACCATCAAAAAAGACAGAAATCCCAGGGCCAGTGAATCTAATCAGTTCCCGTGAATCTAATTAGTTCCCTTTAGATGCAGATTTAAATCAGCTCCTTGTGTCTATGACTAGCTATGTGAGCACTACCTTGAGCAGATGTTACTACCAGAAAACTTGTATACTTATTTCTACATTCTTCATTAAAATAGTTGGCTTAAAATAAAAAAATCACTTTGAAAACTGATGAAAGTCAGTGCCTCATTCTTGGAGGATTTGAACTCATACCTGCTGCAACAGCTGCCGCAGAGCCGCTGGAGCTCCCTCCAGTAAAATGCTGTGGGTTGTAAGGATTTCTGGGAACACCATGATACCTGCAGTGACAGGAGCGTGTGTAAAATATACATCCAAGCTGCAGACATTTTTCAATGTACATTTCCAATGCCTTGAGAATATACAGAGTTTATTATAGTTTTCTCTCTCTTGCTGTGATCTTCCACTACAACCCCCCCTAACTCATCGCTGCCAATCTGCTGATACAGACTTACTGGAGTGTGGGGGAAAGGACAAAGGGTGCAACCCAAGAATGATGATAACACCTTTCAGTCTATAAACACCAGCAAGGTTGATATACCTCACAAACTAACAAACAGATTGGTAGCTCTTCATAGTTAAAGGAAGAACGATATTGTTGTTGGCCTTAATTCAATCTGCGGTGGGTGGCATAAGTCTGAAATGTAGAGCCCGGAGATGGGTGTCTTAATATGCTGGTGGAGGAATGGTAAATATGGATCCTTGGGTCCTCACAGGGGCAAGCATACTGCCTGAGGTATCACTGGATCAAGGGATGCTTAACACAGCACTACAGCAACACCCAGAGTATTTCCCATCCGCCTTGGTTCATTGTTAGAACAGCAGCAGTTATCACCCAGATTGCAAGAAATGAGCCTTTGCCAAACATAGCCTTCCAAGAAATACAACAGAAGGGAAAAAGATCTGTGCAGAGTGTTGAATACACAAGTGCCAGATATTATAATGGTAGAGAAACTAGACTTAAAAGGTCTCCAAATAACAGCAACTTGTTTAGCATGGTGTCTAATTTCACTTTGTAATGCACAGTGAAATACCCCGGGACATCTTACTACTATATATTACAAGCTTTAGAAGAGTACACGTTGTTATTGTAGGAAGATAATAAGCACATTCAGGCCAGTCAGCAAACAACTTATGTTAGATAAATGTAATACAATTTCTGGAGGAAATAAGGGAGTGCATTGATAAAGGAACTGCTGTTAACATAGTATATATGAATATTCAAAAGGCAATTAATAAGACTTTTTTTCCTTTATTCCTTCATGGGTTGTGGGTGTCACTGGCAAGCACTCATCCCAATTGCCTTGAATGGGATATCTTGCTGACCATTTCAGAGGGCAGTTAAGAGTCAACCACATTGCGGTGGATCTGGAGTCATAAGTAGGCCGGACCAGGTAAGGATGGTAGGTTTCCTTCCCTAAAGAGCATTAGTGAACCAGTGGGTTTTTACAATAACCAATGATAGTTATTGTGGTCACCATGATTGAGATTAGTTTTTAATTCTGTTCCTTTGCAGTCACTGGGTCAAAATCCTGGAATTTCATCCTTAACGGCATTGTGGATCAACACGCAGCACATGGACTGCAGCATTTCAAGAAGGCAGCTCACCATCATTTTCTCAAGGGCTCCTAGGGATGGGGAATAAATGCTGGCCAACCAGCGATGTTCATGCCCCACGAATGAACAAAATAAAAAATTTATTGGACTTAAATTTCACCAATTGCTGTGGTGAGATTCAAACTCACATGCCTGAGCCCCTGGATTATAAATTCACTGACTAAAGGATAGAAAAGAGAGAAAAATGGTTGAAAAGGTTTCTTGGGCTGTAGTTAAGTCAGTTTAGGACAATTTAATTGTGTTCCAAACCTTGCCCACCCGATGGGCATTGCACTGGGTTTTGCATGGGCTGGTTTTGGGATTAGGAAAAAGGTCCTGTGTTCAACATTCAATTAAATCTGAAAACAAAATGAATGAAAGAAAAATCAAGAGAATTTGTCCGTGCAGAGGGTTGGATAGGACAGAAACAGTGGTGGAAATACAATCCACAACAGCTTTTAAATTGGACATTGATAAATGGATAAAATAAAGAAAAAATTAAAAAAAGGACAAGACAAAACTGGACAGGGGACTGCCACTAACTCAGATCATATTTGGTTAGAAGTGAATCAGAAAGATCAGGCAATGGGGGGTCAGCACAACATTACTCTACAGCACAAGACTATACTTAGGGCATCTCTTGAGAATGCTGCAATCTCTATTTCAATGGTTCAAATGTACCATCAGCTGGATCTTGACTCCCAATAGAGGTGAACATGGAGATGTATGGCTCTACTGAAGGAAGGCAGCAACAACACCAAAAGTTCCAGACAGCTCAGTTACACTGCAATCTGGAACGTGTGGTTCACTAGAATTGGCTTCATGATTCCCACCAGAGGTCCTGGTGGGACAGAGGATCCACCAGGACCTCTATCTAAGTTTGGGCTGTTTGCCTGATACTTGTTATTTACACTGGTTTATTCACCACTGTTCCTAGTAGCGAGGAGCACAGCCCTTTAAATCAGAACGAATGTCAAATCACTCCAGTGGTCCTGGCAATTCCTCTGCCCCCACCTCACCCCAGGATTGCTCACTTCACTCAGCCCTTTACCCTCCAGGCACTGTTCAGCGACCTGCCCTAAATCCCACTAGTAGGGTGGGTGGTGCGAGGGAGCTAGGAAAAGGGAGCCTCTACCAAAGACTGGAGGTGGGGAGTTGCACCAGAATAAAAAAAAGCTTTGGAAACACTTGTAATCACTTTGAAAAGTTATCTGAAGGCAAAGTTCAAAGGGCAGGTCATCAGCTCATAAAATCAAAGGAGGCGTGGCTTCACCAGAATGATATCCCGCCACTTGTCCTCCCTACCCTCCCTCGCTGGTGATCAAGCCAGGAGCCCGAATTCCTTCTGCAGCTGACGGTAAAAGTAAGAACGTAATTAAAATGCAATCAGCAATCAGTGGTGTAGGGCAGCAACTTTGCCACTGACTTGAAGATCGAGGCCATATTATAAAAGCTAGATCAGACACTAATCCACATCGTTTACAGCATGAATGCAGAAATTCAGCACTGGCATCATCTTGGAAATCTGGCACAAAGCAGATCCTTTAACTGTTGTCAGTACATAACGTTAAAATAGTTCCAGTAAAATAAAAAACAAAAAAATATGTAATTATACTTCTTGATTAATTATACTAGAAAAGAAAATAAGAGTAAATTATGATCAATGGCAACCATGACCTTTGCTGTCTAGGCCCAAGATTCTGGTATTACTCTAAACCCAGTTTCTCCGCGTCTCTTTCCTTTAAGAGGCTCCTTACAACATTGACCAAGCTTTTGGTCATTTGTCCCTCATTTTCATTAATGTGGCTCAAATTTTGTTTGATAACACTCCTGCAATGTGCTTTTGGACATTTTGATGTGTTAAAAAATTATGTGCAAGTGGTTGGTTCCACAACATAAAGAGCATGATCCAAGGGAAACAGAATTCTAAAGTAATCTGTCTTTTGGTCATTGAGTTAAAACTACAAAGAAACTAAGTTACAGGTTGGAGGTAGTCACAACTTCACCTATTGACATTGCAGCCTGTCACGCCCATTCCAAGCTCATGCATGTTGGATACACCAATGATAACTGCTCCAGCCTCCCTTAATTTTCTTGTGACAGTGGCATCTTCAGTTTCTCGCTCCTCGCCAAGGAAAATAGTTCCCACCCGTTGATAATATGGAACCTATACAAATATAAATAATGTTAGCAAAGAAAGCTTTTGTGCAGTAAATGTGACTAATGTTTCCCTACTGTGACAGGTGTTACACTGGGGGCTTTGAATACAACAGTCAATTTCCATTAAATTTCAGGAGCAAAATTATGATTTTAGCTCCAACAATTCCCAAATTTGGCTAAGATCAAGTGTAGTATCGACATGCTGCACTTGGTTGAAGTCGTTAGGTTACATTTCAGCTTCATTTGAAGCAATTTTTTAAAGCGGCATCTGGGCCTTTTGGCTAAGATGCAAATTAGATCAAGCCTTGGAGGAGGATCTACACCTACTCCAATCAGCTTGGATCATGTAGATCAAGCCCAAGACAGGAGGTAAGAGCCCTGACTTGTCAGCTTGGATCGGGAATGTCCCAACTTGTTGGGACTCTGAATTAGATTTAATTTGATTGGATTGGATTGGATTGGAATAAAGTTTTAAAAAAATTCCCAAATGGTTTCATTTAATCATTTGAACTCTATTTGTAATTACAGGTCAGAAGTTGCAGCTACTAGCAGATTATGGTTTACTCACAAATGTTTGACTACACATCAACTGAACTTCTTTCTAAGGAAAAACATCCACTAAACAAAACATTGCACAATAACTGCTTCATTAAACATCCCAGACTATTTCATGTCTAATATTTTATTCACTCAATAGTCACAGGCCCTTATAAGTCAGTCAACTCACAAGTAACAAGACTCAAGGACAGTGTTATGTACTGTCAACTCTGATTTATAAAACACTACAACCTCTCCAGTCTGCAAATCCAAAGCCCAAAAACACCAGCTGTTTGGTCAGACCCACGCAACTCATGGACTCCCCACTTGATTGTTCAGGTGGAGAAGGCATGGGCTTGTCTGATATTCAGGTTGAGGTTAGAAGATGGTGGAATGCAATGACCATATAGCATTGGAGAAAGCAGCAAGTGATTACAAAGTCATTTGATTTCTCTCTCCATGTTATCTCTGTTGGGTCTACTTCTCAATTCTCTCTCTGTCCCCATCTCTTGGTCTCTATCTCTTTCTCTGTCCCTACAAGGTGCACCTCAGGAACTTGCCTGAGCTCTATATACAGCACCTTCCAAACCCATGACCACTATCATCTAGAAGGGCAAGGACTGCAGATAACTGGGAACACCACCACCTGGAGGTTCCCCTCCAAGTCACTTGTCATCCCCTCCAAGTCACTTGTCATCCCAACTCGGAAATATATCACCGTTCCTTTACTGTTGCTGGGTCAAAATCCATCTCTATCAGCACTCTGGGTGAAACTATACCTCAGGGGCTGCAACCATTTAAAAAAGCAGTTCATTAAACCTTCTCAGGGGTACGAGGGATGGACAATAAATGCTGGCCTAACCAGTGACACCCACACACCATAAATGAATTTTTCAAACTCCACCTGCCTCTCTCCCTCTCGACTTCTCTCTCTGGCTTTCAGAACTGAAACATACAATATTTGGACAAGTAAAATAATTATCACTACTGTATGATCATTATGGTTCAAATAAATGGTTATATCTACAGCATTTTTTGGTTCACACAATTGTGATCAGGCATTCTGATTGATTCTATGTTCTAGAAAATTCCACAACGCTGAAATGACTTGATCTCAAGCTGGACAAGACAAGTTGTAGCTTGTCTTAACATAACCTTGGATTGTTATTGTATGGGTCAGAATAACACCTTGCATTTATAAAGCGCCATTAGCAAACAGAAATGTCTAAACGTGTTTTGGAAAAAGAAAATCTTACATAGTCACATAGTCCAATAGGGAACTATTATGAGTTGTGATTGAAAACTTGGTTAAAGGGCCAAGTTTTGGGGGGGTCTTAAAAAAGGAGGGAGATGGAAAGGCCGACAAGTTAAGAGAGCTCAGGGCTTAGAAGCAAAAGTAATAGTGGGGCAAAGAGAACAGGGGACACAAACAAGGACAGAGTTGGAGGAATGCAGAGTTCTCAGATGGTTTAGCGTTGAAGGTGATAATAGAGTGGATTTCACTATGGGTTAGAGCACAGGCAGAAGATTTCTGGATGACATTGGGAAGGAAACTGTATTTGATAAAAAGCACAGATATGGGTTTGAGCTGCAGATAAGTTGGATTATTTAGTTTGCACAATCATGTACTTTCAGTTCTTGTAGCAATTTACAGTTTAACATTCCTGTAAAGAGCAATCTGATTTGCAAAGGAATGGTGAAGGACACCAGCCCAACAAATTGGAGACAACAATGTGCTGTTTGCCAGCCAAGTGTCCTCTTCAATGTGATAGAAACTTCCAGCTTCGCATTCTTCTCCAGTAGAAATCTTATTAAAATTCTGAATCAAAAAGGAAAATTCCAATATTTTTGGATGTATCATAAGAGTGACAATCTCTGAAGTTAAAAATGCAAAGCTGTTTGATATCTGGGAATGTCTGGTTCCCATGTCAGAAACTGTTGAGGGAAACATCACTTTAAGAAAGGAATGTAGCCTGATATAGCAGTCACAGGTGACATCCCATGTTTCGATTTTTTTAAAGATAAGTTTTACAAATGCAAACAATAGCAATTATCTATGATTACTGAACTGAGGTTTTGCAATTGCACAAAGTTCCTGTTGTTTCGTTAGTTCTCAAGGTCGACCTCAGAGATCTTTACTGAAACATCTATCTAATAGGCATGGTGGCACAGTGGTTAGCACTGCTGCCTCACAGCGCCTGAGACCTGGGTTCAACTCCTGGCTTGGGTCACTGAGTGCGTGGAGTTTGCACATTCTTCCCGTATCTGTGTGGGTTTCCTCCGGGTGCTCCGGTTTCCTCCCACAGTCCAAAGGTGTGCAGGTTAGGTGGATTGGCCATGCTAAATTGCTCCTTAGTGTCAGGAGTAAATGCATGGGGTTATGGGAATAGGCCCTGGATGAGATTGTGTTAGGTGAGGGCTCAATGGGATAAATAGCCTCTTTTGGCACTGTAGGGATTCTATGATTCTAATATATTTCTGATTGCATAGTGCAAGTTTTTGGAGGATTTTGTTGTCTGGAGCAGTCCTCCTATCACCACTCCCCATTAAAATCCTGCATAGCAACGTTCCAATGAGACAGGGAAGTTATGGTAGGTTACAGGAACTGTGGTGTACAAAGGCTGTAATAAATCTAGTCAAGAAGAAAAGCTTACAAAAGGTTCAGAGAGCTCGGTAATGTTAGAGATCTAGAAGAGTATACAGCTGATAGGAAGGATCTTAAGAAGGAAATTAGGAGAGCCAGGAGAGGTCATGAGAAGGCCTTGGCAGGCAGGATTAAGGAAAACCCCAAGGCATTCTACAAGTATGTAAAGAGCAAGGAGATAAGACATGAAAGAATAGGGCCTATCAAGTGTGACGGTGGGAAGTTTGTATGGAATTGGAAGAAATAGCAGAGTACTTAATGAATACTTTACTTCAGTGCTCACTACGAAAAGGATCTTGGTGGTTGTAGTACAGACTTGCAGTGGACTGAAAAGCTTGAGCGTGTAGATATTAAGAAAGAGGATGTGTTGGAGCTTTTGAAAAGCATCAAGTTAGATAAGTCGCCAGGGCCAAATGGGATGTACCCCAGGTTACTGTGGGAGGCAAGGGAGGAGATTGCTGAGTCTCTGGCGATGATCTTTGCATCATCAATGGAGACAGGAGGGTTCTGGAAGATTGGAGGATTGCAGATGTTGTTCCTTTATTCAAGAAAGGGAGTAGAGATAGCCCTGGAAATTATAGACCAGTAAGTCTAACTTCAGTGGTTGGTAAGTTGATGGAGAAGATCCTGAGAAGCAGGATTTATGAACATTTGGAGAGGTATAGTATGATTAAGAATAGTCAGCATGGCTTTGTCAAAGGCAGATCATGCCCTACAAGGCTGATTGAATATTTTGAAGATGTGACTAAACACATTGATGAAGGAAGAGCAGTAGATGTGGTTTATATGGACTTCAGCAAGGCATCTGATAAGGTGCCCCATGCAAGGCTTATTGAGAAAGTGAGGGGGCAGGGGATCCAAGGGCACATTGCTTTGTGGATCCAGAACTGGCTTGCCCACAGAAGGCAAAGAGTGGTTACAGATGGGTCATATTCTGCATGGGGGTCGGTCACCAATGGAGTGCCCCAGGGATCTGTTCTGGGGCCCTTACTCTTTGTGAATTTTATAAATGACCTGAATGAGGAAGTGGAGGGATGGGTTGGTAAGTTTGCTGATGACACAAAGGCTGGAGGTGTTGTGGATAGTGTGGAAGGATGTCAGAAGTTGCTAGGAGACATTGATAGGATGCAAGACTGGGCTTGTGGGCAAGAAGTGGCAGATGGAGTTCAACCCAGATAGGTGTGAAGTGGTTCATTTTGGCAGGTCAAATAGGATGGCAGAATATAATATTAATCATAGATCACAGAACCCTACAGTGCAGAAAGAGGCCCTTTGGCCCATCGAGTGTGCACCGATCACAATCCCACCCAGGCCCTACCCCCATACCCCTACATATTATACCCACTAATCCCTCTAACCTACACATCTCTGGATTCTAAGGGGCAATTTCTTGATGTCAAGTCACCATTATAAATTTGCACACAGTAAATTCCGTGAACAGCAAAATGATAATGACCAGGTAATCTCTTTGTATTTTTGATTGAGGGATAAGGTAGGCCTGGACACTCTGAATAACTTCCCTGCTGTTCTTCAGATTAGTGCGTCAGGTCTTCTACTTCCACCTGAGAGGGCAGACAGGTCAGTTTAATGTCTCACCTGGATGATGACACCTCCGGTAGTACAGCACTGAACCACAGTCGACATAAGGGGAGAAAGGGTGATGGGGGTGGGGGGACTTTTTTAATATCATTCTTTCATAGGATATAAAGTACCACTGCAAAAGTCAGTATTTGTTGTCCATTCCTTAATTGCCCATGAGAAGATGGTGGTGAGCTGCCTTCCAGTGCTACTACTGTCAAGAACAACATAAGAAATGTGTCAAGGTGTACAGACACCCCAAATGCTACTTTTCTATAGCTGTTTGGCCATCAGAGAAAAGCACTTTGCTGCGGGTCTGGGTCACGAATAGGCCAAACCAGGCAAGTTCCAAATTCCTTTCCTAAAGGATTGGAGAAGCAAGGTGGAGGGGGACTATTGGATTTGTGGGGGATGGGGGAGAAGAAAGGGGGAAGTCAGCAAATGGTGGAAAAAGGGTTTCTTGGGGGAATGGGGTGACAATGTGTCCCAAAATTTCCTGTAGTGCTATGAGCAGCAATCCTTTGAATGCATCAGGAGGTGCAGTGGATTAAAGAGGGGGTGAAACCTGAGAATTTGATAAAGAATAGCAAGTCTTTTTCCACAGGAGTGTGAAGGGGGAAACATGGGGCTGAATTTCTCGGTCCTGAGGAAATGAATTTAGAAATGGGACCGGGAGAAACAAAGAATTTTGCATTGGCTTCCATTTGAGTGATTTAACCAGAGGAGTCTAACTGGCACCAAGCTGCCCACCCAGCAGTGGCAGGTGGCTAATCAGGATCAATTAAGTCCCTACCTGGGAACAAATTGATCATACTACTGGTATCTTTCCGATGGTTGATGGGCCTTTTGCTAAGGCCAAGGCCCATCTATTGCCTGGAGGTGGCTTCCAACCCCCCACTGGGGCTGAGGAACACAATAGCTGTGTTCCTCAACTCTGTGGGGGGTTGGAAGCCACCACCAGGCCATCCTGCCGTCGACATCTTGCCATGGTCAATTCTAGGTTCCCGTCTCGAAATTGAATCCAAAATTGGGGTCCTGATGATTTTGGCAAAAATCTTGGCATCCCAAGTGGCAGCATGGACAAGTTGGGCGGAAGGGCCTGTTTCCATGCTGTAAACCTCTATGACTCTTAACTAAACTGAGACTGATCATTCTCACTGGAAGGTCAGGTGAAGGAAGGTTTTTGAGTTGAGCAATGTTAAAGTAGTTATTGAGTTAGAGTACAACATTATCTGAAAGGGAATGGGGTGAATATCTGAGGGGAGACAAAGTAATGTTTTCCTTCTTTGGGGGGGGTCACAGGAGAGAGTGTCAACACCAGAATGACCACCTTCTGTGCTTTAGTTTCATTCACTCCATGAAAATTCCATTCTTTATCATGTCTGAGTGCAGGAAGTGGCTTTGAAATGTTGGTAATTAGATTAAATCAAACATTTTGGTCAGAAGAATGGTGAAAGACAATATCAGATAAAGGACGCAATTTTAAAATGGCTGCAGTGAGTAAATGTGCATGAATCATTGAAGATGGCAGAGTGAACATGTATATGATTTTATAAAGGGCTTTATAAAGAGACATAGATTACGAAAGAAGGAAGTTATGATGATCCTTTATAAAGTACTGGTTTGGCCTCAGCTAGAGTATTATGTCCAATTCCAGTACCTCACCTTGGGAAGATGTGAAGGCATTTGAACATGTGCAGAAAAGATTTATGAGAATGGCTCCAGAGTGAGGGACTTCAATTACATGGATAGATTGGAGACGTTGAAGCTGTGCTTATTGGAGCAGGCAACAGGCACAGTGGCCAGGGTTTGACTCCCAGCTTGAGTCACAGTCTGTGTGGAGTTTGCACATTGTCCCCACGTCTGATATGGCTCCTGCTCTGCCCAAGACCTCAAGGAACTACAAAGGGGTGTGAACAAAGCCCAGCCCATCACTCAACCTCCCATCCATTGACTCTGTCTACACTTATTGCTGCCTCGGAAAAGCAGCCAGCATTATTAAGGACCCCACACACCCCGAGCGTACTTTCTTCCGCCTTCTTCTGTCGGGAGAAAGACACAAAAGTCTGAGGTCACGTACCAACCGACTCAAGAACAACTTCTTCCCTGCTACTGTCAGACTTTTGAATGGACCTACCTCGCATTAAGTTGATTTTTCTCTACACCTAGCCTAACCCTGTAACACTACATTACTCTGCACTGTCTCCTTTCCTTCTCTATGAACAGTATGCTTTGTCTGTATAGTGCGCAAGAAACAATACTTTTCATTGTACGCTAATACACGTGACAATAATAAATCAAAGTCTGGGTGGGTTTCCTCCGAATGTTCCTGTTTCCTCCCACAGTCCACAAAATGTGCTGGATAGGTGCATTGGCCATGCTGAATTGGTCCTCAGTGTATCCAAGCAGGCGCTGCAGTGTGGCAACCGGGGGATTTTCACAGTAACTTCACTGCAGTGTTAATGTAAGCCTACTTGTGATTAATAAATGAAATTTAAACCTAAGGTAAGAGGGGACTTAATAGGGATATTCAAAATCATGAGGGGTTTAGACAGAGTAGAGAGGGAGAAATTGTCCACATTAGCAGAAAGGTCAAGAACCAGAGGACACACATTTAAGGATAATGACAGAAAGAACCAAATGCAACATAAAGGAAAATGTAGAGGCAGCTAGTGGTTAGGATCTGGAGTGGTGCTAACAGATATGTGGAGAAGACAGGTTCAAACATGGCTTTCAAAAGGTAATTGGAAAAGCATCTCAGGAGAAAAGGAAAATTGGGAGTATGCGGGAAGGGCAGAGGAATGGGACCAGCTGAGCTGCTTTTGCAAGGAGAAGGCCTGAGAGCTAAAAAGCTTCCTCCCATGCTCAACTATTCTACTCAAACAGTACTATACTCACAACTTTTATTTCCTCCTTCAGGCAGACAGGAATTCCATCCAGTGGGGAAAGCGGTGCATTGTCTCTATATCGAGCAGTGGAGGCTTCTGCCATCTACACATCAGAATAGAATGTCACAGTGTTGAAAAGTAGCAGAATAATAGTGCTGACATATAATTTTATCTCATCCTGTTTCAAACATTTTCCTGACGCTACCAGACATTTCTGTTGCGTCAGTACAAAGATTGCCCAAAAACACCTTTTCAACTTTTTCCACAGCAAAAATTAATTCAGAGGCACATAGATAAAACAATAACATGAGGGACAGTGGAAGTTAAATGTGATAGGACCCAATGATGGAGAAAGAAAGTACTGCACAAATGTGGTTAAGCAGAGAACCTACAGATTAGAGGCAGTGAAAACTTGAGCTAAAAATAGCCCTCAAAGTAAATTGCAAGATCAGTAATACAGAAGTAACTTGTCATAAAGCAAGACCAGAATGCTGCTTAGCACATGATGGCATATGAGTAATTTGCAAGTGTTCCCTTAATTTCGACTGCTGGTTTGGTTTGACATTTCCACTTACATCCATTTAGTACATCAACAGAGGAGAGCAAATTTGACCTGCTGTACATTTTGCATCTACTTTTAACTAGCATCTCAGGCAATCACTCTTTCATTGCTTTCATTTGAAAGTACAACATGTATTGTTCTCAATAATGTGATGTAGGACAGTGTGTAATCTGTGGAATTGGCCACCAGTATTTATCCTTGCAGTGAATTTGGATAAGACCTATAATATGGGAGCAGAGTCGCTGTTTTGCGAGGAATGACTGTATTGTTGGGCCTTGAATGGAACACCAACATTCCACAATGACCTTTGGCTATTTTACAAAGACCACGTTGGAAGAAGGGTCCACAGTATTATACAAATTCCTGGCCATGTACTGATAAACTAGAACAGCTGCCAAATGCTTACTACTCATGTTCCTTTCAGAGTCAGTAAACAGCACAGTTAGGTGGAACTCTTTTGTTTGCCTGATCTATTGCTATCACAGGGTTCCAAAGTAACCATTAGTAAAGGTCACATTAAATGAACACTGTGAGAGTTCAACTCCTGCTGCCCTACCCCCCCACTCAGTTGCAGCCAACAAGCTTGTTCTGCCAAAGTATACACATACATTTTGCAGTCTCCAAACATCAAATTCAGATCTTCGCTTTTCCCAATCAAAAACAATCATTTGTCAACAACGTGCCCAAGACCTAAGGGTTAGGTGGATTGGCCATGCTAAATTGCCGCTTACTGTTGGGGCAGTAGTAGGATAAAGGCGTGGAGTTATGGCACAGGGTCTGGGTGGGATTGTGGATGGTGCAGACTTGATGGGCCAAATGGCCTATTCTGCAATACAGGATTCTATGATTGGCAATTCCGTGACCCAGCAGGGTTGACAACTCCAGCGAGCACACCACAAAATGTTGGACTAGCTAGCTGCAATTTCCTGCTCTACATTCCCAGTTTAGAGCAAAAATTCAGAGAATTTTCACTCATTTATTCCTTTCTCTCTTTTTCCTGTCGTCTTCTAAAAACAATATCAAGCATCTTGTTTTTATTTATGTTTAAGGGATAGTAAGAATAAAGCAACAGGAAAGTGGCACATGGAGTGGAGGACATTTGATTAACTATTATGCAGCTCCTCCAAAGACTTAAAGTGAAACATAACAGGAGGTATCAGGTTCAATCCCTAATCTGTATAATATTTGTGCATCCAAAGATGCACTAGGGAGAGAAAAATCAGATATGATTTCTGCTCCAGATAGCTATCAGACTGGAAAGAGCACGCATAGACATGCTCAGATTTGGTTGCATCATCCCAGCAGGATCAGTCAATTTTGTCAACTGTCACTACCTCAGCTAATGAGAAGAAACATTTAAAGTTTTATTTACTTATTAGTCACAAGTAAGGCTTACATTAACACCACAATGAAGTTACTGTGAAATTCTCCTAATCGCCACAATCCAGTGCCTGTTTGAGTCAATGCACCTAACCAGCACATCCTTCAGAATATGGGAGGAAACCGCAGCACCTGGAGGAAACTCACGCAGACATGTGGAGAACATGCAAACTCCACACAGACAGTGACCAATGCCTGGAATCGAACCCAGGTCCCTGGTGCTGTGAAGCAGCGGTGCTAACCACTATGCCACCGTGCTA
Source organism: Carcharhinus amblyrhynchos (assembly GCF_965287045.1). Classification (NCBI taxonomy): domain Eukaryota; kingdom Metazoa; phylum Chordata; class Chondrichthyes; order Carcharhiniformes; family Carcharhinidae; genus Carcharhinus; species Carcharhinus amblyrhynchos. The sequence continues at coordinate 31,273,759 of NC_137338.1, forward strand.
CTAAGGGCTTGCAACATTTCCAGCACCCATGAAAACTTTTCCAACAGGAACCAAGGAAGAGATGGAGAGGTGAAAACCATAGGGATACATGGAACGAAGTCTTGGAAACGCAAAACAAGGGTACAGTGAATGAATAATGAAGAGAAATCCAGATTTGTGCAATGATACAGAGGGTACGAGAAAAGTACAGACATGCAGAGACAGAGGTCAACTTTGATCTTTTATTTGTGGCAACCGGGCCACCTACAAAGGCACACTTAAGAAAACATGAAAATAAAATAATTTTGTTCCAGATTTTCAGGATTTGGCTTCAACAATATTAATCGTGTGTATCATGACATAATGATTGAGTGTAATATTAAGCCGATATGTTGTTACTACAATGGATCGATAAAAATTGCATTACACATTTTAGCCATATCTCCCCAATGAACATTGCAGGCCCACAGCCCAAGTAAGAAGGATTAATATTGTCTTTGATCAATTAAAACTACTACCAACCTTCATTATCTGGTCACCTTCATACTGCACAATAGCACGCAATGGAGTAACTGCTTGATCAGCATCTTCCAGAGCACTGATTACATTCTTAGCAACTTGGGTTGGTGTAATCTTACCTGACCTGCATAAGTACAAAATTGGTTTCGTTGAAATGGTTTATTTCGATAACAGATAATGATTGTATTATTATTAATACATATCTAACATGCATTTGATTGATTGATTAAACTGATTGACAAGAATGGTTTAAGACTGCCAGTTACTATATTCAAATGAGTTCAGCAGAAGCAGTACAAGTTTCTGAAATTTGTAATGAGGCAATAATGGAGAGGGATTTACATGTCAGGAACCATATAATAATTCAGAAAAACCTTTTTGGTTCTGACAGGTTAGCGGATTTCTGGAAATAACTTCTTAGAAAAGAGGGTTGATGAAAGGTTGATTTGGAAAGAAATTCTATTGAAAATTGCTGAGAAGATTGTGGATTAAATTAATATTTAATAACATTTGATTTTCTTTCGGGGAGAGCATGGGATTAAAAGATGGTGTAGGAGAGAAGTCAAGTATAAAGTATTACATGAAATGGATGCAATGGGCCAAGCAGGCATTTCTGGTTAGGGACTGTTTGATTGATTAAACATGATCGGCAAGTTATTCAACCTTGATATTCACTAATACCAGCAACAAGAGAAGATGGAGTGCAGATTTTAATGCATCGTTAACAATAGAGAGTATTAACCAGGTGAAGCATAAAACAGGGATGCATTTTATTTGATTAAAAAAAGCATTTTGGCATAGAACATAAGAAATAGGAGCAGGAGTAGGCCATCTAGCCCCTCGAGCCTGCCCTGCCATTCAATAAGATCATGGCTGATCTGAAGTGGGTCAGTTCCACTCACCCACCTGCTAACCCTTAATTCCCTTATCGATCAGAAATCTATCTACCTGTGACTTAAACATATTCAATGAGGTAGCCTCGACCACTTCAATGGGCAGAGAATTCCAGAGATTCACTACTCTCTGAGAGAAGAAGTTCCTCCTCAACTCTGTTCTAAACTGTTCATCAGTACCTTGTACTGTATAGCAGAACATAGCTTTTAGAAATCTAGTCAACAGTGTTAGGACTTCAGGGAGGGATCAGCAACACGTTTCCAGCTTCACTGCATGTGTATTAATGGAATGAAAATTGAGCCATATGCTCAGCCAGTGACGAAGATGAAAATTTATCAGAGTGTTTTAAGAGGTTTACCAATTAGCTGTTGAACTAGAAACAATGCATCCAAATAGTAATGTAATGTAAATATACATAACATGCAAATTTAATTTGCAGAACATAAAAATCCCAAACGGAAAATGCCTGCTTGGCCCACTGAGTCCATTTCATGTAATGTTTTATACTGGACGTGTCTCCTACGCCATCTGTTAATCACATACTCTTCCCTGAAAGAAAATAAAATGTTATTAAATGTTAACTTAATCCAGAATCTTTCTTCTCAGCAGTTTGCAAAGGAATTCCTTTCCAAAACATCCCTGAATCTACCCATTTTTCTAAGAATTTATTCCAGAAATCCATTGGTCTGTCAGAACCAAGAAGATTTTTCTGAATTATTCTACTGTTCCTGACATGTAAATCCCTCTCCATTATTGCCTTAATACGAATTTCAAACAAACTTATTTGAACATAATAACTGGCAGTCTTAAACCATTCTTGTCATAGCTGACAGCTGTTCATAACAACTACCTTGGTATTCATATAAACTTAAATTCCACCAAGACTTGAATACATTATTCTTCAATGTAACAAGTGAATGACAATTCTCTGTTGTATGATGTTGTCAGAGAATCCCTACAGTGCAGAAAGAGGCCATTTGGCCCATCAAGTCTGCGCCAACTCTGACAGAGCATCCCACCCAGGCCCTATCCTCATAAGGTATTTAACCTGTTAATTCCCCTAACCTACACATCTTGGGACATTATGGGGCAATTTAGAATAGCCAATCAATCTAACCTGCACTGTGGGATACATGGATTTTAGTAAGGCGTTCGATAAGGTTCACCATGGTAGGCTTCTGCAGAAAATGCAGATGTATGGGATTGTGGGTAATCTAGGAAGTTGGATCAGGAATTGGCTATCAGATAGGAGACAGAGGGTGGTGGTGGATGGTAAATATTCATCATGGAGTACAGTTACGAGTGGTGTGCCTCAGGGATCTGTTTTGGGGCCACTGTTGTTTGTAATTTTTATTAATGATCTGGATGAGGGTATAGTTGGGTGGATTAGTAAATTTGCTGATGACACCAAAGTTGGAGGTGTGGTAGATTGTGAGGAAGGGTGTCATAGTCTGCAGGGAGACTTAGGTTGCAGAGCTGGGCCGAGAGGTGGCGGATGGAATTTAATGCGGAGAAGTGTGAGGTAATTCACTTTGGTAGGAGCAACAGATGTGTCGAGTATAGGGCTAACGGGAGGACTTTGAATAGTGTGGATGAACAGAGGGATCTAGGTGTGTGTGTACATAGATCCCTGAAAGTTGGGAATCAAGTAGATAAGGTTGTTAAGAAGGCGTACGGTGTCTTGGCGTTTATTGGTAGGGGGATTGAATTTAGGAGTCGCAGTGTAATGTTGCAACTGTACACTACTCTAGTGCGGCCGCACTTGGAGTACTGTGTGCAGTTCTGGTCCCCGCATTACAAGAAGGATGTGGAGGCGTTGGAGAGGGTGCAGAGGAGGTTTACTAGGATGTTGCCTGGTATGGTGGGGAGGTCCTATGAGGAGAGACTGAGGGATTTAGGGTTGTTTTCGTTGGAAAGAAGGCGGCTAAGAGGGGATCTTATTGAAACATATAAGATGATTAGAGGTTTAGATAGGGTGGATAGTGATAGCCTTTTTCCTCGGATGGAGAAAGCTAGCACGAGGGGGCATGGCTTTAAATTAAGGGGGGGTAGCTACAGGACGGATGTCAGGGGTAGGTTCTTTACCCAGCGGGTGGTGAGGGATTGGAATGCCCTGCCTGCTGCAGTTGTAAATGCGTCTAGTTTGGGGGCGTTTAAGAGATCTCTGGATAGGTTTATGGACGAAAAGGGATTGGTATAGGCTAGTGGGTCATTGTTTTTGTAACTGGTCGGCGCAACATCGTGGGCCGAAGGGCCTGTTCTGCGCTGTAATGTTCTATGTTCTATGAAAGCAGAGCACCCAGAGGAAACCCACGCAGACACTGGGAGAATGTACAAACTCCGCATAGTCATTCAAGGCCGAATTGAACCCGAGTGCCTGACTCTGAGAGACAGCAATGCTAACCACTGTGTCACCATGCCAGCTATTGTATGTGCCTGCATGACATTGTAATGTAATGGTGTTCAGCTGAGTAAAGGTTAACATGGCACTGGAGAATAGCACCACACACAATATAGAGTTACATGGTTAATGGACTTAGAGAATACTCTAGAAGGAAACAGCATGGCAAAAGCAGCACCATGCAGGACATTAAGTGGGACCTGTACATTGTTAAAGATCAATAATGGTTTGTTTTCAAATATACGAGCCTTGAGATCTTTCATTGAGACATCAAACAAACCCATAACACACACTCTCACTTATCCTTTTGGAACTTACTCCAACCAAAATATAGGTGTCAGCATTCAAACTTCACAACTATACATTCACAAAACTATTCCATTCACTGCATAAATAGTTTAAACACACAAGGAGGAAAAAAAGCCATGGACTTGGTGGCCAAATTACCTCAATGTCATGGGTTTTCCTCATGTTCATTATTCCTATTGACATCAGTAGGGTGGTGAATGTGTGGAATTCATTGCCACAGAAAGCAGTCGAGGCCAAAACGTTATCGGATTTCAAGAGATATTAGAGAGAGCTCTAGGGGCTAAAGGGATGGGGGCGGGGGGAGGGTGTCGTGGAGAGATCAGGATATTGAATTCAAATGATCAGTCACAATCAAAATGCATGGCAGAACGGGCCCAAAGGGCCAAATGGCCCTCTCCTGTTCTAGTTTCTGTGTTTCTAACATTTTACAATAACACGGAATAAATAATGCTGGAAAATGAGATAGTCATTGTAGGATGACAGGTGCTAGGGAGGCAGCAAATCATGGTAACCTTTTAATCAGTGAGACCTAGATAGCATTTAATATCATGAAGCCATCATTACTAAGTTTGCTATCTTTTGGTAATTCAGTCAGCCATATTCTCACTTGATCTTCCTGATTGATATTTGCAAATAGAAGACAAACTGTATCTTTGTTCCTCAGGTTCTTTTCCTAAGGTATTGAACACACTGCTCTTATCACTGCAAGAAGTCTCACAACACTAGTTAAAGTCCAACAGGTTTATTTGGAATCACGAACTTTCGGAGCACTGCTCCCTCATTATCTCTGCAGTTGTCATTTTTTTTCTGCAGTCAGGCATTAATGTTTAACATTCGGTCCAGTAAGGGTTAACATCTATAGCTTCCAATAATGATCATAAATAATACATGGGATTGTATACATGGGATTTAATGGGATTGTGGGTTATAGAAAGGCCTGGTAGATAGGGATATGATCAGCGCAACTTGTGGGCCAAAGGGCCTGTTTGTGCTGCAGTGTTCTATGTTCTAATACTTTGTGACAAGCAGAGAATACTATCTTTTCTTTAAACACTTCGAATAGATTTTAATTCTACGTGAAGAGCTTTTGGGGTTGGGGAGAGGCAACTGGTGGCTGTGGTCCCCAGAAGGGTAGGGGACTTTAGTTCCAACGGGCAGCATGATTGGTGCAGACTTGGAGGGCTGAAGGGCCTGTTCCTGCGCTGTGATTTTCTTTGTTTTTTGAAATGATGCTGGTATCTTGAATGGTATCATCCTAAGATATTGCTGATATTTTCAGAGCCACTGAACTGCTAGATGAACTGCTGGGGTTGAGGGAGGGGCTTTAAGGAAATAATTAAATGACATTTTACATCTACATACATACTTGTATCCTTCCAAGAAGTCAGAGATGCTTTTGAAGTTAAATCCAGGCCTCTCTTCAGCAATGCTGCAAATTATATACAAAAATATCATTCTTAGTAAATTAAAACCCTCTATACTTTAAAAAAAAGCCCAAGGATTAGACTATGCAACATTTAAATGTCTCACTTCTTACATGAAAGAACACCATAAATATCCATCAGCAAAAATTTCCCTTCATAGATTTTTTTTGTACTGTCATACCACCAACCATTTTTGTCTAAAAGATTATCAGGGTTCACTTAGTGAGTGCTGTGTCCATAAAGGAGTAAAGATGATCACGAGGTAACTATTGATGACACTGGCAATCAACTTATTTAAAGTCATCCATCCTGCAAAATCTCCCAGTTTCCGCACTGCAGAATTTGACATTCTCTTAAACGCTTCCAGGGTATTTCTGGAGTTAATTCCGTAGACTGAATAATACCAATGCTACATTTACCTTTTGCTATAGTATCTTTACAATTTCAATTTAAATAATATTCAAGGTTTACTTTTCCATTTCATTAACTATGACTTCCATGCCCTTAACTAGATTATATATCTCCATAAGGTCACCTCAGAAACACCCAATTTCAAGCTGAAAAGCCCAAGTCTTTAATATTCATCATGACATTGAAGGGTAGGGATCTGCTTTGCGGACCTTCTCTGCATTGTCTCTGGTGCTCGAATGATGCCTTTGTGTCTCCGGTACTTGAATGAATGCCTTTGTGTTTCCGAGACCAGAAAAGACTGCAGTATCAAAAGCTTTTTTTATTTTAAAAAAACATCAGAATATGGAGTCACAGGCAACACCAGTATATATTTCCCATTACTGAGATGATGATGGTGGGTCTCATTAGATTACACCGTGGTGTAAACATAACTGGGTATAAATCAGAGGAAGTTAAGTTCAGCAGTTTGTTGGAATCTGATGATTGTTGTGTTGTGTTGGTTGGATGTTTAGAGACAACAGTGTTAGCCTCAGAAGTCCACAGAAAATCTGAATCACTAACTAAATTATAACGGTAGTCAAATGAACATAGCTTGTTCGGACTTTCACCAAAAGATGAATTTTATTTACAAGTCTTTGAGAAGATTAATATTCTTGAAATTAAGAGAAAATTAGCTACCTTGTATAAGAGCTGTTTGGCAAAGCAGGGCAGAGAGAGAGAGAAATAGAAAAGGTTACATCTGGGTGAGGAAGGAGTCTGTTTTGTGCTCACTGCTGTTTACACTAGAAATGTTGTAGATGTTGAAAGCTGCAATTACATAACTTGCATAAGGGAAATAAACAGCTTTCAAAGGAAGCAATACAAAATAAGCTAATGAATTAAAGTTAAGGTAATGTACGTGGAAAGGTTAAATAACAAATGAATCCTATTTCGACAAAAGGACAAAGGATAGAGATGTCATCTTCGACACATATTCAAATCTATTTTGGATGTACCTGTAATCAGTACTGAACAGCAAAGGAAAGTCCCAAGGTAGATATGGCAACCATGTGACAAGCTGCCTCCTGAGGTCTTCTCATAGCCTAAGGTGCTGAATGCATCCAACCAGAACTTGAATCAAGAACCTAGCTATGTTGTCAAACATTAGTTCTTGCAATTAGCTAGCTCCTGAGTTTTTGATATGCAGTTGATTATCTTCCATTGTGAACAAAGCAATTAGCAGAAGAACTAAAAGGAGAGACCTGGATGTCTTTAAAACTTGATTTTCAAAGTCCTCATTTTACCAGGTTTATGAACAAGGCATTAATGGGTTACCTTCTTTGCAAATTACTGTAATTATTGTTTCTACATTGTATCAAAATAACTTGCTATTAAACAATTCCAATTTAAACCAGATTATCAATCGTGAATAATCCTAAAGTTTATTCATTAGTGTCACAAGTAGGCTTACATTAACACTGCAATGAAGTTACTGTGAAAATCCCCTAGTCGCCACACTCCGGCACCTGTTCAGGCACACAGAGAGAATTTAGCATGGCCAATGTGCCTAAGCAGCATGTCTTTTGGACTATGGGAGGAAACTGGAGCACCAGGAGCAAACCCATGCAGACAAAGGGAGAATGTGCAAACTCCACACAGACAGTGACCCAAGCTGGGAATCGAGCCCATGTCCCTGGCACCGAGAGGCAGCAGTGCTAACCACTGTGCCACCAACCCTGGCAGGAATCTTAATTTGCAATTCATTTATTAGAATTGATTGGCCAGAGAATCAAAGCAAGAAATCAGCATTAATGATTACTCCATTGGTTTTAAGTTTGTGTGCATATTCCAAGCTTTGGGAAACTAAAGCATCTATTGAAAATATTCTCTGATAAAATCTTACCCAATCCTTCATACCCACCTCAGCTGTAGGACTTCATTCAGAATGCTGTCACTTTTTCTATCTCTTGGTGAATTAATGTTGTTCTCAGGGGCAACAACAGGAATAAATACTGGGTCTTCTGGGATAACTATGTGTCGCATCAAGGTAAGGTTGGTTATCCTAGAGAGAGGGCATAACGCTGTTCAATTGCTGTTTTTCCCTCTCATATCTCTCTCTCTGCTACTATCCAACAAAAGTCATTTCCAACCAAGACATTGAGCAAGGTATCGCTTTCAAAGCACTGCAATGCATTTTGTTTAACATATTATCATTCTCAAGTTACTTATTCAGATTTCTGGATATGTTTATAGAATCATACAGTGCAGGAGGCCATTTGGCCCATCAGGTCTGCACCAACCACAATCCCACCCAAGCCTTATCTCCATACCCCCATGCGTTGACCCTAGCTAGACCCCCCCCAACTCTAAGGAGCAATTTAGCATGGCCAATCAACCTAACCCACACACCTTTTGGACTGTGGAATAAACCGGAGCACCTGGGGGAAATCCACACAGAACGGGGAGAATGTGCAAACTCCACACAGACAGTGACCCAAGCTGGGAATTGAACACGCGTCCCTGGTGCTGCGAGGCAGCAGTGCTAACCACTGTGCCGCACACTTGATCCTCCTAGTTTGGTATTATCTAAAAATAAAGCTAATTTGCATTGGGTTTCTGAATCTAGGTTACAAATATAAATCAGATTTGCCCTACAAATTTCATTTCGACACAAAGTATGAACTGAATGCCAGGGTCTGAAAATAGGGGGTGTTTTAACCACGTTTTACATCAGGTCAAGTCAAGATGCTGGAGTCAGGCCGTTATTACATTACAACGACAACATCAATGTGAAACCTAGGTTGCTTCACAGCAAAGCTGGGAGGGGAGAGGGTCCAATCCTGAGTCTTAGTGTATCACATCCAAAATATACAACCTTAATGCCAAAGTATACCACAAGGTCCTTGCACTTGAATAGCAGAATCAAAGTGGCAGTGGCAGTGGATTCAATAGTTACCAGGCTAACAGAAATGAGATTATTTCATAATCTAGATTTTGTGATCAGTGGCAAAGCAACGCTGCTCATCATTGTTCTCGAGCAAAGCTACCCAAAAAGATCTCGCAATTGCCGGGGCACGGACTTCACCTTTCCTAAAATGACTCGGGTGCCAGCTACAAAGATCTCCAATGGTGAGGCTAATGATTGGTTGTTGCCATTTGTTTGCTGGCTACAGGCCCATTGTCATAGTGACTCATTGGCCACACAGTCCACATAATGTACATGTTGTCATTCATACTGAAGGATTACAAAACATGTGTAAATCCTGTACCTCATGATCAACGGAATTAAAATCAGCTGTCCGAAGATCTGAAAAATAACCAGGATAAAATCATACATCTGATAAAGAGAACTATTAACATCAAAATGAAGATTTTACTAAAAAAAAAATCAAACATAAAAGAAGCACTCTTGCTGAGGCACCCCATGGATTAGGTGCAATGCAGGCACTTGCTCTACAATCCTCCATGACAACCACTACAAACAGCTTGTTGGCCCACTATTACAGTCATTGGGCTGCTTAAATTAAGCTACTATCATTCTAAGAAATAGCAGCAAATTGAATCCTGAAGATGCGATTTGTTAATATTCTGACAAATCCTCACCTGAAAGTCATTTAGTATTTGGCAAATGTGGGAAAAGAAAACGCTTATTAACTTGTAGTGCTTCCATGACAATACTAAATATTTTCAAATAGATGCCTGAAGCAAAACGGGAAGTGTCTGAGGGAGAAACTATTACCAGACATCTGCTAACAACAGAAACAGTTTTTAAAAATTGTTTCATATGTGTTAAAATTCTCTTAAGTAGAATTTCAAAAAAAACACACTGCAGATTTTCTAGATTACAACTGTTTCTGCTGCTACTAATGAGAAAGAAAAACCACAACAGATATGTTATTATTGCAGTCCTCAACACATTTATCACCCAAAGGAATCAACTGGAAATAGTCAAGAATAGATTTAAATCAGCTGGGTGATCTGGGGTAGTTAGAACGGGGTAATATAGGCCTATTTATTGACCCATCTTTCTCAAACAGATTAGTTAAACCTAGGAGTTTAAGATATATTGCAGAAAGCACAGCTAAAAGCAAACTAACCACTTGAGAAAGCAGATAATCCACCAAGATGTTTATGCATCTAGAATAATTTTTGACGGTAGAACTCAATTTAATAGCTTTCTCGCTGTCAGAGTAGGGGTAGATAACAAGAATCTAGGAATGTGCATTGGTGGTGGGCCTAAGTACAAGTCAATGCAGACTTGATGGGCCGAATGGCTTCCTTCTGCATTGTAGTGATTTTAGTCTAACCTTGGTTTAATAAAGAGTGTTGGAGGGTGTGCCAAGAGCAACACCAGGCATTCTTAAAAATAGGGAAGCTATAAACCAGGACAACTTACAAGCCAAATAGCATAAGCAGCAAGTAATAGCATTGCAAGAAGTGTAGATGGAGTCAAAGAATTAACAAGAGATCATTGTTAGATTAGATAAATGCATACAACTATAAATGGATTTCAATATGGCCAAATGTGAAGTTATCTACTGAACCTAAAGAAAAGATAAACAAAGTAATTTCTAAACAATGAAAAATTAGAAAGAGTGGAGGTCCAAAAAAGGCTTGGGGGTCCACATTAAACGACTTGTTAAAATGTCATGTGCAGGTACAGAAAGTAAGGCGAGTGGAATACATGAAAATCACACCTGGAATACTGTGAACAATTCTGGGTACCATGCCTTACACTGGTCTTTAAGGAGGTGCAACATACATTAACAGAATTATACTTTAGCTGTATAAAATACCAGGACTGCTTATTCAAACTAGGGTTGTATGCTCTAGAATGTTGAAGTTAAGAGATGATTTGAGCAAAGTTCAAAATATTGTGTGGAATCAGATAAGATGGACAGAAATTACTTCCACTGGCTAGGAAGTCTAGAAGTAGGGGACATAGTTTAAAAATTAGTAGATTAAGGGCAAGTGAAATTGGGGAACACTTCTACATTCAAAAGGATGGTGGAAGTTTTGAACTCCCTTCCAAAGAAGGCAATTGATGATTAGATGAACTGCTAATTTTAAATCTCAGCTCAATAGATTTTCATTGTCAATACATAGTAAAGGATATGGATCAAAGCATGCATATGGAGTTAGGTGACTGATCAGCCATGATCTCAACCAATGGCATGACAAGCTCAAAGAGGTGAATGACCTATATCTGTTCCTAAGCAATGAGATAATACTGCCCAAACTCATCATAAATTGAAGACAGAATTCTTCAATCCACAAGTTTGACATGGTAGTCACAAGCTTTAAGAGGTGGGCAAAGGTAGTGCCGTTTTTCCCGTTGCTTTCTTAGGGAAATGTATCACTACTGTGGTTGTTTCCAAGCACTCTCTAGATGAACAATGAGAAGACTGCTCTGTGACAAGTGTATCAGTGCAATCATAGAATCCTTACAGTGCAAAGGGAGCCCTTTCGGCCCATCAAGTCTGCACCAATCACAATCCCACCCAGGCCTTATTTCCATAACACCATGCATTTATACTAGCAAGTCTTCCTGACACTAAGAGGCAATTTAGCATGGCCAATCCTAACCCACACATCTTTGGAAACCGGAGCATGTGGAGGAAGCATGGGACATGGGAAGAATGTGCAAACTCCACACAGACAGTGACCCAAGCTGGGAATCGAACCTGGGTCCCTGGTGCTGTGAGGCAGTAGTGCAAACCTGCAACATGCAACTGGAACTTTGCCTCCTCCAAAGCTGCTTGTTAATAGTTATCCACAGCTGGACAATGCAAGTTTGTCTGTTGCTATACTGGAGACATTTTTCTCACTGCACTATAAATTCAAGGAAACAAAAAACATTACAAATGAAACAATAAACATTAAAATCAAAATTCTTTCAGCAACAAATATTACTTGTTCCACAATGGTCACACTGCCAGATAAATAAAACTTCAGGATCCAGCTTGCTTCTTCAGTCAATTGCCATAAATATATATTCACTTACCGTGCTGGATAGATGTGTGCTTATTTTCAATGCAAGGCCAGACAGGCGCAGCGCTGGCTAAAAGAAAGGACCGAACAGTGAGCTGTTAATGGTTTTGTAAGTTTATTTTTTTTTTCATTTAATTCTCAAATGAAATTTAGATCAAAACCAGTATTCTTCAGTAAAAGAACAAATTCTAATCAATTCCATCTATGAGAAAACAAGTTTTCTGGCTCTCTTTGTTGTCAAGGTTTTGAGTTAGTCTCTTCATTGTGTTTAGAGTGAACATGATAATTAACTGAACAATTTGATCACTCATTTTTATTGTTTTCTTCTTTCTGGTGCATATCCATTTGGCAATCAGTTGAGGCAAATCTGTTTCTCTCCTAGTACTACCACATAGCTTGTCAATTGGCAATCAACTTGTTTTACACTTTACGCAAGCCAGGATTTTATGGCCCTTATCTCCTACCAGCAGGTGCAGTGAGTCATTCAAATCCCTCTTTGGTTCAGTGGGGCCATAATATCCTGCCAGATGAGAGGGGCTGTAAAATCCTGGCTGTATGTCTTTCCTGTTTATTCTCTGCCCCCGATATAAAATAAATCTTCAACAGTAAGACTTTAAATATAGTTTAAAAATAAGGAAGCTCTTGATGTGTAATAAAATGCAAGGCAATAAAGAGGCCAACAAAATTCTTGATTTAAACATGTACATGACCTTAATTTGCAGTTGTAGTAGTTTAAAAGTTTATTTATTTGTCACAAGTAAGCTTACATTAACTCTGCAGTGAAAATCCCCTAGTTGCCACGCTCCGGCACCAATTTGGGTACATGAAGGTAGAATTTAGCATGGCCAATGCGCCTAACCAGCACGTCTTTCGGACTGTGAAAGGAAACCAGAGCAATCGGAGGAAACCCACGCAGACACAGAGAGAATATGTAGACTCTGCACAAACAGTAACCCAAACTGGGAATCGAACCCAGGTCCTTGGTGCTATGAGGCAGCAGTGTTAACCACCATGCTGCCCGGGCACCCTATTTTAAGACACACATAAAACCAATGAAAAGGTTGTGGCATAAATTCACTGCTAGTTATAGATGGTCAGTTATGATAAGAGACGTGACAAGTTAGAACTTTTCCACTGAAGCAAAGGAGGTTAATGGGCATTTGGAGAAACACACGAAAGGTCATCATCCACACAGTCCGTTATTCCAATTATAAATTCCTGCTTTGGTAAAATCTGATTACTGCCAGATTCTAATCTATCAAAGGGAGATTTGGTTTTGCTTTCAGTGGATTCAACAAAGTTGCACTAAGATTTCACCCATATTGTGTGATGACGTTTCATTCAATATTTGTGAACATGTCACCAGCGTAATGCATAAAATATTCCAAGGTTAGACTTTTCAGAATCAAATTTAATGAGAAGCAACTTGTGCCATATTCCAGGATGGCAATGAAACCTCCACGGCCAGTTCAAAATGTGAGAGGCATTGAGTCGAATACTGTACTTTATTACAGGACCCACTTTTGGGGTTGGCAATTAAGATTTCACACCCATTTCTGGAACTCTCTGTACGAGTAAACTTGGCTGGATATGCTCAGTTGTTTTCTTTAGAGCAGAGAAGGGAGACAGGGAAGGACCTGATTAAAGAAGTATAATAAGATTATGAGGGGTTTGGACAGGGTGGTTAGGAAGCAGTTGAAAGCCCAATAACCGGGGGTGTAACTTTAAGATGAGGGGCAGGAGATTTAGAAGGGATTTGAGGAAAAGTTTTTTTCACCCAGAGGATGGTGGGAGTTTGGAATGCACTGCCTGGGAGTGCAGAATCATAGAATGCCTACACTGCAGAAAGAGGTCATTCGGCCCATCGAACTTGCACTGACAACAATCCCACCCAGGCCCTATTTCATAACTCCACGTATCTATCCTGACACCAAGGCTAATTTAGCACGGCCAATTCACCCAATATGCATATTTTCGAACTGTAGAAGGAAACAGGAGAACCCGGAGGAAACCCACGCAGACACGGGGAATACGTGCAAATTCCACAGTCACCCAAGGCTGGAACTGAACCCAAGTCCTTGGCACTGTGAGACAGCAGTATTAACCAGCAGTAGAGGCAGGAAACCTCACAACCTTTAAAAGGTTGCATTGCTTGAAATGTTGCAACATTCAAGGCCAAGTACTAGAAAGTAGTAATATTGTAGATTTGATGCAGTTTTGTCGGTGCAGACTCGATGGGTCCCAAGATATCAGTCCGTGACTTAAATTGCTTCTCTTATCGTATTTGATTTCGAAACTTCATTCAAGTATCATCATTTATGGGCTAGTGACAGGAAAGGTAAATCTAATCTGCTTTTGTGTTATCTGTTCGTGTCCTTGCGGCGGCATGTTGACACTTGAGCAAATCCCGGGGAAAGGAATATAAACGCGGCAAAAAATATTGGGAGGCAGGATTGAATACTTAAAGAGAGGAAGAGAGACAAATAAAAGAAATACAAGTAGTAAAAATCCAAAAGGAGACAAATGCCAAAAGTTGTGAGGAGCTGGGTGGACAGAGTGTCAGCCACACTTGGCCAAGGCTCTTGCCCTCCCAGCCCCCTGGCCTGACTCACTCACCATGTCCTTGATACCATAATGGAGAGGGCATTCCGCTTTGCCCCGCTCCCGCACCACCGGCTTTGTCCAAACCCCGCTCCAGCGCCGAAAGAAGCCCAGATAAAAGATAAGAACCAGGAGCAGCAGCCAAATCAGCACCATGGCTGCAGCGAAACCAAGCGCCCAGAGCTCTGCTCCGCAACCAGTGCAATGTGCACCTCCCGAGAGCTCAGCAGACTGAATGAGCGCACCCTCTGCCCGCTCCACACAGCCCGCTGGGCTGATCAGATCCAGCCCGGGATTTCCACTGTTGTAGAGTCCCAGCATCTGTCATTAAAGGGGCAGGTCGTTCATCCTCATTTAGCCGACTAAAACAAACCCATACGCCAAAAGTAGGCGAGAGTTCAAGTTTATTTATTAGTGTCACAAGTAGGCTTACATGAATACTGCAATGAAGTTACTGTGAAATTCCCCTGGGTGAGGAATATGCATGCAGCGAGCCCAACCTAAATTTCCTATTCTGTGTTTTGCATTGAATCACTTGTGATCCTTTGATTTGATTAATTGTTGTTATTTACTGGTGTCACAAGTAGACTTATATTAACATTGCAATGATGTAACTGTGAAAATCCCCTAGTGGCCACACTCTGGCGCCTGTTTGGGTACACTGAGGGAGAATTTACGTGGCCAATGCACCTAACCAGTATGCCTTTTGGACTGTGGGAGGAAACTGGAGCACCGGAGGAAATACACGCAGACACGGGGAGAACATGCAAACTCCACACAGACAGTGACCCAAGCCAGGAATCCAACCTGGGTCCTTGGCACTGTGAGGCAGCAGTGCTAACCGCCGTGACACCCACACCTTCCAAACCTTCAAAGGGAATTCATCTTAAAACAATTTTCAACAAAGGTTCTCTTGTGTCCTCCAAGAATCTATCATCGACCTCCTCTTATTTCTCATATTCCTGTGGTGCCTCAGCGATTTTGTGATGATATTGTCTCTAAAGAAATGTATTTGTATCACATTTCTTGTGCAGAATTTCTCTTAGCAGTCATTTCTATTTATTGGTACCATTTGTCCATAAATGGCAGCCTACGTGTTGTTACTGCAGAACCATAATTGCTCCTAATTGTTGGACTGTTTGCTTTAATCTGGGCTATTGCAGTTCTGTTATTTTAGTGTTTTCCCCTGGGGCTTTTTAGAGTAGGGCTTGATAAGGTTGATTGACGGGAAAAATCAGATGACTGGGCGGGAGTGGGCTTACACAGAGCAATCAAGTTAGTTGCTGTTTGGAATTGTTAGAGAAAAGTGCCTCTCTTGATTTGAAGACTGGGATCTGATTGAACATGGGTCTCGTTCTTAGATGTTCTTCTGTTTGAAGATGGATCTTTCTCTGGAGACTGCTGTATGGGAGTCAGAGGCAAGTGTCTTTCTGTATCTGTCCAGAGGAGTTAAAAGGCTGGAAACATAGCATCCATGTGAACATATCTGTTTTTGTGCTACTTGAGCCTGAAAAAGGATGTATGTCTGTGGGGATATTACTTACATTAGAACTAAAGAGATAGCTAGCTATTTAAAATTATACCTCGTCTTGTTTAAATATTTCAATTGGTAAAAGTTAAGCTAATTCCTTTTGTTATATTTTAACTGTGTTGTTAAATAAAGTTTATTTCAATGAGAGCTTTCTAGTGAGTTAATCGAATTATACCTGGAGTAAAATACATTATGCTCACTCTAATGCCAAAATCAAAAATAGTTAGGGTCTACCTCACTTCATAACATACCTTGAAGTTTCTGATCTGGTCCCTAACAGATATCATCCAAAATCATCATGTCAGATTCCATATGTAGACTGACATCAAGCAGCCCTACCTCACCACCACCTCGCTCAGCTCCTCCAATTTCCCTAAATGGTCACATTGCTTCTCCAACATCCATTTCTAGATGAGCAGAAATTTCTTCCAAAGGGGAAGTTGAGGGAATTGTCTTTAGCCCCACCACAATCACAATGGATCACTAACTCTACATTTCGCCCTGGGAACTGTCGGAGACTGAAGCAGACTAGGTGTAACCATGGTGTCATATTCTCCCAAGATGAGTTTCTGACCACATATTCACATCATCACCAAGAATATCCATATCCATCTCCATATCATCGCCCAACTCCACCCTTCCCTCAACTCATCTGTTAAAAGCTTCATCCATGCCTTGACTACTTTTGGACTTGGCTATTCCAATGCACTTTCAGCTATCCCCCCATCTTCCTTCCTACATAAATTTAAATGGCCACTAAAACTTTGCTGCCTGTATCCTAACTTGCATTAAGCCCCATTCATCTGTCAACTTTATGTTCTCTGACACAGGTTCCCTGCCATGCCTTGCTTTTAAAATTCTCATCCTTGTTTTCAAATCCCTCCACAGCCTAACCTTTCCCTAATTTGTAATATCCTTAATCCCTGCAACCACCTACAATATTTGTGTTTCTCCAATTCTTGCTTTTTGAGCACTTTTCAATATTGTTTACTGTGCCTTCAGTTGCCAAGGCCCTAATCTTTGTAATACCCTCCATATACTTCTTCGCTTCTCTACACCTCTCTTTCTTCCTATAAGATACTCCCTAACACTAACTTCCCTGACTGAGTTTCATCCTAACATCTCCTTCTGTGGCTATCAAATTTTTTTTGATAACTCCTCTGAAGTGTCTTGGGATATTTCGCGACATTAAAAGTGCAAGATAAACACACATCATTGTTGTTAGTAAAGCCTTTCATCTTACTTTTCATGGGGTTGGGGTGGTGGAAATGTTCATCCTGAAGTTTAACCTGATAACTTGTCGCAAATGAGTTAAAGCGGGAAATGAGGTGGACCCATAATCTTAATGGCTGGTTATGCCATAGTTGGAGCAAGACTTCCCTATTTTTATGCTCTACCCCTTGCAATAGAGACCAATAATTCATTTGCCTTCCTAACTAGTTGTTGTGCCTACATGCTAACTTTTCGTGGTTCATATACAAGGACACCAAGATCCCTCTCTACCATAGCATTCTACATTTGCTCTCCAGTTAAATAATGTTCTGTTTTTGTAGCCTTCCTGCCTAAGTGGACATCCTCACTTTTTCCCACATTATACTACATCTTCCATATTTTAATCATATATCCTTTTGCATCCGACTCACAACTTGCTTTCCTTCCCATCTTTGTATTGTCAGCAAATTTGACTACAATATAGTTATTAATCAATCATTAATAGTTGAGGCCCCAGAGCTGAGCCTTGTAGCACTCCACTAGTTACTGTTTGCCAAGTTGAAAATGATCCATTAATCCCAATTCTGTTTACTGGTAGTTAATTAGTCCTCTATCCAAGCTAATGAATCACTTTCAACACTGTGGCACTTACCTTGTGTCGTAGTCTTTTATGTAGCACTTTTATATAGCACCTTTTGAATGTCTTTTAGAAATCCAACTATATATATCTACTGTTTAACCTTTATCCGCCCCACTTGTTACACAACAGTTTTGCAAATTGTCAAATCCTTGATTGAGATTTTTAGAAAATTATTTATTCTCTGAATGTGGGTAGAAGGGACAAAGAAGTGTCCACTGCCTTTTTGTAATTGCCCTGAGGTAAATAATGTACTCTCTCCAATGTTGTTAATTCTGTTTTTATTAAAAGATATTTGCTTCACGTATATGCAAAGCTATTAAAATCTAGTATTATTCACCAACAATATTTGGGGAGTCAGTTCTTATAAAAAGAAACTACTTCAAATGGATTTATAGTTACTTTGCAAGTCAATTTATGTATGATTCAACACATTCCTAGAACCTGATGGTCCACATCCTAGAGTTTTAAAACAGAATGCTACACGTATTGTGGGTACACTGGCTATCATTTTCCAAACTTCCTAGATTCTGGAATGGTCCCAGCAAATTAGAAGTTAGTAAATGTAGTACTGCTGCTCAGAAAGGACGAAAAGGGTCCGGAGTCTACAGCCCAGTTAGCCTGATATCAGTCATTGGAAAAGTGCTAGAATCTATTATTAAGGAAATTTTAACAATGCACTTAAGATAATTGTATAATCAGACAAAGTGAACTCTGTTTCATGAAAGAGAAATCCTGTTTGACAAATTTGTTGAAGCTTTTTGAGGATGTAATAGTAAATTAGATAAAGGGGAACCGGTAGATGTAGTGTACCTTGATTTCCAAAAGGGGTTAGATAAGGAGCCATATAAAAGGTTTGTTGGCAATCTAAGGACTCATGGAGTTGTGGATAATATATTAGCATGAGTAGAGGATTGGATAATGGACAGGAAGCAAAGAATAGGCATAAATGGGACATTTTCAAGTTAACAGTATGTAATTAATGGAGTGCTTGAAAAATCAGAGCTGGGCCCTCAGCCACTGTGGGGAGGTGGTAGAGTAGTTGTATTGTCAATGGACTCATAATTCAGGGACCTAGTGTAATGATCTGGGGACCAAGGTTCAAATCCTGATGAAATTTGAATTTGATTTTTAAAAATCTGGAATTAAAAGGCTAATGATCACCATGAAGCTTTTGTTGATTTTTGTTAAAACCTACCTGTTCACAAATGTCCTTTAGAGAAGGAAATCTGCCATCCTTATCTAATCTGGCCTACATGCAACTCTAGACCCACAGCAATCTGTTCTCTGAAATGACCTAGCAAGCCATTCAGATCAAGGGCAATTAGGAATGGACAATAAATAACCAACAACACCCAAAATTTAGAATTAAAAAAAATTACAATCCATGTTAATGACCTAGATAAAGAGATAGAATAATGTATCTAAGTTTACTATTGATAGAAATCTAGGTGGAAATGTAAACTGCAAAGAGATAGACTGGTTAAATGAATGGACAACACATGAGTGGCTGATGCATTATCATGTGGGAAAGGGTGAAGTTATTCACTTTGGCCATAAGAAAAGAAAAGCAGAATATCTCTCAAAAAGAACTGAAATGTTGATGTTCAGAGAGACTTGGGTGTGCTCATACAAGGGACACAGAAAGTTAACATGCAGATACATCAGGCAATTATGAAGGCAAATGGCATGTTGGCCTTTATTGAAGTGAACTGGAGTACGAGAATAAAGATGTGTTGCTACAATTACACAGGATTTAGTGAGGCCTCATCTGGAGCACCGTGGGGAATTTTTGTCTCCCTATTTAAAAAGTATATATTTGTATTGAAAGCAGCACAGCAAAAGGTGCCTAGATGGGTCCCTGAGATGAGATTGTTGTTCAATGTTGAGAAGCTGAGTACATTGGTCCCATATTTTCTGATGTTTAGAAGAATAAGATGTTATCTCCTTGAAACATACAAAATTCTGAAGGGCTTGACAGGGTAGATACTGAGAGGAAGTAGGAGTAGGCCATTCAACCCATTGAGCCTACTCCATTCCATACAATCCATTGAACCCCTACCGTGCAGAATGAGGCCATTTGTCTCATCGAGTCTACACCAACTCTCTGAAAGAGTATCTTACCCAGGCCCACCAGTTAGGTCCTATCTCCATAAACCTGTGCATTTAGCGTGACTAATCCACCTAACCTGCACATCTTTGGACTATGGGGGGAAACCAGAGCACCCAGAGGAAACCCACACAGACACAGGGAGAATGTGCAAACTCCACACAGACCCAATGCTGGAATCGAACCCCGGTCCCTGTGCCACCATGCCGCCCATTCAGTATGATATTGGCTGATAATCTACTTTAATTGTTTTTCACACATTATCTCCACATCCCTTTACATCTTTCATATTTAGAAATTTCTTAATCTCTGCTTTAAATATATCCAATGACTGAGCTGCCTGGGGTGGAGAGTTTCTAAGATTATAACCCTCTGAGTGAAATAATTTCTCTTCATCTCAGCCCTAAGTGGCTTTCCCCTTAATTTGCAGTTGTGTCCCCTGGTTCTAGACTCCAGCCATGGAAAACATTGTGTCTGCATCTACCCTCTTTACCCCTTACTGCAGGCAAAGTTTCACATCTCCCCGTCCACCTCTTTATTAGCACTTAGGGCTTCTCAGAGTAGCAATGGAGTTCCCAGTAGGAATATTCCATTGAACCATTACCATGGAAGCACAGGAGCACCACAAGATGAAGCAAAGGATACTCAGGCAGTGTTTTCTGAAAGAGACATCATCTCACTTGTTAACTGTGAAAACTTATTTTCTGTGGCTAAAATCTGCTATTGAGATTTGCATCTTTCTCTTCCACTTTTAAGTAAAGGGATACTTTCTCATCCCATTATCTGTCCCACTATATGATAACACAGTCCTGTTTGCTTCTTTATCTGCAGGCTATTCATCACCTGAGCGAATAAGTCAGCAAAAATGCATCCTTTTCTGTATGACTAAACTTCATGAATGTCAAAGCACCATTTTTGTTTACAGCTTATTTTAAATTATATTTACAAAGTGCCAACAATCAGCCTATTGTTTGCTCTGGGTATTGACACATATCCTTCCGTCAGCTTTTCTAAAACACTTTCTAAGATTTATTTGAGAAATGGAAGCATGGGAAGCAACTGAACACAAAAGCATCATGGATCCTCATTTCAGGTCACTTTGTTTTAGGGAGTTTGGTGTTGCCTCATGCATGTTGCTGCCCTGAGAGACGGCATTATTCTACTTTTATGGTCCCCTGTGTAGCTCTTGGTCTTTATCATCTTCAAATTTGTCCTGTGCTGCTTTTTGCTATGATGGATCTGTCACACAGGGGGGAGCTGAAACTAAGGATGGTGAACATTATCCTTTGGGATTAACTGGAGACAATGGTGGGCAGAGGGTTATGTCTGTTTAGTGCTTGGATGTGGGGATGATAGGACAGGTAATTAGCCAGTAACATGATGCTGGGAAGATACTAATGACATCTCATCTCCCAGGGCAAGAGCTGTGCTTTTTTTCCATGAACTCTATGGCCTTCAACTTGAAGGGCAATATATTTAATGTTGGGAAGAGGCCCTCAGATGTTTTGCTTGATGGGAGCATTGTGGACAAACTTAGCTTGCAAGAAAATAAAGTACACGAAGGCCAGACTAACAGTTGGGGAGTGGGTGCCAATTCTCATGAAGTAAGCGATGTAGAGATATAAGTTAAAGTGGAAGAAGAGGGTTCAGGATCAAAAATATATGTAATTGTTGGGTTCAAGATGCCTAATTAAAGTCCCCATTAGCAGAGAGAAGTGTTGCTTGAAGGGAGCCAACTCTGTGCTAGTTCTTATGGTGGGCAAGGAAGAAAAGAAAAATTGGTTTGCTAAGGCAGAAATATTGGTTTTAAAAGGTGCAACCATTTTCCTTCTTTACTTGAGTATGTCCTTTATACGTCTTTCAATGTTTTCTTGTCTGAGTTCTACCCAGACTGAAAGTATGGTGTGCATGTCATCTGTGATCTAATCTTGTGCTCTTTGAAATGATTATTCAGAAGCGGAATAATTGGTAGCAACTTCAGCTTAGTGATGGTGACTTGACATGGGTGTGCCATGGGTGTGATCTGAAAATGACAGCAACAGCCCATGGTAATTAGGTAATTAAGAATGAAATGACCTACAGAGTTCACGTTTAAGTTTCATTTCTGGGCTTTGAAAAATCTAAGGGAACTTGCAAATTTTATTTTGGTTTGTCATCCTTGAAAGCCTTCAATGAAGAGATAATTAGATGCAGAGTCAATTACACACAGATATTTCAATGGAGATTCCAAAATGTATATCATTTATGCTTGAATTTAAATCAGAAACCTGGTAAAAGAATACACAAATGAACAATGTACAAAAAATTCAAGAGCTACAAGATGTTTTGATTCTTACGAACAACTATTTATCGAGAAATATGTATTTAATAGATAGATATTAATTACCAATTTTACACATTTGATGTTTAAAATACAATTTGCATTTAACATAATGTGAACAATTTTTTGTTACAAAGTCATCACATGTTCTTGTTACAGTTCCTTGAGGTCCATGTTTCAAATACAAATGCAAGGAAACAGATTCGTCATCTCAGCTGCCAATCTTGGTTACAGCTTCACATAGTTCTAAATTCTCAATCTTAACTTCCTTTTTCTCCAGCCAACTCAATAATGTAAGAACCACAATGTCACTATCTGATCACACATATCAAATGCATGTCATCCAATCGGATAGGATGTGCAATTCAGTTATCTGGCTGTTTACTTCATCTT
Source organism: Carcharhinus amblyrhynchos (assembly GCF_965287045.1). Classification (NCBI taxonomy): domain Eukaryota; kingdom Metazoa; phylum Chordata; class Chondrichthyes; order Carcharhiniformes; family Carcharhinidae; genus Carcharhinus; species Carcharhinus amblyrhynchos. Next base: position 31,296,470 of record NC_137338.1, read on the forward strand.
CCAGCTCAGCTCATCTAATTGTGTCATCCACTGTAATTTATTCTGTTACACAGTACAGATCAGAAAACGTCAATCTTAAGAAACATAAATAAAAAGAACAGGCACTTGTATGTAATATAAACTTTAGTTTAAAGCGCTGGACTAATTTCAATTTGATTGTACTTGTTACTGTTGCCTCACCAATCTTACAAATGCCACACAGTTCCATTAGCATTGTCTGATTGATGTCACACTCTTCCATTACTAAAGCTTCATTAATGTTAAAATGCTTTATTGCTGCTGTCTCATCGATTTCATATACCATTCCCATTATCATACTGCTTCAACATCCGACTTGCATTGAAGGAATGCTACTATTACTCTTGTAATGTTCTGCCACTTGATCACCACTGTTAGTAAGTACTGTTCTGCTTCACTTTCTGTTTTGTCAATGTTAGATTGTTTTTATTCTCACTGAATCATCTTTGTATCACTGCTGTCGTATTAATTCGACTGGTATTAAACAATGATTTATTATTATCACATCCATCATATATATTTTTTAATTCTTAAGCAGTCACTTGTGATTGAGAATGACTTGCTTCCACTCTGGTTTTCTGGGTTCTGAGATGGTGGATAAGTCCAATGCATGATTTGCAGACTCTGTTACACACAGAGCATGTGGTACTTGAAGGGTTGGGTAGATGATGTTTGTGCGCTGCCTCTGACGCTGTGACTTTGTCTCTGCACATTCCCGCTGAGGTCTCTCAATATGTTAGTTCAGTGTTTCCCCAAATGAGCATTCTCCATTTGGTTGGTCATAAACCAGGAATCAGCTAGGATGTTTGACCTCTTCAGAGATGCTTTGAGAATGTCCCTAAAGAGTTTCAGTTGACCTTCTGGGAGTCTCCTGCAGTTCCAACTGGAGGAGTTGCTTCGGGAATCTGGTGTCAGGCACGTGAATGACATGTCCCACTTTGTAGAGCTAGTTTGAAGTGATGAGTGCCTCAATGCTGGGCATGTTGGCTGTAACATTGGACCATCCTTCTTGCCAATGGATTTGGAGGATTGAGGGAAGGAGCTGCTGGTAGTGCTCCTACAGTGCATTGAGGTGCCTTATGTAGTTTGGCCAAGTCTCTGAACCAACCAACCACAGTACATGGTCTTTATCAACATCAAAAAATACTCTGTCAACCACAAAGACTTGTAGAACATTGTGACGATATTCCATGACAACATGCAAGCCATGATCCTCACCAGTGGAACCTTCACAAATCCTATCTCACTGAAAACTGCAGTCAAACAAAGCACCAACTCTCTTCTCCATTTCCTTTGCTTCAATACTGCAACTCACCTCCAGCAAATTACCTCCAGGCACGGAGGTTATTGACAGAACAGATGGGAAACTGTTCAAAAAGCAAATTACTGTGGATGCTGGAATCTGACAAAGGGTCGTCTGGACTCGAAACGTCAGCTCTTTTCTCCCCTTATAGATCCTGCCAGATCTGCTGAGATTTTCCAGCATTTTCTCTTTTGGTTTGGGAAACCATTCATATGTTTCTACAGCACACATCTCACCAGGATATTTTATTCAGAGACTCTCTTTAAATTTAATCATTTTTTCATTTTCTCTCCTCCTTTCTTGATGGGACTGACTGCTGATTATAGTGTGTTAATTTTAATGTGGGTTCAATTTTGCTAACGTGGGTATTAAATTATAACACTAGCATTACCTGACAAATTCTATAACTTTCTATTATTATTGCTCCAATGTATGACATAATGCCCTATTTTCACTATTACCTATTAATACTACCTAATTTTCATATAATCACAACATCAAATATCTACCACCGTATCACATTACTGTCTTAGTGCCAGTAAGTTCAAGGCAGCATTGGCCTTAATACTGGAACTGAAAGATAATTTGACACAAGAATCAATATAGTGCTTGTTTTATCAAACTTCAGCACCACCAATTCTTAGAAGCTAAATGGCTGTCAGCTCCAGAGAGTTCATTCTTTTTGAAACATCAATGTTATCTATCAGCGTATTCCACTGAGCTTTCTCTCTACAGAAACACGTGTTACCGTCACTTGAATCACATTATGCCGTCCGTTTCTATGGCTTCCCTTGGTAGCTTACTTCATAACTCTATTACCCTGAAGATGAAAAGGTTCTTTCTTCTTATTCCTATCTTCCTAATTATTTAACCTGCACCATCTGGTATATGAACTTTTCACCATTTCTATTCATAATATTGAAGACTTCAATTTGTGCTTATGAAAGTTTCCCATTTGCAAAGAAAACAAGTCCAATCTCATAGCTTTTCATAACTTAAATTCCTGGTATCCAGAATCAACTTGGTTGCTTTCTACTCTTCCAACAATAACATCTATTCTGTTGTATTAAACTACAATCTAAACACATGTATCACAATGACAATAACCATGGAGATGCAATATAATAATATGTTTCCACAAATTACATTGTTTGCTTCCTGAGGCATTTTCTACTTAATAGACCCCATGTCTGAGAAAATTGAACAACGGCCACAGACTTTCCATATGATTAGTGTAACTGTCATATTAATGCAAAATAAACAATCTGTGTACGCAGCAGTGCTATTGCATAGGGGTAACTCATTATTCTAAATGTGGATTGCCTTGAAGGATTTTGAAAGGTTTTTTGTACCGTCATCAACATTTTCAATGCTGTTTTCAACATTTTGTCCCTTATTCTTTGGTTTCTTGGGTGTGTCTCAATATATTAACTCAGCACATCATTTTGAAAACATACAGAAGCTTGTGCAGTCACAACTTTAATGACCTTTTAAGTACACAATACTCTTTCGTCTTTGTTATATGGCAACTGTTGAAAGCATAAAGCTGTTAAATTGTGGATCCATAGGCCATTCTGTACTACCTGGTTGTTTTCTTTCCGATTTTCCTATTCCGTGGCATTTTTGGAGCTTGCATTCATTTTTTTTTTAATAATGTGTATCACATTATTATAGAAAGTCCAGAAACTGGCCTGCCAGGTCAAAACTATTCTCCTAAATTTCCCTCTCAGTTTTGGCAACATTTCAATGTTCTGAATTGCCATTTGGGTAGTTTTCTGGGTGTAATATTCAGTTTTAATTTTTGATACAGACAGCAACAGCATAACTTACATTTTGCACCAACAGCAATTCACAAACATGCTGGGACGATCTGAATATATTGCACTGTTAAGAATTTATAGCGTTATCCACAATGGCGCCATCTACAAGGTTTCGTGAATTTATTGACGTGTTGGAGGACACTTCTTCAGTATTTTTGGCATATTCTTTGCTCCCATCCAATGACTCAAGAGTTCCCGATCCGTTATTTCCCATTATCTTGCATCGCATGTCATTTCCTGTATCACAATTCTGAAGCGGGATCAATGCATTGTGCTTTATCAAAAAATCGTCGCTATATTTGGCTTCCATTGAATTTCTCCTCCTCATGTTCCTGCTAACAGTTGCGTATCTTCCAGTTTCCTCAAAGCTTAGGGATAAGGTGACAGTTCCACTGCCAAAACTGACCTTTTGCTTGCTGCACCTCTGCATCTCCACGGTGATGGGCTCATCATGGACGCTTCTGCTGCAAATTGAAGATGATGGGGAAGAGAGGGTCGAACCACCTATGCTATTAGACCTCTTACGGGATAAAGTGCTGCGTCGCAAAGTCGCCCTGGCTGCCACTTTAAAAGCGTGGGCAGCTGTGCTGCATCTCACCTCTTCAATGGTATTTCTTGATGGTTTAAACAAAATTATATAGCATTTGTTAAAATAAATGCACCCAAGCAACCCAAAACTTGATGCAAGTATGGCAATGACTTCAACAGCTGAAACAAATTTCCCGTAGGTGCTTACATAAGCAGGGATGAATGAGATCCAGACTATGAAAAATATTAGCATGCTGAAGGTAATAAATTTGGCCTCATTGAAGTTCTCTGGGAGCTTGCGAGACTTAAAGGCGAAAAAGAAGCAAATGGCGGCAAGGAGGCACGTGTAACCAATGAGAAACCCAAGTGCCATCAAGGAACCTTCATCACAGGTAATAAAAATGATTTCATCTTCAAGTTCATGGTTTCTGTAGCTTGAAGGGGGTGCTGTATAAAGCCAGATGACACAAGTAACTATTTGAACAAGAATACAGAGGAAAACCAGTAAGAATTGCAAATTGAGGCCCACCCACTTTCGATGAAGGCTGGTTGGGATTTTGGCCTCGAAGACTAATAGTACACGATTTGTTTTCACCAGAATGCAAGAAATACACAGCACAAAGCTGATTCCAAATGCAGGTTGACGCAACCTACAGGTCCAATCTTTGGGTTCTCCAATAAAGATCAATGAGCTGGAGAAGCAGCAGATTAAGGAGAAGAGGAGGAGATAGGAGAGTTCTCTGTTAGTGGCTTTCACAATAGGAGTATTTCTGAACTTAATGAATACACCCAAAACAAAGGAAGTCATCAGTATTCCTAGAATGGCAAATATTGTCAGAGCAATTCCAAAAGGTTCAGTCCATGATAAGTATTCAATTTCTTTGGCTATGCAAGATGTATGATTCTCATTTGACCAGAAATCATTGGGACACTTTGTGCAAGCACTTGCATCTAAAGGAGAAAAAAAATAAAGCAAACAATGAATCAAGTATAGTCAGTTTTTTCTTTGGTGCAAATAAGCCTTCAAGGCATTAGCTGTTTACTCAATAAAAGTGGATAATCATTCCACATTGCCTTACTTCTGGACAAAGATGTCATTGCCCCCTTATTACAACCTCTAGCAATAAGTTTTGTTATCTCCAAGATGGATTTTGAGATTAACTAATATCTTAATGTTAAATTTTCAACCACTAATGTAGTTCGTTCACTTACAACCCATTGGCATCTCAATAGGATCAGCCACCTTCTCTCCACTTTTCACATTCTAACCTGTATTTAGTTATGTCATCTTCTCAAGGGCAACTAGGGATAGACAATAAATCTGGCCAGCTAGCGACACCCATGTCCCATGAATGAATTAAAAAATATATGTCATGCCTGTTCTCAAAAAACTCCAATAGCTTTACACCCCATGCATTTATTACAAACTAGACACTTTGGTTGCAAATGCTTGCAAGGCATCACTTTGTGCGGATTTTATATCCCAATCTGCATTCTTTACTCTTTTGATTCTGGTCATCTCTGCATTCTGCCAGCCCAATACTTCAAAATTGCCAGCAGAATCTTCAACTATCGTGCGATATTCTGAAATTCATTATTCAAGGACTCTGGTCTCACTGCATCTCCTCCCATCTTCAGATAACTTGAATAAGTACTTCAGCAGCCTTGCATCCACTTCAGGGTTTTGGGGCACTCACCCATCTACAGCCCTGCATTAATATTACACTAAATGGGCCTTTGACATTAATAGACCAGCCAATTGAGGGGAGGGTGGGGCACTGTGGCAAAGTGGCTAGCACTACTTCTTCATGATGCTAGAGACCCGGGTCTGATTCCCAGCTTGGGTCACTGTCTGTGTAAAGTTTGCATATTCTCCCCGTGTCTGCATGGGTTTCTTTCAGGTGCTCTAGTTTCCTCCCACATTCTGAAAGACGTGTTTGTTAGGTGTATTGACCCGAACAGGTGCCGGACTGTGGCGACAAGGGGAATTTCACAGTAACTTCATTGCAGTGTTATTGTAAGGCATACTTGTGACTAATAAATAAACTTTTAAGTGTCTCTTCCTTATTTATAACTGATGGCTGCCCAAGATTCAGGTGTAGCTGAGTTGAATTTCTCCCTCTATATATATTGGTCCATAAAAACAAATAATTTTGTAAAGTCAATCTTCAAGTACCTGGTTATCTTTGCAGCTGCAATATTTTCATGTTAGTGCCTATAGGTGGAATTTTACTGGCTTGCCGCACCCATTGGTGGGTGGAGCGAGACAGCAAATTTGTGCGAGGGCCGAGAAATCCGGATCACGCCTGATTCTCGTGATCTTACGAGAGCTGGATTTCTGGTGAGGTCAGCCACTTGCCAGAAATGGGCTACAGGCTGAATAATTCATGTAAGTACATTTAAGTCTTTATTTCCATGTTTTAGTGACCCCAGCACTCAATCGTCTGGGCTTGCTTGCCTCTATAGGCCTCACTGGGAAAGTCTTCTCTGGCAAGGAAAACATCTGCCCCTCCCCCCCTTAAACAGGGAGCGGTCGTGTTGGCCTCACCAGTGGAATTGGAGGCCATTGTGGCTCCCGGGAGGCCGAGGGCAAGGGGGGTGCCCCTTGGGCAGTGCAAGCCTGGCACGTTGGTACTGCCGACCGGGAAGTGCCATGGATTGGGGCCTATGGGGCAGGGACTATGGGGGCAGGACTTATTGGGGCAGGGCCTGAAGGGGCAGCCTCATCATAGAGGAAGGGGGAATCCGTTGTTGCTCTGCATCACAATTAGATGAGGGGGAGGAGCCCTTTTGATCTGGGCAGATAAGGACTGTGGTGGTTATTTGCCCATGTGGATGGGGCTCGCAATCTGCTATGGGCCCCCACGGTTGTTGGGGGTGGGGGGGTTGTAGTTGGTTGGAGCTTGTGAGGCTGCCTGTAACAGCAGGGGCCTGACAACTCACTCTGTTGCATATGCCGAATCAGAGATCTACATATGTGCAGTAGCTCCCTCTACAGTCGCTACAGTGCATGTCCAGACACAGAGGCCTGCGCATGTGCAATAACTCTCTCTACAGGCTGGCTGCTATATTAAGCCCTGCCAATGCCTGCAGCAGCTAGAAATGGGTTAGCCTATATTTTTGAAGTCTGAGTGCATAAGATTGGGTTTGAAAACTCGCCCAAAAAATGAATCAGGAACTACGCTAGCTGGATACTTAGAATCATTCTCGTAAAACTCCACCCCTGTTTCTGGGGGTAGAATTCTGAGATTCAAACTTACTTGTTTTATATCAGCTTCTGTTACAGGCACATACAACAGGACAGGTAGTCTTGCTTACCGCTTTCATCACTAAATTCTCCTTCTGCACATGCTATACACTCAAAGCAACAAGTGGGCTCTCCTTCAATTATCCCCTTCCTGGTGCCTGGCACACAATCACGACTGCAGTTGGAAAAGGGAACCTGGAAATGTCAATAAATAAAAATGTTGAAACTATGTTGCGCAGTTCTGTTAAAATCTTTGGAGTTGAATTTGTTGTTAGTGAGCAGGATATCTTCTGTGTAAGTTCACACCCAATTTTATTTGCCATTATTATGTTACTCAATATTTCATTTCATTCAAGAGCTTTTTCCATTGAAAAGAGTCCTGACGTACAACTTTATTCCTTTGCTGTCACCTCAGCCCCATTTACATTGCAAGTAGATTTCCTAACCATCCATGTGTGACATTGGTCCACATACAACAATTGAAAGCAACTGTGCTTACATAAATTTTGAGTAAATGTACAAAGTTAATTCATACAAAGTTGTTCCTGAATTTGTTCCATTCAAATCAACAGATTCCTGATTGTTTTAACAAAAATCTTCACAGTCCAAAAGAACATTGCTGCCGTGTACCTCAGACAGATCCAAAATCATGGATCCAACTAAAGTAAAAGCAAAATACTGCAGATGCTGGAATCTGGAACAGAAACAGAAAATGCTGGAAAATCTCAGCAGATCTGACAGCATCTGTGGAGAGAAAATAGAGCCAACATTTCGAATTGATGAAGGGTCATCCAGATTCGAAACACTGGCTCTGTTCTCTCTCCATAGACACTGTCAGCCATAGTGAGATTTTCCAGCATTTTCTGTTTCTGTGTCATGGATCCAATTGTTTGTTATAATTGTGACCGCCAGACCTCTTGGTCGAAATTATCCAGGCAAAACTGTTTCTTGATTTTAAAGCGTTGTCCCCAATTGTTCTATTGCTATCAAAGGTAATTATGTAAATTAAATGTGGTGTTGGCAATTTAAAGATGGTGGAATGATCAGGAGAGGTTGTGGTGAAATAGACCTGGATGTCATCAATGTACACATGGAAACTAATGTTGCATTTTCAGATGATGTTACGAAACGCAGGACATAAATAATAAGTAAGAGGCAGTCAAGGAGAGAATCATGTGCATCACCAGACATAACCTTGACAGAGTGGGAAGAGAAGTTATTGCTGGTGACCTTCAGGCAATGATTAGATAAACAAGAATGGAACCAGCTGAAAGCAGTCTCACCCAGCAGGGTGACAGTAGAAAGGCATTGGAGAAGGATGATGCGATTAACTGTGCCAAAGGCACAGACAAATCAAGGGGGATGTAGAGGGAAAGGTTACTTTTATCACATTGCACAGAATGTCATTTGTGACTGATAAGAACAGTTTTTGGCCCTGTGGTCGGGGTGGAAACCTGATTGCGTTTGGGGAAAAATGAGCATGGATTTTGGGGCAGAACAGCTTTCAAGAACTTTGGAGGGGAAAGGTACGTTGGAATGAGAAGGTAGTTTACAAGGACAGAGGGGTAAAGTGTTGTTTCTTTGAGTGGAGGGCTGATTACAGCAGATTTAAAGGAGTGAGGAACAGTACCTGAAGAGCGAGAACTGCTAACGATACTAGCTAACATGCAAATCAGAAGGGATGTTGGGCGAATAGGAGCGTAATGGGATTGGGACAGAGTGCAGAAGGTGGATCTCATGGACATGATGGGAAACAAGAGAAAAGCCAGAGGAAGATGCTAGATAAGGGCTGAAGCATAAGGGAGCATTAAAGGGCTAGAAGAAGTGAGGGAAGTGGCTAAGGCAGATAATTCAATAGTCTCAATTTTGGTGACAAAGATGTCAATGAATTCCTCGTTTTTGTTGAAGGTGAAGGTGAAGGAGACTTGGGAGAGAGTTTTAACAAGCTGATCTACAATGGGGAAAACAAGGTGGAGTTATCTTTGGATTCCAGGATGATTCCGGAATAACGAACAGTTCAAACAGACAAGAGCAGTGTCCAAAGATGCTTTATGTGATTCCGAAAATGAATGGTTAAACTAGTTGTCTGCCATATCCTTTATTTCTGTGCTCCAATTGGACTCAAGGAACATAGATGAAGGCAGTTCTGAGGGAATGAACTGTCTGATGGGTGATAATGGTTTCAATGGGAACTTGGGTTTTAAAGGTTGAGGTGAGGGTATGAATAATCAGATTAGTGGGTGCAAAAATGTGGTGAATGGAGGATCAAAGGCTAAATGGTTGGAACTTTGAGCATGCAGTTTTTAATGAATTGTGAGAGACCAAATACAAATGACAATATATTACAAGAAATACATTACAGGTCATAGTGCATCATAATGCAAACCACTCTATGCTATACCTCTGCTCTGCAGAAGCAACTTGAAATTAAATTCCAACATGGTTTGAGGAAATGGCAATAGTAATAAACTTGATTTGGACAATTATTATTAGCAGAAAAATTGCATGTTACATTTTGACAAGTGACAGTAAGTACAGCTATCTGTTAAAATATATTCAGATCTATCTTCCTCTGAGTAAAATCAGAAGGAAATACCTTTGCTAATCTGTCATAAACAAATGATAGTCATTTTTAGTAAAATTATTTTTCTTCATCTTGCCTTAAGGAGAGGTGTCACCATTGTTAATGAAAATGATTAAGATTTTAAATCTAGCGAACAGTATATTGAACAAAATAAAATGTGTGATTAAAATTAATCGCATACCACTTTTGAGAAACCACTCCACAAGATTTTCTTGTCATTTATGTTGAGTCTGTCACTTGGTTTAGCATCTGCATTGTAATTGCCAACTTCCTGAAATACTACTGATTCATCCTCAGGGGACAGTTGCCAGTTGATAATGGTATAATTTCCTTTGAGGTCACCTTGCTCATCAAAATCGACCTGCTCGCCCATGCTGTTTGTAAACTTCAGATGCAACAGATGATTGAGAACCTAGGTAGAAATTTAAAAGTCTTGTAACAAACGTCACACATTCAATTCATTCAAGCACATTAGTCTATATCCCATAGTATTGCTCTGCGAAAACGTTTTTAAAAGGCATGTGTAATGTGTAACTATGACAACAGTGTTGTAGAGGTAATGTCACTGAACTAGTAATCCACAGGTCCAAGCTAGGATTCTGGGGACAAGGGTTCAAATCTCACAGCAGCTCGAGGAGCTTAAGTTCAATTAACAATCTGGAAATGGAAAACTAGTCTAAGTAATTGCGATTGTCATATTGCCAGTTCACTGTTTTCGATGGTTGTCCACTAATGTCCTTTAGGGAAGGAACTTTGACCTACATGTCATAGAATCATAGAATGCTGACAGTGCAGGAGGAGGCCATTTGGCCCAATGAACCTGCATTGACAACAATCCCACCCAGGCCCTATCCTCATAACACCAAGTATTTTAACCACTAAGCCACCTAACCTGCATACCTTTGGAGTGTGAGAGGAAACCGGAGTACTCAGAGGAAATCCATGCAGACACGAGGAGAACATGCAAACTCCATACAGTGACCCATGCCAGGAATTGAACCCGGGTCCCTGGCGCTGTGAGGCATCAGTGCTAACCACTGTGCACAGGTGTAACTCAAAAAAAAATTATGTGAGCTATTTAGTTCAACTGTTTTGTTGATGTTCCTAATCAGTGGTAGTGGGAGTTGGGTCGGAGGATTGGGTATAGAGGCAACACGAACAACTTGCTCAATTTTGGGTAATTGTTCCTAAAAGTTAATGTTTCCAGTTGCTGAAAGGAAATTTGATAATTTAGCTTTTCTTTTATTCATTCATGGGATAAGGGCATCGCTGGCAGGCCAGCTTTATTGCCCATCCCTAGTTACTCTTATTAAGTGGGCAGCTGAAAATCAACCCCATTGCTATGGCTTTGGAGTCACATGTAGACCAAACCAGGTAAGGATGGCAGATTTCCTTCCCTCAAAGACATTAGTGAACCAGATGGGTTTGTCTGATGACTGACATTGGTTATTGGTAGATCATTAATTTCAGATTTCTTTTATTGAATTCAAATTCCACTAGCTGCCTTGGCGGGATTCGATCTTGGGTCTCCAGAACATTAGCTGAGATTAATAGTCTAGCGATAATACCAGTAAGCTATCACCTCCCCTAAATTAAACAAATGGTCGTTAAATCAATCACCAAAGTGCATCTGGAGTGTGGCTATCTGAGCATTGTATACATATTTAATTATCGTATACAGCGCAGGCACAGAGCATTCAGCCCAACTAGTCCAGGCTCCACTTAAGCACAATCCTATTTTTCCTCATCTAAATCTATCATCATAACCCTCTATTCCCTTCTCCCTCAAATGCTTATCTGGCTTCAGAATGTGATGTAAAAGTTGGTTCACAGATTTCATAATGATCACAAAGTACTGTACTGATGAGGGAATTAATTCATTACGTTTTTCTTTCTAAGAAACTGATGATCATCCATCATGCCATTAATCACTTCTTAAATAATACCAGAGATTTTGCCTGTATTATCATAGCAAGAGACAATTCTATTGGAGTAGGAATAAACCACTAAACCCTCTAATCATGTTCCACTAAATAGATCACAGCTGATCTGCATGTCAATAACATTTACTCACCATCCAGGTCCTGATCACTTGGTTGAAAAATTGTTTGCTGACATCCATCTTAAACGTGCCTTTTACAAGTCTGTAATTGTAACACTTTGCTGTCAAGGTTTAACTTAACCAAACTGCTCTGTGTTTAGTTCTTCTATTCCACTATGTGTTTTGTATGAGGACTCTTTCATTCACAGAAACATTGAAACTAGAACCAGAAGTAGGCCATTTGGCCCTTCGAGCTTGGCCTGCCATTCATTTTGATCATGGCTGATCATTGAATTCAATATTCTAATCCCAACCTCCCCCATATCCTTGACCCCTTCAGCCATAAGAGCTATATCTAATCTCTTCTTGAAATCAAACAATGTTTTGGCCTTAACGATTTTCTGTGGTAGTGAATTCTACACACTCACCACATTCAGGGTGAGGAAATTTCTCCTCAGTTCAGTCCTAGAAGGTTTTCCCTTTATCCTCAAACTATGATCTCTGAGTTCTGGATTCCCTCAACAACTTAACTTATAAGTTTCTATGAGATCCTCTCTCACTCTTCTAAACTCCAATGAATATGATTCTAACTGACTTAGTCTCTCCTCATATGACAGACCTATTTTCAAGGCTAAGGATGTTTTCTTGATGTTTTAGGTCAAACATGTCTGGTAGATATAAAGCTAATGGACTGTGGCGCAGTACTAGATTAATTTGAATGTAGTCTAACTAGTTTGGCATCTTTTCCTAATTATAAACTCTAAGGGAATTCTGTAAGATATTTGAATTTTTCTTTCTTATAACTGTCTTCTGACTCTAAAAGATCTGAGGTGTTTTTGTCACTGTTTCAGAGGTTAATTACTTCTTCATACCTCAAGACTTGATGCAGTATTTGAGGTACAGCCTGATCAGAGTAATAAACATTTTCGGTATGTCAGCCTCAAACATTAAATGTGTCTTATAGATTTCAGAAATGGCAAACACATTTAAGGTTAAGATTTTTCATCCAATAATATCTCAAATATTTTTATGTTCTATTGTAATGCAGTTATTAATTTTTGAAAAATAATGACTGGAAATGCTAAGCACTCCCTTGTAGATTATATCCTATTTATGATCTGCGTAAAATGTTTTTTAAAGGATGTTTTGTATGGAGGATTGAAGAGATGAGCTGCAACCTGTGGAGTGGCACGGTGGTACAGTGGTTAGCACTGCTGCCTCACAGCACCAGGGACCCATGTTCCATTCTGGCCTCAGGTCACAGTCTGTGTGGAGTTTGCACATTCTCCCTGTGCCTGCATAGGTTTCCTTAGGGAGCTCCGATTTCCTCCCACACTCCACAGATGTGCAGGTTGGGTGACTGGCCATGATGAATTGCCTCTTAGTGACCAAAGATAGGTGAATTAGTGGGATAAATGTGTGGGGTTACCGGGATAGAGCAGGGGAGCTTTCTCAGAATTGATGCAGACTGGATAGCCCCCTTCTGCACTGTAGGGATTCAATACCTGCAGCTTAGGAAAAGGCACAATGACCTCACAAGACTATCTAAAGTCAATCAAGGTACTAGTACTAATGCACTCCTTTTACCACTTGTACTGCTTTCATTCATTCCCTTACACATCACCATCTTTCTATATTAGTGTCAGGCAAGGACAATCTCTCAAAGTGCTCAAGCATCATGTTAAATAACAATTACTTTATCAATTCACATAGCCTGCATTAAGGCTTCTAATAAATTTCAAGAAAACATGATTTAAAGAGGAATAGATATCCAGATTAAAAACAAACAAGTATAAAAATTAGCATGCTTAATATGTATGGCAGCTTTAATCAAAGCTGATTAAATTCAGTAATTTTGATATGATTGCTTTACAAAATCAGTTTTTCATTCAATCACAATTAATTGCAAGAGGTATTTTGTTGTTAATATTAGGCTGACAATTGCAGTTAACCACATGAGAGGACTAAATCACTTGCATGGGATGTATCTCAAGAAAGTAAGCTCAATGCTGATTGTTAATGTATGCTCAGATTATTGGTAACAAGTGGAAACACAGTTCTGCTGAATATGTGATCCTGATGCAGATATGTTTTTTGTAAGTTCAGTAACAAGTAACTTGTATTATTGACCCCATACTTGGATGGGCTATGATTCTGGTGGATCAAGACAGGTGGCACGGTGACACAGTGGTTTGCACTGCTACCGCACAGCGCTAGGGACCCAGATTCAATTCTGGCCTCGGGTGATTGTGTGGAGCTTGCACGTTCTCTCCATGTCTGCATGGGTTTCCTCCGGGTGCTCCGATTTCCTCCGCAAGTCCAAAGATGTGCAGGGTAGATTGATTGGCCATGCTAAATTATCCCTTAGTGTCAGGGGGATTAGTGGGGTAAATATATGGAGCTATGAGGATAGGGCAAGGGTGGGAATGTTGTCGGTGAAGGCTCATTGGACTGAATGGCCTCCTTCTGCACTGTAGGGATTCTATGATTCTATAAAGACCACCAGAGACCTCCAGCGCTGATCCTGTGTGCAGGGTAAATGGGAGGACTCTTATTTACATGGGCTGGCATGCACGCACATACTACAGCTCTGACTCCTGTTAACCATTTCCAGGACTAGACACCACCACGCTGATGCCCATTCACATCCTGTGGAGGCTGATAGGCCGCAGCTCAATGGATATTTCAATGTCCAACCTCACACTAGGTCCCACAGAGATTAGCAAAGTGGAAATCTCCAATGCAGGAAAGCCCATTCCTCTGTAAGAGCTACAATATTTGTCCAGAGTTGCAAAGGAGGTGGAACAAAGTTAAGCAGAAACTCCCAAGCACAGACAGGAACCCAGTGTACCCAAACATTGCTCAATTTGCAAGAACTTACTGCATATTCCATTAGAGTTATCATGGAAATGTGCTAGAAATATTGAGTGAATTTGACTTCATCATGCTCCTGACATGTACTGTTGATTAATGATTAAACATTATTAAAATTAATGTGGCCTATCCTCTGACATTTGAAAGCCTTATATGGACTGGCCTTACGGGAATTTAAATGATAAGTATATCCACACTGTAGTATAAGGTTCTGGTGCATAAAGGGTTAGTGTGGGACTGAGTACAGTACTGCCAACAGTGATGCAAGTGGACACATGAACCACCCCAAGAGGTCAGTATATTGTTGGACAGAGCTGTGTGCACAGGCAAGCATGGAGACTGTTCCTGGCTTCAACCCTTTATTGCATATATGTATATAGTTCCTGTATATCAGGGATTCCAAACAGGAGTCCGCTGGACCAAGGAGGGGGGGGTCAGTAGGAGCTTCTCAGGTGGTCCACGGCAAGACATGAACCTTCAGAAAATTTGATAAATGCTGCAGAGTGAGAAAATAGCCTCTGATGGATGAGCGTGGACAAGTGGGCAAAGAGAGCCTTAGAACAAAATTCAGAGCGCATGTGTCAAAGCATGGGGGTTGTGGTTGTGGGGTGGGGGATTTGTGGTTGGGGAGGTGTCTGAGCAGGAGCCCAGAACAGACCTTGGATTGGATGCCAGAGCAGGGGGATGGGGGGGTGGGGGGTGGGGGAGAACAGAGTAAGTTTTGGGGTGGGGGCATCGGAGTGGGGATCCATAACAGATTCAGGGTGGAGGGCTAGAGCAGGCTTCAGAGCATGAGAAATATTGGTGGGTATGTGAGAGAGGAAGTGAGTGTGCATGGGAGTAGAGTGTACATGAGAGAGGGGGTGAGCGTGCATGGGAGTAGAGTGTACATGAGAGAGGGGGTGAGTGTGCATGGGAGGTAGAGTGTACATGAGAGAGGGGGTGAGTGTGCATGGGAGGTAGAGTGTACATGAGAGAGGGGGTGAGCGTGCATGGGAGTAGAGTGTACATGAGAGAGGGGGTGAGTGTGCATGGGAGTAGAGTGTACATGAGAGAGGGGGTGAGTGTGCATGGGAGGTAGAGTGTACATGAGAGAGGGGGTGAGCGTGCATGGGAGTAGAGTGTACATGAGAGAGGGGGTGAGTGTGCATGGGAGTAGAGTGTACATGAGAGAGGGGGTGAGCGTGCATGGGAGTAGAGCGTACATGAGAGAGGGGGTGAGTGTGCATGGGAGGTAGAGTGTACATGAGAGAGGGGGTGAGCGTGCATGGGAGTAGAGTGTACATGAGAGAGGGGGTGAGTGTGCATGGGAGTAGAGTGTACATGAGAGAGGGGGTGAGCGTGCATGGGAGTAGAGTGTACATGAGAGAGGGGGTGAGCGTGCATGGGAGTAGAGTGTACATGAGAGAGGGGGTGAGTGTGCATGGGAGGTACAGTGTGCATGAGAGAGGGGGTGAGTGTGCATGGGAGGTAGAGTGTGCATGAGAGAGGGGGTGAGTGTGCTTGGGAGTAGAGTGTACATGAGAGAGGGGGTGAGTGTGCATGGGAGGTACAGTGTGCATGAGAGAGGGGGTGAGTGTGCATGGGAGGTAGAGTGTGCATGAGAGAGGGGGTGAGTGTGCTTGGGGGGTAGAATGTGCATGAGAGAGGAGGTGAGCGTGCATGGGGGGTAGAGTGTACATGAGAGAGGAGGTGAGCATGCATGGGGGGTAGAGTGTACATGAGAGAGGAGGTGAGCATGCATGGGAGGTAGAGTGTGTGTGAGAGAGGGGGTGAGTGTGCATGGGGGGTAGCGTGTGTGTGAGAGAGGGGGTGAGTGTGCATGGGAGGTAGAGTGTGTGTGAGAGAGGGGGTGAGTGTGCATGGGAGGTAGAGTGTGTGTGAGAGAGGGGCTGAGTGTGCATGGGGGGTAGAGTGTACATGAGAGGGGGGTGAGCGTGCATGGGGGGGTAGAATGTACGTGAGAGAGGGGGTGAGCGTGCATGGGGGGTAGAGTGCGTGTGAGAGAGGGGGTGAGTGTGCATGGGGATGTAGAGTGTGTGTGAGAGAGGGGGTGAGCGTGCATGGGGGGTAGAGTGTATGTGAGAGAGGGGGTGAGTGTGCATGGGAGGTAGCGTGTCCATGAGAGTGGGGGTGAGCATGCATGGGAGGTAGAGTGTGTGTGAGAGAGGGGGTGAGTGTGCATGGCGGGGTAGAGTGTGTGTGAGAGAGGGGGTGAGTGAGCATGGGGGGTAGAGTGTGTGTGAGAGAGGGGGTGAGTGTGCATGGGGGGTAGAGTGTGTGTGAGAGAGGGGGTGAGTGCGCATGGGAGGTAGAGTGTGTGTGAGAGAGGGGGTGAGTGAGCATGGGGGGTAGAGTGTGTGTGAGAGAGGGGGTGAGCGTGCATGGGGGGTAGAGTGTGTGTGAGAGAGGGGGTGAGTGTGCATGGGGGGTAGAGTGTGTGTGAGAGAGGGGGTGAGCATGCATGGGGGGTAGAGTGTGTGTGAGAGAGGGGGTGAGTGTGCATGGGGGGTAGAGTGTGTGTGAGAGAGGAGGTGAGTGTGCATGGGAGGTAGAGTGTGTGTGAGAGAGGGGGTGAGTGTGCATGGGAGGTAGAGTGTGTGTGAGAGAGGGGGTGAGCATGCATGGGGGGTAGAGTGTGTGTGAGAGAGGGGGTGAGTGTGCATGGGGGGTAGCGTGTACATGAGAGTGGGGGTGAACGTGCATGGGAGGTAGAGTGTGTGTGAGAGAGGGGGTGAGTGTGCATGGGAGGTAGAGTGTACATGAGAGAGGGGGTGAGTGTGCATGGGAGGTAGAGTGTGTGTGAGAGAGGGGGTGAGTGTGCATGGGAGGTAGAGTGTGTGTGAGAGAGGGGGTGAGCATGCATGGGGGGTAGAGTGTGTGTGAGAGAGGGGGTGAGTGTGCATGGAGGG
Source organism: Carcharhinus amblyrhynchos (assembly GCF_965287045.1). NCBI lineage: Eukaryota > Metazoa > Chordata > Chondrichthyes > Carcharhiniformes > Carcharhinidae > Carcharhinus > Carcharhinus amblyrhynchos. The sequence continues at coordinate 31,313,797 of NC_137338.1, forward strand.
TAGCGTGTACATGAGAGTGGGGGTGAGCATGCATGGGGGGTAGAGTGTGTGTGAGAGAGGGGGTGAGTGTGCATGGGAGGTAGAGTGTGTGTGAGAGAGGGGGTGAGTGTGCATGGGGGGTAGAGTGTGTGTGAGAGAGGGGGTGAGTTTGCATGGGGGGTAGAGTGTGTGTGAGAGAGGGGGTGAGCGTGCATGGGAGGTAGAGTGTGTGTGAGAGAGGGGGTGAGCGTGCATGGGAGGTAGAGTGTGTGTGAGAGAGGGGGTGAGTGTGCATGGGGGGTAGAGTGTGTGTGAGAGAGGGGGTGAGCGTGCATGGGAGGTAGAGTGTGTGTGAGAGAGGGGGTGAGTGTGCATGGGGGGTAGAGTGTGTGTGAGAGAGGGGGTGAGTGAGCATGGGAGGTAGAGTGTGTGTGAGAGAGGGGGTGAGCGTGCATGGGAGGTAGAGTGTGTGTGAGAGAGGGGGTGAGTGTGCATGGGGGGTAGAGTGTGTGTGAGAGAGGGGGTGAGTGTGCATGGGAGGTAGAGTGTGTGTGAGAGAGGGGGTGAGTGTGCATGGGAGGTAGAGTGTGTGTGAGAGAGGGGGTGAGTGTGCATGGGGGGTAGAGTGTGTGTGACAGAGGGGGTGAGTGTGCATGGGAGGTAGAGTGTGTGTGAGAGAGGGGGTGAGTGTGCATGGGAGGTAGAGTGTGTGTGAGAGAGGGGGTGAGTGTGCATGGGAGGTAGAGTGTGTGTGAGAGAGGGGGTGAGTGTGCATGGGAGGTAGAGTGTGTGTGAGAGAGGGGGTGAGCGTGCATGGGGGGTAGAGTGTGTGTGACAGAGGGGGTGAGTGTGCATGGGAGGTAGAGTGTGTGTGAGAGAGGGGGTGAGTGTGCATGGGAGGTAGAGTGTGTGTGAGAGAGGGGGTGAGTGTGCATGGGAGGTAGAGTGTGTGTGAGAGAGGGGGTGAGTGTGCATGGGAGGTAGAGTGTGTGTGAGAGAGGGGGTGAGCGTGCATGGGGGGGTAGAGTGTGTGTGAGAAAGGGGGTGAGTATGTGTGAGAAACTCGGCATCCAAACTTCCTGGAGCAAAGAATTCCAAAGATTCACCACTCTTTAATAGAGGAAATTCTTCCTCAAATCCATTTTAAATGAGTATCCCCTTATTGTGCGACAATACCCTCTGGTGCTACACTTTCACGGTAGTGGAAACATTCTCCCAACATATACCCTGTCTAACCCACCTAAGAATCTTATATTTTTCAATCATTTCAATCCTCATTTTTCTGAACTCCTGGGTATACAGATCCAAACCTTTCCTCATATGACAGTCCTTCCATACCTGGGATCATCCTAAATAACCTCCTCTGTACTGCCTTCCTTAAATAAGAGGAATAAAATTGTACACTGTGTTCTAAACGTGGCCCCACTAGTGCCTTGTACAGTTCCAGTAATACCTCTTTACTTTTACACTCCAGCCCCCTTGAAATAAAAACCAGCATTCCATTTGTCTTCCCGTTACCTTCTGCTATTTATGCTAGCTTTCTGTTCTTCCTGAACAAGGACCTGCAAGTCTCTTTGTACTACAGCTTTCTGCGGTCTCTCTCCATTTAAATAATAGTTTGCTTTTTCATCCTTCCAAATGAACAATCTCACATTTTCCCACATTGAATTCCCTTGAATTTTCTGCCCACTCATTTGACCTGTCAATATCTATCTGTAAACTAGTTATATCCTTCTTACAACCTCCCTTCCATCCTACCTGTTTACCATCCCCAAATTTGGCCACAGTACACTATATTCCTTTCTCCAAATTATTAATATATATTAAGAGCTGTAATCCCAGCACTGATCGTTGTGGCACTCCCAGGTTTCCCTCCAGCCTGAGAAAGACCCCCTTGTTGTTGCTTGCTGCTTCCTTTTAGTTAGCCAATTCTGTATCCATGCCAGAATATTTTCTCAAAACCATGAGCTTCTATCTTTTGTGTGGCAAAAGTCTTTTAAAATCCAAATATACAACATCAACTGGTTCTCCTCGATCTATTTTAGCTGATACCCCCCCCTCAAAGAATTCTAGTAAATTTATCAAACATGACTCCCCCTTCAGAAGAGCATACTGACTCCGCTTGATCAGATGATGACTTTCCAAGTATACTGCCATTCTCTGTTTAATAATGATTCTAATCTTTTCCCAGTAACTGAAGTTAGACTAACTGGCCTGTAGTTTCTTGTATTTTGCCTCCTTCCCTTTTTGAACAAGCGTACCACATTGGCAGTTTTCTAATCCTTTAGCATAGTTGCAGAATCCAAGAATTTTGGGAAAATGACTATCAATGCATCCACAATCTCTATAGTTGCCTCATTTAAAATCTTGGGTGCAGAACATTAGGTCCAGGAGTTTTGTCGGCCTTTAACCCCAGTAGTTTGCCTAAAACCAAATCCCTGGTGATGGTGACTGTAATTAATTCCTTCCTTGTAGTTTTTACTATTTCTGCGATGCTTGTACAGTAAAGACTGATGCAAAATATCTATTTAGCTCCTCTGCCGTTTCTTTGTTCCTCATAATTACTTCCCCAATTTCATTCTCTAAGGGGCTAAGGCTTTCTTTTATTTCTCTCTTCCTTTTACCGTATTTTTAAAAAGTTCTTATTGTCTGTTTTTACATTCCTCACTAACTTGCCTTCATAGTTTATTTTCTCCTTCCTAATTATTTCTTAATCCATCTTTATTGCATTCTGAATCTATCCCACTCTTCTGGCCTACCACTAAATTTTGCCACCTTACTTGTCTTTGCTTTCAATTTACTATCCTCCTTAACTTCCTTTGTTATCCATGGTAGCTTCTTCATCGCTTAGAGTCTTTCCCCTCAATGGGATGTATTTTTGCCAGGAGTCATGAATTATCTCCCTAAATGTCTGCCATTGCTTCTCTATTGTCTTACCTACTCATCTATATGATCAATTCACTTTGGCCAATTCCATCCTCACCTTCATAGTTTCCTCTCTTTGAGTTTAACACTTGTATTTCAGTCCCAATTTTCTTACACTCAACCTGAAGGCTAAATTTTATCATGCTGTGATCACTACTTCTGGGATCCTTAACCTTGAGATAATTTATTAAATCTTCCTCATTACTTATTACCTGATGCAAAATAGCCTGATCCCAAGTTGGCTCCATTATATATTGGTCCAAAAAAACATCCCAGATGCACTCTATTAATTCATTTTCTTGGCTGCTAATTAGCCCAATCTATATGAAAATTAAAATCGCCCATGATTAAAGTAGTGCTCATTTTGCATCCATTTGTTATTTCTTGATTTAAACTTTTTAACACAGTGTGACAACTTTATGATACTCATACCGCTCTCCTCCTTCCTTTTGTTTTTGTCATTTCCACTCAGTTTGTCTTCACATCCTCCTAGCCTAGATCGCGCCTTGTACTACCCCACCACCTTTCCTTCCTGTGTTTCCTTCCTAAAAGTCAAATAACCCTGAATGTTGATTTCCCAACTTTGATTTCCTTGCAACCATGTCTCAATAATGGCCATCAGATCGTATCCGCTTAACTCTATTTGTGCCGTCAATTCATTTATCTTGTGATTGACGCTACATTAAGATACACAATTGTTCACTTTGTTTTTCTACCATTTTTCTTTATACTAAGCCCATCTCTTGAGACAATAGAGCTACTATTTGTTTTTTTTTGGCTTTTATTCCCATGTCTACCTCTTTTGCTTTCACTTTTTCCATCTTTTGTTTCTAAGCCAATTTAAATCTCCTCTAACTCCCTGCTTAGTTGTCCATCTCCCTGCCATTATGTTTAAAGCCACTCCAAGAGGATGCACATTCATACTCTCTGGGGGAGGTAATAGATCCTGGATTTTCATATAGTGAGCATTTCGGTTAATGGCCAACACACAAACTTTAAACTGGACACAGGAGCCAATGTAGCTTTTAACAACAGATGCACCATTACGCGGGACTGGAGGAATCCAAGTTCTGGTCACTCTCATGCTTGTGGAACCACTAAGGAATGGCAGCAAACAAACGTTCGAGCTGACATACATCATCCATAAGAAACCTTTTTCTCCTGAGCAGAAATGCCTGTACAATCCTGAATCTCCTCAAAGTGTCAGAAGGTATCAAGATAACCACTGCCATAAATTTTACAGAACTGCAAATTCCCAAAACCAACTCAAACAAGGAAGATTATCCAAACTGGGATTTCAGCTTTGAACATTCTCTCCCTTTGCAGAGCATGTTTGTCCATTTTTGTTACAGGTGCCGAGAGCCCTCATTGGTCAGACCAGTCAACCACTCAGATGGTTACTATGACACCTCCAATGGAGGATAGATAAGAGAGAAACCAACAACCAGAAAAGTCTCAGCTTCCAGCTCCGAAGGCAACACTGTGACCACTGAACAAACTCTGCAACTCCCAGCCAACATCACACCAAGCCACAAAGTAACAGCAATCCATTGCTGAAAGCCCACCACATAGTTGAATGTAAAGGTTACGTTAATGAATAGCTGCATCCTCACAACAGGAATGGTTAGTACTGCTGCCTCACAGCACCAAGGACCCGGGTTTGATTCCCGGCTTGGATCACTGTCTCTGCAAAGTCTGCACATTCTCCCTGTGACTGCATGGGTTTTCTCTGGCACTCTGGTTTCCTCCCACACTCCAAAGATGTGTGGGTTAGGTGGATTAGCCATGCTAAATTGCCCCTTACTGTCAGGGCAATTAGCTAGGGTAAATGTATGAGATTATGGAATAGGGCCTGGGTGGGATTCTGGTTGGTGCAGACTCGATGGGCTGAATGGCCACCTTCTGCACCATATGATTCTATGATTCTATAGTTAACATACAGTTAACATATTTAAGATCAAGTGTAGTATCGACATGCTGTGCTTGGTTGAAGTCATTAGGTTACATTTTAGCTTCATTTGAAGCAATTTTTAAAAGCGGCTTCTCGGTGTTTTGGCTAAGATGCAAATTAGACCAAGCCTTGGAGGAGGAGCTATGCCTACTCCAATCATGGATCATGTAGATCAAGCCCAAGGCAGGAGGCGAGAGCCCTGTCTTGTCAGCTTGGATCGGGAATGTCTCAACTTGTTGAGACTCTGAATTGGACTTGATTTGATCGAATTGGAATAAAAACAAAAAAGACTATGAAGACTTCATTACTACCCAAGGGATACAAGGCCAAGTGGGACTGCCGACCAATCCAATTGGCTGACAGCTCCACCAGTCTTGGAGGCACCAAGAGTGCGTTGGGGTTGCAACAAGGAGGAAGAAGGCCCAGTGGATTCATGGAACCAACAAGTACAAAGTCTTCAACACAGAGGATTTTGGCTGGTCAGACAAGGGAACTTGGGTTCAGTTCTGCGGGATGTGAGGAATAAAGGAGGATTTGATCTTAGGGGTGGTCACCCCCTGATCTACAAATGAAACTCCCTAAGCTCGAAACCCTCCTGCCCTTTGAAGGTTGCATTTTTAAAAATTGGTTTCCAACTTCAGTCTGGCTGTTCATGCCAAACACTTTATGCCTAAATATAGAGTCATAGAATCATAGAGGTTTACAGCGTGGAAACAAGCTCTTTGGGTCAACGTGTCCATGCCACCATTTTTTTTAAACCTCCATGCTAATCCCAGTTGCCAGCATTTGGCCCATATCCCTCTAAACCCATCTAACTGTCTAAAAGCTTTTTAAAAGACAAAATTGTGCCCGCCTCTACTACTGCTTCTGTGCACTACTGCTACTGTGAAAAAATTGCTCCTCTGGACACTTTTTTATCTCTCCCCTCTCATCTTAAATCTAGTTTTAGACTCCCCTACCTTTGGGAAAAGATATTGACTATCTAGCTGATTGATCCTTGATTACTTATTATATGGCAGTTCTAGTATTCATCCACTCCCTGTACAACAGGGTGAGCTCAGAGGTGGGTGGGAAGTCAGTAAAGATGGCACCCATCCTGTTTTACATGTTCCCCCTCCCCACCCCAAACCAGCAATACATCTGGCAGGGGCACACAAACTGCAGCCCTTGTCTGCTCAATCTCCATGTTATTTTACACTGTAAGGTGCCGGAAGATGGAAATGTGCCCCCTGTAGGATTTGAGTGAACAGGACCACTGTGTATGTCCTTAATCTATCAGATTGAAGTCTCATGAAATGAAGACTGAGGGAAAGTATAAACTAGAATAATGGTTTCAGTGCCCAATCAAGCACAGGAAATGAAGGAATGGAAGCGATAAAAAGGAAAAGTAAAGAAATGTTTGAATCTACAACAATAACTAAAATCTGATGGAAGCGCCAACAGCAAATGCTGGTTCTCCGTGTTTAATCACCCACATGTCCTCACATATCCTAACTGTGCTATTTGGATGTATGTAGCGGTGAGCGCCATTAGCCTCACCCATATTTGACAGATAGCTTTAACATAGTTTTTAACACCTATTAAATTAGCAAACTGTAAAATACTGCAGATTTTATAAATCTAAAACAAAAGTAGAAAATGCTGGAAACACGCAGCAGGTCAGGCCCCGTATCTGTGAAGGGAAATGTGTTGGTTGGATGCTGCTAACATGGCAACAGTCTTTGTGGAGGAGAGGATATGGGTCTGGAAACTTTGCTTGGGTCCCTTAGATGACAGAGAGGTTGGGAGCAGACTGATTCCATCTGTGACAGTGCTTATGAGGGGGTGAAATTGGAAACAAGGTTGGACCCACTCAAATGCAGATGTGGAGTGTTGGGCTGAGGGAAGAGGATTGGGTAGAGAGTAAGAGGTTCATTATGACAACAAAAGGAACAACTAAAAATATTGTAATTTGGTTGGAATGGGGAGTGGTGGAGGGATATTTTGAATTGGGTCATTAAAGGAGACATCAAATAGCTGATCATAAATGGTAAACCAGTACAATTCAGGTCAGATTATATCAAAAGTTTTTGTTTTGTATGTTGAACGTTAAATTAGGCTCATGTATTTTCTTTATTTTTGCGGAACTCTTCTTTACAGTGGTAATGTGTGGAATGGAACATTTTTTCGTTGTATGTACCTTAAGCAAATTTTACATTTTTTAGCAAAATATTTTCAGGGGAGATTTGGTAGAGGTGTCAAATATTATGACAGGCTTATATAAGGTTTACAAAGAAAAGTTGTTCCTATTAGCTGGCACAAGGAGTGGGGGACACAGATTTAAGGCTTTGGGCAAGAGATGCATGGAGGATGTGAGGAAGAAGGTTTTTTTCGCAGCGAGTGGTATTGATATGACACTTGCTGTCTATGAGAATGGTGGAAGAAGTGATTATCTCAAATGGAAAATGAATGGACATGAGGGAACTAAACTAGCAGGGCTGTGGGGATAGAGTGGGGAATTAGATGGACTGGATTGCTCTGTTCTGCAGAGAGCCAATATAGATTTGATGGACGAACTGGCCCCCTCCTATGCTGTAATTACTCTGTTATCACACAAACTGCCACTCCCATCTCATCCCAGATACCATAGAATCAACAGTGCAAAAGGAGGCCATTGACCCATCAAGTCTGCACCAACAATAATCCCACCCAGGTCCTATTCCTGTAACCCCATATATTTACTCTCTTGATCCTCCTGACATTTGGGTCAATTTAGCATGGCCAGTAACCTAAGCTGCACATCTCTGGATTGTGGGAGCAAACTAGAGCACCCAGAGGAAATTCACGCAGACATGGGGAAAATGTGCAAATGCCACAAAGTCACACCAAGATCTCTAGCACTGTGAGGCAGCAGTGCTAACCACTGTGCTGCCCAAGATGAAGGTGAAGTAGCAGATGAGATGGGAATAAGGCAGGAACATTCTGAATGTTCTCAGCAATGTTGGTTGTAATGAGTCACAGCCAATCCCCATGATGAAAAGCATTGTCTCCCCCAAAGGGCTCAGGAGATGAAAGGAGGGGGCCAGTTGGTCCATCAAATTTATGTTGGCTCTCTGCAGAGTAGAGCAATCCAGTCTATCTAATTCCCCACTTTATCCCCACAGCCCTGCCAGTTTAGATCCCTCATGTCCATTTGTTCTTATGGTTAGATGTGACCTTGTCCAATAAGAGAGAGGGAAGAGATTACAGTGTAAAATTAAAGTGCAAGCAGTTGGGGGTAGTGTATTGAGACGGATAGAAAACTGGTTGGCAGACAGGTAACAAAGAGTAGGAATAAATGGGTCTTTTTCCAAGTGGCAGGCAGTGAATAGTGGGGTACCGCAGGGATCAATGCTAGGACCCCAGCTGCTCACAATGTATATTAATGATTTAGATGAGGGAACTAAATGTAATATCTCCAAATTTGCAGGTGACACAAAGCTGGATGGGAGGGTGAGCTGTGAGGAGGATGCAGAGATGCTTCAGCATGATTTGGACCGTCAGTGAAGGGGCAAATGCATCGCAATTGCAGTATAATGTGGATAAACGTGGGATTATCCATTTTGGTAGCAAAAGCATAAAGACTGATTATTTTCTGAATGGCTATAGATTTAGTTAGGGGAATGTGCATCGAGACCTGGGTGTCCTCACATATCAGTCGCTGAAAGTAAGCATGCAGCTGCAGCAGCCAGTGAAGAAAGCAGATGTTGATATTGTACAAAATGCTGGTGAGGCCACAGCTGGAGTATTATGTGCAGTTCTGTCACCACATTACAGGAAGAGAGAGTGCAATGGAGGTTTATAAGAATGTTAACTCCCCACTCACCTGACGAAGGGGCAAAGCCCTGAAAGCTAGTGGCATTTGCTACCAAATAAACATGTTGGACTTTAACCTGGTGTTGTGAGACTTTTTACTGTGTTTACCCCAGTCCAACACCAGCATCTCCATATTACAAGAATGTTGCCGGGGCTAGAAAAGTGTAGCTACGCGGAGAGATTGGATAGGGTTATTTTTCTTGGAGCAAAGAAGGCTGAGGGCAGTTAGATTGAGATGTACAAAATTATGAGGGAAAGAGATAGAGTGGACAAGATAAAATTGTTTCCCTTGGCAGACAATTCTAGAACCTGGGGACATAGATTCAAGATAAATGGCAGAAGGTGTAGAGGGGATATGAAGAAAAACTTGTTTATGCAGAGGGGTGTGGGTGTCTGGAATTTGCTGCCCAAGTTGGTGGTGGAGGCAGAGACCCTAAACTCCCTTAAAAAGTATCTGGATCTGCATCTTAATTGCTGTAAGTTACAGGGCAATGGATGGTGCAGCAAAGTGGGATTAGAAAGACATATGTATCCTCAGGTTGGCATTGACTAGATGGGCTGAATGGTCTCCTTCTGTGCTGTAACTTTTCTATGGTTTCTATGGTATATTGGCCTTGAACTCAAGAGAACTCGAATACATGAGCAGGTATTTCCTGCTGCAGTTGGTGAGACGACAGATGGAATATTTGTGTGCAGTTTTGGTCTCCAGATCTGAGGAAGGATGTTTTTGCTGCAGAGGGAGTGCAGCAAAAGTATACCATATTGATTCCTGGGATGGTGGGAGTGACGTATGAGGAGATATTGAGATGTTTAGGATTATATTTGCTGGAGTTCAGAAGAATGCGTTGGATCTTATAGAAAGCTATAAAATTCTCATAGGACTAAACAGGATAAATGCAAACAGGATGTTCACAATGGCTGGAGAGTCCAAAACCAAGGATTACAGCCTGACCTTTTAGGACTAAGATGAGGAGAAATTTCTTCATCCAGAGTGGTGAGCCTGTAGAATTCTCTACCACAGAAAACAGTTGGGATCAAAGCATTGTATGTTTTCAAGGAGTTAGATATAGCTCTTGGGACTAAAGGGATTAAAGGATATGGGGGGAAAGCGGAAAGAGGTTAGTAAGTTCAATGATCAACCATGACCATATTGAATGAGGGGGCAGACTTGAAGGGCTGAATGGCCTACTCCTGCATCTATTTTCAATATTTTTCTATGGAACAGTGTCAGTGAGTGTGCTGTAATATGTTTGGGTGTTGCGACTGCCATAGCCAAATAGCTGGAGCTATCCGGATGCTGCAAGAGGTGGATGTGTGACATGGCAGCATTGGTAAATATATGATGGTAAGGTGGAGCATTTGAATATTTGGCATAAGTCCTAGTTGCTGATGAGTGAGCAATAGGACTATGGTGCAGAGAGCAGTGTGAGAGGTTGGTGGGGTGATAGGAAGGAGATGGCTTTGATGACTCACTCCTATACATGGTGGCTCTCCACTTCTTGACTTTTCATCACTAAGGCCTCCAGTTCTGTATTTGAAAATTTGGGATCCCTCTCTCTGGCCTGATGGCCTCATTTGTTGTCCTTTATCTCCTATCAAAATCCTTCCTGTGATTGTTTGAGAAACTCGTATAGCATGACTGCCTTTCAAAGGGGCACAGGTTAGCTCTGTGTTGTGCCAGTCAGGCATGCACTTGGGTCTCCTGCTAAGCATGAAGCCATTCAGCAACATATTTTATAGGTGCAAGCGAGCACATATGAAAGATTAGGATTACTGCTTCAAAAGGTGGGGAATGGAGTGAAAACACATTGCAATCCCCATTCCTGATATCAGACCAATCAAATTACCCTCTGCCTGAGGGGGCAGAAAGTTTTCAAAGAAAATCTTTGCAGCCTTTCCACTATCCACTGTGTACTGTTATGTGGAATAGGCTCCCAGGAAAAATGACTGTCTCTAATAACAAATTAAATACTTGGGGAGATGAAACCACAGGTTATGGTGATATAACTGATGATTTCAGCCAGGCTAATGAGGTTGGCTTGCTAGAGTATGAACTACCTGATGGGTCTTAATTGATGGTTACATCAGAGAGCCGCACGGTCCCTATTTAAAGCAGGTGTATCAGACTCCCAGCCTGCATTCAGCAGGAAGCAGCTGGAGAGCTGGCTGTGTACAAATGTTTGGTGTAAATAAAGTAACTTGGTGACAGGATTTTCGCTTGGAGTTATTACAATAACAATAACTCCTAGACTCCAGAATCACAGGAGAGTCTGGGACACTGATCAGGATTGAATAAAGGATGAACAAGACTACAAGACTATAAGATGTTGGAACAAAAGTAGGCCATTTGGCCCATCGAGTCTGTTCCACAATTCAATGAGATCACAACTGATCTGATATGATAATCTTCAACTCCACTTTCCATAACTTTCCCCATAACCCTTCATTCCCTGACTGATTAAAAATCTGTTTACCTTAGCCCTGAACATACTTAAAGATCCAGCATCTTCAGTCCTCTGCAGTAAAGAATTTTACAGATTCACTCCCCTCTGTGAGAAGAAATTTGAAATAACTCCTCAAAGGCTGGCATCCCTTCACCAGATTCCCTTTATTTACAAACTCAATTCCATTCCAAAGTGTATTTCAGGTGCAAAGTAAGAATCTGGAGTGCCAGTAGACCTGACACATGCATATTTATATATAGCTGAGGCTCCCTGACTGAGTAGGTAATTACGGCCTCAGTCAGGGAGATTATTCTTCAAGAGGCCCACCTCATGGATGTCATTGAAGTCATTATAAAATTCCTTCTCCTCACTGACTTAAATGGGGACCCCTTCTTTGAGATTATGCCCTTGGGTCCTAGAGGACGAGAGGTGGCACAGTAGCACAGTGGTTAGCACTGCTACTTCACAGCACCAGGGACCTGGGTTTGATTCCTGGCTTGGGTCACCGTCTGTGTGGAATTTGTACATTCTCCCTGTGTCTGTGTGGGTTTCCTCTGGATGCACTGGTTTCCTCGCATATTCTGAAAGATGTGCTGGTTAGGTGCATTGACCCGAATAGGCGCCGACTGTGGCGACTAATGGAATTTCGTAGTGACTTCATTGCAGTGTTAATGTAAGCCTCACTCGTGATTAAGAAATGAACTTTAAAAGAATTTTAGACACTCCCACAAGGGGAAACCAACTCTCAACATTCAGCCTGTCAAGCCCCCAGTGAATCCTATATGTCTCAATAAGGTCGTATTTCGTTCTTTGAAATTCCAATGAGTACATTCCCAATCTATTTGACCTTTCCTCATAAGAAAATCCCTCCATACTTGGGATCAACCTAGTGAACCTTCTCTGGACTGCCTCCAATGACAGTATATCTTTCCTTAGACAAGGGGACCAAAACTGTTCACAGTGCTCCAGGTGTGGTCTAACTAGTGCCTTGTATAGTTTGAGCAAGACGTCCTTATTTTTATACTCCATTCCCTTTGAAATAAAGACCAACATTCCATTTGCTTTCCCAATTACCTGCTGAATTTACATGCTAGCTTTTTGTGAGTGTTTATAGAGTTTACTTCGATATGGTGAACCCATGCTACAGAAAATTATTTGTAGGTGAGGAAGGAGCAAGTACATTAGACAGGTTAGACATTTTTCATTCTATAGGTCATGATCCTACCATGCAGTTTAGCATCATTCACAAATGGAGTAACTGATTGAACTATCGCTTTAAATATTCTTACACTGGATAGCTCTGGAACAGATTTTCTATTAAGTCCATACATGCAATCATTTAATTTTCATTACCTGCCATGCCTCAACTTTCTTTATATCGGCACATGATCCATTCGCAAAAATGCCCTTTCCAGGTTTGCAGTCATAGATGTCCTGGAGTGCATGAGCAATTGAATACACTGCCACGTATACATTATATGAAATCCGAAGGTGAGTATAATCCAGATAAGGGGTCTCCACACTTGTGATATTCTCTTCTCCAGTGCATGAAGGTCTTGACCTTGTCTTTGTGGGATGCTCTATCTTAGCATTGCCGCCCTGCGTTGCTGACCCATGGGTTGGTGTTTTGGAATTCTTTAGTTGTGTTAGGGATTCTTCAGTGAAATAACAATTAAACGTTTCTTCCCAAAATTCCTTGACAAATCCGTTGTCCGAAGACCTGCTGGGGTGGACCTTTTTTAAAAATTCGTGGAATCCTGGGATGCGCCCCGCTCTTAGTGCAACTCCAATGGTCCCACCGACAACGTGGAAGTATTCTGGTTTGGCTATCAGTGAGGAACTAGCCCAAGCTTCACTCGCGAGCCATATTCTGCCAGTGATGTTTCGTCGAACGATCTCTTGTATCAGCGGTTCCAAGTCAGGGCCATTGGAGAAGACAACGATCACTTTGGCTGAGGAATTCTGAATAACGTCTGCGAGGAACTCCACCTCCTTTTGTGTATGGTACTGAGAAATCATCTCGCTGAAATCTATGCAGATGTCCCTTTCTTCAGCTTCTTCTCGAAACTTATCTATCCCCGGACGGCCATAATCATCATCAGCTGCCAATGTCCCCACCCAGTTCCACTGGAAATGCTCTATAATCTCGGCCATTGCTGTGGCCTGCTGCCCATCATTAGGAATTGTGCGAAGGAAAGCCTTGTACTCATTCTTGTTGCTCAGGAGCCTGCTTGAAGAGGCATAACTGACCTTCAATGGAAAGAAGACACGTTAGCGAGGGTCACATGCATAATATCTAAACAGCTATTCATCCCAAATTCGAAACATAGCTGAACTGGCAACTTGCATATTTGCCGACCAATATAACTTCAAAAAAAAGCTGCCATAGCATCAAGGAAAAGCTGACAATTCAGAAGACTGCCTTGCATTTAAATTTATGATGTGAAAACTAATGGGACATAGATTGTTAACGTATATCAGAGCATAAAGCAGTTGAAAGATTTTTTTTTAGATGGGTTATAGGATTATACGTTCCTGGAATATTGTACCCATTTCATTTTCTTATCCTCTGAAATCTACAGTGAAAATTCACATTCACTTTTTTTTTAAAGAGAAAGGAAGTTTGCTAAATGTTGTTGAAAAGTATTCCCTCCTGGTCTTATTTACCAAAAGAGAATTTCTGGTTGTGAAATTGTGGGTCCACTAACTTGATTATCTATCCATTGACATTAATGGATAGAAAACCAGGCATTGCTAACTCGCAATTTGTCAAGCAGCATGTGACTAGCACTACCCACCACCCGTGCTTCTAACTAGCACTACCCACCACCCGTGCTTCTAACTAGCACTACCCACCACCCGTGCTTCTAACTAATACTACCCACCACCCGTGCTTCTAACTAATACTACCCACCACCCGTGCTTCTAACTAATACTACCCACCACCCGTGCTTCTAACTAATACTACCCACCACCCATGCTTCTAACACTACCTACCACCCGTGCTTCTAACTAATACTACCCACCACCCGTGCTTCTAACTAATACTACCCACCATCTGTGCTTCTAACTAGCACTACCCACCATCTGTGCTTCTAACCAGCACTACCCACCATCTGTGCTTCTAACTAATACTACCCACCACCCGTGCTTCTAACTAGCACTACCCACCACCGTGCTTCTAACTAATACTACCCACCACCCATGCTTCTAACTAATACTACCCACCACCCGTGCTTCTAACTAATACTACCCACCACCCGTGCTTCTAACTAGCACTACCCACCACCCGTGCTTCTAACTAATACTACCCACCACCCGTGCTTCTAACTAATACTACCCACCACCCGTGCTTCTAACTAATACTACCCACCACCCGTGCTTCTAACTAGCACTACCCACCATCTGTGCTTCTAACTAGCACTACCCACCATCTGTGCTTCTAACTAATACTACCCACCACCCGTGCTTCTAACTAGCACTACCCACCACCGTGCTTCTAACTAATACTACCCACCACCCGTGCTTCTAACTAATACTACCCACCACCCGTGCTTCTAACTAGCACTACCCACCACCCGTGCTTCTAACTAATACTACCCACCACCCGTGCTTCTAACTAATACTACCCACCACTCGTGCTTCTAACTAATACTACCCACCACCCGTGCTTCTAACTAATACTACCCACCACCCGTGCTTCTAACTAATACTACCCACCACCCGTGCTTCTAACTAATACTACCCACCACCCGTGCTTCTAACTAATACTACCCACCACCCGTGCTTCTAACTAATACTACCCACCACCCGTGCTTCTAACTAATACTACCCACCACCCGTGCTTCTAACTAATACTACCCACCACCCGTGCTTCTAACTAATACTACCTACCACCCGTGCTTCTAACTAATACTACCCACCACCCATGCTTCTAACTAATACTACCCACCACCCGTGCTTCTAACTAATACTACCCACCACCCGTGCTTCTAACTAATACTACCCACCACCCGTGCTTCTAACTAGCACTACCCACCACCCGTGCTTCTAACTAATACTACCCACCACCCGTGCTTCTAACTAATACTACCCACCACCCGTGCTTCTAACTAGCGCTACCCACCACCCGTGCTTCTAACTAATACTACCCACCACCCGTGCTTCTAACTAGCACTACCCACCACCCGTGCTTCTAACTAATACTACCCACCACCCGTGCTTCTAACTAGCACTACCCACCACCCGTGCTTCTAACTAATACTACCCACCACCCGTGCTTCTAACTAGCACTACCCACCACCCGTGCTTCTAACTAATACTACCCACCACCCGTGCTTCTAACTAGCACTACCCACCACCCGTGCTTCTAACTAGCACTACCCACCACCCGTGCTTCTAACTAGCGCTACCCACCACCCGTGCTTCTAACTAATACTACCCACCACCCGTGCTTCTAACTAGCACTACCCACCACCGTGCTTCTAACTAATACTACCCACCACCCGTGCTTCTAACTAATACTACCCACCACCCGTGCTTCTAACTAGCACTACCCACCACCCGTGCTTCTAACTAATACTACCCACCACCCGTGCTTCTAACTAATACTACCCACCACCCGTGCTTCTAACTAATACTACCCACCACCCGTGCTTCTAACTAGCACTACCCACCACCCGTGCTTCTAACTAATACTACCCACCACCCGTGCTTCTAACTAATACTACCCACCACCCGTGCTTCTAACTAATACTACCCACCACCCGTGCTTCTAACTAATACTACCCACCACCCGTGCTTCTAACTAATACTACCCACCACCGTGCTTCTAACTAATACTACCCACCACCCGTGCTTCTAACTAGCACTACCCACCACCCGTGCTTCTAACTAATACTACCCACCACCCGTGCTTCTAACTAGCACTACCCACCACCCGTGCTTCTAACTAGCACTACCCACCACCCGTGCTTCTAACTAGCGCTACCCACCACCCGTGCTTCTAACTAATACTACCCACCACCCGTGCTTCTAACTAGCACTACCCACCACCGTGCTTCTAACTAATACTACCCACCACCCGTGCTTCTAACTAATACTACCCACCACCCGTGCTTCTAACTAATACTACCCACCACCCGTGCTTCTAACTAGCACTACCCACCACCCGTGCTTCTAACTAATACTACCCACCACCCGTGCTTCTAACTAATACTACCCACCACCCGTGCTTCTAACTAATACTACCCACCACCCGTGCTTCTAACTAGCACTACCCACCACCCGTGCTTCTAACTAATACTACCCACCACCCGTGCTTCTAACTAATACTACCCACCACCCGTGCTTCTAACTAATACTACCCACCACCCGTGCTTCTAACTAATACTACCCACCACCCGTGCTTCTAACTAATACTACCCACCACCGTGCTTCTAACTAATACTACCCACCACCCGTGCTTCTAACTAGCACTACCCACCACCCGTGCTTCTAACTAATACTACCCACCACCCGTGCTTCTAACTAATACTACCCACCACCCGTGCTTCTAACTAATACTACCCACCACCCGTGCTTCTAACTAATACTACCCACCACCCGTGCTTCTAACTAATACTACCCACCACCGTGCTTCTAACTAATACTACCCACCACCCGTGCTTCTAACTAGCACTACCCACCACCCGTGCTTCTAACTAATACTACCCACCACCCGTGCTTCTAACTAGCACTACCCACCACCCGTGCTTCTAACTAGCACTACCCACCACCCGTGCTTCTAACTAGCGCTACCCACCACCCGTGCTTCTAACTAATACTACCCACCACCCGTGCTTCTAACTAGCACTACCCACCACCCGTGCTTCTAACTAATACTACCCACCACCCGTGCTTCTAACTAATACTACCCACCACCCGTGCTTCTAACTAATACTACCCACCACCCGTGCTTCTAACTAATACTACCCACCACCCGTGCTTCTAACTAGCACTACCCACCACCCGTGCTTCTAACTAATACTACCCACCACCCGTGCTTCTAACTAATACTACCCACCACCCGTGCTTCTAACTAATACTACCCACCACCCGTGCTTCTAACTAGCACTACCCACCACCCGTGCTTCTAACTAATACTACCCACCACCCGTGCTTCTAACTAATACTACCCACCACCCGTGCTTCTAACTAATACTACCCACCACCCGTGCTTCTAACTAATACTACCCACCACCCGTGCTTCTAACTAGCACTACCCACCACCCGTGCTTCTAACTAATACTACCCACCACCGTGCTTCTAACTAATACTACCCACCACCCGTGCTTCTAACTAGCACTACCCACCATCTGTGCTTCTAACCAGCACTACCCACCATCTGTGCTTCTAACTAATACTACCCACCACCCGTGCTTCTAACTAGCACTACCCACCACCGTGCTTCTAACTAATACTACCCACCACCCATGCTTCTAACTAGCACTACCCACCACCCGTGCTTCTAACTAATACTACCCACCACCCGTGCTTCTAACTAATACTACCCACCACCCGTGCTTCTAACTAATACTACCCACCACCCGTGCTTCTAACTAATACTACCCACCACCCGTGCTTCTAACTAGCACTACCCACCACCCGTGCTTCTAACTAATACTACCCACCACCCGTGCTTCTAACTAGCGCTACCCACCACCCGTGCTTCTAACTAGCGCTACCCACCACCCGTGCTTCTAACTAGCACTACCCACCACCCGTGCTTCTAACTAATACTACCCACAACCCATGCTTCTAACTAGCACTACCCACCACCCGTGCTTCTAACTAGCACTACCCACCACCCGTGCTTCTAACTAGCACTACCCACCACCCGTGCTTCTAACTAGCACTATCCACCACCCGTGCTTCTAACTAGCACTACCCACCACCCGTGCTTCTAACTAATACTACCCACAACCCATGCTTCTAACTAGCACTACCCACCACCCGTGCTTCTAACTAGCACTACCCACCACCCGTGCTTCTAACTAATACTACCCACAACCCATGCTTCTAACTAGCACTACCCACCACCCGTGCTTCTAACTAATACTACCCACCACCCGTGCTTCTAACTAATACTACCCACCACCCGTGCTTCTAACTAGCACTACCCACCACCCGTGCTTCTAACTAATACTACCCACCACCCGTGCTTCTAACTAGCACTACCCACCACCGTGCTTCTAACTAATACTACCCACCACCCGTGCTTCTAACTAATACTACCCACCACCGTGCTTCTAACTAATACTACCCACCACCCGTGCTTCTAACTAGCACTACCCACCACCCGTGCTTCTAACTAATACTACCCACCACCCGTGCTTCTAACTAGCACTACCCACCACCCGTGCTTCTAACTAATACTACCCACCACCCGTGCTTCTAACTAGCACTACCCACCACCCGTGCTTCTAACTAGCGTTACCCACCACCCGTGCTTCTAACTAGCGCTACCCACCACCCGTGCTTCTAACTAGCACTATCCACCACCCGTGCTTCTAACTAGCACTACCCACCACCCATGCTTCTAACTAGCACTATCCACCACCCGTGCTTCTAACTAGCACTACCCACCACCCGTGCTTCTAACTAATACTACCCACAACCCATGCTTCTAACTAGCACTACCCACCACCCGTGCTTCTAACTAGCACTACCCACCACCCGTGCTTCTAACTAGCACTACCCACCACCCGTGCTTCTAACTAGCACTATCCACCACCCGTGCTTCTAACTAGCACTACCCACCACCCGTGCTTCTAACTAGCACTACCCACCACCCGTGCTTCTAACTAGCACTATCCACCACCCGTGCTTCTAACTAGCACTATCCACCACCCGTGCTTCTAACTAGCACTACCCACAACCCATGCTTCTAACTAGCACTATCCACCACCCGTGCTTCTAACTAGCACTACCCACAACCCATGCTTCTAACTAGCACTATCCACCACCCGTGCTTCTAACTAGCACTACCCACAACCCATGCTTCTAACTAGCACTATCCACCACCCGTGCTTCTAACTAGCACTATCCACCACCCGTGCTTCTAACTAGCACTATCCACCACCCGTGCTTCTAACTAGCACTACCCACCACCCGTGCTTCTAACTAATACTACCCACCACCCGTGCTTCTAACTAGCACTATCCACCACCCGTGCTTCTAACTAGCACTATCCACCACCCGTGCTTCTAACTAGCACTATCCACCACCCGTGCTTCTAACTAGCACTACCCACCACCCGTGCTTCTAACTAGCGCTACCCACCACAGTGGTTCTAAACGGCACTTCCCTGCCATGTTTCTTTCCCACCACCTCCATCATGCTTCAAACTATCAATGTCCACTCTCTATGATACCAACTAGTACTGCCCTCTATCACACGTCTAACTAGTATTCCACACTCATTATGGTTCTATCCAGCACTCACAATTCACTTCCTTTTTAACCAGAATTTGGTACCAGCTAACACTCCCAACATGGTTCTAACTAACCCTCCCTCACCACACTGCTAACAAGCATTCCCACCAAAGTTCTAACTAGCATTTAGCCCACACAACATGGCGTGAATGAACACACCATGGCTCTATCTAGCACTCTCCCCCATGGCTCTAGCTAGCACTCTCCCCCAAGGCTCTAGCTAGCACTCTCCCGCAAGGCTCTAGCCAGCACTCTCCCCCATGGCTCTAGCTAGCACTCTCCCCCATGGCTCTAGCTAGCACTCTCCCCCCATGGCTCTAGCTAGCACTCTCCCCCATGGCTCTAGCCAGCACTCTCCCCCATGGCTCTAGCCAGCACTCTCCCCCATGGCTCTAGCCAGCACTCTCCCCCATGGCTCTAGCCAGCACTCCTTCCACCCAGCAGGGCTCTAGTTGACTTTCCATTTCCTGCACCCTTTCAACCTCACAATACCCCTATCTCAGCACAGAGTAGCAAGATCACCCTCTTACCCCTAGCCCGAGCCCACCCAGCTCCAGGATCCTTGCGGGACCATTCCACTGCAGGCTGGCAGCATCAGAGGGGCAAATGGTCACTCCTTGAGCCCCCCCACGGCCCACGGCACCAGGCCAGGGTGTCAGTGCCAGAGTGCCAAGGGACAGTGCACTGTGGACACGGTCAAGTTATGTGGCCAGAAGGGGGGCTGAGTGAAGAATCTTGGAAGGATTGTGAGGCTGAATGGGACATCTGAGAAGGGATGGGAGTGGGGGGGGTGCATGCCAAAGGGGGGATCAGGATACCCTCACACCTGAGTGGTGTGTGTGGTTGGGGGGGGGCGGTGCGGGGGTACCCATTATTTGAGGCTGAGGGGGAGGATGCCCCTGTTTGGTGAAGGGTTGGTGGTGCTCCACTGGTCAGTGTGGGGCAGCACCATTTCATTTTCATTTCATTTTGGTGGCAGGGAGACAATGAGGTCAGGCTGCCCAGTTCCAAAACAATAGGGCTGGCCAACGAGTTGCTCAAAATGTGCGTATTGGTATCTTTCAGGTGAGTGAATCCCATCTGCCAACGCCAGTAAGAAACACACCTGTTTTTCTGCCGGAATGAACATTTAGCCTCAAAACAGGAGAATCAAGCCCAGTTTCAAAAATCAATGTCACTGCTACAGCTAATATAGTTAGACTCTTGATTAAACTAATGCAAAAATTGCTCAACATGTTTTTACATGTTGAACAGAAAGGACATGTATATTTAAGTTTGACTGGAAAGGTTCTGAGCTGTTAAAAGGTGGTATTCAGAGGGAAATGGTTGTCTGTATGCAGCTAACATGCAGTCTCTTTCACAAGCGCACACACACACACATGCTACAGTACACAGAAACAGAGACGCTTGTTCCTCACAACATACACATACTCAGAATCGTGTTCACAGTCACTAAATGCACTGACCTGTGGAATGTAAAACAAACCCAGCAGATTGGCCACAGCAGTTGAAATTCCGGATCCCGTTGCCCCCACAACTGCAATGGTTGATGGGATGAAATCAGAGCAGTTACAGAACTCGTCCAAGTTCAATGAGTCAATTTTATTCTGGGCTACAAAACTCAGTGTTGCTTCCAGACCTTTGGACACGGTATTGCACGTGTCAAATATCCTGTATCCAAGGGTGATATTTGGCAGAAATTTCATGCTGTTGTTGATTTCCTCAATTGCAAATATCATTGCCTGCAACCAACGGAATCCTCTAAAGTTGTACCTGTTAACGATAATTTAAACTTGTTCATTATATCCTCATGCACCTTTTTAGCCAGGCATTTGCACTGTGGCACTTCTGTTGTGCAATCTGTAACTGAGCTGGATACAAGGAAAAGTGCGTCAGCCACATGAACGCACACTCCACCATTGCGAAAACCAGCAGCTGTATTGCTTTAAATTGGAATAGTTTACAGCTTGATTACTGGCATTTTGATTTTAAAAGAGAATAAAAGGGGTTAGCATTTATAAAGCACCTATTCACAACCTCAGGACATTCCAAAGTGCTTTACAGCCCATTGTCCCTGATGTAATGTAGAGAAATTTGTGTACCGCGTGGCCCCACAAAGGAGAATTCTAAAGTAGTGCCATGAAATCTTTTAAATCCACTTGAGAGGACAGAGGAGACCATGGTTTAATATTTGATCTAAAAGATAGTGGGCGAATTTTCTCGTTCTGCCCACCACAGGAACAGTAGCAGGTGGGGGTCTGACCATGCAAAGGTCTGTTGACCTCAGGCAGAATTTTCTGGTTTTGGGGGTGAGTGTGGCCAGAAAATCCTACCCAGTACCTTTGACAACGCAGCACTCTGTACATAGTACTTCACTGGAGTGTTTACTCTAGATATTCTTTGCTCAAGTTTCTGTAGCAGGACTGGAATCCACAAGTCCCTGACTCAGGACAGACCATGACAAACAATTTTCATATGCATATTTCCTTAATACAAAATGCACTCACTGCCCAACTAAGGCTGCCATTTTTAAATATATTAGATTTAAAAATGGATAATCTTCTTTGGAATTATGAATGCAAAAAAGAGAACATTTTATAATAAAAGAAGTGAATTTTTTTTTGCTTGCAGCGGAAAATTTCTACATTTCTTGTTACCAACAACAGAAATGCTTCCTGTCTCCCTCACACTCGAGCCACACTACCTGCAGCAGATGCTTACATTTGTTGTAAGGAATCCCCACCGCCACCAAAAGGGATTTAACTGCTCTCAGAGTCCGCTTCTCCTCTTACTCCCTGAGGTGTCACTTGCAGAGAAAGTATTCTCTGTTTGAAAGGATAGTGATAGGGTTTCAAGTGTTTCATTATTAATGAGATGGAAATTCAGAACAGGCTCAAAAGGATTTCAACACACAAATCCATGGAGGTTTCTTCCCGCATGATGAAAGAAACTGGAGAGGTCAGTCAGACATGCCAACCATTATGAGAGCCATTTGATACCAAGGAGGTTTCAGGTACAGTCAGCTACTTTGGCAGCATCCTCCAAACCAGCAATTTTGGCATGACCAGCAGAAACATTTAAACACCATCACCTGCAGGTTCCACGCCAAGCCATTCACTGTCCGGAATCATAGAATCATAGAACCCTTACAATGCAGAAGGAGGCCATGTAGTCCGACAAGCCTGCACCAACGACAATTTCACCCTATCCTCGTAACCCCATGTATTTACCCTGCTAGTCTCCCTAACACTAAGGGGCAATTTTAGCACGACCAATTAACCTAACCCATGCATCTTTGGACTGACTTGAAATGATATCACTATTCCTTCACTGCCACTGGATCAAATCCTGGAACTTTTATTTTTCTTCACTCGTGGGACATGGGCGTCACTGGCTGGCCAGTACTTATTGCCCATCCCTAGTTGCCCTTGGAGGGCTGTTGGGATCAACCACATTGCTGTGGCTTTGGAGTCACATGTAAGATGGACCAGGTAAGGAAGGCAGATTTTCTTCTCTAAAAAGCATTAGTGAACCAGATGGGATTCTCCGACAATCGACATTGGATTCATGGTCATCAGTAGATTATTAATTCCTGGCTTTTTTATTGAATTTAAATTCCATCATCTGCTATGGCGGGATTCAAACTTGGGTCTTTAGATCAATAGCTGAGTTTTTGTAATAACAGTATAGCCATAATACCACTAGGCCTTCACCTTCCTTAACTCTCTGTCTTAGGAGTGGGCATACCTGCATCTGATATGGGGCAGCATTCTCTTGCCACACTCAAGACTGGAAATCCCTGTGCAAACTCAATGAACCTTTAAATGGTCTGGCAAATTTTCTGTCTTGCCTATCACAATTCCAGCAGGAGATGAAAATGGAAAATTTTGGCCTGGACTTCAGCAGTTCAAGAAAGCAGCTCACCACCACCTTCTCAGGGGCAATAATGGGTGGGCAAATAGTCTAGCCAGCGGCATTCACATCCAATGAAATAATTTTTTTAGAGCTATAGGCCAACGGTCTAATTTCTATTGTCGAAAAAGTAGAATCAATTATCAGGAATACGCATTTAGCAATATCTACACAGTAATTAATAGCCAGACAAGTGGTAGCTAATGTAGTCTTTGAGAGGGTCTTGCCATCTGTACTTTTTTGAGGAAGGTTCATACCAAGTGGACGGAGGAATGTTCTACAATTTCAAAAGACATTTGACAAGGTCCCACCTGAAAAGTTGTTAGTCAAATACAGAGCTTTGGGGACACAGGGGAAGCTCTAGGAATGGAAAAGAAACTGGCTGAAAGTTAGCAAACAATTCATTAGAGGACTTCAGATTGGGTGGGGAGAAGTATTGATTGGGATGACTACTGTCTAAAATTTACACCATTGACCATGACTCAAAAACTCAAAGTCATGAAATTTGCTGATGGGACCAAACAAGAACGGCAATGAAATTGGAGGAAGGTAGCTCAGAAATGAAATAAATAAATAATGTACTGTTTCTGGTCCAAATAAATGACCTGGATTCAGGAAATTATTGACTGATTTCATTACAAATGTGAAAGACCTCAGCACTAATGTGATGACATTAACACACAGGATGGGACTTCTATTCACCTGTTTGGCCTTACTGTAACTCTTGTATATTTTATACCTTGGAGCTGTGCAGTGATGACACACCAGTTTTTATGGGGGTAATCTTCTAGCCCTGCCACCAGCGGGAAGCTTGGTTGGAGGCAAACTGAATTTGGCGTAAGGCCAAAAATCAGAATTCTGATGGTAGGATGAACTGGAAGAATTTTGTTCTTGGATTTTAAAGGCGGGTCAAAGATGGGTTGAGCTTCCTGATGAACAGTATCGGAAAGTTGGTTTACGTAATAGCATGTCACAGAGACTCATTAAAAGGCCACCTCACTGAAATCAAAATCCCCTGCCAGTGAAAAATTAGAGTGTTCAATTTTACAACAGTATAGAAGCAATGTGCATCCGGCAAGCTTGTCTTCTTCCACAACTTTGAGGCCCGCACACAACTTGACTCATAACAGGTGCTGGTAGGTCAAGCTGCTGTAAAGCTGGACATGGGAGGCAGGCAAAGGTTGGAATTGGGGCAGAGTGTCCTAAGAAGGGAGAGAGTGTCCGTGGGAAAGAGGGAGTATGATGGCGTCGCGGTTAACACTGCTGCCTCATAGCACCAGGGATCTGGGTTCGATTCCCGGCTTGGGTCACTGTCTCTGTGGAGTTTCCTTCAGGTGCTCCAGTTTCCTCCCACTGTCCAAAAGATATGCTGGTTAGGTGGCTTGGCCATGCTAAATCGCCCCTTAGTGTGCAAAGGTGTTTACGTTAGGGGAGTTAGTGGGTAAATATGTAGGGTTGCAGGGATGGGACCTGGGTGGGATGCTCTGTCAGAGAGTCAGTGCAAACTCAATGGGTCAAATGGCCTCCTTCAGTACTGTAGCAATTCTATGATTCCATGAGGGAGGCAGCGTGGGAATGTGAGGGTGCAATGATGTGGGAAGGAGGAATGGGCCTTCTGTTTGGGTCTGGGATCCTGTCGCTGGGTGGGAGAGAGAGAGTGATACGGCATGGTTGATGCTATTGACAATTGAGTGTTGGGGTTGAACTGAGGTAGGCAGAGGAGGTAACAGTCACAGCTGGCAACACATTTCTTTAACATTATGGTTTTCAGTCCTCTGATGGCTGGAAGGCCCCAGCACTTTTTTGGTTCTAGACGTTGTACTTTTCTCCAGTATATCTTGACCTATGATAGCAGAATTAAATTGCACTCGTCACTGTCTGTTCTGCTGTTGGTTTGAACCTTTGTATGTACCAGACTATGCTAATGTACAGAGCCCTGGAGCTAAATGTATGAATTAGAACCTGTACAGTAGTCCTGAAACCTTGGGCACTTTGGATGTTACCCATGCTCTCACAAAGTCTGTGTGCTTGGCAACTTGGAAGAATGATCAGATCTAACCTTGGCCGGGATGTACTCAGGTCACCCTCACACTTGTTCCCAAAAGCGAGCTGACATGGCAGAGAGATCATTCAGGCAGAACCAGATACATATTTCCACGTGGACAATCAGCATGAGAACAGCATTTGGCCCCTCAAGATCAGTCCTCCAAGAAGATTGATCAGAAAACATTGTGTTCCTTCCCCCGCAATCACCACTTGGTCTTAGTAAACCCAAGTCCCTTGACATCTTTATCCAGCCAGGAGGTTTTGAGGTCACTGTCTGAGAGTGCCTGACCTGCACTGTGGATTGCTGAGGTGAAACCTCTCCACTGTCTCCAATTACAGAGACCTGTACAAATCTCAGTTCTGGATGGCCTTAGCATTAGTGCATGACTGTGACTTGTTTTGTGAACACCCTAGTCAAACTGCACTCTGTTAGAGCTGCTGATGCTGCACACCAGTAACCTTATAGTCCTCGGCATGGTCCAGCAGGCAGGACCATTCTACTCTCTCACTCCTCACGCACAAAACCCTGGCCTTTCAATGATGTCGGAAGCACTTTGGTTGCAAATCCTTTATGCAAGGTCTTGGTAAGGAGACGAGCAGGCCAAACAAATCTTCATTTGAGGTTTGACAAAGGTTTCAGTCAACTGCTGACACACACACACCTCTTAAATTCTACACTCAGCTCCCTCTAGCACCAAGGCTAATTTACCCATTGCTTTATAATATACAACCTTCACGTTAGTTCAAAATGACAAATCACCTAAGAAGGTGATTAATGTGCCCATTTCTCCAGACATTGTTAAGAAGACAGTGTAGAACTTCACTCTCTCAATACTGAAACTGCATGTGTTCGTCGTCACTCACAAAGCAGATTTAATTCCCCTTGAGTACTCGTGGTATCCACCCACATCTCACATCGGGCCAGCAGCAGCAGGAAATATAATGAGCTCACTGAACGCATCTTCAGAACATGCTGAGCTACAAATAATGAGGCATATGATTTGTGCCAGGCCGCACACTCACAAATGATGGCCAGGTCTTAATCATGCTCGTGCGAGATTATTGAGTAATCATTATGTTGATAATGTAAAAGAAGTGAATTGGGAGGAGTTCATTGTTGGACTCTGATGGGGCCACATTCCAAATCCTCAAATGCCCCCGATCATTTAAGCAACTAACAGCAAGAAGGAATCCTGGAAATTTCCAAATAGTGCGTGGGAACATGTACCAGATCTACATACAATGGTTGTACACCCATGCCTTGTACACCTTCAATACCTCTTAATCTTTCTTTGCATGCTACTGGATCTAGGTGCAGCCCCAACATCTGCAGCTTAAGTTTTAAGTTTATTTATTAGTGTCACAAATAGTCTTACATTAACACTGCAATGAAGTTACTGTGAAAATCCCCTAATCATCAAACTCAGGCGCCTGTTCCGGTACACCGAGAGGGAATATAGCATGGCCAGTGCATCTAACTCTTTTGGAGTGTCGGAGGAAACCAGAGCACCCAGAGGAAACCCATGCAGACACAGGGAGAATGTGCAGACTCCGCACAGACAGTGACCCAAGCTGGATATTGAAACCAGGTCCCTGGCATTGTGACAATGCTAGCCATTGTGCCACCATGCCACTGAGATGGAGGCTGCCTGCTGCCCTGTGCATTTTGATGACTTTTTTATTATAGAATCACAGAATAGAATCATGCAATCCCTAAAGTGCAGAAAGAGGCCATTAGTTTCCTTGAGACTGCATCAACTCTACGACATGGTGTCCCATCCAGGTCACTAATCCCTCAATCTACTCATCTTTGGACTCTACAGGCAATTTAACACAGTCAATCCACCCAACCAGACATCTTACGGACTGCGGGAGGAAACAGGAGCACCTGAAGGAAACCCATGCAGGTATGGGGAGAACGTACAGACTCCACACAGACAGTGACCCAAGGTTGGAATCCAACCTGGGTCCCTGATACTGTGAGGCAGCAGTGCTAACCACTGTGCCAGAGTGCTGCTTTTTGGCGGGCGTCATTTGGTGGCCTGAGGCCTAAGTGCTTTGGTCCACTAGGGTCTTCTTCTCAGATGCAGGTGCAACCTCCTTGGCCTGACTTGCAGGAGGTGATGGGGTCACTGGCAGAGGTGATGTGGAGGGACAGGGCGCTTCTTGGAGTATTTTGGGATGAAAGCTCTGGGATAACTGGGTGACACTCCTCCTCCCTGCAGATGTCTTAGAAAGTTTAAATGTTTATTTATTAGTGTCAGATGTAGGCTTATACCTACACCGCAGTGAAGTTACTGTGAAACTCCCTAATCGCCACACTCCAGCGCCTGTTCGGGTACACAGAATGAAAATATAGCACGGCCAATACACATAACCAGCATGTCTTTTGTTACTGAGGGAGGAGACTGGAGCACCCAAAGGAAACCCATGTAGACACAGAGAGAATGTGCAAACTCCACACAGACTCCAAGCCAGGAATCAAACTGGGGTCCCTGGTGTTGTGGGACAGGAGTGCTAACCACTGTGCCACTAGTCCGCCCCATATCTGATGGCATTTCCATGACTCCTTGAGAAGGGGCACCTGGAGAGAGATCAAGGTGCCCCATTTCTAGCTTGCTTAACCACTACTGCATGGTTAGAGTGGCTGAGTGCAGATCTAAACACGTATCCGGTAACCACTGTGCATTCTGCTCAAATTAGGTCCCCAAGGTATCCACCATCCTTTCCATGGAGGCAGCCAAACGCTGGTATGACAGAACCAAGAAATCAGACAGAATGTGAATGGACTCCTCCAGCCCTCAGTCCAGTCTGTGCTTGGCCTCTGACAATTCTGCCTCCAATGTGTTGGGTACTTAGGCTTATTACCAGCATGAGGCTGAGCAGTGGCCTGGTATCCAGCAGTCCAACGTGTCAGAGACCTCGGCTGTCACTGTCACCGCCAGCTCTGGATCTGTGTCAGTGACGTGCTCACTGGAGTGTGGCCCTGAACCCACTCGAGAATGTGGATCCATTGAGGAGAGTATGGGCACTGATGGAGGGTACAAGTATACACTATGACACTGCATTCTCTGAAGCTTCTGAAGCATCCTGCCCAGCGATGGGGTTGGAGGCAGAGCTGATGCTTCCCCCCCACCCACCCTCTTGCTGGTACCTGGGATAGAGAAAGGGAAGATTTAGTCAATGCCTAAGCAGGTTCCTTAATTAAATAAATGTCTCCCTTTGGATGCAGCTGACAACCGCAGACTGGAGTCATCCTCACTGGCTTCCTGGAAGAATCCTAGCTGTATTCCTGCTCCTCCCGACTATCTCTGCGCCTGCTCCTCATACAGAGCAAGGACCCAAATGTCCAGAACTCAGCCTCTGATCTTGGATTGCTACTACTTGTTGTGGGTGTTCTTTGGCTGTGGAAAGACTGAAGGATTGATTATTATATTGTTGGTTGTTTGAACAGTTCAGGAGCAGGCATGCCTATGGCAGCTACTGAGCTCTCCTCTGTCAGTGATTAAGAAACAGGTTGTCTTGCAACTGATAGAAGATTAAGAGAATGAAGTGGCTGGCACATGCTCAGTGCAGATGTCCTACCTGCTGGTGAACACTAATACCTAAATCCCTGTGAGATATCATAGAATCCTTACAGTGCAGAAGGAGGCCATTCGGCCCATCATGTTTGCACCGACCACAATTCCACCCAGGTCCTATTCCCTTAACTCTACATATTTACTCTGCTAATCCCCCTGACACCGAGGGTCAATTTAGAATGACCAATCAACCTAACCCACAGATCTTCGGACTGTGAGAGGAAACTGGAGCAGCCAGAGGAAACCCATGTAGATGCAAGGAGAACGTGCAAACTCCACACAGACATTGAGCCAATCCTGGAATTGAAGCCGGGTCCCTGGCACTGTGAGGCAGCAGTGTTAAGCACTGTGCCACTGTGTCACCCCAAGTATTCCCTGAGTACTCGCACCCTTAGACTGCCTGATGCCCTTCTGAGTGCCAGTTTGCTGTGGGTAGATGGTGTCACTTACTCTGCCAGAATGCAGCGGACCATTCATCCCTCGTGACACTGCTGGGCATTTCTATGCTGGGCCTGGTGGGCACTAACTTTCACCGTGACCACCATCCTGGCTCCTGTGGCCCCTACTGCCATTCTGGGAAACAGCACCTCCTGGCTCTCTTGGGCAGCCGAGAGGAGAGTTTCCAAGGAGGTTTCACTGAACGATGTGTTGCTTTCTTTTCCGGGACATCCTGGCCGCAGCAGAATCTGGAGCTCCTGGCCTGCAGTGAGGGAATGGCAGTTGGAGAGCTCATAATGTAGCAGCAGGGACAGCGACATCCCGTTTGCCTCACCATGAGATTCACTATGCTCCTCACGGATGCAGAATTAATGAGCTGAATAGCACATAATCGCAATTGTTCAGCCACCAGTCACCAGCCAAAATCAGTCCAATTTCTGCACCTTCCACCCAACCTAGACTGCAGAACAGGAGATTCCACCCTGTGTGTGTATAGAAACTTTACATGCCCAAGAATAAGTGAAAAAAAAAGTTATGACATTAGCAACTAGTTTAACATTATTGTTCATCTCAAAGTTGTAAAATATACAAAGTTACAAAAGAAAGAGGTTAAACAGCTTCTACCTCCGCTGCCTTAGATGAATATTGGGAATCTCCTGGCAAGACAGTGTGCCGGATATGGAAGTATACCAATGTGCAGGGATCCCCGGCATGTTTTCCCTCTTGAGTCGGCAGTAATTCCATTAGCTGGCTCGTGTGAGCTGAATGATGACAGTGACATCCTCAAAGACAAGCTGGCTATTGGCATGAGACCACATGTGTGATACAAGGATGGTCGCAAGCAATTCTTCAAGTTGCAATAACAGCAAATGCTGCAAAATCTCAGCAGGTCTGACAACATCTGTGGGGAGAGAGTAGAGCCAATGTCTCAAGTCTGGATATCCCTTCATCAGAGTCTTCAGATTGACTTGAGAAGGGATCAGAGTCAATGTTTGGGAAATCCTGACTGCTCAACAGAATACCTGGAGACAAGCAGTCAGGAAGAGTGTGCAAATTGCAGAGGGCAAAAAAAAGGCCAGAAAAAAAGAGAGACTGCTGAAGGAAAATGCTTCAGTCAACCTCAAGCTAAGGCTATTCATTTGTGCCAATTGTGGAAAGGGTGATTAACGCTGCTGCCTCACAGCGCCAGGACGTGGGTTCAATTCTCGGCTTGGGTCACTGTCTGTGCAGAGTGTGCATGTTCTCCCTGTGTCTGTGTGGGTTTCCTCCCATAGTCCAATGATGTGCCGGTTAGGTGTATTGGCCATGCTAAATTGTCCCTTAGTGTCAAGGGAACTAGCTAATGTAAATGCATGGGGTTGTGGGGATTGGGCTTGGATGGGATTGTGGTTAGTGCAGACTCGATAGATCAAACGGCCTCCTTCTGCACTGTATGATTCTATGATCTATAGCATGATGGACTGAAGGGCCTCTTTCCATGCTATAAACTCTATGACTGCCACTTACCGATCAACCTTTATGATACAGAAGTGACCATATACCCTGCATGGAGTCCACCCTCTCTCACGAGATGGATGGCTATTGTGAAGGGAAGAAGAATTTTGTTTTTGAGTTTTTTAAACTGCCTTCACAAGCCCTCACTTCCAGTAATTTATAGAGGGTGGAATTTTTTCTCAGTGGGATTTTCCACTCCTGCTAAGGTCAATGAACTTTGAAGGCTCATCGCATTTTCCACAATGGAACCATAAAAATCCACTCAGTTTGGTTCACTGAGTCCACATTCAGGCCTAACTAATCAAGCATGGTGAACATCAATAGTAAACTGACTCACATAATCAAACACAACAATTAAGCACTACAATATCAAGGGCTTTACCATCCCATTAAGACAGCAAAGGCTGCTCCAGCTGAAAATGATACAGACCTATCATACAGGAATTTTCAGTCAGTAGAATCTTTTGGGCCTCGTTGATGGTGACACCCTGACACCGGTGTCCCAATAGAGGGTATGAACAACAGGAGAACCCGTTGACAGCAGTGGAACTGGATGATCCCATCACTGGCCAATACTGGGCTGCCTCCGCAAAACACAGTAAGTAGTCTCACAACACCAGGTTAAAGTCCAACAGGTTTAATTGGTAGCACAAGCTTTTGGAGCACTGCTCCTTCATCAGATGAGTTCTGATGAAGGAGCAAAACTCTGAAAGCTTGTGCTACCAAATAAACCTGTTGGACTTTAACCTGGTGCTGTGAGACTACTTATTGTGCTCAACCCAGTCCAATGCCGGCATCTCCACATCATCTGCAAAACATGCCATGTGATCCTTCACCAGATTCCCTTTATTAACAAACTCTATTTCACTCCCACATACACTGATACACTTCAGATAAACTGTTAAAATCAGGAGTGTCAGTGGATCTGACACTCACATTTTTATATACAGGTAAGGCTCCCTGATTGGGCAGGCAATCCTCATCTCAGTCAGGGAGTTCATACTCCAAAAGGCCAACCTCATGGGCCTCATTGAAGTCATTACATCACCCAAAGTTTCCTCAATGCAATTCTCTTACTGGTGGACAGTTCCATTCATTTGTTCACTCGATGTGAGCAATGATGATGCTGTCCAGCAAGAGAATAGTATTAAAGAAACATAAAGTCTGTATAATTTTCAACCAGGCCAGCCTACACCTTCTTATTGGAATAATAAAGCCCTTGGAATAAATTGATTAGCATTGCTGCCTTAGCGCCAGGGACCTGGGTTCAATTCTGGCCTTGGGTGACTGTCTGTGTTGTTTGCATGTTCTCCCCATATCTGTGTTGGTTTCCTCTGGGTGCTTGAGTTTCCTCCCACAGCCAAAAGATGTGCAGGTTAGTTGGATTGGCCATGTTAGATTGGCCCTTAGTATCCCAAGCTGTGTAGGTTAGATGGATTAAGGGGATAAATCTGTGGAACTGCAGCAATAGGGTGGGGGAAATAGCCTGGGTAAGGTACACTGTCAGAGGGAGTCAGTGCAGACTTGATGGGCTGAGTGGCCTCCTTCTGAATTGTAGCGATTCTATGATTCTATGAATTGTTTCAAGGTTATAAGAAGGCCAAACCAGTGGATGAATGTCCCATCCTGTGAATTAATTGCATGACATTAGCAGTGAGGTTTTGCACATTTGTAATTCACAGTGTAATTATTTCTGTCAAAAATATTCTGAATGTAGGTCATTTGGATCAAAGGCAATAGGCGTCACAGCACAGAGATTTGTGATGTATTCCATTCTTTGCTCTTCTTGCCAGTTCAGCATCAGCCCTATAACTGGTATGCTCTGCTTTCCATCTTTCAGCTTGCTCATTACCCATCGCCAAGTTTTACACAATGGGGGGAATTTTCCTGTCCCATCTTCCACAGGAATCATAACGGGGGGGGATGGCGGGGGGGGGAACACCATAGAAAGGACAGTTGATCTCGGCCATGATTTTCCAATTTTGGGGCAAGCATGGCTGGAAAATCCTGTGCAATATCTCAGCTGCATTAAGCTGTTTAATAACCTTTCACATGGAACCTTATAGAAGGTTTTCCAAATATGTAAATAAGCTGTAGCAAAGGATTATTCAATGTCCACTTGCCACTCCTCAAAAAAGGCAAACCAGCTCTTCAGGGAGAATCTGTTTCTTCTGAAAATGAATAGAATTTCCATTAATCACGGGAAACTCACTGAGCATGTAATATCACAGTGCAATGTTATTAATTTGGAGCAAATCACAAAGATACACAATAAAATTCCAGTAAATTACTGCACTGCTAAAAATACACTTACTAAGTCATTGTGTAGATCACTGGGAACTCAGAATATTTCAATACTACACAATGCCAACTCAATAAATTCATGGAGAATTTTGTTAGAGTGTAATGCATTTGAGAACTCAAGAAGTCATTGTAAAACTCACTGAAAATACACATTCCAAGTCCATGAGAATTAAATAACTAAGTAACCTAAGGTGAGCTCAGTGAGGACTCAGTGCTTATAAGCTAAGACAATAAGAAATCAATTAACTTTGGTGTAATTCAATCAGCATTCAGTGGAATTAGTGTAATTCAATAACTTACGTTGTAATTTGATACAAACTAACAGTGCAATTCAATACAATGTATGTCCAGTAATGTCTTCTGACAATTTCCCTGGAGTTTCTGTTGTTCTGGCACTCAATAATTGGAGAAGCCCCAAGGAAACCCTAAATTTACCGTAATCTAACAAAGTGTTGCAATAAGGTAATGAGATTCAATACTTCACAGAGTTCTGGAATGCAATAACGGTACTTAGTGGAATGCAATGAGAATTCAGTATAAATTGATGGAAAATGAGTATTTCATAGATCACAGTATAACTCAATTAGGAACCAATATATTGCCATGACTGAGTACTCAGAAATGTGTAATGTAGCTCAGTCACAATTCATTAACTTACTGCATGACCCACTGCAAAGTAAATAAATCTTGTTGTAACCCACTCATGCAATCAGGGCTATGGACAGTGATCTTGGTCTCAGTGTGTTATCTTAATGGCAAGTATCATAGAATCATAGAATCCCTACAGTGCAGAAGGAGGCCATTCAGCCCATTGAGTCTGCACCAACTACAATCCAACCCAGGCCCTATTCCCGTAACTCCACATATTTACTGTCAATCCTCTAAAATTAAGGCCCATGTAGCATGTCCAATCAACCTAACTTGCACATCTTTGGACTGTGGGAGGAAAGCAGAGCACCTGGAGGAAACCCACAGAAACACAGGGAGAATGTGCAAATTCCACACAGACAGTGACCTGAGGCTGGAATTGAACCCGGGTCCTTGGTGTTGTGGGCGGCAGTGCTAACCACTGTGCTGCCTTTATACTTAGCTCGGGTCTCTACTGCTCATATCATAGCTTGTACCAATTTCCATTCACCCATCAGCTCATGTTCACTACCTTATATTGACACCTGGGCCAGAAACATCTTGATTTTAAAGTTATCTTTTTTTAAATCCTTCTATGGCCTCGTCCCCTTCCAAGTTCTTTGATCTCCTCCAGCTGGAGAACTAACTGAGATGTCTACACTCCTCCGATTTTGATTTCTTCTACATCTCATTTTTCATTGCTCCAACGTTGAGGGCTATGCTTTCAGCTGTTTAGGACCTAAACTCTGGCATTTCCTCCATAAACATCTCCATGTCTCTTTTTCTCTCCTTCTCTAAGATGATCCTTAAAACTACATGTGCGGCTTATTAGCAGATTTTGTTTGGTAATGCTCCCAAGAAGCATTTTAGATGTTTTACTACGTAAGCGGGTGCCATCAGACTTTTGAATGGATCTACCTCGTGTTGAGTTGATCTTTCTCTACATCCTAGCTATAACTTCTGCACTGTCTCCGTTCCTTTCCCATGTATAGTATGCTTTGTCTGTATAGCGCGTAAGCAACAATTCTTTTCACTGTACACTAATACACGTGACACTAATAAATCAAATGAAATACAAATGCAAGCTGTTATATTATGGACAGTGAGACCTTCATTTACATCTCTATAAATTGCAACTATGTCTTGGAAATTGTGAGACTCAGTCAGACCTCGCTTCTGGTCCAGTAAATATCAGTAAAACTCAGCCGCATCTCAGTAAACCATGTTAGTCAGCGAGATGCGAATGATGCATAGCAAGCTTACACAATGCTGTTTATTGGTTTTGATTTACAATACGGTATTCTTATTGTCTTATTAAAATCATGCAGCGTTAATAAATGACATGGAGTAAAATATAAACCTCAGTAAACCACAACAGTGTTCAAAGAGATCCCTAATGGCAAAACTTCATGAAAACGTAGGACAAAATGATATGTTGAGCCCTTCAACATCTGGTCAGCTAACACACCATTTTTATGGACTATGCTGTGTGAAAACTTGCTGCCACTTCTACCCGAATTAAAACAAGAACTATATTTCATTAGTTGTGAAGCACTTTGGAGCATCTTGAGACATGATAGGCACTATGGTATATCATGTTCTTTTGTTCTTTAATCATTGTACAAAACAACATAACTTAATGAGAAATTAGCAAGTCACAATGCTTAATACATCAAAATATAGCTGAATAGGAGTTCAATGAAAACTCAACACTATGTAACACAATGAACTGTCACAAAACTTAACTTTATCTAACTGATTCACAATAGGTCATTATCTAACTGATTCACAATAGGTCATTAACATTCTTATTACATAGTTAAGGATGAGCTATGAAATATGATTTTTATCCCACAAACATGTTGGGCTGTTGGCACTTTGACAAAATGTATGATTTGACCAATTAGGTAATACATCAAACGTCAGTAGAGAAAGAAAAAGGAGCAAAACTTAGCTACGTCTCAGCAAATCCCAACATGAATGAGAAATCTCACTTATGTCCCACTGACTCTTGTAGTAATTAATTAAGATCCAAATAAGGTTTCAGTTTATCATTGTATGCCTTATTGAGATCAATGTTCTAGTTCAGAAATTACTGTGAGGACCAGTGAGATTTTAGTAAAATCACAATGTAAATAGATAAAGATATTTTATAGCTGAGTGTCATGGCTCAGATTAATTTTAGTAAATCACTGTAGGGCTAAGTGAGATCCAAACGCTGCCTGTGTAAACCACAAAAGGTTGAAGTGGCTTCTCAATTAAATTTCATTCAATTGCAATATAACTGAACAGGATATCAGTTGCACTTCAATTGCTGCCTCTCAGTGAGTCACAAAGTGATAAAACACTGATTCTGTTATAACTCAATAAATTGTAATGTGACAATTAATATATAGAGATCTAGATAATATTTCAGTAAACGACATTAAGATGCAATGAAACTCAGATTATATCATTATACCAGTATATATGCATAATTGATTTTCAACGTGACTCATTAAGGTCACAGTAAAAGTTGCATATTGGTAAATGGCATAAATTCAATGAAAATTCAATTATACCACTTTCTCAAGAAATCATGTCTAACTGAATGATGAAAGTCAAAGTTTCACTTTGGTTCATCTGTGCAAAACTAATAAAAGATTCTTTAAGAATTGCAGCCATGAAAGTTGAATAGCCCAAACTGACAGCAAAAGGATATGACACTTTTGTGTGTTTTCCCCTTACGTCAATGGGTGGCAAGCCTCTTCCTGCAGTGGCCCCATTTTAATGCTTCACACTTGTGGGTGACCCCAGGGTAATAATTGTGGGGGGGTGGGTGGGAGGAGAGTTGTTGAGTGGGGTTGGGTGGGGGGGATGGGGTGGGGAGGTTCAAAAAGTAAGGATACAGGGACCAAAAACAACTAAAACTCCTACCATTTTGCAGGCCCTGTTGCTGTCAGCAATTGGTTTTAAAGTTTATTTATTAGTGAGACATGTAGGCTTACATTCACACTGCAATGAAGTTACTGTGAAAATCCCCTAGTCGCCACACTCTGACACCTGTTCGGCTACACTGAGGGAGAATTCAGCATGGCCAATGCACCTAACCAGCACATCTTTCAGGCTGTAGGAGGAAACCAGAGCACCCAGAGGAAACACATGCAAACACGGGGAGAAGCCTGGACCACACTAATCTGGGTCTCTGGCATTGTGAGGCAGCAGTACTAACCACTGTGCCACTGTGCAGCCCTAGGTTTCAGAGCTCATTTGATAAGGCCACACACAGGCAAAAAAAACACACATTTAAAGGTTATTAATCCAATTGATTAGTAAAGCAACTAATCCCAGGGCTATCAAATCTGACACTTCATTCTAGAGCCACCATTACTGCCTGGGAGCTGTCACCCCAATTGCTCATTCCACAACCCCACTGGTGGTCACGACAATTGAATGGAGTGCTGTTAATGACTGTTTGAGAATGTCTATGATATAACAGGGCCACCTTTCCAAAGCAATCGTCAAAAGTCTGAAGATAGACAGATATATATTTAATAAATGCATACATATACCACAAATTTGTTTGAAAAATGTATTGTACTTAACGTCCTACCTAATACATTTAGTTGCCTCAGGTCTAGATTTTAAGTCTTGATCCTTTACAGCTACTCCGAAGTGTATTGGGAAAAGACCTCCCAGTATAATGTCTCCCTTTTTCTGTGCCCTTTGGTGTGGACCATATCCTGAAACACTGTGTGACTGAAGAAGAGTAAATCCCAAGAATAGGAGATGGTAATAATAATGCCCCATTGTATAATCCTCTCTCGCCGATGTCTTCACCAAATCAGATAGCTCCACTCCCACAAATATTCTCTTAGAGTGGAATCGATGAGATTTTTTGCTTATCTTTGTAATGATGAGGGGTGACACGGCTGCAGAAATTTTGGAAGATGAAAACTGATGTCCCCTTGAAATCTTCCATCTGTAAAAAGGTTTTCATTCCTGCAGCTGGTGAACAAATCATTCAGCTTTGCTCCATTTTGACAGATTCCTTGGAGAAAGAAAGTACAGAGGTTGAGTAACTAATCTTGCACTTTGGAACTGTAAAACATGAGTCTTTTTTCTTGCCTTTTTTTCCCTTCCTCCCATCTTCCTACGAAGCCCATTCACTTTGACTTGACCTTGATTAATGGGAAAGGTATTACGGGGAGGACTAGAAGTTTCTCCAAGATTTCTGCTAATATCACTCAATACCTGGCTAAAAGGAAGCAGGCAAATGGGTTCATAGCAGAAAGATATAACTCCGACAGCTGAGTGAACAATTTGCTATTAAAGAGATTCTTGAGGAAATCTTCAGCATTATCTTGTCGGCTTCTTTGCTGAAATTTGGACTTATCCATCTTTTAGAACATAGTTTTATTTTCCTCAACCTCACAGCCTGAAACTTTTAAGACCTTGAAAACAACCTGTTCCTGACTGGTGTTGGCCTGAATTCTGAGGACAAGGCAGAGAATGATATTAGTGTGGTCCACATTGTGTTCTGCTGGCATTTCTGCTGCTTTGGGACATTAGTGAATTTTGGCACTGAAGATTTCACCTACTCTGAAACCAGACTTTATGGGAATGCAGTAAAACTGAAGAACCTGGCATGAGAGAGCAGTTTATTGTGTATGTTAGAGGGCATCCATTTTATAATTAATGTTCTTGCAGTTCTGGTTTTTCTGACTCCTCATACTAATAGATGATTGATTCTTGTACGAATTTTGTTACATGGTACTCCATTAATCAAACATGACGGTGATCTTCCTAATGCTAACATGGAACATGAAAGCCATTATTTTCCTGAGAACTCGACCTCAATATATTAAGGAATATATCAAATCCCCTGGGCGATGGTGTGACTTGCGGGCCAGGATAATAGCGTAATTGCTTTGGAAAATGCAAAAGTATGTGCGTGACAGAATGAGACAGTGAACAAATTTAGATCCTGTGTGCCTAATTAGCATATTGTGATACTGAAGAGTTGGAAATGCAGTTCTATTCATGTAACATTTTACAGCTTTGTGACAGGAGATTTCTCATGTTGTAGAGACCACATGGCAAGATCACATTTAGGAATAGTGGTTTAAAAATGCACAAGAAAGATGCAAAAAAACCCAGTACTGCCCATCCTACCAGCCAAATGGCACAATGTTCTAAATACACTTGAACTCTTTGCATTAGGAGATAACAATCGAAAAAGAAACAATGCTCAATTTAAGGAAAATCCCCTGGAATTTTGTACCCAACATCTTAAAGACATTCAAGCAAGTTTCAGAGGGTCATGATTATCCATGATCATCATTAGTCCCATTTTACTAACTCCCTCTCCCCTAATGTCCAAAAGTCCTTTGAAACTTAGGAATATAGAATCATAGAACCCCTTCAGTGCAGAAAGAGACCATTCGGCCCATCAAGTCTGCACCGACTCTCTGACAGAGCATCCTACCCAGGCCTTATTCCCATTACCCACCTATTACCTCACCAACATATCCCTGGACACTAAGTGACAATTTAGTATGACCAACTAACCTGGATATCTTTGGACTATGGGAGGAAACCGGAACACCCAGAGGAAACCCACACAGATGGGGGTGAACGTACAAACTCCACACAGATAGTGACCTGAGGCCGGAATTGAACCCGGGTCCCTGGTGCTATGAGGCAGCAGTGTTAACCACTGTGCCACCATGCCGTCCATTATTCATGACCAAAAAGATTATTTTCAACCATTGGGCCAATTCCAAACAGAATTCCTCAGTATTGTGTCAATCACCCTGTTAAAATTGAGAATACCTTCCACTTGCAGTAGGTACACTATCCCTAATTTCTCATACCTTTCCTCAGAGCACAGATAGCCAATCCTATTTATCAACTTAGCTGGTCTTCTTTCCATGTGTCTCAAAAGTCATGGTTCCTCTGTTGTGGGATAGTCTCCAAAACAGTGTACAGCACTGCAGTAGGCAGCATTGTGACTCCTGTTCGGTGTGGGCAGCCAGCTGATTCTTTTTAAATCAGCTCCTAAAGGGAAAAGGACCACAATTCCTTTGCATCTGTCATTTGCAAGTGGCCAGAAAGATGAATTCTGCCCTAGTTGGCGAGACCGTGTACACTGCACATGCCAGTCAGGATCAGATGGTAGTCCAGTCAAACAGGAGGCCCAGGTAAATACTTATTTATTTCTCTAGGGCCAGGGGAGTAGACGGCCTCCAATTCCCTCATTAACATATCCTGGCATCCTGTTCCTCTTACACACACCCACCTCTGGTTCCCCCATCATGTCTGCCTCCTGCCACACTTGATCTCCACCACATCTGGTCCCACACCACATCCGGTCTCTGACCACATCTGGTCCCTCATCATTCCTGAACCATCACCACACCTGGTCCCTCATCACATCTGATCTCTGACCACATCTAGTTCCTCATCGAATCTGGTCTCCAACCATACTTGGTCCCTCACCAAACCTGCCCCTGCTACAACTGATCTCCACCACACCTGGTCCCTCACCGCTCTTGGGGCGGGATTTTCTGGCAAAGCTTGCCCCAAAGCCAAAGAATCCCACCCGAGGTCAAAGGACTTTTGCAATCTCCATGTTCCGCCCATTGTGATTCCCTTGGTGGGCGGGATGGAAACTTTCCATTCCTGATCTCCCATTATACCTGGTCCCTCAAAACACCTAGTCTTATATCACACCTGACCTGACTACACCTGACCCCACCACGCCTGATCCCTCGCCACACCTGATTCACACCATACATAAATCCTCACAACACCTGGCTCCTTATCACACTAGGCTCCCAACCTGCCTTGTCCTTCACACCACACCTGGCCATGTCACAACACCTGCCCCCACCACCCCTTCCCCATCATTAGAACCTGACCCTAATCCACTTGGCTTTCCATTCACACTTAATTCTATTTCCAAAGAATAAACCCCTTTCACAGAATCATAACACAGTTTTGTCCAAACCTCGGTACGAGTGGATCACCCAATATTGCTTCAGCACAGAGCCAGTGGGCTATCCAGATCATTAGTTTTCCAGTGTAGTCGCCAACCAGCCTTCCAAAAGCCACATGTATTGAAAATCTTCCCATGCTGTTTCACTTAACTGCTAACTTTTAATTTAAGCATTAACCAGAGGATTTAATCAGAGATAATTAATGCAGAATAAGCTCAGGAGGCTAAATAGTTTCATCCCACACCTATTTTTCATGTTTTTCAATCAAAAGAATAAAGTAAAAAATAAATAATTAGCTTTTGTTTCCTTTGATCAGTGAAGTAGTCAGAATATAATTACGCAGAAATAGTTGGCATGGAGAAAGATATGTAGTCCTTGCATTTTACACAATAGAGAAAATTATAGCTAAGCAAAACAAATCTTCTGATCTGTGTGGTGATTAAACAGATTGGTTTTTAATGCAGTAACAAAGAATGGACCATCAGAGAGTCAGCGTGTCCTACAGTGCAGAAGGAGGCCATTCGGCCCATCAAGTCTTCATTGACCAAAATTGCACCCAGGCTCTATTCCTGTAATCCTACATATTTAACCTGCTAATCCCCTGATACTAGGGTCAATTTAACATGGCCAATCAACCTAACCCACACATCTTTGGACTGTGGGAGGAGACTGGAACACCCGGAAGAAATACACGCAGACATGGGGAGGAAGTGCAGACTCCACACAGACAGTGACCTGAGGCTGGAATTGAACCCAGTTCCCTGGCACTATGAGATAGCAGTGTTAACCACTGTGCCACCGTGCTGTTCATTACTGTGCCACAGTGCTGACAAGTTTTATAGCATAGCAAGAGACCCTTTGGCCCATCCTGTCTACGCCGGCTATCAAGCACCTATCTATTCTAGTCACAGTTTCCAGCACTTGGTCCGTAGCCTTGCGTGCTATGGCGTTTCAAGTGCTCATCTAAATGCTTCTTAAATGTTGTGAAGGTTCCAGTCACTATCACCTTCCAGGCAGTGAGTTCCAGATTCTCACCATCCTCTGGGTGAAAAAGTTTATCCTCAAATATGCTCTAAATCTCATGCCCCTTAATTTGAATCTATGCCTCCTGGTTATTGACCCCTCTACTAAGGGGAAAACTTTCTTCCTATCTAAACAGCATGAGTTAAAAAAACATTCCAACCCGGAGAAATATTATCATTCAGACAAATATTATCTTGCAGTCACAGTCTAATGGATAATTCTGTCATCTGAAATCTTGAAATAAGTTTCTGTCTTATCCCTCTTTCCCATGCGTACTTAATGCTACATGTAATCGGTTCCAAAAACTGCGAAAACAGAAGCGTTACCATTTCCAAAAGCTCGAACGGCCCCGGGGAAGTTATGTTGGAAGCAGTGGAGTGTGGCAACCTCAGTAACAAAGATGGTAACTATAGTACCAGCAGAGGTCAACTATGGCAGGTGAAACAGCTCCTAAATACTCTTATCGAAGTGAGTAAATAAGTGCAGCCTGTTAGAACGCAGAAAGCTGCCTTGTCGGATTGTAGCGTTGTGAGCGATGCCGAGGAGGAAAGACTGGCTGGGGACAAAATATTGATCCCATTGCTATATCGACCTGAACTAGCTCACCTTTATATCTGTCAGAGGCTACGAGCTTGGGTACACTTTTGAATATGAGGCTTATTTGGAACTGCGTATTTGTTCCTTCATAGATAAAGCCAACCTGTGTAGTGAACGTACTGAAGTAAAAAGCTGGATATTTGAAAAATGAAAAACAGAGAGAGCTTAATAACCTTGAGGATGATAACCCTTCATTTAGGAATAAATATAAAATCCATGATTCAACAACCTGTTAACTCTGTGACACAAATAAATCTGTGATTAGTGATAAGGAGCCTCAAACATTCTGTTCAGGGTTGCAGCATGAAACCACGCCAGAACCCTCTTTCAGTTGGTGCAGTGACAGCTTGCATGGGCTCAGCAGCCCACCTTGGAGAATGTGGAAAGCTTCAGAGATTCGGTAGCCGAGTTTTCACATAAATAATTAGTGTTACCATCCTTTTTAAGGTTCAGTGGGAGGTCAAATTGCTGCCATACAGGCTCTGGGTTTGGACTTCACCCGGGAAAGACAGGCATCCCATCCTGGATAGACTGGCAGACTGAAAAAAGGTGGGGCTATCAAGGAATTCCCTCATCTGCGACTGTGTGCTGCTCTGCAGACCTGTGGAAGTAATGAACTCCTGCCATACGGGAGTGGTAGTAGTACTATGGGAATTGGTACGTGTTTCCTTGCCAAGATGAGAACGCCTCTTTCTCTTTGTTATCCCCTCAAACACTACCTTCCCCAATGCCAGAAAATCAATTGGGCCAAACTGTCCCAGCAGCAGCCAAGGTGCAGCTGTCTGTAACCAGATACTCCCAGGACATGCTGGCCAGAAGCATCTTCAAGGCTCCAACAACAGCCTCCTTCTAGCTATGCTGAAGTCATGATGGGTAGCACGTTGGCACAGTGGTTAGCACTTCTGCCTCACAATACCAGGGACCCGGGTTCGATTTCTGAATTGGATGACAGCGTGGAGTTTGAACATTCTCCCTTTGTCTGTGGTTTTGTCTGGGTGCTCTGGTTTCCTCTCACAGTCCAAAGATGTGCGAGTTAGGTGGATTGGCCATGATAAATTGTCCATTAATGTCAGGAGGATTAGCAGAGTAAATATGTGGGGCTACGGGGATAGGGCCTGGGTGGGATTGTTGTCAGTGCAAGCTTGATGGGCCAAATGAGCTTCTTCTGCACAGTAGAGATTCTATGGTTGTAGCATTCTTGTGGTAGTGAAATTAGGAAATATCCTACTCAAAGAAATGGCATTGTGGATTGACAATTGTGTCAGAAATGTACTTAAGATTTTTTTCTTATTTGTTCAGCATTTATTGCCCATCTTTAATTGCACCTCAGAACGTGGCATTCAGCCAACTTCTTAAACTGCTGCAGTCCACATGATGTAGGTACAACCTCCAGGGCTGGGAATTCCAGGATTTTGACATAGTGTCCATAATTCTGGGAATTAAATTTATCATGCTATTATAGTTGGCACTTTGGGCTATAATGTAATTTGATAGCAGCTTTTGAATTTGCATTGTCAATATGTCATTGATTTAGAAATTGGCTGAACTGTCAATGGCTGAGCAATTTGGTCATTTCTGGAAAATGGAAGGCAACCAGTAAATACTCTAGAAAATCCAGCCACCGGGTGGAGGTCCAGCTTAACTCCAGATTGTGTCTCTGGGCTTATCTACCTAATGTCAGCAAGCTAAGGACTTCAGCTGAGCACCCTTAAGCAGCTAACATATTGGGGCATTCCAGAAATCAG
This sequence comes from Carcharhinus amblyrhynchos, assembly GCF_965287045.1. Lineage (NCBI taxonomy): Eukaryota > Metazoa > Chordata > Chondrichthyes > Carcharhiniformes > Carcharhinidae > Carcharhinus > Carcharhinus amblyrhynchos. Next base: position 31,358,151 of record NC_137338.1, read on the forward strand.
TTGTAACTGTAGGGATAGGTGGGGAGGGTGAGCGATGGGATGGTGAAAGGATAGGGGAGAGGAAAGATTAATGGTGGGCAGAGTGAGGGAAGGTGAGTGTAGGCCAGCAGTGGTCTGCAGCGCTGATATAGATGTGGCGATGCCGGCGTTGGACTGGGGTAAACACAGTAAGAAATCTCACAATACCAGGTTAAAGTCCAACCAGTTTACTTGATAGTAAACCCACAAGCTTTCAGAAATGCTGTTCCTTCATCAGGCGCGTGGAAAGTTCTCAGAAGCTAGCAGATGGCTTACCTCTGGGGATGACTGGAAATGAGGGAGGGTCACAGAAATTTATCTCCCATTGATGTGCATCTCATGCCCAAACAACTAGGCGTGATAAACAATTGCTCTCCCAATGTTTCTTGATGCAGAACTGGGGGCAATTAGGGCGTTTTAACAAGAAACGTTAGTGTAGACGGGTAATGTATAGGTTTTCAAGGTAGGGGAAGGAACAGGTCACCAGAGTCACTCCACAATTGGCTCACCTTTCACACCTGGATGGGTGCAGCTCCAACAACACTCAAGAAATTTGACACTGTACAGAACAAAGCAACCTGCTACATTTGTGTAAAACAGAAAATGCTGGAAAATCTCAGCAGTCTGACAGCATCTGCGGAGAGAGAACAGAACCAATGTTTCCTGTCTGGGTGAGTCTTTTTCAGAGCTGTGAGGATGGGAATACACCATCACCTCCACTCCCCAACCCCACACACAACAGAACTAACCACTTCAAAAAGTCTCAGAAACGTTGGCCTGCTCTAGGAATCCCTAGCCAGTAGTAGGCCAGTCAGCCTCTCGTGCTTATTCCATCACTCAGTAAGATCAAATCTAATCAATCTCTGTCTTTGCTGTTCCCCTTTCCCATCTCCTGTGCCCATGGTCAACAAACTACCCTGATTCTGTAGATATTAATGTACAATTACTGTAAGTACAGCCATGCCAACAGACCTATGAATTGCCGTGTGAACAGATTACATTAAAACTGTACTGAAGATTCTGGCGGGGGTGGGGGCAACGAAATTTGAAAAGCAATGTAAAAATATTGCTGCCTTTCTCTCTTACAGTCCCTTTTCGCTATTCAGGCTTTCAGTTTCTAATTTCTCCACATCTTCTAAAGGTTATAATGTCTGGACCACATCACAAGTGTCCTCCTGCTTACCCTGTGATCGGCTGGCATTTACTGCATTTACCCACTCACTTTCCCTCTACAATGTTAGAGCATTTCATTGGTGCAGACTACGCCATCTATTGGCCATGTTACAATATTGGCACAGGGACCAAATGAAGACCCACAAAAAAAAGTCACCTTTGCAACAAGGCGATTGGCACTGAAAGTATCTCATGGCTGAAATGGGCATGAATCAGAAGTGCCTGCATTAGCTGATGGTTAAACCAAACGAAGCTGTGCACAGTTACTCACCTACATGTTGGCTCCCAGGCTAGTTCCCTTGTTGAGTATTAGATCTTGTGCTTTAATCTGGGTTTAACAATCGAACCATCACTGACAGGTTTGTGTTTATACTAAATACTTAGATGTTTGTCTGAAATAGGAATCTATGTGGGCAAGGCCATGTGAGCAGTGTATAAATAACACCAGGTGCGGTAAAATGCAGTGAGTATATTTAAACACATTCCTCGCTGTGAATATATAGAATGCATAGGTACAGTGTGTTTCTGTACAGAGTATACATGTAAATCAGGTGTGAATGTACAACGTATGTAGATACAGCATGATCAGGGAGTGTGGGTGCAGAATGTGCACGAGAGTGAGTATTATATCTTTTACTGTGATGACAACTTGAGTTGGGAGGAAGTGGAGAACAGAGGATAACTAGATTGTCGGCTAGATCTAAGGCCAGCATATATTTGGCTTTCTTTCAATTAAAATCGGTGCCCAGTACAGGACCTGTTTCTAACTTCCGTATGATTCATAATTAGTCATCCAGCCATTAGATGTTGCCAATAAAAATAAGCTCCTTTGCAACATTAAGGTCCATTTCAGAAAAGTTTACCATTTCTCAAGTGAAGAGGGGATTTTCACAGTAACTTCATTGTGATGTTAATGTAGGCCTACTAGTGACATTAATAAATACACTTTAAAAGTGAATTTGTCCGTTATAAAGATGTGAAGGGTAACTTTTAGAAATGATATTTAATGGTTCTGTGCAGGTCAGAAGGTCAAATATATGTCCCTATAGAAAATTGCCCTGTCTGGTGACTGCTTAGTTAGAGGGCATTCTCCTTGTCATATATGATACATATTACTTTGCTAACACAACAGTAAGGTACCATCATCTCAGATTTGTAAATGTCCAATGCCTGAGTCCTTGTATAATGAACTGAAAAATACTTCAGTGCAGTGAAGAGCTTCATTTCAGCTCATTCACACTCAGGATGTAGGAGGATAAGGCTGAATCTGAATTTTATAGAATTCTACCTGGAGGAACAGATAACAAGAAATCTAAAATACAAACGGGAGCTCAGGAGCTTCTAGTCAGCATCTGAAAGATGGATTAGGTCCAGATTCAGCCACTGAAGCTGGTTACATACATGTGTGATTCACAAAGGCAGCTAGCCATTTACATCAACAGATGTATCCACTGAAGTGGGATTTTGGTAAGCCAGGAGTGTGAAACCTGGGGTGTGCAGACTTAACAAGAAGTCTGAACTTGGTAATTCTTTTTGATAGCCGGGGTTACCCCTTTGGAGAAATGAGATACCCAGGACACTTTTGGGAGAGGTGTGGCATCTTTTGGGATAGATAAGGTGAACATGATTGCGCACATTTTATGCACAAACTCAATGGAACAGTCCAGCCGTCTAAGAACTATCCAGCTCTTGAATTGTCAAGGAACTGTCAAAGCCATCAAGGACCTGTCCAAGGATATTAGGTGAGTTGTCATGGAAGGGGTAAGGGCAAAGGATAGTGGGTGCGTGGCATGGTTTGGGATGAGTTGGCACTAAGTTGGAATATGAGGGGCTATGGGGATGGTTAGAAGGGCAAGTGTTGGGATGAGCATGTAAGGGCCATGGAGGGTAGGTAAGGGGTGTAGGTTGGCATAAATTAAAATGGATGGATAATAGTGGGTGTGGGCGGTGCAGGCTGGAGGTTGTTTTATTTATTTCATTCTAATTTTTAATTAATTAAAACACAGTGTCAGAGCACCGACGCAGGCTTTCTACCCAGTCCACCCCTGCAACCAGCAGTCTCCGCACTCCCCTATGAGTCCCTGTACTCTGCCCTCCAGGACAAAAGTCTGATCCGCAGATGGCCATTTTTAAAGGTCATGCTCACAAAGCCTGGAATTCACCTGATTCTGCACAACTGACCTGGAACAAAGATCTGGACCTGGTATCTTTCTTTGCACGACCATCTGATCAACCTTCCTGAAAGATCACACCCAAATCATCCATCCTAATGGGGCATTAAAGTCTGGAGTTGACTTTCAGAGTGAAAGAAATAGAGAATGTGGAATTTTATTAGACAACAAGTGATTAGTTGTTCTTGTTCTTTAACTCATGATTCAAGCTCCGCAGTCCTGTTGCTTTTCTTAATGAAGGAGACATGAAGAATCAATTTTTTTACACAGAGAGTGGTGAGTGTCTGAAACAAGCTGCCAGAGGTAGTAGTAGATGCGGGTACAATTTTGTCTTTTAAAAAGCATTTAGATAATTACATGGGTAAGGTGGGTATAGAGGGATATGGGCCAAATGCGGGCAATTAGGATTAGCTTAGGGGTTTTAAAAAAAAGGGTGGCATGGACAAGTTGGGCCAAAGGGCCTGTTTCCATGCTGTAAACCTCTATGACTCTATAATCACTTTGTCTGATGTATTTTTGATGTGCCTCACAACTGTTTCAAAATCTCAAACATTCTGTTCATTAATAAAGCAACATTTTAATTCCGTGCCTATTTTGTAGCAATATCCCAAATAAATAATAGTTTTTTTACAACAATTTCCTCTAAATTTATCCATACTTTTGAGTCTGCCCATCTTCTCCTATTTTATTTTGATGCTGTAACAGAGCTCAAGAAAATACTGTTCATAAAATTTCCAATAAAAACTAACTTCTAACGATTCTCACTTACACCTGAGCTATTATCATAGATCATAGAATGATAGAAGCCTACAGTGCAGAAAGAGGCCCTTCAGCCCATCGATCTGCACCGACCACAATCCCACCCAGGCCCTACCCTCATATCCCTACATATTTTACCCGCTAATCCCTCAAACCTAAGCATCCTAGTACACTAAGGGGCAATTTTAGCATGGCCAATCAACCTAACCCGCACATTTATTGAGCAACCCACCGTACATTTGTACAATTTTCTGTCTCTCTTTTATATTTCCAGGAAGGCTACTATTTTTATTTTCTTAATTAAAATGGGTAATTCCAATGTCAGAGAGTCAGTGGAAGGAAACAGATTGATGTGCAGTGCACACTGTGTATTTGCAGTTAGCATAAAAGTTAACAGTAAAAAAGGCATATTAGACACTGCTGAATTAAAGTATGTTAGAGTGGGAAACATTGTGGTCAAATTAAAGGGTCTGAAGAAAGTAATTTAATTTCTTGTCTCATCACTGAGAATGAAAAGCACAGTGTGGACCCCAGGAACAGGAGTAGGCCAATTAGCCCTTAAACCTGTTCTGCCATGCAATGGGATCATGGCTGATCTGTGACCTAATTCTGTTAGAATTCCAAACTTCTACCACCCTTCGTGTGTTTCCTGATTTCATTCTTTAAAGATTTGACTCTAATTTTTAGACTATACCTTGAGTTCAAAATTCCCCAAACAGCAGAATTACCTTCCCTCTAACTACCCTAACTTGGTCTCCTTAATAACTTGAAAACTTTGGTGAAACCACTCCTTAACGTTCAAATTTCAATGAATACAATCTTATTTTGAGTAATTGCTTCTTTCAATGACTCTTGGAACACAGGCATCATTCTGGTAAATCTTTACTGCACTGCCTCCGAGACCAGTGGATCCCTTCAAAGGGCAGCACGGTGGCACAATGGTTAGTGCTGCTGCCTTACAGCACCAGGGACCCAGGTTCGATTCCAGCCTTGGGTCACTGTCTGTGTGAGTTTGCACATTCTCCCCGTGTCTGCGTGGGTTTCATCCGTGTGCTCCAGTTTCCTCCCACAGTCCAAAAATACGCAGGTTAGGTTGATTAGCCATGCTAAATTTCCCCTTAGTGTTCCAAGATGTGTAGCTTAGATATATCAGCTGAGGTAAATGTGGGGGTTCACAGGAATAGGACAGGGAGAGAATCTGGGCAAGATACTCTGTCAGAGAGTCGATGAACATTCAATAGGCCAAATGGCCTCTTTCTGTATTGTAGAGATTCTATGATTTAATGGGATTCTAACTAGGACTTTGTAGGGCTGAGGCATGACTTCTATCCTGTTGCTTTCTAGTCCTTGAGATATGAAGATCAGCATTCCATTAGCCTTTTTGATTATTCTTTGTACCTGTTCCAGACATTTTAATGACCTATATACCTGGACCCCTAAGTCTATTTGGGTCTCCACTGTTCCAGGTTTTTCAACATTCATAAAGTACCTGTTTTATCCTTTTTAGGTCCAAAGTTGATAACCTCACAGTTGCCTGTTTGGAAATCAATTTGTCAAACCATTCACTGAACCTATCAATACCTCTTTGTATTATTGCATTCCATCTCCATTACAACACTGCCTATATTTTTGCAATCATTAAATATGAATATGAGCTTTTTTCCATTATTGAATAAGCCAATAAATATGGTGAATAATTGAGGACCCAGTTAGGCAGCTCCATGCCGGACACTAAGAACAGAACTCTTGGCCTGTGGGCTTCTGAATCCCAACATCAAGCTCAAATCATGGAATCCCTACAGTGCAGAAGGAGGCCATTTGGCACATTGAGTCTGCACCCACAACAATCCCTGTCTTCGTAACCTTACATATACCCAGCTAATCCCTTTAATTTATGCATCCCAGGACACTAAAAGTCAATTTAGCATGGCCAATCCACCTAACCCACAAATCTTTGGACAGTGGGAGGAAACCAGAACACCTTGACGAAACCCACGCAGGCATAGGGAGAATGTGCACAGACAGGATTCGAACCCAGGTCCCTGGAGCTGTGAGGCATTAGTGCTAACCACTGTGCCACTGTGGTGTGTGGAAAACAAGCAATCAATGTGATTGGAAGCAGACAATTAATGACTAGAAGATAAACTAAATAAGCTTGGTGTCTGACTGTAAACCCGCAGTCAGTTTTCGTTATTAACATGCCATAATAGATCATCAATTAGTTTAACCGGCTACCCACAGCAGCCCTGCTGCCTTCATCCCACTTCTAGGAAATTTTCCTGGGAAAGAGATGGAGGCTGGTGATGCTATTTTTCCTTGCCCAACCAGTTTTTTCCTGGTGTGGTGAGGACTGCAAATTAAGCCCTATTAGTCACATTCTCCCAATTCAAGAACCTGCCCATTGTCCGTAGCTTCTGTCAATCGGTTTTCTAAATAGGCCAATAATTTGCCTTCAGTTCTAAGAACTTCAATTTCATGCTGCAGTGCCTAATGAAAGATTTTATCGACTACCTTCTGAAAGTACCGATAAATGATATTCACAGATATTCCCCTTTCCATTTCTTCAAAAATTCAATCAGATTCATCAGACATAACCTAGCCTTCACAAGTTAGCTCTCTCTGATTATCAGAAAGTTTCAGGATGTTCAGTCACCTTGTCCTGCTTTATCGACCAGAGCAATTTCCCAACAAGACATTAGGCTAACTGGCCTTTAATTCCCTGGTTTCCCTCTCTCACCTTCCATAAAAAGCAGAGTAACATGCATAATTTCCAATCTAAAGAAACAGCTCCTGACACCAGAGAACTTTGGAAGATTATAGTTAGAACATTTACAACGTTCCCACATACTTCCTTTAATTCCCCAATAGAAACAATCGGTGCTGGTGATTTGTCACACTTTTTAAAGCCTTTATTTTCTCATTAATTTTTCTCAGGCTAATTTTGGTGACACTTGACTCTGATGCAATATTAGTTTCCTTAGGGTGTCTGACATGCTAACCTCTTCCTCTACTGTAAATATTGATGCCAATTAATTACTCAACACTGCCACTCTTCCCTATTTTCATTGACAACGACATCCATGTGAGTTCTTAAGGGGCCCAAAAAGCTCCTGATCGCTTTAATTGTCAAAGATTTTGTGCTGTTGTACAAGTTTCTTTTCATGCTCCCTTCTTATAGCTCTGTGTTAGACATAGCTCCATTGATAGCACACCTCAGACTCAGAGGGTTCATGTCCCTCGAGGGCTTGAGGGATTCTCAAACTCTCAAATCTCTCTCGAGGGCTTGAGAATCAAAATCAAGGCTTATATTTCACTGTTATGTGGGACTTCTAATCCTGTTTACAAAGAATACTATCTGTCTCCATTGTTATTGAATCTCCCACAATTACCCATTAAGAACATAAGAACATAAGAAATAGGAGCAGGAGTAGGCCATCTAGCCCTTCGAGCCTGCCCCGCCATTCAATAAGATCATGGCTGATCTGTCGTGGCTCAGTTCCACTTTCCCACCCTCTCCCCATAACCCTTAATCCCCTTGCCTGTCAAAAACCTATCAACCCGCGTCTTAAAAATATTTAGTGAGGCAGCCTCCACCACTTCAACGGGCAGAGAATTCCAGAGATTCACCACCCTTTGAGTGAAGAAGTTCATCCTCAACTCCGTTCTAAACCGCCCCCCCTTTATCTTGAGGCTGTGCCCTCTAGTCCTACTGTCCTTTCTGAGCGGGAAGAGTCTCTCCACCTCTAGCCTATCCATCCCATTCATCATCTTATACGTCTCAATGAGATCTCCCCTCATTCTTCTAAACTCTAACGAGTACAAGCCTAGTTTATTCAGCCTCTCCTCATAGCTCAACCCCCTCAACTCCGGTATCAGCCTAGTAAACCTCCTCTGCACTCCCTCCAAGGCCAAAATATCCTTGCGTAAGTACGGCGACCAAAACAGCACACAGTACTCCAGCTGCGGCCTCACCAATGCCCTATACAGCCGCAGCAAGACCTCCCTACTTTTATATTCAATCCCCCTCGCTATGAAGGCCAGCATCCCATTCGCCTTCCTGACCACCTGCTGCACCTGCAAGCTGGGTTTTTGCGACTCATGCACAAGGACCCCGAGGTCCCTCTGCACCGTCGCCTGCTGCAGTTTTTTGCCATGTAAGTAATAATCCTTCCTACCAATATTCCTACTGTACATTTCTCCTCTGGCTACTCTTCTTCCTCTTTCATACTCTGACAACCTTCTGCCCTGAGGTACCATGACCCCCTTTTGGCAGTCCTTCCTCCTTTGATTTTCTCCTCACAGGTAGCATGTACGCATGGATTGGATTAATTTCTGATGATCCTAGTTTTCTATGTCACCTGGGTCTTCTCACTCCGCACATTATTGGTCACACCATCTCTCCTCTGACCCTTTCACCTCACTGCAAGGTGTAACCACAGTCTAGAGTGGAATGCTCAGACACTGCTTCACCTCCCTTATGTGTCAAAGTGTCTTCAACTCATCCACCAGCTCACAAGAGCACAAGAAATAGGAACAGGAGTAGACCATATGACCTGTTGAGGCTGCTCCACCATCCAGTGCGATCATGGCTGGGCTAGGACTCTATTTTCCTGCCTGCTCCCCATAACCCATAATTTCCTGAGAGACCAAAGATCTTAAATTTATTCAGTGATGGAGCATCCACAACCCCTTTGGGTTAGAGAATTCCAAAAGATTCACAACCCTTTGAGTTAAGTAGTTTCTCCTCATCTTATTCTTAAATGATTGCCTCCTTATCCTAAGACTGTGCCCCTGTGCTTTGGATTCCCCAACCAGTGGGAAAAAATGGGCAAAATTCTACCACCTCACTCGTCACGGGAATCGTAGTGGGTGAGACAGAAAAATCAGCGGAACATTTAAAGATTAGTTGAGTTCAGACGGAAGTTCCAGTCATGAGGCTTGTGCAGCTGAAGAATCCTGCCTAATCTATCTCATTTGCCTTATCAAGCAGCCCCCCGTCCCCTCAGAGTTTTGTAGGTTTCATTGTGATTGTTTCTAATTCTTATAAACTCCAGGGAATACAAACACAATTTCTTTGTCACAGGATAACCCCCTCATTTCAGGGACCAACCTAGTGAACCTTTACTGTAATTGAAGTGTCCAAGCCTGCTGGCATCTCCCCCCACCCGCCAGGACTGCTTCACTCCAGCAGGGTTTACAACTGCTTCCCACTAACGGGGAACAGGCGGCCGACTCTGCTGGAAGGAACCGAGGCCATTGAGGCCCACCCAGGAAGTCTGCTGACCACTGGTACTGCCCAAGGGGCAACCTGGCTCCCTGGCACTGCCCATGGAGCAAAATGGCAATACAAAAGGGGCACCTTGGCATGGCTCACTGGGCATAGGGCAGTGCCAAAGGGGGCAATGCCTGTTGGGGTGGGGCCAATTGGGGGCAGACCATATTGGCTTATTGGAGGGGGTCCCTCTGCTACTCTGCAAAAGGATCTGTAATGAGAGGGAGGGTGGACAGTGATTGGGCTGGCCATCGGGTGGGGAGGGGTTGGGACTGGTGGGGGAGGGTGTCGGGACTGCTGGGGACAGGAGTTGGGGGGATTGGGGCTGGAAATGGAAGACACTGGGGCTGGCCTGGAGAAGTCTGGGAAGCCAGCGATCGGGAATGTGGGGATCAGAGGGGCAGCGATTCAGGGGTCACAGGGCTGGCCAGCGATCGGGAGACCGTCAGTGTGGGGCCACTGCTCATGTTGCCAATCTTGGCACTGACAGATCGGCGCACGTGTAATGTCCCACTCAGCGCTATATGCTGCCGGCCTCTCCAGTGGGAATAGGCCCGGGCCACCGATTTTCAGACTATCACTAGGGCAGTCTGCAGCGCTCAGAGCGTCAGAGATTCACCATGAAAATCCCACTAAATAAATCAACAGGAGTTACTCCCGTTTTCATGCAAATTTGGCACTTAGAATTTTTTTGGGAGAATTGCCCCAACACATTCGGAATACTACGTGTAACATTGGTCTCCACATTTAATAAAGGATAAAATTACATGAGAGTCAGTACAGTAAAGGTTCACTAGATTGGTCCCTGAAATGAGGGGGTTATCCTGTGACAAAGAAATTGTGTTTGTATTCTCTGGAGTTTATAAGAATTAGAAACAATCACAGTGAAACCTACAAAACTCTGAGGGGACGGGGGGCTGCTTGATAAGGCAAATGAGATAGATTAGGCAGGATTCTTCAGCTGCACAAGCCTCATGACTGGAACTTCTGTCTGAACTCAACGAATCTTTAATGATAAGGAAATGCAGATTAGAATATTTAAATCTGCTCCAGGCTGATTTCTGGTACGGAACTGATTACTCCGAAAGACTTGGAGTCGGAGATGCAGGGTGTACGCACTCAGTGGACTGGATGAGCACACTTCCAGCCGCAAGCAGCTCTGGAACATAATTTGATACTGACTGGCCAACTAATGAGCATCCGGGATGAAACGCACCCTGGGAAAGGCTCAGGGCTGCCGCAGGATGGCAGGAAGAGGGTGCCCATGGATTAAAGGGTGGGAGGCGGGGTAGGGGGAAGGCTGGTATCTCTAACGTGTTCCCTCAGGGGGACAGCTGAAGCAGAGCGGTCTCAGGGAGCTGCAGACTTGTAAAAAAATTAATAGTGATGGAAAAATGATGCACTGAGTGTCAAGGCAGCACATTCAAACCCAGAGCTCAGTCCCCAGACAGGGTTTTAAGGGTTATTTCAGCCCCTGGCATTTCATCTTGACCTGAATCGAAGTTGCAGCTACAACGTAAAGGCCACCTGACCAATCAGCGCACCCGCCAACTGTAAAAGCAGACACATAAAATTCCGTTTCATTGGCCCCTTTATGGTCTAAATTAACTGCTTGATTGTCGGTGGGATGCTTCCAACTCTCACACACACCTACTGATCAAAATATTATGTGAATGTGCAATGACATCGGGATATGCTTCCCATGTCTTTTGGAGCAATTTCATGTGCTTCTGGACCAGGCGCATGCCCACCCAAGCAATGTGAAATTCTGGCCAGTGATAGTGAGTCATAGAGATGTTTGAGACAGAGACATCTAATGCAAACATGTTCTCTCTGAACAGTTTCAGTGTCCACAACTCCACACGTGCTACAGTCCAGACACACAAGCTGCTCTGCCATGTCTTAGTCAAGATTATTTATATTTGTATTATTTACATCTACATCTTAATTTGTCATAAATCCCACACTTTTGCATTCTAGTTTTTGCTACACTTTTCTCATGGGCACTCTGTACGACCATTCTATACATTAGCAAATTATACATAGTCTTCAGAAGATAATAGCTATGATTGCCACCGGGCAACTTTAAAATTCAATGCATATTTGATTAAAAAGGGAAAATTAGGAAGCTGATATTGCTTGTATTCTCAAAACAACTGGTGGATGAAGAGTAAAGAATCTCCAACCAAGCACAAAGCACAAAGCAGCAGAAACATTGCAAAAGGAAGTTGAATTCAAGAGCATCAGAACTAGTTGAAACAAACCTTGGCTTATGGGTCTCCTCCAGTTATCGAAGATACAAGGTAGATAAAATGACTTACCTTCCTGAATACTGATTCCACAAGAGTTTCACCTTATAATGGCAGATCAAACATATAAATCACTAGTCCAGAGTCGATGGGAGTAGATCCACCTTGCACGACTATCATTTGTTTTTGCAAGTTTACTGGTGAAGAAATCGATGTAATGTTGGAGAGAGGGTTTGGAAGAGCTTAACATGAAAGTAGCATCACGTATAATCGAGAAAATGAAACGTAGATATTGATTGTAATTTGAAAAAAAAAATTGAGGTTCATCCTGCACCAAGCCAGACCATGAGTCAGTGTGGAAATTCACCGTACTGTATTCAATTCGTTAGAAGGAGGCGGAGATTAGTCAACGTCAAACATTTCCAAATTTCTTGTCTTTCTTTCTGCTGCCAGATGGGCTATGAAGCAACTCAGCCAGCTGGATTGTGTCCTTTCTTTGTGGTTTAAAACACAAAAGTTATTTAACTGTCTCAGTGGAGAATCATTCTGACCCAAAAAGATAACATTTGGTGATTCATGTTTTTGCAGAAGTGTATTTTCCCTTGACAGTTAAACATTAATGGCTGAAAAGTTTCCAGCCATTGTGAAAGTATCCATGGAGTTCGTTTGTCATATAAAATCTTTTCATCAAGGATTGGTGAGTGAAGCTCCTGAAAGCACTGCAGGAAGCCATTGTTCTCGAATCCCTACAATGCGAAAGGAGGCCATGTGGCCCATCAAGCCCGTACTGACAACAATCCCACCCAGGCCCTATCCCCATAAACACACACGTTTACTCTCTAATCTGCTAACACTACAGTCAATTTAGCATGGCCAATCAACCTAACTTGCATAGCTTTTGACTGTGGAAGGAAACCAGATCACCCGGGGGAAACTCAAACAGACACGAGGAAGACATGCAAATTCCACACAGATTGTCACCTGAGGCCTGAACTGAACTCAAGTACCCACGCTGTGAGACAGCAGTGCTGACCACTGTGCCGCCACCCCATTAAAGTTGACTTTTATTGTTTTGGAATGTGAGTTGCATGATGTATTGTCATCTAATTATAAACTGCAATTTATTTGGCCTTTTTTAATCTTAATTCTTAGTAAACATTTGCTGTTTTTAGCTAATATTTGTAAGTTTGATATTTTCTGTCAGATAGTGAATTGGGAGAGTATGCTGGGATCCTGCATTATTTTCAGTCTATAATATCATTACAAAATTCAGTGTGTGTCTGATTACACTCTTGTGAAGTGTCTTGGAACATTTTCCTATGTTTAAGGTGTTATATAAATGCAGCTTACTGTTTGTAATGCACAGGTCTGACATGTGCATTTCCTGAAAAAGCAGCTTTGACTGTGGTCATGGAAAAGTATCAACTTACCATGACACATTTATGATAATGATTCCTTTAAATTTCTGAAGCAGCTAATGAATTGTTTCATAAAATCCCTCTGTGCCGAAGGAGGCCATTTGGTCCATTGAGTCTACAATCTTACCCAGGCCTTCCCCTCTGTCCTATTCTCGTGACTCCACATATTTACCCCACTAATCCCCCTACCTTACACATCTTGGGACAATGAGGGGAAATTTAGCATGACCAATCCATTTAACCTGCACATCTTTGAACTGTGGGAGGAAACCGACTACCCAGAGTGGCAAAGTGGTGAGCACTGCTGCCTCACAGCACCAGGGACCCAGATTCGATTCCGGCCTTGGGTGACTGTCTTTGTGGAGTTTGCATGTTCTCCCCATGTCTGCATGGGTTTCCTCCAGGTGGTCCAGTTTCCTCCCACACTCCAAAGATGTGCAGGTTAGATTGATTGGCCATGATAAATTGCCCCTGAGTGTCAGGGGGACTAAGAGGGTAAATATGTGGGGTTACAGGGGTAGGATCTGAGTGGCATTGTTGTCAGTGCAGGCTCGATGGGCCAAATGGCCTCTTTCTGCTTTGTAGATTCTATGATATATATAAATATCGGAAGAATGTGTAAACTCCACATAGGGAATCACCCAAGGCTTGAGTTGATATGGGGTCCCTGGTTCTGTGAGGCAGCAATGCTAACCATTACGCCACTGCTAGAATATTTGAATGCATCCAGCTGTGGTGCAGGCAAAACATGTATGAAACCACAGCTTTGAAACATTAAGCAGAATTTTGCTAAAAGGAGATCCTGAGTCTTTGCAGGCAGTAGATGGGACACTTGGAGAGGATTTAACTGGTTGCAGCAAACCACTGGGACCACTATTCAATCAAAGATGGCGGCCTGCCTGTTAAAACAAATAGCCCAATCAGAGAGCTGGCAGCTTGGCAGAACAACCAAAAGAGGTGGTCATTGCTGATGCTGCAGGAAAAAGAGCAGAGAAATCTTGTCCATGTGCCAGGTCTAGATGAGCAGGCCCTGATGATCGGAGAGGTGAACCTTCCAGCAGCATTGACAGTGTCACTGAGACAGCCATTGCCAATGGGGCAGCCCTTCTATAGGCCATGGAGAAGTCATAACCCCCTGCATCCCCATACAGGTGACCACCTCGATATGCCTGAAGGTCTTTCTGTGCAACAACAGCCTGCCTTGACGCTGATAAAATACCAGTGGGAATGGAAAATGGGTCCTAATTAACTGAATGAGTTGGTCACCTGTTATATACTTAAAAGGGTCGCAGGTTGCCTTAACAGTTGATCACACAATTTGATGGTGACGTCATTAGGGTCTTGAAGAGACTTCTGTTCTATTTTCAGTTTTGTATTCTGCAGTGCAAAGAACATCTCTCTCAATGAAACCTGTTGAGGGTTTGTTTGAATTTATGTGTACAAATGAAGTCTTTACTTTCTGCTTAAAACCCACAGCACCTAACATATTTAGGACATTACAGAAAGAAAATTGGCGATGAATCAGGATTTTGTTTCATCGAAAACGTAGAGAAAAGATCCTGAGGGGAAAAAAATTGCAGGTTCTCACACTTCGAATGTTAAAAAGCTGGGGAAATCTACAATGGGATAAAGATTAAGTGCCAGAGAAGAAAGACAAGTAAGAAAAAGCTATCTGCGTGATTTTAAAAGAGGAGTTCTTTTCTGATCAGAAAAGGATTGCATTCGAGGCAGTATCTGGCATATTTGAAAAGAGTAGATGATTTGCTATATGGCTGGGGTCATTCAGAAAAAAAGAATATATCAAGTTAACGGCCTCCACGATAAAAAGAGAGCATTGGGAAGACAGAAAATAAAAAAAAATTTACAGATGAGTCTCAGTCACTAGTGCCTACAAAAGAAATGGTATGGACTAGGCGGGCACAGTAAAAAGCCTCACAACACCAGGTTAAATTCCAACAAGTTTATCTGGGTATCACAAATTTTCGGAGTGCTGCTCCTTCATCAGGTGAGTGGAGAGGTAGATTCACAAACAGGCATATATAGACAAAGGCACAATTGCAAGATAATTACAGATTGGAATGTGAAGAATGGTTGGAATGTGGAGGGAACACTTCTGCCTTCAGTCAGAGAACACTTCAGCAGTCAAGGGCATTCAGCCTCAGGTCTTCAGGTAAGTGTTCTCCATGGCAGCCTTCAGGACAGACAACAACGCAACTTCGCTGATCAGAAACTGATAGCCAAGTTTCGTACACAAAAGGTCAGCCTCAACAGGGATCTTGGGTTCATGTCACACTACACGTATCCCCCACCTTTTGGCCTGAGCTTGCAAAATCCTACTAACTATCCTGGTTTGAGACAATTCACACCTCTTTAACCTGTGATTATTCCTCTCTCCACTCACACTGCCTACACCTGCAAAGACTTGATTACCTGTAAAGGCTTGCATTCTTCATATTCCAATCTGTACTTATCTTGCAATTGTGTCTTTGCCTATATATGCTGTGTATGTGAACCTATTTCTCCACTCACCTGATGAAGAAGTAGTGCTCTGAAAGCTTGCGATTCCAAATAAACCTGCTGGACTTTAACCTGGTTTTGTGAGATTTCTTACTATGCAAGAGAAATGACAGGTCAATTAGGATCCATGGGGACTTTGAATCAAGATAATGAATCACAGAGTTCCTATATAGAGCATTTTCAGTGCTTTGTACAAGTGAATAAAATTGCAAACAAGTTGCTCATTGCAGCTTTTCTCAGTACAATAGGAAGTAAAACTCTCATTTTGCTCCAGTGCTTGTTTCATCTAGCAAAGATGTGGGTATGCCGGCGTTGGACTGGCGTAAACACAGTAAAAAGTCTGACAACACCAGGTTTTAGTCCAACCTATTTATTTGATAATATACTCACAAGCTTTCGGGGTTAGTCCCTTCGTCAGGTGAATGGAGAGTTCTGGCCTCAGACAGAGCATATAAAGCACAGACAGTTTATATGCTCTGTCTGAGGCCAGAACTCTCCATTCACCTGACGAAGGGACTAACCCCGAAAGCTGGTGAGTATATTATCAAATAAATAGGTTGGACTAAAACCTGGTGTTGTCAGACTTTTTACTGTGTCATCTAGCAAAGCCAGGAACAAAAACATACAATGACTAGAAAAAGATCCTTGAAGAGCACTACTCTACTAAGTCACTTATCATCACAGAATGGTTTAGGTCTCACCAAAGGAATCAAGTGGAAGGTGAAAGCATTGCTCAGTTTGTGGCAACCTTAAAAAGGCTGGCACAACATTGTGTGTTTGATGAGTCATTAGAAGATTATCTTCATGATCATCTCGTTTGTGGTCTCCAAAATCAGGCTATCCAAAGAAGATTGCTTACTGAACATTCTTTGACTTTAAAGACAGCAATAGAAATCACAGTGTCAATGGAACTAGCTGCTAAAGAGGCTTCACAATTTGATGCAGGAATGAATACCCACAAGTTGGGAATTGCCCATGAGAAGTCAAGACAACAACAAGAATGTCGCAGATCTGCCAAAATGGGTGATTCAGCAAGTGAAAGCTGGAGCAAGCATAGTCAATGCAAGAATTGCAAGTTGGGCTACACCAGCTTCTCCTGAGAAGAATATTCAGAAGAAGAATCTGGGTACCTTAAAGAAGAAGAACAAGTTGCATTCTGCAAAAAGAAACCACAATGTGGAAGAAAATAGTTCTGACTGTGAAGAAGACAATGTCATGAAATATAATGACGAGTTCCATCTAAATGTCATACCCATACAGAGTTAGTCATGTAGATTCTGGGTGATTCTGAAGTCAAGTGGACAATCTATTTTGATGGAGTTTGAAACGGGTGCTGCTGTATCTTCAATTCCTGAGATTACATACCCGTAAAGACTGAAGCATTTTCCTTCAAAACCAGCAGATGTGATTTTAAGGTCATATGTGGAAGAGGTCATGCCATTAGAAGGTTGCATCATGGTCAATGTAGAGTTGACTGGACAAACAGAAGAGTTGCCTCTCTGTGTGATCCATGGTAATTTTCCAGTTCCTTTGGGAATTCATGATTGGAGAAGATAAAGCTTAACTGAAGTGCTGTCAATAGATTGGTCAATGTCAAGGTAGACCTACAGTACCTTCTGAATAAATGCAAGAGTGTTTTTGAAGAGACATTTGTCTCAATGAAGGAAATTCAAATGAAAATCAAGATAAAGCCTAATAGTCAATCAAAAAGTTTCAAAATAAGAGCAGTGGCATACACAATTTGTCCCAAGGTTGAAGAAGCATTAGTACAACTTGCTAACACTGTGTGGTAGAGCTGGTTACAATGAGTGACTGGGCTTCTTTCATCGTACCTGGCGTTAAATCAGATGATTCACTTAATATTTGTGGTGATTTTAAGTCAAAGTAAAAAAGTTTATTTATTAGTCACAAGTAATCTTACATTAACACTGTGAAAATCCCCTAGATGCCATATTCCGGCATCTGTTTGGGTGCACCAAGGAAGAATTTAGCATGGCAAATGCAACCAACCAGCACATCTTTTGGACTGTTGGGGGAAACTGGAGCATCCAGAAGAAACCCATGCAGACACAGGAGACTGTGTAGACTCCGCACAGACTGTGACCCAAGCTGGGAACCGAACCTGGGTCTTTGGCGCTGTGAGGCAGCAATGCTAATCACTGTGCCACCGTGCCACACCACCATAAATCCGCTGTTGTGTCCTGATCAATATCTGCTTCCTTTAATTGAAGATTTATTTGCTGGATTATGAGATGGACAGAAATTCAGCAAGATTAATCTTTCATTTGATATTTACAAATGCATGTAGCTGCTGAATTGCTTATAAAGGTATTTTTTGTTATAAAAGATTGCCTTTTGGAATAACATCTCACCAGCTCTATTCCAAAGATCGATTGATTAGATTTTAAGTGGTCTCTCTGGTGTACAATGTAACATGGATGATACCATAATTACAGGGTTCAGTGAACATGTGCACTTGAATAAATTAGAAGCAACATTGGAACATCTTCAAGCAGATAGCTTACGCATCAAGAAAGAAAAGTATAACTTTTTTTAGACATTAGTTTAGTATCTAGGTCACTTTATTGATAAAGAAGGCCTACAAAAAGGTGGAAACTATTTTAAAAGCATCATGTCTGATGAATGTGACACAATGGAATTCTTTCTGGGATTAGTAAATTATTATGGAAATCTGTTCCTAAATTAGTTACATTATTGAAGACCTAACTCACCTGACGAAGGAGCAGCCCTTGTGATTCCAAATTACCCTGATGGATTTTAATCTGGTATTGTGAGACTTTAATTGTACATTATTGAAGCCATCGCATAACTTATTATCATTATAGAAGGTGTGTGAAATAGTCATGGGACTGGTCAACAGAATGTGAGCAAGCGTACAAGGATGACAAAGATGCTTTTCACACGTCTGAAGTATGGGTTTATTTAAATCTGAAAGCACCATTACTGCTAGCTTCCGTACTTCACCATGTGAAGTAGGGGCCATATTACGCCTTTGGGAGAAGAACGACCAATTGATTTTCCCTCATGTACTCTGACTAATGCTGAATTTAATTACACTTGGCTAGAAAAAGAAGCTTTTTGAGTATAATTTTTATTGTATGAAGGTTTCATTATTATTTATGTGGTCATTATTTCACATTATTGACCGTTAACTACTACTTTTGGTTCATTTCAAAGCAAATAATTGTTTGCTGCTAGTTGATTGCAAAGATGGTCACTGATCTTATCTGCGCCATCTTATGTTATAAAGCATTATCAGTAAGGGTGCAATGCATTATCACACTTACCTTTACCTACTGAGCAGATACCACCAACTAGTTTTGTTAATATTTTTTATTTTTTTGCATGTAGATCATTTGCCTATGACAGCTTCACAAGTTCAGAGGCACACCAGAAATGAGCCTATGATGATGAACGTGATGGATATGGTATTGAAAGGAACAATAACTGGAACACATTGTCTGCATCCTGATTTGAAGCATTATGTGTCAAGAATGTCTGAATTGACCATGCAAGATGGGTGTTTATTGTGGGGAATCTGAGCGATCATTCCTCCTAGTCTGCATGGAAGAGTTCTTGAACAACTACATGAAGGACATCCTGGTATAGTCCAGATGAAAGACATGTAATTATTTTTGGCAGCTGGGTCTGGATGCTCAGATTGAAGAAAAAGTGGGACAATGTCAATCCTATGCACGAATAAGAAATACAACATCATTGTTTCCTTTATATCTACGGGAGTGTCCTAAACTGCCATGGCAACAACTGCTGCTCCGTTTGAGGCTTACATGTTTATAGTCATAATTAATGCACATTCAAAGTGGCTAGAAGTTGTTAGCATCAGGTACGTTACATCGGAACAAGCCTTTGAAAAAATCTTTGCAAAATTTGATAAACTGGAATAGATTGTTAGCGATAATAGTATACAGTTTGCTTCCTAACACTTTGAGCATTATCTCAAAGTGAATAGTATTTGATGTATAAAATCCACACCCTATCATCCATCAACTAATGGATTAGTTGAAAGACTTGTAAATCATTGAAACATTCTGTATGAGCCTCAAAAAAGCATTGTTCATTATTACATTGTGTGGATGGCTTTTTGGCATCTTATAGAAACACTACGCATGTGACTACCCAAACTTCACCTGCATTACTACTCTTAAAGAGAAAGTTGAGAACTATGTTTGATTTGTTATCACTTCCAGAAAGTTCAGAGTTAGTATATCATCAACAATAATCTCAAGTTGCTAGATGAGAAGTGAGGGCAAAACAACACTCATTTCAACAAAGAGATTGAATGCTAGCGCAGAATAATGTCATGAGCGGGAAATGGGTACCGGCCATAGTTTTAACAAAAACAGGTTCAATTAATTACATGGTTCAAACCAAAGATAAATTAGTTTGACAATGCCGTGCTGACCAATTTTTGTAATCGCAAAATAATTTCCCAGAATTATCTCCAGCAGTACCAACTTCTTTAGTCCCTAATGTTGTAAATACTACAATGGAAGACTTAATTGAATCTGAGTTGATTGATGATTGCATCTCTGCTAATATACTAATAAGAATGATACAATATTCATTCCAAGAGGAAAGGTGTCTACTGGAGTTCCAGATCATACTTGTGGGGTCAAGGACAGCCAAGTTCCAGAACTATGTATGCAACAAAAGAGGAATAGACTTCCTCTTGATTGACTTTCTAATTAACTATGTATAATGATTAATAATGTATAATACTGTGTCTAGAGTGTTATTGATCCTATGTATAACATCTTAGTAATTTATTGTCATGACCAAAGAAGGAAAGGGGGAGGGATGTTATATACTTAAAAGGGTTGCAGATTGTTTTAGGAATTGATCACATGATTTGACTGTGATGTCATTAGGGTCTTGTAGAGGCTTATGTTTTACTTTCAGTTTTGCATTCTGCAGTGCAGAGAACATCTCTTTCAATAAAACCTGTTATGTGTTAACTTGAATCTATGTGTGCAAACAAAATCTTTTCTTTCTGTATAAAACCCCAACCCCTAACATAGTTAGGATATTACATCGCTTGCCTGCGATGGGCGGCTGCATTTCTGCTGTTCCTACTTGTGGGAATGTGCTACGGAGGAAGGAAGATGTCAGGCTTCCATCCTGAAGTCTTTCATCACCATTTTACAGGCCCTTCCTCCTCCCAGAGTGCCTCTGGAGACTGGTAAAACCCCGCCCAATGGGGTAGTAAGTTTGTGTTTAAGTGGGGGTACAAATCCCTTAAAACTCAGCATCATCCGTCCTTCTGTGTTTCAACTGGTTGGATTTGAAGGTGAACTGGGAACACTCTTGGAGGGAAGCTTGAAGGAAGAATGAGTATGGCAGAGAGTTCCCAAAGAACAATTCCACCCCCACCCAAATGAAGCTGTCAAAAAGTCAGCAAGGATAGGCAGGACATCAAGATTTCCATCTTGAAAAGGACATTCTTGCTTTTTTGATTGTTCAGAGGAGGCAGATTCTAAGAGACTGTGTACTAAATTATTAGGAGAGATTCAAAGTAGCAAATTGAACTCAACTACAAAAATAATTAAGAGACAGAATTTGGGTCTATAAATTGATGACAGGACTGGATAATGTAATAGGTCAATTATCTTACATTACAACCATAGAGCTAAGTGAAATGAAACAAACTGGGTATTCCTCAAGCAAAAGTAGAGTGTGTGGGTCACTTTTTGTGTCAATCATATCTCGTCCAGTCCAGTTCAGTATGTGAGGAAAAATTTAAATGCATTATAAAAGTTGTTAGTGGTCTATCACTTGTAATTGACCAGGTAAAGAAGTAATGGGTATAAGGTGTTCAAGCAGTATTTCCACTGGGCTGGGGAAATAGGTGATTCATTCCATTCAAATGAAGTATAACTAACATTATAATAGCACTCTCATCTTCTTTTTCCCTTTTGGTTCAATGCCACTTCTAAGTCATGCCTGCACATGAGAGTTTATGATTGCTAGGGTAGAATTCATTCAAATGGCAAAGAAGGATGATCAAAAGTCAATTTCAGCACTTTTCCCTTTACATTCATAAATTGTCCTCAAAATAAGTTCAAAGTTCCTTTATTAGTGTCACAGGTAGACTTACATTAACACTGCAATTAAGTTACTCTGAAAATGCAAGGTGATGCATTTTGATAGCTTGAACCAGGGCAGGACTTACTCAGTTAATGGGAGGGCGTTGGGGAGAGTTACAAACAAAGAGAGCTAGGGCTAAACTTCATAGCTCCTTGAAAGTGGAGTCACAGGTGGACAGGGTAATGAAGAAGGCATTCGGCATGCTTGGTTTCATTGGTCAGAACATTGAGTACAGGAATTGGAATGTCTTATTGAAGTTGTACAAGACATTGGTAAGGCCATTCTTGGAATACTGCGTGCCATTCTGGTCACCCTATTATAGAAAGGGTATTATTAAACTAGAAAGAGTGCAGAAAAATTTACTAGGATGTTACCGGGACTTGATGGATTGAGTTATAAGGAGAGGCTGCATAGACTGGGACTTTTTTCTCTGGAGCGTAGGAGGCTGAGGGGTGATCTTATAGATGTCCGTAAAATAATGAGGGGCACAGATCAGCTAGATAGTCAATATATTTTCCCAAAGGTAGGGGAGGCTAAAACTAGTAGGCATAGGTTTAAAGTGAGAGGGGAGGAATGCAAAAGTGTCCAGGGGGCAATTTTTTTACACAGAAAATGGCGAGTGTCTAGAACTAGCTGCCAGAGGTGGTAGTAGAGGTGGGTAAAATTTTATCTTTTAAAAAGCATTTGGATAGTTACATGAGTATGATTGGTATAGAGGGATATGGGCCAAATGCAGCAATTGGGACTAGCTTAGGGGTTTTTAAAAAAAAGGGCAGCACGGACAAGTTGGGCCAAAGGGCCTGTTTCCATACTGTAAACCTCAATGACTCTATCTTCTAATCACCCCACTCTGGCACCTGTGTGGTACACTGAGGGAGAATTTAACATAGACAATCACCTAATCAGCATGTTTTTCAGACTGTGGGAGGAAACCAGAGCACCCAGAGGAAACCCACGCAGACACAGGGAGAAAATGCACAGACAGTAACCCAAGCTGGGAATTGAACCCAGGTCCCTAGCACTGTGGGACAACAATGCTAACCATTGTGCTACTATGCTGACCACTCCCCCAATCTTGTCAGTAGATACCTTGGTTCGACATGATATAATTAACCAGCATAGCAATATACAGTAAGAGCTCACTGTTCATTGTTAATTTTTATTGTTTCCTTTTCGTATTTTAGATTTTAAACTTAATTCCTTTTCCAAGTGTAAGGCAAAAAACCAATCTCAGTCACTCCAAAGTTCAAGATGCAGAGGAAAAGGATGTTTTTCATTAATAATGCATTGAATCATGGTATTTTTAAAACCCTTCGAGACCAGTCCCTCTCAGGCACAGAAACGAAAGGAAAATGCTGCAGGTTTTTGCGGTGCTTTAGTATAAAGATAACAGTCATTTTTTTATGTATTCTTCTATCTCACCATGATAGTTGGGAATATGTCTTCTCAATAAGGTTGCCCTTGGATTTTCCCCTATACAGTTAAATGAATCAATAACTGAGAGCTTCCATGATGCGCTGGATGGATGTTGGGCCCCATAATGAATATGAAATGGGGGAGTAAATCCACATCACATCCAAATGTTTTAGTGACCATAAACTCACTTGAGTAAGGAGACATTTTCACGAATCATTATTTATACTCATTCTGAAAACATTCTACCGAATTTCAAAACCTGACTCAAGTTGCCTGTTTGTACTGACAAGGGTTCCTGGACACAGTTTTGTGCTCACAGCATCTCTCCTGTTTGGCCAAGGTGAAGAATTCCAATGTTTTTTCTTTGTCCATTCATGGGATGTGAGCATTGCTGGTCAACATTTCTTGCCCATTCCTCATTTCATTTGAACTGAGTGGCTTGTTCAGAGGGCGGTTAAAAGTCAACCACATTGCTGCAGATCTGGAGTCACATGTAGGCCAGACCAGGTAAAGATGGTAGGTTTCCTTCCTAAAGGACATTAGTGAACCAGGTGGGTTTTAACGATAATCGACGACAGATTCTATTAAACTTAAACTATTGTTGTGGAGGGATTTTAACCCATGCCTCCTGGCATTGGTCTGCTCATCTAGATTGCGATCTACATTACCACCATGACACTGCCACTCTTTATTACAGTGAAACAAGCCCAAACATGCACATATATTTCTTTAAAAGAACTACTTGATAGCCAAAACCTAAGCACTCAAGCATTTAGCTCAATGGTATATTTATGCTAAATTATTAAGTACAAGGTAGACTTATTGGCCAGAATTTTACCATTCCATCTGTCACAGGAATCAGAGAGGGTGAGGGATGGACAATGGAAAGGTCCATTGACCTCAGGAGGGATTTTATGGCTTTGGGATGAGCAAAGCCATAAAATCCAGTCCATTAAATCTCATGGCATAAGAACACTAGTATCTGAGCTTTCATAATGGGAAATTGTGATTTGGAAAGTTATAAGTTGCCCTTGCCATCCTCCAATCTTTTGATGAGTTGAATTAATCCCTGCCCGCTAGGCACTTGGCAAAGGAGCAGTAATAATGGTGCATGTGATTCCCTATTGATCTTAACCTCTTGTGCAAACTCCACCTTCTTGACCCCACAATTAGCAATTATCTAAGCTGTAACTCTGGGAATTCCCTCCCTAATCCTTATCACCTTTCTAGCTTTTTCTTCTCTTCTAGGAGACTAATCATTTGGGATTGAGATGAGGAGAATTTTTTTCACCAAAGGGTTGTGAACCTTTGGACTTCTCTGTCCAAGAAGGTTGTGAATGCTCCATTGTTGAATATATTTAAGGCTGGGATAGACAGATCTTTGGTGTTTCAAGGGAAATTGGAAGTGAGCAGGAGGATGGAACTGAAGTCCAAAGTTAGCCATGATTGTATTGGATGGTGGAGTAGGCTCAACAGGCCATATGGTCTACGCTTGCTCCTATTTCTTGTATTCATGTGTTTAAGTCCCTCCTATTTCTTTGATCAGGCTTTTAGTCACCCCACCTAATATCCATTCCTTAGACTCAGTACCAAGTTTTGTCTAACAATGCTCCTGTGAAGCAATTAAAGATGTTTTTTGATGCTATGGGACCATTCAAATGCAAGTTGTGCTTCAGCTAAATATTTAATTGCCCTGCAGTTATTTTAGTGTCTGGCCATTTTAATGAGTTTAACACACCTGGTCCCATATTACAGATATTATATTCACAGCCTAAGTTGTAGAGTAGTCTGCTATAAACATGAAAGTTACAATAATCTTCTGAAATCATTTGCATTTCAGACAATAATATTACTTCACAATTTAATGAAATTCTTTTTAAGTTCCAGTCAGTGAGTATTTGCAGTAAATACAATACTTAACCAAAAAAAAGGTTTCCCAATATTGAAAGTTATGAGGCAAGGTAATATTTGTGCAATCGATTTCTTCGGATAGTCAGCCTCTGGTACAGAATAGAATGAAGCAATTGATTTTTGTTCACTGTACGATACAACTCTTCCGCATATAACATCATTTCGTAGAAGGAAAATAATAGAATTGATGTTATTCTTCTCTGTTTGATCATCTGGATTCTGATAATACATTCAGAAAGTTCCCTGTTAATGTACCAAACCAGAAGTACATTTTAGTTGTATTTGAAAAGTCTCAAACTGGATTAGTTTGTTGAAATATTTATATTAATACATAGAAGTACATTGCTGCTTGAATATTTCTCCGACATTGTAAATTGTCACCCATTAGAGAAATTGTTCAATGCCCCTTTCCATTGAAATATAGAAAAGGGAAAAATAAATGGCTGATCCATGGTGGAAAATTTTCCACCTGGACAAAAGGTTGAAAATTTATTCCAGAAATGTTTCCCAGTGCAAACTCAATTTTTTAACTTAACTTCATCAAACACACATAGCTACCAGAATCACCAGATAATTTTATCACTCTCATGTGGAGTTTTAAAATAAAACATTCATTGTTTTTCCACTAAGATCCTGTACTTTTATTTTTTATTATTCAGCTCCCTGCATACCCCATTTCCACAAATGCTACTATTTTTAAAAATGATTTTCGATATCTGGGCTTCAAGTGCTTATTTGAAGTTAATGTGCTGATCAGTGCCTTCCATAACAGCCCTCATGAAATTTCTTAACAGTTAATTCTTTATTTTGGGCTTTCGCTGAAACGACATTAATTTTTGAGTTCAAAATTTTAAGATCTGTCATTACTTTTTCCATTTGCTTTCACTCCTGTAAGTTATTTATCATCATGACAGTCTGATTATTGTTCCATTCAGTCTCATCCTAAGAGAATAATTGTTGATTAATATTGCAATTACAAATTCTACTGAAAAGAGAATAAATAAGCAAGTGAACTCCAAAGCGATCAAACATATCCTTACCTTTGGTACACTGATCAGTTATTCATACAGTGACAGTGGGAGACTTGCAGAATTGTTTCCTTAGCGGAGGACATTCTTACAGAAATATTTTAATAACCTTCTGATTGCTGGAAATATTTCATTAACACAGATGTATGTTCTTGTAATGGCAACCAGCTGTACTCGTTTTGCGGTTGGGGCAAGTTCAGCCAACAATATTTTCCTTGGGGTTAATTCAATGTAATTTAGTCTTTTGCACATTAATGCAATGCACGCTAAGCTCTAAGAAAGGTCAAAACTATATAATCTTGGTTAATGATTGAACTTGATCGTCCTACTGTTAGAGAATCTTGTGTTTCAAAGGAGCGGAGGAAAATTCTGACATCGTCAGAAAGCATCACATTCGAGAAAATTTAAGCAGCAGTTAAATCATTTAAAGTCCGAAGGAATTTGTCGGGATCTTGTTCAGAATAAAGAAACCCCGAGACTAGTATACACTTCTTCATTTCATTAACCACTAATTAGCAAGCCTTTTTTAAGATATAAGATTTCTAAATCTGAGCTACACATAAAATCTAAGTCCAACCCTTCGGCCTCACAAGCAAGCCTCCCTGAACCAATGATCTTTAATACCTCCTGCACCAGGCCCAATGGAAAAAAAGAATTCCCTCAGTGCTTATTTTTGGCAAAGAAAATGGATGTGAACCAACCTGTAGAATTATAAGGAATCATATCTACGTCAATTCTACTTCAGTGCTGCTTTATTGCAGAGCTGTTTCAGTTCAGGCCAAATATGTAATTGTGTATCCTTGTGAGAGCTACCATATGAAGCATCCACCACAATATAAACTTCAAAACATTATTTTACACTCAGATATTGAAAAATAGATTCTGCAATAATATTTGTGAAATAGTGTACACACATTACAAAAGAATAATTTGTGGCAATCATTACATCTTTGATCTAAAATACAACCAATATAGGATCCCTACAGTGTAGAGAAGGCCATTTGGCCCACCGAGTCTGTACTGGCTCTCTGACAGTGTGTCATGCCCACTCACCATCCTACCCCTGCAATCCCAAATATTTCCCAAGGCTAATCCATCCAACCTACACATCTTGGGACACTAAGGGACACTTTAGCATGGCCAATCCACCCAACCAGCACACTTTTGGAGTATGGGAGCGAGCCAGAGCACCCAGAGGGAACCCATGCAGATATGGGGAGAAAATGCAAACTCTGCACAGATAGTCACCCGAGGCCAGAATTGAATCCGGGTCCTTGGAGCTGTGAAGCAACAGTGCTAACCACTGTGCTACCATGCCACCTGTACAGCAGTAGCTCAGTTAATCAGTTGATGTTGTGCATATGAAAAGCCATTCTTAAGTTGTGCAATGGATGGAGATAGCTGAAATGAAACTTGGGTGTTTAATTGAAAATGGATTAATTCTAATTGTTTCTTCTTCGGAGTAGTTACATAATACATAAAACTGTTGAACAGGCCACAACATTCCAGTTCAAACTAAATACAACATCCCTCTATCAGCCTCATAGAATCCCTACAGCACAGAAAGAGGCCAGCTGGCCCACGAGTCTGCATCTACCACAATCCCACCCATTCAGCTCCCTGCATACCCCATTTGCACAAATGCTACTATTTTAAAAAATGATTTTCGATATCTGGGCGTCATGTGCTTATTTGAAGTTAATGTGCTGATCAGTGCTTTTCGTAACAGCTCTCATGAAATTTCTTAACGGTTAATTCTTTATTTTCGGCTCTCGTTGAAACAACAATAATTTTTGAGTTCAAAATTTTAAGATCAGTCATTACTTATTCCATTTGCTTTCACTCCTGTAAGTTATTTATTATCATGACAGTCTGTTTATTGTCCTGTTCAGTCTCATCTTTAGAGAATAATTGTTGATTAATATTGCAATTACAAATTCTACCAAAGAACAAAGAACAACACAGCACAGGAAACAGGCCCTTTGGCCCTACAAGCCCGTGCCGCCCATTTTAACACTCAGTGAGTGCCTCATTCCAATCCTTCTTCTACCTATGACTTTTGTCTACATCTCATGGACTCCACAATAAAGGGGGTGCAAATTCAGAGAATTATATGTGCGCCAGGTTAAGGAAGATCCAATTTAGGGACAATTTATTAACACCAATCAGCCTAAAAGCATGTTTTTGGGATGTGGGAGGAAACCGGAGCACCCGGAGAAAACCCACGCAAGCACAGCGAGAATGTGCAAACTCCCACAGACATCGACCCAAGTTGGAGATCCGAACTGGGTCCCTGTAACTGCACAGCAAACAGTGATAGTCACTGAGCTGTTGTATTGTCCATCAATTGGCCCAGTTTAAGCGTACACTAACGATGTGAAGTACTAGGCAACTCTCAAAGCAACATCCAAAAGCAGCCCTCGCACGACCCACCGCGTGTATGCTCCTTGTTGGCCATCAACGCGGACTAAATCACCTGTGGATGTAAAAAAGAGACATCAATAAACATACACAGCCTGTACAGACATTCACGGAAGATCCCCAGTAGCTCCAAAGTAAGAGGCCAAAAAGAGTATAAATAAGAAAGTGAACTCCAAAGTGATCAAACATACCCTTACTTTTGATACACTGATCAGTTATTCATACAGTGACAGTGGGAGACTTGTTTCCTTAGCGGAGGACATTCTTACAGAAATACCCCCATACGCCTACACATTTACCCGCTAACCCCTCTAACCTATGCACCACAGGACACTAAGGGACAATTTTAGCATGGCCAATCAGCCTAACCCACATACTTTTGGACTGTAGGAGGAAATTGGAGCACCCGGCGGAAACCCTCACAGTCATAAGAACATAAGAAATAGGAGCAGGAGTAGGCCATCTAGCCCTTCGAGCCTGCCCCGCCATTCAATAAGATCATGGCTGATCTGTTGTGGCTCAGTTCCACTTTCCTGCCCTCTCCCCATAACCCTTAATCCCCTCTCTTATCAAAAACCCATCAACCCGCTTCTTAAAAATATTTAGCGAGGCAGCCTCCACCACTTCAACGGGCAGAGAATTCCAGAGATTCACCACCCTTTGAGTGAAGAAGTTCCTCCTCAACTCCGTTCTAAACCGCCTCCCCTTTATCTTGAGGCTGTGCCCCCTAGTCCTACTGTCTTTTTTGAGCGGGAAGAGTCTCTCCACCTCTATCCTATCCATCCCATTCATCATCTTATACGTCTCAATGAGATCTCCCCTCATTCTTCTAAACTCTAACGAGTACAAGCCTAGTTTATTCAGCCTCTCCTCATAGCTCAATCCCCTCAACTCCGGCATCAGCCTAGTAAACCTCCTCTGCACTCCCTCCAGGGCCAAAATATCCTTGCGCAGGTGCGGCGCCCAAAACTGCACGCAGTACTCCAGCTGCGGCCTCACCAATGCCCTATACAGCTGCAGCAAGACCTCCCTACTTTTATATTCAATCCCCCTCGCTATGAAGGCCAGCATCCCATTCGCCTTCCTGACCACCTGCTGCACCTGCAGGCTGGGTTTTTGCGACTCATGCACAAGGACCCCGAGGTCCCTCTGCACCGTCGCCTGCTGCAGTTTTTCGCCACGTAAGTAATAGTCCTTCCTACCATTCTTCCTACCAAAGTGGACCACCTCACACTTGCCAACATTAAATTCCATTTGCCATTTCCTGGCCCATTCGCCCAGCCTATCTAGATCCTTCTGCAGACTCTCCACACCCTCCGCACAATTTGCCGTTCCCCCAATCTTGGTGTCATCAGCAAATTTCGACACCCTGCACTCGGTTCCCTCCTCCAGATCATCTATATAAATGGTAAATAGCTGAGGCCCCAGCACCGACCCCTGGGGCACCCCACTAGTCACCATCCGCCAATCCGAATAGCACCTGTTGACCCCCACTCTCTGCCTCCTATTTGACAACCAATCCTCTATCCACGCTAACACCCTACCCCCAACTCCATGTCCCCTGACCTTCTGCAATAACCTCTTGTGAGGTACCTTGTCAAACGCCTTCTGAAAATCCAGAAAGACCACATCCACCGGCTCTCCTCTATCCACTGCCCTAGACACATCCTCATAGAACTCCAGTAAATTTGTCAGACACGACTTCCCTTTAATGAAACCGTGTTGCGTCCGCCCTATCAAGCAATTCCCTTCAAGATGCCTCGCAATTTCCTGCTTAATGATGGATTCTAACATTTTACCTACCACAGACGTTAAACTAACCGGCCTATAATTCCCCGCCTTTTGCCTGGCACCCTTCTTAAACAACGGCGTAACATTAGCCGTTTTCCAATCTTCCGGCACTTCCCCGGAATCCAGCGACGTCTGGAAAATAACCACCAAGGCATCCACTATCACCTCCGCCATTTCTTTCAGAACCCTCGGATGCATTCCATCCGGTCCTGGGGACTTGTCCACAATCAGCCCCTCCAGTCTGTCGAGCACCACCTCTCTAGTAACAGTAATGTCATTAAGACCCTCCATTCCTACCACCTTTCCATCGCTAACACCCGGCA
This sequence comes from Carcharhinus amblyrhynchos, assembly GCF_965287045.1. Lineage (NCBI taxonomy): Eukaryota > Metazoa > Chordata > Chondrichthyes > Carcharhiniformes > Carcharhinidae > Carcharhinus > Carcharhinus amblyrhynchos. The sequence goes on from NC_137338.1 coordinate 31,388,744, forward strand.
AATTATTCACGGACTCCTCCGTGAAGACAGAAACAAAAAAGTTATTCAAGACCTTAGCCATATCCCCATCCCCTATCACTAGCTCCCCTTTCTCATCCTCTAAAGGACCAACGTTCACCCTAGCCAGCCTCTTCCTTTTTATATATTTATAAAAACTCTTGCTATCCTTTTTTATATTAAGTGCTAGCCCAGCCTCATAGCTTCTCCTACCCTCCTTTATCAACTTCTTTGTCAATCTTTGTTGACATTTAAACCTTTCCCAATCCTCTTCTCGCCCACTGCTCTTAGCTACTCTAAATTCCTCCGCTTTTAATTTAACACTTTCCTTCACCTCCTTCGTTATCCACGGCTTATTACCTCTCTTCCTACTGTCCTTTTTAACCATCGGAATAAATTTCTGCTGAGCACCAAGAAAGATCTCCTTAAAGATCCTCCACTGCTCCTCAGCAGACCTACCTTCCAACACATTCCCCCAGTCCACATTCGCCAATTCTTCTCTCATCCTACCATACTCCCCTCTATTCAAACAAAGGACGCGTGTCCGGGAACCCACTTTCTCCTCCTCCATCTGCACCAGAAACTCCACCATACAATGATCACTCTCTCCAAGAGGATCCTTCACCACAAGGTCCCTAATTCTACCCGCCTCATTACATAGCACCAGATCCAAGATAGCTCGCTCCCTCGTCGGCTCCAACACACACTGTTCAAGGAAATTATCCCGGCAGCATTCCAAGAACTCCTCCTCGAGCCCACCTCGTCCAACATGGGTCGACCAATCAATATGCAGATTGAAATCTCCCATAACTACTGCCGTCCCATTCCTGCACGCCGCACTTATTTGCGTGTTAACAGCCCGCCCCACCTCCAGATCATTATTCGGGGGCCTATAGACGACACCCACCAGCGTCTTCCTCCCTTTCACTAGGAGAATGTGCAAACTCCACACAGACAGTGACCCAAGACGGGAATTGAACCCAGGTCGCTGGAGCTGTGAAGCAGCAGTGCTAACCACTGTGCTACCATGCCACCCAGAGAAGGCCATTTGGCCCATCAAGTCCACACCAACTCCCTGACAATGTATCTATAGCTTGCCCCATAGATTCTAATAATTTTAAAAGTGGCCACATTGCATGCATAATTATGTCTGCAGGTGACATTGAGAGAAACTCTTCATGTCATGTAACTTTAGACCTAAAGTGCGATAGTAGCAAATGAATATTGATATTGTGAATCACCACCTCCTGCAGCCATTGTGGAGTGACATGAAACTTGAGAGCATAAAAATGATTGCTAATGAGGCACACCAGCACCATCGGTGGGAAACACTCCATTTTTCATGTGGGAACCAACACTCTGCCATTTTTTTGGTAAGATTTCACCCATTGAGTAAATTTAAGGAGGAGTTCGACAGATTTTTAATTGGTAATAGGTCAGAGGGTTGTAGAGAATGAGCAGAAAAGTGGAGTTGAGGCCGAGACTAGATCAGCCATGATTGTATTGAATGGCGGAGGGGCTGAACTGCTACTCCTGAACCTAGTTATTATGTTCTTATTGAGCCGTGTGAGATGATACACAACAAAACAATTAGTAGGGGGATCCAACTTGAGCATCAGAATGTGGAGCAGCCTGAAGACAGGGAAGATGATCAGCCGGAGAAGGCAGACAAGATGACTGAAAGATCATGGCGCTGTCCTGCTCCAACAACCTGGTTCATCCACAAGAACCTAATGGCACAGGCTTCAATATCCAGTGAAAAGCAGGTGCAACTGGATGGGACTCTCATGCAGGAGTCATTGTGGTGTCCAATTAGAAAACTCAGCACCATTTGTGGAATATTGTCAATATTAAAATTAATAGGAAATCCTTGACTGTAAAGTGGTTTCAGATTTCCTGAGGTTGTAGAAAACATTCTGTAGACACAAGGGGAGGGTGGCGCGATTCTCCCACAAAAATTCTAAGTGTCAAATTTGCCAAAAAACTGGAGTAAATCGTGTTTTGTTTTCAGTGGGATTTTCAAAATGAATCTCCCCCACACTGCGCACTGCAGTGTGCCTCAGCATGAATCCCATTGAAAATCAGTAGGCGTGGCCTATTCCCGCTGGAAAGGTGGCAGCATAGCGCTGAGTGAGCCACTGCGCATCTATCAATCTGTCAGCGCCAAGATTGGCCCATGTGCAGTAGCCAGCACTGCTAGCCTCCCGATCACTGGCCAGTTCGATCGCTGGCCAACCCCGCAACCCCTGCATTGCTGGCCTTTCAAACCCCCCCCTTCTTCCCACATAGCCTGATCGCTGATCCCCCAGGTATGTCTAGGCCAGCCTTGCACCTCACCCTCCCCTCTGCCCCCGGCCCACCTCAACCCCCTCCGCCTCACCCTCCGGCCTGCCTCGATCTCCCTTTCCCCAGTAGGCTGACTACTCCCAATGCCCGGCCTTGATCACTGGCCTCCCTCCCTCTGTCACTCAGCTCCCCAAGCTATTCCCTTCGCTCTTACTCTGTGATCTATGGTGCAGTGGATTTGCAGTGCTCAGTGATGTGTACCTCAGCATGAGTCCCAAGAAAGCTGTTCCTTTTAAAGTTTCTCACAATATAAGAAGGAATGGGGTAAAGCACTCCACCACGATTCCCAATGATTCCCTCATTAACTTTATGTACAATCACATCACCTCAACTATAATGGCTGTTTTTGATAAGAGAGGGGATTAAGGGTTATGGGGAGAGGGCGGGAATGTGGAACTGAGCCACGACAGATCAGCCATGATCTTATTGAATGGCGGGGCAGGCTCAAAGGGCCAGATGGCCTACTCCTGCTCCTACTTCTTATGTTCTTATGTTCTTATAAGCCATTATTATAGATGGCTGTAATAAAAGTAGTAATGAAAGCAGTATTGCACCAGTTATGTTTGTTTAAACCATCTCTGCTCATCCTGCTTTCTGGCTGACTGCATTTGTGGGTTGTACAGTGGTTCGCACTACATCTCCACGGAGCCAGGGGCCCGGGCTCGATTCCTGGCTTGGGTCACTTTCTGTGCTGGGTCTGCACGTTTTCCTCATGCCTGTGTTTGTTACCTCCGGGTGCTCCATTTTCCTCCCACACTCTGAAAGGCGTGCTGGCTAGGTGCATTGGCCATGCTAAATTCTCCCTCAATGTACCCAAACAAGCATGGGAGTGTGGCAACTCGGGGATTTTCACAATAACTTCATTACAGTGTTAATGTAAACCTAATTGTGACATTTATAAATAAACTTTAACAATGCATCCCTTGCAAATTAACCAGCCTTTGGAAAGCAGGGAAGAAAGTAATCTGAGCCTGCTAAAACTTTATGAACATAAGAACATAAGAAATAGGAGCAGGAGTAGGCCATCCAGCCCTTCGAGCCTGCCCCGCCATTCAATAAGATCATGGCTGATCTGTCGCTGCTCAGTTCCACTTTCCCGCCTTCTCCCCATAACCCTTAATCCCCTCTCCTATCAAAAACCCATCAACCCGCGTCTTAAAAATATTTAGCGAGGCAGCCTCCACCACTTCAACGGGCAGAGAATTCCAGAGATTCACCACCCTTTGAGTGAAGAAGTTCCTCCTCAACTCCGTTCTAAACCGCCCCCCTTTTATCTTGAGGCTGTGCCCCCTAGTCCTACTGTCTTTTTTGAGCGGGAAGAGTCTTTCCACCTCTATCCTATCCATCCCATTCATCATCTTATACGTCTCAATGAGATCTCCTCTCATTCTTCTAAACTCTAACGAGTACAAGCCCAGTTTATTCAGCCTCTCCTCATAGCTCAACCCCTTCAACTCCGGTATCAGCCTAGTAAACCTCCTCTGCACTCCCTCCAAGGCCAAAATATCTTTGCGCAGGTGCGGCGCCCAAAAATGCACACAGTACTCCAGTTGCGGCCTCACCAATGCCCTATACAGCTGCAGCAAGACCTCCCTACTTTTATATTCAATCCCCCTCGCTATGAAGGCCAGCATCCCATTCGCCTTCCTGACCACCTGCTGCACCTGCAAGCTGGGTTTTTGCGACTCATGCACAAGGACCCCGAGGTCCCTCTGCACCGTCGCCTGCTGCAGTTTTTCGCCTCGTAAGTAATAGTCCTTCCTACCATTTTTCCTACCAAAGTGGACCACCTCACACTTGCCAACATTAAATTCCATTTGCCATTTCCTGGCCCATTCGCCCAGCCTATCTAGATCCTTCTGTAGACTCTCCACACCCTCCGCACAATTTGCCGTTCCCCCAATCTTGGTGTCATCAGCAAATTTCGACACCCTACACTCGGTTCCCTCCTCCAGATCATCTATATAAATGGTAAATAGCTGAGGCCCCAGCACCGACCCCTGGGGCACTCCACTAGTCACCATCCGCCAATCCGAATAGCACCTGTTGACCCCCACTCTCTGCCTCCTATTTGACAACCAATCCTCTATCCACGCTAACACCCTACCCCCAACTCCATGTCCCTCGACCTTCTGCAGTAACCTCTTGTGAGGCACTTTGTCAAACGCCTTCTGAAAATCCAGAAAGACCACATCCACCGGCTCTCCTCTATCCACCGCCCTAGACACATCCTCATAGAACTCCAGTAAATTTGTCAGACACGACTTCCCTTTAATGAAACCGTGCTGCGTCTGCTCTATCAAGCAATTCCCTTCAAGATGCCTCGCAATTTCCTCCTTAATGACAGATTCCAACATTTTACCTACCACAGACGTTAAACTAACCGGCCTATAATTCCCCGCCTTTTGCCTGGCACCCTTCTTAAACAACGGCGTAACATTAGCCGTTTTCCAATCATCCGGCACTTCCCCGGAATCCAGCGACGTCTGGAAAATAACCACCAAGGCATCCACTATCACCTCCGCCATTTCTTTCAGAACCCTCGGATGCATTCCATCCGGTAAATGTCTCTGAGATAGAGCAAAAACAGGAAAACTTCAAACTATCATCACAGACAAAAGACCTAAGGGCTTCTCATATATATTGACCAGATATGAGATATGTTCTGTACGCTGGGTCAAGATGTAAAAGAAAAACAAATAGAAGCATGTTGATCATGCTAGGTAGGAAATTGACGAGCATTCAACTTTACAAGCAATTGGTTATAGCTGAAGACTGGAGTTATCAACTGTAACTAAGCTGTTATCTTCTTGATTGTAGCTTTTTATATCCAATTTATAATGCATTTGCCATTGATTTGCCCACTCAAACTATTAGACTAAATTTTATTCCATCATCCAAATCATTCATATTTATTGTGAATAGCTGGGGTCCCACCATCAATCCCTGCGGCATCCCACTAGTTACTGCCTGCCAATTTGAAAAGCATCCATTAAGTCCTACTCTTTGTTTCCTCTCTGCCAACCAGTTTTCTATCCATTCAATAAATTTCCCCCAATCTCATGCGCTTTAATCTTGCATGATAATCTCTTGTGTGGGACTTTGTCAAACACTTTCTGAAAGTCCAAATATACCACATCGACTGGTTCCCCCTTTTTAACTCTACTAGTTACATCTTCAAAGAATTCCAACAGATTTGTCAAATATGATTTCCTTTTATAAATCCATGCTGACTCTGTCTGATCGTTCCACTGCTTTCTAAATGCTCTGCTATAAAGTCCTTGATAATGGTTTCAAGAATTTTCCCCACTACCGATGTTAAGCTTTTTGGTCTATAATTCCCTTTTTCTCTCTACCTTCCTTTTTGAATATTGGAGTGACATTCACTACCCTCCAATCTGCAGGACCTGTTCCAGAGTCTATCGAGTCCTGGAAGATGACCACCAATGCTATTTCTAGAACCACTTCCTTAAGTACTCTGGGATGTAGATTATCAGGCCCTGGGGATTAGTCCGTCTTCAATCCCATCCATATTCCCATCACTATTTTTCTACTAATATTGATCTCCCTCAATTCATCCCTCTCACTAAATCTTACATTCTCCAATATTTCTGGCAGTTGATTGTGTCCTGTTTTGTGACAACAGAACCAAAGTATGTATTCAGTTGTTCGAGCATTTCTTTGTACCCTTTTGTACATTCCCCCATTTCTGTCTGTAGGGGACCTACATTTGTCTTCACCAACCCCTTTCTCTTCACGTATCTATAGAAATCCTTAGGGTCCTTTTTTACTATTTTGCTTCTAAGTGCTGGGTGGACTTGAAACTGGAAATGTTTCAGATTCAACTTTTAGCCCATTCTTAGGCACCCCCATACGTTCTCTGCCTGAAAAAATATCAGCGATTCCAAATCGAGCTGCACAAGCCTGTGGCCAGGGCTTAACATGACTGAAACGTTGAATCTCCAATTGCTGCCTCCAACTACGCACGCACAGAATACAAAATGATAGAATGCCACTTCCCTGTCACCTCTCTGCTGGGCCAGATAATGTCTCCCCCTGGCCCCCACAGACTTTGCCCCTCCCCCAAACATTACTGACCCCCTTATCCACCCATTTCTTCCACCACCCAGATCAATTGTGGTCCCCTCCTCCCTTCCTTCCCCTTACCACCCATTGATCTGAAGCAGAGCGGCAGCGGACCCTCCCTTCACACTCACCAATCTCTGGCAGAGTGGGAGCGGACCCCCTTCCTGTCACTGATCTCAGGCAGAGTGGCAGCAGACCCACCTACACCACCACCAACCCCACCAATCTCAAGTAGCAAGCCATCAGACGCTCAGCGCTTACCTCCTCACTAACCCTCACTGATGGAGCGCCTCAATCAGACTTATATGGAGCATGTCTGTTTCGTGCTGATTCCAGAAGGATGAACACGGTGGTAAAGGGGGGAGTGCCAGTAAAGTTGGGCGTGCAGCATATTAAGTCAATTTAAATGCATACAAATACATTTAAATGGCCGTCGCACCCATTTCGGGTGAGGTCGCGATCACAGCCATTTTCAGGCCTTGGTAAAAGGGGAACGAGCCAGTGAGAGGCAGGTGCTGATTGCACTACTCGCCTCACACCCAACTTTACCAAGTTTTTGCACCCAAAAATGGGCACAACGCGATGGTAATGGCGGGTTCTTAGTGTCAGTCTTTCTGGTCATAGAACTGGTGTGCTTCCTGTTCCATTGCAGATGCAAAACATTTCTGTTCCATGTCTTGCACCAGGCCTCCAGCTCACTGCCTGAAAATTTTGGTTCTGCCTCTGCCACATGTTCAGCTTTGCTCAAAATCATAGAGTCCAGATTGACTTTTGAAAAGCTCCCAACCTGTCTCCTAGCCAAAATGCATCTTTCGTTTAAATGGCTTTCTTTCGTCCTGTATTTTTGTCTTTTAATCAATCCTTTGGTCCTTCTTTGCTGAATTCTAAACTGCCCCCAGTCCTCAGACCTATTATTTTTCTTTGCCAATTTGTATGTTTCTTCCTTTGATCAGATACTCTCTCTAATTTCCTTTGTAAGCCATGGATTGATCCTCTTACCTATTTTGCTTTTGTGCCAGTCAGGTATAAACAGTTGCTGTAGATCCCCCATGTGTTCCCTGAATGTTTGCCATTGCCTGTCCACTGTCATCCCTTTAAGTAACTCTTCCCAGTCTATCAAGCCCAATACACACCTCATATCCTCATAGTTTCCTTTATTAAGATTCAGCACCCTAGTCTCCAATTCAATTACTTCACTCTCCATCTTGATAAAAAATTCTACTATGTTATGGTCGCTCATCCCCAAGGGGTCTCATACAGCTAGATTGGCAATGATTCCTTTCTCGTTACTCAGTACCCAGTCTAAGATGGCCTGCTCTCTAGTTGATTCCTCCAAGAAAACCACCCCATATACACTCCAGGAATTCCTCCTCTATGACATTGTGGCTCATTTGATTTGCCCAATCTATGTGCAGATTAAAATCATCCATGATCACCAATATTCCCTTATCATATGCATCTCTAATTTTGCGTTTAATGCCATTCCCAACATTACCACTGCCATTTGGGAGTGGGAGGGGAGAAGTGAAATTTCTTCAGAAATTAGATAGCTTTTAGAAATTGACAGCATGGGAGGGGTGGTGATATCACAGTGGAAAGCTGGAAAAGAAGGTGAATGGAATGTTGGCCTTTATAGCGAGGGGGATAGAATATAAAAGCAGGGAGGTCTTGCTGCAACTGTATAGGGCACTGGTGAGGCCGCAGCTGGAGTACTGTGTGCAGTTTTGGTCGCCGCACTTGCACAAGGATATTTTGGCCTTGGAGGGAGTGCAGAGGAGGTTCACTAGGCTGATACTGGAGATGAGGGCGTTGGACTATGAAGATAGACTAAATAGACTGGGTCTGTACTCGTTGAAGTTTAGAAGGATGAGGGGGGATCTTATAGAGATGTATAAGATAATGAAGGGGATGGATAGGGTACAGGTGGAGAGATTCTTCCCGCTCAGAAAGGACAGCAGGACTAGAGGGCACAGCCTCAAGATAAGGGGGGGGGTGCAGTTTAGAACGGAGTTGAGGAGGAACTTCTTCACTCAAAGGGTGGTGAATCTCTGGAATTCTCTGCCCGTTGAAGTGGTGGAGGCTACCTCGCTAAATATATTTAAGACACGGGTAGATAGGTTTTTGGTAGGCAAGGGAATTAAGGGTTATGGGGAGAAAGCGGGAAAGTGGAGCTGAGCCACTTTAGATCAGCCATGATCTTATTGAATGGCGGGGCAGGCTCAAAGGGCTAGATGGCCTACTCCTGCTCCTATTTCTTATGTTCTTATGTAAAAGAGGAGATTTACTGTGGGATTTGGCTAGATTTCTAGTAGACTTACTGAAGTCAGGGTAAGGGATGAGCAAGGAAGTAATAGAATGGTTGGGTAGTCAGTATCCCAGGTCTGACAGCACTTGTTTGTGACTTCTAATGTAAATATTTAATTTGTCATTTTGGAAGCTGTTTAGGGAAGTTTTTCCCTGGGCTGGTTATGTTCTGTTTGTATCTCTGTTTGTGTACCTCATAAAGTTCATCATTAAAAGGGAGAGGAGGAATGAGCTAATCCCTGAAAATGAGCTCAGGGATTATGGTGTGTGGTTAACCTCCACCTGTTTACTGCATTACAGATAATGCCTTAACTTCATGCTGCCTTGCTATCTTTAATGATTGTGACACACCAGCATGATCCTCACTGTTCACTGGCTGCAAGCATTAGGAGCTGGGCAGAATATTGTGAGTGCCTAGCCACTTAAAGGTAGCCTACACCTCTTAACCGAAAGATGCATTTTGGCTAGGAGACAGGTTGGGAGCTTTTCAAAAGTCAATCTGGGCTCTGTGATTTTGAGCAAAGCTGAACACATAGCAGAGGCAGAACCAAGATTTTCAGGCAATGCGTTGGAGGCCTGGTGCAAGACATGGAGCAGAAATGTCTGCGTCTGCAGTGGAATAGGAAGAACACCAGTTAAATGACCAGTCAATGATTTCTCCCAAAGCATGGATGTAGCACAGGAAGAAGTTTAACGAGTTTTCGGGGTGAGTTCATCTTCAAGTGGATATCCTACCAAGTGCACCACTCATTTCATTCCCTACAATAAAGCGTGTGCCACACAAGCATAGATTGACAATACAAAAATGTCACAATATCACTTGAAGGGAATTTGCAAATGAACAAGTAACCAAGATGTAAAGCAGTTGCTAAAAGTGTGTTGGAATTGCAACTGTGTTGTTTCTGTGATTAATGGTTGCTGAATCATCTGTAAGGTATATTCAAATCAACTGAGTGTATATTTTACCAATCCTTTGTCTGAGATTGGTGAGTTTGTATAAAGCAGACACAGAAGCCCAACATAATGGTAGTGATGTGAGCTTGAAGACCACAGGAGGAGTTACTTTGTTGAAATACAGAGGCTGTATGTGCATTGAAAACCCCAGGGGGCACAGTCCCTCTACAAACAATGCTTTGAAGAACAGTGAGTACTTGACTCACGGAATAGCCAGACTGGTAGTTACCGGGAACAACAAGTTGGTTTGGACTCATGCTGTGTAGTTGGTTTTGAATTGGGCAGTTAAGGCTGCAGGGCTATTGAGATGTCCTTGGGTACCATTCCTTTGCAAAGGACAAAAGCATGGAAAATGGGAAAAGTCCTGAACTGGGGCCAAAAATAAGGGAATTCCCTTGCTGTACAACACCCAGTGTTCCAGTTGCATCTAAAACATATTTAATGATGAACTTGAAAATTGTGGAACACCATCATGTAAACATTTAGCACCTGCAGATGAAGAACCCCCAAGTGATAAGTCTGGATCTCAGGAATGTCATACCATCACAAGATCTGGGAGATACAGTAATTGGTAAGATTCTTAAACAGAGATCTATCGTTTCTGTAAATAATCTTCACAACCACCCTACTTTGCAAGTATTTTTACCCTAAATATACCTAATGTTGTATCTGTGTCTGTTTTACACAAGCTCACCAATCTCATGCACAGGACTGGTTAACTATATGTAGAATCATAGAATCCCTACAGTGCAGAAGGAGGCCATTCAGCCCATTGAGTCTACATTGACTCTCTGACTGAGTGTCTTACCCAGGTCTACCCTCTCCCAACCTCTGTAACCCTGCACATTTACCCCCTTAAGCCCTCCTAATCTGCATACTTAGGGCATGAAGGAGCAATTCAGCATGGCCAATCACCTAACCTGCAAATTCCACGGGTGCAGTTGATGCCTTCCATGTCCGTTGGGTACCGTAGGGGCTGGGGTGCATTATAGATCCCAATAATCACATTATGATTTGATGTTTCAAGTTTCCTTAGCACTTCTGCTCTATTTGGACTGTTCCCCCTCCTTCTGGGGAGCTGCCCCTTTTACTTTATCCCTGAGTTAATTTGAGTTGGTTTATTTGGTTTGCCCTGAAAGAGGCCTAATCTGCACATCTTTGGACTGTGAGAGGAAACTGGAGCACCCGGAGGAAACCCTTGCAGACACAGGGAGAATGTGCAAACTCCACACAGACAGTGACCCAAGGCCGGAATTGAACCCGGGTGCCTGGAGTTGCAAGGCAGCAATGCTAACCACTGTGCCACCATGTTGTCCTTTGGTTTGGTACATTGATGGTACATTGCAGGGTGATGCAGCAAACAGGTTTACTTTAAGGGTTCAGCAACCACATGGACAGGATGGTTGTAATTGTTGCACACACTCCTAGCTACTGATCACATGCTGCTTTACAGCCTGCTTACTTGTTAATTTGCATATTCCTTTAAAGTGGTAACACAACAGCAGATATCAAACACAATGCCTTGGTGTATATTAGAAGAGTTCATCAAGATAAAAGCTTAATCATTCGCTTCTCAATGCACTGTGCCCCATTGCCCACCTAACAACAATTTCTTTCAAACTGTACGCTACCCTAAAATTCAAATGCTTAATCTTACCCTCACATACATACAATACCGTTACGGTATGTACAAGTGCACATTCCTGTTTACCCTCACTGTCTGTTCTTGACTTTAGCATTTTATAAAGGATAAATTTACACAAACACAAAGTCAACCACAAACATGTTTATTAAACATAATGCCCTAATACAAGAGCTTTAACTAGGTGTAATAACACAGCAAAACTATGATTTATTATAATAGGTCCTCGGAGGTGGAAGTCCTATCACCAAAATTCCTTTATTTACAAGATCCAACAATACCATGCAGAGTGCTCTCGGTATGTAGTTTACATTCAGAGTGCCAGAGGAACTGACACTCCTGTTTTAGTACAGAGTATGGGCCTCCCTGATTGGATTATCATTTTGGCCCTTTATCAGAGAATTCATATTCAGGCAGACCAACCTCAATTGCCTGATTGAAATCATTACACTTATTAATAAAAATCTCCACAAAAAACCATGGGCAAAGCCCCACATTTCAGCCCAAACATCAATTCAAATCCCTCAGGATTTAATTCTTACCCTTAAACATTCTTTAAACCTGAACCCCAATTTCCTTTGGATCTGCCTTCTACTTACAAGTGGTTCACACGGTTGGTCTTTTGGTATGAGTTGTAGACCAGGTTGACCCTTCCTGATGCTCTTGGTGACTTCAGTGCCAGATCCCATTGTGTTGGCCTTTTTATTATAAAACTTTATCTAACATATTTCCTGGAGACATCCTGTTTGGATGGTCGATGCTGAGCACACTTTAATCTCTTTCCTGCCTTGGTCCAGACAAACCCATTCATGATGATGTTGTTTCCATGATGGAAACAATGGATTCCGTTCAGACGTGACATCTCTGGCTAAGTTGATATGTTTGTGATAAAGTGCATTTCTCCTTCGCTGTTGTTGCTGTTTGTTTGTACAGCAGCTGTTGTCATTGTTTGCTTGTACAGCAGCTGTTGTCATTGTTTGTTTGTACAGCAGCCGCTGTCATTGTTTATTTGTACAGCAGCTGTTGTCATTGTTTGTTTGTACAGCAGCTGTTGTCATTGTTTGCTTGTACAGCAGCTGTTGTCATTGTTTGTTTGTACAGCAGCAGCTGTCATTGTTTATTTGTACAGCAGCTGTTGTCATTGTTTGTTTGTACAGCAGCCGCTGTCATTGTTTGTTTGTACAGCAGCTGTTGTCATTGTTTGCTTGTACAGCAGCTGTTGTCATTGTTTGCTTGTACAGCAGCTGTTGTCATTGTTTGTTTGTACAGCAGCAGCTGTCATTGTTTGTTTGTACAGCAGCTGTTGTCATTGTTTACTTGTACAGCAGCTGTTGTCATTGTTTGTTTGTACAGCAGCTGTTGTCATTGTTTACTTGTACAGCAGCTGTTGTCATTGTTTGTTTGTACAGCAGCCGCTGTCATTGTTTGTTTGTACAGCAGCTGTTGTCATTGTTTGCTTGTACAGCAGCTGTTGTCATTGTTTGCTTGTACAGCAGCTGTTGTCATTGTTTGTTTGTACAGCAGCAGCTGTCTTGGACCCTCAGATCTGAAGGTCTCCCAGTTTCTTCAGTTGGATTGTCTGATGGCTGCTGTTTTGCCTTTGCAAAGCTAGTATCCCAGTGTCTTAATACAGTATCGATTTTGTTTTGGTACTGACATGCTATGAAAATTATTCCCTTACAATGCAGCCTGCTTCTGTGTGTTGAGCTTTGTTCTGTTTGTTTGCTGTTAATGTTATGTCCATGAAGCTTTTGGGATTCGATATTTAATAAAAGTCCAGTTGGAGGAGATTCCTAGCCTACAAAATCTCACCCAAAATTTCCAGCTTTCACACACTGACAGCTATTCATCAGTCACACATATTGTTGGACACCCACCTTCCTCTTTCTTGCAGGAGAAAGTAATGCAGAACAGTAGGTAGCCATAACAATCTAGAGGAGGACAAACATGCCTAGATATTGTATCATCAACGAGACTGGGCCACTGGCTGTAGTGAACAACGATGAGGGTAGCTGGATCCTAATTCTCCATCCCTCTTCCCAGTTTTCCCTCATCCTATTGTCTATTGTGATCTAGAAGCTACTGATGGTGTAAGCACGCATTTCACACTTCCTCTTATCCCCTCACCAAAATCTAGCTCATGACCCTTCTTCACTTCAGATAACCAAGAACTGGAACCATCCAAGTGGAGGAGGAAGAGGAAGAGGGAAGTGATGAAGAGTTGCCATCGCTCAATCGGACACAATCCCATCTCCGGTACTGGCACTGTGCATTTTAGAGGCTAGGATAGAGGAGGAACCTGGATATGGTGAGACACTGGGCACAGGTAAGTGGGAGCCAGGGCAGGGTGAAAGGATAGCACAAATGCCAGCTCAGCGGACTTCGATGAGCCAGGCTATAAAAGCTGGCTGATGGGTGTACCTTAATGTTTCATTGGCTGGAAAGTATGTCAGAAAGGAGTATGAAGGAGTCCAGCATAACTTAGCACAGAGATTGGTGCAGAACCTGGAGGCCAACCTTTTCAATGTGGAGTAAGCAGTTCAGTTCACCGGTGGAGCCTATTGTCACACCACGTCTGATGGTCATTGTCATTGCTTCCATTGCAAATAAGTTCTATCAATGGTCTGATTGCTGAAGTGGAGGCTCAGACTGCCACCATCCTGTCTCTGGGTGCCAGTATTCAACAGATTACTAGTATTGCTGGGAGAATGGCAGTGGCTCCAGGAGTATGAACCTCAGGATGCCTCAAGGTGATAGTATTTGTCCCGCTTCCTGTCTCTCTGCCAGTGCCATTGTTTTTGTCTTTCGGCCAGCTATCCTAGGCTGCTATGCACAGACTAAGATAGTCCCACACAAAGGCCCAGAGCTGCTCAAGGTTGCCTTCCATGGGCATGAGTTCATGGTCAGCAACCTTCCACCACTCATCGCAATCACTAGGGAAGTTCCTTGCTGAAACACTCAGAGAGACATATACCCTCGGAAGCAGGCTCTGAGGGAGTGCACAACATTATTAGTCTCTTTCTGAATACATTATACATGATTCAATTTATAAATTTGGATTACAATGTGCATTTTCTGTTGGTTTTTATAGTTGTGTTGTTAGAAAGAGGAAAGGGAATGTGGGACTGTTGAATGGGGAGTGGGCTGGAATTTTCAAGTCCCATTGAAGTTGGGATCAGAGGTGGGTGGGGGCCCCAAAACCAGCCTCTTGACCCCATCGGCTGAGTGCCCATTTTGGCCAACGTTGAATCAAGGCTGGTAGGTCTACCCATCCACATGAGGCACGTAGCCAAGAAGGTTCATTAAGAGCCTTGTTAAGTCAAGGAGACTGACCAGGATTTTCTGTCAGTGAGCGCCCAACCACAGATTGAAGAGCCATAGCAACATTTAGGGAAGACACACAGGCTATCCCGAGAAACCCAAAAAAGTGGCACTAACAATCCCAATTTTTTGCCCTTAAACTTGAAGATTACAATCTATAATTTCTCTAGCTGTAATCATGGGAACCACAGTATAAATTAAGCTATGGAATTTGAGGACTATTAGATGATTATTTGTAGTGTCCTTTGCCTCAAAGGTGCTAAAGATTAAGTGAGGAGGGAGTGCACATAGTTGCTGATAGTGAAAAATGTCACCACAAACTTTCTGAGGCAAATTGCCTGATTGCGTGCAGTATTAGTCTATAATTCTAGGCTAGGAATGGGCGACATCACTGGGAAGAGATATGCAGCAGAAAAGATTTACACTGTTTTCCCACAGTTTTGAAAAATTTTTCCCCATTCTGTATTTTCATCTTCATATATAACATTCTTATCTCTAAGATGAAAATCATCTCAATGCTATTTAAATGCCACAAATTCTGAGAATCATCTTTTCAGTCAACATTTGAAAGATAAATCTTTATTACTTCAGCTGGAATCCTGTATTCAAACTGGTAATGATCAGGCTATCTTTTAATAAGACTGATCAAAACCGAGAGCAAGGAGAACAGGAGGTAAAGGGCCAGAGGTCAAATATGCTAAATACTTACACAAAGAGGCAGCTAATAGGCACTTTGCTCTGGATCTTCCCCCTGTGCTTTCCCCTCTCTTTATACAACCCGATAAAAGGTTGGTGGTCTGACTAAAGGAAGAAGTCTTCCCTGCCTTGGGCATGTGCACAAGATGGAAAATGTCTGCATCCCCAAGGAGTCGCTATAGCCCCTGCCAAGAGACTATCAGGCTGCCCCAGAGCCCCGGTTTCAAGGATACTGTCAAAAGAGATATGAAAGCCCTCAACATCAGTCATTCCAAAGGGGGGGGGCACTCGCTGTGGGCATGGGTTTGCCATGACGACGTGTGGTTTCAGAAGCTCCAAAGCAGGTATCAGCCCTGCAAGCAAGGCATCAGCAGAGATTGTCCCGCACCAGTGGCAAGAGACAACTTCATGTGAGGCACTTGGTGCAGCAGATGATCTCACCTGACCTCAGCAAATTCTGAGGCTGCATTCCCACCATTTGTTGCAGATGGAAGGATGCCTATCAGGTCTGACTGTGACAGGTCTGAAAGCCTTCTTGAAATGTCAGTTCGTATGTTGACGCACTTTTATTTAGGTTGTTTTGTGTTTTCATTTCATAGTTCTAGCATTCACCGTTATTCTGTGTTTCTGTATGTGACTTGTTCCACTGCCTTTTAACTTTGTGCATTAAGTTGAATGCTTCAACTTAAAGCAAGCCCTGGTGGTACAGAACTGGTCCAGGAAACAAAGCTATGAAGTAATCAGAGTGGGGAAGTCATTTTGCCGCTGGATCACATAAAGGTTGTGTGGAACCTGCAAGCCCTTTAGATGGGTGAGATCAGAGTTGGTTTATCATAGCTGGTAATGACTGAATTACACGGCGAAGTTCAGTTTGACATGTCGCTGCTTTTCTTTTGCATTCACCAGCAAAGTACTGCTTTAAGTCGTCTTTGGCTGATCAGTGGCCTCGGGGCTCTGGTAAACCTTTGACACGCTGTTAACAAAGAAAAGCAGCACAAACAGCATGTAACTGGTTTGAGTCATTATTCTCCAAGTACTAACATTAACACATACACAGCACATTACACTTGTCCCAAGGGGCCTGTTTCTTTTTAATTCATTCCCATCTTGCGGTTTGACAAAATGGCCTCTCAGGTTTTCCATATCACAATTCTTTTATGAAGGATCATTAGAACACAGACTTTACTTTCCCAATACTCCTGGTAAATAAGGCACCTGATTACAGCACGATAATGGTGCCTCAGCTATTCTTTACAATAGTGTAAAACCAAAGTGAAAATGAGCTCAAATCAGGGGCAGAAGGCAATTAAAGCACTAAGCAATAGCCAAACAGCAACCTGTACCTAACATAGACTGCACATTGATGCTCTGGGTGCATGATTAAGTACTTAGTAGGTTATTCATTAGAATGTGTAGCAGCGAGGTGATTAAAACATACTTACCTGGCAGGGGAGAATCAATGATCAGGTTGGGGACCAGGCTAGCCCATTGCATTTAGGGGTGTGCTGACGCCTGTGACTGTGGTTTCCCTAAGCTAGGGGTCAGGAAGGGATCAGGGTAGCCAATGAGGTTAAACCGAGGTTTGACCTGATACAATTTTTTAAAGCCATCTTGGCCTTTTGGCTAAGATGAAGCATTAGATCAAGCCCGGGATGGGGATGCAAATGCCTCATTCTGTCAGCTTGGATCTCGTTTGATCAAGCCCAAGATGAGATGCAATGTTTTGTCTTGTCAGCTTGGATCTTGTTTGTCCCTCATGTGGGGACTATGATTGGACCAATTTGAATTGGTGTTTTTTGACTAGAAATGAGCTACCAAAAGTTACAAATTCTTAAAAATTTAAAAACATTCAGTAATTGTATTTTCTTTTCATCAGCTCAGAAGTTCCTTTCAATGATTTATTGAACAAACAAGATAACAAAGACATTGTGAATGATTTCGAAGTTTAATTTGACTGGACAATTTTATCTGACAGTGAGTTGTATAACTTTCAGTCAGCGCAGTTGTTAAGTTTCTGCAGTCAGCCCATTAAGATGTTGGCCAGGATTCTCCCAAAAAACAACCCCAGATGCCCAATGGGTGGGAAAATGGAAGAAATTCCCGCCCTTATTTTGGGCGTACTTATCTGAACAAACTTCCAGCACTCTGTGCATCACAGCATGCCTCAGGGAGACTCACCCTGGAAAGTGGTGGCTGGGGCCTTGTCTTGTCTGAGAGACCAGGATCAGCGGGCCGAGCAAGCCACTGTGCATACTCTGATCTGTCAGTGAGGTGACTGCCACATGCACACTGTCCCCTCACCTCGCAACCCCCCCCAAACCAATCGCTGGTCTTGTTATCCCCGACTTCCTCCCCACCCCAATCACTGACCTTCCCAACCCCCACCTGAGCACTGGCCTACCTAACCACCCCAGGCCAGCCCCAATGTCCCCTCCCCCATCGATGACCAGCCCTGATTGTCCACTCCTTCCCTCCCCCACTGATCCCATTGCAGGATGCTTAGTGAGCCCCCTCCTACCACTGATCATCCTGTAGTAGGCCCTCACTCTGGTGCCACCCCCTTGGCACTGCCTGGTGCCCAGTGGGGTGGCACTGCACAAGAGGCATCTCTGCTGCCCCTGACCTCCCATGGGAGGGGGCGTCGGGGGGGGGGGGGGGGGGGGGGGGCCTCAGTAGCCTCTCTCCCCACCAGTGGGGTGAACACGTCCATTCCTTGTTGGTGGGGAGCAGTTGTAAACCCCACTGGGGGGACCTCTCCCAGCGCGAGGGGAAACACTTGAGTTTTCCATTTGGTAATCAGCTCCACACCCAAAATCAGACAAAAAGGGCCTGGTAGACAATCAATCGGCCAGATGCCAGTTGCGGGTCCCACTAAAGGCTTGATGTCTCCCTGCCCACTGCTCTACTTAAGCAGCACAGGGGGCTGGGAGAATCCTGGCCATTAAGATTTCCTGATCAATGGGCACTTCAAATTAAAAATTAGCTATTACAAACTCAAGCAAATATTCAGAACTGAATTTTACTTTTATCAGCCCATGGTGGAGGCAACAGAGTTGGGGGCAGATGGTTGCGGCCGGTAAGATAACAGGAAAACATGTTGGGATGCCTCTCCATTCCTGGAGGTAGCCTTCCTGCCACAGCCCAGGGGATCTGCAGAGCTGGAGGTCCCATAGTCCAGAGAGGAAATTGTGCGGGGCACAAATAGCAGTTTCCATGACGCCAACAAAGCTCCTGGAGGGGTTTTCTCTCCATCTCAACTGCTCTCAGCCATCCAAAATCTTAATTTTCAAATATCTGTCCAAGGGTTCCTTCATTTTGAGGCACCCCAGTGTCTTAGCTGTGCTCACATGTACTTAAATTCTTCTCACATATTGAAAGAATAGTTAGGAGTCTCACAATACCAGGTTAAAGTTCAACAGGTTTATTTGGAATCACAATCTTTCAGAGCACTGCTCCTTCATCAGATGACTCCAAATAAACCTGTTGTACTTTAACCTGGTGTTGTGAGACTTCTTACTGTGCCCTCCCCAGTCTAACGCCAGCATCTCCGCATGTTGAAGGAAGCCAACAATCACCCATCCTAGTTATAGAGACTGCCCTCGCTCTTGATCGTGGCTTATAGCCAACGTGGATTAATACTTTGATAAACAAGAAATTCTGGAAATAGATCAAACACTTCAGGGTTCCTTAGCTTTGAAAGTAAACTCCACCCCCCCAATGAAAGTAGACCCCAAATGAAAATTGTTTAGTTTCAGAGTGCGAAAATAGCCTTCCACCAATATATTATCATGACACCGTATTTTCTTTCCATGATTATATTTTCTCCAGAATCAGAAAGTTTGATTTACTTGCCCTTTTAACTGAATTAGAAATCGACTTTTTAGCACCTATGACAATGTTATCCAGTTATAACTGATTTTAGTTGACAGGATAAATTAATGTACCAAAGGCTCCAATTTATAGCTGATCAACAGTTTTAAAAAGATAATAATAAAAACAAACCCTCAGGAAATGGCAATGGCAAAGGCCACAGTTTCCAAAACTACCAATTACTTGAACTATTTTCTATGGTGTGTGAGTTCAGGATTTTATTTGAGTTTCGCAATCACATTCTACAGTTGAGTTTGTTTTCTGGGGAAAATGGAAAGTAATGACCTGAGGTTTGACATCGGATAATCGATAGACTAGGAAGTAGTGAGACATGAGCTTCTCATGTAAACATCGTGAATAAACCATGCCTAAATGAACCCTAATCTGTCAAAGTGCTTTTTACTTAAAATGCAAGGCCACAAAGCAGATGTTAACAGAGACTGCAGGTGTCACAACAGATTTCAGATAGGGGAATTAAGGGTTATGGGGAGAAGGCAGGAAAGTGGACTTAGTGGGTGTCAGATCAGTCATGATGCTGCTAAATGGCAGAGCAGTCTCGAAGGGCTAAACGACCTACTCCTATTCCTATTTCTTATGGTCTCATTTCGGAAGCTGCAGAGAAAGCATTGGCTAAAGGGTCCACTTTAACTCGAATTGTCCAGCAAAAACTGAATGTCGTGGTCAGTTAAAATTGAGTATGTTCGTTACTTAACCCAAGTTTGCTCCTTTCCCAACACCAGTGATCTAAATTTGCAGATTCTACAAGGGCAATCACGGGATGGAAAATAGCTGCCTGCCTTGCTAGAAACACCTACATCCTGAGATTATTTTTAAAAATTAGCTGCACTGATTGTTATCAACACATGGAACTTCCTCACCGTTTTTGACGCAAACCATAATTGAATTAATGAGAAGCTATTTAATCTTTGATTGCCTCCATTGCCTGCAACAATGCCTGAGAAAATTATTTATAGTAAAAAGTCTCACAACATGAGATTAAAGTCCAACAGGTTTATTTGGTCAAATAAACCTGTTGGATTTTAACCTGGTGTTGTGAGACTTGCCACATCTCCACATCAAAATTATTTATGTCAGTGGTTCAAGTCATTGTGATTTGCATTTTTATTACTGATCTGCTTATTAGTAACTCAGTCAACTCACTCCCCATCACAGATAATATTTACATCAATGCAATTTTCTCTCTAAATATTTTGTTATGTTACCACTGAGAAGTATTTTGCACTAGTGACAGGCATAGTATAAGTACAGTTGGAATGTGGCAACATGGGAGGCCATTATTCTAAATGGTTTCTCCAGGAACACAAGTCTATTTCTGCTGGTTGGTACAATCAAGAAGTAGTGATGGAAATCCCTCCAATCAATTAAAAGCAGAATCCTTTTAAACCTAAAAGCCTAGATGTTTCTGCAGCAGATCTAATGCCATCTTCCATTAATCATATCATAGAATCATAGAACCCTACAGTGCAGAAAGAGGCCCTTCAGCCCATCGAGTCTGCACAATCCCACCCAGGCCCCAGCCCCATATACCTACATATTTTACCCGCTAATCCCTCTAACCTAAGCATCTGAGGACATAAGGGGCAATTTTTAGCATGGCCAATCAACCTAACCCACACAACTTTGGACTGTGGGAGGAAACCGGAGCACCTGGAGGAAACCCACGCAGACACGAGGAGAATGTGCAAACTCCACACAGACAGTGACTCAAGCCGGGAATCATTAGTTAGGTAAAAGCAAATTGCTGTGGATGCTGGACAGCTTTGACAAAGGGTCATTTGAACTGGAAACGTCAGCTCTTTTCTCTCCTTACAGATGCTGCCGGACCTGCTGAGATTTTCCAGCATTTTCTCTTTCAGTGCCATTAGTTAGACTTGTTTATGTAAATAGAGCAACTTTATGTCATTCAATGTATGGTGAGCAGTGGTGGATTAACTACCAGCCAGACCCCTAAGCTGAGCTTTAGTAAGGTCCCCTGACCTTTCCCCCTGCCCCCTGCACCACCCTTCGTTGAATAGAATAAAGCGATGTTAAGTGACATTAGATAACTTATATCGTTGTACTATATATAATGTACTACATCATATATTTAGGGTAAAGCGACATAAATGTTGTTTCTCAGTAGGCTGACTTTGTCACGTCTGCAGTGATTGGTCAAACAAGATTTACCAACCGCTATTGTTCCAATCAGATGTCTTCTTTCTTCAGCTTCATTACCATGTCATACATGTGTTATTAATACATTATGATAATGAATTCGAACTCTGTGGCTGGTGAGTGGTGACAACGAGCCACTTGTTGCGTTGTAAACAACAATGGTGGCGCGCAAACAAAGGCCTGTTTTGACGTTTTTACAGGCGGTAAATGCGCTCAACAACAGTTTTGATGATGGATTATGCAGTGATGATAGTGGGAGTGATTTCGATGCTGAGGATTTTGATATTGATATTGGGGAATTCTCAGATGATAATCGTGAATTTGTTGATACGTTGGTAGCACTGGAGGCAGTGGTGGCATCATGCTGTGGTGTGGCACTAATACTATGTAAGGGTGAATGTTGAAAAAAGTACTGTATGTAACTAAGTATGCACTAAAATAAATATGTATACATGTTATAGCATGACAATAAATTCTTTGTTGTATTTATTTTATACTTATTTGCATGTAGTACAAGTCTGGGGGTGAAGCTCCTTTATTTATAGGTATTTGTTGTATTAATTCACCCACGGGGTATAGTTATGAAAATTTATTCACCTTTAAAAGGGTTAAGTCAATTTTTTTTCTCTCAGGCCCCCCTCCCTTCTGGGTCCCTAGGCTACTCAGCCTAATGGTTAATCCACCACTGATGGTGAGGTGGACAGCATGATGACACTTTCAGGAAGCCAACTCAGACAACTACTTTAGGATATTGATATTTAACTGTCCACCTGCTCCTCGACTGAAGTCGCTTCAATATTAACGCATAAATAATAGCAATTACAACTAGCCTTGCCATTATTTTGACAGTAAAATGATATGTCGAAATTGCGGAGTGGTCTCAACATCACAATGATATTGCACCGTTAGGTGGTGCTGTAGGCATAACATTATGCCATCTAATAAAGTCAGGCAACCAATGACACTAAAATCCTTCGTATCAATTATAACTGCAGTACCTAACATTCACCACAGGCTGGCATTACAAGTGTGCATTTCTCAGAGAATGCTGGATGTTTTTAATTAAAGACGAATAAAAGCAAGCCCGTTGTACTTGTATAGTTTTGTACTCCTCCATTCTTGCGATTGACCTTACTCTTCGCTCCTTGAGTTTCTTCACTTGCCAACTCCTTCTGTTCAATGCCAATATTTTCACTGCTGCTGTGCCTCTCTTTTCCTCATGGTTAATAAATAGCTGCTACAGCCACTGGGCTCATTTGCATGCTTCTGCTTATCTATCATTTCTTGCTGGTCCATTTATCCATGTCACTGGTTTTGTAGCACTATAGCCCTGTAGCTCGCTGCTGCAGTCTCCAGTGGTCCTATGATAATCAGGGGGAACCGCTAATTTCAGTGCTGCTGTTAGCACTGCTACCTCACAGCACCAGGGACCCAGATTCGATTCCCGGCTTGGGAAGTCTGTGTGGATTCTACACATTCTTCCTGCGTCTGCGTGGGTTTCCTCCGGGTGCTCCAGTTTCGTCCCACAGTCCAAAGATGTGCGAGCTAGGTGTATTAGCTATAATAAGTTGTCCATTAGTGATAATAATCAGGGTGATTAGCAGGGTAAATATATGGGGTTATGGGGATATGGTGGGATCATTGGTGTAGGCTCAATGGGCCGAAAGGCCTCCTTCTGCACTGTATGGATTCTATGGTTCTCTTAACCCCATTGATTAGTCTCTTGACAGCTTTGTAATTTTCCACAAGAGATCCTGATCTTTAATTAATTAATATTACTTGGTGATTTGAGATATTTTAATTAATTGTTTTGAGTTCTGCTCTTTATTTAATTGGTTTTGCTGATGTGTAATTGAAAATTTCACTCCATGAACCCCAATCTTTATTATGTCAATATTCTAAACTTACTCCACAATCCATTTTATCCCAACAATTACTCATTAACTTTAGTGTTATTTTTGGTGCATTTCTGCTGTTCTGCGGAAAACTGCTTCAAGTTCATAACGACTATCTTAATTTGCTGTACTACTTAAATTCCATTTTTTATTTCCAACAATCCTGTCCTCTTTACCCTGTCTTCATGATTTCTGTCCCAAATCTCTTCCCCTTCTTTCCCAGCTCCTTTGGCCTTTTTCCCTATCTCCTAATTTCTTCCACCTCTCCAACTTCTTTTCTTCCTTCTCAGTCTCCTTTAAGATCCTTCACATTCTTTTCCTGTGGACATCCTCTTAACTCTCTCTACTGTTTTGCTCCTTCTCTGATTTCTCTTCCTCGCTCATCCATCTTCTTTTGCCCAATCTCCTCCCCCTCTCAACATTTCTTCTTGCATCTTATTCGCTCCCTCTTTATGGCTCTAATACCTCCCCTATTGCCCATCCTTTGCATCATCTCCTTCCCGAGGGTCCAGATGGAAACAATTGTATTAATAGTGCTTCAAAAACAAAAGGAAAAAGAATAGAATGATATTCAGAAATGGTGTTTCAGGGTGCATAAGTAAAGTGAAAATTGAAAGCTATGAAGTGATTAAACTTGGGAGACAGAAATTAAAAAAAATGCGAGTAAAGGGTTAGAGACAAATAGGTTAGTGGTTGTGTGCCATAGGAGTTTTCTTTACACAAGTGTGCAAAGTATGGTGAACAAATTGAATGAATTGCAGATACAAATTCAACTTGAAAGCTAGTCATTGTAGACCATTGTGCTGCAAGACAGTCACAACTACAAACTAAATAGACCAAGTTAAAAGGTCGAAAAGAAAAATAGAGAAATGGTAGAGGAGGAGAAATAGTTTTCGTGAATAAGTATAAAATCAATGGAATTATAGGAGAAGACATTAGGAGAATATCCAGGGTGAGATGCCTAAATGGATACAAAATTGGCTTGATGACAGAAGACAGAGGGTGGTTGTAGAGGGTTGTTTTTCAAACTGGAGGCCTGTGACCAGCAGTGTGACTCAGGGATCAGTGTCGAATCCACTGTTATTTGTCATTTATATTAATGATTTAGTTGAGGATATAGGAAGCATGATTAGTAATTTTGTTGATGACACCAAGATTGGAGGCATAGTGGACAGTGAAGAAAGTTATCTTGGATTGCAACGGCATCTTGATCAATTGGGCCAGGGGGCTGACGAATGGCAGATGGAGTTTAATTTGTGAGATAAAATGTGAGATGATGCATTTTGGTAGATTGAGCCAGGGCAAGACTTACTCAGTTCATGGTAGGGCATTGAGGAGAGTAACAGAACAAAGAGATCTAGAGCTACATGGGCCAAACACGGCTAATTGGGACTAGCTTCAGGGTTTAAAAAAAGGGCAGCATGGACAAATTGGGCCGAAGGCCTGTTTCCATGCTGTAAACCTCTATGACTCTATGAACAGGCGGAGGAGACTTCACAGTAGAATTAAGAAATAGCGACTGCAGAGGAGAGCCATCAATGCAAAAGATAAGCACTTGTAATATTCTTCTGTCAGACGTGGCTAGTGGGTGATCCATCTGCAGGGTGATCTCCTGCTGCAGTCCCCAGAATCACCGGTGCCAGTCTTTAGTCAATTTGATTCTCTTCAAGTGATTTCAAGAAATGGCTAAAGGTACTGGATACTTACTATATTCCAGCAATAGCACTGAAGACTTACGCTCCAGAACTTGTCACACTCTTAGCTGTTCCAGTACAACTATAAAACTGACAATATCCAGCAATATGGAAAATTGCACCATTACACGTATGCACAAAAAACAGGACAAGTTCAAACAAGCAAATTACCACTCCATCTACTATTAATCATTAACAAAAAGATGGAAGGGTTCATCGCTTCAAGTGGCACTTGTCAGCAGTAACCTGTTTCCTGAAGCTCAGTTTGGGTCCTGCCGGGCCATTCATCTGCTGAGCACATGACAGCCTTAGCCAAACATGGGCAAAAGAGCCAAATTCAAGGCTAAGGCTGTCATGTGCTCAGCAGATGAATGGCCCGGCAGGACCCAAACTGAGCTTCAGGAAACAGGTCACTGCTGACAAGTGCCACTTGAAGCGATGAACCCTTCCATCATTTTGTTAATGATTAATAGTAGATGGAGTGGTAATTTGCTTGGTTGAACTTGTCCTGTTTTTTGTGCATACGTATAGTGGTGCAATCTTCAATATTGCTGGATATTGTCAGTTTTAGTTGGTTGACAGTGACAGCCCTTAACATCAACACAGCATTTGACTGAGTGTGGCATCAAGGAGCCCAGCAAAATGTGACTCAGTGGGAATCAGGGAGAAAACCCTCCACTAATTGGAGTCATACCGAGCACAAAGGAACTGGTTGAGGTTGTTGGAGGTCAATCATCTCAGTCCCAAGACATTACTTTAGGACTTCCTTCAGAAACTCCTCCCTGTCCAAGGCCCAACCATCTTCTGCTGCTTCATCAATGACCTTCCCCCATAATAATGGGGGATGTTCACTGATGATTGCATAATGTTCGGACCATTTGCAACTTCTCTGATATTGAAGCAGTCCACAACCATATGTAGCAAGACCCAGACAACATTCAGGCTTGTGCTGGTAAGTGACATGTAACATTCATGCCACACAAGTGTCAGACAATGACCATCTCCAACAAGAGAGACTCTACCCATCTCCCGCTTGACATTCAATGGCATCACCAGCGCTGAATTCTCTACTATTAGCATCCTGGAACTTTAACATTGACTAGAAGCTGAACTGGACTAACCATATGAATACTGTGACTAAAAGGGCAGGTCAGCGGCCAGGAATGCTGTGAAATGGAGAAGGAATGGCATTGTGGTATTATCACTAGACTATTAATCCAGAAACTCAGCTACGTTCTGGGGACCCAATTTCCAATCCCGCCACGGCAGATGGTGAAAGTTGAATTAATTTTAAAAATCTGGAATTAAGCATCTATTGATGACAATGAAACCATTGCTGATTATCAGAAAAACCCATCCGTTTCACTAATGTACTTTAAGGAAAGAAATCTGCAGTCCTTACCTGGTCTGGCCTATGTGTGACTCCAGAGCCACAGCAATGTGGCTAACTCTCAACTGTCAAGTGAACAAGAGCAACTCGGATGGCAATAAATGTTGTCCAGCCAACAATGCCCACATCCTGCGAATGAATTAAAAAAAGGAAAGATCTCACCTCCTGACTCCCCAAAGCCTGTCCACCATCTACAGGGCTTAAGTCATAAATGTGATGGAATTTTCTCCACTTCCTGGATGAGTGAATCGCCAATGACATTTTGGAAACTTGACACCATCCAGCACAAAGCACTCATTTGATTACCATCTCATCCATTACTTCAACAATCGCTCCATCCTCCACTGATGCACAGTGTGTACCATCTACAAGATGCACTGCAGGAACTCACCAAGATTCCTTAGGCAGCACTTCCAAACTCGCAACCTCTACTGTCCAGAAGGACAAGGGCAGAGAATACACCACTTCCAATTCCCCTCCAAGCCACACAACACCCAGATGTGGAACAGTATCATAGCTCCTTCACTATTGCTGAGTTAAAATCCTAGAATTCTCTTCCTAACAGCACTGTGGGTGTACCTACAGCACATGGATTGCAATGGTTCAGGGAAGCAGCTCAACAACACCATCTTGAGAGTTATTAGGGAAGAGCAATAAAAATCTTGGCCGAGCCAGCAACAACCACATCCCATGAAAGAATTTTTAAAAAGCAAGCAATTTTCTCATGGCGCAACTGATTTAACTGTCGAAGAATGTCTGGGCTCGTGACTAAACCATATTATGCAGACTTGTCTTTCACCTCCTGTGTGGTACTGTGAACTTCAAGTCCTTTAAAAACTGGCTAGATTCCATGAATATTGTGGGGAACTGAAAGATGTCTATCCCACAATGAACCTAAAAAGAGGAGAAATACCAGGGCCAAGATTTCTCTCCCTGGCCCTGTTGTTTCTTCCAATGATGTGACACCTGGAACAACTCGCAGTACTCCTTTTGTGGGTTAACCAGAGTTTTGCATAAGTGAGGCATGACCTCCACCCCTTATAGTCTATTCCTTTAGATATAAAGGTCAGCATTCCAATAGCCTTTTTGATTATTTTCCATACCTATTCCTGAAATTTTAATGGGGCATGTACTTGGACACAATATTCCCAGCAAGCAGCCCGAATGTTCTCATATAACTCAGCTTCCTTAAGTTACCATGCATTCACAGTCACCCAAAAACTTTAAAAGGATCATGTACTTAAACCAATCATCCACACACTTCAAAAAAAGTAAAGGGTTCATTGCCAGCAACCCCAAATCTCCTTTGATCTCCACTGTTTCTAACTTTTCACTATTTAGAAAGTAGTCTGTGGTATTCTTTTTAGGTCCAAAATGAGCGCTCACACTATTACCTACATAGAAACCCCTTTCCCACAATTTTGTCCATTCACTTATCAGCATCTCTGGAATTTTATATTTCCATGTTCATTGCTTGCAAGGCAATCTACTTTCTGTCATTGCCAAGTTTTAGGCATGTGACTCTGTATCCCACCATCAAGTTTGTTGAATTCCATGAGCTTCAACTGTAGCTTGCAGTCTCTTATGCAGAACTTTATCAAAAGCCTTCTGGAAATCAACATAAATAACATCCATGGACATTCCCCTGTCTATTATTTCAGTCATCATTTTTAAGTAATCCAATCGTGTTCATCGGCATGGCTTGCTGTTTATAAATCCATGATGGAATTTTTCAAGATGCTCCATCATCCAATCGTTAATTATAGACTCTAATTTTTTCCTGACAAATATGTCAAGTTAAATAGTCCATAATCCCCTGGTTTCCCTCTCTTCACCCTTCTTAAATTCCACAGTTTTCCAATCTAAAGAAACCATTCCCAATTTGAAGGAACTTTGAATTATAGTTAGGAAATCTTATTGTTGCAAGGTGACCAAGGCAGAGAACTAAATATTCAAGGGTATTTGATACTTCAGAAGGACAAGAAGCTAGGAAAAGATGGTGGGGTAACATTGTTAATTAAGGATGGTATTAGTGCAGTATGGGGGAGATTACCTTAATTTAGAAGATCAAGATGTAGAATTTGTTTGGCTAGAGATAAGAAACAGAAAAGGTAAGAAGTCACTTGTGGGAGTTGTCAATATGCCCTCTAACAGTAGCTACACTATAGAATAAAGTAGGAAGAAATATGGGCGCATGTAAGACAGGTACTGCAATAGTCATTGATCTTAATGTTCATGTAGATTAAATAAACTGGATTGACAAAGGTAGCCTGGAAGAAACAGTTCATAAACTGTATTAGGGACAATTTCTCAGAGCAATACATTCTATGCTAATCAGGGAGCAGGCTATTCCACACTTTGTAATATACAATGACATAGGATTAAATAATTAACTCATAGTAAGGGGTCTTTAAGTCATAGTGATCATGGCATGATAGAATTTCACATTCAGTTTGAAGGTGAGAAGAGTGCGTGCAACTTAGGAAGACATTCCCTCTTAGCTTTATATTTTCTGGGAGATGGAGTTAGAATCATAGAATCATTGATTCTCTAAAGCACAGAAGGAGGTGATTTGGCCCATCAAGTCGCACTGACAGATCTTACCCAAGCCCTCCCCTCTGCCCTATCCCCTTCATCCAAGCACTTACCATGGCTAATCCATCTAACCAACGCATACTTGGACTTCTGTTGTTTTTGTTCTTGTTGCTTGCAGTGTTGAAATTGTATGTTTTGCAGCTCAAAGAGAATCCCAGGGAGCTACAAGCAGGCTCCAAGTAGTTAGGGCTCAGGGAAGCCCTGAGGTATTGAGAAAGTGGTAGAAGCTCAGTGAATCCATGCTGTTTAGTTAGGGCTCAGAGAAGTCTCGAGAGTTATTTCTAGCTCAATGCAGCTGGGAAACTGGAGCTCAGGGTAGGCAAGGGGCGATGTGAGCTTAGTGAAATTAATGGTTTGCAAAAGAGCTGGAATTCTAGCAGTAATTAGAGGTGAGAGTTCAATTTTGTGAATCCCAAGGAGAGCATTCTCAGGAAAAGAACGTAAGCTAGCAGTCACTGAGGCAGTCTGAGTTGGAAAGCCTTTTGAGGGAATTCAGAGGCTAGATCTTCAAAAATGAAAAGCTGAAATTCCTCATGAGAAGGGGTTTTGTGACACACAGTGATCACAGACGTATGGATGACTTCATGATAAATTAATGGGATCTGTCTTGGTCACCTCTGCCACTTTATATATCTTCATCCATAGTTTGCTTGTTAATTCATATTTACCTCATGTTAATTCTGACTGTTCAAGTATAAGATGGATATTGCAGATGGTTTTACTTTCGTAATGTTGTACAGTAAAGTTTGTTTCTTCAAAGTTATGGAGTCTTATGGATTTAGTCTCCCAGTGGGTAACTGGGATTTCAAATTTTGAGGGTGATCTAACCAGAATTTGGCAGAGTTTTTGGTTCCAGTGAGAAAACCAGTGTTTTTCTCCAGAGAAACAGGGCAGTTTTCTCTCCAGATCTTACAGCATTCTGTCAAAAAACACCCAGCTGGGTGAGTTTCACATTGTCATGTGGGGCGGTAGGGAGCGGGTGGCGGGGGTTGGGGGGGAGGAGTGGATTTGGTAGGGGGGTTGGGTGGTGCTGAAAAGGCTGCACTGAGATCAAGGATGCCATGTTACAAGGGTGCCTCAATCAGAACATGAATAAACCTCCCTCCCAGCACACCACAGAGGTCAAAGGGGCTCCCCCCCAACTCTCATCCTAATCAAAGACAGCATTCAACCCAAACGGCTAATTACTGTCGCAAAATCTCCCCCCGCCCTCCCCATTCCCACTGCCCGATTGGAATCGTCATTCACTCCCACCCCAATCAGAGTCAGCACCTCTTCCCCAACACCTGATTGGAGTTGGCATTCCCCCTCCACCACCTCCCTGATCTAATTCGGCATCTCTCCCTTCCCAGCACTGCCCACAACAGTCAGTGCCCTCTGCCTCCCAACCCCCCCGACCCCCTCATCCACAGAGCGGATTGGAAAAATCACAAATATAACACCTGTATTCAAGAGAGAACGCAGTGAACTATAGACCAATTAGCCTAATATCAGTTATTGTGAAAATACTGCAATTTACAATTAAGGAATTCTTAAAAATGGGGGTTAGAAAATGGAATATAATTTTATTGTCCACACAAAAGTGGAAATTTGTCTTTAGTCTCACCTCCAGTATAACATATAATCACAGTCATTAGTTTAAATGTGAATATTTCATGTAAAGCTACATTCATACATTTGTACATACAACATGCATCCATACTGTACACATTGCACATTGCCATTACAGCATTTACAGCATTGAATAAATAAGGTAAATAAAAACAGCGGGATGAGTTTACATTGTTGTTTAGTGAGCTTATAGCACTGGGAATAAAAGACCCTGAACAAATTTTTGTTGGCAGTTGGCATTCTAAATGCCTGCCCAAAAGGAGCCTTTCAGAATGAGGTTATAAAGAGTAAGAAGGATCACTGATGATGGCTTGAGCTTTTCTCTTAACTGTAATATTAAATAGATTATTGATCTGTGTCTGCTGTCTACCAATAATTTTACCGGCAGCGTTAATGAAAGTCTAGTATGAATAGAACATGTCAATATGGGGAGAAGTTTGACCCCACACTCTCCGCACGCGGGACAAAATCCTGAGAGTTTCGAAAAATGAGGTTCACTCCAGTGATATGCTCTAGTTTCTCTTCAAATCATATAAATCTTTCGCCTTTTACTAAAGATTCCTGCACTTTCCGACTTTCATTGACCTTTGCTGATTAGGTTCACGCCCTTAATGAGTAAGAACCTGATTTTAATACACTTTAATAAATCTGAATCTAATTAACATATCCCTTTGCCAAATTATCTCCTCCCCCCCACCCCCCACTTCACTGAATATTCATACATGTCAGCGAGGTTCTCCATAGGCCTTTCAGAACGTAAACCTGTCCAGTGGATCCCTCCAGGGGAGCAAAGCTAAGTATAGCCCACAGTGGGAGAGGGACATGAGCAGGCAGTGCCCTGGCAGTGACCCCTGGTACTGCCATAACAATGATCCCTAATATTGCCCTGGCATAGGTTGACACTGCCAGGGGCAGTGCTAGAATGGGGACTTGTGAGAGCCTCATGGAGGACCATTTATGTGTGGTGGGGGTAATATTTTCATCGTTTATTTCATTTACAGACGTTCACTATTTTTAAGTGGGGGGGGAATGTGTATTTTTGTTCAGATTGGGGTTCACTTTAAAAATGGTGTCCCTATCTCTGTGCCGCTGGCTTTTGCCGGCTCTGAGTCCACGTGCCGCCTGAGTGATGGTGCAATCCCAGGCACACTTTTTTGTAGCCATTAAAGTATGAATAGTCCATGAGAAAACAAGCCAGTGGAGCTGGAGAGATCCACATTGGTTTTAATTCCAGAACTGACAGGCCCGATTCTCCCATTGCGACATGCAACTTTACTGGTGGGTCCGGTTGGGAGAATCACGTGTTGGCCATTTCGCGGGATTCCCGCTTACGCGTCTCCCAGAGCCGGAGAACAGTCACAGTCGAGACTGCACTGGAAGCCGGCAGGAACAGAGGTCAGTCATTTGAATTTTTAAAAATGTGCATTAAATATATTTTGCATGTGATTATCAGGCCTGACATGGAACTTGCCAATCCAGAAAGCATCTTCCACCCCGCCGGGAGTATTTCATTTAGGCGGGGTTTAGAGTAGCTCTCCACGTTCGTGGAACCCCCCCAGAATGAAGGGGAGGAATCAGCGCCCCCCCCCCCAGGGGATCGGGTGGTGGGGGGGTGGTGCCCCCTGGGCATGGGCACCCTGGCAGTGCAAGCCTGTGCCCCCGGCACTTCCCAAGTGGCGAAGTAACCATGCCTGGAGGCACCTTGGCACTGCCCACTGGGCATTGGGCAGTGCCAAGGCAATGGAGCCTATTGCAAGCACAGTCTGAGGTGCTTGGTGGGGGTGGGGGGGTCCTGCTGCCATTCTGCACTGGGAATGGTCCAGGCTGGAGTGAGGCCAGTGATTGGGGCGAGCTGGGGGGTGCGGGGGGGGTGGTGGGGGAGCGGTTGGGTTGTCACGGGGGCCTGCCTCCCGGGGTGGGGTCTGACCCGGAGAGAGAGGAGTCTGCCGGGGTGAGGTGGGGGGATTGACACTCCTGGGGGGTGTGGGCTGGATATCGGGGTGCTCCAGTTCAGGGGGATCGGGGCTGGCCCAGGAGTTGTTTTGGGGGCTGAGATTGGGCTGTGGAGGGGGCCATGGGGGGGCACTGCAGGGGTCCCGAGCTGGCCAGTGGTCAAACTGGCCAGCAAACAGGGAGACTAACAGATGGGGGCCATTGCACACACGCAGAGTTCTACAGCTGTCAGACTCCAGCCCGAATAGGTCCCGCACCCACCACACCACCTCCCCCCACCCCCCCACCCCACCCCCCGGGTTTTTAAGGATATTCATGATTGTGACTAATGTAGTGCACAGAATGGGGAGATTCAGGTCTGAATTGAAAAAACAGCCACGATCTAGAACAGTTTTCCCACCAAGTCAACACTTTTGGGACAGTCTTCCTGACATTTTGACAAATTCCGGTAAGATTTCCCACAACATAGTTTCACCAAAGGGAAATCCAGTTTGACAAATGTAATCGAGTTTTTTGAGGGTGTAACCATTAGGGTAGATAAGGGAAAACCACTGGATGTAATATACCTGGATATCCAAAAGGCATTTGATAAAATGCTGCTCTAAAAGGTTAATTGGCAAAATAAGGACGCATTCCCTTCCTTGACCTATCTGTCTCCATTTCCAGTATAGACTGACCATAGACTTTTATTACAAACCCACCGACTCGTACAGCTACCTCGACTGCGGTTCCTCACACCCTGCTTCCTGTAAGGACTCCATCCCATTCCGCCAGTTTCTCCACTCCGTCGCATCCATTCTGATGATTGCACCTTTGAAAATGATGCTTCTGACATTTCTGCCTGTTTCCTTATCCAAGGTTATCCCCCCTGCCTGTGGCTGCCAGGGCACTGAACCAGGTTAGGGTGAATGAAGAGGGTAGAGTGAGGTTGGGTGTAAAGCAGGAGGTTCATGGTCACACCTTCTGAAGTTTCCATTTCATACCCAGTGTAAGAAATCTCCGATCCCTGACAGCTGAGATTCTCCAGTATCACTGTTGTGCATGGAAATATGGCTAAGCACCAAATTCTCCATTCTTGCTGGCGGCAGCAGCAGGGTGTGAACGACCATTGAGTTTTGGCACAGGTTGAGAATGAGGAGGGAGTTGAGAAGGGGCAGAAAGCAGTAACATAGCATGGCTCTTGGCACAGCACCCAAACTTCCTATTTTCTGTTCCTGTTCAGTACCATGACTCTTGTGCACGAGACAATTGCCTTGGTGTTTTATTTCACCACAGAAATGTGCTTAATATTTTGATTTCAGGATTTCTTAACTTCCTTTTGCAATTCTGCATGATGTTGTGCCAATCAAGTTTCTTTGGGCATCAATTCACTTTAGCAAAATAGAAATCCACATAAATATCCACATAACTAATAAAATTTCATCTAAAGCTACTTTTATACATTTGTGCACGTATAACATATATCCACACCATACAACGGTGACACATTGCACTCTGCCATTACAGCACTTACTGCATTGAATAAATAAAATAAATAAAAACAGTGCGTTGAGTTTACATTGTTGTTTAGTGAGCTTATAGCACTGGGAATAAAAGACCCTGAACAGAATTTTGTTGGCAATCGGCATTCTAAATGCCAGCCCAAAAGGAGCATTTCAAATTGAGGATATAAAGAGTAAGTAGAATAATTGATGATGGCCTGAGCTTTCCTTTTAGCTGTAATATTAAATAGATTATTGATCTGTGTTTGCTGTCTACCGATAATTTTGCTGGCAGTGTTAATGAAAGTCTAGTATGATTAGAACATGTCAATATGGGGAGAAATTTGACCCCACACTCTCCGCATGCGGGATGAGCAGAGCGGGGACAAAATCCTGAAAGTTTTGAAAAGTGAGGTTCACTCCAGTAGTCTGCACTTTCCAATTTTCATTAACCTTTGCTGATGAGGTTCACGTCCTTAATGAATGAGAACCTATTTTCATACATTTTAATAAATCTGAATATAATTAACTTGCCCCCTTGCCAAATTATCCCCCCTCACTGAATATCATGCATGTCAGCGAGGTTCTCCACAGTGTTTAAGAATGGCATGGTGGCACAGTGGTTAGCACTGCTGCCTCACAGCACCAGGGACTCGGGTTCAATTCCAGCCTGAGTCACTGTCTGTGTGGCGTTTGCATGTTCTCCCCTTGTCTGCATGGGTTTCCTCTGAATGCCCTGGTTTCCCCCCACAGTCTTAAAATGTGCAGATTTCGTGGATTGGCCATGCTAAATTTGCCTCTTAGTGTCAGAGGGATTAGCACAGTAATTATGTGGGATTACGAGATAGGGCCTAGATGGGATTGTGGTCACTGCAGACTCGATGGGCCAAATGACCTCCTTCTGCACTGTAGGGATTTTGATTCTGTAAATGTAAACCTGTCGAGTGGATCTTTCCAGAGGAGTAAAGATAAAGAGGAGGGATGTGAGCCTGGCAATGACCCCTGGTACTGCTATGGCACAGGTTGGCACTGCCAGGGGCATTACCAGGGCAGACACTAGTGGGAGTCTCATGGAGGACCATTTATGTATGGTGAGGTGAACCTTTTTGTCCTTTATTTTGATAACAGGTATCCACTATTTTTAAGGGGGGGTGGTTTTCTTCACTTTTAATGTGTTTTATTGCTCAGATCGGGGTGCAGTTTAAAAATGGTGTCCCTATCTCAGAGTTGGCAAAGCCAGCTGCACACTGTGTTGCCAGAGTGATGGTGCAATCCCCAGCCACACTTTTTTTTAGCAATTAAAGTATGAATATTCCCGGGAGAAAGCAGGTCAGTGGAGCTGGAGAGACCCACATTGGTTTTAATGCCAGAAATGATATTCAACAAATTCTGGTAAGATTTCCCACAACATAGTTTCATCAAAGGGAAATCCAGTTTGACAAATGTAATCGAGTTTTTGGAGGGTGTAACCATTAGGGTAGATAAGGGAAAACAACTGGATGTAATATACCTGGATATCCAAAACACATTTGATAAGATGCTGCTCTAAAAGGTTAATTGGCAAAATAAGGATGCATTCCCTTCCTTGACCTATCTGTCTCCATTTCCAGTATAGACTGACCATAGACTTTTAATACAAATCCACCGACTCCCACATCTACCTCAACTGCAGTTCCTCACACTCTGCTTCCTGTAAGGAGTCCATCACATTCCGCCAGTTTCTTCACCTTCATCACATCCGTTCTGATGATTACATCTTTGAAAATGATGCTTCTGACATGTTTCCTTAACCAAGGTTTGCCCTACCTGCGGCTGCCAGGGCACTTAACCAGGTTAGGGTGAGTGAAGGGGGCAGAGTGGGGTTGGGCATAAAGCAAGAGGTCCAAGGTCACACCTTCTGCAGGTTTCACTTCATCCCAGGCCAGAAATCCCTGATCTCTGACAGCTGAGATTCTCCAGTCTCACTGCTGTGAACGGAGATATGGCTGAGCGCCAAATTCTCCATTCTCGCTGGCAGTGGCAGTGGGGTGTGAATGACCGTTGAGTTTCCGCAAGTGTTGAGAATGAGGAGGGAGTTGAGAAGGAGCAGAAAGCAGTAATGTAGCATGGTTATTGCCACAGCATCCAAACTTCCTGTTTTCTATTCCTGTTCAGTGCCATGACTCTTGTGCACGAGATAATTACCATGTGTTTTATTTCACCACGCAACTGTTACCTGCCTAACATTTTGATTTCAGGCTTTCTTTACTTCATTTTGTAATTCTGCATGATGTAGTGGCAGTCAAGGTTCTTTGGGCATCAATTCACTTTAACAAAATAGAAATCCACATTAATAGCTAATACAATTTATGTATCCATCATACCATGATGAGATATAGTTTCATCATATTTGAAATATATTACCAATGGGTGAATATGGATGTGTAAATATCAATATGCCTAACAGGAATGTTTGAGGAGTTTGGGTCATTTATAACTATTCTGGGAATCTTAGGAAATCTACTGGACCCTGAACTGTTTTTCTTTAATGTGGGAAAGGACAAGAGGTGGGAGAAAGGAAGACAAAGGCCGGAGTAAAGAATCATTGGAGAGTTTGTGTGGGAATGTTTGCAATTAATAATTTTATATACTTCAGCATGGACTAACATGCTTGAGTTTCGTAAATCCTCAAACATAAAAGAATTAAACATAAGAGCACAAAATCCTGGAAATATACAGAAATCAGTCGTCATTTATAAACAAGGTGATCTCTTATATAGGGTATGATTTTCAGCTGTGTTCGATGTCAGAGAGAATGGTGACATGGCTGAATATCCAGAGAGAGTTGGGAAATGCAATTCTCTTCAGACAGATTGTGTTCTGTGATTTGCCCTGCCCATGTCTGGTGATGTTGCCCTTCCCATGGCAGGTGCTGTTGCCCTGCCCATGTCTGGTGATGTTGCCCTTCCCATGGCAGGTGCTGTTGCCCTGCCCATGTCTGGCGATGTTGCCCTGCCCATGTCTGGTGCTGTTGCCCTGCCCATGTCTGGTGATGTTGCCCTGCCCATGTCTGGTGATGTTGCCCCGCCCATGGCTGATGATGTTGCCCTGCCCATGTCTGGTGATGTTGCCCTGCCCATGTCTGGTGATGTTGCCCCGCCCATGTCTGGTGATGTTGCCCTGCCCATGTCTGGTGATGTTGCCCTGCCCATGTCTGGTGATGTTGCCCCGCCCATGGCTGATGATGTTGCCCTGCCCATGGCTGGTGATGTTGCGAGGTTCACACCCACAAAGGACAGAAACTTAATTTAAATGTATTTAAGTAAAGTTCAATTTCATCAACAGGGCCCCCCATCATATATTGACCCCTATTCCACTTTTCAAACCTTATCGTTGTGAAGTCACGTTGGCAAGGTTTACAACAGGTTCACCCAGATGTGATCTTGTTGTGGGGATCCTCCTTCGCCCCCAGAGGCGTAAAGATGAGCGTAACCCTCAGGGGAAAGGGACATGGTGCCATGTCAACTTGACAGGGCCAACATGTGACGGGGGGGCAGTGCCTGGGCACTGGGAGCTTCATAAGAGGGGAAATCATTTATTTGTGGTGGGTGGGGGTGAGTGGAGTGTGAGCTCTGGTGGTGCTGGCAATGACTGTTTTGGGAGGGAAGGGTTGGTCCTGAGACCTCCTTTGTGGGATGGGGGTGGGGGGAAGTTATTTCTTCCTCAGATTGAGGTCCCCTTTAAAAATGGTGTCCTGATCTCAATGCTGCCAAGCTTTGCTGACAATGTTTTGTTCCTGTGCCTCAGAATGACAGCGTGAAACACATGCCCCTTTTATTTTGGGCAAAGTACCATAAGATTTGGAGAGTAATACACCAATTTCCAGTCAGTCCTTGTCATTGTTTCTTTTTCGTAAGATTCTGCTCATTATTTTGGGTATGCACCCTTCATCTTCAAAGCGATTCAATTTTATTTTGTCCTTTTTAGACATGAAAAGTTACTTCATACTTTGAAGCCATTCCAATTTTGTAAGCGCAGCTGTCTGCAACTCAGCAAACTTTGGCAGTGTTCCATTGAGGCTAGCTGCATGACCCAGATGCTGTGCATTTTTTTTTCCAAAAATATACTTTATTCATAAAAATCTCAATTAAAACATTGCAAGTCTACATGTCTATAAATTGCAAAAAGTGCAGAATAAAACATTTTTACAGTTCTATACAAATTACAGTTTTTCCATTTCAATGCTTAAAACTATTTACATGCCTCAAAAATTAAACTAAGAACAGATTTTGTTTTCAAAAATATACTTTATTCATAAAAAAATTTCAAATAAACTGTTGCAAATATACATGGCTTTGAATTGCAAACAGTGCAAATCAAAACATTTTTACATTTTTATACAAATTACAGTCAATGCATTTCAATACTTAAAGCTATATACATGCCTCAAAAAATTACTGTGTGCCGTTATTGCTCAGATTGGCACACAGTTACGCAGGTCGATGGTATTCTGCAGTTCCTGGGCCCTCGGTCTGCCTCCGTTAAAAGGCCTTATAGTGTGGCCTTTCCCCATTGTGCCTTTGCAGCTAACGTCACTTGAATCTTTTCACAGAATCACATGTCAGGAGAGACAAGCGGAACAAATGAAGCTTTCACTAACAGGAAGAGCTATCATGCTCTGCCTTACAGAGAAAAAAAAAATGCAGATGAAGATAATTTGGCAAGGTGGCCAAAGCTTGCAGTTTTACTCAAATTAAGTTTCTCAACAGTTTGAAGCAGTTTTGTAGAGAAAACAGGTGCATAGCTAAAATGAACAGTAGATAAATTAGACAAGGGCAATTAGTCAAAATTTGTGAATGAACTTTTAATAATTAACCAATGAATACTCAAACTTTTACTCATTTGGATTATATTGAACTGTATCTTTTGTTACCAACTCCCAATATTTCTGCAGCATTTTCAATCATATTTTTCTTTTTAATTTTGTCAATTATTCTTCTTCCTTTCTGTCTCAATTTCAGCTTAAAACATATTCCAAAGAATCAGAGAATAGGACAGAACACAAGAAGAGGCATTTTACTCAGAAAGAGACATCAGTTAAAGAGCTACCAATTAACCCCACTCCCCTGCCTTTTTCCCACAGGCTGCAAATCCTTCCAGTTCAAGCATTTATCCAATTTAAGTTTGGAAGTTACTATTGAATCTGCTTCCACTAGTAAGTCACATATTCCAGGTCTCAACAACTTGCTGTGTAAAATTCCCATTATTTTATATCTGGCTCTTTTACCGTTACCTCAAATCTGTGTTTTCTAATTACTGATGTTGTAAACGGTTTCTCCTTATTTAGTCTGTCAAAACCCTTCATGCTTTTGAGTAACTTTATTAAATCTCCCCTTAACTGTCTCTGTTCAAAGGAGAGTCCAGCTTCTATAATCTCGCCTTGTAACTGAAACCTTCCACCCAGAGAGTGGGGGTTAATGGGTGCTATTCGGATTGGCGGATGGTGACTAGTGGAGTGCCCCAGGGGTCGGTGCTGGGGCCTCAGCTATTTACCATTTATATAGATGATCTGGAGGAGGGAACCGAGTGTATGGTGTCGAAATTTGCTGATGACACCAAGATTGGGGGAACGGCAAATTGCGCGGAGGGTGTGGAGAGTCTGCAGAAGGACCTAGATAGGCTGGCCGAATGGGCCAGGAACTGGCAAATGGAATTTAATGTTGGCAAGTGCGAGGTGGTCCACTTTGGTAGGAATAATGGTAGGAAGGATTATTTCTTACGTGGCGAAAAACTGCAGCAGGCGACGGCGCAGAGGGACCTCGGGGTCCTTGTGCATGAGTCGCAAAAACCCAGCCTGCAGGTACAGCAGGTGGTCAGGAAGGCAAATGGGATGCTGGCCTTCATAGCGAGGGGGATTGAATATAAAAGTAGGGAGGTCTTGCTGCAACTGTATAGGGCACTGGTGAGGCCGCAGCTGGAGTACAGTGTGCAGTTTTGGTCGCCGTACTTACGCAAGGATATTTTGGCCTTGGAGGGAGTGCAGAGGAGGTTTACTAGGCTGATGCCGGAGTTGAGGGGGTTGAGCTATGAGGAGAGGCTGAATAAACTAGGCTTGTACTCGTTAGAGTTTAGAAGAATGAGGGGAGATCTCATTGAGACGTATAAGATGATGAATGGGATGGATAGGATAGAGGTGGAGAGACTCTTCCCGCTCAGAAAGGACAGTAGGACTAGGGGGCACAGCCTCAAGATAAAGGGGGGGCAGTTTAGAACGGAGTTGAGGAAGAACTTCTTCACTCAAAGGGTGGTGAATCTCTGGAATTCTCTGCCCGTTGAGGTGGTGGAGGCTGCCTCACTAAATATTTTTAAGACGCGGGTTGATGGGTTTTTGATAAGAGAGGGGATTAAGGGTTATGGGGAGAGGGCGGGAATGTGGAACTGAGCCACGACAGATCAGCCATGATCTTATTGAATGGCGGGGCAGGCTCGAAGGGCTAGATGGCCTACTCCTGCTCCTATTTCTTATGTTCTTATGTTCTCATACCATTCTAGTTCATTTCTAACCTTTGACATTCTAACCTTCCTAAAGTGTGATGTCCAGAAATGGACACAACACTCTAACTGAGGCCTTCCCAGTGATTTAGAAACTTCAGCATAATTTTTGTGCATTTGTATCCTCCGCCCCTACATACAAAACCTATGTTTTTTTTAACAACCCACTCAACTTGCCATACCACCTTCAAAACTGTGTGGACAAGCTTCTACATATCCCTTTAAAATTGTGCAATTATGCTTATATTGCCTCACCTCATTTTTCCTAAGTGTATCACTTCACTGCGTTAAATTTCATCTGCCTTATATCTGTCCACTTCATTAGTTTCCTTATGTCCTCCTGAAGTTTGTTACTGTCCTCCTTTCATTTGAGCATTTCTGAGTTTCGAGTCATTTGCACACTTTGAAATTAAGCTCTCTGCATCCAAATCCAGGTCATTATGTATCAAAAAGATAATTCCTAAGAACAGAGTTTCACCAGTAATTTCTGCCCCTTAACTAATCTTGTGTCCATGGGGCCACAACCCAAATACTTGGCAAATGCAATGTAATGTGATAAATGTGAGGTTAAGCATTTTGGTGATAAAAACAGGAAGGAAGATTATTATCCGAATGGTGGAAATTTAAGAAAAGGGGAAGTGCAACATGACATTTGATTTTGATTTGCTTTATTATTGTCATATTTATTTACAGTGAAAAGTATTGTTTCTTGCGTGCTATGCAGGCAAAGCATATCATTCATAGAGAAGGAAATGAGAGAGTGCAGAATGTAGTGTTAAAGTCATAGATAGGGTGAAGAGAAAGAGCAACTTAACGCAAGGGAAGTCCTTTTAAAAGTCTGACAGCACCTAGGAAGAAGCTGTTCTTGCGTCTGTTAGTACATGACATCAGACTTTTGTATCTTTTTCCCAACAGAAGATGGTGGAACAGAGAATGTCCAGGGTGTGTGGGATCCTTAATTATGCTG
The DNA here is from genome assembly GCF_965287045.1 of Carcharhinus amblyrhynchos. Classification (NCBI taxonomy): domain Eukaryota; kingdom Metazoa; phylum Chordata; class Chondrichthyes; order Carcharhiniformes; family Carcharhinidae; genus Carcharhinus; species Carcharhinus amblyrhynchos. Next base: position 31,430,252 of record NC_137338.1, read on the forward strand.
GCTGCTTTGCTGAGGCAGCAGGAAATGTAGACAGAGTCAATGGTAGGGAGGCTGGTTTGTGTGATGGATTGGGCTACATTCACAAGCTTTTGTAGTTTCTTATGGTCTTGGGCAGGGCAGGAGCCATACCAAGCTGTGATACAACCAGAAAGAATGCTTTCTATAGTGCATCTGTAAAAGTTGGTGAAAGTCGTAGCTGACATGCCAAATTTCCTTAATCTTCTGAGAAAGTAGAGGCATGGTGGGCTTTCTTAACCTTAGTGTTGGCATGGGGGGACCAGGACAGGCTGTTGGTGATCTGAACACCAACTTGAAGCTCTCGACCCTTTGTACTTCGTCCCCATTGATGTAGACAGGGGCATGTTCTCCTTTATGCTTCTTGAGGTCAGTGACAACCTCCTTTGTTTTGTTGACATTGAGGGAGAGGTTATTGTTGCCGCACCAGTTCACCAGATTCTCTATCTCATTCCTGTACTTTGTTTCATCATTGTTTGAGATCCAACCCACTACAGTGGTGTCATCACTGGTAATTATAGGCCAGTTAGTCTTACTTCGATGGTTGGTAAGTTAATGGAAAGGGTCCTGAGAGATAGGATTTATGACTATTTGGAAAGATTCAGCTTAATCCGGGATAGTCAACATGGTTTCATGAGGGGTAAGTCCTGCCTCACAAATTTGATTGAATTCTTTGAGGAGGTAACTAAGTGTGCGGATGAAGGTAGAGAGGTTGATGTCATACACATGGATTTTAGTAAGGCATTTGATAAGGTTCCCATGGTAGGCTCATGAAGAAGATAAGGAGGCGTGAGATAGAAGGAAATTTGGCCAATTGGATAAGTAACTGACTATACTATAGAAGACAGAGGGTGGTGGTGGAGGTAAAATTTTCAGACTGGAGGCCAGTTACTGTGGTATGCCACAGGGGTCAGTGCTGGGTCCTCTGCTTTTTGTGATTTTTATCAATGACTTGGAAGAAGGGGCTGAAGGGTGGGTTAGTAAATTTGCTGACGACACCAAGATTGGTGGAGTAGTGGATGAGGTGGAGGGCTCTTGCAGGCTGCAAAGAGACATTGATAGGATGCAGAGCTGGGCTGAAAAGTGGCAGATGGAGTTTAACCCTGATAAGTGTGAGGTGATTCATTTTGGTAGGACAAACTTGAATGCAGATTACAGGGTCAACGGCAGGGTTCTAAGGAATGTGGAGGAATCTTGGGGTTCATATCCCCAGATCTCTGAAGGTTGCCTCTCATGTGGATAGAGCCGTGAAGAAAGCTTGTGGTGTGTTAGCATTTATTAACAGGGGGTTTGAGTTTAAGAGCTGTGGGGTTATGCTGCAACTATACCAGATGTTGCTGAGACCACATTTGGAGTATTGTGTTCAGTTCTGGTCACCTCATTATAAGAAGGATGTGGAAGCATTGGAGAGAGTGCAGAGGAGATTTACCAGGATGCTGCCTGGTTTGGAGTCTAGGTCTTATGAGGAAAGGTTGGAGCTTTTCTCTTTGGAGCAGAGGAGGATAAGAGGCGAATTAATAGAGTTTATAAGATGATGAGAGGGATTGATAGAGTGGACGTGCAGAAACTGATTCCTTGGGTGGATGTAGCTGTTACTAGGGGGCATAACTATAAGATTCATGGTGGGAGATATAGGAGGGATGTCTGAGGTAGATTCTTTACTCAGAGAGTGGTTGGGGTGTGGAATGCACTGCCTGCTATGATAGTGGAGTTGGACACTTTCGGAACTTTCAAGCGGTTATTGGATAGGCACATGGAGCACTTCAGAATTATAGGGGGGGAATAGCTTGATCTTGGGATTGGACATAGCTCAGCACAACATTGAGGGCCGAAGGGCCTGTACTGTGCTGTAATGTTCTATGTCAGCAAACCTGAAAATTGAATTGGAGGGGAATATGGCCACACAGTAAATGGCATATTTAGGAGTATAGTAGGGGGTTGAGAAGACAGCCTTGTAGGGCACCAGTGTTGACACCTGGGTGTCATGGTGGAACAGTCATTGAAGGCTGGCATGAAGGCCCTGGGTTTCCCTGCAGCATGGTGTGGATTCAATGGGAAATCCCATCGATAGTGATGAGACCAGAAGGTCCCACAACCAGCTAATGGTGGGATGCCTCCCTCTGCCAAGAAACATGCCATGGGAAACCCAGGGAATTGTGCCATTTATTCTATTTAATTTCCTTACTACCTCGTCCTTTTCTGAGTTATTAGGACTGTACTATTTTTTAGTGAAGACAGTTGCAAACTACATATTTAATACCTCAACCAAGTCTTCTGCACCCCCTCTGTCCACCAACCCCATCCTTTTAGGTTCCTAATATGACCTACCTTTCCTTTGACCCTTTGTTTTAGTATTTATGTGTTTAAATAAAGATTTTGGGTTTTCTTTCATAATACCCAATAATCCATTCTTATTGACACTTGCACTTTACCTCGTGTATACCTATTTACCTTCTTAAAAATGGTACCACATTGTTTGATTTTGTTTATTATTGTCACATGTATCAATATACAGTGAAAGGTATGGGGTGGCACGGTAGCACAGTGGTTAGTACTGCTGCCTCACAGCGCCAGGGACCCAGGTTCAATTCCTGGCTTGGGTCACTGTCTGTGTGGCATCTAAACGTTCTCCCTGTGTCTGCATGGATTTCCTCCAGATGCTCCAGTTTCCTCCCACAGTCTGAAAGGTTAGGTGCATTGGCCATGCTAAATTCTCCCTCAGTATACCTGAACAGGCACCGGAGTGTGGTGACTAGGGGATTTTCACAGTAACTTCATTGCAGTGTTAATGTAAGCCTACTTGTAACATTAATAAATAAACTTAAAACTATTGTTTCTTGCATGCTATATGGACAAAACATATCATTCATAGAGAGGAAAAGGAGGGTGAATTAGCTGTCCTCCAATCCTCTGACACCTCCCATGTGACTAGAGAGGATTTAAAAATTAGCATCAGAACCCCTACAATCTCTTCCCCTGACTCCCACAACAGCCCAGGATACATCTCATCTGATCCCAGGGATTTATCCACTGTTAGAACCACTAACACCTCCTCCCTCCCAATGCTAATTTGTTCACTTATTTCACAGCTTCCCTTCCCTGAATTCTATAACTACGTTGCCCTTTTCTATAGTGAACACAAATGCAAAGAAAAAACACATTTAAAACCTCAGGTATGTCTTCCAGCTCCACACACACATTGCCACTTTGGTTCCTAATGGACCCTACTCTTTCAATACAACCAAATTCTTTCCCTTGTTACCCCACTTGCTCTTAATATACTTATAAAACACCTTGGGTGGTATTTTCTGGTCTTGCTTGCCCAAAAACTGGAAAATCCTGCTGATGTAACCTCGGTCCACCTTCCCCTCCCTCCAACTATGATTTCCCTGGCAGGCAAGGTGGGAAAATTCCCTCCCTTCTCTGATCAAATCAAAGCTGAAAGAACTCTCCATTCGACGAAGAGGCAGTCCCCTCGAAAGCTTGTGAGTATTATCAAATAAATCGGTTGGACTAAAACCTGGTGTTGTCAGACTTTTTACTGTGTGTACGCCAGTCCAACGCCGGCATTCCCACATCAAATCAAAGCTAACACAGAAGGAGCCTGTTCTAACCAACATGTTTTTACACGTTCTTTACTAAGGCCATCCAAAATTCACTCCCTGATGGATCATCCTCTGATTCCAAATGTCATGATTTAAAGTTCAGAGCTCTTCACCTTCACTACACCCCCCAACCACGTCCCCCTCCCCTCACCACTCCCAACAACCCCCATCCCCAGTGGTAAAGTACTTCATTCTCCAGCATACCTCTGTATAAAAAGAACTCATCTTCCTCTCTCCTCAATTCCATAGTTAGTAAACAGCACTCCCCTCAAACCCAGATGAAAGGAGATATTCTCTCACCAAAAGAGAAAATGCTGGAAAATCTCAGCAGGTCTGGCAGTATCTGTAAGGAGAGAAAAAAGCTGATGTTTCTCACTTTTACCTTATCAAAAGTCTTTATCATTTTGAAAAACTCCGTGATCTGGGTCCCCTCTCAGATTTGGATTTGCCATGATAAATGTGTGGGGTTATGTGGACAAGGCAGAGGGGAGGGCCTGAGAATTCAGTCCAGACTGGATGGGCCAAATGGCCTCTTTCTGCACTGTAAGGATTCTATGGTTCAAATACAAAGGTTGGGGGCACTATGAGTAAATGTGCTGTGATTTCTATCAGATTCTGAAAATCCTCCTTGTTTCAGGGTGTGGTAGCTACTGCTGAATCATGCACTTCCTCTTCACCTGCCACCCAGAGAAAGAAGTTTTGTAAGATGTTGCTGTTGTCACTCCGCAACCAAAAAGAGAGTTTGTTCATGAGGGGAGGGGGGTGACTCATGACAATGTCACCACTGCTATTAAGGAAGGAAGGGAGACAACACATGAGCTTCTAATGGGATAAAAGCAAATTACTGTCGATGCCGGAATCTGAAACCAAAAGAGAAAATGCTGGAAAATCTCGGCAGGTCTGGCAGCATCTGTAAGGAGAGAAAAGAGCTGACATTCAGGTCTGCTGAGATTTTCCAGCATTTTCTCTTTTGGTCTCAGCCTTTAATGGGGGCTCACTCCAATCTCCTTCAAACTCTGCGACGCCCTTTGGAGAATCCGAGGCCGAAACTCACCTCAATGAAATAAAAACGGAATTATTTGCCTGAGTGCGTGGCTCGAATTATGTCTTAGTGCGGCTACCGTGTTGAACCCAAACAAAAACAGACCAACTAAGCAAGGGGGGGGGAAACGGGATGAAACTGCAGCTAGAATTGGATCACTGCTCAATTTGAAGATGTGTTTAACTTTTGAACACACAGGTGAAATTAACATGTTGGTTTTATTTGTGTTTTTTTGTGGGGGGGTGAAATTTGGTAGGTGACGTGCTTGTTCAGATAGTAACAATCCGACCCATCCCTGATGGGTGGTGCTTTGAGAATGAAGGCGTGAGAATGGGCGGAGATTCGGGACGGGACGGGACGGGAGGGTTTATGTTACAATCCGCGGCTACATTGTTACATTTCGCAGTTACATTGTGACCAAGACTGAAACAGCCAGCCAGCAGCAATGCAGCGAGTAATGTGCGGAGGTACAAGCAATGAGAAACCTGCCACCCCGGAACTACAGCAGCTTGCTGACTCCGTGAGTACGAAGCTTTGCGAAAACAAAGGCCTGTTTCTCACACACAAAAACCTACCTGGATTTCGAGACTCCGTTAGAAGAATAACTCCCCCACCCTCCCTTGCCTGCTAGACTAAGACTCGTAAACTCAGCCCAAGAGAACCAAACTCTTACTCGAAAAAGTTGAGATTTTTTTTTGAAGAGAGCGAAGTGAGGAGGTTTATAAATTTAAAGATGGATTTCCAAGTAATAGTATCATGCTGACCGACGTATAATTGTAAAAAGTCTGACAACGCCGACACACCCACATCATGACGACGTATAATTGCCAGGCGTTGACAGGTGGCTTTTTAGTGAGATACACACGAATGACTATTTTTTAAAATGAGTTTTCTCGCCCTTCTTTCCAACAACATGATTAAAATTCAGCCCTGCTGTGGGCCTTTAAAGCAGAAACTACAAGAGAAGGTTTGCATTGTATAAGAACATAAGAAATAGGAGCAGGAGTAGGCCATCTAGCCCTTCGAGCCTGCCCCGCCATTCAATAAGATCATGGCTGATCTGTCGTGGCTCAGTTCCACATTCCCGCTTTCTCCCCATAACCCTTAATCCCCTCTCTTATCAAAAACCCATCAACCCGCGTCTCAAAAATATTTAGCGAGGCAGCCTCCACCACTTCACTCAGAGGGTGGTGAATCTCTGGAATTCTCTGCCCGTTGAAGAAGTTCTTCCTCAACTCCGTTCTAAACCGCCCCCCCTTTATCTTGAGGCTGTGCCCCCTAGTCCTACTGTCCTTTCTGAGCGGGAAGAGTGTCTCCACCTCTATCCTATCCATCCCATTCATCATCTTATACGTCTCAATGAGATCTCCCCTCGTTCTTCTGAACTCTAACGAGTACAAGCCTAGTTTATTCAGCCTCTCCTCATAACTCAACCCCCTCAACTCCGGCATCAGCCTAGTAAACCTCCTCTGCACTCCCTCCAAGGCCAAAATATCCTTGCGTAAGTACAGCGCCCAAAACTGCACACAGTACTCCAGCTGCGGCCTCACCAATACCCTATATAGCCGCAGCAAGACCTCCCTACTTTTATATTCAATCCCCCTCACTATGAAGGCCAGCATCCCATTCGCCTTCGTGACCACCTGCAAGTTGGGTTTTTGCGACTCATGCACAAGGACCCCGAAGTCCCTCTGCACCGTTGTCTGCTGCAGTTTTTCGCCACATGAGTAATAATCCTTCCTACCATTATTCCTACTAAAGTGGACCACCTTGCACTTGCCAACATAAAATTCCATTTGCCAGTTCCTGGCCCATTCGCCCAGCCTATCTAGATCCTTCTGCAGACTCTCCACACCCTCCGCGCAATTTGCCGTTCCACCAATCTTGGTGTCATCAGCAAATTTCGACACCATACACTCGGTTCCCTCCTCCAGATCATCTATGAAACATGCATGAAACAATACTTTTCACCTTTTTTACATTAGTTGTATATGTACATTAAATTGTTAAATCAAACTATTGGGGATTTTTCTGAAATGCTGGAATTAACCAATGGGGAGGAGAATTGTTAACGTTTCAGGGATAAAGTTAAAGTTCGTTTATTAGTCAGAAGTAGGCATACGTTAACACTGCAGTGAAGGTACTGTAAAGATTGCCACACTCTGGTGCTTCTTCGGGCACACTGAGGGAGAATTTGGCATAGCTCGTGCACCTAACCAGCTTGTCTTTCAGACTGTGGGAGGAAACCAGAGGAAACTGACAGAGATAGAAGGGAAAATGTGCAGTGACCCAAGCTGGGAATTGAACCTGGGTCCTTGACACTGTGAGACAGCTGTGCTAATTGCTGTGCTGTCCCAATTGCAACACCAGTTGGAGTCTTTCTCTCTATGAACTTGTGTTTCCATTATTTCATGCTTTCATTTTTGATTTCTTGCATACTTTAAAATCATTTTTAAATAGGCCAGTGGGAATGTAAATATTCCCCTCCCTGGTTAAATGGGATGACTGTTAAATTCAACAAGAATTTTTACCTATTCAAACTGCTTTTTAAATAGTAAGAAGTATGGTTGTGTTATAATGTAGAAAATGTGACAGATTGCTGTTTAAGGGAACTTGCTTTGCACAAGCTATGCGATGAACATTTGCCAGGTTACTGGGGAGAACCAGCCTACTCCTTTTTTTTAAATATTGCCATGAGACCTTTTACTTTAATGGAAGGGCAGATGGGACCTTCATTTAATATTTTATTCAAAAAATGTCCCAGCACACTCCCAACAGCTCTGGGGCTTCTCTCTTGGTTTTTTTTTGGTTCGAGTTATGGGATGGGTCTGAAACTCATGACTTGGTAAAACGTAACCAACTGAGCTATGACTCACACTGGTCCTGGGAGCTAATGGAAAGAATTTTGGCCAGTGATTCTGTCAATCATAAGTTTGTAGTCCATGCACTGTAAATTGGTTTACAAGTGAGGCTAGGAAACCTGATTCATAGTAAAAGGCCCATCAAGCCTGTGTTGGTAAAAGACAAACCACCCAACTATTCTATTCTAATTTGATCAGACTCAGTCATCAGCGCTGACAAAGTCATCTTCACTCAATGTTGGTTCTATTCTCTCTCCACGCTGGAGTGGTGAATTCTACAGATTCATGACCCTTTGAGAGAAATAATTTCTCCTCCTATCTGTTTTAAATCTGCTACCCCTTATCCTCGAACTATGACCTCTTGTTCTAGATTGATCATAGTGAATGGTGGAGTAGACACGATGACTGAATGACCACTCCTGCTCTTATGTTTTTCCTCTAGAATTCCTTAGCTAAATTAGTCACCTCTCCTTCCCCCTTTTTTGGATCCTTCCTGAAACCTGCTATTTGGTTAATCGACTACACTTCAATTTATTGAACATAAAAATATTTTTGGGAAATCCTGAAATAGACTGTAGGGGGCAATTTTATCATCGCATGGTGTGATGTGGTGATAAAGTGGGGCATAAAGCAATTAGCGTGATGGGTGCCGATCTTTGTAACTGGCGCCTTTTTACGAGTGCCAGATTTCTGGTGGTCAGCCTCTCGCCGGAAATGGCTGAGAGGCAGGATAATGTGTTTAAATTTATTTAAATACTGTTTAACATCTGCTTAGCGCATCCGGTGCTCAATCATTCAAGCCCACCTCCATTATGACCTTGCTGGAAAAGATTCGCTCCTGCGAGGAATAGACATGCTTTCCATGAATGTGAAGCAGTCAATTTGGCCTCACTGGAAAAGGAGACCATTGAGGCCCCCTGGGGAGGCTGAGGGTAAGGAGGTGGGTGCCACCTAAGTACCCTGGTGCTGCCACTTGGGCACTACAACCCTGGTGAGTGGGGTGAGGGGGAGGTGCATGGGGGATCAATGGGGTAGATTGCTGTACATATGCAGCATCAGAGGCCAGCACATGTGGACTACGTGGCACTGCAGGCTTTCAGGCACATTAAGCCTCGCCCATAGGCTTCTGCAGCTTGCTTGGACTTTTGCAGGCAGAGTGCGTGTGGGTGGACCTGGAAACACGCCCAAAAAATGGATTTGAAGCTCAAGTTTGCCTAGTACTCAGATAAAAAATGGTAAAACCACCACCACCGCCCCCCCACCCCGTGAGTGCATATTACTCTTTAATATGGCTCTGAACACACTTCTTGATTGCCCTTCAAGGGCTATGGGATTTTTTAAAATACATTTAAAAGGCAACCTATCAAGCTGTTCTGGAGTCTGGGAGTCCTTGATTTATATTTTTCAGATGAAGTCTGCAATTGAAGAAGCAACTAAGAAAAAATATGATGTGTTTGTTGTGAAATCCTACAAGATTCAAACTGTGGCTGGGACCAATTATTTCATTAAAGTAAGTTTATTCTTTTTGATGGCTCAGACGTTTTGCAAATGAGCAAATAACGTTAACACTGTCAGAATTGGTTTGTTTCAATGCAAGGTAACTGGATTCTTCAGTAGCCCTTCAAATGTGATCCACAGGCTAGTGCTTCCATATTTTCTCATTTGAGGATTTTATTTTACAGTAGCTTTATGTTCGAGAGATGGGGTGTAGGCCCTTCCCCATCCATACAAAGTTAATCTTGCAATCAAAATGACAATTATTGTAATGTTTGAGATTATGGCGCAATTCAATCATTTAGTTTTTGTACATCTCAGTTGCTACATTCTCAGTTAAGTAGCTCGCCTGAATGTTTGTTTTATGCATCTATTTAATGTCATCTCTTGCATAGGTGTAAGTGATCACTAAATGAAAAATGTGTATTATTGTGCAGAAGTTCCACCTTTAAAAGACTTCTCTTTTCATAGTTGGGGAAATTGGCTGCAAAGTTCGGTTTACAGATTTGGTGGCTTTATGAAACTCTGGGGAGGAGGTGGAGAAAGAGCAGAGAGAGGGGAGCTGTATTCACAGCATAGTAGTGACTGGGATGTTTATTTTATAATGGAGAGCAGCTGGATATGCTATTCAGATGTTGGTGGGACAGAATGCATTGGTGTAGCAGCAGTTTCACTTGGAATACCCTACCTGGGATTTATTGTTGGACTAGCTTGAGGAAACTTGCTGGGTCTGCAGTGGCCTAACTTCTCTTTTTTTCTGTTTGTATTAGATTCATGTTGGTGGTGATGACTATGTGCATGCAAGAGTATTTGAACCCCTTCCTTGCAGCAAAGATGAAAGGAGTGTCCATGGCGTATTGGAGAATAAATCACAACACGATGAATTAGTTTATTTTTAAAACAAGCTTTGCCCTGGCCTAGCGCACAAAAACAAAAGCGGTTTCTCAGCTTGTGCTCAGAGCTCCCTCATTGGTGCCATTAGGGGAACAGCACTAATCTTTGCCTTCATGGAGTTTTAAAATCTGTTTTGATCTGTTAAATATTTAGAAAGTTTTCTATTCCACTGCCAGCTGAGATAGTCACCCAAGTAAATTGTGATTTCTTTCTATTCCTTTTCACTCTTATCTCAAAGGTTACAAGTGTGTTTGAGAAATCAAATTAATTGTTCCAGAAAAACACACAACAGAAAATTTTGGCTAACTTCACCTTTTTTTTAGGGGAAAGAGTAATACAAAATGTTTTAACCTCTATTAGTATGGAATGATTTTATCAATTTTCCTCATTTGTCTTCATTGTATAATGAAAACACAGGCAGGCATCTGTTTTCATTCAGAATATTTTCTGTTTACTGAAAATGATATGTAATAGAAAATCAAATCGAATGTTATCATGTGTTAATTCATTCTGCATTATAACAAATGTAATAAATTTGTAAGGAATTATATAATAAATTGCATTGTAAGGAATGTTGAATAAATATTACTCTATACATTATACTTGAAAGCATCATTTTAAATTCTAACCCCATCCTCTTCCAAAGAATCCATAGTATAGAAGGGACATACTTTATTTAGCAACCTGAAAAGATGTCTTTTATTTTAAAAGCAGTGGCCTTAAGGGAGTGAAATTTTGGCCTGGGGACAGGTTTTGATAACAAACTTTTCTAATGGATTGGAACAGCTGTTCCTTTGCAACATTGTTTGTAGATTAAGTTTTTTTAAATCGTTCAAGGTCTCTCTAAATGTCAATTTAATGGTTTTGACTTTGCCAAAAACACTGATCAAGAGCTTAATAGAATAAGGTTGGAGTTCATTCGAAATCGAAGTGCCAGTGATGGGAAGAAAGTACAAATTATAAACAGCCAAGTGTTGTATGTATATAACCTGGGACTACACAGTAACTATGCATGAGACTGATCGTTGTTATAGTGCCTCAAAGGCTGTAAGAGCAAACTGAAGTTTTTTCAGTTTTAGTTTATTAGTATCACAAGTAAACTTACACTGACACTGCAATGAAGTTGCTCTGAAAATGCCTAGTCATCTCACTCCAGCACCTGTTTGGGTACATTGAGGGGGAATTTAGCATAGCCAATGCATTAACCAGTCACGTCTTTCAGACTGAGAGGAAACGTATGGGGGGAATATACAAACTCCACAAGTGACCCCAGCCAGGAATCAAAGCTGGGTCCCTAATACCATAGTGCTGATCAGTATACCACTGTGCCTCTGCTTACTGTGGATGCTGGAATCTGAATCAGAAAACGCTGGAAAATCCCAACAGGTCTGACAGCATCTGTGGAGAGAGAGAGAATAGTTAATGTTTCAAGTCTCAATAACCCTTTGTTAGTGCCTTGAGCACTGAGGGAGTATTGCATTCTTGGTGCTATGTTTCAGATGAGATGTCATCTGACCTCTTAGTACATACAATGGATCCTGTGGCACTATTGAAAGGAGTGAGTTCTGTTCACAAACAGGGCACATAAAGACACAAACTCAATTTACAAAATAATGGTTGGAATGCGAGATTTTACAGGTAAACAAGTCTTATAGGTACAGACAATGTGAGTAGAGTGTTATGTCACACGTGTGACTCTCTACTCACATTGTACCTTTGAGACTTGATTACCTGTGAAGACTTGCATTGCAACCATTATTTTGTACATTGAGTTTGTGTCTTTATATGCCCTGTTTATGAACAGAACGCCCACTTACCTGCCAAAGGAGCAGCAAGCGCTCGGAAAGCTAGTGGCTTTTGCTATCAAATAAACCTGTTGGATTTTAACCTGGATGTTGTGAGATATCTTACTGTGTTTACCCCAGTCCAGCGCTGGTACCTCCACATCAATACTGTTGAAAGGAGCAGGGGAAATTTCCCCAATGTCCTGGGCAATGTCTGTCTCTCTCTCTCTCTCTCTCTCTCAAGCAACTTGCCTAAACAGACCATATAGTAATTATCACATTGTACATAGCAAGCTGTATTACAATGGGTGACCAAGTACTTCATTGTACACAGTGATTTGGGGCATCCTGGCATCATAAGTGCTACATTAGTTATTTGTGTGAAACTTCTAGGAAAATATGTGTTCAAGTAATATAGCCTCATTTCTCCTGGACAGAGGCCTAACATGTAAATTGTTATTGGCTTTAATTACAAAGGTACCATATTTAGTGGGTTGGCTATTGTTTGTAGATCAAATAATTGTTTGCACCTTATTCAGAATGCAATTACCCTGTTTCACAGGTCGCTTCCTTTGTGTATTTTGATTGTTGCTTACACAGATGAGAAATCAGAGGTGAAAGTGGCCAGGTGCTTTAACCTGGTTGAGTGGGGCAATCCTTAATTGGTTAATTGCTTGTTCATTCCAAATCTCTTGCCTCCATTCTTCTGTAAACCATGCTGTAGTCAATTGAATTGTTGGATTCAACTCACTGTGGTTCAACATTGAATATTGGAATCACTAATTTACTCTACCTGGAAGGATAAAAAAACAATCAAATTTATCCAGTGAAAGAACCACATTCATGATGCACACAGCCTCAAATAGATGGTTAGAACTGCTACTGTACAGCTGCCTCAGTATGCCGGGAATCCGGGTTCAATTCCCAACTTGAATCACTGTCTGTATGGAGTCTGCACGTTCTCCCCGTGTCTGCGAGTGTTTCCTCCCACAAGTCGAAAAGATGTGCTGGTTAGATGCATTGGCTATGCTAAATTCTCTCTCGGTGTACCTGAAGAGATGTCAGAGACTAGGGGATTTAACAGTAACTTAATTGCAGTGTTAACGTAAGCTTACTTGTGACACTAATAAATGAACTTTAATTCATTTTTCATGGGTACAAGAAAGGAAAAGTGATGTTTGTTGGTTTATTGAAAGGGTGGAAGCCAGACTTGAGTTGGAAATTCTATGTCAAACAATATTAATTCCTGCAAAATGTGAAATAGCAACTTTATCAATTAGAGTACACTGCAAGTTGTGGCCTTTCCCCATACTTGTACTTAAATAGCTGTAGTCACTAACTCCTGTATAATATCATATGGCTTATTAACTTCCTGCTTACACCAACCTCTATATTGCAGTCCCATGAACCATCTGCTATAAATGGTGAGACCTGTAGCTTAATTGTACATTGCCTGATATAAATCTCGAACGGCATAAGCCAAGTATGTTTTGAAAGTCTTGTGCAATTCTAAAATCACGAATGAGGCAAAAGAAAATTGAGCTGCACAGTTCCAATAATACAATATTCTGAATATGTCTGCGACAATTCTGTCACGAGGGAACCCATTGGAATCGATGGGAAATGGTTACTACTGAAAAGTATTTAGCAAAGCTTTTCAGAGTAGTCTGAATCCATCAAGCATAACCCCAACATCATTCCTTAACACAGCCATTCATGTATCCATGTCCCATGAAACCTGTGGAAATTTGTGCTGTTACATCATTCATTTGCCCTAGTTCAAATTTTCCCAGCAGCTGATGTAACCACTTTAAAATGGAATTTTCAGAGTAACCTTTTCCAAAAAGTCCTAGTGACAGAAATGTGCTTCGGATTTGTAGTGAGGGAGAAGGCTATTTGGAAAGGATGTACTTTACAAACACAGGATTAAAAGCACCAGTGGATTTTTTTATTATGAATGGGACATATTCTCCAAAAAGAAAACAAAACATTGTTTTGATGTGGTTTCTTCAGAAGTTAAAACTCCAGATTGCACATAACTGAACACATCCAATAATTAAATACACACGAGTAAACAGGAATAGAATGACATCTTCTCTAGATTTAAAAAGTCTGTTGATTCTTAAGTTCTATAAAAATATGGAATTGTTGACACTTGGGTTCCAGTAGAATCCCGGGTTCAGATGAATGCAGTGATAAAGATAGCATCAATATTCCTTTACCCAAAGTGGATATTCATGATATTTTTTAAAGTATCACCGCTTTGCAGGAAGAATGATGCATAGGACAATTTTTACTGGAAAGAGCTTCCGAGTGGCTTTGGCATAACAAGTGAAAGCAGAAAAGTGAAAGAATTACTTCACCCCCGAGGTCTTGTTTCTCTTCAATGGAGGAAAATCTTCAACATAAGGCAACAACACTACCCGAACCAAAACTAAGCAGACCATAATCGCCCATGATGTGACACTAGAAATGAATAAGGTAGTTGGCAGGAATGATTGAAAGATACCTTTATATTTTGAACCGGTCATAATACTTTTGTTGCAAGAAAGAATAACTGCTTTAATCAGTGTTCAGTCAGTATCAGAGGGAAAATTTGATGCCACCTGGGCATTTTACATCAGTTAAGAAAAAATAAATCTGAGCACCTCCACCCTGCCCCCCCCCCCCCCCCCCACCACCACCACCACCACCACCACAAACACACCTCCCAGCAATCTTTAAAAGAAACTACATTGATGGTAGATATAGATTATCATGCCCAAAGAAGAAGTTTCTCCCCCTCTACTGTATGGAATAGATAAGTGAGGATTGACTTTTTTTTCCAATTGAACCAGATCAATTTTTGCATTGAGAAAAATGGAGATGTTTACAAAAATGTGCCTCACACTTTAACCTGTATGTACATAATTTTAAAATGTTTTGAAATGGAAATGAGATAGCTAGAGTGAAAATTTGCAAAATATTCTAATCCAACATTATTTATATGTTAAAATGCCATTTACAATTAACTTGCAAGTATTTAATCGTTTAATTCCTAGTCTGAATGTCACATAGGTTCAGATTCTGAAAGAATGGTCAGTCAAACTCTAATGTTTGAATTAGGATTTTCTTACGATCTGAGGCTGCTATAAATGGGCAGCTTAACCATTGTAAAATGTGCTACATATCAGCCCGATTATCAGATTTAAAACTGAACAGCCCCAGAGTTTTGGCAGACGAATATTTCCTTTCACTTCACCTTGTCAAGATAGTTCTGAGTGACAGTGTAGCAATTCCATTGGGATTACGAGTGGAAGGGTCAGGCTCAGAAGGAAGGCAGTAATTTTTAAAAACTGCGACCTACCATTGAACTAAATTTTCCTTTTTATTGCAAATTAAGTTTCAGGTTGGGCAAATTAAGTGAGATAAAAAGGATTGCTGTGACATTACCAAAATTGTCTAGTAATCCAACAAAGGAAAAAGCTAATTGTAGATGAGGTAATGAAAACACAGATCCTTCCAGGTACGTTCCTTTGCAATAACTGACATGATCTGTTCCAATATGCAATTTAAAAAAATGTTTAAACCGTGCATGAAACTGTCTTATCTAAGATATTCAAAACAGATAATTATGTTTTGAAAAGCTCACAGCAAACGTACATCATTATTAGATCCATTTTTATGGGCTGTTTAAGTGATTACTGGAACTGCTCGTTTCCCCCATAATGAAAGGTCCATTAAATCCAAAATCCGTACATATTATAGCTATAAACGGTCCCTGCAATGGTCCACTGCACTTTACTCTGAACAACTATCATTCAATTCATTCTTCATAAGCCACAGGTAGACAGGGGTTGGTCTGTTGTCAATGCTTCAGCGTCACAGGCTGTTAGAAGGCTTGTAATGAACTCTGCAGCGATCCTTGAAGACCTTTAAAAAGTTTAAAACATATGTTTTAAAAAATTACTTCAAATGTCTACCAATTCTTATTTACTACTTTCACAAATTATGAGATTGGAGAACAAGTAATGAATTCCTTTACCTATATTTCAGTTAGGAAGTGCATTGCTCAACATGGAACTGAGTTCTACAGATCGTGAAGCGTTGAGGTTCAATTCTTGGCCTGCTCTGTGATAGTTAATAAACTAGGTAAGGTAATGATTGTGGTGCAATAAATTGCCATCAATGGCACAACTCTTTAGATAATGAAGCAGTCCATGGCAGGAGGCAGACAACTTCTAGGCCTTTGCTTACATTTGTGCCACATAAAGGCTGGGAAGTGACCATTTCCAACAAGGAAAGACTTAACCACCGTCCCACACCTTGAATAGCACCTATCCTGAATTCCTCAACATCACTGACCACAAGCTGGATTGTACTAGTCACGTCAACACTGTCTGCACCATGCAGGGCAGCGGCAACCTATTCTGCAACAAGTGGTCCACCTTCTAATCATGTAAAGCTACCTCACAAGGATGAAGTCAGGAGATTGATAACATACTTACCACCCAGCAGGACTAATGCAGCTGTAGCAATATTCAAAGCTCCCCACCATCTGGAGTAAAGATATCTGTTTGACTGGCACCCATGCCACTAAACTCAATATTGCGCTTTTCTAGCAGTGGAGTATTGTAAATGTGTATACACACTAACTACAGAACACACTGCAACAAGGACACTTCAACAGCACTGCTGGTGTCATAACCAACAAAAAGGACAAGAGCAGTAACAACATAGGAACACCATAATCTGCAGGTTCCTCTGTTGCCAAAAACCACCCTAATTTTGATGTATACCACTCTTCTTTTATTGTTCCTGGCTCTAGTTCCTTCAACGCTTTACGAAATCCCACTGTGGAATACCATCACCTAAAGAACTGTAGGAGATCAGGCAGAAGGTCCACCACCATCTGGCGAAGATAGGAATGGGAAAGAAAAGTGATCTTAGCTGCATTGCCAACATCCAGAGAACAGAATGAGGATGTAATTAGTAGAATTGACCTGGCAGAACTGGTGGATGTGTTTTACTTAGACTTTCAGAAGGCTTTCGACAAGGTCTCACACAGCAGACTACATGTAAAGTTAAAGTGCATGGGATTGTGGGTAGTGACCGGAGACAGATAGAATGCGCGACAGCAGACAGGAAGCAGAGATGGTGTGGGATACCACAGCGGATCTGTGCTGAAAAAGTGAGAGGGGATCTCATTGAAACTTACAAAATTCTAACAGGCTTTCAACTCAAGTGAAGATAAGAGTTCTGTATCACTAGCCACATCAATCTTCACTATATCAGACAGCTTGGTAACAGTTCATGCAAGTCCTTTAACAGGACACATTCAAAAATATAAATGCGCAAAAAGAATATAGTACAATTCAGATGAGGAGGGGACGGTTTACAGATTCATTTGAATGGGGACCTATCAACCAAAAAGGTTTCAGAACCACTGACCTAAGCAACGAAGAACCACTTTTAAGCAGCCTGCATAATTTTTTTGTATGAGGAGTTTTCATAAAATTCCAGTTTTCCAATATATAAGTGCTATAAAGAGAAATGCAAGAACAGCCCATACCTTCCAACTTCTGTCATTGACAACTTCTTCAACATTTAATTCGGACTGCATCAGTTTCAACTGAAACATAAATAGAGAGAATATTTATGATGGAAACGCAGAATATTCTACAACACACACATTGACTTTAAATTAAAACACACTACAGATATTGTCAAGTGTTCATGTATGCATAATTTACTGGAGGCTCCCAAAAAAATGTGCAAAGTTGCTGAAGTAATATAATCCTTTTTTAAAGGTTCTGCAAAATAAAGGAGTATAATAGACAAGGATGCCCTTCTAGAAACTATCGTATAATAGTTAAATTACAAGGGCAGGGCTGAAGTTGAGATACATGAGTGCACTCAATTCCCCAACTGTCATCCACAAAAGTATAATTTTATAAACATCAGCTCAATTAACTTCTAAATACAAAGAAATAGCTAGAAGTTTTCAGGTGAATCCATTTACAGCAACACAGATATCACCATTTCTGTAGACAATTAAAAAAACGTTGATCACACATTTTAACGTGTTTCAGATCACCACACAGAAACTCCATTACACTGCAAAAGTACTTCATTTAATTGAGGAAATCCTGAAGTCTTGAAAGGCACAATATAAATGCAAGTCTTTTTTTAATTCTTTGTCCACTCTTAATCAGCACCTTGGGAAATTCCCTGTAGGCAATGAGTGCTATAGAAATCTTAAGATTTTGCACTTTTTCCTCACCGCCCCCCCCCCACCCCGCCCCACCATCCTCTGTAGTCTCCTCTCTCTTCCAAATTCAAAATGCTAACAGTTGAGCCCTATTTACAATGTGAAGAGAGATAGGAATATGGTGAATTATATATTTGGAAGGGAGGGTGGAGATGAATTTATTTCAGATTTCCAACATCCGCAGTATTTTGCTTTTGAGCGTTACTAGTCCAGTGACAATACCACTACACCATACCTCCTTGTAGCTGTAAAATGGAAGGACAGCTTCCTTCATTAACAACATTGTCATTTTACAATCTGATCTTACTATTTAGGTGTTTAAAAAGTGCTAATCAAGTTTAATGCTGATCAAGTTTGAGAAAACTAAAACAAAGCACTCTTAGGGAGCTACTTTCTGCAGTTTGTTCCAGGCATGAATGAGGTCTTGAATTCCAACATTTTTTTTGTTCGTGGGATGTAGGTGTTGCTGGCTGGACTAGCATTTATTGCCCATCACTGATGGCATTTAAGAGTCAACCACATTGCTATGGATCTTGAGTCACATGTAGGCCAGACCTGGTAAGGGCAACAGATTTCCTTCCTTAAAGGACATTAGTGAACCAGATGGGTTTTTTAAAATCAATTGACAATGGGTTCATTGTCATCATTAAACTTTTTCTAGGTTTTTATTGAAATCAATGGAAGTGATTTGAACCCGAGACTCCCCCCTCAGCATTACCCTGGGTTTCTGGATTACTAGTCCAGTGACAATATCACAATGCCAGCGCCTCCCCAACTTGCTGAGCACAAAATGCCATTATAGTCAATCTTTTTGACAACTTTCATAGTTATCAGTAGTTCTTAACTTCAAGTATTTTCAAATTCCCCCAACTGCCATGGTAAGATTTGAACCCAGGCCCCCAGAAAATTAGCTGCATTTTGGGATTAATAGTCAAGCGAAAATACCACTGGCATCACCTCCCCCTTAAATTCAGCTCTGTAACATGTGTAGTTTATATTCATTCATGGGACGTGGTGTCGCTGGCTGGGCCAGCATTTATTGTTAATCCCTACATATCAATCTTAATTTGTTAAAGAAGTTGCAAGTAACAAATATATAATGTAAGCATACTTATGACTAATAAAACTTATAATTGTGAATTGCTATTGTGAAGTGGAACTCAATATTGGAATTAGAATTCAGGTACAGTACATTTTTCAGAAGAGCAGAATGGCAAAGATTTGCACTTGCCACCTCCTTCCATCTTTGAGTTACTGATCTGAGCCTTGAAGCGAGGGGAGCAGTGACCAGGAACATCTCCACAACAATGAAGGAAAAAATTAGTATGAGCAGTTACCAACTTCAATGTACTCCCTAGGGCCTACTTTCCAGAGAGGTCATAGAATTCCTACAGAACAGAAGGAGGCCATTTGGCCTATCCAGTCTGTACCAAACACAATCCCACCCAGGCCCTATTTCCGTAAACCTCATTTACCCTGCTAATCCCCCTGACATTAGGGTCAATTTAGCATAGCCAATCAACTAACACACGCATCTTTGGACTGTGGGAGGAAACTGGAGCACCCGGAGGAAACCCACACGGACAAAGGGAGAATGCGCAAACAGACAGTGACCCGAGGCTGGAATTGAACCCGGCTCCCTGACGCTGTGAGGCAGCAGTGCTAACCACTGTGCCACCGTGCCATCCCAATAGTTGAGCAAGGCGAGCTTTGCTATCAAAAACTTTGTTCCATTCATTTAGAGGGAAAATAACAACAGTTTCTTTTAACAGAAAAATAAAGCCAAAGCTAAGTTATCCTTAAAATCCTAAGTTACTCTCAGTAATTAAAAACTTGCATACGTATGTTATTCTTAACAGCTCAAGCTGGTCAACAGAGTATCTAGTCCTTTCCAAGACTTAAGCAACAGAGTACACTCATACCTGCAGTTTATTACCTGGTAACTGGGCAATGCTAATGGTATAAAGAACGTCAGCAGCAATCTCCACATCAAAGCAAAACTTCAAGGATGCAATTTGGTTTTAAGCTTCTTGTGTTAATTATTAAAAAAAAACAAGCAAGTTTGCCAGATCCATGCAGAAAATATCTATTTAGACAGAGTTTCAAAAGGAAGAAAATTCTGGAGTGGATGATATCATTGTATGCATGCCTTACGTTTGTTTGTTCCTTTCGAAGTCGTTTTAGTAGTGCTATATTGTCCATGTCTTTATTTCTCTCTTCTCGTAGTTTGTTCACCCTACCAGAGGATTGGTTTATGCAGCTCTTTATGGCTTTTTCCCTACTAGCGTGTGCCTGTTTTAGCTAAAAACAAGAAAAGGAAAAGAAAAAGAGGAAGATAGGTATACAAAATTTACCAGCCTTGTAATATCTTAAAATCTTCCATCTGGTTCTGCCCAATTAAATAATTGCCTCAACATCAGTGCCAGAAAATAGACTGAGATATTAGTAAATATTTCCACCCAAACAAATAGGCAAGAATTCTGATCAAAAAATACAATAAGCAGTTTAAAGATTTTTTAAAATTGGAACCACAATTGGAAATGGGGTCATTCTTTATGCATAATTTGGTGTAACTTTAAAAAAAAATTGTTGCCGATAATTTTTAGGTGAATCTTATGATAATTCTGGTATTGTCTCATTCAGACAATTTCATGTTTTCAGACCAGATGTGACAAGCATGCTAAATCATTCCTAACTAGTCTGGTGGCAGACAAACTCTCCAAGTTCCTTTCAGAGTCTCTATGTGAGCTTGCCAAAAGCAGGGATGGACCTTCCAATCTGCATTCATTCTGTGAAAGGATGCTACTGTGACAGAAGAATTTGTTGGTGAGCTGAAGTGGTACATTATTATTCGTAACCATGGAGTGTAAGTGGATGACCAGGTACGGCATGGATTAGTCTTCTTCTATGTTGACTGCGAAGCTGAAATAGTTTGCTGCCCGAGTATAGTCCAGGCAGAGTGAACTTCTTCCTGGTGCCCCAATCAAATGTATGACAACAGAAAAATGTATCCTCTGGCATAGATATCACATGTCCATTCTGATTGCAGTAAACTTTAATGCCTCTGAGTTATTCTGCCAGATTTAATCGGTGATGATGTTGCGCCAGAAAATTACTGTAAACTATCCAAGCAAGCTCATTTCACTCAGATCTATTAAGCCAAATAGGTTTATATTTCATCAGGATTTAAATAAAGGTTTTGTGGGTTGTAAGGACTTTTCTCATACAGCTTAATTAAATATCAATGAAATGAAGACAGCTATAACCGTAACAAGGTCAAGTGTCTCACAAATTGGACTTTGACTATTCAAACATAGCACCTGAGGTCCATGTCTTATAGTGGAAATGTGGAATTTCTCAGCTTACAATGCAACACCCATATATTTAGAGATGAATACACACGTAAGATTCACGGTGATTTTACTGTAGGTCCAGTTCATTCTCATAAAGCATGTGCTAGCCAGAAAGCTATTAACTAATATATTCTAAAAAAATTAACAGACATCAACTAACATGGCCAACAGCATTAACAGCTAATGAAAGAAAAACATGCAAAGCACATATTTACACCCCCTCCCACCTGGACACAACTCAGTGAGATATTCCAGGGTGTAATTTGAAAGTGGATAATTTAAGAGCTGTGTTACAAACACAACATTTATAACATTGCTAAGTTTTGGGGTTGTCTCTCTAACTTAAGGCAAAATGGAGAAATGAAGAGGGTGTATGTGACTGATTCAGAATTCTGCCTGACAACAGGCTGAGGTGTTTTGATTGCTATGGGTACATTAACCCCCTAGTCAAGAGATTTGCTAAGGAGGTACAAGATGTTCACAGCTGTCGACAATGGCAAGAGCATGTGTGCTGACTGTAGGTAGAATGTTAGTCTCCAAGTCTCAATGGGAGGTGTTAGGAACGTCAGGTTTTGTAAACAATAATATTTTAAACTGTATTTTTAATTCCAAACTGAAATAGAGGAGGGGAACAAGAGGATAGTTAATTAGCATTTCTACTTGGATACAAGGCCCATGCAATTCTTATTGATGTGGAGATGGGCTTTGAGAGCAAAAGAGTTCCTAGCAAGCCATTGTAGTATCAAGCCATAGCATTTCCTAAGATATCACTGAACCTGACGGACCGAAGTCAGTCATCCGAGTGGCAGAGAACAGGGAATCGAGACAACTATTCCTATACTTCAGTAAAGAAAATGCTCATCCTATTGTACATGACATAGAATGCACTCAGATTAGAGAAACAAAATTTCTGAGGAAGGTTCACCTTGCTTGGGTGAGAAAGCAGACATCTCCAGTTCAACCCTTACAGTGAAAGTAAGTTTCAGGATGACAAGTTACCCAGTTGGGAAAGGGAAAGGAAGCAGACCACTGGGAACAAAGGATAGCTTTGGACTAGTTCTGGGAAAATAGTGTGTCCACTTAGGTGACAGCATAAAGCATAACCATGGCAGGGGATTTTTGATTGGTTTAAAAGTTAAATGGGGAAACCTTTGTATAGTTTACAGGATAAGTTGTCAATGTTACTTTTACTTTGTTTATTACAGTAAAAGTTTTAAAACTTGAAGTCTTGTGTGATTGTTTTCATTTCAGCCGGAGACTGGAAGGTTATTGGTCTCTATGGAGATCGTAAAAACTGCTGTTCATAAGTTTTAATTGAGGTCTCAGAGTGTTTAAAAATACATCTTTCTTCCTAGCACACGCACCTCTAAAATTGATTGGCTATTGCTCATACCAATTGATTAAATAATTCAATGTAGGTAATGCAGTCTATTGGTTTAAGCTGTACAATCAGAATTTGGATTTCCCATCTGGAGGGGAGATGAAGTTGAGAAAAGGAATAGAACTCTTGGGCTGTAATGAGAGCTCCCAGATTGCAGATTGCTCTAACTGGTGACTAACTGACATATTATTTTTTATTGTGTATACCAAACAATCCAAATTAAGAACATTTCTGATTGGGAGTACCATTTTTCTTTATGACTGCTGACATTCCTTTGCACAGGTTAGAACGCGATCTAGTGGAGTGTGTCAATATTTGCAGGCAGTACTCACTCAGAGAAGTTCAAAAGATGTTACTTTTGTGTACTTCTTACCAACTGGCTAAAATGTGACCAAAATCTAGAAATAGACAATTGTAAGGTGGGCTGGGAGCTTAGTATGTTTCAGGAGTTATTTGGTACGTCTCGGTGGAAGGGTAAGGTTATACATTTACTACTGTGGTTTGCAAAGCTTTGAAAAGATTCCGACAGAAGAAATTTGTCACGTTATTGGTCAAACATAATTGGCCCAGTACAATGTGAGTTAGATTTTACAATCGAATTTCAAGATTGCTTCTAGCTTCTTAGATAACACCAACCACAGAGTAAAAACTAAAACTCCACAACAAACAAACATGGGAGAAACAGGACATCACTTACAGAATCATAAAGCTGTTTGCATGTCTGACTTGCATCAATCTTCCCAGCGAAGGATGCTGTCGGGATAATGGTATTTAATTCATGGACTATCCTATCATCAATCTGCCGCATCACCCGCAGGGCATCCTGTTGAAAGGCACAAAGAAATGTGTTTGGCATTAATAATACGGTTAAATTGAGTTTCATGCACTTAAATGAAAGGGGGAGGTTGCTACATTTGTACAGGGTGTTTATGAGACCACACCTTTAAAATTTAATTCGGGGGTGTGGGCGTTGCTGGCTAACCCAGCATTTATTACACATCCCTAACTGCCCTGGCCCTAAGTTAATTTGATTTTGTTGATTTGGTTGGACAAAAAGAGCTCCCTAACTGCCCTGGAGAAGGTGATGATAAACTACCTTCTTGAGCCACTGCAGTCCAATTGGAGTGTCTCACCCAGAAAGCTGTCTTGTTTGTCCAGTCACTAAAAACTCTTCTGTTTATTTGTTCACGGGTGGTGGGTGTCGCTGGCTAGGCCAGCATTTATTGCCCCCCCACAATTGCCATTTGAAAAGGCAATGGCGAGATGGCCTTCTTGAACCGCTGCAGTCCCTGAGGTGTAGACATACCCACTGTGCTGCTGGGGAGGAAATTCCAGGATTTTTACCCAGCGACAGTGAAGGAACGGTGATGTGTTCCCAAGTCAGGATGGAGGGGAACTTGCAGGGGGTGGTTTTCCCACATGTCTGTTTCCCTTCTTGATGCATTATGGAAAATACGTCACTGATGTAATAAAGAGCTGCGGGAGACCGTTGAGCCCTTCTGGCCTATTCTGCAATTCAGTGAGATCATGGCTGATGTACCTCAACATCACTTTCCTGCACTATCACCACGTTCCTTAATTCCCCTCAGTTCAAAATTCTCGATTGATGCCTTAAATCAACAACTGAGCACACAGCTCTTTTGGACAGACAATTCCAATGAACCACTGGCCTCTGAGTGAAGATATTTCTCTTAATCTGCCAGCCCAGAATGGCTGACAGGATAAAGTGAGACAATGACCCCAGCGCCTCGCCATTCACTTGAGTTTCTCTGATCGGGGGAAAACAGTCTCTCAGTATTTACCAAGAATTCTCTGGCCCTTTGCACCCCGCTGTCAGCGCGGATGGAGAACTTGGCACTTGGCCAAATCTCAGTCCACTGCAGCAGGACTGAAGAATCCCACCGGAGTGATTAGCCAGAGAATCTCGCTCCACATCTCATTCCTCTGAGCCCCACAGGTCCACTTTTTACTCCATCTCTTACCATTAGCGATGGAAAGGGATAGGTATATGCCACAGGGCAAGAGTTATAGCTGGGGGAAAGGAAATTATGATGCCATTAGGTGAGATTTAGGATGCATAGGATGTGGAAGGAAACTGCAGAGGATGGGCACAATTGAAATCTGGAGCTTGTTCAAGGACTGCATGTCCTTGATAAGTATGTACTGGTCATAAGAACATAAGAACATAAGAAATAGGAGCAGGAGTAGGCCATCTAGCCCTTCGAGCCTGCCCCGCCATTCAATAAGATCATGGCTGATCTGTTGTGGCTCAGTTCCACTTTCCCGCCCTCTCCCCATAACCCTTAATCCCCTCTCCCATTGAGGCAGAGAGTGGGGGTCAATGGGTGCTATTCGGATTGGCGGTTGGTGACTAGTGGGGTGCCCCAGGGGTCGGTGCTGGGGCCTCAGCTATTTACCATTTATATAGATGATCTGGAGGAGGGAACCGAGTACAGGGTGTCGAAATTTGCTGATGACACCAAGATTGGGGGAAAGGCAAATTGTGCGGAGGGTGTGGAGAGTCTGCAGAAGGATCTAGATAGGCTGGGCGAATGGGCCAGGAAATGGCAAATGGAATTTAATGTGGGCAAGTGTGAGGTGGTCCACTTTGGTAGGAAGAATGGTAGGAAGGACTATTACTTACGTGGCGAAAAACTGCAGCAGGCGACGGTGCAGAGGGACCTCGGGGTCCTTGTGCATGAGTCGCAAAAACCCAGCTTGCAGGTGCAGCAGGTGGTCAGGAAGGCGAATGGGATGCTGGCCTTCATAGCGAAGGGGATTGAATATAAAAGTAGGGAGGTCTTGCTGCAGCTGTATAGGGCATTGGTGAGGCCGCAGCTGGAGTACTGTGTGCAGTTTTGGGCGCCGCACCTGCGCAAGGATATTTTGGCCCTGGAGGGAGTGCAGAGGAGGTTTACTAGGCTGATACCGGAGTTGAGGGGATTGAGCTATGAGGAGAGGCTGAATAAACTAGGCTTGTACTCGTTAGAGTTTAGAAGAATGAGGGGAGATCTCATTGAGACGTATAAGATGATGAATGGTCAGGCAGGGAGGAAGTGGTTGAGTGAGGGAACTGTGGTTTACTAAAGAAGTTGAATCTCTTGTGAAGAGGAAGAAAGAGACTTATGTCAAGATGAGACGTGAAGGCTCAGTTAGGGCGCTTGAGAGTTACAAGTTAGCCAGGAAGGACCTAAAGAGAGAGCTAAGAAGAGCTAGGAGGGAACATGAGAATTTTTTGGCAGGTAAGATCAAGGAAAACCCTAAAGCTTTCTATAGGTATGTCAGGAGTAAAAGAATGACTACGTAAGATTAGGACCAGACAAGGGCAGTAGTGGGAAGTTGTGCGTGGAGTCGGAAGAGATACGAGAAGCACTAAATGAATATTTTTCGTCAGTATTCACACAGGAAAAAGACAATGTTTTTGAGGAGAATACCGAGATACAGGCTATTAGACTAGACTGGATTGAGGTTCATGAGGAGGAGGTGTTAGCAATTCCGGAAAGTATGAAAATAGGTAAGTCCCCTGGGCTGGATGGGATTTATCCTAAGCTTCTCTGGGAGGCTAGGGAGAAGATTGCAGAGCCTTTGACTTTGATCTTTAGGTCATCATTGTTTACAGGAATAGTGCCAGAAGACTGGAGGATAGCAAATATTGTTCCTTTGTTCAAGAAGGGGAGTAGAGGCAACCCTGGTAATTATACACCAATGAACCTTACTTCTGTTGTGGACAAAGTTTTGGAAAGGATTATAAGAGATAGGATTTATAATCATCTAGAAAGGAATAATTTGATTAGGGTTAGTCAACATGGTTTTGTGAAGGGTAGTTCGTGCCTCACAAAACTTATGGAGTTCTTCGAGAAGGTGACCAAAGAGGTGGATGAGGGTAAAGCAGTTGATGTGGTGTATATGGATTTCAGTAAAGCATTTGATAAGGTTCCCCACGGTAAACTATTGCAGAAGATACAGAGGCATGGGATTGAGGGTGATTTAGCGGTTTAGATCAGAAATTGGCTAGCTGTAAGAAGACAGAGGATGGTGGTTGATGGGAAATGTTCATCCTGGAGTTTAGTTACTAGCAGTCTACTGCAAGGATCTGTTTTGGGGCCACTGCTGTTTGTCACTTTTATAAATAACCTGGATGAGGGCATAGAAGGATGGGTCAGTAAATCTGTGGATGACATTAAAGTTGGCGGAGTTGTGGACAGCGTGGAAGGATGTTGCAGGTTACAGAGGGATATAGATAAGCTGCAGAGCTGGGCTGAGAGGTGGTAAATGGAGTTTAGTGCGGAAAAGTGTGAAGTGATTCACTTTGGAAGGAGTAACAGGAATACAGAGTACTGGGCTGACGGTAAGGTACTTGGTGGAGTGGATGAGCAGAGAGATTTTGGTGTCCATATGCATAGATCCCCGAAAGTTGGCACCCAGATTGATAGAACGTAAGAACATAAGGAGCAGGAGTAGGCCATCTAGCCCTTCGAGCCTGCCCCGCCATTCAATAAGATCATGGCTGATCTGTCGTGGCTCAGTTCCACTTTCCCGCCCTCTCCCCATAACCCTTAATCCCCTCTCTTATCAAAAACCCATCAACCCGCGTCTTAAAAATATTTAGCGAGGCAGCCTCCACCACTTCAACGGGCAGAGAATTCCAGAGATTCACCACCCTTTGAGTGAAGAAGTTCCTCCTCAACTCCGTTCTAAACCACCCCCCCTTTATCTTGAGGCTGTGCCCCCTAGTCCTACTGTCTTTTCTGAGCGGGAAGAGTCTCTCCACCTCTATCCTATCCATCCCATTCATCATCTTATACGTCTCAATGAGATCTCCCCTCATTCTTCTAAACTCTAACGAGTACAAGCCTAGTTTATTCAGCCTCTCCTCATAGCTCAACCCCCTCAACTCCGGTATCAGCCTAGTAAACCTCCTCTGCACTCCCTCCAAGGCCAAAACATCTTTGCGCAGGTGCGGCGCCCAAAACTGCACACAGTACTCCAGCTGCGGCCTCACCAATGCCCTATACAGCTGCAGCAAGACCTCCCTACTTTTATATTCAATCCCCCTCGCTATGAAGGCCAGCATCCCATTCGCCTTCCTGACCACCTGCTGCACCTGCAAGCTGGGTTTTTGCGACTCATGCACAAGGACCCCGAGGTCCCTCTGCACCGTCGCCTGCAGCAGTTTTTCGCCACGTAAGTAATAATCCTTCCTACCATTATTCCTACCAAAGTGGACCACCTCACACTTGCCAACATTAAATTCCATTTGCCATTTCCTGGCCCATTCGCCCAGCCTATCTAGATCCTTTTGCAGACTCTCCACACCCTCCGCACAATTTGCCGTTCCCCCAATCTTGGTGTCATCAGCAAATTTCGACACCCTACACTCGGTTCCCTCCTCCAGATCATCTATATAAATGGTAAATAGCTGAGGCCCCAGCACCGACCCCTGGGGCACTCCACTAGTCACCATCCGCCAATCCAAATAGCACCCGTTGACCCCCACTCTCTGCCTCCTATTTGACAACCAATCCTCTATCCACGCTAACACCCTACCCCCAACTCCATGTCCCTCGACCTTCTGCAATAACCTCTTGTGAGGTACTTTGTCAAACGCCTTCTGAAAACCTAGAAAGACCACATCCACCGGCTCTCCTCTATCCACCGCCCCAGACACATCCTCATAGAACTCCAGTAAATTTGTCAGACACGACTTCCCTTTAATGAAACCATGCTGCGTCTGCTCTATCAAGCAATTCCCTTCAAGATGCCTCACAATTTCCTCCTTAATGACAGATTCTAACATTTTACCTACCACAGACGTTAAACTAACTGGCCTATAATTCCCCGCCTTTTGCCTGGCACCCTTCTTAAACAACGGCGTAACATTAGCCGTTTTCCAATCATCCGGCACTTTCCCGGAATCCAGCGACGTCTGGAAAATAACCACCAAGGCATCCACTATCACCTCCGCCATTTCTTTCAGAACCCTCGGATGCATTCCATCCGGTCCTGGGGACTTGTCCACAATCAGCCCCTCCAGTCTGTCGAGCACCGCCTCTCTAGTAACAGTAATGTCATTAAGACCCTCCAGTCCTACCACCTTTCCATCGCTAACACCCGGCAAATTATTCACGTCCTCCTCCGTGAAGACAGAAACAAAAAAGTTATTCAATACCTTAGCCATATCCCCATCCCCTACCACTAGGTCCCCTTTCTCATCCTCTAAAGGACCAACGTTCACCCTAGCCAGCCTCTTCCTTTTTATATATTTATAAAAACTCTTGCTATCCTTTTTTATATTAAGCGCTAGCCCAGCTTCATAGTTTCTCCCACCCTTCTTTATCAACTTCTTTGTCAATCTTTGTTGACATTTAAACCTCTCCCAATCCTCTTCTCGCCCACTACTCTTAGCTACTCTAGGGTTGTGCAGAAGGCGTATGATGTGTTAGCTTTTATTGATAGAGGGATTGAGTTTTGGAGCCATGAGGTCATGTGGCAGCTGTACAAAACTCTGGTGTGGCCGTACTTGGAGTATTGCATACAGTTCTGGTCACCGCATTACAGGAAGGATGTGGAAGCATTGGAAAGGGTGCAGAGGAGATTGACCAGGATGTTGCCTGGTATGGTGGGAAGTTCTTATGAGGAAAGGCTGAGGGACGTGAGGCTGTTTTTGTTAGAAGAAGGTTAAGAGGTCACTTAATAGAAGCATATAAAATGATCAGAGGATTGGATAAGATGGGTAGCGAGAGTCTTTTTCCTTGAATGGAGATAGCTAGCATGAGGGGACATAGCTTTAAACTGACATCTAAGGATGATAGATATAGGACAGATGTCAGAGGTAGGTTCTTTACTCAGAGAGTAGTAAGAGCATGGAATGTCCTGCCTACAACAGTAGTGGACTCACCAACATTAAGGGCATTTAAATAGTCAATGGATAAGCATATGGAAGATATTGGAATAGTGTAGGTTAGATGAGCTTTAGATTGGTTTCACAGGTCGGTACAACATCGAGGGCCGAAGGGCCTGTACTGCGCTGTAATGTTCTACGTTCTATCTTAAATGCGGTCTTGTGTCAAGGGCAATCAATCTAATCTCCTCACTGGAATTTAGTCCTTTATCTACATTTAGATCAAAGCTTTGATTGTCTGGAGTGGAGAATCCAGTGAACAGGTTACTGCCGCTTGATAGTACTGTTAACATAACGTTGGTGATGACTTAAAGTACAGCGATGGGGCAGTAATTGGTTGGATTAGTTTGTATTTATCCTGCTATTTGTGGACAGGATATACCTGAGCAATGTTCCTAATTGCCAGCAGATGCCAGTATTGTTGTTACATAAGAACATAAGAAATAGGAGCAGGAGTACGCCACCTAGCCCTTTGAGCCTGCCCCGCCATTCAATAAGATCATGGCTGATCTGAAGTGGCTCAGTTCCACTTTCCCGCTTTCTCCCCACAACCCTTAATTCCGTTGCCTCCCAAAAACCTATCTACCCGTGACTTAAATATATTTAGCGAGGTAGCCTCCACCACTTCAACGGGCAGAGAATTCCAGAGATTCACCACCCTTTGAGTGAAGAAGTTCCTCCTCAACTCCATTCTAAACTGTCCCCCCCCCCTCTTATCTTGAGGCTGTGTCCTCTAGTCCTGCTGTCCTTTCTGAGCGGGAAGAATCTCTCCACCTGTATCCTATCCATCCCCTTCGTTATCTTATACGTCTCTATAAGATCCCCCCTCATCCTTCTAAACTCCGACGAGTACAGACCCAGTCTATTTAGTCTCTCTTCATAGTCCAACGCCCTCATCTCCGGTATCAGCCTAGTGAACCTCCTCTGCACTCCCTCCAAGGCCAAAATATCCTTGCGCAAGTGCGGCGACCAAAATTGCACACAGTACTCCAGCTGTGGCCTCACCAGTGACCTGTACAGTTGCAGCAAGACCTCCCTGCTTTTATATTCTATCCCCCTTGCTATAAAGGCCAGCATCCCATTTGCCTTCTTGATCACCTGCTGTACCTGCAGACTGGGTTTTTGCGACTCATGCACAAGGACCCCCAGGTCCCTCTGCACTGTAGCATGCTGCAGCTTTTCACCCTTTAAATAGAAATCCCTCCTACTATTATTCCTGCCAAAGTGGATAACCTCACACTTGCTAACATTGTACTCCATCTGCCAGGTCCTCGCCCACTCGCTCAGCCTATCTAGATCCCTGTTGTTCTGGAACAACTTGGCTAAGAGCATGGCTGGTTCTGGAGTGCAAGTCTTCAGTAATACAGCTGAGATATTGTCATGACCCATAGCCTTGCTATATCTAGCTTCTTGATATCATGTGGAGTGAATTGATTTGATGGAAGGCTACCATTAGTGATGCTGGAAACCTCAAGAGCTGGCCAAGGTGGATCATCCACTCAGCACTTCCAGCTGAGGATATTTGCAAATGCTTCAGGCATGTTATTTACAGTGATGTGCTGGACTCCACTATTATTGAGGATGGGGACATTTGTGGAACCTGCTCCTCTGTTTAGTTGTTTAATTTTCCACTGCCATTCACAAATCAAAGACTGCAGCATTTTGATCTGATCTGTTGTTTCTAGGATTACTTAACAGTGTACAGTATGCTGCTTCCACTTTCTAAATTTACAGTGATAGCACCACATGGATGGAAGGTATTTCCAAAGTGATCAGGGAACTTGGTCTCCATGGAACTATGCGATGGTCACTCTTGCCACTACTGTCATGGATAGATGGATCTGTGACAGATAAATCAGTGAGAATGATATCCTGCAGGCTTCTCCTCTTTACAGTTCCCTTTCCACCTGTTGCAGGATTGGTCTTTTAGGAGTCAGCCAGCTCAGTAACATGGTTTTACTGAGCCACTCTTGGTGATGGATATTGAAGCACCCGCCTAGAATACATTTCATGTTTTTTCTACTCTCAGACTTTTTCCAAGTGGTGATCAACATGTAGCAACTGAGGAAGGGAGGTAGATGGTAATCAGCAGTAAATTTCCTTGCCCATATTTAACCTGATGTGACGGTACTTCATGGGGTTCAGGGTCAATTTTGAGGATTCCCAGAGCCAATCTCTCTGGTATATATACCACTATCTCACCACCCCTAAGGCCGTCTATCCTGCCAGTGGGACAGGCAATTCACAAGTCAAGATCAACGTTTCTGAGATGCACTGTTACTTAAATGGTTGTATAATTGAAACGTAAGGAGCAAACCAACTCTCAAGTATGCAGAAGGTGGGGGATATAAGACCATTGTTAACAGACGGCTTCACGTTGCTTGAGGTTTAGAAATACAGAAATCAGGAGTAGGCCATTTGACCCTTCGAACCTGCTCCTCCAATCATTTTGTTCATGGCTGATCATAGTTAATATCCTGCATCAGGTATTCTGAAGGTCTGCTGGACACTTGGGAAACTTTTAAACTCAGTACCGAACAATCATTTGTAATGATTTGTTAGGAAATAGCGGATACTCCTGCTTTCCCACTTGTAGCCTGCTGCAAAGGGAGTAAGTGTAATAAATCCGAGTGCTACCAGGTCCAGACAAGAAGTGACCTCGATGTAATATTTCTAAAATGTATATTATATTTTAAAAGTTTTTTTTAATGAAACAATCCAAAACTGCGCAGCCCCGGCCATTCACTCAGCTCGTCGTGGAGGAGGGGAAGGAGGAGGGTAAAGTCCAAAGGCCTTGGGTGCCCGCTGGAATTTCGAGCAGGCGGCGGCCCTTCCCAGTGGAAGCCGCTGCTGAATCCGGTCGGCGGGCCGCGGCCGCTCAGTCCCTCCGCTTGCCCCTAACCCGGAGAGGGGGAGGGGGAGACTGCTGAAGGGCGCAGCCTCCTCGAGCCGCGCGCGCGGGCACCTGGCGCCCGCTGAGAGGGGAGGCCGGCAGCGCGAGCGGCCCTGGGCGGCGGCGATTCGGCCCGGCGGCCCCCTACTTAGCCCCTTTTCCCCCTTACACTGCCCCGCGCGCGCGCACCTGGAACTCGGAGAAGTCCTGACAGTTGAGGAGCTCCTCGCTGGGCGCCGCCATCTTGCCGCCGCCTCTCAGGACCCGAGGGGCTGTCTCCGCGAAACGCCTGCACCGCCGGACATATGTGAGTGAGAGAAGCGGACATTTTAATCACCGAGGCACTCTCCAGGGAGTGCTAACCGCTGGTGTTAAAACTTGTCTTTTATTCCTCCCCCTCCAAAAAAATACTATTCTGGACCGGCGTGTCCGCGACTCCCTAAATATCGATTCTAATCGCCTGTATCGGAGGGGGGGAGCTGCGGCTACCCTGACAGGCGGGGGCTGCACTGAGGCTCAGGCCTCGGCCTCAGCGATGTGGACTTATGCCGGTGCGGCTGCAGGCATCAGGCTGGCGCTCAGGGCGAACCGGGAGCGGCTGCTCGCCTGGAGCCGGCGGTTTGGTAGCAAAGCCAAGGAGGGCAAACCTGCCGAGGACAGCGGCCCTGTGACCCCGGCCGGGCCTGGGCCTGCAGGTAAGGATCGGGTTCCCGTTAGGAGGCAATGGGCTGAGTCCTCATCATCAGCAATCCCTCCCTCTCTCCCTATCCTCCGGTTCCCTTCGTATCCTCCAGTTCCCTTCAACCCCCTCAGCTTTCACCAGCGCCACTCCGCTCCTGACCTCAGTACAACCTTGGTTCAAACATGGAGAAAAGGAGCAACAGTGCTGAGGTGAGAGTGACTGTCCTGGACTTCCAGCCACTATTTGACCCAGTGGTGCGTGGAGGAACACTGCCAAAACTGGAGTCTACGGGAATTGGAGGGGGTATTCTCCACTAGTTGGGAGTCAAACTTAGCACAAAGGAAGGTGCTGGTTAGAGGTCAATCAGAAGAGGGTGTCCCTCGAAAGCTTGTGAGTATATTATCAAATAAATAGGTTGGACTAAAACCTGGTGTTGTCAGACTTTTTACGGAGTTCTTCAGGGCAGCACAGTGGTTAGCACTGCTGCTTGACAGCACCAGGTCCCTGGTTCGATTCCCAGTCTTGGTCACTGTTTGTGCAGAGTCTGCACGTTCTCTTCCTGTCTGCATGGGTTTCCTCCAGGTGCTCCAGTTTCCATCCAAAGTCAAAAAGACGTGCTGGTTAGGTGCATTGACCACGTTAAATTCTCCCTCAGTGTACCCGAACAGGCAACGGAGTGTGGTGACTAGGGAATTTTCACAGTAATTTCAATGTTTCCCAAGGTCAACCATCTTCAGCTTCTTCATCCCTTTTATGAGTTTAGATGGCGGTCCAGTGCCACTTGTGACTCGTCAGCTACTGAAGTAGTCCATGTTGCAATGCTGAAAGACCTGAACAACACTCAGACTTGGGTTGATGAGTGCCAAGTAACATTTACCCCTTGCAAATGTCAGACAATGACCATCTCCAACAAGATAGAATCCGATCACCTCCCCTTGACAGTCAATGACATTACTATCACTGATTTTTATACAGTCAACATCCTGGGAGTTACCACTGATCAGAAACTGAACTGGGCCAGCCGTATAAATGCTGTGATTGCATGAGTGAGTCAAGACTGGGAATTTTGCAATGAGGAACTCCCCTCCTGAGCCCCAGAAGCCTGTTTACTGGCACAAGTCAGGAACATGAAGGAATACTCTCCACTTGCCTGGATGATTAAAGCTTTAGTTATTCTCAAAGAAGCTTGACATTCAGGAGAAAGCAGTTTGCATGATCAGCACTTCTTCCACCACATGAAGCATTTGGTCCCTCTACCACCTTTTGAGTTTCTGAATGTTTAAGCTAGTCTTCAGTCACACTATTAATTTGTCCCTTGGAGACTTTGACCATTTTGGCAATAAGAGACAGTCTTGTGACATTCAGAAGACATTTGTTAAGTAACAAACAACAATACTTAAGTGTTAGGCAGTGACTTTACTGGCTTCATCTAGGTCTTGCCTTCCACTTTGGCTTTTCAGAGCAGTGTCTTTTTTCTGCAAGATCTTTGACTTTTCGTCATCCTACTTGACATGCTTATATGTTGGTGCTTATTTATCCTTTCTGATACATTACCCACCCTCATGATTAGTGGTGTTCCTGAATTCTGATTAGTTTGGGTGGTGTAAGATTCTGGTTTTTAATGATATTCATCTACAGATGCCACTTCCTGTTATCTCCTGACTGGTTCCTAAACATGTCACCTTCCTGGGACAGTTTTGTTTTTCTGTTCCTTCATTAAGTGAAGTTATGAGGAAAAGATTGGGTAAACTAGAGCTCTTTTCTTTAGAAAGACAGAGATTAAGGGGGGATCTGATAGAGGTTTATAAAATAATGAAGGGTATAGATAAACAGTGGCAGGCTTTTTCCTAGATTGGAGTCAAGTATCACGAGGGCTCACGAGCTAAGGGTGAGGGGGGAGAAGTATAATTTGGATACTAGAGGGAGGTTTTTCACACAGAAGGTCGTGGGGGTATGGAATGCACTACCAAGTAAGGTGGTGGAGGCAGGCACACTGGACTTATTTAAGGTTTACTTAGATAGGCAAATGAGTGAAACGGGTGGAGGGTTATAAGAGACGGTTTTAAAAAGGGTCAGAGCCTCAGGACATTACTGGAAATCTAATGCTACGTGTTGATGTTTTGTCTCTTTTACTCCGCAGGTGTGTCGGTCCACCTTGTTGTCTAACGAGGGGCATGCACACGGTGGGTCGTGCGTGGGCTGCTCTTGGATGTTTCGAGAGTGGCCTAGTACTTCGCGTCGTTGTGTGTGCTTAAAACTGGACCAGCAGATGGGCACCACATCAGCTCAGTGACTATCACTGCTAGCTGTGCAGATACATGGATTTGGGCCAGTGTCTGTGGGAGTTTGCGCATTCTCCCTGTGGTTGCGTGGGTTTCCTCCGGGTGCTCCGGTTTCCTCCCACACCCCAAAGATGTGCTCTTAGGCTGATTGGTGTAACAAATTGTCCCTAAACTATTCTCCCCTGAATCTGGTTTCCAATGGGGGTACCATACGCATACACACGGGTCAAGGTAGGTGTAGGAAAATGCTTTGTTAAGATGGTGGCGTGGGCTCGTTGGGCCGAAGGGCCTGTTTCCCGTGCTGGTTTGTTCTTTGTTTTGTTTGTTAAATTTCATTGCTTTCTACTACGATGATAATTTCATGATCTGCTTGTTTGGGAATAGAGAGTGTGTGGTGTCAAGTATTATTTGGCCTCACATTCCCAAATGTTTTATTGATGGATGAGTAACAATATGGCAAGACCTGTAGAATTATTATTAAGACAGAATTTATCAGTGTGTTTTGGCAGTGAGGACTGCTTTGCTGGTGTAAATTTCTGTAGTGATTGTTGGTGGTTGATACAAGTTAATTAAAAATAGGAAGAGTATGAAGTGGCACATAGCCTTAAATAGAAAATGCTAAATTTCTTCATGCATAAAACCTATAAAATGCATGTATAAAATCAATGCATAAAGACAATCTGTGTGTTAAAGCTACTACCAAGATACACTTACAAAGCTTAGCAGGAAGTTCATAAGTAATAAGTGCACAAGAACTACATAGCTACAAGAATTGAATTATTAAATTTACAGAGCCAAAGCAATATATAGGCATATTGTTTATAATGAGATGCCTGCTTTTTAAGGAATTACAAGTTAAAAGACTAAATTTAGGACATAGACTGAAAGCCTGAAACCTCATAGCAGTTCTCTTCATACTATAGCCTGCTTTTGAAATATTTTTACTCCATACTTAAAATTGCCAAGTAAATGTGCAGAGCAGGCAAACTGGACAAACTCAAATCTATCTCCTTGCTTGCTCCAAAAACCAATTCAAATTGAATCCAATTCACGATCTTCACAAAAGAGATCTACAAGATTTAAACTGACAAGAAAAGGCATTTCACTTGATCTGAAGCTTAACATTAGCCAAAAAGTTAAGAGTTTAACTCCCCTTTAAGCCTTAGATAATGAGCACAAACTAATTAGTGTTAATTGCTAGGGAGTATACTGATTCTATGCTTGTGTCCTTCTTGGGGATGGCTGGGTAGCACAGTGGTTAGCACTGCTGCCTCACAGCACCAGGGACCTGGGTTCGATCCCTGGCTTGGGTCATTGTCTCTGTGAAGTTTGCACGTTCTCCCTGTGTCTATTCCTCTGGGTGCTTCGGTTTCCTCCCAAAGATGTGCAGGTTAGGTGCATTGGCCATGCTAAATTCTCTCTCAATGTACCCGAACAGGCAACGGAGTGTGGCAACTAGGGGATTTTCACTGTAACTTAATTTCAGTGTGAATGTAAAGTACTTGTGACTAATAAATAAATAAGTTCAACCTTGTTGGGCTTCACACCAATTGCTTGCAGCTAAATTATACAAGTGTTGCTTTGCACAGACCTAGGGCCATGTGGCATATTTTTCTTGTCGAGTATAGATGTAGGTGCTCTTTTACAGGAAGAGGTTAGTTACATGGAATGAGTAATATTAATTACAGTTAAGTAAAATAATAGGTCAGTTCATTCCATTACATATTCAATATATATAACTGCAAACTAATTGTTAAACATAAACTTTCCAACACACTGACACAGCGTGTACAATGCAGCAACTCACCAAAGCTCCTTCTGACAGCATTTTCTAAATCCATGAGCGATACCAGTAGAAGGACAAGGGCAGCAGAGGCATGGGAACAGCAGAACCTACAAGTTCTTGTCCAAACCAGATGGACTGCAGCTGGGCAATAAATATTGATCTTGCCAGCAATGCCTCCAGCCCATTAAAATAATTTGGGGGGAAAATTTGGGGATCTTATTGAAACATATAAGATGATTAGAGGTTTAGATAGGGTGGATAGTGATAGCCTTTTTCCTCGGATGGAGATAGCTAGCACGAGGGGGCATGACTTTAAATTAAGGGGGGGTAGCTACAGGACGGATGTCAGGGGTAGGTTCTTTACCCAGCGGGTGGTGAGGGATTGGAATGCCCTGCCTGCTGCAGTTGTAGATGCGTCTAGTTTGGGGGCGTTTAAGAGATCTCTGGATAGGTTTATGGACGAAAAGGGATTGGTATAGGCTAGTGGGTCATTGTTTTTGTAACTGGTCGGCGCAACATCGTGGGCCGAGGGGCCTGTTCTGCGCTGTAGTGTTCTATGTTCTATGTTCTAAAAAATTCTTCTCCATCGTATTCTCTCCATGCACTCTGTCTCCACCCCTCATCCTCCCGGCATTCCTCCTTCCATCCCTCTCCCTTGGCAAGAATAGCTCTAAGCTTTCTGCACTTAGATACAACACAAGAGTGAAACATGTGTTTTAAGGTCAGTTGGTAAAGTTTTCTGAGTGAGACAGGAAAATGAAGGACAATTTAAAATAGGCCCACATTGAGATCTTCTGATAAGGATAGTAAACTGTGTTATTTGAACAATAATAGACAAACTGGCATTTTTTTTATTGTATTATAAAGAATCTTAAGTGAAAATGAGATTAAATTGCTTGAAACTTTTGTTTAACAGATCATAATTGCACAAAATACTAATTTGTATGTGGCCTTATCTCACCAAAGCACTTTATTTAATGAAACATGAGTATTGCTGGTAAGGCCAGCATTTGTTGGCCATCCATAATTTCCCTCGAGAAGGTGGTGATGTGCTACCTTTTTGAACCACTGCTGTCCATGTGGTGTAAGTGTACAAACTGCAGTTAGGGAGCTCCAGGATTTTTACCCAACAATTTTGACCTGACTCCCTTTCAGGTGATAGTAAACATATGATGAGGTTACACACAAAGATTGTGAGGGTCTGATTCTTAAACATCATCCCCAGGCAATGATACTGTATGTTTCTATGTTTAGTTATGAAAATAAATTCCTGATCATGAGTGATTTGGGTAAGCTTATGGAAGAGACCATGACTCGAACCAAAGGAGTTCTCCATGTCGGCCTTGTAATCCTAACATCTCGATTGAAAGAAGGGAATATTTAGATTTATAATATGTCTTTCATGATCTCAGGATATCCCAAAGTACTTTACAATCAATGAAATACTTTTGATCTGTTATCGCTGTTGTAATGTAGGAAACATGGCAGCCAATTTGCACGTAGCAAGGTCCCATAAACGGCATTAAAATAATGACTAAATAAAATGTTTTAGTGATGTTGGTTGAGAAATAAACATTAGCCAGAGACTCCAGCTCTTTGAATAGTGTCATGAGAGCTTTTAAATTCATCTGGTTCAGAGTTAGTGTCCCCACTGGGCCGAGACTAAATTGCAATTTTGACACTTTACGTTTTACAATGTTGTGTAACACGAGCTAGTTATTGGATAGCTATGAAAGCAAGTTGTGTTTTTGCATTTCTTTCAGGACGCCCGGCTTTCAAATTACCAGGCCACAAGCCTTCAGGTTTTGATAAAAAGATGTTAGTGTGGTCTGGTCGTTTCAAACGAGAAGAGGATATACCCGCTGTGGTTTCGTAAGTGGTGAAACGGGTATGGGATTTTACTGGTTGGTGGCTTTTTAAATTGGGATGTTGGTGCTACTTTCCTTAGTAAGCAATTTTTATTATTTTTCCTTCATTAACTTCACTGCAAACATCAATAGCCAGTAGAAACGTTGAAAATAAAATGACATGAACATAGAGTGACATAAAGTGAAGATAAAGCTGATATTTCTACATAATCTCAAAGTTTGGGCAGTGATTGAGTATAGAGGTGGAATCACTATTTACAACTAAAAGCAATTCGATTGTTTGTCAACTGGTGTATTCTAATAAATCTGCCACTAGGAGTTGGAGGAAGAAAGTAGCCACAAAGTAGTTACTTGAATTTGGGCATTTAACCAAAGGAGCAGTGGATGTTTGCAAAGTGGCCCACACCTCTGCAAAGAGTTACTTTTCAACTTGGTCAAAGTAATTTTTCTAATTATCCATGCGATGCGAGAGCTGCTGATAGGGCCAGCTTTATTGGCCAATCTCATTTATCAGTGAGAAAGTGGAAGTGAGCCACCTCTTGTATCTGCAGTCCACGTGGTGTAAGTAGAACCATGGTGCTGTTAAGGAGGGACTCAGAATTTTGACTCAGTGACAGTGAAGGAGTGGTGATATAATTCCAAGTCCAGAAGCTGTGTGGGTTGGAGGTGAACTTGCAATTGCTGATGTTCCTTTGCATCTGCTGCCTTTGCTGTTCTAGATGAGAGGTAGTAGGTTTGGGAGGTGCTGTGAAAGGAAACTTGCTGAATTGTTGTTGTGCGTCATATAGCTGCCGGTACTGAAGGGAGTGATTGTTTATGGTGGCACGTGATCAAGTGGGCGGCTTTGCCTTGCATCATATCAAGCTTAATTTGAGCAGTTTTGGAGCTATAGTTCACTTAGCAGAGAATATTTTATCACACTCCTGACTTGTGCCTAGCAGATGATGAAGTGCGTTTGGTGAGTCAGGCAATAAGCGTAGACAAGAGTCATGGGTGGAAGAGGGAACTCACAATGTTAAAATGGCAGCGCAGGCTCATTGGGCCAAAGGGCCTGTTTCCTGTGCTGTTTTGTTCTTTGTTCTTTTGAAGTGCGTTATTCAACCCAGATTTCCCAGCCTCTGACCTACTCTTGTAACCACAGAATTTATATTTCTGATTCAGTTAAGTTTCTGGTCTCTGGTAATTTTCCTATGTTGTTTATGGGGGAAATTCAGTGATGGTAATGTTGTTGAACATCAAATGGTGGTAGTTAATTTCTCTCTTGTTGACAAGAACTAGCAATTGCGTGGCACATTACATGCTACTTAACAACCTAAACCTCAATATTGCCTAGATCTTAAATGTAGTTGCACTGCTTCAAGAGTTGTGAGTGGTAGAAAACATGGTACAATCATCTGAAGAAATCCCTACTTGATCTCATGACTAAGGGAAGGTTATTGATGAAGTGGCTGAAGGTGACTGGACTTCTTTGGGGATCTACTTCAGTAATATTTTTGGGGCTGAGGTGATTGGTCTCCAACCAATGCTGGAAATGATGCTAGCTAATGGAAAGTTCCCCCTCAATTCCCATTGACTTCACAGCTTTGCTAGGGTTCCTTGATGCCATGCTTAGTCAAACAATGCCTTGATTTCAGTCATTCCTACCTCACCTCTGGAATTGAGCTCTGTTGTCCCAGTTTAGATCAAAGCTGGAATGAGAACTAGAGCTGAGTTGTCCTGGCGCAACCCAAAATGTGAATCAGTGAGCAAGTTGTTACAGAACAAGTGCCACTTGAAAACAGTGTCAGGCATCTTTCTATCACGTTGCTGATGCTTGAGTAGACTGATAGGTTGGTAATTGACTGGGCTGGATTTCTCTTGCCCTTTGTCCAGACAACTTTGGAGCAGATAACAATGTTATAGCTGTACTGAAACTATTTGGCTTGCTGCCTCAGCTGGTTCTGAAGCATAATCTTTCAGTGCTGCATCCAGAATATTATCAGGCTTCATATACTTTGCTGTATCCAGTGCATTTAGCCATTTCTTTATATCACAGAATGAATCAAATCAGCTGGGAACCTCAACAGGAGCTGAGATGGATCATCCACTTGGCATTTTTAGCTGAAGATGGTTGTAAGTGCTTCAGCCTTGACTTTTGCACTGATTTACTGGGCTTCCCATCATTTGAATATTGGGATGTTTGTCAAGCTCACTCCTTGTTAGTAATTTCATCGTCCATCACTATTCATGACTGGATGTGGCAGGACTGCAGAGCTTTGATCTGATCCATTGATTGTGAGAATCACATAGCTCCATCTGGAGCATGCTGTTTCTATCATTTAGCATTCATGTCAGCCTCTGCTTTGGCTTCAGAGGAATGTCTGGATAGATGTATCTGTGACAAGTAGATGAGACCAAGGGTTTTTCCTTCTTGTTTCCTTTAATACCTACCATGGGCCCAGTCTAACAGAAATGTCCT
This sequence comes from Carcharhinus amblyrhynchos, assembly GCF_965287045.1. Lineage (NCBI taxonomy): Eukaryota > Metazoa > Chordata > Chondrichthyes > Carcharhiniformes > Carcharhinidae > Carcharhinus > Carcharhinus amblyrhynchos. The sequence goes on from NC_137338.1 coordinate 31,471,801, forward strand.
TCAGGATGCAACCAGTTCATTCAGTAATACTGGTACTGAGCCACTTTTGGTGATCAGCATTGAATTCCCCACCGAATATATTCAATGCCCTTGGTGTTTCTTCCAAGTTATATTCAGCATGGAAGAGTACTGATTCATTGTTGAGGAAAGGCAGTAGGTGGTAGTCAGTGGAAGGTTTCCTTGCCCACCTTAGGTCAGCATCAGGTCAATGACAATCTGGCAGTTTAATGATCATCATTACTTTAGGTAGCCTTTTATTCCACACTTATCTCGCTTTTTAAAAATTTTAGTGCAGTAGCTAGACATGTAGTGATTTTGATCTTTGGTCAGATGGCAGGACAAAGGGAATGAAGGACTAGACCCTGAAAGCAATTCATCACGATTACTCAACTGCTTCCTGCCCTCTCAGGGAATAGTTAATGGAATTTTGAAAAATACATTTAAAGAAAAGTAGATGGCCACACCATTATTTTCTGAGTTCTATTTTGGAACTTCATATCAGCTTAAAACTTTACACTAAGGTTCTTTTTGGATTGTTTGATCCTTTGGTACATGATTAATGATACATAGTTGTATGCAATGTAAAACGTTTTCACATTTGGGTTCTTAGATATGCCACTGATATCACCAGACTTAGCAATCTGCATTTCCAGCAGGTTGCAATGCAAAACCAGAGATGTGGTTTCAAAAAAAACTCAGTTTGCAATGCAACACACAATTCCAGTAATTTCTGGACTTTTGTTTGTGACTGGATACGTTAACAGCTGTTAAGTTAGCTGATACTTTGAAAATTAACATGGAATTTTCAACTTCTGGAATTCCAGTGAAATCACGACGGCTTACAGAATGGAGCTAGGCTATTCAATTGCTTGTACTCATACAAAACCGGTAGCTGTCTGTGTTCCAATGTTAATATTTTATTTGCTTCTCTTAAAAGATGCAATGATCTTCAGCTACTCTAGCAAAGCAGCTGTGTGTAAAGAAATTGCTTCCAACTTCTATCCTTACTGTTTGGAAGGTTCCATAATGGATAAAGATTAACTAACACTTTATAATTTATCTACAAAATATTATTTTGTTTGTTTCAGGGTTGAGATGATTGATGCTGCAAGGAACAAAATGAGGGTGAAAGCCGGTTATATTATGGTCATCATGACAATTGTAGCCTGTATTGCAACAATTATTTCAGGGAAGAAGGTAAGGGGGAAATCTTACTAGCTGCTTCAGAAATTAATTGAATATTATAACCCAAGCTCAGCTTTCTTAATTATTTTCAACTTTCTTTACCTGAAGATCCAGCCCTTCTGAAAGCCACGTGACCAATAATTTGTGCTAGTTTGGGGTCACAAAATGGTGGGTTAGATTGTCATAAATTGTAATACTGGGCTGAACAAGTGATTGTCGGAGGTCTATTCAATGAAGAGTAATCAAACATGGTCATAGCATGCAAATAAAATTAGCAAACAAACTCGGAGTATATTCTGGGCCAAGGCACAAATTCTAATTTTATATTCAGGTCTTTCCCATGTCATAATCCAAATACCGGTTTTGCATTTCACACCATCTGCCATGAAGGAAGCGCATAAATGTCTGTGCTTGCATGGTACTTCCCTATTCACAACATTTCTGTCACACAAAACATATCCTCAAAAAGCTTCAAGTGGTAGGTAAGGTTATTGCATAGAAAATTGCACTGTCAATTTATGGTTTGTAGTTAGCTGCAAGAATTAGCAATTCACAGTTTCCAATATGCCATTCTGACAAGCCAGTCATTTGAACTCAACTAATTTCCCTATTTAATTTGGACCACCTAATTGTCCATTTTATCAATTGTCACACAGTTACAGAACAAAGAGATCTCAGTATAGGTTCATAGCTCCTTGAAAGTGGAGTCACAGATGGACAGAGTGATGAAAAAGGCATTCAGCATGCTTGGTTTCATCAGTCAGAACATTGAATAGAGGAGTTGGGACATCTTGAAGTTATACAAGACATTGGTACGGCCACACTTGGAATACTCTGTTCAGTTTTGTTCATCCTATTATAGAAAGGATATTATTAAACTAGAGAGAGTGTAGAAAAGATTTACTAGGATGCTACCGGGACTTGATGGATTGAGTTACAAGGAGAGGCTAGATAGATTGGGACTTTTTTTTCTGGAGCATAGGAGGCTGAGGGGTGATCTTATAGAGGTCTATAAAATAATGAGGGGCATAGATCAGCTAGATAGTCAATATATTTCCCAAAGCTAGGGGAGTCTAAAACTAGAGGGCATAGGTTTGAGGGGAGAGATACAAAGAGGGACAATTTTTTTCAGAGGGTGGTCAGCATCTGGAACAAGCTGCCAGAGGAGTTGTTCAGGTGGATACAATTTTGTCTTAAAAACATTTAGATAGTAAAATGGGTGTAGAGGGATATGGGCCAAACTGGGCAAATGGGATTAGTTTAGAGGTTTAAAAAAAAAAGGCATGGATAAATTGGGCCAAAGGGCCTGTTTCCATGCTGTAAACCTCTGACTATGATCAAAAATTGAAATAACTCCCATATTATCAATGCTTAGACAGAATTTAAGTGATCTCAGTAGTTACTCATTCCCTTGCAAAAGGACCCAAAGCAAATTGGCAACCACATAGTTTAGTAATGTGAAGCAATCATTACCATTCAGTGGAACCGCAAAACACACACTGTTGGTGTTTGCTTGCAAATTTGGTGACTGCTGCACTATCATTGTGAAGATCCCTCCATTGCATGTTTTGGTATTACTGCTGTATTAAGTGGGCATATGAGGCAGTGTGGGCCACCAGTAGCAGCTGAGTTGTAATTTATAATCTCATGGCCTAGCACATTCCTCACTGCTTGATCATCCAGCTGAGATAATCAAAATGCAGTTGTAAAAAGGACAGAAGTAGGACTAGCTTATAGAGAGGCGTCACAGACACAGCAGACTGAATGCTTGTAGACTGGTTACAGCGCAGAAGGAAACCAATGTAAACCAGCGGCAGAGAGTGTATGTACTACATGGTTTTTACCCCGTGGACGGCAGCTATTTTGCTGAAAACATTGACTTGGCTTAGGAAATAGCTAATCAGTACATTTATGATGCTGGCATTTATCCTATAATAGAGAACATTACATTGATGCATAGTAAATGCACAAAAGCCTGACAAAAAGCCTGACAAGCCTGACGGGAAAGTGGAACTGAGCCACAACAGATCAGCCATGATCTTATTGAATGGCGGGGCAGGCTCGAAGGGCTAGATGGCCTACTCCTGCTCCTATTTCTTATGTTCTTATGTTCTTATGTTCTTAAATCTATTAAGTCAGTTATTAGTGTTTTCTTTGGGAGTGTGATGGATGATGCCCTTAATAGTGCTATCAAAAATACATGCTCACAACTTGTTTTCATGATACATCAGCCAATGGATGTGTGTTGTTTGTACCATTTTAACATTGATTAGAATGATGTCTTAGAACAGATGTATCTTGCCTAACAAGTAGAATATTGTTGGCTGAATTTAAAATAAAAGATTACATAAGAACATAAGAACATAAGAAATAGGAGCAGGAGTAGGCCATCTGGCCCTTCGAGCCTGCCCCGCCATTCAATAAGATCATGGCTGATCTGTCGTGGCTCAGTTCCACATTCCCGCCCTCTCCCCATAACCCTTAATCCCCTCTCTTATCAAAAACCCATCAACCCGCTTCTTAAAAATATTTAGCGAGGCAGCCTCCACCACTTCAACGGGCAGAGAATTCCAGAGATTCACCACCCTTTGAGTGAAGAAGTTCCTCCTCAACTCCGTTCTAAACCACCTCCCCTTTATCTTGAGGCTGTGCCCCCTAGTCCTACTGTCTTTTTTGAGCGGGAAGAGTCTTTCCACCTCTATCCTATCCATCCCATTCATCATCTTATACGTCTCAATGAGATCTCCCCTCATTCTTCTAAACTCTAACGAGTACAAGCCTAGTTTATTCAGCCTCTCCTCATAGCTCAACCCCCTCAACTCCGGTATCAGCCTAGTAAACCTCCTCTGCACTCCCTCCATAGAACATAGAACATTTTGATCAGAAAAAAATATTCAGCTAATATACTTGGAAGAATGAAAAGTCAAATGTTCTCTTTTCAAAGGAGCTCACTACAACGCTAATGCACACACTTCCACTTTAGATCTTCTGCCTGAAGAATTACGCTACGTTTTGAGACATGGCAGCTCATAGCAGTGAAGTTAATACTGTGTAATGTTTTTAGAATCCAATAAAACATTTGGAATGTTTCAAAGTCTGAACAAACTTGGTACCTAAAAATGATAGCATACCATCTTTATTTTCCATGTATGACTGCAGGCTGCAAGAAGAAATGAATCACTGACGGCCATGAACATGGAGAAGAAAGCCAGGTGGAAAAAGGAGAGAGAACAGGAGGCAGAAGTTACCAAAAGTCAATGATTGAATGAGGATTGAAACTGAGGATGGGTTCCAATCTTGAAAATATCTCCACGTTCTCATTATGCTGACACAATTTACATTAGATCAAGCTCCAGAATTCCTCAGTGTAATTAGTTCATTTGAAAAAAACACCTTTTACTAATTTAATTCAGATTAACAGCATTGGTTGTGAAATATGACAATACAGTTAATGTAGCCACACACTTTACATGGAATTTCTATGTTGTCATTTCTATTTTACCTGTATCTGTATAACTGACATTGAAAAGTTAGCTGTAATATAATTTTCCAGCAGCACAAGAATGATTCAGTTGTAGACCATGTTCTGTTCTTGATTACACTTGTTAAAAAGGAAGTACCTGACCAGTATTTCCTAGATGTTTTGTGTTTAAAGCTTCCTATTTTATCAAACCCGGTTAAACTATTCCCCTGGGTTGTAGGAAGTAGCCAAAGTCACTACTTGCTGTAGTAACAGCCAGAGTTACTCCTAGCAAGCAGTCCCCTATTTATTTCTGCTTTAATGTTTTTTTTCTGGATCAAAAATTAAAATAATCTGAATAAATTTCACTTGTTCATTTTTGAATTTATTCTAATCATTTATGTTAAACTATAATTCACTTACTTACAAGTGTGGAGCTGTTCTGGATCCTGAATCCTCAATCCTCACTTATGGATTAAAGGAATACTCCTCGCACAGGATATTGTGAAGGGTGAAGGAGACCTTGTGTTAGAATTGCTGAGTTCTGTCATGGAGTGGTTAGCCCTTGGTTCTCATAACTTGCTCTCATTTTGCATCCTACAGCTAAAAGACCATTACATTATGCCTCCTCCATGTCCTTTTAGCTAACACTAACTTCAGCAGAATGGATCTCTTGTTTAACAAAATCCTGTCCTCACAGGTAAAATAAAGGTAAAAGAATTGTCAGACTACCAGTATATCTACTAGGTTAGAACTACACAAGTTGGTCTTGTATGACAGTTTATAAAGCCATGCAAAGGAGCCTTGATGATTCTACCTTTTAATGACTTACTGCAGATCGTTACCCTTTGAAACAGACTCTACAAAAGTCGTTTAGTGGAACAGATTTGACTATTGCTGGAAAAAAAGACATTTGTCAAAGCTTTTTTCTTGCACTCAGGGCAATCACAAGAATACCAATATCAAATAATTGTATAGAGCAGCAGATGCATTGTCATGGAGAATGCACTAGTTGGTGCAGATTGACAGTTGAAGTGCCATTGTTTGAAATTTGAAAAGACAAATACAGGGTCTTTGCAGACAGATAAAACTGCAGATACGTTGCACATGTTTCAGCTAAACAAAATAAGTGATAGTCATTTGCTGATTCATTTTGCAGGGCAGTGCCTTGACCAGAGTCAAGCTGCCTTTAAATGTCAAACAATGCTTGATGGTTCCCTGTCTATCATTACCAATTGGTGCATTCTCCATGGCAACACCTCTGCCAATTAAGTCTTTTTTCAACAATATTCTACAAAAACAGTTAATAAAATTTAATATCTTTGCTTGCATTGCTGACAATTATTGTAGAGATGTGGCTGATCAAACTTCATGAATCCTTTCCTGTTCTGAATTCTAATTACGTTCAATCATTTCTAGCAATATTGTGATTCTTAAGCTTTTATTGCTGGTTTAATTTTTCAATTAGAAATGTGAAATTATGCACTTTGGTAGGAAGAATAAAGGAACCGAATATTTAAATTGATGGGCTAGCTGCAGCACAAAAGGTTTGGGGTTCCTCATGCATAAATCACAAAAGGGTGGCATGTAAATAAGTTCAGCAAACAATAGGGAACGTAACTGGAATGTTGGCCTTTATTTCAAAGGAACTGGAATACAGAAATAGCAAAGTCTTATTAAACTATACAAGATGCTAGTTAGATCACACCTAGAATACCGTTAACAGTTTTGGTCAAGGGGAGCTATACCTGCATTAGAGGTAGTTCAAAGGAGATGCACTAAGTTGATCACAGCTATTGGGAAGTGGGAGGTGGGGTTGGGAAAAGAGAGATTTTCTTTGAGGTTGGGACTGTATTGGAACTTAGAATACTCAGGGGCAACCTTTTGGAGACACAGAATTCTCAGGGGATGTGACAGGGTGGATGCTGAGAGGTCATTTTCCATTGTGGGAGAGACCAGAACCAGAGAGCATAATCTGACTAAGGAGTTGCCCATTTAAGACAAAGATTTGGAGGAATTTCTTCTCAGAGGGTTGTGAATCAGGAATTCTTTACTAGAGAACTGTAGAGACTGGTTTGCTAAGTATGTTCAAGGCAGATTTTTAATCAGTATGGGAATCAAGGGTTATACTGATAAGGCAGGAAAGTGGAGTTGAGTATCAATCATAATCTCATTAGTGGAGCAGACCCAATGGGTCGAATGGCCTACTTCTGCTCCTACATCTCGTAAAATTTATGGTAAGTTGAGGAATAGTTTTTAACAACTACATTCAGATAAAGTTTAGTTTATTACTAATGCTGACTTAATTCTGTACTGAAAAACCACTATGCAGAGTCAATTCTCAATCTGAATATGTAACCATTTTTTAAAAAAAATGATGCCAGTTATATGTTGACTTGTAACCCAAGACTTGATTAAGTGGAAGTAATCTTCTGGTCAATCTATCACTTTTAAATCTGTGGCAGGATCAAGGGCCATTCAAAAACAGTGAAATACATAACTTTTTCTACAAGTGAGAGATTCTATCCAAGTGCCATGAGTTGAAAGAGTCACTTTTTAAAATAAGAAAATTCTTACCACTGAAGCAAAGGAAGCTTAGGAAATGATTCTGTATTTGCACCAAACAATAGACATCAATCTGATTTTAGGCATTTCAGGATTTTATATAGTTGTACCAAAAGTATGAATGTTTGAAATTGTGGAGCCATTTAAAAAAAACACTGCAGCAACATCATAGTAGAGCAATCATTTCTGAAATATCTAATTCAATAACATGATTTTGATTGATAAATGTGCATTTGTATGAAAAAGAGTCTATAGTAAAGCAGTTCTCAATCTGAGTCAGGTTAAATTTATGTTAAAAATGCACAAATTCACTAACTCTATAAACCTCAGTTATACAACTTTAATTTTGTTGAAAATGACATGCTGTCACTGGTTTTCAGCCTTGCACTCATCAGGACAGAAACAATGCCATTTTCTTTTTAAAAAGCCAGTGAAATGTTGGCTTGTTTTGTAAGCTGAGATTACTGCATGAAAATCTGTTCTGCTCGGTTAGCATGTCATGGTATTGCCATTGGAGAATGCAGGGAACTATTTGTTCTTGTATCTTCATTTAATTCAAGAAGGACAATGCCTGAACATATTACTTTTGTCTGAAGAGGACAGGTCCCTGCATATGAATTTATAGAGCTTCTACCAGATGCAAGTGAGCTATATTGTGAGCCCAACTAACAGTCACAAATTGACTGTACAAATCATAGACCCCCTAGTGCAGAAAGAGGCCCTTTGACCCATCAAGTCGGCACCAAACACAATCCCACCCAGGTCCCATATCCCTACATATACCCACTAATCCCTCTAACCTACACATCCCTAGACACTAAGGAGCAATTTCTTAGCAAAGCCAATCAACCTAACCCACACATCTTTGGACTGTGGGAGGAAACCGGAGCACCCGGAGGAAGCCCACACAGACATGAGGAGAATGTGCAAACTCCACACAGACAGTGACCCGAGCCAGGAATCGAACCCAGGAGCCTAGAGCTGTGAAGCAGCAGTGCTAACCACTGTGCTACCATGCCGCCCCACTGACAAAAAGTCATCCTGACTTGAAAGGTTGGCTCCAATTTCCACAGATGCTGTCAGATTGGTTGAGTTTTACCAGCATTTTCTGTTCTCGTTTAAGGGACCTGTTTGCTACAATCGAGCCAATTATAGTGAGGTATTCACCAAGTACCTGGCATCACAACTGCACTAAAATTCATATATCATGTTACTTATTTGTGGTAAGCAGAATGCATTTTTGACTTGACAGCAGCATCCTGTTAGTGGAAAATGCCACTTGTAATGTGTTGAATTTCTGTGTGCATCAGGTCCAAGTTGCACCAATGTTCATTTCCAAGCATATTGAATATGCCAAAGTGAGATAGTCCTATGTTTATAGTCCCAGATTATTGCCCGATGGCTCTGACATCCATCATCATGATGTGCTTTTAAAAAGGTAGTGATGGCACAGATCAATTCCCCTCCCAGATTGCCTGGATCCACTACAGATTGCCTATTGCCGCAACAGATCTGCAGCAGCTACTATCCCCCCACTCCTGCAGTAAATCCTGGAATACCTGGAAAAAAACTAATGTCAGACTCCCATTTATTATGACTCCTCCTTCAACACCATTATTCCTATAAAAACTCATCTCCAAACTTCGTGGCCTAGGGCTCAGCTCCTCCCTCTGCAACTGGATCCTAGACTTCCTAACCCACAGACCACATTCAGCAAGGATAAACAAACACCTTGTCCACAATTATTCTCTCCACCAGTGCTCTGCAAGGCTGTCGCCTCAGCCCCTCACTATATTCCTTCTAGACCTACAACCGTGTGGTTAAATTACCCTCCAACTCGATTTTCAAGTTTGCTAATGACACCACTATGGGTCAGATCTCATAGAATGATTAGGAGTACAAGAAAGAGGTAGGGAATCTGGTGAATTGATGTGATGAAAATTATCTCCTTCATTTTATTGATTTTGAGGGAGAGATTATCATGGACTTTAGGAAACATACTAATGTGACAATAATAAAATCAAATCAAAAACATTTGTGAAAAAAAGATTGTAGCCAAATAATCTAGAAAAGCAAAACAACATGATCTAAAAATTAAACAGTACACTGAAAAATTCCTCAGTTAAAAGCAATCCAGGAGATCACATGGACCAAAGGTTTATCTGTAATATAGAAAACAGGAGTAGGCTATTCAGTCCTTCAAACCTACGCCACCATTCAATGTGACCATGACTGATTATCTTCTCCATACACACTGACACTGAGTCAAGAAATCTAGTTCCTTCTTAGATATATTCAGTGACTTGGGCTCCAGCACTCTCCTTTGAATCAAATCCAGGTCCCTGGCACTGAGGCAGCAGTGCTAACCACTGTGCCACCATGCCATCCTACAGCAGCATATTGTATTTCCATGTTCTCCATTACAAATGTTTCCATTTTGAACTGTGAGACCTGCATTTACCTTCGCTAAGCGTTTTCTTTTTGTATACTTGTAGGAGCTTCAAGTCCGCTTTTGTTACCTGCAAGTTTACTCAATCATTTTCCCCCTCTTTCTGGTGTTTTTTTGTGCCAGGAAGGAATATGCAATTGTTGTACGGCATGCATACATTCTTTAAATATTAGCCTTCACCATCATGCTTTTAATGAAGTTCCCCAATCTATCTTAGCTAACCCGCACCTCAATTTCCTTTGTTCAGATTTAGGGTGCCAGTTTAAGTCAGACTTCTTCACTTTCCATCCTAATGGAGAATTCTACAATGTTATGATCACTGTTCTGTAAAGGACTCTATGCAAGACGATTAATTAACCTCTTCTCATTGCATAATACCAAATCTAGGGTAGTATGGTGCCCAGTTGGTCCTTTAACATACCAGTCAACAATCATCTCATGTACATCTCAGGCATTCATCTGTCACAGTATTGTTGCTCATGTGATTTGCCCAATCTATAAGTAGATTGAAATCATCCATGACTATTGCATGCATCTCACATTTTCTGTTTAATGCCATCTCCTACATTGCCATTAAACAGTAGTGGTAATGTCTATAGGCCTCTAATGTTTTCCTCCCTGCTGCTTCTTGGCTCCACTAGAATGATTCTCCATCTAGATTTTCTGATCCAATTTCCTCCTCATACTACTGCACTGATTTCATCCTTAACACCACTGGAAGCACCTCCTTTCCCTTTTGGTCTGTCCTTGCTAAACATTGAATATCTTCCCAGCCTTAGTCATCCTGCAGCCATTACATATCGTTATGGTGTGTTCTTTTCCAAGCAAGAATTCATCCAGCCTCTTGTAGAGAAAGAGAGGCAGTACCTTCATCAGTTGGTAATGTGTTTTAAAGGGTCACTATTTTGGGGGGTGGGGGGGGGGGGATAGTGGGCAGGCAGGGGAGAGGAGAAACAGAAGGAAAATCAATAGACTTTTAAATTAGAAGGAAATAAAAAGGGTTAACCATGGAAACGTGAGTGAAGAAAGAGGCCATTTGGCTCAGAGTCTGCACCAACCACGATCCCATCCAGGCCCTACCCCCATACCCCTACATATTTACCCACTAATACCTTTAACCTACACAGCTCAAGACACTAAGGGGCAATTTTTTAGCATGGCCAATCAACCTAACCCGGACATCTTTGGACTGTGGGAGAAACCAGAACACGAGGAGGAAACCCACACAGACATGAGGAGAATGTGCAAACTCCACACAGATTATGGGGAAAATGGGATATTGGAATTGAGGATCACTTAGATCAGTCATGATCTCATTGAATGGCAGAGCAAACTCAACAGGCCGCATGACCTACTTCTGCCTATTATGGTCCATCTATCCCTTTTGTTTATTTAGGTCTACAATGAACTCAAGTCTCCCTGGCTGTTACACAGGATCAATAGCCATACTATCCAGCCCTTTAAAGATAAAGATCACCATTCGATCACCTATAAGCCTATGCTGCTCTAAATTGGTCAAGGCCCTTATTAAGCCCTTCACGAGCTCTTTCAAGTTGTCCATAGCACCCGGTCTCAAGCTGGGAATAATTATTGTAGCTCATCTTTCGACCCAACTACATGATGTTTGTGGATAGATCAAAACTGCGCACAATATACCAGATGCAGTATGATTAATAGTTTGTATATTAGCAAAATCATGTTTTTTATTTGTACTGAATGCTTGTATTACTACAATCCAACATCCTGTTAACATTAGCCACAATTTTTCCATGTTGTTTGTGAACCTTCAGTGACCTCTGGAACTTGTCAACTTTTTCAATATTGTTCCCTGCATATTGTACATGCATTAGCCCTGCCAACGTGCATACCACTACATTTACCCAAATAGCATTTTTCTAGCTTATTTAAGCCTTTTGAATTTGATTCTACTAACCCACTAGAATCCTCCACTGTGACAACCCTTGTAGAATAAGTGAATTACTTATGTGCTTCCAGCAGAAAGGGGCAGCACTGGGAACATGAAGTTGAAAAAGTTACCAATGTTTGAATATCTTAAATCACTGCCATTGTAAATAATTTTAAACATAATCCAAGCAAAGTTCATAGTGTGAAAGCCTCTCAAATGATTGACACAATTGTACAGACTCCAACATTAACAATTTCAAACTGCCAAGATCTAATCGTACATGATTCAAATTTGTTGTGTCAGTGCCAGCTTTCAGGAAGAGCAATTAGAGTTCCACTCCCAAATTTTTTTCTTGTAGCCTTATTTCTTTTCACTTCAGATAACTATCCATTTATCTTTTACAGACCCATCTCCACCACATTTAACAGGTAGAGCATTCCAAATCCTAACCACGTGCTGATTTTGCTAACATACAAACCATTAGTCATACTGCATCTAGTATGCCACAAATTGTAACGCAGTTGGGTCCAGAGGTGAACAGAATACAAAAAGGCATTCCTCATCATTGTTGTTTCTAATACTGATCACTGAGTTTTGTTTTCAGGTTCTCAACATTTTTGCTAATAGTTTCTTCCCATCTAGCCGCACAGACCCTCTATCAAAATTCCTTAGTTGTCTTTTACACTAACAGCCCAGCTTCTCCAGTCTGCCCACATTGCTTAATTCCTCATACTTTAGAGAACCATTCTCATGAAATCTTTTCTGTAGCTTCTAATGCCTTCACATCCTTCCTAAGGTCTGACCAGAAATGGACACAATACTCCAGCTAAAAGAACAAATTTGGGTTTAATGCAGATTGATAACTTCCTTGTTTTTGTACTTTATGCCCAACTGTAAAGCCAAAGATCTCATATATATGCTTAACTACCATGTTAATTTGCCCCATCACTTTCAATGATTTGTACAGATGTAGCCCCCCAGGTTCCTACACCCATTTTAGAATTGTACCCTTTATTTTATGTTGCCACTCCTCAATCTTCCTATCAAAATGTATTACTTCACACATCTGTGTTAAAGTCCATCTGCCACTCGTCTGTCCTTTCTTCCAGCCTACCCAAACCCTCTTTGGATTTTACTTGGGTTATACAGAACAGATGATCAGAATGAAATTCACAGTAGGTCAATAATTCACACTACTAAATTTCATACATCATCTGGAAATATTTTTATTAAATTTTCATGGCTTGTCTTACGGCAAATTATGTTGTTTTATGTAATCAGTTAGAGCAAATGGACTAAAGTGGTTGACACTTGTGCTAACATTTTAAAAAGCTATCAAATTTGGCAAGGAGAAAGTCCAAGTGACAAAAGAACACAAATGCATACCTGTAAACAAAAATGAATTGTACATTAAGAAAATATTGTCATTGCTGCTGAATCCTTAACATCAAGGTGAATCTTCTAGCTAACACCTTTCAAACATGGTAGCTAATTGGTTCCTTATAAAATGCTCAAAATGTAAAAGACTTTAAAAAACTTGCATTTATGAAGCACCTTTTATGACCATCATTCTTCACTAGAATTTTTGAAACATCACTGTTGTAATGTAGGAATCACAGCAGCCAATTTCTCCAACCAATAGTGTCATAATGATCAGCTGACCTGTTTTTGAAATTTTCACTGAAGGATAAATATTGGCCAGGGCACCAGGAACAACAACTTTTCTTCTTCCAAGTAGTGCTTTGAGATATTTTATGTTCAGCAGAAAGGGTAGACAAGGCCTCAGTTTAACGCCTGACCTGAAAGCCGTTACCTCTGGCAGTGCAGCACTCCTTCAGTACGGCACTGGATTGTCAGCCTTCATCAAATGTAGTTCTTTTTTGTCCTATGATTCCATGGATAACCTAAAAGGACACTGCTGAAATTCAATTTGCTACATCTATGGGATACATTAATTTATACCAGGGATCATTGTCATCTTAATATGGGGTGTGCAACGCATGAAAATAAATCATCACAAACTCTGAATTCCCTGCCACAGAAGTCTGACATTTCACATTATAAGAATGAAACAAAAATCAAAACTATTATTTGGACAAAATATGTCAGATTCTCCCCCCACCCCTTCCTAAATCATCACTTATTTGTAACATTAAGACTGGTCCTATCTTTGGAAATCTATGATTCCAAAGAGTGCAACATTTAAAAAATAAGGATAAGATAGATTTCAAAACAGATTTACAAAATAAATTCATATATATATATATTTTTAGAATAGAAAATTAGTACCTAAATTTTTTCTTGAAAATTGCAGAAATGCTATTTGGTGACATCAATGAATCTTGGCAAAGGCTAATTTGAACAACATTCCCTGTGGATCTTCTCCCCCCCAGAACTCCTACTGGTAAGTGATCCTAAAGCTGGACGATACTGGGGATAACACGTTCAAAAGATAAACATAAATGTGAACTGGATAAGATATGCAATGTTTGCTCAGGGCCAAATTGTTCCAACCTTCTTCCAAGCTCAGTGTCAAAGACTGGATATTGCAAGTCCTTAATTAACATCGATTTGGCCAGTTTTGTTAAACCATCACGGATACAAATGGAACATATGCTGTTCACAGCAGGCCATGAACTTTGTGTCACTAAACATGTGTTTGTAGGCACTGACCAGTTGCATCAACACACAGCATTCCTAGCATTTTCCATCAAGTATTATTCATGCTATGCCTTTGACATATTTGGAAGTGTGTGATTTGTATTTATTTATTGTACTTTAGTGATGCAATTCTTTATAAAGAGTCAAAACGCTGAATAACTGATGGCAACGAGTCTGGTAGTAAGAAAACAGGTTATTTTAGAAGTGAAAGGTTAGAGGTTTTAAAGCATTTTGCAGCTGGAGGGTAAGCAGGTATCTGGAGGGTGCTTGGATTATCTCCTGCCATGAGAACAATCCATGGTAGTGTTCCTTTAAGTGTTAGCAAGTCTTACATCATTCAAAACATGGAAAGGCTCTCGGCCATCTGCATCAAAAACCAAAACCAACGCAACGTGCTTTAGTATGAGGGTCATTTAAGCAAAAGCTTGTATATAATGATTTAAACAAATCAACAGGGTGAAAGTTCAGTCAGAAAGTTTGAGTATTTGGTGTGGTTGATTGAAATGTTTTAAGAGGCGCTGCAATTTGCATAACAAGTGACAGGAGAAACAGCTAGTCCCAATACTGATGTGGCTGATCCATTTGAAGAAAAATTATCAAAAGGTAACTACTTATCAAAACAAGTCACTGAGATGAGGCATTATTGGAAACAATGCCACAAAGAACATTTATTTTTCAAGAGGAAAAGCCAGCACCAGGATTTTACCTCAAAGATTGCTTAACTATTACTGTGGGAACACTGCAAGGGTACAAGTTTAAGCCCTTAATGATGTACCACTCATACCAAGCATCTTGAAGAGCTACTGGCATTTGAAAGCACATCTGAATGTCATTTGCTGATCAAATAAGAAAGCCTGGATAACTGGGACATTTTTTCAAGAATGGTTTTCTCCATACTCGATTCCTGCTTGGAAGGAATATTGTGCCAAAGAAAATATTGACTTCATGATATTAATTGTCTTGAGATAATGTCTCAGGTCATCCATTAACTTTGATGACTTACTGGAAAATGTTACGGTTGTTTCCATCACCCAACTTCATTGCTATAGCCTGAGTCAAAGGGCAATAGCAACTTAAATTATTTATGCTGTACCTTCTTCCAGCTCATTAAAACAATTGGTGAAAATAAGCCAATCAGGGTATTTTGGTGCGATGACAATATTGAAGGGTATCAACAATATTGATGATTCATGGGATGAAGTTAGGGTAGTGTGCATGAATGGTGTGTTGAAAACCAGTCCAAAATGAGTTTCATTGTCTCCCAAAGTTCAATTTAAAAATCGCTAATTTAGCCACACAAGTTGGTTCTGAAGAAGTGAAGGAGGCAGACGTGGTGCAATTACTTGAGTCCCACGGAAAAGAATTGTTGAATGAAGATTTAATGCAACTAGAAATACAATGAACTGAAGCAAACTGTTGAAACACCAGCCCCTTGAATGTCAACAACAAAATGATTGTCAAACTTCTAACTTATTGAAGAAGCAATGGAAATCTTCACAAAAGCGATCTAAACAAAGAACGCAGTTCCAAAGTGAATTAGGCAATAATGAAATTCACTGTTACAAAGGAGCTTTACCAAAAGAAAAATCATCCAACGGCCTTTGGGTAAATCTTTCAAGCTCGTTGATGATCCTGCCCCTCTACCCCATTAACTCCACAACTTGTTCCTTTACTCTATCCCACCTTCTACAACCATCACTAGTGAGTAGCATTGTATTTAAATTTACATTTTTATTTTAAGTCATTTAAGTTAGCAATGTACTGCACAGGTACAGTATTGCAATTTTTTGATGCAAAATGTCAAGAACCCAACTCCAGATTATACATGAATTCTGATGAAATTCAGATTTGTTTAACATGTTTCACTTGAGGTTACTCTTCAAGAATGCACTGGCAACGTGTAGCTGATTTTAAAGAGCTGCTGCCTGTACTGTAATATTGCTTGTAGAATTCTTATCTACTGAGATTCTGCCATTAATTAAACTTTATTACCCTTTATTTTCAGATATTAATTTACTACCCCAATTTCAGCTCATTTTACATAATAAATCAAAGTCAACTGTAGATGTGTACAACTGGTCACCTCCACCCTGATCCAATTCACTAGGTAGCATGTGGCAAAATGGCAGAAGAAAAAAAAATAGGGCTGGTATGGTAGATGCCAATTTGCTAAAGGGGAAAAGAGGGAAGAGAGGTCAGTTAGATTAATAGATCAAACTAATTCTAAAATTGTATGGAGTAGCAGAGAATCCAGTGAATTGTCATGAAATGTACAGATGATTCACTCTGCTTGCTTTGGTCAGCTGTTGACTCCAACTATCTTGTGACAATATGGTTATGGTGGCATGTGACCTGCTCCCAAATCTTGGTCCAAAAAAGGGAGTGTGGAACAACCTTCTGTGCCTCTAGAGCAGCTGACTGGCAGAGGCCTGGATAACAAGTTGTCAATGTTTCTAAAAAATATGCAAAAGAGCAACATCAAGGGGAAAGTATATTAATTGGATTCATCTAAATCAATAGAGAAAGAATGGCATGTTAAAAAGTTATTTTAGAAAGCACACAGCCACTCCTTTATACAACTGGAACTTGACCAGTGCAACTCATACTCTGACAAATGGTAGCAAGTACCAATGAAGTATAAGAAATATGCATAGTCATGGTATCACAAATATGGTCACAAAACTGTACTAACTGCATACCCACCATGACTGTTAATATTCATGATCTCTTTACAGACAATTTCAGCTTTTGGGACTCTAGCCTAAACTAGTAGTTCTTCTCTTATATACCAGGAATTTGAACATCTGAGTGAACACTGGTAGGTCATTAGAAGATGAGGTCAGCTGAACAGGATAATTGCCATTGATTTGCATCAATGAAAGATTTGTAAAGTGACAGTCTTCAAAAATACACTTGACAAATAATTGATTGAACCTCTTGTTCAGATTTTGCTATGATTTGTTCTTCATGACTTTTCAGTGCAAGCCATTTCTTCCATCACACTTCTTTCCAGTTTGCACTCACTAAACCACTGGGACTACATTGCACAATATCAGAGGTAAGGAAAGCTGGGGCGGGCTCCTTATTTTTATTCTTTTTCTGAAAAGAATGGCAGTTACATTGCCCAAAACACCACTCCTAAGTGGCAAGAGGATTTTAATTAAACGTGAACTAACAAGCAAAATGATTTCCGGTTCTAATGTACAAAGTGCGCTAAACACATCTTAAATGCATACAGATATCAGAATGGGTTCTAGAATAAACCTCTACTCCATGACGTTCCAGTGCATTTACTGTATACTAGTCATTTCAGTTGTTGCCAGTGTAGTTCCAACATTTCCTACTGCTGAATTGCTGATTTTTCTCAGATGCAATATAATTCACTACCAATCACAGACCCTTATGTGCATTAACTTAAACGTCTCTGCTTCACAATTCCGCAGAAATCTTGTCTAATTTTCACAAGAGCGTTTTAAAATATGGAGCTAGAAAAAATTTTTTTTTACATTATGTTTAGAGTTTCCACAAAGTAAAGGTTAAGTAGTTCAGTAAATCCCATCTCACTGGTGTGATGGGCCAGATTGATACAACTGAGCAGGAGGAAGTAATGTCCATAACATCAAACCAGCCATCTCTCAATTAAACCACAGTAAGGAATGATCACAATTCTCATTCTAATAGATTTGTCATTAATTATATAAAATGCAAGTGAAAAGTTATTAGATGCAGGGCATTACTGGGTACACAGTCCATCAGTTTACCTACATTGATATTGCACCAGTTTGATTTTTAAACAAAAAAATCAGCAATATTAAACATCACAACAGAAAGAACAGAGCCACAGCAAAGGATACAAGTATTTAAGATGGAAGAGTCAGGTGGTGCAAATTTGCTGAGTTTTCCCTAACCCCTATTTGAATGTTTATATACATATATTATTATACACACAAGAATACAACCTTCATATATAGCATACTTTGTGTGGTTCCCAAATGTAGCTTTGTAGAGTGTGCTGTATGTAAATACGTGCTTTTCTATACACCTACATACAACCTTTTGTTAATAAGAACCATTCAGCTTTGAGCAAGTTCTTACTAGCATCGTTCACCTGTATAGGTGTATAATAATTGTGTCCAGGTGCAGTTCCTTCTTTCCCCTCCCACAAACTTGTCAGTCCCAACAGCGCTGGCAGAAGTGTGTGTGTGTATGTATGTCTCAAGTGGAGTCAGTAGTCCTCTGATCGTGCTTACAGCTGAAAGCCTTCCATCTGAGCTTCATGCGGCTGAAAGATGTATTGCTGCTGATTAAGATCGACTTGTGGAACAATATTGGCATCTTCCTCCTCTTCTGTACCAAAATAATGCTCTATTAGATCAAATGCTTTTTGATAAACATCTTGGTTTTCATGGCTTTGCAGGAACTCAATCTTATCCAAACCTACAGAAGATTTAAACAAAAGGAAAGAGATTTCTCTTTTAGATACTTTGGACAGAGTTTTTACTTTGTAAAAATTGCAAGTTCCCAGTTGCACCCAAAGTGAAGTTATGGTTCAGACATCCACATACACTTTGCATAATTACAAATGTAAAATCTTTAATGAACCAGTCTTTTGGGTCAGCATAATAGAACATTACTTTAATTTAAATATTCATTGCTGTATTTAGGTTCAATATCGTGCAATTTTATTAAAAGTAACTGAAAATTGGTTTATCATGGATGTATTTTCTCTAGTTATCCACCTGTAAGTAACCAGAATTTAAAATCACTGAAGTTCACTTTTAAAAAGACTATATTGAGCCATTACTAGTTTCATTGGTTTATTCCACAATTTCAACTTCAGCCTGTATAGGTTTTAAAAAGCCTCCTCAAAGAGCTGCAATCAGCTAAAATTCACCAGTTTCCTTATTCTGATCAGAGGGAGAAACCAGTTTTGGGTCACTTAGTGGTTTATTACATGAGATGAGAGATATCTTAAATCAAAAGTAAAATGTTAGAAATGATAAACTAAAGGAAGCAAAATGTGCCAGGATCTGGTGGGACACAGAAGTTTGACAGGGTTTGTAAATAGCTGGGGTCTGATGACCAATCTATATCAATGACTTAGATACAGAGATAGTAGGTACCATCATCAAATTTACAGATTACACAAACAGGTGGGAAAGTGCCATAGGTTAAGTGAATGGAACAAAATTTGACAGAGGCAAGTTTAATGTGGATAAGTGAGAGGTTATCCATTTTGGTAGGAAAAGTACAAAAGGCAAATGATCTAAATGGAGAGAAACTTCAGAGTGCTTTACTGCAGGGGGATCTGGGTGTCCTCATACATGAACTGCAGAAAACTAGTAATCAGGTAATAAGAAAGGCAAATGGAATCTTGGCATTTATTGTTAAAGGAATAGAATATAAAAGTAATAAAGTGTTGTAGCTACTGTACAAAGCAGTAGTGAGATCACACTTAGAATACTGCATAGTTTTGGTCCTCTTACATAGGAGAAGGCTTAATTGAGGTGATGATGATGAGGTGGACTGGCAAATTATTCATGGGAGGAAGTTCTCTCTTGTAGGAATCTGGAACAAGAAGTTGCAGTTTTAGGATAAAGGGGTGGCAAATTTAAAACGGAGAAGGAGAAATTACTTCTCTCAAAGGGGTGTGGTGTGTGGAATTCACTACTCCAGAGCGCAGTGGATGCTAGGACATTAAGGAAGTGGATAGATTTTTAATGAAGTGTTTGAAGGGCTACAGTAACAGGTAGGAAAGGGGAGTTGAGGCCAAGATTAGATCAGTCATGGTCATATGAAACGGCTGAGTAGGTTCGAGGCGCTAAATTGCCTACTCTTGCTCCTAGCTGTAATGCTCTTATATTATGAAGGAAATCAGGGGAAAATAGCAAAAATCCTAACAATTACATTTCTGGTTTTAAGTGGAAATGTGCCAGATGACTGCAGATTAGCCAAATACCCATTTTCACTAAAGAAATGTTAATCTGGGAAATAACAATCAGTTAACATCCATGGTAGCAAAAAGTTGAGTTCAAACATTTAAATTGAGAGGAGCAACCAACATGAATTTCATAAAGAATGAAAAGTACCATGTTTGAGGAAGTTACAGATATGGTAGATGGGAAATATAGTGGGTGTGTGCACGCACATGCTTTTAAAGCATCTTTAACTTGACTATTGGACTAGATTAAGGGTACAAAATTATAATAGCAAAGTAGATTTAAAAGTGGTTAGAAGGAAAAAACTGTAGGAAGTATGGGCAGTTTGTTTGGTTCTACGCCTCCTGTACTGTAATTTAGAATTAAAATCATATAGTCCAGATTTTGGACTACCACATAAAATAGCATATCCTATTAGCTGCACTTGTTTAGGTACATGTTTAGGTTTTAAAAACCTTCACCAAAATGCTGGATTTGTAAGCCATTAACAAGATTGAGCAAAAAGTGGATCTGGAACCTTGACAAACAGAACATACAACTGTATTGCCAAAATTAATAAGATAAAAGAATTATAAAAACAAGGACTGAGAAAGGTGAATTTAAATGAATGAATTCAATGTCAAAACCGGTATAGAAAGAAAGTTAAAGAACATTGGATTGAGGGAAAACGATTGAAAGGAAAAAAGCATTAAATTTTTAACATTTCCAACAACTCAATTCAAGTGAGAGTCTCAGTTTTGGGGCAAAAGAGGTTGATTGCAGTCAATGATTGCCACATTGTTAAAAGCACAATGCCAATTACTAGATTTTATATTGCTTGTTTAATGGGTAATGTGCAAATGCAATAACCTCATTGAAATCATGATGAGGTTCAGTTTTTGCAAAGCTATTGGCACAACAGCATAAATTAGTCAGTGATTTATAATTCACATTCTGCTCTTCAAAGTTGCTGGACAATTTTCAGATTTATGCTTTGTTCACAAGCTTTTTTTTCAAATGGTTAAAAATATTTTGTAGTAGCTCAAAAAAACCACAAATGTTCAGGGAATGGTTAACTTCTGTCTCCTCCTATTACAGTTCAACTTCAAGACTGGGCCATAGACAAATTAAACAGTTAAAGCAGTGTTAAATAGTATTTATTTACAAAATATTTCCTTTAATAGAATTACTCCTGCACGATTGAACAAAGAATACAGAAAATAAGCTAAAAACATTAGCAATTATTTTAAAAGTACCATTTCCATAATATACTTTCCTCAATTGCACAACTTAAGCCTCAAGCAATTTGTTTATTTATCTGTTAATTGTACATAAAACAACCTTCATTCTCATCAACTCACCATAGGCTTCCTCTATTAATGCACAGTACGGATTTATTCCGGTTCCATTTTGTTTTGCTTCCTGCTCACCCAGTCTAAGGATATTCTCCAAACCATTCAGTGACACTTGAACGATCTTTGCATCCATAACAGTCAGCAAGTCACACAATGGTTTGATGCAGCCCAATTCCACTATATATCTGAGAATGATTATAGAAAGGACACAATCAAATCTCAATCCCAGGCTGGCGCACATGAAATATTAGTACAAATTCAGTATTGGTTATTGATTTCCTGGTCCAGAGCAACAGAGTTGCGGTCAGTAAAACATTTCATTCATAAATATGGTTTATCAAATGCCCACAGAACACTTGTGCTTTCATATTTAAATCAGAGTGCATGCCATTTCCTGAGAGAATAGCTGGAGACTCAAAGAAGATTCCTCTTCTATTCACTAATCACCACCCTGATCACCCCAAATAAACGTAAACCATGAATTCCAATTTATAATTTAGCCTCATTAAAACAAGAGTACAGACTCTACTTCAACCTAATAAAACAGCATTTCTAACTAGGTTTTAGACTACTGAGTTTTGAAGATATTTATGGATGAAATCCATTAAGTCAGTTATGGTCCCATAAACTGTCCAGAGTTTCACATTACTTGTCACCTAACAGGACTGTAGTTTAGCAAGTTAACTATTAAATATACTCAGTCAGGGAATAATATTCTTTGTGACATTTGTGTATCTTGGAAAAAATAATTTTCTGAAGTCCACCTGGATCATAAGTTTTGCATTTGAATCATACCTGAAGTGAAGCATTTCATGCTCACCCTAGCCAAATTCAAATGCAAAAAACTTATGATCCAGGTGGACTTCAGGATATTAGTTTAATCTGAATTATAACCATCTTTAAACGATATGAAAAACAGATTAACTGGTTATACATCTGTTGTTTTAGGTATCTTGCTGGGTGCAAACTGGCTGGGGCATATGTCTCTATAGCAATAATGATTGCACTTTTATTGGTGTGTGAAACTTTAGGATGTTATTCATTCATGGTATGAGGGCATCACTGGTAAGGGCAGAATTCATTGCTCATTTCAAATTACCTATGATAGTGGCAAGTCATCATCTTGAACTGCTGTGGTCCTTTTAGTGTAGGTACACCTACTGTGTTGTTAGGGACGGAACATTAAGATTTTGACCCAGCAACCGTAAAGGAACTGCTGTTAATTGATGGTGTGTCACTTGGAGTGAAACTTGCAAACGGTGATGTTTCTATGCATCTGCTGTCTTTGTCCTAGATGGTACAAGTCATAGGTTTAGAAGGTACTGTTGCAAGAGGGTAGGCGAGTTGCTGCTCTGCATCTTATAGATGGAGCAAACTACTGCCATTGTGCACCACTTGTGGAGGCAGTGAATGGATTGTCAATTCAGTGGGCTATGTTGATCTGGATAGAAGAACAAAGAACAACACAGCACAGGAAACAGGCCCTTCAGCCCAACAAGCCCACGCTGCCATTTTAACATTCAGTGAATGCCTCATCTACCTTCTTCTACTTATGACTTTTCTCTATGCCAGATTTGGGGAGGTCTAATTTAGGGACCATTTGTTCACACCAATCAGCCTAAAAGCACGTTTTTGGGGTGTGGGAGGAAACTGGAACACCTGAGGAAAACCCAAGCATGGGGAGAATGTGCAAATTCCTACAGACACTGACCCAAGTCAGAGATCCGACCCAGGTCCACGTATCTGCACAGCAAACAGTGATAGTCACTGGGCTGTCGTGTTTCCCATCAGTTGGTCCAGTTTAAGTGTACACTAACGACGTGAAGCACTAGGCAGCTCTCGAAGCAACATCCAAGAGCAGCCCTCGCACGACCCACCGCGTGTATGCCCCTGGTCGGCCAACAAGGCAGACCGAATCATCTGTGGATGTAAAAAAAATGGTGTGGCGTTCGAGTGCTGTTGGAGCTATACCCCTCCAGGGAAACAGAGACTATTTTATCACATTCCCGACTTGGGCTTGTAGCTGGTGGCAAGTTAGGGAGTGGGCTGCACATGGCAGAATGCCCAGTCATTGACCTGCTCTTGTAACCACAGTATTTATCTTAATGTTTGCCTGTCCCTCCCTCTCAAATCTGAGAGACCAGGCATTTACAAAAGTGGCATGGAACCAGGGCATCTAGTAACAAATTTTGCCCTGGAGTCCCAGTTGAGCCTTAAATGCACGAAGACCTCCTGAGCAGGTGAAAGAGAAACTTGCACCTGAAGAAGCTTTGCACAGCAGTAATAGAGGAACAAATTGGAAATTGGCAGATATGTAGGGAAAAACATTAAAAAGACCCACAACAAACAGAAGGAACCACTACAAGAATGGACCACGTAAAAATTAAGCAGGTAGCCGAAATGAATCAATAGAAAACATATAAGGAGCAGGCACTTTAAATATTAGACTGTCTTTTCATGAACAAAGCCAAATATTCAATGCAGAAGAAGTCATACTTGATCTGTTCAGGAGTTCCACCAGATGTTGCATTAGTAATGGCCCAAGCAGCTTCCTTCCTTGTCCGGAATTCTGCTGTCTGTAGAATAGTTATTAGGACAGGGAAGATGTCGGCATCTATCACAGCCTGCAAACATTACACAAAGTGTTTTTAAAATCTTAAGTATCATTCAACTAGTAATCAGTAAAATTATAAGTTTTGCTCTTCCATGGAAATTCACCACTTTACCACAATTCACCAGAGAATCCACCATTTTTTCTGGTCTTTCTGGATTTTCAGAAGGCGTTTGACAAAGTACCTCACAAGAGGTTATTGCAGAAGGTCGAGGGACATGGAGTTGGGGGTAGGGTGTTAGCGTGGATAGAGGATTGGTTGTCAAATAGGAGGCAGAGAGTGGGGGTCAACGGGTACTATTTGGATTGGCGGATGGTGACTAGTGGAGTGCCCCAGGGGTCGGTGCTGGGACCTCAGCTTTTTACCATTTATATAGATGATCTGGAGGAGGGAACCGAGTGTATGGTGTCGAAATTTGCTGATGACACCAAGATTGGGGGAACGGCAAATTGTGTGGAGGGTGTGGAGAGTCTGCAGAAGGATCTAGATAGGCTGGGTGAATGGGCCAGGAAATGGCAAATGGAATTTAATGTTGGCAAGTGTGAGGTGGTCCACTTTGGTAGGAAGAATGGTAGGAAGGACTATTACTTACGTGGCGAAAAACTGCAGCAGGCGACGGTGCAGAGGGACCTCGGGGTCCTTGTGCATGAGTCGCAAAAACCCAGCTTGCAGGTGCAGCAGGTGGTCAGGAAGGCGAATGGGATGCTGGCCTTCATAGCGAGGGGGATTGAATATAAAGTAGGGAGGTCTTGCTGCAGCTGTATAGGGCATTGGTGAGGCCGCAGCTGGAGTACTGTGTGCAGTTTTGGGCACCGCACCTGCGCGAAGATATTTTGGCCTTGGAGGGAGTGCAGAGGAGGTTTACTAGGCTGATACTGGAGTTGAGGGTGTTGAGCTATGAGGAGAGGCTGAATAAACTAGGCTTGTACTCGTTAGAGTTTAGAAGAATGAGGGGAGATCTCATTGAGACGTATAAGATGATGAATGGGATGGATAGGATAGAGGTGGAGAGACTCTTCCCGCTCAAAAAAGACAGTAGGACTAGGGGGCACAGCCTCAAGATAAAAGGGGGGGCAGTTTAGAACGGAGTTGAGGAGGAACTTCTTCACTCAAAGGGTGGTGAATCTCTGGAATTCTCTGCCCGTTGAAGTGGTGGAGGCTGCCTCGCTAAATATTTTTAAGACGCGGTTGATGGGTCTTTGATAAGCGAGGGGATTAAGGGTTATGGGGAGAGGGCAGGAAAGTGGAACTGAGCCACGACAGATCAGCCATGATCTTATTGAATGGCGGGGCAGGCTCGAAGGGCTAGATGGCCTACTCCTGCTCCTATTTCTTATGTTCATTTTAACATGGTATGCAGTTCACACCAGGACACAAGCATGTGTGGAAGTAAAACAATGCCAGTACTAACTGATACATCTACCACAAGTTGAAGCATACCTGTATCTGTGCTCTATTGCCTGCTGTAATATTTGAGATGGTCCAACATGCTTCCTTTTTGATTGACTCTTTTGGGCTGCTCAATAAGTGCAATAAACTCTGCAAAGCAGAGCAATTTAAAATTACCTAGAGGTGAAAAAAAATCAATTAAGTACACAATTACAATGCCAGTTGAGTTATTTAAGTGGTTTTAGGTGTCTATATACACATTAGTTGAAGCAGTAAATTTGGGAACTGGATGTTGATCTTAATCCAAAGCATGCTGGATCCAAGCGATGAGATTTTCCTGTTTTCTGGCAGTACTTGAATTCTGATTAATTGATTGCTTAGCGATAAACCTTGAAAGTTACTCAAGAATTCAAAAATTTACAAATTATCACACCCATCTTTTCTATACACCTTGTGAAGTACTGAGGTACTGCACAAATGTTAAAAGTTAACATTTTATTAGAAAAAGTGAAATTATATTTACTATGATTGTTAGCTTGCTCATGCTGCTTTCCTTTTTAGACATAACATGCTTCAAAGTTTATTAATTTTACCTCCACTTACCTGAGTCTGTATATCATCACCTGTTACAATGTTTCCTACTGCACGTAAAGCTGGTGAAATCACTTTATAGTCACAGTGCCTGTCAAAAGAAAAAAAAGAAACATTACTAACAAAAATAACTTTACATCCAAAGTTCTATTTGCATATTGAGACAATGATTTGGACTTGCTGGCATTAGACTGGGATGAACACCGTCAGTAGTCTCAACACTAGGTAAGAATCCAAATTACAAATAAACCTGTTGGACTTTAACCTGGTGTTCTGAGGCTTTACTGAGACACTGATTGGATGAGCAACTGTCCCCCAAAGCACCAAAGCTGTGTACTATGCCTGCAGAAAGTTGGTACTGGTTCTTTTGAGTACACTATTGAGGGAACATAGTATAGGAAAATATTGGAATTTAAATGTTATGAGGCAGAGAGTCCTGGAAATGGACACACACAATACTGGAACATCTCCAATACAATAGAATGGTTAAAAAGGAACTTAGAACTCAATAAAAGTCATGCAATAAATTAAGGGAAAGCAGAACTATATAATGATTATGTTTCTAGTCACCAAGGAACATGCTGATTCACTGTCCAAATATTATGACTTGCTTGCTTATCTTGCCTTCTCTAGCGATGAATGCAGGGAACCATCAGCTGAGGACACAGGTTTCTGGGTAAAATGGAGCTGCTTCAACAAGACAGCAGTCAAACAGAAATAAGAACCTCAAAACAGGTGGTGGCAAAAAATGGTGTAAAGTTGGGATATTTGTTAAATTGGAGTTCAAAAATTTTTTATAAAATGGGCAGAATTAAAAATGGGGCTTTAGACCAAATTTCAAAATTAATACTGGGGTCCAGTAATCTGAGACAGGCAAGGCTATTTTGACCCATATGCACATCAATTTATAGAAGAGGGATTGTCCCAGTGGTTTATGCATCAACAGGTTAACAAATAGATAACATTAAAAAAATCCATTTCTCATGCCATGGAATGATATGTTCCACTGTGTCACTGGCCTTAATTCATTTTGGGCTGTATCTTTGAGGATTTTTGACTGAAGCGCTCAAGTTTATTTCTAAATTAAGATGGATTTGGAAGATACTAAAAGGAGCCTTGAGTTCCTGCAGTGCATCTTGTAGATGGTACATACTGTTGCTACTGTGCATTGATGGTGGAGGGAGTGAAGTGTGGAGTTCGCACTTTCTCCATGTTTCTGTATGGGTTCCCTTCAAGTGCTCCGGTTTCCTCCCACATCCAAAGATGTGCGAGTTAGGTTGATTAGGGCCAATTTATGATGACCAATGTCAGGGGAATTAGCAAAGTGTGTGGGGCTACGGGAATAGGGTCTGGGAGGGATTGTGGTCAGTACAGACTTGATGAGCCAAATGGCCTCCTTCTGTAGTGTAGGGATTCTCTGAATGGCACTGTATCCGTAAAGAATCAAATGAGCTGCTTTGTCCTGGATGGTGTCAAGTATTTTTTGTTGGAGCTGCACTCATCCAGACAAGTGGAGCATATTCTATCACACTCCTGACTTGTGCCCCAGGATGTGGGTATGCCGGCGTTGGACTGGCGTAAACACAGTAAAAAGTCTGACAACACCAGGTTTTAGTCCAACCTATTTATTTGATAATATTCTCACTAGCTTTCGAGGGGACAGCCTCTTCGTCAGGTGAATGGAGAGTTCTGGCCTCAGACAGAGCATATAAAGCACAGACAGTTTAGAGATTACTGATTAAAATGCGAATCCTTACACCTAACCTGCTGTTCAAGACCTGAAGTGGCTGACAATGTAATCTCACTTACTGTACTGTCTGGAGACAATACACATCTCTTTAAACTGTGATCAGTGCTCCTACCACTCACATTGTCAGCCACTTCAGGTCTTGAACAGCAGGTTAGGTGTAAGGATTCGCATTTTAATCAGTAATCTCTAAACTGTCTGTGCTTTATATGCTCTGTCTGAGGCCAGAACTCTCCATTCACCTGACGAAGAGGCTGTCCCCTCGAAAGCTAGTGAGAATATTATCAAATAAATAGGTTGGACTAAAACCTGGTGTTGTCAGACTTTTTATTGTGCCCCAGGGACAGGCTTTGTGGAATCAAGACGCAAGTTACTCGCTGCAAGGGCGAGGGCGGGGTCAGCAATGGCAACACCACTGAAATGTCAAAGGGTGATAGTTAGATCCTCTCTTGCTGGAGATGGTCATTGCCTGATATTTGTATGGCACAAATACTACTTGCCACTTGTCAGCCCAAGTCTGGATACTATCCAGGTCTTAGTGCATTTGGGCACGGACTGCTTCAGTATTTGAGTTATTGCGAGTTGTATTGAACATTTTACAGTCAGGGAACATTTCCACTTCTGACCTTATGAAGGAACAGCTGCAGATGGTTGGACCGGGGGCACTATCCTGACAAACACTTGCAATAATGACCTGGAGCTCAGATGGCTGACCTCTAGCAGCCACAACCATCTTTGTGCTCGGTACGACTCGAAGCAGAGAATTCTTCCCCCCAGTTCCCACTGACTCCAATTTTGCAAGGGTTCCTTGATGCTACACTGTCAAATGCTGCCTCAAGGTCAAGGGTAGTCACTCTCACCTCCAGCATTCAGATCTTTTGTTCATGCCTGAACGAAGGCTATAGTGAGGTCAGGAGCTGAGTAAACCTCATAGAACCCAAATCGAGTGTCAGTGAAGTTTTTACTGAGTTAAAAAAATGCTGCTTTTAACATCGTGGATGACCCCTCCCATCACTTCACTGTTGATTGTGTAGGCTGATGGGACAGTAATTGGCAAGGTTAGATCGGTCCTGTTTTCTGACATACCTCAGCAACTTTTCACATAGCCAGGCAGATTCAAGTGTCATCGCTGTACTGGAACAGTTTGAGTAGAGGTGCAGCAAGTTCTGGGCCACAAGTCTTCAGAACTATTGCCGGAATATTGTCAGGCTCCAAAGCCTTTTCAGCATTGATGTGCCTTTCGATCAATTTCTGACTTTACCTTATGCACCATTTAATACTCCAGCTGAGTATTCTGTCTAAATTGCAGAATTAAACTGTATTGTAATTTGTGCTTTCCCTCCTCCCCCCCCGCCCTCAAAGTGTAACGGTGTCTACAGCAGACTAGTTTTCAGGAAGAGACTCGAGTTCTTTTCTTAATACTCGTGTCAATTTTGAACTAAATTTATTTCAGTTCTTGGAAAACATTTGCGTTTTGTTGTAGAAACCAGTTTCCTTACCTCCCTTTACCTTTTATAAAGGAGGTGGCTGTCATGAATTATAATTCTGATTCTTAAGCCCTGTGGACGAATGGTTTGTTAAACCTCACCATGCTCAGACATGAAAAATAGTCACTATGAGAAAGCTACCAAATGCTGCAGAATTCTAACAGCACAGCCACCAGCTTCATCAAAAGGTAAAAGGGAGGTAAGGAAACAGGTTAACAAAATGCACATGTTTTGAGAATTGAAATACTTAAAATAAGTTTAGCAGTTCAAAACTGCCACAAGAGTATGACTAATATTAAAAAAGGGAACTCAAATCTGTTCCTGAACACTATTCAACTGTAGACAGTTACAAGTTTTGTGGAAAAACACAAATTACAATATAGTTTAACTCTGCAATCTAGACAATACTCAGCTGGAATATTAAAGCGTATAAAGTCAGAAATTGATTTGAAGTCCAGTTATGCCTACAGGCCACAAATTACTTTTCATTCTTTTTAGGAAGTGGGTATTGGATGGAAGAAGCAAATACACAAAAGGGTGGATGACATTTGGAATAATCTGTCAAGGTCAAAATGTAGCTGGATGCTGGGTTGAACTGGCATGGGCAAAGAATCTATGGAAGGTCCCATGGTACTTGTGCTGTTCTCAGGTCTGGCCCAATGCTGTAACTGGAAATGATTTATGTTAAAAAGTAAAGTACTTTGTGACTGAGGCCTAGGTACTCTAATTCATTTGAGCAGCCCAAGTGCAACACTTCCTTGATTCTTAAGCCCAGTGGGCAAACAGTTTGTTAAACCTCACCATGCTCATACGTGAAAAACAGTCACTATGAGAAGGCTACCAACTGCTGCAGAATTATAAAGTAGAACAGGCACCACCTTCAGGTAAAAAGGGAGGTAAAGAAACAGTTTTAACAAAATGCAACTGTTCTCAGAACTGAAATATTGAAATAAATTTGGCAGTTTAAATTGTCACAAAGAAGCACAAACATATAAAGTCAAAGTTTAAATGGAAATATTTAGAAAGTAACTTGCATCAATAGTTCCACTAATCTTCTGCAAACTCCCGAGTCTATTACTGCTTGGATTTTATCATTGGTTCCATCTGATAAATATGACAAAGCCCAGCAGGCATCAGCTAGAACATCTATGTCATTCAGAAACAGCAGCCAGGACACAACACTGAGGCAGGGAGAAACCTGGGGAAAAAGAAACAATAGGATACAACAACTTGTGGCTAACTTGTATGTTCCTGGATAAAACAGAGTTGCCTGTGCTGACAATCTTATTTCAATGACTCAAGTATGCAAATTTCTACTGAAACAACAGTAGGTTTAGGTGTACTTGTTTATCTCTTGATAAATATGGTAATGAGTAAATACAAATTCTTTGAGATAGAATGCAATGTGTGCATGTACAAAATCACTGCTTCCTAGTTACATATAAAGTAATTTAGCTGCACCAAAAATTTCCTTTGTGTTGCATTTTGATGTAACTGTTGATCACTGCCTAAATCAATTCCATAGCAGCATCACCAGGCATCGATTCCCCATCCTAAAATGTCTGAGCTCAAGGTTATTTGCTTCAAGTTCCACCCTGATACCATTAATTTTGAGAATTAGACATCCAATTCCTAAGCCTCCATTGATGTCACTAATTGACCAGTTAAGGGTGGAACATTTAACTGCTTTACTTTCCCTCCCTTATTGGGAAAGAATGGCTTTAATCCAGCACCCCCTCCAATACAGGAGTTGAAACCATGGTATTAGCAGGGAAGAAGAGAGGCAGGATCTGACATAAATCGATCTGAAACATTTCTTTTCTCTCTGCACAGGTGCTGCTTGGAGTGCGCTAAGTATTTCCAACGTTTTGTTATTTCAGATTTTCTGTAATTGACAGATTTTGCTTTTTGATATTGTAGGATCAATGTATGTCAACCGATTTCAATATTGACTCTCTGACTGTCTGCTGGAGTAAAAAGTCTGACAACACCAGGTTTTAGTCCAACCTATTTATTTGATAATATTCTCACTAGCTTTCGAGGGGACAGCCTCTTCGTCAGGTGAATGGAGAGTTCTGGCCTCAGACAGAGCATATAAAGCACAGACAGTTTAGAGATTACTGATTAAAATGTGAATCCTTACACCTAACCTGCTGTTCAAGACCTGATGAACGAACATCGGATGAATGAACATCGCTCGACAGTCACCAGGCAAGACTGTTCCCTTCCTGTTGGCGAACACTTCAGTGGTCACGGGCATTCAGCCTCTGACCTTCGGGTAAGCATTCTCCAAGGCTGCCTTCACGACACACGACAGCGCAGAGTCGCTGAGCAGAGACTGATAGCCAAGTTCCGCACACATGAGGACGGTCTCAACAGGGATCTTGGGTTCATGTCGCACTATCTGTAACCCCCGTGACTTGCCTGGGTTTGCAAAACCTCACTTACTGTACTGTCTGGAGACAATACACATCTCTTTAAACTGTGATCAGTGCTCCTACCACTCACATTGTCAGCCACTTCAGGTCTTGAACAGCAGGTTAGGTGTAAGGATTCGCATTTTAATCAGTAATCTCTAAACTGTCTGTGCTTTATATGCTCTGTCTGAGGCCAGAACTCTCCATTCACCTGACGAAGAGGCTGTCCCCTCGAAAGCTAGTGAGAATATTATCAAATAAATAGGTTGGACTAAAACCTGGTGTTGTCAGACTTTTTACTGTGTTTACGCCAGTCCAACACCGGCATACCCACATCATGTCTGCTGGAGCTCAGCTTTACCAAGCTCTCTCAAAATCTACACGCTATTAAGTTATTTCAAATTCTAATCTCCTACTGTCTTGCGGCTTAGAAAGTACGTGCTGACATTCAATGGCCATCAGTAACTGACTGTTCAGATTCATTATTTTCACTCCTGAATTCTCTTTGCTCCCCTTTGGGAAATCTAATCCCTTAAAGTTCAACTTTCCACCACATGGTGAGCTGAGTATATGAAGGCAACAGACATAGGAGCAGAAGTAGGTTATTTAGCCCATCAAGTGTGTTCTGCCATCAATGAGATCATGATGGATCTGATGTGATAATCCTCAACCCCACTTCCTTACCACATCTCCAGAACCCCGATTCAATATCTGTCTATCTCAGCCTTGAACCTATTCAACCACCCAGCCTCTTCAGCTTTCTGCGGTAAAGAATTCCACAAATTCGTTACCCTCTGAGGGAAGAAATTCCTCCTCAACTCAAATTATGCCCTCTGGTCTTAAACTCTCCCATAAGGGGAGACAACCTCTCAGCATCTACTTAGGGTCCCCTGAGAATTCAATGTATCTCAATAAGGTCACCACTCATTCTTCTAAACTCCAATGAGTACAGGTCCAACCTATTCAGCCTCTGGCATGTGATCTCTCTTAGCAGCAGGCATATATACCAACATTTTGTGTCAGTGATATGCTTCATATTTCATTCTTTAAAGAGTGTTGTGTACTCATCTTTCACGTTTGCAAAATTCTTTAAGAATGCATTAAGAGAGTAATCAGTCGAATTTAAAAACCCAACAGATTCAAACAGTTTACATACTGCAATTAGTTTATGGAATGGAAACATTGTTTTCTATTGTATATTTTTACTTCTAAACAAGCCAGGAACAAATTTAAACTACAGCTCCATTATTGGATACTACCTTTGAAAATTCTGGAGCAGGATTCTTCCCTCTACACAGGTTTGACAGTGCCCAAACAGCATTCCTTGTCATTGTCAATCGGTTAGGTTTTGATAGCAGCCTGAATATTTAAAATAGAGAAGTCAGGTTAACAAAGCGATGCACAGAAACACTTGGAGAAGTTTGGCCTTGCTGCACTTTTAAAATCAAGACACATGGGGATCATTATTTATTTAAATACTCCTAGAAAAGCTGCCCTCTACCAATTTACCAAGGCCAACGGATTAAGAATTACAATAGACAAATCAAAATTTTCAGTCTGACCAGCTCTCATTAAGATGCAATTTAAAACAAAGGGAACCTGTCAAGTCTCCACTTCTGGACAGAGCTTCATTATCCAAAACCGGACACTGGTCGTAACATCACAGCTAATTTTGTGACAAGTACCTCCATTTAGTGAGGCTTCACGCTGAATACAGCACAGCAAAATTGCTTGTTGTAATTCTTATTGGAAACTCTTTACATCACCTAATTAATGGATGAATACCCTACCCAATTCCTATAAGTGACCTCAACTTCATTGGCTTGGTAGTTGGGAAAAATTGACTGGGATTTCTTCCCTCTGACCCCTGCTGGAAAAAATGCACACTTGGATAATGTGAGGTAGACAAAGTTACTTAAACTCAGTTGTAACACACTATGTAGTCAGATAGCTTGCTAGCATTTTCCGACTGGGCATATACAGAAAACTTGAAAAATAGAAATTAGTCAATGTACCAGAAAACCACTGACATCTGTGAAATTGAATTCAAATAACACATTAGTGCCTTTGAGATAAAAGGACAAAAACTGGAACAAATTTCTTATAGGTAACTTACAACCAAATGCCAACTTAAGTTTTAATGAAAACTGAAAAAGAAAATAAAATCTAAACAGGACTAGCTTGCTAAGTATTTTGTTAATCCCAAGGTGTGCCTGCTTTTTCCTCGCATACTGTACTTAAAACAAAGCTTTAAAAATTTGAATGCAAATTACTTACTGAACAAGAGGCGGCAGTATGTTACAGTCTAACACATAATCCCTGCACATGGTGCTATCCCCTGCAATGTTGCCAAGAGCCCAGATTGCCTGCAATTAAAAAGAAAGTGAGCGACAAAAAAAACTTAGATTATTTGATCCAACTCTCAGACAACAGGTACAACAGTTTTGAATAAACACTTAACCAAAATTGCTGATCAGATTCAACTGGAGGAGCATGTACAAGCGTCCTTGCAATACAGGGCAATTCAACTGGTCAGTGATGAGGGGATATTGTTGTTCAGGACAAGGTCATTAATATCAATGTGCTTACCTGCACCTCAAAAGGACATCACCAAATTAACAGAGCTGTATCTAGATTTGCCAATATCCTACAATCATTCAACCATTACTACACTTAACCACCAAATAATGTACAACCTTCCTTGTATTTGCACAAAACAGCTTCATGAACCTTCCTTCCTGACATTAGGTGATTCTACATACTCAGAACCAAGGAAACTAACCTCAAATTGTGACTGCCCTTTAAAAATGTGCATTTGTGTTGTAAAAATCTAGCAGTACACCCATCGTGAGGAGATTGTCGACAATATTCAGTTCTTTCCCCATGATTCTCAGTAAATTTTTTAAAAGTGAAAATTTAATGAGACACTGACCTGCTACAATATTTTCAGAACAGTAATCAAATAAGTTTGTCATTATTACCTAAATGAGCTCACGACAATGTAGAAATTGTTATAAGATACTCAAAATATCAAATGAGCTGCACAGTGGCCATGGTTAGCACTACTGCCTCACAGTGCCCAGCTTCAATTCCTGGCTTGGGTCACTGTCTGTGCAGAGTCTACACGTTCTCCCAGTGTCTGTGAGAGTTTCCTCCAAATGCTCCGATTCCCTCCC
The DNA here is from genome assembly GCF_965287045.1 of Carcharhinus amblyrhynchos. NCBI lineage: Eukaryota > Metazoa > Chordata > Chondrichthyes > Carcharhiniformes > Carcharhinidae > Carcharhinus > Carcharhinus amblyrhynchos. The sequence continues at coordinate 31,506,719 of NC_137338.1, forward strand.
ACACTCCGAAAGACATGCTGGTTAGAACACTGGCCGTGCTAGTCTCCCTCAGGCGTACCGGTCCCGGAGTGTGGTGACTAGGGGATTTTCACAGTAACTTCACTGCAGTGCTAATGTAAGCCTACTTGTGACACTAATAAGCTCAACCAAACACTTGGAGAAATAAATAATCCTTGCTCTGTCACATTAGCTTTCTTTCCATTTCATATTTATCCTGTAAAATATAGAAATACTCTAAATAGCTTCTGCATTAAAAGTTCATATGCTGTACCTGTACAAAGGATAGTCAGTAATCAATGTTAATATAAAAGCAAAGCATGTAAATCTATTGCTTTGCACTGTACTACCGAAATCTCAGTAGCACGAAGATTTTTGGAAATGAAGTATTACAAAATTAATAGTCCCTACTTTTAAAGGTATTAGCAATTAGTCATAGGCCTCAAACCCAATTTAGCTCCTCTTATTTTTAAACTGATAACCTTGTTAATTTTGAAGTGAGCAAATCCATGGTGTAAATTACCTGTTCTTGTACATCTTCAAAATCTGATGTTAACAGTTCAATAAAGACAGGCACAGCACCAGCCTTGATAACCTCACGAGTCTGTAATGAGCTTCCTGACGCAATATTTGTTAGTACCCATGCTGCTTCAAACTATATTGAACAAAAAAGAAAATAACAATGGAGGTGACTCAGTGATATCAATATCTGCCAATGTTCAAAGTGAAAGCTGAGAAATTGGGGAATCACGTTGTGTTTAGAACTCAAGACAGACAAGTGATAAAATTTGAAAATTGGTGGATCTTTATGTACGAAACAATTGTACAGAAGTACATAGTTTCTCCCTTTTAAACCTCTACGTGTACCAGAGAGGAAAAACAGATATCAAGCAGCTTTTTCCATTTACAAAGATTTCAAACCATAAAACGAAGCAGCTTTAGGAAAAGTACAAGAGCAAAATATATGGGCCTTTATGAAATTCTTCTAAAATTAAACTACAAGTTTAAATTAATCTTTCATCATATCAAGCCAAAGATATAAAATATAGACAATGTTTACGCTAAGTACTTAAATGTACAAGATAGATCAGGAAAGCTCGCTGGAAAACTGTGCGTCAAGTCTCATTTGCGGATTAAGTTCAACTTCCAGATTGGACCTAGTTCACACTCGTGTAAAGAGCATATTTGCTCACTATTGGTGATTTTATTTTACCTAAAATAGCAAAGCAATTGCACCATATTTATGAATAATCAGATTTTTCTGAAGGAGTAGTTTAGTAAGTTATCCACTTTAAACCTAGCATTTGAAGTAACAAAGTGAAATGCTGTGCTGTAAATGGCAGTGTTTCCAAAATAAAACATTATTATTTTTAAGAATTTACCATAAATATAAAGAACTTTCACAGAAGAATTCAGCCAGAATTAATGCTGGTATTCTATGCAAACAACTAGAAAAGCCACAAAATTACAGTTAGGGTTAGGCAATAAATACTGGCCTTGCCACATACCGGAATGAACAAAACAAAGTCCAAAAAAATCTCGGAGGCGCTCAACACAGGCCTGTAGTACAAATTGTCGCCCTGTTTCATATGCGCAAGGTGTTTATTATGTTCATGCTATTTACTACTAAGAACATAAGAAATAGGAGCAGGAGTAGGCCATCTAGCCCTTCAAGCCTGCCCCGCCATTCAATAAGATCATGGCTGATCTGTCGTGGCTCAGTTCCACTTTCCCGCCCTCTCCCAATAACCCTTAATCCCCTCTCTTATCAAAAACCCATCAACCCGCGTCTTAAAAATATCTAGCGAGTACATTTCAATGAATTTATTGCACAGGTGAAATAAAGTGATAATGTAGAACAATGGTACAGTCATGGTTCCTGAAGTACTAAGTTTGCATTTTCTCACACCACACTGTTTAGAGATTTGATTTTTATAAGAAAAATAGGATGTTTTACACTTAAAATTTCACATTATGAAAAATATTTAATGTTTTGAGTTAGCTGGACTGGAGATCAACTGGATAATTGTCTCTTGTGCATTAACAGGCCATGAATGCAGCGTAAAAATATAGAACGTACCTGGAAGAAAAATATACTGAAGAAATAATCATGGTTCAGTGTGCATGTAGTATTCTGGTACAATATAAAATGTTGATTATATTAAAGACTGCATGATGTTCTGAGATTACCTGCAAAGTACAATTTTCCCTTCTTTTGAGGAATTCTACAAATCTTTCCACTACTCCTTGTGTGTTGATCACTTCATCAATTGGAGGATTTGGTTCTGTTCAAAGATATAAATACTGGGATTAATGGTTTGTTACGTTCAGTTACCTTTTGATCAAAGTTTTGTCCGTTTAGTAGGCAAAGTAAAACAGAATTGTGTTGTGGATCTTCCTTCAGTGAAAATTGTATTAAGATGGATCAAAAATAACTTCATCTCAGAAGAATTCTTTATCCCATCTGACAATTAACGAACACCAACAGTAATATATTTATGCACTTCACGCCAGACAAAATTTTTTAAACTTGGGCCACTGGTGACACAACCAATATTAAAAATTCTTTCCCCAATAGAATTCTGTAGTGGACAAGCATAGAATTACATTCAGCTCATTACACCTCCCCCAATGCCAACTGGACCCGTTTCAAAACCTAGTTCCTTGCCTTTGCCTCATTCTTCCTTTTTATTTCAGCATCGCTGCTGTTCTGTCCACCCCAATTGCCTTTGAAAAAGCATGCCGCCTTCTTGACCATTAGTTGGCAGCACAAGTACAACCACATTGCGGTTAGGACAGGAGTTACAAAATTTTCATCCAGCAAGGATGAAGGAACAGAGATATAGTTCCAAGTTTAACCAATGTGGTAAAGCCATCTCAAAAAATTCTGATTACCCCATTTGTTCTTTGAGTGATAACATTCAACCATTGCCAATTTTCAACCAACTGAAAAAAGTCACAATAAAACAAAATACTGCGGATGCTGGAAATTTGCAATGAAAACAGAAAATGTTGGAAAAAAATTCAGATTTGGCAGCATCTTCGAGGAGAAAAATGTCAAGTTTGTGTGACTTGAAGGAGAAATGTGATGGATTTTATGCTGTTTGAAATATAAAGTTGTAGTCACAAGTAAGATTTACATTAACAATGCAATGAAGTTACTGTGAAACTGCCCCATCAAATTTCACAGTAACAACTCCAGTGCCTGTTCAGGTCAATGCACCCTAACCAGCACGTCTTTCAGAACATGGAGGAAACCGGAGCACACTAAGGAAATCCACGCAGACACAGAACATGCAATCTCCAGACAGTTACCCAAGCCAGGAATTGAACCCAGGTCCCTGGTGCAGTGAACCACTGTACTGCCCATATAAGAGGGATAAAGCAAAATATTAGGTCAGTGATAAGTGAGAGAGATTGCACAACATTTAGGGCATACAACAAAGGAAGTGATAATGGCAGTGTCAAGGACCAGAAGGTGATTAAAGTGGCATAAACAGCAGACAGTTTCCATATTCAAAAGGTCATTCTCTGCCAACTCCAGCATGATGTCACCACAAAACATCTTCACCTCATCCCACCCTTAACGTTCCGCAGGGAGTGCTCCTAATGACACCCAGGTCCCACTTTTCCATCACCTCCAACCCTCAGTCCTTTGCCATGCAATCACAGATGGTGCAATACCTGCTCCTTTACCTCCTTTCTGATTATCCAAGACCCCAACTTCTGGCGAAGTAGTATTTTACTTGCATCTCCTTCAATTTGTTTTATCGTATTCACTGCTCCGAATGTGATCTCCTCTACATTTCAAAGACTAAATGTAGATGACTGCATCGCAAAACACCTTCACTCAGTCCACAAGCATAACTCCAACCTTCCGGTCGCTTGCTATTTCAACTCACCATCTTACTCGTGCCCTTGGCCTGCTGCAATGTTCCAGTGAAGCCTAATGCAAACTGAAACACCATCACCTCATTTTGGTTAGGCATGTTACAGCATTCTGGACTCAGTTGCGTTGAACAACTTCACACTGAGCTTTCTCCTCCATCTTGAGCACCTATTCTAATCTAACATTTTTGCCTAATATAGTCCCTCTCCCAAACGTCCACCTGTCACTTATTCTTAAAAACTTTTAGAGTGACACTGACTTTTGTTCTTCTATTAAGACATTCCGCTATCTTACTTCTATGCTACTATTAGTACTTTCTAAAGTACATAGCAGTGCCATTGACATTTTGTCTTGTGTCCAAACATCTTTGTACAATCTCTCCTCACTCACCTAGCGCTGCCCTTCTACTTTGCTCCACCACCCCAAATTGTACAAAATCCATCAGATTTCTCCCTCTAGCTCCCGGTCAGACTCAAAATATTAATTGTTAATTCTCTATTCTTGGATGTTGCCAGACCTGAGTTTTTCCAGCATTTTCTGAAATAATCACTGCTTACTCTCATCTTTTCAAAACTGCAACACACTTGTGAAAGAAAATCTTAACCTCACTCTTCCCCATTGTCAGGAACAATTTAAAATTTTTAATCTCTAGTCACTAACTCCCAACGAAAGGAAAATTGTATTTTGACAGTATGAATATGGAAATACCAACATGAAGAACAGTATTCAGCCTTTCATTTTCCAATAGACACAGTACCACAAGTATCTTTAAGTCTGGTTTCCAATCCTTGATCATTTTGAATATATAGAAATAACAGCACAGTAGCAATTTGTTCCAGTTAATGCAAATTGGTGTTTATTCTCAACATAAACAGCTAGACAGGGTGGGAAGGGGGGATCTGAATCATATCTAGAGCAATATCCAGTGCCAAAACAAGGTGGTTCTGGTTTTTGGAGAGTATCTCAATCCCTGCAAAGGTTCCTCAGGTCTGACCATCTTCAGCTGCTCCAGACCTTCCCTGTGGCATCAGGTTAGGTCAGATGTTAGCTGATGATTGCACAGCCTGATGGTTGAGCAACTTTACAAATACGGAATCATAATCTCTAGTGTAGAAGGGGCCCATCTAGTCTACACCAACATTCTGGAGTACCTTACCATATCCTATCCCCACATATTTATTCTGCTAATTCCCCCTAATCTACACAATTTGGAACACTGAGGGGCAATTTATTATGTCCAATCCACTTAACCTGCATATCTTCAGTGTGGGAAGAAACCAATGCAGACATGGTGAGAAAGTCTGTGGAGCTTGCACAGTCATCCAAGGCCTGAATTGAATCCAAGTCCCTAGCACTGAGAGGCAGCAGTACTAACGATTGCCACCATGCTGCCCATACCAATCCACATAGCAACAACTAGGCAACATTCAGGCTTTGGCTGATGCATGGCATCAATATTATTTGCCACTTATCAGGCAATAACCTTATGACATCAAAATATCGCCAATCCAGTGATAAAGGAACAGAGGCCTGGATCTCTCCAAAAACAGTGTATTTTCACCACACGGACTGCAGTAATTCAAGGTGGCAGCTGTGACTGTGTGCAAGGTAAGAAAAGCAGCTGAAAACTTGCTAGATTGAAGAGTAACCAAGGTAGTTCTATAATTTTTTAAAATATTTACTTACTATTGAACTTATTACTAATCCATATGCATGTAGATGCATGTATTTTGCCATTTTAGCAGTTAATAAAATTACCTTAACTCAAGAAAGCCTGGTCAAATTGGCTCCTTTTTAAATACAACTTTTGGATCTGGAAAAGACATCCAAGGAAAGGGGAACCCTGTTAGATTAAACACTGTTGCTAACAGCAGAGGGCGAACTGAATAAAGACAAAGCCAGTCACCCCTTCTTACCCAAGTTTGTAAGAACTTGAGTAAACCAGCTAGATGGTGGCAAATTGAGGGGTCTCACTTGGATCAACAAATTGAGGAATCTTACTCGGGGCCAGTTGTAATATTGATATAGAAAAAATGGAAAGTGTCCACCTTCCTTGTCCTAATCTTTCAAAACTTTAAACAGATCACCCCAAATTCAATGGCTTTACTGATTTTTCTTAATGAGATGCCAAAACTGCAAACATTTATTCTGCTGTGACCACTGACATTTTATACCAATTTATTTAGCTTTATCCATTAAAAAAAATATTTTATTGGCCAGTTTTAGTGTTATATCTATCTGTACTTACATGCAGGGAATTACACATTTGAATCTCCAAGTTTCTGTTCACCACAATGCCCAGCACATTTCTATCGCTACATCAAAGTCCAATCATTTTATGTAATAACTGAACACAGAACTGAGCTCTGGGTTACACCATTCAATTGTTCTCCAGACTGAGAAATACCCAAAGTTCAGTTAAACATGTACAACAAATAACTCACGCAAAAAATCAATGTTAAGATGCTCAGGATTATAAACAATGAAATCTCCAATAAATATGACACCCTTTCCTGACACAAATAGCTTTGAATCAATGTTTGACACATCAATAAGTATTATTAAAAAGGCAACATGTTAGAGTACTCATGCTGTACTTGTACATTTTGAACCTGATGCAGTATTAGCATAAGCAAGAGCAGAGGTTGCCATTTCACCATCTCTGGTCAAACACTGTTAATAACATTTAACACACTAAAAAATCTAGGATAGTACTGCACAAATTGTTTTCTCACCTTTGGAAAGGAGTTTCCGAAATTTCTGGGTAGCAGCCAGCTGCTGTTCAGAATTATTAGAGAAAATCATCTGTACCATATCTGAGGTGATTACTCCAGTCTGTATATACACAAGGGAGAAGACAGCAAATCAGAATTGATGATTACAAAAAGTACTGGCATTGACAGGGCTCTTTCCTTATGTGAGCAATATGTAAACTATTTCTAGGACCAGAGTTATCCTGAATAAATCTGACATTTTAATTTACTACTATTGGAAGATATAAAAGAGCTTTCAAACCAAAATAAAAGAAGGACTTGCCTTTCTATAGAACCTCAATGTCAAACCATCTGCATCTGACCAAATGGATTGCTTTTGAAGTACAGCCAACTGCTTATATAATTGAACCTATAGATTGCAGTTGTGGCTGAAATTTCCATCAATTTTAAAAAGACGAGTAAATAACCAGTTAATTTTGTTCCAGTGGTGATGGCTGAGAGAAAAATTGACATTCCTAACAACCCAGTCCCCTTACTAATATACAGGAGAATCAGCTTAGAGAGGAACTGGAACTCAATGTTTCAACTCGAAGGCAGCAATATTAACTGAACTAAGATGAATTGCAGAATCTTAATAGACATTTCACTGGAGTGACGTAGTAACTCAAGTACTGGAACACTGTAGTAGGGAGAGAGGGACCATTTCCGAGGCTACAGAATTCTGAATATCACACATTAAGAGAAAATGAACACCAATTAACTGAGTGATGTCAGAAACTGCCTTCAAGAAATTCATCTGCTTGCTTGTCTTTTCAAGAGTGAGAACACAAAAGGACTCATACCTTTACCAAAGAATACTCTTGGATGGAAAATGATATAACAACTTTCTAGCAAAATCTAATATTTTGGTGGGCCTCCCCTAGTGCTGGTGATTAAGCAGGACTGCAGAGAATTTGGATCAAAGTTTCATGTGAAAATTCACTTTCACATCACTGTCGCTGGATGTGGATTTAGAATCCTCAGGGATAGACACTAACAGGTGTCCAGTCAGTAGCACCTTTGTCATGTGATACCCAACAACAAATAGCATTCAAAGATCAGAAAACTTAATCATATTTGCACTTCTATTTCTTATGCTTGTTTGCCCTGTATGAATTTCATGAGCCTGGAGGTTCCGGAAAATTTCCCTTGTGGGGAGAATTATAATCCAAATCTATTAGCATTAACAAGCTATGCACAAGTAATTTAATGGACTTGAATTCCAAGAATGCACCTATATAACCCAAGAAAAGTCTCAATGAACAGATCAATTGGCCCATCATTTCTACTAAACCATACAATTACATACGGATAAACCCTTTGCATCAATTTATAGTATGCTCACATGGAAAGGGTGGCTGCAAACCAATACGCATAAGCATTGATAAAGATCAGTACAGAAATTCCAGTGGCATAACACTACATACCTGTATCTAAAGATAAAGTTTCAAATATCCAAAAAAATTATTGTACTTTTAAAAGCACGCACAGTTGAGTGAAATTAAGGGCAAACAATTTTATTTTAATTGTTCGAGAACATATCCAATTCCTCAGTCCTGTTCAATAAATACAGTATTTATAATCTAATGGAGCAGCAAGCTTAATAAAATTATTTCTAAAAATAGCTGTGATAGAGGAGTAGTGGTTTCAATTATTTACTAAGCCTCCTTCATTGGTGCTTCAATACCTACTTTGCTAACTTACTTCAACAACCAAGTTGTTACAGGAAGACGTGACACTCCCTTTTTATTTATTCCAAGATTTACTGAGGGAACAGTGTGGAAATCGATATCAACTTGCCTTATTGGTTGGCGATAACTTACTATATTGCAGCAATACATGATATATTGCTTACCAAGGCCATATCCATGTTTACTTGTGATTCATGGAATCCACTGTCACTCATTACCTCTTCCTCCTCCTCTTCCTGTTCTGTATTTGCAACATTTCTACGTTTGAATAGCTAGAAAAATCGAAAACAAGCATTAAAATACACAACTGATAGAGGAAAAGAGAATAAATTAATGTGTCATGGTATTTGAGATATCCAATATTTTAGCACTGAAGAGCAAATTGTAAGTCAATTAACTGCAATCAAATAATGAGTACAAAAGGGTAAATATTTAGAACTATAACAGTTCAATTATATTATGGTATTTACAATTTTCTCAAAACTATGCATGGATAATTTGCAATAAAAGATTAGGCCATTTCAAGCCTCCTCAGGAATTAAAATCCTCATGGTTATTCTATAACCTATTCCACATATTCTTTAGAATACAGAAAAATCTCTGCCTTCGATATACTCAGACTAAAAATCCACAGTTCCCCGGGTTAGAAAATGAGATTCATATCCGTTGAAGTCAAGAAATTCCTTTTCCTCTTAGTCCTAATGGCTGACTGATTATTCAAGCAGTGACCCCTAGTTCTACACAGGAGAAACATCCTTCCAGCACTTACCTCAATGAGGTCAATACTCATTCTTCAAAACTGTAAGGAATACAAGCCTAGTGCGTTCATTCGCTCCTCATATGACAGCCCTTGCATCCAAAAATCTATCCAGAGACTTTGGGCAGCACAGTGGTTAGCATTGCTGTGTCACAGCACCAGGGACCCAGGCTCAATTCTGTCTGGACTGTTTAGAGTACAATATAGAAAATCCAAACAATTCAAACTCACATGCTGATATAATCAAAATGATTTTCATTTTTACCTCTTTCCATTCTTTGTATCTAGATTTTTCAACAAGGTTCCAGGTGTTAGAAGGTGATTAGCTTCAAGCAATATCAAACTACAACAGTTGCATAGAGGATCATGACTAGGACCAACTCATCTTTCCTCCTCTAAGGTGCAAAGATGCTTCCCAGAGTGTCCATGATTCAGAACACGTGGCCATTCTCAAAGGAAGTGGGGATTGCAGCATTCAAGGAGGTTACAGAAACAAGGAACAGCAAGGCCATGAAGGATTCAAATACAAAGTTGAGAATTCTAAACTTGAAAGTGTTAGAGGACTAGAGGCCAATGCCAGGCTGCATGGGCATAATGATAGATGAGGACTTGGCATGTAACTGTATAGGGGTAAAAGATTTTCGACTAACTAGAAGCTTGCAGACAGTGAAAGATGGGAGGCCAGCATTGGAATAAAGTTAATAAGGTGATAAAGACATGGATGAGGGTGTCAGCAAAAGAACGGAGATGGGGCAAAGGCACCTGGGGGGAAGAAAACAGTCACTAATACATAGAGCATTGAGTAAAAATTCAGAGTGGAGCCACATAGGTCACCAAGTTTGTGAACAGCCTGGTTTGGCCAGATTCAGTGATCAAAATGAGAAAGAGTCAGACACATCCTCTAAATAATAAAGACAAAGACATTGGTCTTCCAAATGCTTAACTGGTAGAAATTATGGCTTATCTGACACTAGATGCTGGACAAACAGTAAAAGGAGCTTAAGAGGCTCAAGTCAAAGAGTCATACAGACTCAATGTTAGCATTGCTGCCAGATCTGCTGAGTTTATCCAACGTTTTGTGTTTTGCTTTTATTTGCTTATTTGATTTCCAGGATGTGGTCATCATTGGCAGGGTCAGCCTTTAATTCCCTTGAAGGTGGCAGGGAGCTTTTTTCTTGAACTGCTGCAATCCGTGAGGCAAAGGTACACTCACCACTTTGTTAGGATGGGAGATTCAGGATTTTGGCCAATAGTAAAGGAACAGCGATATATTCCCAAGTCAGATGGTGAGTGGTTTAGGTGCAATCTTTCAAATGGTAATGTTCCCATGTATCTGCTACCCTCATTCTTTTAGATAGTAGTAATGAGCTTGGAAGGTATTAAGGCATCTTGGCGAGTTCCTACAGTGCATCTTGTGGATGATACCCACTGCTGTTACTGTGGGTCAGTAGTGGTGGGACTGAATGTTTGTGGAAGGGGTTCCAAAACAAGATGGACTTTGTCCTGGAAGGTGTAGAGCTTTTTGATTGTTGTCAGAGCTGTACTCATTAAAGTTTCTTTATTAGTCACAAATAAGGCTTACATTAACACTAATGAAGTTACTTGAAATTCCTCCGGTCGCCACGCTCCAGTGCTTGTTCTGGTTAATTCATCCAGGCAAGGAGACAGTATTCCACCACACTCCTGACTTTTGTCTTGATGGTGGACAGACTTTGGGGACTTAGCTGCTGAATTACTCACCACAGGATTCTTAGCTTCTGACCCGTTCTTATAGTTGCAGTACTTATATGGCTAGTTCAGTTGCGTTTCCAGTCAAATGGTAAGCCCAGGATGTTAACAGTATAGGATTCAATGATGGTTATGCCATTGTATGCCAAGAGGTGATGGTTTGATTCTCTTTTGTTGCAGGTGGTCATTGCCCAGCACTTGTATGGTGTGAATGTTACTTCCCACCTGTCAGCCCAAGCCTGAACATCGTCCAGATCTTGCTGCATTTGGGTATGGACTTCTTCAGTGAGAGTCACCGCAAATGATGCTGAACATTGCACAAATCATTAGCAAATATCCCGATTATGATGGAAGGAGAATTTATGAAGTAGCTGAAGTTGATTGGGCCTAGGACACCACCCCAAGGAACACCTGCAGTGATGTCCAGGAGTTGACAATCTTACTTTTTGTTAGTTAGATACAACTTCAACCAGATGGTTTTCTCCCCATTTCCTACTGATTGCAGTTTTGCTTGGGCTCCCTGATGCCGTGGTCAGTCAAATGCTGCTTTGATGTAAAAAGACAGTCACACAGCTCATATCTGGAATTCAACTTTTTCGTCCATGTCCTAACCAAAGCTGTAATGAACTCAGGCTAAACGACCCTGGCAGAATTCAAACTGAGCATCCATGAACAGGTTATTGCAAAGCAAGTGCTGCTGATAATCTCTTTCATCGCTTAACAATCATTGAGAGTAGACAGAGGGGCAGGTAATTTGCCAGATTGGATTGGTCCTGCTGTGTGTACACAGGACATGGGACTACTTGGACGATAAAGGAATTATCAGGGAGCAAAAGATGGGACTCACACTTGAGATACTCAGAAAAGACCTGGGTGGTTATGACAAACTATTAAGAGTCACTGTGACTCCAAATTTCCTCTAAGTTTCTAACATCAAAGGTTCAACACATCTTATACTAGCACCAGAATAAGTGGGAATAAGAATGAGTAGAAACAAAATGGCTTCTTACTAAAGTGGCACATGGAAAACAAATGAACATACATGCAGACGTAGTTTCAGTATGGCAGATTATCTGAAATAAAGTTCACCCCTCCTACCTAAAATCTAGCCAACAGCAAAAAGCTTCAAGTCTACCTGTTCCTCACGTTTCTGTTTCCGTAGTTGTAGCCCTTCCTCTTCCCGTCGTCTTCTCATTTCATCAGGGTTGAGGGAGTTGTTTTTGTAGCTCTTCAGCCGAAAGTTTTCCTTCCCTGCACTTAACATGGCTTTGGGAAAACTGTGAAGAGATAATTTTAGCATGAGTAAATTAAACAGAATTACACTTATGTATGGCCACTTTGCTTACCAAGATAATAAGCTCAGTGCCACCAAATAAAACTGAAAATAGGATCATGAGTAGGCTATTCAGCCCTTTGAGCCTGTGCTGCCATTCAATATGATCATGGATGATCCTCTATCTCATTCTGCTCCAATGCTCTCCTCACACCTCTTGACAAATTTACAGTCTGGGAACATATTTCTTCTTAAATATATTCAATGATTTGGCCTCCGCAGTTTAACCAGTGAAGAAATTTCTTCTCATCTCAGTCTAAATGGCCTGTCATATACCCTGACGTTGTAACCCCTTGTTATAGGCCCAAATCCCCATCCCCCCCAATAGCAGTTGAAAAAACAAAGTGACAAAACACCAATCAAGAAAAATTCAAGCCTAAAAAACTGGAAATGTGAAAGCAATCAGCTGTACAAAATAGCAATGGAAACTGTTCTGGCTAATATTACTACTGTGCACAAAATTACTGCTAGGTTTCTTGACAAGTTATTGTGCATCAAAATATTGTGCAAAACGCTTTAAGTCAAAGATGTACAAGAGGCTAAATAAACACTTACTTCCAATGACTACAAAGCCCTCATGAGGATTTAATAGCTCCATGTCACTGACACTAAAGAATTATCTATGTGTAAAACTTCAGTCAGATACTGACAGCATTCAAATAGTTATGCAAAATGTTGCAGGCATTTCCAAATACAGCTACCTTTTTCTGGCAAACTATCCATGGAGGAGAGCTTTGATTCCATAATCCTGATTGTCAACTCAGCTGAGGCTGTGCTGAGATAAGGGATAGCTAATTGAATAGATAAGAAAGGCAAGGTTTTGCTAATAATCAGAGGGAGAGGGTAGCAGCAGGTTCACTTGAGCATACAATTCAATATGGACCAATTGGGCTGAATAGCTTGTTTCCGTGCTGTGCATGCTAAATAAAGCTGTAAAGCCTCGACACCAGAGCAGAATTCATGTTAGAGGAATCTTTGTTGGCAGACTACATTTCTACTCTTCTGTGGAGTTGCCAGTAGGCTCAACCACAAACTTCAGCTTCATTCTGAGAATGTCAGTTTGCTCAGACCTTTCACACTTGAAGTCTGAACTTACAATTACACAAGTGACTTAGTAGATGCTATGTTTGTGCAGATTCTTGTCAAATTCCCCCAGAAGACAACATCACCAAAATCCAGAGACGCATCCTTATCCAACATGGAATGACTTCCTTAGAAAAAAACTGACTAGAATAGTTCGGCGTGACCTATGTTTCACAAATCCATGCTATTCTCTAATCAGTTAATACTTCTCCAACTGCTCATGCATTCTATGATATATTCCAGTAACTTCTACACAACTGATATTAAACTGACACGTCTGTTACTTGGTTTCTCACTCCCTCTTAAGACGATGAAGTGGCATTTGAAATTTGCCACATTCATTCATTAACTTGCCCAAAGCCAGCTGAAAGGATAAGACTTTTAGGAGCATGCAAAAGAAAGTTGGATGTGTATTTTAGAGGAAATTTGGTTTGACAGTGTATTTACTTTGCTTGGCTACTTTGTCATGCATGAGACCTGAATCAATAATGAACAAGGGGGCACTCAGAAGATATCCCTGTCATGCTGTGTTAACTCATATTACAATTACACAACTATTCTTGAGGCTTTACCTTGCCTGGTTGATTTTTTTTGTAACTATAAAAGCTGGAAGGGAGAAATCTTTTCATTAAAGAATTTTCATTTCACTGAGGCAGCTTCTGACTAATCGTATCCAAAAGCCTGCTGTGAAAACTCTGCTCACATTAATAAATTCCACCACAGGAGCTGAGACAATACACAATAGTCTAAATAAAACTCAGTATCCTAAAAAGTTTATTTGTTATATCTCAGTGTTAAGAGGTTCTTAAAATTTCAAGGACCTGGATTCAGATGCTCACCAAAATCTCATCAGTTCTTCCTTGTGCCATACTACATCTACCAGGTTTCATCAAAATCCATCTATCATTGAGATGGTTTTTTGGTAAACAGTTTAACTAATAAGAAAACATTATCTAACGGCATTTACTCCAATGCTGGACCAAGTGACATCATGTCATCAATGCAACTGCTTTCTCATTCACTATTTTCAGATTACAGGAACAAAATGTATCTACAAAGCAGAACTGAATTCTCAAAATTATCAGAGGCAAAATACATTCACAATAATATGATGGTGAAAATAAGATTAATTAAGCATAAAATTCCACACACTCCATTTTTGGCCAGGTATAAAGGCATCAGTAGGAAAATGCTTTCCAAATTGTTGGCAGAGCCAGTACCTGGAAACAAAGGCAATCTAGCAAACCCCATTATACAAATTCATTCATAATATATGTTCTGCTCCTCATGCTCGAGAATTTTGATTGCTCTATGCTCAGCCTGAACATTCAGTTTAGCATACCACTAGTTAGGAAGTTATTCTCCAATTTAACCTGCTCTACAAGAATCTATCCTCTCTTCCAGTCAGACTCAGGGGCTAGGAAATAGGTACAAGGGGAGACCAATCATCTCTGCAAACCTGTTCCATCATTCAGCTAGATCATGGCAATGGCCTGTACCCCAACACCATCTGTCTGCTTTGGTTCTGTAACCCAGAATACAAAAACATATCAAGCACAGTTTTGAAATGTTCAATTAACAGGCCTCAATAACTTTGAGACAGTGGCTCAGATTTCCACTCCTTTGTGCACTTTGATGTCTTTTGAATTGCTTGAGGTTTTGGGCTCTCCCGCCAGAGGAAAGCAAGAAATTCTATCAAATTCTTCAAATCATCTTACATATGCAATTAGATCAACCCTCAAGTTTTCCATTATCAAGGGATTAGAAGCCTATTGTTAACCACTTGTCCTCAAATTTAACATTTCTAGTCCCGATACAATTTTGGTGAATTTGTGCTGCAGCACAAGGTTGATATTTTCTTCCCACAGCTGAATGCAGTATTATAGAATCTAACTGAGTCTGCTGCATAACTAAATTTCAAGATGCTCTTCTGAATCAAAGGAAGAGAAACTGTGTTTAGGGAAGCCAGCAGCATGTTTCAGTTCAAATCTAGTGTGCGCGCGCGAGTCTGCATGTTGGAAATCAATGGATAAACATTGACTTTTAAAATGAGAGGATATTGAGAGAAATAGAAACAGGAGTAGACTATTTGGCCTTTTCAGCCTGCCCTATTATTCATTTTGATCATGGCTGATCATCAAATTCAATATTCTGATCCTGCCTTTCCCCATATCAAAGAATTACTATTATTTCAGGCAAATGGTGTGTTCGTCAACATAGAAGCAGGTTTGAATATAGGAAAAGGGATGTTTTACTGAAATTGTACAGGGTGCTGGTGAGGCTATTGCTGGAGTATTGTGCGCCGTTTTAGTGTCCTTATCTGATCCTTGAGGATGTCCTTGCTATAGAGGGAGTGCAGCAAAGGTTTGCCAACTTGATTCCTAGGATGGCAGGTCTGTCATATGAGGAGAGACTAAGTTGGTTAGGATTATATTAACTAGAGTTTAGAAAAGTGACGGGGAATTTCATAAGAACTTACAAAACTCCAACATGATTAGACAGTGTGTGTGCAAATGTGGAGAATGAAATCCCTATAAAGAGTTTTCACACTCCCTGGTTTCCAAATCCAAGTGACACGGTATTCAATCACTAAAAAACCCAACTTTATTTGTATCCCGGAAAGTGTAATTACTCAAACACCTTTTAATACACTCCATTTTCTTAATGTGCAATAATAAATACTTGCAGAGGAGGAAGATTTAAAGTGACAAAACTTGATAAAGAGAGATCATTAAATAAACCAACATTATGCCATTGTAATGATTTTGAATTTAATGAAAAATGAATAATTTTAGACCTTTAATGTTAGGACTTGGGCAGGTTAGTTGTACAATACAGTTAAATACTGTAGCTTGTGAAGACCAACTACTAGATAACTTGCCTTTCAGAAATGATTAGTTATTTGCCTGTGAAGTGTTACATGTAATTAAATGGACTGTGTTCATCTCCGTATGAACTGAATAGAAAAAAGTCAATGCTTCAGATTAAAGATCCCTCTGTAGATTGTTAGACAGGATGAGTTTTTTGCTGTTGCTATACTTCATTATTTTTTCTAATCCCTACTATAAATGCACAAGAACACATCACAGGACACTGAAATCACTACTCCAGTAAAGACACCACAAACACAATTTTGTTGAATTATAATCCATATGGGATTGCAGTGACAGAAATAGCTGCCTTTAGTGATATGGGACATTCCTGGAGAATACGAAATATTCAAGAAATAATAGGCCATAAATTCTGAGCTCCATGGCATGGTAGTGGTGGGGGTGCTGAAGAACACCTATGTAATATCTGTACGTGTGGGTTGTCCTATAGAGGAAAGGCTGGACAGGGTAGGCTTGAAGAGCAAGAAGCAACATGACAAACAAAATACGTTGAATGGTCTTAACATGGCGAATACGAAGAGGATATTTCAAGGATCTGGAACTAGCGGTCAATATTTAAAAATAAAGGTTTACCCATTTAAAACTGAGATGAAGGTTGAATGTCTTTGGAACTAAAAGGCAGTGGAACCAGAATATCTGAATATTTTTAAAGCACAGGTAGATAGATTCTTGATAAGCAAGGGGATGAAAGGTTATTGGGAATATGCAGGAATGTGGAGTTGAGATTACAATCAGCTATGATCTTACTGAATGGCTGCGTCAGGCTGAGACCAAGTGGCCTTGTCTTGCCTTATACTGGGAACCATCCAAAAATGCAGTTTAAAAATCACAAACTTTAGATGGTTCCAACTGCCATACAGCCATAATTACCCAGAAAAAGTTAGAATTTAAACCATTTTCAGCTTCTGAGCAACTCATGCACGACCTCCCTGACCTTGCCCAGTCGGATTGGGCGAGTTTGGGGCAACTAGATACCAAGGCAAGTAACTGCAAAGGGAGTAGCAATCTGACTCAATTGCCATTCCACCTGAAAGGCCAATGGAAACTCAAAACTCTTATTTCCATAACGTGATGACTTTAGCTTAATCTTTCCCTTCATCAGCCCCAGCCTTCCATTCAGTTTGCACATGTTCTCATCCATGCTACTTGGAGAACATGGGACAGGTGTAGGCCTTTTGGCCCTTCAAATTTTCTCCACCATTCAATAAGATCATGGCTGATCTAACTGTTGTCTCTTTCCTCTCTGCCTCTCTACCCTCAATCCTTTAGTCCCCTATCAACAACCTGCCTAATTTTAATAAATTCAATGACAAAGCCTCCACTACTTGCGAGGAAGATTGACAGACCAGCAAAAAAAAATTCTCCTTACCCACCTGAAAAAGGGAGAATGCTATTCTTTGACTAGGAGAGTATACAGGTGCCTGAATTAAATCGTCCTAATAAAATAAAATTTGTGTCCAATGGCCAAGATTATACATTAGTTGTTTTCCAATCCATCATTCCACTTCCCTGAAGGTGGCAGTGACATATTGGTCAATGCTACCACAAACAGCTGCCTAGTCCTTTATGCCATTCCTTTAGTTGTGAAATTGGGACATGTGCAGCAAACCAAAGTAAAAGTCTGAATATTTCCCATTGATAAGTGATACTGCATATGATTAAGAAAACTATAATTGCTGTTATATTTTGCTTGCAGTCCCAGCTCCCGATAAATAGGATGTTGTGCAGCCAGCTGTAACCTGGAAATTTAGCAAGGTTGGCAGAACAGAAGATCTGTCTGAATATAAACAATGAAAATTCTGGCTAGATTCAAATGGCAAACTCACTCAACAATACCTGCTTTCCAACAGAATTTGTGCTTTGTTATTAAAAGCAAAGTTGTGTGTGCTCAATTCAAGGTTAGAATTGAACGGTTTTGGAAAAGAAATCCAGGATAAGGAATGCTGATGGACAGTGAAACATTCTTTTTTGCTAACTTGTGAAATAAAAGGCCCATCAATACTGATAAACCACGGTGCTAAATGGAATGTCAAAAGGTAGATTCAAATTATGTTTTTTCTATTAAGCCACAAAAATTAAGGAAATAGCATTTTTAAATACATTTCAAGTATAACATCAGTCAACTATAACATGCTGTTGCCTATGATATACATTGTACAACTTTCTGCAGGTCATACATTCTAAATAGGATTCAAAACACTCAAGATTGCATATTCATTAGTGACTTATGGATCATAGAATCATAATCATAGAAATCCTACAGTGAAGAGGCCATTCAGCCATCCAAAAATGCACCGACCACAATCCCACCCAGGCCCTATCCCCAGATCCCTACATATTTACCAACTAATCCCTCTAACCTCACATCTCAGCACACTAAGGGCAATTTTAGCATGACCAATCAACTTAACCCGCACATCTTTGGACAATGGGAGGAAACCCACGCAGACACAAGGAGAGAGAATGTGCAAACTCCACAGAGTGACCCAAGCCAGGAATCGAACTGAGGTCCCTGGAGCTGTGAAGCAGCAGTGCTAACCACTGTGCTACCCCTAAAAAGATAATATAAAAGATAATATGACATTACTTTTCCATCTATGTTATACAGGTATGCATCCATTGGACAAATGGTTTTGAATGAATGTTATAAAATGGAATTATTACAGCAGTACAGGCAGAGATGAATACAAAACATATTCAAACAGTGGAGGAGCAATCAATAGCATGCTCTAACATATAGCCAAAACATTAGAGTATTAGTCACAAAGTGATATCTATCCTGCACAAAACCGCAGGCCACATTGAGTACTGCTTCTAATATGGTCACTGAGCTACAAAGGAAAAAAACCCTGGAAGATGTTTACAGAAAGTCCATAATACCAACTCCTATAATATAGCATGCCTCTACAAGCTGTGCCAAGCATTGGGGATTTTGGGTTCTTAATGGACGAATGAGCTTAAATGGTTTATTACAGCATTTATTTCTTCATATCAACTTCCATGTGACTACTGTTGAGAACAGAAACAGTGACATGGGAGTTCACCTCCAAATCACACAATATTAGGACCTGAACAGATATAATCACTGTTTTCATTGTTATAGGGTCAGTAAACTAGAATTTGCTATCTGTATACTACTGTGGAAGAGCCATCACTAAAACAGATTGCAAAAGAAATACAACTTCACCATGCAATAAATGTGCCAATATCCCAAGGTCAAAGATGTATATTTTTTAAAAGCATTGCAGAATTCCTTCTATTTCTTTGAACAATCTGAAATAAAAAGGCATCAGAAATGAAGAGGACGTTTAACATCTTCAAGTGAAGACAAGTTTAACATTTCAGATAACATCCTTTGTCAAAACTAGCTAGGTTAGGCACAAGTTGCTTTAAAAGACTGAAAATTGAAGAGGGGGAAAAAAAAAACAGACAGATCTGAAATAAAAACAGAAAATGCTGGATTAATCAGCAGGTCTGACTGAATCTGTAGAGAGAGAAAAACAGTTAAATGTTTTGAATCCATATGACCCTTCTACAGAACTGAATAGAAAAGTAATATATAGTTGGAGGTGGGTTAAGCAGATGACGCAGAATGGGTGGCCAGGGATAGGTTAGAGCTAAGGAGAGATTGACAAAGATGTCATGGACATGGGACAAATGGGGTGTTAATAGTGCCACTAGAACCAAAGTGTGTTAAAAGCTAGGATAGATCACAAGTCAACGTTCACAATTAAACAACCAATGGTTTAACTGCCTGTACAAAGACAAAATAGGTAAAAATGTGGCATTATCAGGCTTCATTACATTTGTCTTTTTACAAAAACTTGTGTCAAAATATAATTCTATGATCAATGACATATCTCTGAATCCTATATTCAAGCGCCCATTTGTCATGCGTGAACACAAGCTGTAATAAACGTGCAGCAAGACATTTTTCCCATTCTGGAGAACATCACAACTGAACTAAAAATTGTTCTCAAAAACTATAGTCAAACACTTATAGCATAGTCACTAAGCAAGAATGAAGGATTGAAAGTTTTTGTTGCCTTAGATAGTTCTGGAGGAATGGGGTCAATACTATACTCATAATGGAAATAATGGCAAGTTCATATTACTCAGGCCAAGGATTGAACCTTCCTGCCACAAATAGGTTAGTTATCACATTGCTTTTCTCATTAAATAAATGATGCAAAAGATCACAAGTCACTATTTGAAGAGAAGGAGTTCCCCAATGTCCTGGTCAATGTTCAACCCTCAAACACCACCACAGAAATTTGCAATTAATTACTCATTTGCTGCTTGATTGTGCACAGAGTGGCCTATCTGGCTACTGTGCCTATAAAACAACATGGTTCCATGAAGCACAGGCAATAGATTAACTGGCATTGTCACTGACTGCAAATATATACTGCTCTACAGCAGGGCCAAACACTCCAAAAAAAAAAGTCACTAGCTGTGAAGCACATTAAGATGTTTCAAAAACATGCTATATAAAATGAAAGGCCTCAGATTCTATTCCTTTCTACATAATTATTCTCCCATAGCCTTTATAACAAGTGTGCCAATACTGTCCCTTTACTCACTTCAAAACAGCCTAGTGCTGCTGCAAAGATCAGAGCATAGGTCCAGCCAAATCCCTGTTCCTCCCAGGAGTATGGTTAGATTGAGGCTTGTTACTCCTCAAAAATACTGGGATTACATCTTTTTGGATAAGAGCTCAAAATGCCACCTTTTCTGGTTTTTCAGGTGAGCAAAAAAAAAATGATATCACCTGCCTTGGCTGGCCAATTACACAAATATAGAAGCTCTGTTCACTAATCTCGAGCCACCACAGGCAAAATGCACAGCATTTCTGAGGACAGAAGACAAAGGCACCCTTAAAAATTTTGCTCATTGAGAAGCACCATATTCCCCTCTGTACAAGTTGATATGCACAGTAAGAAGTCTCACAACACAAAGTTAAAGACCAACAGGTTTATTTGGTAGCACAAGCCACAAGCTTTCAGAGCACTGCTCCTTCATCAGGTGAGTGGGAATTCTGCTCACAAACAGGGCATATATCAGTCTAATGTCAGAATCTCTACATCAAGATGATATCACCATGAAATTAGACACTCATCTTAAATGTCAATCACAACATTGATAGGCAGCCCAGAAAATGTTTGCGCGTTTATGAAACTGATCACATGCAAACAGGAGGCAAAAAATCTGATCAAGATTCATTTATCAAAATGCAAATCAATATGATCAGGAATGATGAGGTTAATATTAGTCACCCAATGCTGACCCAGTCAGTCATGGGCTGGTTGTGAGTGTATACCCCCTCCCCCAGCAATGCTGATCAGCAGTCCACCCATTAAAAGGCTGGCTGCCCTACACTGATGGAGTGGTAATTTACTCAAGCGAGACCTTAGCCACCCACTGGGGGGAGGGGGAGATGAGGACGAGAATCCAGCTAAGTCTACTGGCAAATCACAGCGAGGAGAGTAGGGATCTGGGTTTGAGTCCAGGGGAAGAGGGAAAAGGGGAGAATATGATGGGGGTGGGGTAGTGCTGAGAAAATGAGAGCAAGAGCATTTCCAATAGGAGCAGGGGACACTTTTCAGCAAGTAGGGCTCATTAAGGGTGGCAGTGGCTAGAAATACTGCCTGTGTCAGTGACCCAGATTTAATTCCAACCTTGGAAATCAGAGTCTGCACATTTGCATGAGTTTTCTCCAGGTGCTCTGGTTTCCTCCCACAGGCCGAGACATGCTGGTTAGGTACAATGGCCATGCTAAATTCTCCTTCAGAGTATCCGAAAAAGCGCCAGTGTGGCGACTAAAGGATTTTCATAGCAACTTCATTGCAATGTAATCCTACTTGTGACATTAATAGACTTTAAGTTTGCACTTCGACATATTAAGCTTATGCTCCAAATGAACAGAAACTTTCAAACTTCAGTTGGAAACAATGGTTCAAGAAGCTCAACTTTAAAATTTTGACTTTAGTTGATTTTCCTCTATTGTAAGTCAATCTAATTCTTATTAGAAAGATTTAAAGGTTACATTTTCTTCTAACCTGAATCATTTGTCAATAAACGGATGAGATGTTAAACTACAGCCACACCCATTATAGTCAGTTTTGCTGGATAGAAAGAGGCCCTTTGGCCCATCATGTCTGTGCCAGCGACCAAGCGCTGATCTAGTCTAATCACATTTTGCAGCGCCAGGTCCAACTCATGTTAATGTGAAAGATTATATGGCATCTTTGCAAAATAGAGCAATTAAGTTCTTCTGGGTGCCTGAACAAATGTCTTTCAACCAACATTAAAACAAATTGTGCTCATCACCACATTGCTATTTGAATCATTACTACATGCAAATTGGCTGCTGCATTTCCTGCTTTACAGAAGTGACCAAAGTCTTTTGCTGCCTGTAAAGCATCACGTGAAGTCATGAAAAGGTGCTATGTGAATGAAAGTCTTACTTTGAGGCCAGGCTTAGTGTGAATCATGGGACCAAGTTGTCAGTATTTTTGATAAATGAGTTTCATGCTTTCTACTTAGGAAACCCATGGTGCCACAGTATCTTTAGCAGTACGCCCACAATCATCCTAAAAGCATGATGGAGATGCCAGCGATAGACTGAGGTGGACACAGTAAGTAGTCTCTCGATACCAGGCTAAAGTCCAACGGGTTTATTTGGAATCACAAGCTTTCAGAGCGCTGCTCCTTCATCAGGCAAGTCAGCTGCTCTGAAAGCTCTTGATTGCAAAATAAACCTGCTGGACTTTAGCCTGGCATTGAGGCTCTTCTTACTGATCCTAAAAACAGGTATCTGAATTTTTAAATGCAACAAATACACTGGCACATTCTTACTAGACAAAGTTCATACTTTCAACTTTAAAATTAGAACATTGAGTAATAGAAAATATACATATTCTCACCTTTTTCAAATTCTTTTAAAAAGAATTCTGATTAGAAAAATATTTATACTGCTACAATAGAAGATTTGACCTTTTGACTCTGAAGCTTTTATCACAATCAGGCAGTCAGTCACCTCATCTCAGCTAACAAAACAAAGAAATTGGAATCCATTCGGCTTCCAGTAGCCATCAGCAAATCAACTCATTGCTAGGTAAATATTGTTGTGTCGACTGGCATGGAAACTATTTTATACTATTCTACTTCCTGTAATAGCATCAAATAACGTTGTATGCTATAACCATGCTACAACAGTGCGTAGTGAAACCCATCTGGATGGCCCACTATCTTCACAGAATCACACACATATTGAAGGTAGTATCCCACATCAATTAGAGGGAAGTATTATAAAACTACTTTTAGCTGTAATCACATTGCATATTAAACATAACCAATGCCATAACAAATGTTATAAATGAAGTTTAGCGAGAAAACCGAATAGAAATATATTTAAATCACATTTATCGGGTACAAATGGGCTAAGTCAAAATTACTAAAAGAAAATACCTCTTCCAGGATAAAGACCTAAATTCTGACACTCCCAAGCCTCTTCAACAAAATAATCTGGAAAATCTAAGATAGGAGCCGCCCTGACGGGATATTTAATCAGTTTACACTAATGGCAATCCCGGGGCTTCCACCCTCTTTAGGCCTTTGCCGGAATTTTAACACCTCACACCATTCAATTAAACAGCACTGGGTGTTTTATTTTTGAATATGATTCAGCTTCCACCCTCACGACGATTATATTCGATTCTGCCTCGGCGTATTTAGACGGACAAACCTGCCCTGACTTACCGGGTATCTTGTGCTCAGAGCCGCGCTCTCCGCTTTCACCACCCGGCGCTTTCAGAAACCCAGAGCCACCCGATCCTAAATGCGCATGCTCACCACAGGGCCACGCATGTACAGAATAAGCCCACCTCGCTACGCATGCGTTATCACGGCTTTTTTTTCCCCACAGTTACGCGTGCGTATTCTCACAGCCCTCCACCCTCCCCTGCGCCTACACAGCTGCGCATGCTCACATCACTCTCCACGTCTAAACCCCCCAGGCTGCGCATGCTCACACTTCGGTCCGCTGGCACGCGTTTCTCCGCTGACGCTCCAACCTGCCACCTCCACTGCGCATGCTTCTCAGGTGAATACATTGACCAAGTCTCCATTCTCCCGGTCCCCTGCGGATCAGCTGTTCCGGAGCCAGCGGCAGCAGTAACGCTGCAAAGGGAATTCAAAACCCTTATAACAACTAGCTCGAGTGTGACGAGAAAATGAAGGATGAATCAATCCGCCACTGACTAGGATTCTGAACACTACCAAATGAAATGTGTAGGAGACATTGCACTGAGCGACAGGGCAAATCTTAACAGAGGAAACAGAGCTGTCATTAGGCAAATGTTATATCCTATGCATTCACAAATCTCTATCATTTCGGTTTCCATTCACCTGACGAAGGGGCAAACCCCAAAAGCTTGTGAATTTACTATCAGATAAATTGGTTGGACTTTAACCTGGTGTTGTGAGACTTCTTACTGTGTTTACCCCAGACCAATGCCAGCATCTCCACATCATTCAAGGTTTTCAGCAGCTTCAGGATTAACTTCATTCTACTATTTGTTCCAAAGTTTTCTCTCTCAAGGGTGTCACTTTTAGAGTTAATTTGTCCCGTTGGTCCTGTTCACCTTTTATTCCAGTGAAATCCGGATGAGTCAAATTCGGATGAGGTTGAATTCTAGATTAGCCAAAAACAGCAAATGCTGGAAAATCACAGCAGGTCTGACAACATCTGTTGAAACAGGGGCTCTGTTCTCTCTCCACAGATGTTGTCAGATCTGCTGTGTTTCTCCAGCATTTTCAGTTTCAGATTCCAGCATCAGCAGTATTTAGTTTTTATCTAGATTAGCCAAATGGGCTGACCAATTAGTAAGAAGTCTCACAACACCAGGTTAAAGTCCAACAGGTTTATTTGGTGGCAAAAGCCTCTAGCTTTAGGACCGCTGCCCCTTCATCAGGTGAGAGGGAATTCTATTCACAAACAGGGCATATAAACACACAAACTCAATTTACAAAATAATGATTGGAATGCAAATCTTTACAGGTAATCAAGTCTTAAAGGTATAGACGATGTGAGTGGAGAGAGCATTAAGCACAGGTTAAAGAGATGTGTATTGTCTCCAGATAGGACGGTAAATGAGATTTTGCAAGTCCAGGTAAGTAGTGAGGGTTACAGATAGTGTGACATGAACCCAAGATCCCGGTTGAGGCCATCTTCATGTCTGTGGAATTGGCTATCAGTCTCTGCTCAGTGAATCTGTGCTGTCATATGTCGTGAAGGTCGCTTGGAGAATGCTTACCCGAAGATCAGAGGCTGAATGCACGTGACCACTGAAGTGTTTCCGAACAGGAAGAGAACACTCCTGGTTGGTAATTGTTGAGCGGTGTTCATTCATCCGTTGTTGTTGTGTCCACATCCTGACCAATTAAAACAGAGTTGACCACCCAGAATCATGGGGTGCTGGGCAAGATCTCCCTGTGAAATCATGTTTAAAAGCTGTAAGCATGATTAACCAGTGACAAAGTTAAAAGGATTGCTGTCTCCTTCCTTTGCGACTGGATCCTAGACTTCCTAACCCACAGACCACATCAGTAAGGACAGGTAACGACACCTCCTCCATATCCTCAACACCAATGCCATGCATACTATATTCCTTATACACTGATGACTATGTGGCCAAATTCCACTCCAACTTGATTTTCAAGTTTGCCGATGACACCACTGTTGTAGGATGGATCTCAAACAATGACAAGACGGAGTACAGGAAAGATAGGGAATCTGGTGAAATAGTGCGATGACAATAATCTCTCCGTAGATGTCAGTAAAACAAAGGAGATAGTCATTGACTTCAGGAAGTGTAGTGGAGGATGTGCCCTTTCCCCATCAATGTGATGAAGCGGAAATGGTTGAGAGCTTCAAGTTTCTAAGTGTCCAGATCATCAACAATCTATCCTGGTCCCTCCAAGCCAGTGCAATGGTCAAGAAAACCCACCACCGCCTATACTTTCTTAGGAGGCTAAGGAAATTCAGCGTGTCTGCTACGACACTCACCAAGTTTACAGATGCACCAGAGAAAGCAGTCTTTCCAGATGTATCACAGCTTGGTATGGAATTTCACAGTAACTTCATTGCAGTGTAAATGTAAGCCTTACTTGTGACTAATAAATAAACTTCACTTTTACTCTGACTAAGATCGTGAGAAACTACAAAGTGTTGTGAATGTAGCCCAGTCCATCACGCAACCTAGCCTCCCATTCATTGTCTACACTTGCCACTGCCTCAGAAAAGCAGCCAAAATAATCAAGGACCCACGACCCCAGACATACTCCCTTCCATCTTCTTCCGCCAAGAAAAAGATACAAAAGTCTGAGAACATATGCCAACTAACTCAAAGACAGTTTCTTCCCTGCTGCCATCAGACTTTTGAATGGACCGATCATATATTAAGCTGATCTTTCTCTTCACTCTATCTGTAACTGCAACACTATATTCTGAACCCTCTCCTTTTCTTCTCTCCTATGTAGTCTATGAACAATATGTTTTGTCTGTACTTCGCACAAGAAACAATTCTTTTCACTGTATCCCAATACATGTGACAATAATAAATCAAATCAAATCAGTACAGCCAACATGAAAAATAGTTCTTGAGTGAGATGCATTCTGAGGCCTTCCTAACTATGTGCCTGCCTCCCTTCTTCTAATGAGTGGTCATCTATTCCCTTTCTGACTGCAGTTCCTTAAATTGTGGGGTGACCGCATCAAAAAGCATGCTATCCACACAACTCTCAGTCTCGCGGATGCACCTAAATGTCCTGTGCCGACACTCAAGCTTCAAAACCCGGAGCCCAAGTTACTCAAACCTGTGGCACTTCCCACATCTCTTTAACCTGTGGCATTAAGCACAGGTTAAAGAGATATGTATTGTCTCCAGATAGGACGGTTAATGAGATTTTGCAAGTCCAGATAAGTAGTGAGGGTTACAGATAGTGTGACATGAACCCAAGATCCTGGTTGAGGCCATCCTCATGTGTGTGGAATTGGCTATCAGTCTCTGCTCAGCGACTCTGCATCTGACTACACGGAGCATCTACAAATTCCCACATGCTGCAGGCAGTGCAGCACACAGGACTGAGCTGCCCTGCCATAAAATTAGTTTAAAGAATCTTACATTAAATTTATGCCAGTAGAAATTTATTTAAGGCTCATTGTTTTATAAAGTTTGAACTCTTACCTTGGTGTAGCTTTAAAGTGGAGAAGACAACTTAGCCATTACCTGCTCTATGCATAGGGAGTGCTCTGCTGTGCCTGCTACTCCCTCACAGGTCAGGTCTTCCAGGTGTAATTTAACTCATTATCTATCTTCCTCAGTTGTTTATACATATGTGTATCATATATATTTATTTTATTTACTACATCATTTCCCCTGCTCTCCGAATTCCCAGTTAAACCACACTGTTTAAGTGTAACTGTTTCAGAGCTATTCTTCAGAACAGTTTCAGACTTTCCTGCTGTGTTATGGAATTAATGATTAACCTCCTGGATATATGCTCTTGTGATAATAATGATAGGGATTTTTTTTCTTGTTCTGCCTAGATGTCCAACAAACAGCTAGACTGTATTGTGCACACAGTCAACATGTGTTCTAGTAAAATCACAGAGTGGATACTGTGGTTTTGGGGTGTTGAGAATTGCAACCACCAAAACTGGCAAATTTCTGGAAGGATTAACATGTTGGGCAACCTGTGATGGGGCTGTGGGTGGTAAGTGGTTGGATCTGGTGGTCTTGTGATGAAATCCCTTGGAACATCATCCAAACAGTTTTGGCAAACCCCATAATGAGCGAACGTAAATAATAATGTGAACTTACTTGTGCAATATCTTTAATGTAGCATGGTAGATTGTTGGAGCACTGAAGTCTTTCATGAACCTCTAGAATGTCTTTTTTCAGAACTAAGCGTGCAATAATTTTCTCAGGGAACGTAGTGAATTTGTTGACCAACACTAATTAATTCACATGGCAGAACGCTGCAGAAAAGACAAAGCAGGTTCTCTTTCAAAAATTGATAAAAATTGAATAATTTGTTGAATTCTACTACCTTATTCAGTGATTTCTATTCCTTCACAATTGTATTTATTATGGTTGCCGTGCAGGTAACATTCTGTTCATCACTAAAACCCCTATATGTCTAAGTAGAACATGTTGCAGAGATGGCTTCTGTTAAAGGACACAAAGTAATATGGCAATAGCAAGTTTTCTGCACTATTGCAATGTGCAGGCTTTCACTAGCTTCACTCTGTTCACCAAGGAATCAGTTTATCCTCCATGCTGAAAACATACAAACCATTACTGATACAGCAAGATCAATTCATTTCTTTACTTACACCATGACATTTCCAAACTGATAGAAGGGCTTATTGAGTATTGACCTCAGATCCTTATCCAACTTTGCTGCACCTTGGTTTATTTTATCTGGGGCGAGAACAAGATGCCTGAGCTCCTTGGTGCCTCAGAGGTTAATTTCAGCACCTTGGAACAAATGTAAATATGGAGGTGAATTAATTAGGTGAGATGCAAAATTTCAATTTTCCAATGGCAGGTTGAGATGTAGAAATAGAAGTTTTCATTTTGAACTTTGACAAAGGGTCATCCACACTTGAAACATTAGCTTCTTCCTCTCCTTACCAGACCTGCTGAGATTTTCCAGCATTTTCTCTTTTGGTAAAAGTTTTCAAGTTTATTTATTTGTGTGACAAGAAGACTTACCTTAACACTGCAATGAAGTTACTGTGAAAATCCTCTAGCCGCCACACTCCGGCACCTGTTCGAGTACACTGAGGGAGAATTTAGCGTAGCCAATCCATCCAACTGGCACGTCTTTTGCACTATGGGAGGAAACCGGAACACCCCGAGGAAACCACGCAGACATGGGGAGAACATGCAGACTCCGCACAGACTGTGACCCAAGCTGGGAATCAAACCCAAGTCCCTGGCGCTGTAAGGCATCAGCGCTAACCACTGTGCCACCATGCTGCACTAAAGTCAATCTTGTGGTTGCTATACGTCAAGTATAATGCAGGCTTCTGCTGCATTATTACTTGTAATACATTTGTATATCATGAATACTCATTAATGTGAAACAATTTTCAATAAAGTCCAATCTTCAAGATAAAGTTAATGACACATAAAAAAATTCTCATGGCACCTGGCTCATCATTTAAAAATAGCATGCACCTTTCAGCTTTGTGCAGTCCCATGTAAGGTCAGCAATTTTCCTCATTTAGCTGTACAGCAAAATGAAGGAGAGCAGGAGAATGAACTCTTGCATGGAGGTTCGGGACTGGACAGGGTGAGCCAGTGGTGAGAGAGCTTGTGGAGTGGAATCAGGAGCATGGAGGACTGGAAGAGAGATCTGAGGAGGACATAGTTGATCTGGGCATGAAGGGATAAAGTGGGAAGGACCTGGTGCCATGGGTGTAGTTGAAGGGAGAGATGGGAGGAAGAGTGTGGTGTTGGATAATCACGGTAAAAAAAACTACTAAGTTCTTAAGAGTGGGGTCAATACTATACAAATGTGTGTCCATCTTAGGGTGTTGGCAATACTTACAAGGCTTTGAATTCACCTACAACATTTCAATTATCCCCACCAAGAGTGATCTTGGACAATATCTTCTGTAATGTATAAAGGGCCTCCAAGTTCAATCACGTCTCACAGAGTGGTGAGAACAACACCGGACACTAATATGAGCATTTCCTAAAGAGTGAACAAAAACATACAATGTTTCTTCCACAATAAGGGAAATGTCCCTAACACTGATGATCACACATACCTGTATGCAAAAAGCACACACAGATCACACTGCAGACCACAACATCAGCTATGAAGTGTAAAATTTACTTACAGAAATGTTAGTTACAAAGAAACATTGTAAAAATTAGGTAAACTATTTTGAAAATATCTAACATCCCAGACTCTTTAGCAAAATCTTTTTAAGCGTTTGAGGAATGTGACATGGATACATTTCCACTCACATTGTCTTCTGTTCTACACCATGGCAGTAAGAGATGATTGACACAGGGGAACTGCAAAATAGATACCAACACACAACCCCTGCATGTACCATTTGCCATCCCAGAACAATGCAAGCTTTAATATTAGGCATATTTTAGAAGAAGTCTTGATCCTTATTCAGCAAGCAAATATAACTTTAATTCTTTCTATCTCAAATGGTTGGAACATGGACAGCAACCTCATCAATATCCAGAGATGGTTAAGGCCAGATGTGAGTTTTGTTTGTTGTGACATCTGATATGCATCAAATAGATTGACACTAATATAAAATCGCAAGCTCATTTGCATTCAATATTTCAGAGCTAAGAGAGAATTTCTCAAATAATTAACAGGTAATGACTTGCCCTAGGGAGAGGTAGATTTTCACATGGGATGTGGAGTGCAATGGAATTTCAACTGCACGGCGTCTTTTGGCCTGACAGGTTCCCTGCCTGGAAGTTAGTCTGACAGGTTTGGCTTCTAGTCAGATAGAGTACACTCAGAGGCGGCCACAGAACCAAATAGGTTCAACGCATGACCCTAGGTTGGGAAGATTAGCGGGTGGAGTGACAGTAAGACATAAGAATAGAATGTGGCTATTTAGCCCATCAAAACTGCTTCACCATTCAGTGAGATTACAACTGATCCAACGTGAAAATTCTCAACTCCACTTTCCCACTTCATCTATCTACCTCAGCCTTGAACAGCTCTCTGCGGTAAAGAATTCCATAGATCCATAGGAAATTCTTCCCTGTTCTCTGTCTTAAATGGGCTAACCCTTACTTTGAGATAATGTCCTCTGGTCCTAGACTTCCCCACAAGGAGAAACAACCTCTCAGAATCTACTTTGCCAAGCCCCTGAGAAACATATGTGTCTCAATAAGATCACCTCCAATGAGCACAAGTCCAACCTACTCAATCTCTCCTCAAGAAAATCCATTCACACCCAGGATCAATCTAGTGAATATCTGAATGACGTGCTGGTTAGGTACATTGGCATGCTAAATCCTCCCTCAGTGTACCCAAACAAGTGCCAGTGTGTGACGATTAGGGGATTTTTCACTGTAGTTTTATTGGAGCGTTAATGTAAGCCTAATTGTGACACTAATAAATAAATAAACTTTTCTGCTTTACCTCCAATGTCAATATATCTTCCTTTAGTTCAAGGGACCAAAACTGTTCACAACATTTCAGGTTTGGTCTAACTAGTGCCTTGTATAGTTTTAGTAAGACTTCTCTATTTTTATACTCAATTTATTTTGAAATAAAGGCCAGCATTCCATGTGTTTTCCTAGTACGTGTTGAAGTTGTATACCAGCTCTTTGTGCTTCAGTTTTCTGCAGTCTTCCTCCATTTAAATATTCAGCTTCTTTAGTCTACCTACCAAAGTGCACAAGTTCACATTTTCCTACAACCTGTCTATATACTTCTGCAGATTCTTACCACCCTCACCACTTATCTTACCTTTTTTTTTGGATCATCCATAAGATACAAGTCATTTATATTGTAAATAAGGATGGCCGCAGCACTGATCCCTGTGGGATCTACTAGTTACACGTTGCCATCCTGAAAATGCCCCTCTTATCCCAACTCTCTATCTTCTATCAGTTAGTCAATCTTCTATCTTTGCTAATATACTACCCCCAACAACATAGGCTCTTACCTTATTAAATAGCCATTTGTGTGGTATCTTATCAAATGCTTTTTTGGAAATTCAAGTATGTTGGAAATTTACAGGTTCCCCTTTATCTAGTCTGCTCATTACTACCTCAAAGAATGCTAATAAATTTGTTAGACATTATTTCCTTTTCATGAAGCCATACTGACTCTCCTATTCCTTCAAACTAGAGCTGCAAAGACATTTATTTTCTCCTCAAGGCTATCTTCTCACATCAACTTGTCAGTTTTCTGAAGCTTAGGAAATCTGGCCACCAGCTTTTAAAATCTGCAGATTAAATGCAGCCACATAAAATATTTAAATTGCCAACCTGCTTCTTGGGTGCAGATTTGCTGGCCACACTTTGCTTCCCCTCCATAAAACCTAGAGGTAGGCAGATTGTTCTCAGATTTTTAAAATTATAACATCCGACCGGATCCAATCTGGCCATTGTGTTAAAATTCAGTCCTCATAAAAGCTGACTGTGCTTAGAACAGAAATAGTCAGATATGGCTCAGTGGTAGCAATTTCACCTGCAAATCAAAAGATTGCAGGTGTAAGCCTCAATCTAGACACTTGAGCTCAAAATCTAGGCAGACAATCCAGTGTACTACTGAGAGAGTACCGTCTTGTCCAAGGTGTAATCCTTCAGATGGCAAGTTAAGTCAAGACTTAAATTGTCCACTCAGATCAGTGCGAAAGCCTACAACACTATTTTAAAGAACAGAGAGGTTCTTGTATCCTGGCCAACATTTATCTCTAACTTAATATCACTACAGGTCACAAGGCCATTATCACATTGCAGTGTATGGGAAGTTGCGGATGATCAGGTAGACACTTTAATTTAAGCTTATCTTTGTGTGCACACACACCTTTTACCCATTTTTAAGCTGTCTGTCAGCCCATTGAACTGGGTTATGAACGCACCTTCTGTGGCTATCAAGTCCTAGAGTGGGACTTCTGAGAGCTTCTGGTTCAGAGGCAGAGACACTATCCACTGTGCCACAAAACCTTCTGATATTTCACAATATATTTCACAACGAAACAAAAAAAAACAAATGTTATTGTTTTAGAGCATATAGGTCCAAAAAGCTTTGTTTGTGTACGTAGAAAACTTCACAAAAGTGATTCAAAATGGGTTTACCTGCTTCCAAGGTATCACCAGTTCTTTGAGTAGAAACAATGAATGAATCCAGTCCACAACAGAGGGGTTTGTAATTGCAGAAATTGGTTTGTAGTAGTCAAAATGATACTACAAAATAGTCAGCGCAGCCGCCAATTAGTGCCAAAGGCAACTTAACAAAAGAAATGGACCAAAACTATAAGTGAAAAGAGATTGATCCCACAGAATCATCTTAGATGAAAGTAATACAGGGCTGACACTGAAGTAGCCTGCTAAGAGATCGAGCACATTTCTTTTAAAAGTCGGACCTTCTTCAGGACAATTATGAATGGGCGCAAATGCAAACACTGCAAATAAAA
Source organism: Carcharhinus amblyrhynchos (assembly GCF_965287045.1). Lineage (NCBI taxonomy): Eukaryota > Metazoa > Chordata > Chondrichthyes > Carcharhiniformes > Carcharhinidae > Carcharhinus > Carcharhinus amblyrhynchos. The sequence goes on from NC_137338.1 coordinate 31,540,047, forward strand.
TTACATAATGGTTCTTGTTTTGTACAGGACAAGATGTCAATGTAACTGACTTTAACAGTGCAGTCGACATGCTGCTCTGGAATAACATTATCAGCATTCACTCTCCTGACATGGATTTGAGAATTGCTGCATGATACAAAACAACAAATTCCCTTTAATACATACAACACAGCTACTCATGGAACAAATTATAAATGTGTATGTAGTCAGGGTCTCATTATGTCAATGTATGGATTGGTCACATTCATTGATCTGCTGTTCTGTGCAAGGCAAAATTTAACTTCTGTTTCTTTTTGTTGAGAAATTAAGCTCCCTCCCCAGCAACACTATGGGTGTACCTACACCAGTTGGATCACTGATTGAGCCACCACCTTCTTGAGGGCAATTAAAGATGAATAACAAATGCAGCATGGCAACATGTGGTTAGCACTGCTGTTTCACAGCTCCAGGGACCTGGATTCGATTCCAGCTTGGGTACCTGTCTGTGTGGAGTTTGCACATTCTCCTCGTGTCTGTGTGGGTTTCCTCCAGGTGCTCCGGTTTCCTCCCACAGTCCAAAGATGTACGCGTTAGGTTGATTGGCCATTCTAAAATCGCCCTTAGTGTCCTGAGATGCGTAGGTTAGAGGGCTTAGTGGGTAAGTATTAGGGATATGGGGGTAGGGCCTGGGTGGGATTGTGGTCAGTGCAGACTCAATGAGCTGAATGGCCTCTTTCTGTACTGTAGGGTTTCTATGAAATGCTGACTTTGCCAGAAAGACTCACAGCCCATTCTAAAAAATAAGAGCAATGTACAAGTGATGGGATTGAACATACAACTTAGGTCAGAAAAAGGTCTTCTTTTGCTATTAACTATAGCATTGAGAAAATTGGATATGCAGGCATCTTTAAGGCATATACCAACAGAAATTTTTCTGTAAATTAAAACATACAATCATTCTTCAGTGATCAAAGGAGACACAATGCATATATTTTCCAATGATAATGAATTCATACACATGCATTTTATATAGCACCTTTTACATGGTGAAATATCCCAAGGTGCTCCACGGAAGCATAATCAAGGCAAACATGACACTAAATTACATAAGGTAATATTAGGGTGGATGAGCTTAGAAGTAGCTTTTAAAGAACATATTAAAAAAGGAAAGTTAGCTGGAGGCAGAGAGGTTTAATGAAGGGAAATTCAAATGTTAGAGCTTGGCAGCTGAAGGCACACTGTCAATCAGGCAATTAAAATCAGGGATGCTCAAGAGGCCAAAATGGGTTTACACTTTAACTACATTGGCAAGGCAGGTGATTCAACTAATTTGCATTACGCTCTTATCAAGGACTGCAATACAGTGTTGGATATAATGCATTCCATTGTGGCAGGGCGCATGGCGATCAAGTTCATTTAATCATGGAGGAGGCCCCTCATTAGTTTCCCAGCAGCGGCAAAACCTCCCCTAAGTGGCAGGACAGTGGCTGATGTGGGATTCCAGGTTGCTAGTGGCAGAAAGTCACTTAGGCTCATTAATGAGGCAATTGACACATTGTGCCTGATCAAGATAATTTAGTGGTGGCTCAGGGATTACTGCAGGTTTCCCACATCTTCCAAAGGCTGTCCAGAAAATCCTGGTGGGCTTGCCAGCAATCTCCTGGAGTGGGGGATTCCTCCTAGTTGGGCACTCTGCTCGACTGAGGGACTATGTAAAGGCAGGAGTGTGTGTGAAGGACACCGAATGTTTGCCCTTCACCTCTGAGAGGGTTACCACTGGTTCTCTGACCGTGGGTAAGATCCCAGTTGGTCAGTCAAAACTCTAGCTAGTCTGTTTTGTGTAAATTCAGCATTTTTCTGATTTATTTCAGATATATTTTCCTTTGTAGAAAGCATGTCAGACTAGACTCATTTTACATGCATAATTTTACACCAAACTACATTTTTACTAGCACAAAGATAATTATTTAAAACATTGCCTTTTATAAAGACAAATCCAATTAGATATCAAAATGAGTACAGAGAAGTTAAAATAATGATTGTCAACATCATTTCTGGAAGTAACAGCAGGTAGAATGGAAGTCAGTTATTAATGTGTAAGTTGTCTAGCTACATACACCAAAGAAAAAAATGCCACATTGAATTGCAAATTGCCACAAGTTGCTGAATGGTTTGCAGTCTTGCTAAATTGACAACTCACATTCAAACCGAGTTAAGAAATTGCACAATTTGCACATTAAATAGCAAATAGTACAAGTAGCTTTCAAATGATTAGATTTGAGTGTGCAACATCACACACCTTCTTCCACCTTGAGATATATCCCAATACATAATTCAAAAACCCGATTAAAAAAAGTCTCAATTTTGTCTTTTTCTTCTACATCTAATATTTCATTCCCTCTTTCTTTTTGTACACTCCATTTGACTAGTCCACCTTATTGCCTTCTGAGTTGCTCCTGTTTCTTTCTCAGATTATAAAAGTATATTGGATTAAGGAGAGAGACCATAGTTCCCCTGTTCATTGAGGTCTCAGTTGCTCCATTACCCTCACCACATTCTCTCACACTTAGAGCAATTTCTATTGAGCCAATTGGTGAGGTTAAAAGAAGTCAAATGGGCATTCTGCAAGATGCCCATCCAATTAAATCTGGGCCGATATTTTCATCTGCTTTTAAACATTCAACAATAGATGCCACAATTTTCAGCACCAGATAGCCTGACAGTAGTAATTAAAAATTCACTTGTGCCTGAATGAAGTCATAACTTTTCCTGTTGTGTTAGGGGATAAATGGTTAACAACATCAACTTCAGACCCTAACATGGATTCCAATGCAGAATCTATTGGCAACGTACTGATATAGCACAGCCTGTTGCCAGTAACTATTGGATTTCCACATTTAACGACACACACATTCTGGAACTTGCTCTTCAATTTACATATAACTATAACATTGTTAATATGAAGGGTGTCATGGTATAAAGATTGATGTTGTCCAACGAAAAAAATAGTCTAATGTACAAAAAGCACTAGAGCTTTTGGGATTATTCTGTAACCTGTTATTTAACTTATCTTTCTCAGCATGTCAGAAGTTCCCACAGCTTTAACCTACACTGTAGATTTGAACACAATCTAGGCTGACACGTCAGTGTAATAGTAAGGGAGTGCAGCTTAAGTGATTGTTGAATGCATCATCTTTTAGAAGAGATGTTAAACCAAGTCTACCTGCTAAGGTAGATGTAAAGGATCACATAAAACTTTAGGAGTAGGAAATTCTCCCAATATCCAACCCAGGTGTAGTCCTTAACCAACTCAAAAATGGAAGAGTTTGCATTTGTATGTTAAAGAAAAATAATAGACTTGCATTTTAGTACCAACTTTCATGGCCAGACATCCTAAAGCATTTATGACCAATGAAGCACTTTGGAAGCGTAGTCACTGTTGTAATGTAGGAAACAAGGCAGTTTAGTTGCGTGCAGCAAGCTCCCAAAACCAGCAATGTGATAAAGAACAGATTTTTTTGTGATTTTCCAAGGTATTTCACATGAATTATTATCAAAGTTTCATTCCAAGCCGGACATATTAGCACAGGTGAAAAAAAAAGGTGTTGATAGGTGAGTGGAACCAGGTATGAGTTAGGGCATGATTTTGGATCAGTTCAAGTTTAAGGAGGGTGGCAAGATGAGAAGCTAACCAGCAGAACACTGGAATAGTTGAATCTAGCAGTCACTAGACTAGGCATGAGGTACATTTTACAGAAAAAGCGTTATAGAAATACAAGTTGTTGTATCCATTTAGAAATAAAATCTCAATTATTAAACACTTTCAGAGGTGTTTAGCATATTTAGAAAACATTTGTATAATTTGAAAGCTGAAAAATCTCTACGGTCAGTATCAAGGTTTGGACAGAAAGCAGTTTCCATAATACATACTCATTCCAATCAAACATTAGACTGAGAAGCACAGACACACAGCATCTACAAGGTATGTTGCAGAAAGTTGCCATGCCTCCTTTGACAACACCTTGCAAAATTGCAACTTCTACCACCAAGAAAGACAGGACAACTGATGCATAGACCACCACCGCCTGCAAGTTAGTCTCCAAGTCATAAAACATTCTGACTTGGAACTGTAATCACTATTCCTTCATTGTGGTTGGATCAAAACCCTGGAATTTCCTTCCTAAACACCACTGTGGTTGTACCTACACCACAAGGACTGCATTTCAACTGGTGAATCACCATAGTCATAGAGGTTTATAGCATGGAAACAGGCCCTTTGGCCCAACTTGTCCATGCCACCCTTTTGTTTTTAAAACCCCTAAACTAATCCCAATTGCCCGCATTTGGCCCATATCCCTCTATACCCATCGTACCCTTGTAACTATTTAAATGCTTTTTAAAAGATAAAATTGTACCCGCCTCTACTACTACCTCTGGCAGCTTGTTCCGGACGCTCACCACCCTCTGTGTGAAAAAATTGCCCCTCTGGACACTTTTGTATCTCTCCCCTCTCACTGTAAACCTATGCCCTCTAGTTTTAGACTCCCCTACCTTTGGGAAAAAATAGACTATCTACCTTGTCTATGCCTCTCAATATAGACCTCTATTAAGGTCACCCCTCAGCTTCCTACACTCCAGAGCAAAACGTCCCAGTCTATCCAGCCTCTCCTTATAACTCAACCCGTCAAGTCCCAGTAGTATCCTAGTAAATCTTTTCCGCACTCTTTCTAGTTTAATAATATCCTTTCTATAATAGGGTGACCAGAATGGTGCACACTATTCCAAGTGTGCTTTATCAATGTCTTGTACAACTTTTACAAAACGTCCCAACTCCTGTATTCAATGTTCTGACCGATGAAACCAAGCACGTCGAATGCCTTCTTCACCATTCTATCCACCTGTAACACCACTTTCAAGGAGCTATGAACATGTATCCCTAGATCTCCTTGTTCTGTAACTTTCTCCAATGCCCTACCATTAACTAAGTAACTCCTACCCTGGTTCAATCTGCCAAAATGCATTGCTTTACATTTGTCTAAATTAAACTCCATCTGCTATTCGTCATCCCACTGCCCAATTGAGTAAGATCCCATTGCAATTGTAGATAACTTTCTTCACTGTCCACTATGCCACCAATCTTAGTGTCATCTGCAAACTTACTAACCACGCCCCATATATTCTCATCCAAATCATTAATATAAATGACAAATAACAGTGGGCCCAGCACTGATCCCTGAGGCACACCACAGGTCACAGGCCTCCAGTTTGAAAAACAACTCTCTACAGCCACCCTCTGGCTTCTGTCAAGAAACCAATTTTGTATCCATTTAGATACCTTGCCCTGGATCCTGTGAGATTTAACCTTATGCAACAACCTACTATGCAGTACCTTGTTAAAGGCCTTGCTAAAGTCCATGTAGACAACATCAACGGCACTGCTTTCTTGGTTAGCCCTTCAAAAAACTCAATTAAATTTGAGACATGATTTTCCACTCACAAAGCCATGTTGACTGTTCCTAATCAGTCCTTGTGTCTCTAAATGCCTGTAGATTCTGTCTCTCAAAATACCTTCCAACAATTTACCCACCACAGATGTGAGGCTCACTGGCCTGTAGTTCCCAGGCTTTTCCCTGCAGCCCTTTTTAAACAAAGGCACAACATTTGCCACTCTCCAATTTTCAGGTGACAAACAGCATCATCCAGATTCCATGAAGGGAAAAAAAAACATACGACTGTTAAAAAAGGCTGAAAATGCACAAGAAAGTGGGATCAGTACTTACCCAATATATAGTTTGTCATTCTCACAGCAAAAGCGTGAGAATTTTGCAAAACACAATACTGCTGGCTTTGTTGAAATATATGTATATTCACTATGATACCCGAAAAATGAATTGACATTAGGAACATTGATATCTAAATAGATAGCTGAAATGATCCTTACGTTTTTAAGCAGGAGGATGGGAACTTTTGTAAGGATTCAGAGCCGGGGGAGGTGGTGGTGGGGAAATTAAGAACAAAAGGAAAAGACAGTAAGGAAAGTAAGTAAAATGATACGCAGACAAATCAAGGGCCAGAGTCAGATGAGAACTGAGTCAAAAAAAGTGGGAAAAAGAAAAAAAGAAATATTAAAAATACCCACCTTAAGGTTTTGTACCTGAATGCTTGGAGCTTATAAAACAAAACGGATGAATAAGTTGCACAGATAGATTTGAGAGAGTATGAAATTAGTTTGCACTGAGAGACGTGGCTCCAAGGTAAACAAGGATGGGAACTAAACATTGAGGGATATTCAGTGTTTTGGAAGGATAGATGGAAAAGGTGGTGGAGTTGCACTGTCGATTAAAAGTGATATTGATATGATATTGAGGAATATTAGCATTGTACCCGCCTCTACTACTACCTCTGGCAGCTTGTTCCAGACACTCACCACCCTCTGTGTGGAAAAATTGCCCGTCTTAACACTTTTGTATCTCTCACCTTAAACCTATGCTCTCTAGTTTTAGACTCTCCTATCTTTGGGAAAAGATATTGACTGTCTAGCCGATCTGTGCCCCTCTTTATTTTCTAGACCTCCAAGACCACCCTTCAGCCTCCTATGCTCAAGAGAAAAAAGTCCCAGTCTATCTAGCCTCTCCTTATAACTCAATGCATCAAGTCCCGGTAGCATCCTAGTAAATCTCCTCTGCACTCTTTCTAGTTTAATAATATCCTTTCTGTGATAAGGTGACTGGAATTGCACACGCTATTCCAAGTGTGACCCTCTGTATGGATTAAGAAACAACAGGAGCAAAATAAAACATTGGTGGGGGTGGTACATAGACCACCAAATTGTAGTGATAATGTTGGGAAAAGCATTAAACAGGGAACCAATCCCTTGGCGCATGTGTTAAAGGAACATCTGTGATTATGGGTGACTTTAATCTGCATAGGGGAACTGATGAAGTGTATCCCAGGACATTTTGGGAGGCTAGAGAGGAAATTGTGTGTCCCCTAGTCGAGATGTTTGAGTCATCAATTGTCACGGGTGAGGTGCCTGTAGATTGGAGAGTGGCAAATCAGTCAGAACATTGAACATAGCAGTTGGAATGTCTTGTTGAAGTTGTACAAGACATTGGTAAGGTCACACTTGGAATAGCCTGTGCAATTTCGGTCACCCTATTACAGAAAGGATATTATTAAATTAGAAAAAGTGCAGAGAAGATTTACTGGGATGCTACTGGGACTTGATGCATTGAGTTATAAGGAGAGACTAGATAGACTGGGACTTTTTCCTCTAGAGCATAGGAGACTGAGGGGTGATCTTATAGAGATCTAATAAAATAAAGTGGGGCACAGATCAGCTAGACAGTCAATATCTTTTCCCAAAAATAGGAGAGTTTAAAACTAGAGGGCATAGGTTTAAGGTGAGAGATACAAAAGTGTTTAGAGGGGCAATTTTTTCACACAGAGGGTGGTGAGTGTCTGGAACAAGCTGCCAGAGGTAGTAGTAGAGGTGGATACAATTTTGTCTTTTGAAAAACATTTAGATAGTTACATGGGTACAATGGGTATCGAGGGATATGGGCCAAATGCGTGCAATTGAGATCAGGGGTTTCAAAAAAAAAAAGGGCAGCATGGACACATTGGGCCGAATGGCCTGTTTCCATGCAGTAAACCTCTATGTCTCTATATAGAGTGGAAGAGTCAAATAAGTCACAGAACAATAGAGGAGGAATATCTGGAGTGCATACAAGGTGGTTTTCTGGAGCAATACATTGAGGACCCAACAAGGAACAGGCCTTCTTGGACTGGATGTTGTGTAATGAGAAATGATTAGCTGGCAATCAAGTTGTGAGAGAACCCTTGGGAATGAGTGATCATAGTATGGTTGTATTCTTTGTCAAGATGGAGAGTGATGTAGTTGATTCTGAGACCAGGGTTCTGAATCTCAGTAAAGGGAACTATGATGGTATGAGGCATGAATTCACCATGATGGATTGGGAAACATTATTGAAAGGAAAGACAGTGGAAGGCAATGGCGGCATTTAAAAAACAAATGGGTGAACTCCAGAAGTTGTTTGGTTTGGCGCAAGAGTGATGAGGGAATTGTGGCCAAACCATGGCTTACAAGGGAAATTAGACATAGCATCAGATTCAAGGAGAAAGCATACAAATTATCAAGAAAAAGCAATAGGTCTGAGGATTGGGAGCAGTTTAAGGAGGACCAAGTGATTAAGAGAAAAATCAAGTATGAAAGGAAGCTAGCAGGGGACTTAAAAACTGACTGTAAAAATGTCTATAGATATGTAAAGAGAAAAACATTGACAAAAACAAATGTAGGCCCCTTACAGTCAGAAATGGGAGAAATCATAATGGGAAATAAAGAAATGGCTGAGAAATTAAGTTTGTACGTTGCTTCAATCTTTACAAGGGGAGACATGAATAATGTACCAGAAGTGCTGAGAGAAACATATTTCAGCGAGGAGCAGAAGGAAATTAGAACATAGAACAGCACAGCACAGCACAGGCCCTTTGGCCTTCGATGTTGTGCCGAGCTATGTCCGAATCCAAGATCAAGCTATCCCACTCCCTATCATTTGGTGTGTTCCAACGTGCCTATCCAATAACTGCTTGCAAGTTTCTAAACTGTCCAACTCCACTATCACAGCAGGCAGTGCATTCCACACCCCAACCAGTCTTTGAGTAAAGAATCTACCTTGGACATCACTCCTATATCTTCCACCATGAACCTTATAGTTATGCCCCCTAGTCTCCCACCTTAGGAAATATTCTAAACGTCCATTCTATCTAACCCTCTCAACATCTTATAAACTTCTATTAAGTCACCTCTCATCCTCCTCCGCTCTAAAGAGAAAAGTCCCAGCTCCCTCAACCTTTCCTCATAAGACCTACCCTCCAAACCAGGCTGCATCCTGGTAAATCTCCTCTGCACTCTCTCCAATGTTTCCACATCGTCCTTTAGTGAGGTGACCAGAACTGCACACAATATTCCAAATGTGATCTCATCAAGGTCCTGTATAGTTACAGCATTACCCCTCGATTCTTAAACTCAAACCCCCTGTTAATAAACGCTAACACACTACAAGACTTCTTCATGGCTCTATCCACTTGAGTGGCAACGTTCAGGGATATGAACCCCCAGATCTCTCTGTTCCTCCACATTCCTCAGAACCCTGCTGTTGACCCTGTAACCCACATTCAAGTTTGTCCTACCAGGATGAATCACCTCACACTGATCAGGTTTAAACTCCATCTGCCACTTTTCTGCACCCTATCAATGTGTCTTTGTAGCCTCCACCTCATCCACTTTTCCATTAATCTTGGTGTCATCAGCAAATTTACTAATCCACCCTTCAACTCCTTCTTCCAAGTCATTGAAAAAAATCACAAATAGCAGAGGACCCAGCACTGATCCCTGTGGTACACCTCTGGTAGCTGGCCTCCAGTCTGAAAATTTTCCTTCCACCACCACTCTGTCTTCTATGAGATAGCAGTTACTTATCCAATCAGCCAACTTTTCCTTCTATCCCACCCCACCTTACTTTCTTCATGACCCTATCATGGGGAACCTTATCAAACACCTTACTAAAATCCATGTATACAACATCAATTGCTCTACCTTTGTCTACACACTTAATTATCTCCTCAAAGAATTCAATCAAATTTGTGAGGCATGACTTACCCCTCACGAAACAATGCTGACTATCCTGGATTAAGTTGCATTTTTCCAAGTGCATCCAATCCTATCCCTCAGGACCCTTTCCATTAACTTACCGACAACCGATGTAAGAATAACTGGCTTATAATTACCAGGGTCATTCCTATTTCCTTTCTTGAAGAGAGGAACAACATTCGCCACTCTCCAGTCCTCTGGCACAATCCTTGTGGACAGTGAGGACCCAAAGATCAAAACTAAAGCTTCTGCAATCTCATCCCTTGTCTCCCAAAGTATCCTAGGATGTATCCCATCTAGCCCAGGGGACTTAATGACCCTCAGATTTTTCAAAATTGCTAATACATCTTCCCTTAGAACATCTACCTCCTCCATCCTATCAGCCTGTATCAGATGCTCATCCTCAAAATCATGGCCCCTCTCCTTAGTGAACATGTAATGTCTTGAAATGAATAGAAAGCTGGTTAGCAGATAGGAAGCAAAGAGTTGACATAAAAGGGTCTTTTTCTGATTGGCAGGCAGTGACTATTAGGGTTCTGCAGGGATCTGTGCTCGGACCCCAACTGTTCACATTTAATGATTTGGAAGAGGGAACTGAATGTATTATCTCCAAATTTTAGATGATACAAAGTTGGGTGGGAGGGTGAGGAGGATACATAGATGCTTCAGCATGATTTGGACAGCCTGTGTGTGGGCAGCTGCAGTATATATAATGTGGATAAATGTGAGGTTATCCACTTTGGTAGCAATAATATGAAAACAGATCATTACTCAAATGGGTGTAAATTGAGAGAGATGGATACTCAATGAGAAATTGGAATACTTGTGCATCAGTTGCTGAAAAAAGCACGCAGGTACAGCAGGCAGTAAAGAAGACAAATGGTATGTTAGCCTTCATAGTGAGAGGACTTGAGTATATGGATATGGATGTTTTGCTGCAGTTGTATAGGGTGTTGATGAGGCCACACCTGGAATATCGTGTGCAGTTTTGGTGTCCTTATCTGAGGAACAATGTCCTTGTTATAGAGGGAGTACTGTGAAGGTTTGCCAGGCTGATCCCTTAGACGGCAGGTCTGTCATATGAGGCGAGGCCAAATTGGTTATATTCATTGGAGTTTAAAAGAATGGCAGGGTTGGGGTGGGGGGGGAAATATCATAGAATTTTGTAAGTTTCTAACAGGGTTAAATCAGAAATAATGTTCCCAATGGTGGGGGAGTCCAGAATAAGGGGTAATAGTTTGAGGATAAGGGAGACGAGGTCAAATTTCGTCACCTAGAGAGAATTCACTATTACAAAAAGTAGTTGAGGCCAAAACATTGTCTGATTTCAAGAAGAAATAAGATAAAGCTCCTGGGGCTAAAGGTTCAAGGGATATGGGATGGGGGGCAGGGGAAGGCAGGATCAGGATATTGAACATGATCAGCCATGATCAAAATGAATGGTGGAGCAACCTTGAAGGGCTGAATGTCCTACTCCTGCTTCTAATGTCTATGTTTCTATGTAAATAGATGCTACCTTTGGGAGTTACTAATGATGTTTTTTGACTAAATAATCTAAAGTTGAATAAGTGCCCTGTGTTGACTTGAAGATGGTTCCAGTAAAAACCATGTCTGTAGCAAGACTTACAACTTCTTTCTTGCTCTGTTCCAGTTACTAAGAAACTTCAGCCACCATATTCAGAGCTGATAGCTTCCTATAAATATAAATGCAAGCACTCTTGTTCACCTTAATTTATATACATAAAGCCCAGCAAATTAAATCTAATAAATAAATAGATTAAAAAATCAAATTAGGAATGTTCTTTTTTTATTGAAGATTTTCTTTTGAAGAGGTGAGATCATGTAAACAATATCATAATTGAAGAATGGGCTTTATTCACAGACAGCTTCTTGTAAACCCCCATTTATTAAAACAAGTTCACGCATTTGAACAATTATCAGTAAATGTGACCATTTACTATGAACACAACAGTTCCATTCATCTAATTGTTTAGACATCAATGGTCTAAAAACCTCTTCATTCAAGGTGACAACATAAAGCAAAGAAAACTAAACTTCTCATTTCATTCTTTATTCCTCTGATCAATACTACATGTGTTGATTATTGCGATTATAAATGGCACTTGTCATATGGAGCAAAGCGCACACTTAGCTTGTGAAGTGCTAAGTAGATGAAAAATACAACTCGCTTATGCAAAGAACAGTAGCTTTTCAAAATATCCAAGTATACAAAATATAAAATATTTTAAATATTTAAACACTGCATGAAAAATAGAAACCGTATCAAAATAATTTCTTTAAATCCTTTCCCCACTCCCTCTTTTCGTGTTAGACTAGTGAGATTTTAGTCCAATGGTACCCAGAGGATAAGCATATGCTTTGCCCAGCACAATCCGGTCCCTTAGAAGTTTAAATAAGACATAGTAATTACAAAACAGTATCAAAGCCAAGGAAAGTATATGGTTCCATTTTTCTGACCGAAGCAGAGAATATAGTTGATACAGCACTACGCTGCCTTCTATCAGGATGAGGAGATTCAGGATCCGTAATGGCTTATGGAACAAAAACTGAAAAAAAAACAAAATAAGGAAAATAATCAATCTGCATTACATCGATCTAATGTAGAGATGTCAGAAAAACAATGTGATATAATGTAGGCTGGGAGAAAAAAGCTCCAGGCAATACAAGTGCACAAGTCAATTTGTAAGTGTGCAACAAAAGCCAGTCACTCAACCAGAATTCAATATTTAAAGAATTGATTCAGGCAATGAGGGTGTTACTAACAAAACAGGCATTTATTACAAATACTTAATTGCTTTTAACTAAGCTTTTGCTAGGTTATTTTAGAAAGCAGTTATGATTCAATCACATTGTTGATGATCTACAGGCCAGGCCAGGTAAGAACCGATTTCCTTCCCTAAATGACATCGTGAACTAGAGGAACAACAATCCAGTAGTTCATGGTCACCACTACTGTTGCCACATTTTATTCAAGGCTTCTTTATCTACTGAATTTAAATTCCCCTATGGTGGGATTTGAACTTAGATCATTAGTTCAGATCTCTGGATTGCTACTTTATTAACATACATAATGGTATTAATTTGATCAAGCATGAGACCCGATTTTGGGTCAAATGAGCAAGGCAACCATTTATTATCTATTTCTAGTTGCCATCGGATGGTGATAGTGATGTGCCTTCTTCTTGAATCAATACTTTCTTTGTGGTTATGATACTTCCACAATGGCATTAAGTTGGAAATTCTAGTGAAAATAAAGCAATGGCAATATATCCACTTGTCCCATGTCCAGGAGGTCTTGTGGTGCAATGGATTCATCTGCTCTGTGTCTCTCTGAGCCAGAAGCTCCAGGTTCAAGTGCCACCCAAGAATTTGGTGACCAAGGAAGATGTGTTCATAATATGGGCAAACAGGTTGAGTTTCAACCTGCAAAATCCTTCCAACACACCAAAGGCAGGTGGTAAGAGTGAGAGAGACTCTTGGTCTGTAATACTTGATGTGGAGGAGCCCCCTCAAGCTACAAGCCTCTGGTAACAAATATCGGAACACAGAAAAGAGGGGAGAATTAAAATCCACGTTAATCAGTTAGACCTTGGGACTGGATGATAATGCATTTTAGCAGCACTTAATCGCAAACATAATGCATCTTTCGCCTTTCATTGCGGTGTAACCCTGAAAATACATATTGGTAAAAATTAAAGAACGGCTTCAAAGCAGCGACAACTACTTACATAAAATCTGGCATGTGAAACGTCAGAAGGCACTGCTACATTATAAGGTCCTACAGCTTTATAAAGGCATCGATTGTGTCGTACCAGCACACCCTGTGGCCAAATTGTTGTTTCAGACCATCTAAAGGGAAAATTAAATGGTTTATATAATATGTAACATAATGCCCTGGAGTTGCCACTTGAGTGCAATTGGTGATCTGAGGCACAAATTGTTAGTGACAAGTTTCTTCACTCTCAAGTTTCTGCACACTCGTTGCATATTGGTGAATGTAAAATCTGCTACAAGCCAGCACAATTGGGCAACATTTTAGAACATAAGTAAATGTTTTCAAAAAAGGAAATTCTTGATGCACTGAAGCGGGGTAACTTAATGTAGTCTGATTAACACTGTTAAAAGTGGTTTCATCACCAAAATCATATTAATCAGTGTATAGTAGCCCAATTTTAAATAAAAATAACTTTAAACAAAAACTACACTTAATCATTTACCCGGTATATTGGTGTCAATTAGTCAGCTTAAGTAAATTTAAGTCAAAAGCATTGTAAATTAGTGTCCTTTCATCTAAAAATGACAGCTTAACTTTCAGAGCCTCCTCAAAATCCTATATATGGGCACAATGAGTGGAAACGCGTCATGATGATTAATATAATATGAGGTAGTCATTTGTGTCTTCAAGGCCACCATCCAATGCAAAAGTTTGATTTGTACTCAGCATAATTTACGATATTTAGCATTGGTTGACCCATTTCAGGCAAATTGCTTTGAAAGAACTGTGTCTCAGATCTCTTCTTTTCCTTCCCTGACATTACATCCACTTTTTATGTGACATGGAACCCAATAAAAAGTCATCCATTTCTATCACCACAAATATTATTTTCAGGTTATTTGATAGATAGAACATAGAACATTACAGCGCAGAACAGGCCCTTCGGCCCACGATGTTGCGCCGACCAGTTAAAAAACAATGACCCACTAACCTAAGCCAATCCCTTTTTGTCCATAAACCTATCCACGGATCTCTTAAACGCCCCCAAACTAGGTGCATTTACAACCGCAGCAGGCAGGGCATTCCAATCCCTCACCACCCTCTGGGTAAAGAACCTACCCCTGACATCCATCCTATAACTACCTCCCCTTAATTTAAAGCCATGCCCCCTCGTGCTAGCTTTCTCCATCCGAGGAAAAAGGCTATCACTGTCCACCCTATCTAAACCTCTAATCATCTTATATGTTTCAATAAGATCCCCTCTTAGCCGCCTTCTTTCCAGCAAAAACAACCCAAATCCCTCAGTCTCTCCTCATAGGACCTCCCCTCCATACCAGGCAACATCCTGGTAAACCTCCTCTGCACCCTCTCCAAAGCCTCCACATCCTTCCTGTAATGTGGGGACCAGAACTGCACACAGTACTCCAAGTGTGGTCGCACCAGAGTTGTGTACAGTTGCAACATGACGCTGTGACTCCTAAATTCAATCCCCCTACCAATAAACGCCAAGACACCGTATACCTTCTTAACAACCCTATCTACTTGATTCCCAACTTTCAGGGATCTATGTACACATACACCTAGATCCCTCTGTTCATCCACACTATTCAAAGTCCTCCCGTTAGCCCTATACTCAACACATCTGTTATTCCTACCAAAGTGAATTACCTCACACTTCTCCGCATTAAACTCCATCCGCCACCTCTTGGCCCAGCTCCGCAACCTGTCCAAGTCTTCCTGCAAACTATGACACCCTTCCTCACAATCTACCACACCTCCGACTTTGGTGTCATCAGCAAATTTACTAATCCACCCAACTATACCCTCATCCAGATCATTAATAAAAATTACAAACAGCAGTGGCCCCAAAACAGATCCCTGAGGCACACCACTCGTAACCGAACTCCATGACGAATATTTACCATCAACCACCACCCTCTGTCTCCTATCGGCTAGCCAATTCCTGATCCAATTTCCTAGATTACCCTCAATCCCATACATCTGCATTTTCTGCAGAAGCCTACCATGGTGAACCTTATCAAACGCCTTACTAAAATCCATATATACCACGTCAACTGCCTTATCCCCATCCACCTCTTTGGTCACTTTTTCAAAAAACTCAATAAGGTTAGTAAGGCACGACCTACCCGCTACAAAACCACGCTGACTATCTCCAATCAATTCATTACTCTCCAAATAACTATAAATCCTATCCCTAATAATTTTTTCTAAAACCTTGCCCACAACAGAAGTGAGACTCACCGGTCTATAATTCCCGGGGAAGTCTCTGTTCCCCTTCTTAAACAATGGGACAACATTCGCTAACCTCCAATCTTCCGGTACTATACCAGAGGCCAACGACGACCTGAAGATCAGAGCCAGAGGCTCTGCAATCACTTCTCTTGCCTCCCAGAGAGTCCTAGGGTAAATCCCATCCGGACCAGGGGACTTATCTATCTTCAATCCCTCAAGAATATCCAGCACATCCTCCTTATCAACTGTAATACTGTCTATTCTACTCCCCTGCAACCCAGTGTCCTCCTCAGCTATATTCTTGTCCCCCTGCGTGAACACCGAAGAGAAATATTGGTTCAATGCCTCTCCAATCTCTTCCGGTTCCACACATAACTTCCCTCTGCTGTCTATAACTGGCCCTAATCTTGCCCTAACCAACCTTCTGTTCTTGACATACCTATAGAACGCCTTAGGATTCTCCTTAATCCTATCAGCCAAAGTCTTCTCATGTCCTCTTTTAGCCCTTCTTAACTCACTCTTCAACTCCCTCCTAGCCAATCTAAAGTTTTCTAGTGCACTACCCGAGCCCTCAAGTCTCATCCGAACATAAGCCTCCTTTTTCTTTTTAACCAACGAATCAACTTTTTTAGTGCACCACGGTTCCCTAGCCCTACCAATTCCTCCCTGCCTGACAGGGACATACCTATCACAGACTCGCAGTAGCTGCTCCTTGAAAAAACTCCACATTTCAGACGTTCCCAGTCCCTGTAATCTCCTAGTCCAACCTATGCTTCCTAATTCTCTCCTAATGGCCTCATAATTACCCTTCCCCCAGCTAAAACTACTGGCCTGAGGTTCATGCCTATCCCTTTCCATCACTAAGGTGAACGTAACCAAATTGTGGTCACTATCACCAAAATGCACCCCAACTTCCAAGTCTAGCACCTGGTCTGGCTCATTTCCCAGCACCAAATCCAATATAGCCTCACTTCTAGTTGGCTTATCTACATACTGACTCAAAAAACCCTCCTGCACGCTTTGTACAAAAACTGACCCCTCTAACGAGCTAGAGCTATAGCAATTCCAATCAATATTAGTAGTTAAAGTCCCCCATAACAATTACCCTATTACTTTCACTCCTAACTAGGATCGTCTCCGCAATCCTTTCCTCAACCTCTCTAGAACTTTTAGGAGGTCTATAAAAGACTCCCAACAGGGTGACCTCTCCTCTCCTATTTCTAATCTCCGCCCATACTACCTCAACAGACAAGTCCTCATCAAACTTCCTCGCTGACACTGTGATACAGTCCTTGACCAATAATGCTACCCCTCCCCCCCTTCTACCTCCTTCTCTACTCCGACTAAAGCATTTGAACCCCGGGACCTGCAACAACCATTCCTGACCCTGCTCTATCCATGTCTCTGAAATGGCCACAACATCAAAGTCCCAGGTACTGATCCACGCTGCAAGTTCATCCACTTTATTGCGAATACTCCTCGCATTAAAGTATACGCGTTTCAAACCCTGCTCCGCCCCAGCCCCACGATGCCGTGCATTGCAGTCCCCATTTCCAGCTAATTATTCCTAAAGTCCTTCAGACAAATGGAATGAGACCTTATTTGGCTAATTAACTTCAGACATATTAAAAAAGAACTTGCCATGTTACTTTCTGCTGCCCTCCCTCCAAATAGAAAATGTAATCAATTTGAACCAGTAAATTGACTACAATAATGAAAAGAACCAGTATTTAAAACGTCTTTATATGTAATGTATTGTACACAATAAGAGTTCAGTTTTCTGTTCAAACTGCAGTAATATGGGCGTTGCCATGCTTTTTACATATTAATATGAAGACCAACATAAACAAACAAGTTACAATATCCACTGTGTCTCAGTGATCCTTAAAAAGTTAAATGTGTCTATAAACTTACTATTCAAACTCATGCAGACAGACTTGACTAGAAGTTAATTTTAAAGTAGTATGATACCACTGACATTGGTTTTGCGTCAGTAGTCCATACATCTGCCAACCTTAAATCAAGGCAGCATTTTCTGGCAAGTTTAATATTTTCAATTGGTGCAAAATACTTTAGCCAAGTGGAACTGAATGAAAGTAACTTGCATGTGTTGTGGCGTGTTACTGTAAGAACCATGTTCCATCTTCTGCCATTTCCCCAGGTGAGCAGCTGACTTATGGAGTAAGTCACAATATCTAGGTGGCAGTAGCTGGCTCATCAACATCACAAAGGCATTAACCCAAACCATTATGAGATGCTCACAGGACCACCGCATGTCATAATACTGTGTACTCTGCAAGAGACAGAAAACAAATAGTAATTTGAACAAACAGTGCTTCAAGAACAACTCTGAACAGCTAGATGTTGAGGCAAAGCTTCACAACTGGCAGCTACTTAGTAGAACACAGTTGCAAAGTTTGAGAAAAACCATGATTTAGAAAGCTGAATAACTAGAATGTGATCATGTATTAATTTTAACAATGCGTACAGTAACAAATCTTTCTGCACTGAAAGTTATACACAGCAAATTTGGAGGTTTAGCCAGTTCAGAAAACTGCTGCTTACTGCAAGTGATTTGACAAACATCAAACCCATTTGTGTACAGTTCCTTTTCCACAGTACACCAAACAGAACAAATTTGCAAAGGAAAATATGAGTGAATTTATCTACTCAATGAATATGCTATTCTACCATGTAGAGCAGGCAGTTCCTGGTTTGATTCTTGAGCTCCACTGAGTTAGCAAACTTCCTCTGGGCAGTTTTAAACATTTACAGCAGCTTGTTATTTACAATGTGGAGGAGGACAACATCGTGGCAAAAACAAACATCAGCCAAGATTCTTACTCAGGATTACTGCTGGCAAAAAGTCATTACAACAGTGAGTTCAGTTGTGTTGGCCTCTCTAGCTACAGATGAGGTAGTGGGGCTGCTGTCATTTTTGCTGCTGCACCTACTGCTTTTGGGAGAGGAAAGAAGAAGAAACTGATCTTAAAAAAAATGAAAGCCCATTTTCAATTTTGATATAAACTTCTGGTACAGCAGAAGTCTTCCTGTCATTTTAAAACCTCCCCAAATCACTTGACTGCAGAAACTTGAAAAAGTAAGGTGGTTAACATTGTAAGCTACTTGTTTAAACAAAAGGTTTTTCAAAAAAAAAGTGCAACTTGCAATTTCCAAAAAAAAAAATTACAATTTATTGCAGATGTTCAAATATCACAGCTTCGCCCTACTTAGACTGTATGGCTAATGCCTAGCCAGGATCTGGTTCAAGTTTAGAAGTCAAGAACATAAGAAATTGGAGCAATAGGCCATTTGGCCTTTCCACCCTGCTTGGTCATTCAATAAGATCATGACTGGTTTTCTAAGACTCTAGACTCTATCTTCTTGTACTCTCTCTATACCACTTAATTCCCTTAGTTTCTAACAAGCTATCGACCTCAGTCTTGAAAATTCTCAAGAGGTACAGGATGCCAAAAGGTTCACAACCCTTTTATGGAGAAATTTCAGTCCCAATGACTATGCTTTTATTCTGAAACTCTGACTCTATAACTTTAAACTCCCTTCAGGTGAGACATTCTCTGGGCTCAGAACTGTCTAACCTTTTCACTCGGGGCCAAATTTGTATATTTCCCCCTTCAAGGGGCTGATGAGAAAATTTCATAATTATAAGATTTCACAAAACAACTCAATTGCAAAAAAAAAGTTGGATTTTAAGGAATAAACAATTGTTCAGCAAGGGTACAACAATCAGAGCAAAAAGATTAAAAGAGAATTAGTGGGTAAAGTCCAAACGGTGAAGTGATGAGAGAGAATGAGAAAACTCCGATTTGCTGCAAGGCAGACACACTATGTTGTGTACTCACTCCCATGCACTCCATTTTAAAGTTAAACCATTATCTATAATTGGAAGGACATGGCAAGCCAGGCCTGATAGTTCAATTAGGTCACCTTTCATTCTTCAAAACTTTTCAGAGGCCAATTCCCTATTCCAGGAAGTAGTAGGGTGAACATCTGTTGCACTCCTCTAGAGGGAGTCTACCCTTCCTTGAGGGAAGGAAATGAAAATTGTACACACTAGTCAACTAACTTATCACTTGTTGGCAAACCTTACGTAAGAATGTGTAAATACCAAAAGACTATCATAGTTCATGGAATTATACTGCAAACTAGGTTCCTACCTTCAGAAGATGGAGAGAAAATAAGAAATTTAAAGACAAAAGCTGTCTTTAGTATTCCAATGAATCAATGTGATAATATATTATCCACACTTTCATAAATTAAGGAAGGCAGCTGGATATCAAAAACAGTGGACATACTTGTTCCACTATCGTACATTTTCACAACCTATTTGACTGGTATCTATGTATAAAAAAGAAGAAACTGCAACTAATTAGAGAGATTCTGTTTGCTCGCTTTCTGAAGTCCAAGTTGGCTACCTTTGGGTGTCTCTGTCCTTTAAGCAAGGTGTTGTTTCGCTTCGATATTTCTGTCACTGTTAAAGATAGCACATTCTACAAGCATTATTTCTAAGCTTCCTTGCTGGTTACTTCTGTTTTAAGCATAAAAACAGCTTTGCAGAGTTTCAAATGTAGAATTATGTAAAAGGCTTCAGAAATTTAGTCCAAAGTGGAAATAACCAGTGTAAATATTTTGAACACAAAACACCCGCCTAGCAAACATTTAACATTTCTGTTTAGCTAGTTACATTCTGAATGACTTGTGTGACATGGTCACAAAGCAAATGATTTTGATGAACAGCGCGGGAGTTTTTCCTGGTATCTTTGCAATTACTTAGTTTGGCGTCCTTGCTACTATTTATCCCCCAACCAACAAAAGTGTATTCAATCTCACATTGCTGTATGTGGAACCCTGTTGTACACAAATTGGCTGCCACATTTCTATACAAATGACCATACACCGAAAGTACTCCATTGGTTGTAAAGAACTTTTGGGGTACCCTAAGGTATTGAACGAGATGACTAATGCAATTCATAGAAACATAGGATGAAATTATTTTTTCGTTTTGCTCTACTGGAACTTACCAAAGAAAACTGTTAGGGATTACAAGCACTTTATAATTCCAGCTTTGATTTGGATTGGTTGGCATAAAAATTAAATTTTGAAGTGCAAACTTTTTTAGTAGCTCATTTAAAAATTTTACGTTTGCATAACTATTACAATTACCTATATGCAGGTGGAAAGACAGAATTTTGATTGATAAAGGAACCTGGAATCCTATTAGAATGATGAGATCCACATTTATGAATTTTCATGCGCAAGCAGAATCCATTAAAATTGCCAAGATATTAAATAAAGCTAACTTTCTGTGTTGACTGTTTAAAAATGGGCCAGAAAGAATTTTCTATCTATCCATTCGTCACAAATGAAACCCTGCACAGACAGGGCAATACTATGGAACACAGTACCATTCAGCTTCTCTCAAATTTGATTTACAGTAGATAATATGGAACATCTGTTCTGCCTACTTCAGCAGGTGTAGCAATATAGAAAAAACATGTGTTGGAGAAAACCTGGATAAACTCACCTTAACAAAACAAAGAGGCAAAAAAGCTACATAGTAGGCACTAAATAGGGAATTGAAGAGAACCTCTTTTATCCTTTTATTAAAATCTGCTTTCAGACATTCAACCTCATTTCGAATAAGGTCTGGGGAAAGAGGGCAGGTGTGAGCAGGAATGGATGTTGGGTTATTAAACTGTTCTCTGAATGATTCTCGGAGGAGTGTGAAGAAGTCCTTTGGCCTGACCATGGCTGTTTCCAGCTGGTCATTTAACAGGAAGCCACATTCAGCTGGTAATGGTTGAGTCCGATTTTCCTGGTGGAAACAACACAGTGGCACATAAACACCAAATCTGAAAAAGGGAAATGAACAAACCAGTATCAGTGACTGAAATTAAAACTGTAACAGCAATCCTGTTAAAATGTAGCCATCTGTAAATTGAAAAGAAATTAACACATTTAATTTAGTCAACCCATAGTGCACTTGTTGTTATGCATTATTCAGAGCCTGTACTAAGCACAACTTGCAGCATTGCAACAGCAACATATACATTTTTAAGTGTTAACTACTGACTTGCCTCATTACATTTTAATTTCAGAGTTTTATTGCTGTTCACTCAGCCAATAATATTTAACAGCTGCTGTTTTGGATTGGTATCCAAAAACGGTTTGAAGCAACCAAACATCACCAAGCATCGTTGGACACAAAACGTTAAGTTCTAATACCTAAACAAAGAAATGGCCAAGCAACTAAATACACACTTTGGTTCTGTCTTCATAAAAGACAAAAATCAGATGTCAGAAACGTTGGCGAACGCAAGATTTAGAGAGAGAACTACTGAGGGAGATCAACATTAGTACAGAAATGGTGCTGGAAAAATTGATGGCAGTGAAGGCAGATCAATCCACAGGGCCTGATAAACGACATCCCAGAGTACTTAAGTGGCTCTAGAAATAGTGGATGTATTGGTAGTACCAGTAAAGGAGTTGAGGGAGGGGACCTAGGTAGACCTGGAACAAGGAATGTTCCACATATCCCATAAAAGACAAGCCTAACTAGGAATCATGTGGGTACTCATTGCTACTCTTCTACTTTGGACAAAGTGGGAACAGTTAAACGAGGAGTTGCTGAGAGATAGAACAAGTTCAGCCAGGTGGAGGAGAGTGGTGGTGGATGAGAATTGTTCAGGCCTCTTTTCAAGAAAGAAGCGAAGAGCTCTCAGGCTGTTCTGATGTGGAATGGAGGTACAGAGAGATTGCACATCCATGTTGAGTAGGCGGCGGTTGGGGCCTGCGAACTGGAAGCTGTCAATATGATGTAGGACAACAGAGGAATCCCAGATGGAGGTGGGGAGGAATGAACCAAAGGAGTGAGGATGGAGGCAAGGTAAGAGGAAATAAGTTCAGTGAGGCAGGAGCAGGCTGACACAATGGGCCTACTAGCACAGTCTGTTTTGTGGATTTTGGGAAGTAGGTACAAGTGGGCTGCCCGGGGTTGGGAGATTAGGAGGTTGAAAACTGTGGGGGGGAGGCATCCAGCGGAAGAGGTCGGTGATGATGTTGGGGATAATGGCTTGATATTCAGTTGTGTGCTCATGGTCCAAGGGGAGGTAGGAGGGATTATCTGAGAGCTGGCGCTCAGCCTCTGTGAGGTAGAGATCAATAGACCAGATGAGAACAGCACCCCCTTTGTCGGCAGGTTTGATGACAATGTCAGGGTTAGACTTGAGGGAGCAAAGAGCAGAAAGTTTGGAAGGAGAGGGATTGGAATGGGTGAAGAGGGCAGAAAAATTGAATGAGAAAGGATCTGTTTGGGGGGTGGGTGTGGAGATGACACACTCTTGCCCAAAGAAGCTTAACATCAGTAGTGAGGAAAATTCTTGAAACCATTATCAAGGACTTTATAGCACAGCATTTAGAAAGCAGTGGCACGATCAGACAGGGTTAGCATGGATTTATAAAGGGAAATCATGCTTGACCAATCTGAATTCTTTGAAGATGCAACGAGTAGAGTCAACATGGTGGAGCCAGTCAATGCGGTATATTTGACTTTCAGAAAGCGTTTGACAAAGTCCTGTATTAGAAGTTATCGTGCAATATTAAGGCACATAGGATTGGGGGAAGTGCATTGAGATGGTAGGAAACTGGTTGGCAGACATGAAACAGAGTAGGAATTAATGGGTGCTTTTCAAATCGGCAGGCAGTAACTAGTGGGGCACCACAGGGATCAGTGCTGGGACCCCAGCTATTCACAATATACATTAATGATTTGGATGAGGGCACAAAATGTAACATCTCAAAGTTTGTAGATGATACAAAGTTGGGTGGGAAGGTGAGCTGTGACAAGGATACAGAGATTCTTCAAAATGATCTGGACAGGTTGGATGAGTGGGCAAATCAATGGTAGATGCAGTATAATTTGGGTAAATGTAAGGCTATTCGCTTTGGAAGCAAAAACAACAGGCAGATTACTGACTGAATGACTGTAAATTGGGAGAGGGGAGTGTGCAGTGGGATCTGGATATCCTTGTCCACCAGTCACTGAAAGTAAGCATGCAGGTGCAGCAGGCAGTAATGGCGGCAAATGGTATGTCGGCTTTCATTGCAAGAGGTTGAGTACAGGAACAAGAATATGTTGTTGCAATTATACAGGGCCTTGGTGAGGCCACACCTAGAGAGCATGGTGTGCAGTTTTGGTCTCCTTTTCTGAAGGAGGACAGTCTTGCTCTCGAGGGAGTGCAGCAAAGGTTTACCAGGCTGATTCCGGGGATGGCGAGACTGACGTATGAGTTGAGAGCGACTAGGTTAGGATTGTTTTCGCTGGAGTTCAGATGAGGGGGGGGTGGGGGGTGAAGAGGAGGAGGAGTGGGGGAGAGATGTGGAATCTCTTGGAAAATTTTCTAACAGGACTAGACAGGGTAGATGCAGGAAGGATATTCCCAATGGTGGGGCAATCCAGAACCAGGGATCACACTCAAGCTTCAGGGTAGACCATTTAGGACGGAGATGAGGAGACATTTCTTTACCCAAAGAGTGGTGAGCCTGTGGAATTCATTACTACAGGAAATAGTTAATGCCAAAACATTGACTGTATTCAAGGTGGTGGCTGGATACAACACTTAGGGCTAATAGGATCAACGGTTATAGGGAAAAAGTAGGATTAGGCTATTGAGTTGAATGATCAGCCATGATTGTAATGAATGGTGGAGTAGGCATGAAGGGCCAAATGGCCTCCTCCTGCTCCTATCTTCTATGTTTCTATGTTAAGAAGTACAGACCATGTAACAAGAAATTTGTAAAAACTAGTAATATTTTGCATTTGCATTAGGAAGGAAGTACTTTGCTTGCATATCCCCATAGATTTTTCTTTCCTTTGGTCCTTCTAAGCCACTGTTCCATGTGCTAGATTTAATACAAAAGCAACAAGCTCCACGGCCATTATTTAAAACAGATCTTGTCTAAATCAGATTTGTTACTGAGGCTTAGCATGTAGTTCAGCAATAGAAGGTGGTCAAGATGAGGGGAGAGGGGTGGTGCAGGAGGAACACAGGGATAAAGAAATGGAAAAAAAATCATTTAAAGTGATTTTAAATTAGTCTAAATTTCTTCCACCCCTCTACTGAGGAAATAAACTAAGCCACAGCATGAACAGGTTCAAATTTTTGTTTGCAGAAACAAGGACAAATATCCAGCTAATGGGGATCATTGTAGTTTTGTCCCCTTACTTGAGGAGGGATTGGAGGTGGTTCATGAGACTGATTCCAAAGATGAGGGGTTTGACTTACAAAGAGTGACTGGGCAGTTTAGGCTAATATTCCCTGGAGTTTAAAACAAAAGAGGAGATTTAATTGTACACAAGATGATAAGCAGGATCGACAAAGTAGAAGTGGAGAGGATGTTCACCCTTGCAGGACAATCTAGAACAAGGGGTCATAATTTTAGGATGAGTAGCAGATTTAAAACAGAGATGAGGAGAAATTACTTCTCTCAAAGGATCATGAGTCTGTGGAATTCACTACATTGAACCATGGTGGATGCGGGACATCAGCAGCATGGTGGCACAGTGGTTAGCACTGCTGCCTCACAGATCCAGGGATTGGGGTTACATTCCAGCCTTAGGTGATTGTGGAGCTTCCACATTTTTGCCTTGTCTGTGCTGGTTTATTCCAGGTGCCTTGGTTTCCTCCCACAGTCCAAAGATGTGCAAGTTAGGTGGATTGGCTGCACTAAATTGCCACTTGAAGGTTAGGTGGATTAGCCATGGGAAATGTGGAGGGTTACATGGATAGGGTGGGGAAATAGGGCCTGTGTTAGATACTCTTTTGGAGAGCCAGTACAAACTCGATGGGCTGAATGTTCTTTCTGCACTGTAGGGATTCTGTGACAGATTAATTAATAAGAGTTTGAAGGGCTATGGTGAATGGGCAGGTAAATGGAGTTGAGGCCAAGATGAGATCAGCCATGATCGTATTAAATGGAGGAGCAGGCTCAAGGGGCTAAATCATCTACTCCTGATCCTAGTTATGATTATGAAAGGTTTATTTGGTTTATCATCTCTCTCACACACAGTTTCATTAATGTTCATTCTCACAGCTTTGACAGCAGGTTCCACCTTGAGTAATTCACCCCAGCGTCTCAAGTGTAAAAAACTCATTTTGGAATTTAGTACGGGTAATCAGTGAATAGCTGAGACATGCAGCTGTAAAAGGTTCCATGTTGAACTCAGCTCTGTTGAGTTAGCTATCAAAAGCTGGACAGCACAACAAGCATTACAATAATCTTTAGAACACTAGGTAAAGTGATGGAACAAAAATTCAGGAAAGTCTAATGGAATTGTAGCCAAAGAATCATCTGCAATTACTTCTCTTCCCATTTAGTTATGTCTGGTTACATCACCCCCCGCTCCCATTTAATCAGATGGCACCCAGCTCTGCCATATTGAATGGTTTCAGCATTTTCTGTTTTTTAATTCTAGATTCCGAGCATCAGCTGTCTCTTCCAGTCCACGGTGCATCTTTCTTTCTATCCTTTAGTGCTAGACCTTGGAATACAACCTGATGAATTAGTTGAAACTCTCTTCCACAGCACTACTTAACCTGTCCCCATGTCTCAAGAATCTGAAGAAGTCCTTCAAGCATCTTTCCTCTAGATTCTTCAGGGATGAAATGGCCATAAACAAAAGGGACTAAAAATGTTCTGGGACGAGATATTATGTAATTATTGCACTTTTCAATAACCTGTAGTGAAATGCAAATTATTTTAAGCCATTTCAAATAGATGGAATTATTAAATGGATTAATTTTCCTTGTTTTTAACCCTCTATTACCATCAAGGCTGTGTACCAATGCATTTGCAGGATATCACCAAGGTGAACTCAGCATTCATTCGGTCAGTGTTTCTAATACAGGATGAAGTCCATATAACAACGCAATATGACCTTACTGGATTACGTACATGTGAAGAAAAGCAAAAGGATTATGGCAGGGTTTTACAAACTATTTTTAAATGGGATTCCATTTTGACTAACCATTGCCTTCTCAAGGGTAATTCAGGATAGATATTTGGCCTTGCCAGCAGAGCCCATATCCATACATGGGCATAAAAAACCCTCTGAAAATTAAGGTGACTCCAGGTGCCAGTGAAAACAGAACAGCAATAAAGCTGCATAGTAACATTCAGTATATAATTATTACAGATTGCATATCACACAATACATCCTGTAAATATAAAGTCTATGTTCTATGTTTTTAAAGAAACTTGTAAAAATATTTTACATGCTTTTAAGTTTTATGCAAGCTCTCCATATTCCTGTGACAGAACCCAGACTGGTTATAACCAGTCCCTCTCCCATACAACAATATACCAGCCCTTCTCCCTATCCCCTCTTTCCCACTCTCCCCAAATACCTTTCACTCACACAGCAGATCATCTACTCAATCTACTATTCACTTACTTAGTACATTTTATTCCCAACTATGACTGACTCCTCGCACCTGTATCAGACCGACACTCCAGTTCAGCATCTCCCCTCTCTCTCTATCACCGAGGCCTGAGGTTCAGCATCTCCCCTCTCCCTCCAATGCCGAGGCCTGCCAAATCCCACTGAGACTCTGGCTCCGAAGTTCCCCACCACATGCCTGAATCTATTTAATTTGTCCCATTCCCTTGTATTTTACCCATACCCTTGCACAATATTCCTTTTCAAGTCCAAGTGATTATTGAATTGGCTCCAAATACCCTTTCAGGGAAGTGCATCCCTGATCATAATTCACTACATAACAAAATCATCACAACTCCCCACATTGCCACTCATAGTTCATTTGCCAAGTGCAGCACAGCCTCAGTGGTCAATGTGCTATTTATCCTCTTGTTGTTGATTGCGCTAGTGAAAACAGTTTCTCCCTACTTTACCAAATTTAGTAAATCTCCTTTGAACACTTGGTACGGCCATTATATCCTTGCTAAAGCAAGTGCCCAATTCTGGGCACAATATTGCAGCTAAGGCCTTACCAGGAGTTTATAAATATTTAAAATAACATTTCTACTTTTGCACTTTTATGCCTCTATTATTAAAGCTTAGTATCTTTTTTTTAAGAAAACAGCCTCATCAACTGTCAATTTCATTACAAACAGTTAGAAAGTGCCTTCAGGATTGGTGCCCAATGTAAGATTAAATTTCAAGAGGATCACAATTAAGTGAACCACTCATTGTAACCTTTGATACTTATTTTTAGGAAAACGGCTTGAAGTTTTATAAATGGAATTTACATAAACCATTTAGAAATCGCACATAAAATTCACTCTTTTCTCACTAGCCAACAGAAAATATTTTAGTACTTACGGATATCCGAGGAAAAGGAGATTTAGCACAGAATGATTCCTAAAAAGATTGACAAGTGTCCAGCAAAGTACCCAGCCACAGAGCGTGAGAAGTACCAAACGAGCCACTATCAACAAAGCGTACCACACTATAGAGGTTGTACTGGTTTGAGATGCCTGCAATAAAAAACTACAGTAACTGACAAGATTCTGGATTTGAATTGTGTGTAAATTAAATAATTGAAAATTATATTCAAATTAGCAGAAAAGCAGTCTAATCAGTCTTTACATAAAATCTGCTGCAAAATCTACACAATGGCCGCGTTTCTTGGAAGTCAGCCAACAGACAGGAGAAAAATCACAATCAAAATTGTGGCACATTATGCATATGTAACAGTTTCATGGCTGTGTATATTTAAGGCTGAGATAAATAGATTCTGGAATTCCTGAGCAGAGGGGGTATAGGGTTAGAGTGAAAGGGCAGTAAAGTAGACGTGAGGAATGTTGGATCAGCCATGATCTTGCTGAATGGCAGAGCAGACTCGAATGGCCTATGCCTGTTCCCATTTCTTATGGTCTTATGATGTAAATTATGAACAATGAAAATTACAAAGAATCAACATGGAACAAAAAAATGGTAGAAATAGGTAGTGGGATGCAAGAATCATTTGCAATGCAAGACCATGCTGACATATTGAAATAATGGTTAATAGGATGCTCAATTTTAGAATTATACTAGGGTCACTGAAGCACAGAAAATTAAATCCGTGATACTCCAGGCCACTGATGACACTTGACGTATCACAAACAAACTAGTTGCAAACCCATACTTGCCCTCGAAGGTCAGGTCATAAATACTGAAGAACTTCTAAGCTATATGAGGGAAAAAAGCTTCTGATTTATGCCACCAATTAACTACAATTTATATACTTTTCTTTAGAAACATGCTTTGAGTTAGTACTAGCTTCTACTAAGACAGGCATGCCTGTTCACCAACGTAAGGTGCCTATTTTCAGGTGCCAAAAAATTCCACACAAACTCACCTCTGAAACGAGGGTCCAAACCAGTCTTCGGGCCAACATTATAGTAATAAACGCTGCCAAGTGATAATCAATCAGATGAAAGCTCTAAGAAAGAGAAGTTAAATATTAAGCAAAATGATCACTTGTTAAGATATTACACAAAAACATCAGCACAGATTGATTTGTTAGAGATATCCTTTCCTGCAGCATATCAGGTAGGCAATGTTGGCTGAGTTGCAAGAGTATGTACCGCGTACCTGGCGGATGGTGTTCTCACGTGAGATGATGGCATCCATGTCGATGATCCGGTACGTCTTACAGAGGTTGCGGTGGCAGGGTTGTGTGGTGTTGTGGCCACTGTTCCCCTGAAGGCTGGGTAGTTTGCTGCAAACAATGGTCTGTTTGAGGTTGTGCGGTTGTTTGAAGGCAAGAAGTGGGGGTGTGGGAATGGCCTTGGCAAAATGTTTGTCTTCAATGAGATGTTGAAGAATCTGAGAAGATGTTATAGCTTCTCCACTCCAGGGAAGTACTGGACGACGAAGAGTACTCTGCACACCATATCCCATGTTTGTCTTCTGAGGAGGTCGGTGCGATTTTTGGCTGTGGTGCGTCGGGACCGTCAATCAATGAGTCGAATGCCATATCCTGTTCTTATGAGGGCATCTTTCAGCGACTGGAGGTGTCTGTTGGCTGTTGTGTGCGCCAAATTTGCACCCCAATATGCCAACATCTTCATGCACAGTTTGAACAAGACTTCTTCACTGCACAGGACCTTCAACCAATGCTATACACTAGATACATCGATGACATTTTCTTCCTTTGGACTCACGGCGAACAGTCACTGAAACAACTATATGAGGACATCAACAAGTTCCATCCCACCATCAGACTCACTATGGACTACTCTCCGGAATCGGTTACATTCTTGGACACGCATATCTCCATTAAGGATGGTCACCTCAGCACCTCACTGTACCACAAGCCCACGGATAACTTCACAATGCTCCACTTCTCCAGCTTCCACCTTAAACACATTAAAGAAGCCATCCCCTACGGACAAGCCCTCCGTATACATAGGATCTGCTCAGATGAGGAGGATGCAACAGACACCTCCAGACGCTGAAAGATGCCCTCACAAGAACAGGATATGGCACTCGACTCATTGATCGACAGTTCTGACTCGCCACAGCCAAAAACTGCATCGACCACCTCAAAAGACAAACACGGGACATGGTGGACGGAGTACCCTTCATCGTCCAGTACTTCCCTGGAGCGGAGGAGCTACGACATCGTCTCCGGAGTCTTCAACATCTCATTGATGAAGACGAACATCTTGCCAAGGCCATCCCCACACCCCCACTTCTTGCCTTCAAACAACCACACAACCTCAAACAGACCATTGTTCACAGCAAACTACCCAGCCTTCAGGAGAACAATGACCACGACACTACACAACCCTATAACACTACACAACCCTACACAACCCATGCAAGACTTCTTGAGAAGGTGAGAGGGCATGGGATCCAAGGGCCTTTGGCCTTGTGGATTCAGAACTGGCTTGCCTGCAGAAGGCAGAGAGTGGTTGTGGATGGGGCTTTTTCTGAATGGAGGTCAGTCACCAGCGGAGTGCCTCAAGGATCTGTTCTGGGACCCTTGTTGTTTGTCATTTTCATAAATGACCTGGATGAGGAAGTGGAGGGATGGGTAAGTAAGTTCGCTGATGACACTAAGGTCGGTGGTGTTGTGGATGGTCTGGAAGGATGGCAAAAGTTGCAGCAGGACATAGATAGGATGCAGGACGGAGAAGTGGCAGATGGACTTCAACACGGATAAATGTGTAGTCGTCCATTTTGGCAGAATCAACGGGATGAACGAGTACACTATCAAGGGCAGAAGTCTGAGTAGTGTTGAAGAGCAGAAGGATCTTGGGGTCCGGGTCCACAGGACTCTTAAATTGGCCTCACAGGTGGAGGAGGTGGTCAAGAAGGCGTACGGTGTACTGGCCTTCATTAATCGAGGGATTGAGTTTAGGAGTCGGGAGGTAATGCTGCAACTTTATAAGACCCTTGTCAGGCCTCATTTAGAGTATTGTGCGCAGTTCTGGTCGCCTCACTATAGGAAAGATGTAGAAGCTATTGAGAGGGTACAGAGGAGATTTACAAGGATGTTGCCTGGACTGGGAGGCATGCCTTATGAAGTTAGGTTGAGGGAGCTGGGACTCTTTTCCCTGGAGAGACGAAGGTTGAGAGGCGACCTGATAGAAGTTTACAAAACGTTGAGAGGAATAGATAGGGTGGACTCTCAGAGGCTATTTCCCCGGGTTGAAATGGTTGCTACGAGAGGACACAGATTTAAGGTGCAGGGAGGGAAGTTCAGAAATGATGTTAGGGGTAAGTTTTTCACTCAGAGGGTGGTGAGTGAATGGAATCGGCTGCCGTCAGTGGTGGTGGAGGCGAACTCGCTGGGGTCTTTTAAAAGACTTCTGGATGAGTATATGGGGTTTAATGAGATTGAGGGTTATAGATAGGTCTGTAGGTTGGTAGGTGTTGATGTGATCGGCGCAACTCGTGGGCCGAAGGGCCTGTTTGTGCTGTAGTGTTCTATGTTCTATAAGATGTGCCAGATCATCGACACAGATGCCATCATCTCACGTGAGAACACCGTCCACCAGGTACACGGTACATTCTCTTGCAACTCAGCCAACGTTGTCTACCTGATACGCTGCAGGAAAGGATGGCCTGAGGCTTGATACATTGGGGAGACTATGCAGACGATACGACAACTGATGAATGAACACCGCTCAACAATCACCAGGCAAGACTGTTCTCTTCCTGTTGGGGAATGGTTCACACAGTAAAAAGTCTGACAACAGAAAGTCCACATCATGGGGAATGGTTCAGCAGTCATGGGTATTCGGCCTCTGATCTTCGGGTAAGTGTTCTCCAAGACGGCCTTCACGACACACAACAGTGCAGAGTCGCTGAGCAGAAACTGATAGCCAAGTTCCGCACACGTGCAACGGCCTCAACCAGGATCTTGGGTTCATGTCACACTATCTGTAACCCCCACAACTTGACTGGACTTGCAAAATCTCACTAACTTTCCTGTCTGGAAACAATACACATCTCTTTAACCTGTGCTAAAAAATTCTCTCCACTCATTGTCTGTACCTTTAAGAACTGATTAGTTGTAAAGACTCACATTCCAATCATTATGCATGTAAATTGAGTTTGTGTCTTTGTGCCCTGTTTGTGATCAGAACTCCCAGCCACCTGACGAAGGGACAGCCTGTTCCGAAAGCTTGCGGCTTTTGCTACAAATAAAGTTGTTGGACTTTAAGCTGGTGTTGTGGGATTTCTTTGTTTTACCCCAGTCCAACGACAGCATTTCCACATACATGTACATAACTCAGAGCAGTAACAGCATTTTGTTGCTAACAGAAGCGAATTTTTGTTTATATATCCAATTCAATTCAATCAAAGTCCAATTCAAAGTCTCAAGTGAGACATTCCCGATCCAAGCTGACAAGACAGGGCTCTCACTTCCTGTCCTGGACTTGATCTACACGATCCATGCTGATTAGAGTAGGCACAGCTCCTCCTCCAAGGCTTGATCTCATTTGCAATTTAGCCAGAAGACCGAGATGCCACTTTCAAAAATTGCTTCAAATGAAGCCACAATGTAGCCTTATGGTTTCAACCAAGTAAGCATGTCGATACTACATGTGATCTTAGCCAAAAGGTCGAGAATAAGTGAATTTTTTTTTCTTTTTATTCCAATTGGGTCAGATCAAGTCCAATTCAGAATGTCAACAAGTTGAGACATTCCCGATCCAAGCTTACAAGTCAGGGCTCTCACCTCCTGTCTTGGGCTTGATCTACATGATCCAAGCTGATTGGAGTAGGCATAGTTCCTCCTCCAAGGCTTGATCTCATTTGCACCTTAGCCAAAAGAGATGTGAATTTTTTTTTGGTTTACTTTACTCCAATCCAATCAAGTCAAACTAAAGCCAATTCAGGGTCCCAACAAGTTGGGACATTCCTGATCCAAGGTGACAAGACAGGACTCTCACCTCCTGTCTTGGGCTTGATCTACATGATCCAAGCTGATTGGAGTAGGTGTAGCTCCTCCTCCAAGGCTTGATCTAATTTGCATCTTAGCCAAAAGGCCGAGATGCCGCTTTAAAAAAATTGCTTCAAATGAAACTGAAATGTAACCTAATGACCTCAACCAAGTGCAGCATGTCGATACTACACTTGATCTTAGCCAAAAGGCTGAGAGGCGGGAAAACACTATAGAAATGATCCCTACAATACTTGAAATGACATTAATTATACAATTCAAAATTTCATACAGGGCTTTACCCGATTGCTTAGTTAATCTCTCACATCACAGTCTACCTGTATGCAGATTGTACACCAAACTAAATGGTCAGTCGGTCAGTTACAAATTTAAGCTTGGAATTTATTAAAGACATGCTCACCAGTGAGGTAGAAGCAGCAGGGTGATTGTATGGAAACCACCAGACTGTTTTATAGATGTTAATATATTGGACAAGGAGGGCCATCAGCAGGTAAATGAAAAAAAGAAGCTCAAAGACAAGGCATCCATCTGTTGGAAGGTCAGGAATACGGCAGTGACGGACGGGCTCTGGGGTAATCAGGGCAGTGATTGGAGGGGCAGACAGACCAATGGCACTGCCATTCCTAAAAATGGAGAAATAAAACATTATTAAAAAAAGTAACAGGAAAAACAATTTGATTTAATGCAGTTCAAATCAGTTTCATCTATTTTTTAAAAATGCATGCGAAAACATCGAATCTTACTCAGCAACTTGAAAATTTTATTTTCTAAAGGGATGAACCAGAGAAATTCTGTTAAATTTCAGGATTCTTCGCCATTTGGCATATGGGTGTGTAAAATAAGACAGATGAAAATGAAAAATCTACTATTGCCATTTTTCAATTTAGAGATAACCTCAACTAGTTAGTCAAAGTATATTTTATTATCTTTGCAGGCTAGTCAGACTAGAAA
Source organism: Carcharhinus amblyrhynchos (assembly GCF_965287045.1). Taxonomy (NCBI): domain Eukaryota; kingdom Metazoa; phylum Chordata; class Chondrichthyes; order Carcharhiniformes; family Carcharhinidae; genus Carcharhinus; species Carcharhinus amblyrhynchos. The sequence goes on from NC_137338.1 coordinate 31,574,083, forward strand.
CTGGAAAGCTCCAACCCTTCAGGGCTCACGAACGACTGATAAGCAAGGCACGCACAGTACAAAATTGTTTGATAGAATGCAAGGCTTTTTTTAAAAAAAATGTCAAGCAAAGACAGAAATGGTAACATCTAGACAGAGGAAAAGGTGGAAATCCCTTTATTCTAAGGCTGACCTTTGTAACAGATTTACAAAGCATTTCTCAAGGAATTAGAGCATTGTACTGAGCATGTATGGTAATACTAATCTACAGGTAAGGAAGTATATTGCAGAAAATGTTAATCATTCTTGTGTATGATTGTCTATTGGAATAAGAACATAAGAACATAAGAAATAGGAGCAGGAGTAGGCCATCTGGCCCTTCGAGCCTGCCCCGCCATTCAATAAGATCATGGCTGATCTGTCGTGGCTCAGTTCCACTTTCCCGCCCTCTCCCCATAACCCTTAATCCCCTCTCTTATCAAAAACCCATCAACCCGCTTCTTAAAAATATTTAGCGAGGCAGCCTCCACCACTTCAACGGGCAGAGAATTCCAGAGATTCACCACCCTTTGAGTGAAGAAGTTCCTCCTCAACTCCGTTCTGAACTGCCCCCCCTTTATCTTGAGGCTGTGCCCCCTAGTCCTACTGTCTTTTTTGAGCGGGAAGAGTCTTTCCACCTCTATCCTATCCATCCCATTCATCATCTTATACGTCTCAATGAGATCTCCCCTCATTCTTCTAAACTCTAACGAGTACAAGCCTAGTTTATTCAGCCTCTCCTCATAGCTCAACCCCCTCAACTCCGGTATCAGCCTAGTAAACCTCCTCTGCACTCCCTCCAAGGCCAAAATATCCTTGCGCAGGTGCGGCGCCCAAAACTGCACACAGTACTCCAGCTGCGGCCTCACCAATGCCCTATACAGCTGCAGCAAGACCTCCCTACTTTTATATTCAATCCCCCTCGCTATGAAGGCCAGCATCCCATTCGCCTTCCTGACCACCTGCTGCACCTGCAGGCTGGGTTTTTGCGACTCATGCACAAGGACCCCGAGGTCCCTCTGCACCGTCGCCTGCTGCAGTTTTTCGCCACGTAAGTAATAGTCCTTCCTACCATTCTTCCTACCAAAGTGGACCACCTCACACTTGCCAACATTAAATTCCATTTGCCATTTCCTGGCCCATTCGCCCAGCCTATCTAGATCCTTCTGCAGACTCTCCACACCCTCCGCACAATTTGCCTTTCCCCCAATCTTGGTGTCATCAGCAAATTTCGACACCCTACACTCGGTTCCCTCCTCCAGATCATGTTACTAAATTGATGAGTGATCAATTATGTAGGTGTCATCAAAGCAAAACAATACAGTTTCAACTTCTGCAACTAGAGGGAACTAAGTGCTGTAGAAACGAGAGTTCCCCGCGTTGCTTTATCTTAAAGGGCCACATTGGTACACACCATGGAGCCTCGGCTCCACTTGCAATAGCTTAAATCCATGTTCCCCCACTTCTGCAACATGGACAGATTTATGTTCATGTTTTGATTATCATTTAATTACCAATCAGGCAACAGAACTTTCCAAAGCTTCAAACACAATAGGTTAAAATAAAAAAAAAGCACAAATTGCTCCAAGTTGCCTGAGTTTCATAAGGCAGACAGTAGTTCAGGCACAAAATTATCCATGGCCAACTGGAAGAAGTGGAAAACAGGAATATAGCAGTGATTGAGTAAGTAATGATAAATAGTGAAGGTATTGTAATTTCAGAAGCCTACAGAAGATCAATGGCAGAGCTGGATGCCAAAAATGAATGAAATTGTGATGTCAGAACTCCTGAAGCCTCCACTAGAAAATCTTTTAACTCAGTACTCTATATGTATCACAAAAAATTAGAGAGTTACACAAGAAATTTTCAAATATCCCAGAACAAATCAAACTTAATCACAGTCAATTCCTGTTGTTTACAGGGGTTCCATTCTGGCTGAATTTCAAAACAACAAAATAGTCTAGGGGAATTTTGCTTTCAAATAGCACACAAGTTCCAGCCATGTGAGGGCAGCACTGGTTTGGGTAGTATTGTGAGCACTGCCTGTATATGATAAACGGGGAAGCTGCTGGGCAATACTTGGGCAGATTCTTCACTAATCAGTTGAGCTCAAGGTCCCAACCCCACACGCCATGCTCATGACAGCTCCCCTGCTCAAAGTGGGAGCTTTCTATTTGGGAAGAAGAAAAAGAGAGCGCCTCAACATGAGGAAACCATGGATAACTGAACACTGCTCACACGATGTGGCATATGGAGTACAAAGTGGGGGTAAGTGAAAATGCGAACCATGAATGGCAGGACATTACTGTATATGAATGGCTGTTCAGAATCAGTCCACCACTATTGAAAATTGGTCGCCATCATACAAAAAGTTCATCCTTCAAACAAATGACTTGCAATAGATTTCAAATACTGAGTGGGTGAAAAGAGGACCCAGAGGCATTAAACTCCATCTGGGAGGAGTAAGAGAGAAGCAATGGGACCGTTCATAGCGAGAGGCAAATACCATATTAATAAGCCCATAATGCATTTTATGAATCCGGAGAGAGATACTGTGGGAAGGAGGAGTAACAATAAGAGTATGTATGCTTGTATGTCCTTGATTCATACAGTGGAGCATAGTAGGCGGCATAGTAGCACAGTGGTTAGCACTGCTGCTTCACAGCTCCAGGGTTCGATTCCTGGCTCAGGTCACTGTCTGTGTGGAGTTTGCACATTCTCCTCGTGTCTGCGTGGGGTTCCTCCGGTTTCCTCCCACAGTCCAAAGATGTGCGGGTTAGGTTGATTGGCCATGCTAAGAAATTGCCCTTTAGTGTCCAGGGATGCGTAGGTTAGAGGGATTAGTGGGTATAACGAGTAGGGATACGGGGGTAGGACCTGGGTGGGATCGTGTTCGGTGCAGACTCAATGGGCCGAAGGGCCTCCTTCTGCACTGTAGGGTTCTATGATTCTATGAAACAGTAGTCTTGGACCCTATTGCCACTGGACAAAAACTTGCTCCATCAAGCCCATGTGGCAGGTGGCGTGCAACAGCTGCTTATGTTAAAGGAACTCACACACTGACATCTCCCACCGTTTAAAATCAAGTTCAGGGCCTGGTTCACCAGGATCCTCATGGACAATCCCAACAGTGACAGACTGGCACAGTGTACTGCTATCATTGCTCGGGAGCTCAACTGTCAACATTGACATCTCACCCTAAGTGAGACCTGGTGAGCAGGGGAAGCCAGCTCAAGGGACAAGGTGGAGGTTAAACCTTCTTCAGGAAAGGTAAACCACAAGAAAATCAACCTCTCTATGGTGTTGGCTTCACCATTAAAAACGAGCAAGCTGACCATCTCAAGAGATTCCCTTTGCGGCATTAATGAATGCCTCATAACTCTTTGGCTCACCCTACCCCAGAACCAGTGCACACGCCACAATACTGGAAGCTGCGGGCGAGTCCCAAAAGAAATGCTTCTCCAGCCTCAAACAATCCTCAGCCCAAGTTCCAAAAGGTGACAAGCTGACCCACCTTGGCAATGTCATTGCCAGAGTTGGAAAGGATACAGGCCTCTGGAGAGGTATAATTTTTTTTAAAAGTTAAAACATTTATTAGTCTCAAGGAAGGCTTACATCAACACTGCAATGATGTAACTGTGAAATTCCCATAGTCGTCACACTCCGGCACCCGTTCAGGTCAATGCACCTAACCGGTATGTCTTTCAGAGCGTGGGAGAAAATCAGAGCACGCGGAGGAAACCCACGCAGACACAAATGGGCAGACAGGGGTAGGGAAATCCAACTCCAACAATACCCTGCTTCTGAACAAGGCCTTGTCATAACCCACAGCTTGATCTATTAGAGAGGAAACCACAAGGCCTCATGGCAATATCCTCATTCTGAGCACTGGCACTTGCTCGATTATGTCATCGTCTGAGCGAGCAGCCACAATGACACTCATATCACCCAAGCCATGACAGGAGCCAATGACTGCTGATGAGCCACCATTTAATCCACTCTGATCGACATCAAATGTAGCCCCGAAGCAGTGATAGCAACAGAAAAATTGCTGTCTGAAAATCAACGCACTTAAAAGTCTTGATAACAGTCCTATTCAGCCAGTGCCTTATTACCAGCTCCTGGTGACTCAGAGGGTCCACCATGCCTGGTCTGCCCTCAAGACCTCCATAATAGCATCTGTGAAGAGATGCATGGTCACTGAACCAGAAAAGACCAAGACTGGGTTTGATGAGAATGACTGGAAGATCCAGGATCCAGCAAGGCTTGTCTGAGCATGAAACAGCAACCCGACTCGAGAGCAAGGAAGCAGCTCTATAGACAGATGAAGGCTGAGGTCTCACAAAAAAATCCACGACTTAAAGAATGGATGGTAGAAGAAGGATGCATAGGGGATCCAGCAGTGAGCCAACAACCATGACGTATGACGTTTCTTTACACAATCAAGACCACTTAGAGCCCAAGCATCTAAGGTCCCACGCTACCACTCATCCAGAAGAGAGGCAGTCGGCAACACAGTATGGTACCCAGCACCATCTCAGCACAACCTGAAGTAAGATAGAAAAGGACACCTGACAGCTAAACAAGAGCAAAGTATCTGGAGCAGATGGAGTCCCCAACAAAGCACTAAAACATGATGCAGAAACACTACTAGCATAAATACATGATTTAATTTCCATTATTTGAAAGAGGAAAAGATGCCAGGAGATCTCAGATGACCATCTTCAAGAAAGAAAGCAAGTCTGACTGCAATATCTACAGAGGAATTCCCCGCTGTCGGCCACAGAGAAAATCATTGCAGGAGTCCTCCTTAATTGTCTTTTCCCTGTAGCTAAAAGAACTCTCCAGAGTTGCAATGTGGATTCGGGATATGATTATCACTGCGCGGAAACTTAGAGAAATGCAAGGAACACCATCAACCGTTGTGCATGACCTTCTTTGACCCCAAAAGCCCTCGACACAGTCAATCATGAGGGATGATTTGGGCTGCCCCCAAAATTTTGTCACCTTACTCCACTTGCGCCACAATTATGTGCAAGCCATGATCCTGACCAATGGGTTTACCATTGACGTATTCATGTTCAGAGTGGAGGCAAGCAAGGCTGTGCCACTGCACCATTCTTCTCGAACTTTCTTGCTACAATGCTCTCTCATCACAAATTCCCCAGAATTGAACTTAACAATAGAACAAACAGGGGTATGCTCAACTTCTGCTGCTTGCAGGTCAGATCCAAGATCATCCCATCCTCTGTCACTAAACCACGTTTGTAGAAAATGCTTGCGTTTGCACACACTGAGATTGAGCTCCAAGCCACTGTCAACACCTTCAAGGCATACGAGAGCATGGGCCTGACTCTAAACATCTGCAAGGGAAAGGTCCTCAATCAACCTGCTTCTTCCACCACAGTCATCAAAGTCCACAATGAGGCCTTGGAGAATGTGGACCACTGTAAATACCTTGGGACGTGTCAACATGGACAGACATTGATGGCAAGGTTCAATACTCTTTCACGATGCCAACCCATTGTTTGTTCACTTCAGGAAGTGCTTGAAGACCAGGGCAGCAGGCTTGGCATTTGAGTCTACAGACCAGTAATGCTCCTAAATAGCACAAATATGGGCCATGTACAACAGGCATCTCAAAACCCTGGAGAAGTACCACACAGCACTTTCTCCACAAGATCCCCCAAATCCATTGGCAGGATAGGCACACCAATGTCAGTGTTCTTGTTCAGGCCAACAACTGTAGCATAAAAGCATTGACTATGGTCAATCAGCTCCACCCGACAGGCCACAGCGCCTGAATGCCTGACTCCCAAAACAAGTTCTCTGCTCAGGAGTTGAGACGGCAAGCAAGCCCTAGGTGGGCAGAGGAAATGCTTCAAGGCACTCTCCAATCCTCCTCGAAAAAGTGCGAAATCCTCACTGACACCTGGGAATCCCTGGCCCAAGACTTAATAAAATGGAAGAAAAGCATCCAGGAGGGAGTTGACACCTCAAATGTTACCACCAAGAGCAAGCTGAAGCCAAGTGTCAACATCAAAAGGAATGCTTGATAAACAGACACCACATCCACCTGCTCTTCTAACCACCATCTGCCATTCTTGTGACAGAGATTGTAGATTGTGCATTGGGCTCTTCAGTCACCTGAGAACTCATTTTTACTGAGGAAGCAAGTCATCCTTGACCTTGCAGGATTGCCCAAGAAGATGGGGACTTTATGACCTGTATTTATCCAGTAAATAGTTGAACCCTACAAACCAGCTCAATCCTTACCTAAAAGTTCTGAATAGGGAGCTAATATCTTTCTTCCACTGTGGGCAAAAGAAAAATGAATAAAGGCTTTGGAGAAGGAAATATCAAGTATCAGTCACAGCTTCACTACTCCTCACCATCAAGATCATTGCTGAAAGACACAGGTGTACGCCATGAAAGTACAGTTTGGCTCAGAGAACTCAAGTGAATAGATTATTTACACTCAATATGGATGTCTTGCAGCATAGTTGGTAGTGCTCCTCCCTCTGAGCCAGAAGCTCCAGGTTCAAACCCCACCCCAAGACTTGATGGCCAAAGAACGTGAGTTCATAACACAGCCAATCATACAACAGAATAGAATCCCTACAGTACAGAAATAGGCCATTCGGCCCACAGAATCTGCACCAACCACAATCCCACCCAGGCCCTATCTCCATATCCCTATATATTTTACCCACTATTCCCTCTAACCTACGTTTCTCAGGACACTAAGCGGAAATATAGCATGGCCAATCAACCTCATCCGCACATTTTTGGACTGAGGGGGGAAACTGCAGCACCTGGAGGAGACCCACACAGACACGAGGAGAAAGTGCAAACTCCACACAGACAGTGACCCGAGCCGGGAATCGAATCCAGGTCCCTGGAGCTGTGAAGCAGCAATGCTAACCACTGTGCTGTCTCCTGGATGCTTTTCTTCCATTTTAAGCAGTCTTGGGCCAGGGATTCCCAGGTGTCAGTGAGGATTTTGCACTTTGAGGTGGATTGGAAGGTACCTTGAAGCATTTCCTCTGCAGATGGTGGTTAGAAGAGCAGGTGGATGTGTTGCCGTCTCAACTCGAGTAGACAGCTTGTTTCGGCAGTCAGGTATTCGGGCGCTGTGGCCTGCCCAGTGGAACTGATTGAACATAGTCAACGCTTTTATGCTACAGTTGTTGACCTGAGCGAGAACACTGACATTGGTGTGCCTATCCTGCCAATGGATTTGGAGGATCTTGCAAAGATAGTGCTGAGTGGTACTTCTCCAGGGTTTTGAGGTGCTTGCTGTACATGGCCCACATTTCAGTGGTCCAGCTGAGAACAAATATTGTAAAACTCTTTCAGATTCAGACCGAGAAGGAGTTTAATAATCTTTAGCTATACAAAGCCCAAGTCAGAGCACATCTGGGGTACTAAATCCTATTCTGGGCATAGGGCGAGGCAGTGGCGTAGTTGTAATGTCACTGAACTAGTAAACCACAGCCCAAGCTATTGCTCAAATCTGAAGACATCCGCTTGAATTTAAATTAAATCTGGAATTAAAAAAATAGTCTCAGTAATGTTGACCTCGAAACCAGTGGCAGGTGTTGCAAAAACTCATCTGGCTCACTGGTGTCCTTCAAGGAAGGAAGTTTGCTGTTCTTAGCTGATCTGGCCTATATGTGACTCCAGACCCACAGCAATGTGGCTGGCTCTTAAGTGCTACCTGAGACGGACTAGTAACAACTTAGTTCTATAAAACTGCTACGAAGTCTAACAGGATTGACACTGGACAGGCTACCTGGCATCAATCGAGACACTGGAATCAATAAAGGCCAACTCAGCACTGTCAACCCTGCAAAAGTCCTCCTTACTAACATCTGGGGGCTCGTGTCAAAATTGGGAGAATTGTCCTACACAGTAGTCAAGTAAAGATTATTACAGTCATTGAATTACACCGTATAATGTCCTCAACATGTTATGAGGTTTTGTGTCTCGATACCCTGTCAGGTAATGAGTTTCAGACTCCCACCAGTCATTGGGTGAAAAGAATTTTCCTCACCTCCCCTCTAAACCTCCTGTCCCTTCTCTTAAATCTATGTCCCCCAGTTACTGATCCCTTCACCAAAGGGAAAAGTTTCTTGCTGTCTATCTACGACCCTCATAATTTTATACATCTCAATCATGTCCCCCGTCAGTCTCTTCTGCTCCAAGAAAACAACCCAGTCTATCCACTGTCTCATTTTAAAGTTCATAGGCATTTTGAAAGATTTATAAAATTATTTAAAGTTTTACAAAATCATTTAGAAGAATTTAAGTTTATAGAATGTAAAAAAAGTGTATAAAACCTCCGTGCTGTAGACCTCTATGACCCCTGTACCACCCACTGCACCACCTCAGTTGGTGAAAATACTCTGTCTCCATATTGGACATCAATTAGGCAAAACAGTTGGTGGCAAGGGCATAAATTGTACTTTAAGTAGGGGACCTCAAGGTTCATCACCAAAAGTAGCTTGGTGGCACCACAACTGACTGAGCTAAATGAGCCCTAAAGAATACAGATGTTAGACTGGGTCAGGTGGGTGAGAGAACCAACAAGAGGAAAAAACCTACTTGACCTCTATGCACGACAGTAATGGTGGGAGTGACCAGCACACAGTTACTGTGGAGGCAAAGTCAGCATTGCCACTCTCCATTGTGTCACAATAAATGAAATAGAATCATAGAATCCCTACAGTGCAGAAGGAGCCATTCGGCCCATTAAGCTTGCATGACAACAATCCCACACAGGTCTTATCCTTCAACCCCATGCATTTATCCTGCTAATTCCCCTGACACTAAGGGTCAAGTTAGCATGGCCAATCAACTTAGCCCACACATTTTGGACTGTGGAAGGAAATGAAGCACCCGGATGCAACCCACACTGACACGGAGAATGTGCAATTCCACTCCTGAGGCCAAATTGAATTGGGTCCCTTGTGAGGCAGTGCTAACCACTGTGCCACCATGCTAGCCCTAGTTTGAATAGATTTCAAACAGACCTAGCAACTCAAAACTGCACATCCAGTACCTCTCAGATGTCATTAGCAGCAGAGTAGTGTACAACCACAATCTGTAACCTCATAGTCCAGCATTTCCTCACATTATGAAGCTGGGGGATCAGCTCTGGTTCAATAAATTATGCAAAGGAACATGCCAGGAGCACTACCAGGCATATCTAAAAATGAAAGTTACAACACAGGACTACATGCTTGCCAAAGAACAGAAGCAGTATGCAATAGACAGGGCTAGGTGATCCCACGACAAATAATTTAGATCTAAGCTCTGCAGTCCTCCTACATTCAGCCATCCATGGTGTTAGATGACAATTAAACAATTAACAGGAAGTGAATATCCCACAAATATCCCCATCCTCAATGATTTGTGGAGCTCAGCAGATCAGTGCAAGAGGTCAGGCTGAGACATTTGCAACCATTTTCAGTCAGAAGTGCCAGGATTATCCATCCAGCTCTCCTCTCGAGGACCCCTCACAGATTTTTAGCCTTCACGGTCTTGAGCCAATTTAATTCACTCAATGTAATATCAAGAAATGGCTTTGGTTACTGGATACTGCAAAGGCTATGGGCCCTGACAACAGTCCTGATGAAGTGAAGTGTTCTCCAGAACTTGCCACGTCTCTTGCCAAGTTGTTCCAGTAAAGTTATAAAACTGGCATCTATCCAGCAAAATGGAAAATTGGTCCAAGCATGTCCCGTACACAAAAAAAGGACAAATCCAACTTAGCACCCCATCAAAATGATGAAAGGTGTTGTCAATAGTGCTATCAAGGGCACAAACTCAGCAATAACCTGTTCACCGATGCTCAGTTTGTGTTCCGTCTTGGTCTAAACATCAAAACAAGTGAAGCCAATGGGAATCAGGGGAAAATTCTCCACCTAACACAAAGAAAGGTGGTTGTAGTCGGAGGTAAATCATCTCAGTCCTGGGACATCACTGCAGGAATTCCTTAGCTCAACCAACAGCTTCACAAATGATCTTTCCTCTGTCATAAAGATAGAAGTGGGGATGTTCACTGATGATTGAACAATGTTCAACACTATTTATAAGTCCTCAGATACAGAAGCATGTCCAATATGCAGCAAGACCTAGAGTATTCAGGTTTGGACTGGCAAGTAGCATTCACAATATACAAGCAACAGGTAACGACTATCTCCAACAGGAGAGATCTAACCAGAGCCCCATGACATTCAAGGGCATTACCATTACTGAACCCCCTATCATCAATATCCTGGGGTTATCACTGACCAGAAACTGAACTGGACTAGTCATATAAATACAAAGGCAGGTCAGAAACCAGGGATTCTGCAGAGAATAATTTATCTCCTGACTGTCCAAAGCCTGTTCATTGTCTGCAAGACACAAGTCAAGAGCATGATGGAATAGAAACATATAAAATAGGTACAGGAGTAGAGCATCCAGCCCTTCAAGCCTGCACCACATTCGATATGATCAATGTTGATCATGCACTTTCATTATCCCAATCCCGCTTTCTCTCCCTAACCCTTGATCTCTTTAGTCACAAGAAAGACATCCAGCTCTCTCTTGAACATATCTAACAAACTGGCCCCAATAGCTTTCTGTAGTACAGACTTCCACAGATTCACAACTCCAAGTGAAGAAGTTCTTCCTCATCTCAGTCCTGAATGCTTACCCCTTATTCTCAGACTGTGACCTCTTGTTCTGCATTTCCTCAACATCGGGATTCGTCCCATATCTAGCCTGTGCAGTCCCATCAAGATTTTATATGTTTTGATGAAATCCCCTCTCATTCTTCTAAATTCCAGTGAGTACAAGCGCAGTTGTTCCAGTCTCTCTTCATATGTCAATACTGTCATTCCAGGAATCAGTTTGGTGAACCTTCAGTGGACTCCCTCAATAGTAAAAATATCTTTCCTCAGTTTGGAGAGCAATACTGCACACAGTACTCAACACACGGCCTCACCAAAGCCCTATATAATTGCAGTAAGACATCCTTACTCCTATAATCAAATCCTCTTGCTATGAAGGCCAGCATGCCATTAGTTTTCCTCACTACCTGCTGTACCTACATGCTAACCTTTAGGGACTGTTCCACCATGACACCCAAGTTACACTGCACTTCCCCTTTTCCTAAACTGCCACCATTCAGATAATAATCTTCCTTCCTGTTTTTGCCATCAAAGTGGATAACCTTACATTTATCTGCATGATATTGCATTTGCTAAGTATTTGCCCACTCAGCCAGCTTGTCCAAGTCACCCCGCAGCCTCTTAGCATCCTCCTCATAGCAAGCACTGCCACCCAACTTAGTGTTATCTGCAAATTTGGAGATATTGCACTCAATTCCTTCATCCAAATCATTAATGTATCTTGTGAATAGCTGGAGTCAAGCACTGAAGCCTGCAGTACCCCACTAGTCACTGACTAATAAAGATTTCCTTCAGTTTCTCCTTCACGTCAGACCCTCTTGTCCCCTAGTATTCCTGAAAGGTTATTTGTGTCCTCCTTAGTGAAGGCTTCCAAAGTATTATTCAGCTGGTCTGCCATCCTCTTTGCTGCCCATGATGAATTCACTGGATTCTAACAGCAAGACATTTGTCTTCACCAGTCTTTTTCTCTCCACCTATCTATAGAAGCTTTTGCAGTCAGTTTTTATGTTTTCTACAAGCCAATCTTATATTCTATTTTCCCCTTCTGAATCAAACCCTTTGTTGTCCTCTACTGGATTTTAAATTTTTCCCAGTCCTCAGGTTTGCTGCTTTTTATGGCCAACTTATGTGCCTCTTCTTTGGCTTTAACACTATCCCCAATTTCCCTTGTTAGCTACAGGTGAGCCACCTTCCCCGTTTTACTCTTACGTCAGACAGGGATGTACAGCTGTTTAAAGAACACATGGATGAATTTCAATGTCTGCCATTGTCTATCCACTGTCAACCCCATAAATATCATTTGCCATCTTATCACAGTCAATGCATGTCTCATACCATCAAAGTTAGCTTTGTTCAAGTTCAGGATCCTAGTCTTAGACTTAACTGTGCCATTCCCCATCTTAATGAAGAATTCTATCATGTTGTGATCACTCTTCCCCAAAGGATCTGGCACCACAAGGTTGTGGTGTAATCCTCTCATTACACAATACTCAATCTAGGATGGATTCCAAGAAATCATCCTCCATCACATTGCTACCAGTTTGGTGAACCCAACCAACATGTAGATTGCAATCACCCATGATAACTGCTGTACTCCAATTGCACACATCATTAAATTCCTGCTTGATACCATTCCCAACCTCACTACTGCTATCTGGTGGTCTGTATACAATTCCCACTAGCGATTTTTTGTCCTTTGGTGTTCCAAAGCTCCACCCATGGAGTTAACATTGTCCAGGCTAATGTCCTTCTTTACTATTGCATTGATTTCCTCTTTAATCAGCAATGCTACCCCACCCCACTTTTCTTTCAGTCTACCTTTCTTAAATATTGAATACTATCTACTCGCAGCTGAATGCGTGGCTCCAAGGCGCAAGAATCTAATTATTATCCAGGTTAAAACAGCCCGTTTGAATGGCACTCCATTCACAAATACGTTAGTGAACAAAATCAAAAACTACACTTTAGGAAGAAAATGATAGCTTTGTAGGAAATGCAGTATACTTGGACCCCAAAGCTTAAATTACAAGGAGAGATTACACAAATGAGGGTTGAACTTTTTGGAATTTAGAAGTTTAAGGGTGATTTGATCAATGTTTAAGATATTAAAGGGGAACAGAAAAGATAGAGAGAGAAATTATTTCAAATGGTTGGGGAGTCAAGGATTAGTCTAAAAAAGCAGGAGTGAAATTAGGGTGGGAGAAGTTTGGAACATTCATCCACCAACAGCAATTGATGCTAGATTAATCATAAACCTTAAATCAGGAACTGTCAAATTTGAATGGTGGAATTGCTCGAGGGGCTAAAAGTCTGTTCGACAATCTTAATCATGATTAAATATAAATGTTTGCAAAAATACGTATGCCGTAACTAGTGTCTTTCTTAGTATTGCTGGAAGTAAATTTCCCCCAAGTACAAGTAAAATTAGTCACAGCCTAGAGTTTTTCACTACTATTCAGAGAAAAGATCAAGGCTTCTCGTTTTAGTTTTTTTCCTTAAAAAGCACAAAATGTTCCTAAGTAAACGCCACCTGAATAAAATCCAGATGTTAGGAAATTGGGCATTTATGGTCTGAGAGGTTTGATACTACATCAAGGTCTCTCCTGATCTGTTATCTAATCTCAGCAGTGAACTCAGTGTTCCTCCGCCTTCTTGGAAAGGATGAAAAAAAAGATAATTTGGCTGATATTCTCCAGTCTCAATGATATATTTAAAGAGTAGATCTTAGAGCTATGCCATTTAGGAGTGATGTGGAAATACCAGTGTTGGACCGGGGTGGGCACAGTAAGAAGTCTCACAACACCAGGTTAAAGTCCAACAGGTTATTTGGAATCACAAGCTTTCAGAGCACTGCTCCTTCATCAGATGGGTGGAGAGGGAGGTTCACAAACACATATTTAGGCAAAGACACAGTTGCAAGATAATGGTTGGAATGCAAATCTTTAAAGGTAATCAAGTCTTTACTGGTATAGACAGTGTGAGAGGTGAGAGGGATAATCACAGTTAAAGAGGTGTGGATTGTCTCAAGCCAGGACAGTTATTAGGATTTTGCAAGTCCAGGCCAAATGGTGGGGATTACATGTAATGTGACATGAATCCAAGATCTCAAGCAGAAACTGATAGCTAAATTCCAACGGCATGAGGGCAGCCTCAAGCAGGATCTTGGGTATACTCCATAACTAAGCATCCACAGTCTTCTGGGGCAGAGGATGCCAAAGATTCTCCACCCTCAGTGAAGAAGCTCTTAAATGCTCTCTCTCTTATCCTGAGGCACTCACTTAGTTCCAGATCCCCCTAGCTAGGGGGAAAAAATCCTTCCTGTATCTCCCCTGTTGAGCCCTGTAACGATTTTGAGTGTTTCAATGAGATCACCTATGATTCTTCTAAACTCGAGAATATAGGCTTAGTCTCCTCAATCTCTCCTTATATGACAATTTCACCACCTCAGGGAATCAATCTGGTGAACCTTCATTGCACTTCCTCCATGGCAAGCATATCATATCCTTCCTCAGGTAAGGAGTCTAAAACCGCATACAACGCTCAAGCTGCAATCTCTCCAGGTTGTATTTAATTGCAGCAAGGCTTCTTTGCTCCTGAACTCAATTCCTCTTGTAATAAAGGCCAAAATACTGTATGCCTTCCTAAAGTTTTGTGTAATCAACAAACTTGACAATATTACATTTGGTCCCCACATCTAAGTCATTGATATGGATTCTGACAGCTGGGGCCCAATTACTGATTCGAGCGATACCCCACTAGTCACAGTCTGCCAACCTGAGAATGACCCGTTTATTTCCACTTCACTAACTCAATCCATGACAATATATTGCCCCTGATTTCACATGCTCTAATTTTCATTCTAATCTGTGGAGGATTTTATCGAAAGTTTTCTGAAAATCCAAATACACCATGTCCACTGGTTCCTCTCATCTATTCTGCTCATAACAACCTCAAAAGAAACTCCCAACAAGTTTGTCATTCATCAATAAATCAGTCATCTGATTATTGTGCAGTTAATTTTAATATAAAATAGGCTATGCCCAAAAAGAAAGTGCAGGTTTGTTGAACTCTAGAACATAAGAAACAGGAACATAAGAACATAAGAAATAGGAGCAGGAGTAGGCCATCTAGCCCTTCAAGCCTGCCCCGCCATTCAATAAGATCATGGCTGATCTGTTGTGTCTCAGTTCCACATTCCCGCCCTCTCCCCATAACCCTTAATCCCCTTGCCTATCAAAAACCTATCAACCCGTGTCTTAAATATGTTTAGCGAGGCAGCCTCCACCACTTCAACGGGCAGAGAATTCCAGAGATTCACCACCCTTTGAGTGAAGAAGTTCCTCCTCAACTCCGTTCTAAACCGCCCCCCCCCCTTTATCTTGAGCCTGTGCCCTCTAGTCCTACTGTCCTTTCTGAGCGGGAAGAGCCTCTCCACCTCTATCCTATCCATCCCATTCATCATCTTATATGTCTCAATGAGATCTCCCCTCATTCTTCTAAACTCTTAACGAGTACAAGCCTAGTTTATTCAGCCTCTCCTCATAGTTCAACCCCCTCAACTCCGGCATCAGCCTAGTAAACCTCCTCTGCACTCCCTCCAAGGCCAAAATATCCTTATGTAAGTGCGGCGACCAAAACTGCACACTGTACTCCAGCTGCGGCCTCACCAGTGCCCTGTACAGTTGCAGCAAGACCTCCCTACTTTTATATTCAATCCCCCTCACTATGAAGGCCAGCATCCCATTCGCCTTCTTGACCACCTGCTGCACCTGCAGGCTGGGTTTTTGCGACTCATGCACAAGGACCCCGAGGTCCCTCTGCACCGTCGCATGCTGCAGTTTTTGCCATGTAAGTAATAGTCCTTCCTACCATTATTCCTACCAAAGTGGACAACTTCACACTTGCCAACATTAAATTCCATTTGCCAGTTCCTGGCCCATTCGCCCAGCCTATCTAGATCCTTCTGCAGACTCTCCACACCCTCCACACAATTTGCTGTTCCTCCAATCTTGGTGTCATCAGCAAATTTCGACACCATACACTTGGTTCCCTCCTCCAGATCATCTCTATAAATGGTAAATAGCTGAGGCCCCTGCACCGACCCCTGGGGCACTCCACTAGTCACCAACCGCCAATCCGAATAGCACCCATTACCCCCACTCTCTGCCTCCTATTTGACAGCCAATCCCCTATCCACGTTAACACCCTACCCCCAACTCCATGCCCCCTGACCTTCTGTAATAACCTCTTGTGTGGCACCTTATCAAACGCCTTCTGAAAATCAAGAAACACCACATCCACCGGCTCTCCTCTATCCACCGCCCTAGACACATCCTCATAGAATTCCAATAAATTCGTCAGACACGACTTCCCCTTAACGAAACCGTGCTGCGTCTGCTCTATCAAACAATTCTCCTCAAGATGCCTCGCTATTTTCTCCTTGATCACGGATTCTAACATTTTACCTACAACAGACGTTAAACTAACCGGCCTGCCTTTTGCCTGCCACCCTTCTTAAACAACGGCGTAACATTAACCGTTTTCCAATCTTCCAGCACTTCCCCGGAATCCAGCGAGGTTTGGAAAATAGTCACCAAGGCATCCACTTTCACCTCTGCCATTTCTTTCAGAACCCTTGGATGCATACCATCCGGTCCTGGGGACTTGTCCACAATCAGTCCCTCCAGTCTTTCGAGCACTGCCTCTGTAGTAACAATAATGTCATTCAGGCCCTCCACTCCTACCATCTTTCCATTGCTAACACCCGGCAAATTATTCACATCCTCCTCCGTGAAGACCGATACAAAAAAGTTATTCAAGGCCTCAGCCATTTCCCCATCCCCTACCACTAAGTCCCCCCTCTCATCCTCTAAGGGTCCAATGTTCACCCTAGTCAGCCTCTTCCTTTTTATATATTTATAAAAACTCTTACTATCCTTAACATTAAATTTAACATGCATGCACCACATACAGACTGCATGTATTGTTCCCAAAATTAGATGTCCCAGGACTAAGGAATTACATTTATTTTACTGAATCTAAGATTTTAACGTTCATATTTTCATGGTTAGACTCTCTCTGCCTGTATGGTTGAATATTATAGCACTACCTGAAAAAAGAAAGCTAATAATTACAACGTTTTTGCCGAGCTTGACTGAACGTTATTTGTTCCCTTGATCCCCACATGGAGTTGGATCATTGCTCACCAACTAAAGCAACACTTACTCATTTTTAAATTATAATTCTCAGAGATAAAGGTCAGGATGAAATTAGATGATTATTTTGTGTAACTATGCTCTAGTTTTTACTGATATGTACACAGATCCCTTATCTCCATTTTCTAGTCTATCATTAGCAAATTATTCCATTTAATCTTCCTCAAATCCATAATCCCCACACTAAACTTCGCCTTCAGCTTTACCAAATTGCTCATTGTACTTTATAACTCCCTGCTCCCATCGGCACACTTGCTGCACTTAGCCTTGTTTTCAGACCTGAATATTTTTTCATTCAAATCAGTAATATTATGAAAAACTGAGGCCCCAGTCTGTTCAGAAGGCTGACGCATAAGAGAAGTATAAAAGGTTCAACCAAATGTTGCAGAAAATGGTTTCTGGTATGCTCAACTGCATGAGGTCACGGTGTATATTGAATGGAGTCGACAGCAATGTTGAAATGGGTGAATGCAAAACTGAAAGAATATATTCTACTGGCCGAATTGACACGATTATCCAAATCAAAAAGTATTAACTTAGCACCGTTAGTCGTGCATTTAGCTTCTGCCATTATTTGCTAATGCGCTATGGGCATTACTCATTTGAAGACTGGTATGGGGCTCTGCAATATTTTTTGTGTCACACAATGACAAGTGACTAAATAAAAGCTAATGGAGTCCTGTCCAACTAGTCTGTTTTAAGCTATTTGATTTACCCTGTTTCAGTTCAGTACGTTTAAGAGAAATATATTCACTGCGACTAAAATCGCTAGCAGCATTTGTACAACTCTTACCTTCATTACATCACCAAAAATAATGAAAAATAACGAAAAATCTGAAGTCCAGGTTAACAATCTGAAATTTGGGAGCCGAGTGGGAATTGAATTGGTGAGTCTCTTTCTTTGCAAGTTCAGTCGTCTGGTTAAAAGGTCAATAAGGAGCTGACCCAGCTAGCCGAGTGGTAGTTAATTGTCAATCACCTGAAGTCTGGTTAGGGTCTCAATAGGTGTGAATACTTTTGAAGTTTAACTGGTGTGGGAGTCATCTCAGTTCCACTTAAGAAAGGGACTTGAAAGCGCACTCTGAGTTTGAACACAAACAATGGGAGAGAACACCCATCCGGAATGAGACACAGCCTGAGTGAGTGCTGAGTGGGAATTCAGCGCAGAAGGGAAAGAGGTGTTTTTTCTCTTTGTTTTAAGTCTTTGGAGATTGATCTTCCCTTGCTGCAGTGGTAGAGAATATAAGCCAAGAGAACTAATTGGTAAACAGTGGGCAAGTTCGATAACAACTTAATGCTTTCATCACATTGTTTCAGAGGTTTTACTGTGTTTATATTTGGTAGTAATGAGGATTAGGAAATAAGGGCTATAGAGAATTGGATATAATCTGATATCAAATATCCTCCAAAGGTTTCATTTAAAGGGATAAGTCATGGCAGGAGAACTCCAGGCTGTGGTGCGAGAAACCAAGAACATTTCAGAGTCCAGGCCCAGCATATGTGAAGTATCTCCAGCTGCAACTCCTGGCAGCCTCAGTTTCAGAACTGGAGCAGTGGCTAGAGACAATGCGGAGCATCCGCAAGGCAGGCAGTATTGTGGATAACATGTACAGACAGGTGGTCATACTACAGGCTAAGATTCCCCAGGCAGGAAGGGAATGAGTGATCACCAGGCAGAGCAAAAGGATGAGGCAGGCAGCGCAGGAATCTCCTGAGGTCATTCACCTGAAAAACAAATATACTATTTTGGATATTGTTTTTAGAAGCGTAATGCCCTCTCATGGGTAAGCAGTAACTTCCAAATTTGTTGCACCATATTGGTTCAGCCGCAGAGGGGAAAATTGAAATGTCTGGGAATACAATAGTTCTAGGGAAATCAATTGCAAGGGGAATAGGTATGAGTTTCTGTGGCCACAAATGAGACTCCAGGATGCTATGTTGCCTCCCTGCTGCTAGGTTCAAGAATGTCTCAGAGCGGTAACAGGACATTCTGGAGGGGGGAGGGTGCCAATGACTTAGATAAACAAAGGGAGAGGTCCTATAAGCAAAATATAGGGAAGAAAGTTGAGAAGCTGGATCTCAAAGGTAGTGATCCCAGGAATACCAACAGTGCATGTGCTAGTCAAAGTAGAAATAGTAGGGTATATTAGATGAATATATTGGATGAATATGTATGAAGAGATGGTGTGAAGAGAAGGATTTCAGATTCCTGGGGCACTTGGACCAGTACAAGCTGGACAGGATCAGGACTGATGTTCTAATGGGATTATTTGCTAGACTGATTGGGGAGGATTTAAACTAAAATGGCAGGAAGACGAGAACCTATGCAAGGAGACAGAGGGGCAAATTAAGGACAAAAACCAACGATAGAAAGGGGAATAAGAAAACTGATAGGCAGAGAAAATCAAGAGCCAGATTCAAGCAGGGCTCAGTGAAAAACAGAGCAATTATAAGAACATAAGAACGTAAGAAATAGGAGCAGGAGTAGGCCATCTAGCCCTTCGAGCCTGCCCCGCCATTCAACAAGATCATGGCTGATCTGAAGTGGATCAGTTTCACTTTCCCGCTTTCTCCCCATAACCCTTAATCCCCTTGTCTATCAGAAATCTATCTTTCCGTGAATATATTCAGCGAGGTAGCCTCCACTACTTCAATGGGCAGAGAATTCCAGAGACTCACCACCCTTTGAGTGAAGAAGTTCCTCCTCAACTCTGATCTAAACTGCAACCCCCCTCCCCTTATTTTGAGGCTGTGCCCTCTAGTTCTGCTATCCTTTCTGAGCGGGAAGAATCTCCCTACCTTTACCCTATCTATCCCCTTCATTATCTTATATGTCTCTATAAGATCCCCCCTCAGCCTTCTAAACTCTAACGAGTACAGACCCAGTCTATTCAATCTCTCCTCATAGGCTAAGCCCCTCATCTCCGGTATCAGCCTAGTGAACCTTCTCTGCACTTCCTCCAAGGCCAATATATCCTTCCACAAATGCGGCAACCAAAACTACACACGGTACTCCAGTTCCGGCCTCACCAGTACTTTGTACAGTTGCAGCAAAACCTCCCTAATTTTATATTCTATCCCCCTCGCTATAAAGGCTAACATTCCATTCGCCTTCTTGATCACCTGCTGCACCTGCAGACTGGGTTTTTGCAATTCGTACACAAGGACCCCCAGGTCCCTCTGCACCGTAGCATGCTGTAGCTTTTCACCTTTTAAATACTAATCCCTCCTACTATTATTTCTACCAAAGTGAATAACCTCACATTTGCTAACATTATACTCCATCTGCCAGGTCCTCACCCACTCACTCAGCCTATCCAGATCTCTCTGCAGACTTTCCACACCTTCCATGTAATTTGCTTTTCCACTCATCTTTGTGTCTTCAGCAAATTTCGTTACCCTACACTCAGCCCCCTCCTCCAGATTATCTATATAAGTGGTAAATAGCTGAGGCCCCAGCACCGATTCCTGCGGCACTCCACTAGTCACCAACTGCCAACCAGAATAGCACCCATTGATTCCAACTCTCTGCTTCCTCTTAGACAACCAATCCTCTGTCCACGTTAACACCTTACCCCCAACTCCGTGCACCCCAACCTTTTGCAGCAACCTTTTGTGAGGCACCTTATCAAACGCCTTTTGGAAATCTAAAAACACCACATCCACCGGTTCCCCTCTGTCTACCGCACTAGTCACATCCTCATAGAAATCTAATAAATTTGTTAAACACGACTTCCCCTTAACAAATCCGTGCTGCATCTGCTTGATCAAACTGTTCTTTTCTAGGTGCCTCGCTATTTCTTCTTTGATGACGGATTCAAGCATTTTTCCGACTACAGACGTTAAACTAACCGGCCTATAATTCCCTGCCTTTTGTCTGCTACCTTTTTTAAACAGCGGCGTAACATTAGCCGTTTTCCAATCTTCTGACACTCCCCTGGAGTCCAGCGAATTTTGGTAAATAATTACTAAGGCATCCGCAATCACCTCTGCCATTTCTTTCAGAACCCTGGGATGCATTCCATCTGGTCCCGGGGACTTGTCTACCTTCAGTCCCGTTAGTCTACCAAGCACTACCTCTCTAGTAACAGTAATCGCATTAAGAATCTCATCTCCTACCATCCTTCTATCTATTAGGACCATGTAATGTTAAAAAGACAAGCCAAAACATACGTAGGATTCACAATAAAGTGGATGAAATAGATATAAACGGGTGTGATACAGCTGGGATCATGGAGGCATGGCTGCAGGGTGACCATGGATGTTCAGTGCCGCAGCAAGGAAAACATCGAGTCTAGATGACCCTTCATCAGAGAGGCTCTAATGAAGGGTCGTCTAGACTCAACGCTGGCTCTACTCTCTCCTGATGTAGAGATGCCGGCATTGGACTGGGGTAAGCACCAGGTTTAAGTCCAACCAGTTTATTTGATAGTAACCCACTTGTGGGATTACTATCAAATAAACTGGTTGGACTTGAACCTGGTGTTGTGAGACTTCTTACTGTGCTCTCTCCCCACAGATGCTGTCAGATCTACTGAGGTCTTACAGCCATTTTATGGTTTCTTAAAGGGATAAAGGTGGGTAGAGAATGGCAAACACTTAAGGAGCACATGAGAGAACTGCAACAATTGTTTATTCCTGTCGAGTGCAATAGTAAAACTGGAAAGGTGGACAAATTATGGTTTCCGAGGAAAATTAGAGATAGTATCAGAACCTAGGTAGAGACATACAAACTGGCCAAAAAATCAAGACCTGAGGATTGGGAGCCGTTTAAACTTCAGCAAGAGGGCCAAGGGACTGAATAAGAATGGGAAAATAGGGTATGAGTAAGCTTGCAGGGAACATAAAAACTGACTGTAAAAGTTTCTATGGGTATGTTAGGAGAGAAAGATTGGTGAAGGTAAATGTAGGTTCTTTACATTCAGAAGCAGGATAATTTATAATGGGGAACAAAGAAATGGCTGACCAACTAGTTGACCAACTAAGTACATACTATCTTCACAAAGGAGGACACAAGTAAGATACCAGAAACGTTAGGGATTTAGTGAGGGAGAGGAACTGAAAGAAATCAGTATTAGTAGAGCAATATTGTTGAGGAAACTGATGGGATTGATGGCCAATAAATACCCAGGGCCCGATAATCTAAATCCTAGAGTACTTCAGTGGTTGGAGAAATAGTGGCTGCATTGGTAGTCATCTTCCAAGACTCCACAGACTCTGGAACAGTTCCTACAGATTAAAGGGCATCTTATGTAACCCCAGTATTTAAAAATGGAGATAGCAAGAAAACAGGGAATTACAGACCAGCAGCCTGACATTAGCAATGGGAAAATTCTAAAATCCATTATCAAATATTTTATAGCAAAACACTTGGAAAACAATGGCAGAATCTGACAAAGTCAGCATGGATTTAAGAAAGGGAAAGAATGCTTGACATGAGTGCTGAATTCTTCAAGGATGCAACTAGTAGAGTTGATGAAGGGGAGGCACAGCATGTGCTTTATCTGGACTTTCAGAGACTTTCAACAAGGTCTGACATAAGACATCAGTGTATAAAATTAAAGCACATGGGACTGGTGGGTAGTGTACTGAGATGGTTAACAGACAGGAAAGAGAGTAGGAATAAACTACTCTATTCCCACTTGGAAAAAAGTGCACGTTACTGAGAAGCAACATGATTTTGTGCAGGAGAGGTTGCATCTCACAAACTTGGTCGAGTTTTTCAAGGAAGTGACGAAAATGATTGATGAGGGTAGGGCAGTGGATGTTGTCTACGTGGACTTCAGTAAAGCCTTTGACGAGGTCCCTCATGGCAGACTGGTGCAGAAGGTGAAGCTGCATGGGGTCAGAGGTGAGCTGGCAAGGTGGATACAAAACTGGTTAGGTCAAAGAAAACAGAGGGTAGCAGTGGAAGGGTGCGTTTCTGAATGGAGAGCTGTGACAAGTGATGTTCCTCAGGGATCAGTGCTGGGACCTTTACTATATATAATTAAATGATTTAGAGAAAAACGTAACTGGTTTGATTAGTAAGTTTGCGGATGACACAAAGGATGGTGGAATTGTGGATAGCAATGAAGACCATCAGAGAATACAGCAGGATATAGACCATTTGGAGACTTGGGCAGAGAGATGGCAGATGGAGTTTAATCTGGACAAATGTGAGATAATGCATTCTGGAAAGTCTAATACAGAAAGGAAATATACAGTCAATGGCAGAACCCTTAAGAGTACTGATAGGCAAAGGGATCTGGATGTACGGGTACACAGGTCACTGAAAGTGGCAATGCAGGTGGAGAAGGTAGTCAAAAAGGCATACACAGCATGTTTGCCTTCATCAGCCGGGCGCGCTGAATTTAAAAATTGGCAAATCATGTTGCACTTTATAGAACCTTAGTTAGGCAGCACTTGGAATACAGTGTTCAATTCTGGTTGCCATATTATTAGAAGGATGTGGAGGCTTTGGAGACGGTACAGAAAAGATTGACCAGGATGTTGCCTGGTAATGGAGGGCATTAGCTATAAGAAGGGGTTGGCGAAACTTGTTCTCACTGGAATGATGGAGATTGAGGGGCGACCTGATAGAAGTCTACAAGATTATGAAAGGCCAGAGTGGATAGTCAGAAGCTTTTTCCCAGGGTGAAGGAGTCAATTACTAGGGGGGCACAGATTTAAGGTGCGAGGGGCAAAGTTTAAAGGAGATGTACGAGGCAGATTTTTTTTTGCATGGAGAGTAGTGGATGCCTAGAACTCATTGCTGGAGGAAGGTAGTGGAAACGGATATGGTAGTGACTTTTAAGGGCATCTTGACAAATACATGAATAGGATGGGAACAGAGGGATATGGCCCTCGGAAGGGTAGGTTTTAGTTCAGTTGGGCAGCATGGTCAACGCAGACTTGCAGGGCTGAAGGGCCTGTTCCTGTGCTGTAATTTTCTTTGTTCTTTGTTTTAAATGGGTCTTTTTCCAAATGGCAGGCAGTGACTAGTGGGGTACCGCTGGGATCAGTGCTGAGACAGCAGCTATTCTTTATATGTATTAATGATCTAGATGAGAGAACTAAATGTAATATCTCTAAATTTGCAGATGACACAAAGCTGGGCAGGAAGGTGAGTTGAGTTGTGAGGATGCAGAGATGCTTCAGTGTGATTTAGACAAGTTGGGCGAGTAGTCAAATGAATGGCAGGTGCAGTTTAATATGGATATATGCGAGATTATCCACTTTGGTAGCAAAAACAAGGTGATAGATTATTATCTGAGTAGCTATAGATTGAGAAGGAGAATGTGCAACGAGGCTTGGGTGTCCTCGTACACCAATCATTGAAAGTAAGCATGCAGATACAGCAGGCAGTAAAAAAGGTAAGTGGTACGTTGGCCTTCATAGCGAGAGGCTTCAAGTGTAGGAGCAGGGATGTCTTGCTACAATAATACAGGGCTTTGGGTGAGGCCATACCTGGAATAGTGTGTGCGATTTTGCTCTCCTTATCTGAGGAAGGATGTTCTTATTGTAGAGGAATTGCAGAGAAAGTTTACCAGACTGATTTCTGGGATGGCAGGGCTGACGTATTAGGAGAGATTGAGTCGGTTAGGATTGTATTTGCTGGAGTTCAGAAGAATGGAGGAGGATCTCATAGAAATATATACAGTTCTCACAGGACTAGGCAAGGTAGATGCAAGAAGGATGATCCCAATGGTGGGGATGTCCAGAACCCGGAGTCAGAGTCCAACGATACAGGGTAGACAGCTTAAAACAGAGATAAATAGAAACCTCTTCACCCAGAGAATGGCCCCTGGAATTCACTACCACAGAAAGTATTTGAGGCCAAACATTGTATACTTTCAAAAAGCAGTACATATAGCACTAGGGGCAAAGGGGATCAAAAGATATTTGGGGGGGGTTGGATCAGGCTTGAAGGACCAAGTGATCTCTTCCTGTTCTTATTTTCTGTTTCTAGATCTTCCAAGCTTTATGAGGAGAAGTACCATCGTAAGTTAGTTATGTTAGTCTATGGTCAAACACCATAAATGTAATAAATCATTCAACCTCCAAATGAGTTAGCCAACTTTAGATAATTGACAGCAATCAAAATGTAGATCGTAATAAGGTCACACAGGAACATAGGAACAAGAGTAAGCCATTCAGCCCATCGAGCCTATTCTGCCATTTAATGAGATCATGGCTGATCTGTGGCATAGCTCCATATACCTGCCTTTGTCTGTATCCCTTAAATTATTGGATTAAGTTTCACATACAAGCTACTTGTTAGTTTTGATTTTCATTAGGATACAGTAATCAATAAAGTAAGCCTTTTGAATAGCTGCATAACGTTAGGACAGTTTACCTCACAGTGAACATTCAGGCGAACCTCAAAGTAACACTATAGTCATTACAACATCTCCATGTAATCTTTACTAGAATATGTCTTTACTTTGCGCTTTACTACTCCATTTCTTATCTTAAGCACAATTAATCAAATGTAGTGGAATTTAATTCTTAATTTTAGTTAGGTCACAAGATATCTATATGAAAAACAGATTTCACATCCAAATGCAGCGATCAATAAACCCCAAGCAGTGATCTTACTCTGATTTTACACATACTTATTTGTGAATGCATAGAATTCTTACTCCAACACAACAGAACAGTCACCTTTCTAAGCATCAAAATACGCGTGTCGGAAGTTTGTGTTACAGATTATTTATAAAAATCAAACTTGAAGAACTAGGTTTAAAAGAGAAAACAAAAATTAAAAATATGCATAGGTCAGTTCCAATCATTATCCAGTGACACCCCCTCCTCTGCCCACTTCCCTTACTGAGTGCACACATGCTGATAAAAACAGATTTCAACTTAATATTCCAGTGATTGAATAGCCTGACTGGAGACGCTCACAAGAGAAAATGTCTTCAACAATTTTTAAAAAAAGATTTCATAGAATCATAAAATTCTACAGTGCAGGAGGACGTTTGGTCCATCAAGTCTGCACCGATCACAATCTCACCCAGGCCCCATTCCCATAACCCCATACATTTATCCTGGTTAGTCCTCCAGACATCAATCCACCTGACCTGCATGACTTTGGACTGTGGGAGGAAACCCAGAAGAAACCCACGCAGACACAGGGAGAAAGATTCCACACAGACAGTGACCCAAGCCAGGAATCGAACCTGGATCCCTGGTGCTGTGAGGCAGCAGTGCTAACTGCTTGCTGCTCCATTTATTCAATATTTGAAAGGAACTGAAAAATTATAGCAGTCATAATCTTAGATGAGAGATGATCTATCTTAGTGGATTTACCCAAAAACATCCAACAGACCCATTGCTGTATCCAACTGTTCTTTTTAACGCACGGCTCATGCCTTCAGATTAAAAATGAAACGAAACATTACAATAATTTCTTGGCACAGGAATCAGAATAGCATTATTTTCCTATTAACTGAAACTGCTTATGCTTTAGCACTGATATGTCAGAAATAACCATAAAATGTCAGAATAATGTATAAAAGGGACTTTCCAGAGGCATACGTATACTAGATTTAAACAGTACAATATCATCTGTTTTAAAATAGAAAGAGCTAGAACTAGCATTTTGAAGTGATATTGTGTACCTGTTCCTCATTCCAGTCCCATTTCCACAGCTCCCACCCACAATGGTCTGGAGAGAAGGTAATGCTGAACGGCTCAGCTGCTGCCGACTCGGGCCCCGCCGTCCACCAGGCATGGCATGGGCCAACTCTGTTTCAAACACTGGTGCAGTCTGCCCAAACCCAGCACGTTCAGTGCTCTGCAACAAAACAAACAATGCAGTTAATCACTAGATAGCAAACTCCCCCGCCCCCATTTGAGAAATCCAACAACTTAATACTTTAGCATTCACAGTATTTTTTAACTTTCTTTTCATCTTGCTCCCCTCCAGCATTTAGATGACATACACTGTAATTCAGTTCGTGTTCAATATACTTGTACCATATATGCACTGAAATACAGTATATGAAGAAAATCTAATGAAACTAGACATATTTTAATTAAAGTACAATTTGCAGCTTTCAACACCACCTAAACAAGTCAATAAAAGCAAATTACTGCAGATGCTGGAACCTGAAACCAAGAGAGAAAAACGCTGGAAAATCTCAGCAGGTCTGGTAGCGTCTGTAAGGAGAAAAAAGAGCTGACATTTCCAGTCCAGATGACCCTTTGTCAAAGCTGAAACAAGTTGTCGCTTTTGGATCACTTACTATCATTAATTTGCATCATGAAGTATTTTCAAGTGAAGCATCATAGTCAGAGGTTTACAGCATGGAAACAGGCCCTTTGGAGCCTGTCCACGCCACCCAGTTTTTACCATTACACCAGTCCCAATTGCCTATGTACCTCTATATCAATCTTACCCATTTAACTAAATGTTTAAAAGACAAAATTACCTCTATCACTACCTCTGACACTTCTCTCGGGAGCTGAAATTCCAACAATCTCAGCCCACAGGTTTGACTTAGCATTCTGTTCAAATTTAACACTTATTATTGCACCTTATCCCAAAGGGATTTGATGAATTCTCCCACAAGTGGAAATATCAACAACTGGGAGACATTTATACAAGACAGCTACTAATAAATCTGAAAGGGAATTAAGGGGAATGTCCTGATTATTCAGGGTGGAATTCTCCCAAACTGCTTGTCAATGGTTTGGTGGCAGATGGGTGTGGGGAATTTGATGGGAGAAAAGGTCAAAAATCCGCCAGCCTAAAATTACAATCCAATTCTCCCGATAGTGGATTAGTTATCTCACTGGCAGGTGGCATGAATACTATTTGCACTCATTTTCTTCTGAGGAATGCACATTAAAACAGCTGCCCACCAGTGGTCTGTCAGACTTTCCAATCTTGTGTCATGCCAGCAGGAAATCACTTCAGCATCAAACCAGACTGCTACTGAACAGTGTACACCAGGTCGTCTTCAGTTCACAGGAGGCACTGAGATGAGTGCAACTTTTTGCCACAGTGCTATACTACTCCTGATGTGTTGTTCATCACTCTGCCGGGGCAGGTTGATTCCTGCCCAATGGGTCCACGCCAAGCTAGTCTTCATGGACAGCACCATACTGCTGGACTCATGGGCCCTCTTGTATAACCATCTTGATTCAGTACTGCAACTAGGATTGACATGGAGAAGAGGCTTGTGTGGAGTATAAATACCAGAGAAACCTTACATGCATCAACTTACTTATCTATCTACTCCTGCTAACAAATCAAAATAGTTAGCTAGTAAAAAAAAGGCCAAGAAAATACATTGTTATTCACAGGTATGGGACCATCAGCTAATCTCAAACTCAAGAACAAAAACTGTTAACTTCTCTCACATTTTAAGAGATAGATAACCACAGTTTGATTCTGAAACTATTGATTTTAAAAGCAGTTATCAATCCATCCCAATCTCTGACTGGAGTTGCTGCACATTAAAAACTGGTACTGTCAGTTTCTAGTTTTGTCAATGTAAACAATCTAAGCCTGGAATCATTCTTTGCAATAACGGACAAGAGATGTTATAATAAAAGTACAATATTGGCAATATAAACACAAATTCCAGCTTTTGCACCTTTGGTCTGGTTAGCCAACACAGTGAAATGAAAATCTACGCAGCATTTTTGATCAAAATCACTCAAAACATCAAATAATTTTCTTAGGGAGGTGGACAATCATTTCCCAATGATCTTTATAGCATTTAGATCTTTAAAATAAATCTTTCCAGCCACTTGCAACATAAACAAGAGGGAACATTATATTGTGTGCCCATGGGCACAATAAGGTTTCATCATATAATCTCACCATAGATAAAACCAAATTACTGTTGATACTGGAATCTGAAAAAATCAGAAAATGCTGAAAAATCTTAGGTCTAACAACATCTGTGGAAAGAGAATAGAGCTAATGCTTCAAGTCTGGGCAATTCTTCATCAAAGCCATGCTAGATCAAAGGTCCGGAAACAAGTTCAAGCACAGAAACTGACAGCAAAAGCACATAGGAAAAACATCTGCAAAAATGCCCTCGCTTAAAGACTTCAGATCAGTTCCTGAAACAACAGCTTAATTCTTTAATTGTTGTCCAACAATTCACTCACCTTAAACCAAGTCAAGGAACAAAGCTCCATGGCAAGAGCTATAAAGAGAGACTGGATAGGGTTGGATTGTTTTCTTTAGAGCAGAGAAGGCTAAAGGGGCTAATAAGGTTATGAGGGTAAGGACAAGGCGAGTAGGGAGTAGCTGGCCCACTTTGCTGAGGGGTCAATCACAAGGGGGCATAGTTTTAGGGTAAAGTGCAGGAGATTCAGAGGGGATATGAGAAAAAACATTTTCAGTCAGAGGGTGGTGCAAATCTGGAATGCACTGCCGAGGAAGATAGCGGGGGCTAGAAATCTTACAGCCTTAAAAAAATACTTGGATAAGCACTTGCAATATCATAACATTCAAGGATATGGGACAGGAAATGGTGTCTTTAGTGGTCATTATTGTAGTGCAAACTTGATGGGCCGAAGGGCCTCTTCTGTGCTGTATGACTATGTTCAACCCGGAGTACATATGCCTTATAAATTCAAAGCCCCATGTCTCCAATTCTAAGCATAGGACCAATTTTAGCTCATAATTTTTCAATCATACTTACCATTTTCACATCAAACCCCCACAGATCTAAACAGGATGGGAACATCAAGGACACCCAGGAATATGAAATTAAAACTAAAGGTGTCCAAGATATCAGAATTGAGAAGCATATAATGCTATGGGAACAGGAAAGAATCCACTGCAAATAATTCTCTGGATACAATTAGATAAGAATGGAACCAGATAAATGCAGTCCATTCAGCTGGGCAGTATAAAAATATTGGGGCAGGACAATATGGTTAACTGTATCAAAGGCTGCAGACAGATCATGAGATAGGATACTTAACAATTGTCACAGTCACGTAAAATGTCACTTGGGACTTTTTGGTACAATGGCAGGAACAGAAATCCATTTGCAGCTATTCAAACAGATTTCTGGAAAAGATGGGCATGAATTTGCGAGGTAAAGGAACATTAAAGGATTTGAGGTGAAGAAGAAAGGGAAGTTGCAGTTGCATATTTAAAGACTGTATACACATTAGAAAAGTTGAAATGATACCCTCAAGTACATGAGCAACACTCCAGTATATTTCTATGCCATCGAACCTCAATATGAATTATAATTACAATTTATTTGGAAGTTTTCCCCTCCAGTTTCTCACTTTTTCTTTCAAATGAAGCAATCACCCCAAGACATTGTTGCATACACACCAAATGCCATCTTAAACTTTGCACCAAATGTTTCACCCAGCCTTTATATGTGGGCAACAGATTGCAGCAAAATCTAATCAAGACTTCAACTTGTCAAATGCATGCACATCCATTTCTAAATGTGCACCACTGGATAAAGAACAGGAATGGGAAGTGACTGATATTTACCAGAAATTTGCCTAGGAACTCCATGCACCAAGTATAATACTCTGAAAGGTTTTATGGTTGAGAAGTAAATTAGACTGAAGCTGGCATTTTCCAAGTTTAACTACATTTGCCCATGTGTTAAAAACAGGAATAGGCATCATAGCAGGAAGTTTAAGGAGTTTAATTTCACAAATGGGTAATTGGCTAAGATCAAGTGTAGTATTGACATGCTGTGCTTGGTTGAAGTCATTAGGTTACATTTTAATTTCATCTGAAGCAATTTTTAAAAGCGACATCTTGGCCTTTTAGCTAAAATGCAAATGAGATCAAGCCTTGGAGGAGGAGCTGTGCCTACTCCAATCAGCTTGGATCATATAGAACAAGCCCAAGACAGGAGGTGAGAGCCCTGTCTTGTCAGCTTGATGTGGGTATGCTTGGATCAGGAATGTCTCAACTTGTTGAAACTCTGAATTGGACTTGATTTGATTGAATTGGAATAAAAACAAAAAAAAAAGCAGGGTAATGCAAGAAAGTAGAACTAAATTGATCCTGAATATATTTGTTGAGCTAACTTCAAAGACTGCAGTGGTTTGTAGTCCATTGTAAAGATGCACCCTATTCCAATGCTCAGCATAAACTAAATTGCTGTTCTAAGATTATGATTTAATTCAGCGCTACACTTGTACTTGTTAACCAACTGAGGAATAAAAAAAGTTTACTGTGCACTTATAATCTGTCGAATCCCTTTTATAATGCAATGTAATCATACCCATGTAATTGTTATTAAAATTGGAATACAGGTCAACAATAGATTCTCCTTTTAAAGGCAGGACATAGTATTATGCATTCACAAGTTCAAAAAAGTCTCACAATACCAGGTTAAAGTCCAACAGGTTTATTTGGAATCACGAGCTTTCAGAGTGCTACTTCTTCAAATGAGTGGATTCTACTTACCTGATGAAGCAGCAGCGCTCTGAAAACTCATGATTCCAAATAAACCTGTTGGACTTTAACCTGGTATTGTGAGACTTCTTATTGTGCCCACCCCAGTCTGACACTGGCATCTCCACATCAAGTTCAAACAAGGATGTGAAATTTAGAGCCACTTTAGAAAACAAACAATAACAATAAATGTCTACTTTTATAACCTGCTTCACCTCACAATATTTGTTAAGTCATTCCAGTTGGGCATTTGAACTATACATTAAGAACTTTCAAAACAAAGTGAAATAATTTAAGTGTGCTTTTAAAAAACATGAGCAACTGAAAAATGTATGTGAATAACCATCATACAGGCTTTTTAAAACTTACAAAAGAACATAAGAAATAGGAGCAGGAGTAGGCCATCTAGCCCTTCGAGCCTGCCCTGCCATTCAATAAGATCATGGCTGATCTGTCACGGCTCAGTTCCACTTTCCCGCCCTCTCCCCATAACCCTTAATCCCCTCTCTTATCAAAAACCCATCAACCCGCTTCTTAAAAATATTTAGCGAGGCAGCCTCCACCACTTCAACGGGCAGAGAATTCCAGAGATTCACCACCCTTTGAGTGAAGAAGTTCCTCCTCAACTCCGTTCTAAACCGCCCCCCCCTTTATCTTGAGGCTGTGCCCCCTAGTCCTACTGTCTTTTTTGAGCGGGAAGAGTGTCTCCACCTCTATCCTATCCATCCCATTCATCATCTTATACGTCTCAATGAGATCTCCCCTCATTCTTCTAAACTCTAACGAGTACAAGCCGAGTTTATTCAGCCTCTCCTCATAGCTCAATCCCCTCAACTCCGGTATCAGCCTAGTAAACCTCCTCTGCACTCCCTCCAGGGCCAAAATATCCTTGCGCAGGTGCGGCGCCCAAAACTGCACACAGTACTCCAGCTGCGGCCTCACCAATGCCCTATACAGCTGCAGCAAGACCTCCCTACTTTTATATTCAATCCCCCTCGCTATGAAGGCCAGCATCCCATTCGCCTTCCTGACCACCTGCTGCACCTGCAAGCTGGGTTTTTGCGACTCATGCACAAGGACCCCGAGGTCCCTCTGCACCGTCGCCTGCTGCAGTTTTTCGCCACGTAAGTAATAGTCCTTCCTACCATTCTTCCTACCAAAGTGGACCACCTCACACTTGCCAACATTAAATTCCATTTGCCATTTCCTGGCCCATTCGCCCAGCCTATCTAGATCCTTCTGCAGACTCTCCACACCCTCCGCACAATTTGCCTTTCCCCCAATCTTGGTGTCATCAGCAAATTTCGACACCCTGCACTCGGTTCCCTCCTCCAGATCATCTATATAAATGGTAAATAGCTGAGGCCCCAGCACCGACCCCTGGGGCACCCCACTAGTCACCAACCGCCAATCCGAATAGCACCCATTAACCCCCATTCTCTGCCTCCTATTTGACAACCAATCCTCTATCCACGCTAACACCCTACCCCCAACTCCATGTCCCCTGACCTTCTGCAATAACCTCTTGTGAGGTACCTTGTCAAACGCCTTCTGAAAATCCAGAAAGACCACATCCACCGGCTCTCCTCTATCCACTGCCCTAGACACATCCTCATAGAACTCCAGTAAATTTGTCAAAACTTGTCCTTGAAGTATTGCACTTCCTTTGAATATTTCACAACACCTTCAGTCATTTAACATTTACAACATAGCAGTAAGTTAACAAATGCAGAACTGAATTCAAATATGTGGAACAACAATTTCAAAACTACTTCTACACTGCCTTGACATTAAGCGACCCACTGGTCTAAATTGTCAGTGTAAGCATCACTTGAGGGGTATTGGGGAGTCAACCTGAAATTCCTCCTAATCAAGACAGAATGTCTATTATAGACATATACACACCCTTCAGAATGACATTCTTTGTTGAGGAGAAGGGCAGCTAATAGTTGGCAATTATTCTTTTCAATTTTGGATAGCAACTTCAAAGACTCTGAATGGAACTTAAAGTTTCCCCTAGTCTGATCCCAATTTTAGAGTACTCAGCGCCACATGAAATTTTAGTGCGTGTCAAATTACAAGGATCTTCGCATGACAGGAACATGCTTGTTGGACACGGTATCAAAAATGCTCAAACATATCAATGGTTCCAAAGAACTTGTACTGGATTTAAAATGTTGTCTGTTTCTCTCTCCCCACATGCTGCCAGGCTTGCTGAGTTTTTCCTGTATTCTTATTTATAAGGTAGGCCTCCTCCTGAGGTTTCCAGCATCAGGGATGTCAACCTTTAGCCAATTTGATTTGAGAAAAGGCTGAAGGCACTGGATATAGCAATGGCTATGAGCCCTGATCAAATTCCAACAGTAGTCCCAATGACTTGTGCTCCAGAATTAGCTGCACCCCTAACCAATCTAATACAGCTACAATACTGGCATCTATTTAGCAATGTGGAAAATCGCCCAGGTATGTCCTGTCTATAAAAAGCAAGACAAATCCAATCCAGTCAATTATCACCCCATTGGTCGACTCTCAATCATTAAGAAATTAATGGAAGATGTCGCTGGCGGTGTTATCAAGCAGCACTTATTCAGCAATATCCCATTCACTAAAGCTCACTTTGGCTTCTGTCAGGATCAGTCAACTCTGACCGCCTTACAATCTTGGTCCAAACATGGACAAAAGAGACCAAAAGAGCTGAAAGTGACTGCCCTTAACATCAAGGCACCATTTGACAGAGTGGCATCACGAAGCCTCAGGAAAATTGGAATCAATGGATACCAGGAGATTCTTCACATGGCTGTTTTTGTTGTAGGTCAATCATCACAGACCCTGAACATTGCTATAGCACTTCTTCAGGATAGTGTCCTAAATTCAACCATCTTCAGCACATTGATCAATGGCTTCCTTTCCATCAGAAGGTCAGAAGTGGAGCTGTGCACTGATAATTGGACAACGTTCACCACCATTCACGACTCCTCAGATACTCAAGCAGTCCATTTCGACATACAGCAAGAGCTTGACAATATTCAGGCTTGGGCTGATGGTGCAAAAGTGTCAGGCAATAACCATCTTCCCTTGACCTTCAGTGGCACTACCATCACTGAATACTGAACTAACAACGTGCTTGGGATATAGTCACCATTAACCACAAAGTGAACCGGACTAACCATACAAACACTATGGCTACATGAACAGGTCAGGAGGCTAGGAATTCTGCGGAGAGTAACTCACTTCCAGATTCCCTAAAGTCTGTACACCATTTACAGGCAGGAATGTGATTGAATACTATCTGCTTGTCTGGATGAGTGCAGCTCGAACAACAGTTCAGAAGTTCAACACCATTCTGGCCAAGGCAACCCAACTGATTGGCAGCCCATTCACCACTTTGAACATTCACTCCTCAACCGCCACCACACAATGGGAGCAGTCTACCATCTACAAATTCAATACAGCAATTCACCAAGGCTTCTTTGACATCTTCAAAACTTGCACCTTTTACCATTTAGAACGACAAGTGCAGCAGATAGACGCGGACACTACCACTCGCAAGTTTCCCTCAATTCTGACTTGGAAATATACTGCTGCTCCTTCACAGCAATATCTTGGAATTCCCTCCCCAACAGCACTATGAGTGTACCTGCACCATATAGAATGTAGTGGTTCAATAAGGTCACTCACCACCACCTTTTCAAGAGCAACTGGGGATGTGTGATGCCCACAACCTGTGAATGATTAAAAACTGTACTGAATATTACTCACTATAAAAGAAGCAATGCTGACCATATAGATATAGAAGCAGAACGTAAACTTATACTGCCTCAAGCAAAAGTAGAAAAGAGAAACGTTCACACCTGATATAGGTTGCCAAATGGTTTCGTCACCACATTGAATACCAATTGCTCACGATCAAAGTATGTACACTCATAAGCCTCTTAATTGTATAATTGGCAAATTGACAAAATATTCCCTTTACTTGACTTTACAAATTATGCCGTAACTTTATAACTTGGGAACAGATGGATTGTTTCCTTTAAACTATAGTGTATTTGCATTTAACAGCATAATAGATAGATATCATAACAAGAGCATTCAGATTGATTGTGTTTGACATGTAACCAATGAATAGCTAAAGGTACTCATCCAAACTGGCTGATTTCGAATAGCAGGGAGAGGATTCTGGAACACTGTTCCTACAGCACCAGAGACCAAATGCTGCTGCCCTGGGTCCAACATCAATATATCCAGTGCTTGCATCAAGTACACGTCTGACAGAACATTTACTGAACTCTGACGAGGCTCATCCTGACTCAAAACATTGGCTCTATTCTCTCTCTGCTGTCAGACCTGCTGAAATTTTTCCAGCATTTGTGTTTTGTTTCAGATTCCAGCATCCACAGTACTTTGCCTTTATTTACTGAATTCAATTGAAAATGCAATTGCTGTTTCCAAGGGATACTTTTGCTCAAAGAAACATAAACAGTCAACAAGCAAATAAGAACCAATTCATCTGCTGGGAAAAGGTACACAAAAGTTTGCAGCAGCTCCTTTGACCTAGCCTCCTGTTCTGGTATCAGATAAGTTTTGGAACTAAATTGCATCTGGCCAAATACTATGTTGCTGTTTGAAGTCAATCCAAGGTCACTTTTACTTTTAAATTTGTTCATGTGATGTGGATATCATTGGAATCCCTACAGTGCAGAAGGCCATCATTTGGCCCATTGAACTGCAATGACAACAATCCCATCCATGCCCTATCCCCATAAACCCACATAATTACCCTGCTAGTCCCCTGACACTAAGAGGCAATTTAGCCTGGCCAATCAACCTAACCCACACATCTGAACTGTAGGAGGAAACCCACACAGACAGGGGGCAGAACATGCAAACTCCACACAGAGAGTGACTGAAGGTCAGAATTTAACTTGGGTCTCATTTATTGTTCATCTCTGAAAGTGGTCGCGGTATCTTCGAGCCCACAGTGCCTTTACACATGATGTGCTCCTGCCAATTAGGATTCATGCATTTTAACTAGACTGTATAAATTGCATCCATTGAAATCAGTGTTCAATAGCAATTTTTCAACACTTCATTAAAGGGTGAATAAATCCCACAACTTTATGTTCATTACAATTAATTTCTATTGAAAGTGACTAACTTTGAGTGCTGGCTGACTTCACTCAGTTTTTGACAAAAGCATGTGAAAACTTACAAAAGCCCTGCATTATTAATATAATCCGCTGTTTCAATCTAAACAATTTCCAGATACACCATGTGTATCTGCTGTACTAATTTAATACACAATGCAACCTTTGTAAATGATGAATCTCATATCTAGTACTGGAAGTCATACAAAATTGAGATAATGACTGAAGAAAACAGG
Source organism: Carcharhinus amblyrhynchos (assembly GCF_965287045.1). Lineage (NCBI taxonomy): Eukaryota > Metazoa > Chordata > Chondrichthyes > Carcharhiniformes > Carcharhinidae > Carcharhinus > Carcharhinus amblyrhynchos. Next base: position 31,610,767 of record NC_137338.1, read on the forward strand.
ATTAAAGATAACAACTGTAATCTTTTGACTTCAAGCAACTGATAGAATTATCAGTTCCTAGAAACACATGGGCACAATTTTCCAGAGTACCACAGCATGGTCCATATCATCCAGATATAGCATTTCAAATCAAAACCACAGAATTCAAATGGCACAGGGATGTCAGTCACGTAGCTGATGTGTACAAAAATATACCGGTGCTTCAATCTTCTATTCAAGCTGAAAACACTCCATATGTATGAATTAGAAGCAGGAGTAGACTATTCGACCCCTCTAGTCTGCTCCACCATTTAATTAGGTCATGTCTGATCTGACTGTGTCTCAAGTCCAGTTTCTAGCCTGCTACCTATACCCCTTGATCCCCTCAATCAAGAGTCCCTTCACCTTAAAAAAACTCGTGGTATTATCTACCACTATCTGGGGAAGAGTTGTAGACTAACAACCCTCAAAAATAATTTATCTTATCTCTGTCTTAAATGGAAAACCCCTTATTTTCAAACTCCCAGCTCTAGTTTTATCAATAAGGGAAACATCTGCTTATTATCCACTCTATCAAATTGCCTCAGATTCTTAAATGCTTCAATAAGATCACCTCCCATTCTTTTAAACTTCAATGGATACAGGCTCAGTCTGTCCAATTTTTCCTCATTAGATAAACCCTTTATTCCAGAAATCAGTTGAATGAACCTTTTCTGAGCTGCTTCTAATGCAATTATATCTTTTCTTAAAAAACTGCACACACTACTCCAGATCTGGTTTCACCAGTGCACTAAATTGTAGCAAAATATGCCTACTTATACTATATTCTCCTCATAATAAATAACAATATTCCACTCATCTCCCTAATCACTTGCTGTACCTACACACTAACTTTTTGTGATTCATGTTCCAGGACATAGAGATCTAGGCACTGGAGAGTTCTGCAATTTCTTTCTATTTAGAAAATGTTACTTTTCTATTCTTCCTGCCAAAGCAAACAAGTTAACATTTAACCACATTAAATGTCATTTGTCAAATCTGTGCTCACTTAAGGAGTTGACAAAAAGGCAAAAGTTATTTCCTCTTCACAACTTACTTACCTACTTATTTTTGTGTCATTGGCAAATTTAGCTACTATAGATTCAGTCCCTTCTTCCAAATCATTAATAAAAATTGTAAATAGTTAAGACCCCAAGACTGATCCCTATGGCACGCCACTGGTTATGTTCTGCCAACCTGAAAATGACCAGTTACGTCTACTCTGTTTCTTGTTAGCTAACCAATCCTCAATCCACACAAATATGTTAGCCCTACACTATGAGCTCTTATTTTCCTCTGGGTGTTTCGGTTTCCTCCCACAGTGCAAAAAACTGTGAATTGGCCATGCTAAATTCTCCCTCAGTGTACCCGAACAGGTGCCAGAGTGTGGCAACTATGGGATTTTCACAGTAACATCATTGCAGTGCTAATGTAAGCCTACTTGTGACACCAATAAATAACCTTATTTTACGTAATAGCCTTATACCTGGCATCTTCTCAGATGCCTTCTGGAAATCCAAGTACACCACATTTGCAGATTTCCCTTTCTCCACGCTGCTTGCTACTTCCTCAAAAAACTCCAATAAATTAGTCATACGTTATTTCCCTTTCACAAAACCACACTGACACTGCCTGCTTACATCGAAATTTTCTAAGAACCTGGATATAACCTCCTTAATAACAGATTCCAGCATTCTCCCTCCGACAGATGGTAAGCTTAGTAGTTCCCTGCTTTTTGCCTCCCTCTATCATGGAATACAGAGGTTACTTTCACAATTATTTGGACTTTCAAGATTTTGACTAAATCCCACAAAAGGAATTATCGTGTAAAATTAAAGTGCGTGGGATTGAAGACAGTGTATTGAGATGAACAGAAAACGGGTTGGCAGACAGGAAGCAAAGAGTAGGCATAAACAGATCTTTTTCCAAATAGCAGAAAGTGGGAACCGTAGCAATCAATGCTGAGATCCCAGCTATTCACATATGTAGTACAGGAATTTAGATGAGGGAACTAAATTTAATACTTCCAAAAATGCATTTGGTGCAAAACTGAGTGGGAGGGTGAATTGTGAGGAAGATGCAAAGATCCTTCAGTATGATTGGGACAAGTGAGTGGGCAAATGAATGGCAGATGCAGCATAATTTGGATAAATGTAAGGTTATCCATTTTGGCTGCAGAAGAGGAAGGCATAAATTAGGAGAGGGAAATGTGCAATAAGGCCTGGGTGTCCTCGTACATCAGTCACGTAAATGCAGAAGGTTGTTTAAAAAAAAGGCAAATTGTATGTTGGCCTTCATAGTGACATGATTCGAGTGCAGGCGCAAGGATGTCTTGCTGCAATTATACAGAGCATTGGTGAGGACATTCCTGGAATATTGCGTGCAGTTTTGGTCTCCTTACCTGAGGAAGGATGTTCATAGAATCACTACATACAGAACTGTTGGGTCAGCCAGCTAAGCAGTGGCAAAGCCCCAGGGGCAAATGCCGTACCCGCAGAGATCGACAACGCTGCTGGTCCTGTACTTATCGAGAAGCTCATCGAGTTGTTCCAGCCCTTTTGGGAGCAAGGATCTATTCCTCAGGAACTTAAAAGATGCTTCCATCATACACCTCTACAAGAGGAAGGGTAATCGGCAAGTATGCAACAAACACCGAGGGATTTCACTGCTCTCCATCACAGGAAAAACCCTCGCAAGAGTCCTGCTAAATAGTCTGGTCGCCCGTCTGGAACTGGGCTTGCTTCCAGAGTCATAGTGTGGCTTCTGCAAAGATCACAGAACTATTGACATGATTTTTGCTGCATGCCAACTTCAGAAGAAGTGTCAGGAGCGGAATCGTGAGCTCTACACAACTTTTGCTGACCTCACCAAAGCCTTCGACACTGGAGGCCGACAAGGCCTGTGGAGGATCATGTCAAAGTTCAGTACCTCCCAAATTCACTCAGATGGTACGCCAGTTCCATGATGGCCAGAGTACTGGATGGCAGAGAATCCTCTGAGGCATTCCCAATCACCAATGGCATCAAACAGGGCTGTGTGCTCATACCCACACTGTTCAGCATGATGTTTACTGCCATGCTGAATGATGCCTTCCAGGACAGTGTTGTTGGAATCAGCCTCCAGTACAGAGTGGATGGGAAGATCTTCAATCTAAGGAGACTTTAAGCTATTACTAAAATGAAGGAGAATGTTCTGAGAGACTTCCTCTTTGCCGTTGACTGCGCCCTGTATACTGGCTCAGATGTGGAGATGCTGGTGTTGGACTGGGATATAAACAGAAAGAAGTCTCACAACACCAGCTTAAGCAGTTTTTACCCCAGTCCAATGCCGGCATCTCTACATCATGGCTATCATCGACACCGCAAACTGCTAGTTCCAAGTGCTCAGGATCTCCAAGAAGATTGCGCATATCAACATAGCAGACAAACAAACCTGTTGGACTTTAAGCTGGTGTTGTGAGACTTCTTTCTATTTTTACTGGCTCAGAGCCAGAGATGCAAATCAGTATGGGCCAATTTTCCACAGCTTGTGACTACTTTGGACTCACCATCAACATTAAAAAGAACGAGGTCATGCACCAGCCTGCTCCTCATGCACCGTATACCAACCCCATAATCACAATCAAAGGGCAGAAACTACAGGCAGTGGATCAGTTCACTTAACTTGGCAGTACCCTCTCCCAAGCAGCGACTATTGATACAGTTAGCTGCAGAATAGAAAAGGCAAGTTCCGCTTTCAGTAGACTGCGCTCCACTGTATGGGAACATTGAGGAGTCAGCCCAGCAGCAAAACCGAAGGATTACAGCGCTGCGGTACTCACTACCCTCCTGTATGCCTGTGAAATATGGACTGTGTATCGAAGACATGCAAGACAGCTCAATCATTTCCACATGACTTGTCTTCGCAGAATATTACGCATCAGATGGCAAGACAAAGTACCAGACACTGAAGTTCTCTCTAGAGCGTGTCTACCATCAGTCCACACACTGCTGATGACAGCGCAGACCTGGTGGGCAGGTCACGCCACCCATATGTCAGACGAGCGCATACCCAAGCAGCTCCTTTTTGGGGAACTCTCTGCTGGAAGACACTTGCATGGAGCGCATAAGAAACGTTTCAAAGACACACTCAAGTCACCTGACATAGACACGACCACCTGGGAAACGCTGGCACAAAACCACCCTACCTGGAGCTGCCTCATCCACAAAGGCTGTCAAGCTCATGAAACAAGGTGTACTGCTGAAGCACAGCTTAAGCACAAGATGTGCAAGTCCAGAGCCACCAGCGCAACAACTATAGTGCCTACACAAGTCTGTCCAATATGTGTGACGACATTCACGCCTGAATTGGCCTGATCAGTCACATTCAGACACACTGCAACTAGCCTCAAAATGACTAATGGTGTCGAGGTCCTCATCGATGACGATGGACGAACAACATACAGAAGGAGGCCACTTGGCCCATCGAGTCTGCACTAACTACAATCCCATCTAGGTCCTATTCCCATAACCCACATATTTAGCTCGCCAATCCTGATGACACTAGGGCCAATCAACCTAACTTGCACATCTTTGGATTATTCTTGATCTTCTTACTTGAAAGATGCTCTTGTTCTCAAGAGAGTTCACAGAAGATTTATCAGACTGACTTCTGGGATATCAGGACTAGACAGGTTAGGTGCAAGAAGGATGTTTCCAATGGTGGGAATGTTCAGAGTAAGGGATCACAGTCTGAGGAATACGGATAGACTGTTTAGGATAGAAATGAGGAGAAATTTCTTCATCCAAAGTGGTCAGTCTGTGGAATTCACCATTACAGAAAGTAGTTAAGGCCAAAACATTGTATGTTTTCAAGAAGCAATTAGATGTATCATTTGGGGCAAAGCGGATCAAAGGATAAAGAGGAAGGCGGGATCAGGCTTTTGAGTTGGATGATCAGCCATGTTCATAATGATTGGCAAAGCAGGCTCCAAGGGCCAAATGGCCTCCTCCTGCTCCTATTTTCTATGATCTAATTTGATATGACATTTCCGGTTTATGGTATGTTGGAAAATCAAATACACGCAGTCTTGGCAACCACTTCTCTTCAGACCCTAGAATGAAGTCCAAGAGGACCTCAGGACTGGTTAGCTTTTAGTTCTCAATTTTCTCGGCACCTTTTTCCTACTGACTGTAATGGTTTTAATTTCTCTGTCCCTTTCACCTCGTGATTTTCAATTATTTCCATGGTGTTATTTGTCATGCTTTATAGTGAAAACAAACTCAAAATACCTGATTGTATAATTTGCCATTTCCATTATTAATTTCCCAAACTCACTCTTTAAGAAGACCAACGCTCACCTTGGTTACTCTTTTAGTTTTTAAATATCTATAGAAATTTTTAGTGTCTTCTAATAATTCTGGCTAGCTTTCTCTCATGCACCAATTTCTCCCTCATTCGTCTTTTAGTCATCCTTTGTTATTTTTCCCCTTCTGTCCAATCTCCTACTTGCCATAATATTGCAGAACTGTACTTTACTCTTTCATTTTGAGTCAGCACCTTTAACTTCGTTAGTTAGCTACCCACAAATGTTCTGTCCTTCCCCTAGAGTCTTTCTTTTTCACTGGAATGTGCCAGTACCTTCACTGAGTGTTATAAAATGTCACCTTAAATGTTTGCCACTGCAGCTCTACTGACCTATGCCTTAACCTAATGTCCCAGTTCACTTTAGCGAGCTCTGATTTCAAATTCTCATACTCACCCTAATTTAAGTATAAAACACCTAATCTTAGGTGTTCCGTCTTCCCTCCCTCAATGCAAAATTCAATCAGGTTTTGATCATTGCCACCTATGGGCACCTCCACTAGGAGGTAATTAATCCCATCTTGTTGCACACTACCAGATCTAGTATAGCTGACTCTTTGGCTGGCTTTAAAATATGCTGCTCTAAGAAACTACCCTGAAAACACTATGAACTGATCTTCCAGGCTACCTCCAATCAGATTTGACCAATCTATATGGAAACTAAAATCACCCATAATTACCGTACCTTTATCAAAAGCCCCATTATATCCCCCTGTACACACCATTCTACAGTGTGGTTAGTTAGGGGGCCTATAAACTAATCTTACAAGTGACTTCTTACCTTTACAGTTTCATACCTCTACCCAAACTGATTTTTTTATCTTGATCTTTAGAACCAAGGTCATCCTTCTTTAAGGTATTAATGCAGTCCTTAAATGCTGCACATTTTCCTATCCTCTTGCCCTTCCAAAACGTCATGCCACTTAGAATTAGGTTCCAGCCATTGTCATCTTGCCGTCATATTTCTGAAATACCCATCACATCATGCATATTTATTTCCATCTTAGCTCTTAACTTATCTGTTTTGTTACAAATGCTGCAGACATCTAGATACACAGCCTTATCCACTTCCACTGGTTCATTAAGTTTCTATGTTTTTTGTCACACTCCAATTATCAATCCCCTTACTCTCGTTTGCTCTTGGCAAAGTGTCAAATCTTCCCAAACTTGATCCTTTTCCCCCTATTTAATTTAAAATGCTCTTTGCTACCCTAGTTATGCTAATCGCCAGAATACTGGTCCCAGCACAATTCAGAAGACTATCTCAATGATAACTTCTGCTTTTCCCAGGACTGGTGCTTGTGCCCCATGAATCAATACCCATTTCTTCTACACCAATCGTTGCTCTACACATTTAACTCTAACCTTATTTACCCTACGCCAATTAAAGTTTATTTATTATTGTCACAAAGAGTTTTACATTAACACCGAAATGCAGTTACTGTGAGAATCCCCTACTTGTCACATTCCAGCACCTGTTTGGGTACATGGAGGGAGAATTTAGCATGGCCAAAGCACCTAACGAGTATGTCTTTTGGACTGCGGGAGGAAACTGGAGCACCTGGAGGAAACCCACACAGACATGGGGAGAACATGAACAGACAATGACCCAAGTTGGGAATTGAACCCAGGTCCCTGGCACTGTGGCAGCTGTGCTAACCACTGTTCCAATTTGCTTGTGGCTCAGGTAATAATCCCAAAAGAACTGCCACTGATCTTTTGATTTAGCCCCTAGCTACTCATATCAAACAGAACCCTTTTCCTAGTTATGTCTACATCATTGGTACCAATATGGACATGACCACTGGAACCTCCCCCTTCCACTGCTAGTTCCTCACCAGGCCAGAGTATATGTGCTGAACTCTGGCATTGGGACTTCTGGATTCTTGCTTCCAGCTGCCTTCACTGTCCCCTGCTACTACTATTTTCCTATTAACATCCCCCTGTTTGCATGGGTTCCCGTAACGTGGTGCTACAATCAGTTCACTCATTCACCACGCAGCCTGTGTTCGTCCGCATAGGTTGCAAGCAGAAGCCTGCTACACAATTGCAAAGGCTGAGGTTCCTCTGTTTTTACCTTCTGGAACACTTACTTGCCTCACTCAGTCATACCTTCCTGTCCAGGTAATAGCATACAAAGGGTGTGACTGCCTCCTGGAAAAAAGTGCCCCAGTAACTTTCCTCCTCCCAGATATATGGGAGAGTCAGTAACTTGGCCTCCAGCTCAATAGCTCTAAGCTGAAGCTCTTCCAGTTGCGGACACTTACTGTGGATGATTTTGTCCTGGATCCCAGTAGCATCCAGGAGCTCCCACGTTCTGCAGTCACAACATATCATGTCATGCCTTCCTTATTGTGTATTAATTAAGCAATTTTTAAAAGTATACAAATACCACTTTGCACCACCATTTAATGTACTAATTTAGATCTCAGCAATCCATAAACCTCACCACTTATGAACAAGAGTGTACTCACTAATTTTTTACTTCCCTTCTGTTGGTGTCTCTTAATCATAGAGATAGCTATACAAGTATTTTTTTTTAAACGTCTTTCTAAATTCCAGCTCTTTACAGACACTCCCTAACAGCAGATACTCACCAACCAATATACAACTTTCCTGCAGTGTCAGGAAATAATTTCTTCACGTGACAGTATCATAGAACAGAATCATAGAATTCCTACAATACAGGAGGTGGCCAATCGGCCCATCGAGTCTAAACTGATCACAATCCCATCCAGGCTCTACTCCCGTAACTGTCATTTACCTTGCTAATCCCCTGACACTAAGGTCAATTTAGTATGGCCAATCAATCTAACGCACATCTTTAGGCTGTGGGAGGAAACCAGAGCACCCAGAAGAAACCCACACAGAAAAGGGAAGAAAATTCAAACTCCACACAGACAGTGACCTGGAATTGAACCCGGACCCCTGGCACTATGTGGCAGCAATGCTAACAACTGTGCTGCCCCTCAAGAATAAGGGTACATGATGTTGAAATTAAAGTTAGGTTATTCAGTAACAAAATCAGGAAACAGTTCTGTACACAAAAGATGAGGAGACTTCTAGAAACTCTTCCCCTGAAAAAGCTGGAAAAGTGCAGATTAGTCATGATATAACTGAATGGCAGAGCAGGCTCAAGGGATAGGTATTCCTATGTTCTAAACCATTATTCCTAAGAACATAGAAATAGGAGCAGGAGTAGGCCATCTAGCCCTTCGAGCCTGCCCCGCCATTCAATAAGATCATGGCTGATCTGAAGTAGATCAGTTGCACTTTCCCGCTTTCTCCCCATAACCCTTAATTCCCCTGTCTATCAAAAACCTATCTACCCGAGACTTAAACATATTTAGTGAGGTAGCCTCCACCACTTCAACAGGCAGAGAATTCCAGAGATTCACCACCCTTTGAGTGAAGTTCCTCCTCAACTCTGATCTAAACTGCACCCCCCCTTATCGTGAGGCTGTGTCCTCTAGTCCTGCTATCCTTTCTAAGCGGGAAGAATCTCTCTATCTCTACCCTATCCATCCCCTTCATTATCTTATACGTCTCTATAAGATCCCCTCTCATCCTTCTAAACTCCGAGTACAGACCCAGTCTATTTAGTCTCTCTTCAGAATCCAACCCCCTCATCTCTGATATCAGCCTAGTGAACCTCCTCTGCACTCCCTCCAAGGCCAATATATCCTTCCGCAAGTGCGGCGACCAAAACTGTACACAGTACTCCAGCTGCGGCCTCACAAGTACCCTGCACAGTTGCAGCAGGACCTCCCTACTTTTACATTCTATCCCCCTTGCTATAAAGGCCAACATTCCATTCACCTTCCTGATCACTACTGCATGCAAGGTCTTCAATTTGCTAATGGGAATTCCAGTAATGCAGCAAGAGGAAGAGCATACAATCATCACACTCTTCAATAAAAATTGACATGCGAGAAAGTGACTCAGATCCCATTTTCTGATATAACCATTGCAATTTGGATCTATCAGAATTAAAGGTAAAAGTTGTTTTAGGTAAATATCACAACCTGAGCCCTTGCCATCATAGATGTTGCAGGATCTATACAGTTTTGGAGCACACCTGCTTTCTGGCCATTCCAGTGAATCTTCACAATTTTATTTTCCTTCAGACGACAAGACTGTGAACACACTGGACATAGTGTAGAAGAGGTTTACAAGAATGGTTCCAAGTATAAGAACCTTTAGTCATGAGGACAGGTTGGAGAGTTGGAGCTGTTTTCCTTAGAGAGAAGGCTGAGGAGTTTTGATAGCGATGTTCAAAACCATGAAGGGGCTGAATATAACAATTAGGGAGAAACTGCTCCCATTCATAAAAGGGTCAAAACAACAGGGCACGGATTTAAAGTGATTTGCAAAAGATGCAAATATGAAGAGAGAAAAAACGTTTTGACATAGTGAGTGGTTTGGGTCACTGCTTGGAAGTGTGGTGGAGGCAGGTTCAATCAAGACAACCCAGAGGGCATCAGATGGTTACTTGAATAGAAACAATTTGTAGCAGTACAGGTAAAAGGCAGAAGAATGGCACTAAATCACAATGCTCATTTGGGGGGCAGGTGCAGACACAACAGGCCAAATGGCCTTCTTATGTGCAGTAACAATTTGTGTTTCTTCTCACCACCCCCTCCTACATAAGAGCCAAAAGCTGCTTACATTCCAATTTCTTTGCTTTCAAGAACCATTTGAATTGTTCCAATTATAAATGATCAATGTACTTTGGACATGGTGCATTAATTAAAAAAAACCCCAAAAAATCTACTTGCCTTTGAATTCAGCTATCTGATCTCTGTTTTTGAGAAGCCCTACAAATGCAAAAAGTTTATGTTAAAATTGCATAGGACACTGATTTGGTCTTATCTGGAGTAATGTGTCCAGTTCTCGGTGGCACACATTGGGAAAGTTGTGAAGGTATTAGAATGCAGAAAAGGTTCATGCAAATGGTTCCAAGGATGAGAAATTTCAGTTACATAGATACAAAAGACTGTTTTCCTTGGGAATGTGAAGGTTGAGGAGAATTGAGGGAGGCATACAAAACTATGAGGAATCTGGACAGAGTTGATGGGGAAAATCTGTTCCCATTGATGGAAGGATCAAGAACAAGGGGGTGCAAATTTAAATTAACTGACAAAAGAACCAATGGAGACAGGAGTCAAAACTGTTTCATGCTGCGAATGGTTTGGATCTGGAATGCACTGCCTGAGCTTGCGATGCAGGTTCAGTTGAGGCATCTAAGCCAGCGCAGACACTGTAGGCTGAATGAACTCCTGCGCAGTAACTACTGCGGTTCTGTTAAGCCTTATATTTTGCCCTACTAGTGCTTAAAGTGCTTAAACAAGGCATGTTTATCAAATGAACAGAACTCAAGAACATACAGCACAAACAGAAATCCAATCTAAAAAAAAAGCTTAAGAGTCTGTTGGTTCACATTTCACTAATTAAATTCCATGTTTTGCAAGTTGGAGTGAAGGGTGCCCTCAAACTGGAAATTAAATGTCAATAATTAAGATATCTCACAAACATGAGGACTAACTCCAGACTAGACAATTATGGTTAACATCTGATGATGGTCAGTGGGCTGAAGTAAAACACATTCTAGCACCTGTGAAACTCGAGTAAAGATCAATCATATCTCAAACAAAAGTTTGAATGTACCCAATATTCCAATTATCAAATGCAGAAATAATGAACCACAATGTTGGGAAAGATCATTTTTCAGAACTCAATTTATGAATACAGTTTTGTGGTAATTGGCTACAATCCCACCTTACAAGAGATATCTTTAGGCCTTTCACTTTTTGCACAAACACTATGACTCTCAATTACTAAAGGCAAAAATGAATACCACTATACATTATAAAACAAATTTACATTGTGATAAAGTGTCAAGTAACAACCTGCATTACTCAGTTATTTCACAGAATTATAGAAATTATAAAGAGACCATTAGTTTCATGTCTGCTCCCGCACCAGCTCTTCAAATGGTGCCATCTACTCTATTCCTATGCCCCTGGTCTTTTTCTATACTTTTTAAAAATATACTTGCTTTTCAGAGATGAAAATGTCCCTTTATTGCATTAGTCTCCTCTCCAAAAGCCACTTGCAATAAAGCATAATTCTAATTATTCAGACAGATGAACATTTCTCACGATTTGTTCTTTTAGTGATAATTCTCTGTTTAGATTACCTAGATATTCAATAACTGGTGGAGAAATCTTGCATATATTATTCACTCATATTATCAAAACTGAAAATTTTCTTAAGTTCTCTTAATCTTCTCCACTGCACTGAAAAAGAGACTGCTTTTCAAACATTTCTTCATAACAATACATCCTAGTGACTCTTCATTACATCCTCTCACGTACCCACTCCCTTCCCAATTTGGGAGGTAAAGATGCTGTCTCCAAAATAATTTATTTCAAGTTACATATTCATTTTTGTAATTAATGTCAATTGCTTGTGTATGATTATTAATGCATCAACACAAATCTTTTTGGTCTTATGTCAGCTGGTGAAGAGAAAAGGATGGGAAAGAGGAAATTACCATAAGGTACGGAAGCAGAATTAGGCCACTCAGCCCATCGAATCTGCTCAGCATTCAATCATGGCTGATACGATTCTCATCCTCCTGCCTTCTTCCCGTAACCATAGAAAATTACAGCTCAGAAACAGGCCTTTTGGCCCTTTTTGTCGTGCCGAACCATTTTTTGCCTAGTCCCACTGACCTGCACTTGGACCATATCCTTCCACACCCCTCTCATCCACGAACCCGTCCAAGTTTTTCTTAAACGTTAAAAGTGACCCCGCATTTACCACTTTATCTGGCAGCTCATTCCACACTCCCACCACTCTCTGCGTGAAGAAGCCTCCCCCAGATATTCCCTTTTAACTTTTCTCCTTTTACCCTTAACCCATGCCCTGTTTTTTCTCCCCTAGCCTCAGTGGAAAAAGCCTGCTTGCATTCACACTATCTATGCCCATCAAAATCTTATACATGATCATCAGACCCTTGATCCCTTTATTGATCAAGAACTTATGTCTTAAAGACACTCAATGATAAGGCCTCCACAGCCCTCTGTGGCAATGAATTCCACAGATTCACCATCCTCTGGCTGAAGAAATTCTCCACCATCTCAGTTTTAAAGGATCGTCCATTTAGCCTGAAATTGTGCCCTCAAGTTCTCGTCTCTCCCACTTGTGGAAACATCCTCTTCATGTCCACTCTATCTAGGCATGTTTTTCATTACATCAACCTTTAGACAGCATTAGCATCCTTTTGCTGTATTTTAAACAGGCAACGCAGTTTCCAAATCAGTACTATCGTCAGCTCACCGTTTATGGAAGAAATGTACCTAACTTCAAGTTTAATTCGTGGGGTTGAAATTGCAGATGTGTTTACCAACTCCAGTTACACCGTGAATTAATGAATAGTTGGAATGTTCTTATAATGAAGTGGGAAATTTCTACCTTTAGTAGTCAATAAGTATTTCTGCAAACGATTTTTCAGGTGAAGATAAAATAAATTGCAAGATCGATATTGCACAAAAAACATTAAAAGCAAGATATATAATTGGACCCCGAATGTAAAGTTTGATATAATATCCAAAATAAAGTAGTTTTAGAAGCATGGAAAGTTTTCAAAAATGTTCTTTGATCGTTTAAACACATTGAGACCATGCAGCACAGAACTGCTCTGCAGACACTTACACATCAATGTTCCGGCAATGAAACCGTTTCACAAAGATCAGCTCAGGACCGTAAAAGTATTCAATCAAAGCGAAAACATTAGCCTCCTAAAGGGGGGGGGGAGGGGTGGTAAAAAATATTACATTAGTTCGAATAAGCCCCCCCCTTCCCAAAAATTGTTTAAATTCAACCACAGACCGATCAGCTGGACGACGTGGCGGTCCCTAGCCCGCACTGCCACCAAGCTTGATACAGGAAGTCCCGCCCACTATGTCCAGGCGGATTGACGGAGGTGCGGTGATCGACAGCATTTTCCAAGCCTCCATTGGTCCAGTGTCCGATGATCGGAGTGCACTTCCGGCAGCTAAGTTTGTCTTTCACCCTCAGCGGATTCAGTACAGCGGAAGCAGCGCCAATGCTAGGGACGGGGGCGGGGGCGGGGGACGGGGGGCGGGGGGCGGGCAGGAGGAGACCAAGGTGGGGCGGGGCCAGCGGCTGATTGGCAGCTCTGCCTCTCGCGGCCGGCTTGTGTTGGGGGGTGTTTCCGCTATCGTGGGTCAACCGTTGCGCATGGAGCGCGTTTTGAACGAGGCTGCGCGCGGGCTGGTTTGAGGCCGGCGGTAAACCTGTCGGGCCGCTTTCTCCTGAGCAACAATGCGCTGCTGCATCCTGGAAGTGCTGGCACTGCCACGTTTAAGTCCAACCACTTTGTTTACTAGTAATCCACAAGCTTTCGGAAACCGTCTTCCTTCGTCAGGTGTGTGGAAAGTTCTGATCAGAGAAAGGCATATAAAGACACACACAGTTTGTGGAGTACTGATTAGAATACAAGTCTTTGCTGCTAACCTGCTAGTCAAATCTTAAAGATGCAGACAATGTGAGTGGAGATAGCATTGGCATAGGTTAAAGAGATGTGTAATGTCTCCAGAGAGGACAGTAAGTGAGATTTTACAAGCCCAAGCAAGTCATGGGGTTTACAGATAGTGCGACATGAACCCCAGATCCCCGTTGAGGCCGTCCTCATGTGTGCAGAACTTGGCTATCAGTTTCTGCTCAGTGATTCTGCGCTGTCATGTGTCGTGAAGGCCGCCTTGGAGAACGTTTATCTGAAGATCAGAGACCAAATGCCCGTGCCGCTGAAGTGTTCACCAACAGGGAGGGAACAGTCTTGCCTGGTGATTGTCGAGTGGTGTTCATTCATCTGTTGTAGCATCTGCACGGTCTCCCCGGTGTACCATGCTTCAGGACATCCTTTTCGTTTCCTACGCTGCAGGAAAGGATGTCCCAAAGCATGGTACACTGGGGAGACCGTGCAGACGCTACAACAACGGATGAATGAACACCGCTCGACAATCACTAGGCAAGACTGTTCCTTCCCTGTTGGTGAACACTTCAGCGGTCACGGGCATTCGGTCTCTGATCTTCAGGTAAGCGTTCTCCAAGGCGGCCTTCACGACAGTGCAGAGTCGCTGAGCAGAGACTGATAGCCAAGTTCTGCACACATGAGGATGGCCTCAATGGGGATCTGGGGTTCATGTCGCACTATCTGTAACCCCCATGACTTGCTTGGGCTTGTAAAATCTCACTGCCCTGTCTCTTTAACCTATGCCACATCTCTTTAACCTATGCCAATGCTATCTCCACTCACATTGTTTGAATTTTTAAGACTTGAATAGCAGGTTGGCTGCAAAGACTTGTATTCTAATCAGTATTCTGTAAATTGTGTGTGTCTTTATATGCCTTTCTCTGATTAGAACCTTCCACACACCTGACGAAGGAACACTTTCCGAAAGCTTGTGGGATTACCATCAAATAAACTGGATGGACTTAAACCTGGTGTTGTCAGACTTCTTCCTGTTTTTACCCAAGTCCAACGTTGGCATCTCTACATCAACAGGTCTGGCAGCATAGGTTTCAGCACTAGCAGGAGGTTGGTCCCCACTCTGGGAAAAAAATCAATTCTCCAATGTGCTTTTATCTTTGTTCAGACAATTATCTGATTCCTTCCTGAAAGCCACAATTGGATCCGCCTCTCCCCCCACACTCTTAAGGAGAACATTCCAGATCCTAACCACTGGCTGAATGAAAGTTTTATTTTTAAACCTTGTGCCACTGATGCTTCTTTTGTCATTCACCATGTTCACGGGTTCTCATCTCCTCTGCCAGTAGGGAAACACCTTTTCCTTTCTGTCCAGATAACATCAGAAGTGATGTTAGGGGTAAGTTTTTCACTCAGGGTGGTGAGTGAAGGGAATCGGCTGCCATCAGTGGTGGTGGAGGCAAACTCACTGGGGTCTTTTAAAAGACTTCTGGATGAGTATGTGGGATTTAATGGGATTAGGGGTTATAGATAGGTCTATGGATTGGTAGGTGTTGATGTGATCGGTGCAACTCGTGGGCCGAAGGGCCTGTTTGTGCTGTAGTGTTCTATGTTCTATACCTTGTCTCCATCAAATCTCACCTTAATGTTCAATATACTAAAGAGCTCCGTCCCAGCTTCTGCACTGTACCCACCACAGTTCTCTTAAATTTCATCTGTCCACCAATTTATCTCCTCTTGAAACTTATTGTTTTTCTCCTCACAGTGCATAATGCTTCCAAGTTTTGCGTCATATGCAAAAAATAAATTGCATCCTTGATATCCAGATCATAGAAATCATAGAAACCCTACAGTACAGAAAGAGGCCATTCAGCCCAACAAGTCTGCACCGACCACAATCCCATCCAGGCCCTACCCTCATATCCCTACATATTTATCCACTCATCCCTGTAACGTATGCATCTCAGGACACTAAGGGCAATTTTTAGCATGGCCAATCAACCTAACCCACACATCTTTGGACTGTGGGAGGAAACCCACGCAGACACGAGGAGAATGTGCAAACTCCACACAGACAGTAACCTAAGCTGGGAATCGAACCCAGGTCCCAGGAGCTGTGAAGCAGCAGTGCTAACCACTGTGCTACCGTGCTGCCCAATCTTGATGCGGAGATGCCAGTGTTGGACTGGGGTAAACACAGTAAGAAGTCTTACAACACCAGGTTAAAGTCCAACAGGTTTATTTGGTAGCAAAAGCCACTAGCTTTCAAAACACTACCCCTTCATCAGGTAAATGGGAGTTCTGTTCACAAACAGCATATAAAGACAAACTCAATTTACAAAATAATGATTGGAATGCAAGCCTTTACAGGTAATCAAGTTTTAAAGGTACAAACAATGTGAGTGGAAAGAAGGAGCAGCGAATGCTCTGAAAGCTAGTGGCTTTAGCTACCAAATAAATCTGTTGGACTTTAACCTGGTGTTGTGAGACTTCTTACTGTGTTTACCCAGATCTTGGTCATTGGTTTTGTTACAAAGTTATGCTTTACATCTAAAATGACTTTGGGCCATAACCTTCAAGCTCCCCAGCTTGGGGGATACCCCGAGAAACACTGGGAAATTCCTCTCTGAACTTTCCAGCTAAGGGTTTTTATTGCATTTCCCAGGAATAGAAACTTCCTCTAGGCAATTGCTCTGTCCTGGAAACCATCCAAAAATGTTATTTAAATCTTGATTCTGGCTGTGTTACACCAATAATTAGGAGAATTAAAACATTTTCCAAATTCTGGGTAACTATTGTAAAGATCTAGACAGACTCCCACCCCTTGGGACTCTTTCACTCATCTCCTCTCCAGGACCCTCTTCATTCACTGACTATCCTCTCCCCAACTATCTCTCTCCCTCCCCAAATATCTCTCTCCTCCCCAACTATATCTCCCCCAACTATTCCCCCCACTAACTTCCCCCCCCCACTAACTATTCCCGCTCACTAACACTCCCCACTTCCTCCTCCCCACTAACTCCCCTCCCCCACACTAATGCGTGGCATTCCCCAAGTCCCAATGAGATTTTCCCCAGACCAGGCACAGAAGAAAATCCATGTAGGTAAATGGACATGGAATGGCAATCCCCAATGTTGACTGCCACTCTGAGGATTTACAGACCTTCATGTATTTACTAGCTGCAAACCTCTGGTTCAACTATAAAAGGACTGAGGCAATTTTCCAGTGACTTGAAACCACAGTTTCTAAGATGGCTGAATGGTTGCATCAATGTACATGTCAAATTCCTAAGCCATTAAGTGGAGCCATCTGTCCACAGGAACCAAAGATAATCACCTGAAAAGAATATGAATGAGCCACATATCCTGAGTCATTCCCAGGACATGCTTCATTAAGAATGATTGTAATGCTGGAACCTGGGGAACCCATTATATACATATCTCTTGTCCAAACAACAACCATTTACCACTGCTTTGCCTTCTGCAACTCAGTCATTTTTGTATCTATGTTGGCAGTATCCCTTTTATATCATTTAACTTTGCTGAGAAGTCAATTATGTGGCATTTCATCAAATGTGTCAGAAGTCAATGTGCACCCCTTCAACTGCATTGCCTTCATCAAATCTCTCTGTGACCTCATCAAAAATAGAATCAAATTAGTTAAGCACAATTTGCCCTTACAAATCTGCACTAGCTCAGAGTCACAGAATTGTTATGGTGCAGAAAAAGACCATTCAGCCAGTTGTGTCTGCACCAGGTCTCCAAATGAGCATTATGACTTGGGGCTATTCCCCTGAGTTTTCTCCATAACCCTTGCACATTTATTCTATTCAAATAATCATCAAATGACCTCTTGAAATGCCTTGATTGAGTCTGTGTCCACCACACCACCAAGCAGTGCATTCCAGACCCAAACCACTGAAAAAGATTTTCCTCATTTTGTTTCTTTTGCAAATCGCTTTAATCTGCCCTCTCATTCTCAACCATTTTACAAATGAGAACAGTTCTTCCCTACATACTCTGTCCAGCTCCCTCATGATGTTGAACACCGCTATCCTGGCCTTTCCAAGAAGAACAGTCTCAACTCCTTCATCCTATCTTTATAACTTCAGGTTTGAGTTCTGATTGATGAAACATTTCTATCATACAATGAATTAAAAGCAGGACTAGGATTCCCTCAAGCCTGCTCCGCCATTTAATAAGATAATGGCTGATCTGATTGTAACCTGAATGCCCCATTCCCAACTAACCCCAATAACATTTCATCCCATTGATAGTCAAGATCTATTTATCTCTGTTTTTAAAATATTCAAATATTCTGTGTTCACTTTCTTTTGAGGAAGAGATTGTTGGTAGTTGAACATAAAAAATAAGAACAGGAGTAGGCCACTCTGCCCCCACTCTGGTCCACCATTCAACTAGATCTTGGCTGATTTACATCAATATCGTTTTCTCGTGCTATCCCCATATGCTTGAATAACTTTAATCTCTGTCCCGAAAATATTCAATGGCTGAGCTGCCAGAGAATTCCCAAGATTCAGCACTCCTTGAGTGAAGAAATTCCTCTTCATCGCAATCTAACTGGCCTGCCTCTTATTCTGAGACCGTGCCCTCCTTGGTTCGAGAATTGTGCTTTCTCCCATTGTCATGGCCAATAGGCCAAAACATCCATTTATTGTTGAAATACAAGTTCAGCTTGATCAGCATACAAGACCATTGAAT
Source organism: Carcharhinus amblyrhynchos (assembly GCF_965287045.1). Classification (NCBI taxonomy): domain Eukaryota; kingdom Metazoa; phylum Chordata; class Chondrichthyes; order Carcharhiniformes; family Carcharhinidae; genus Carcharhinus; species Carcharhinus amblyrhynchos. The sequence continues at coordinate 31,629,368 of NC_137338.1, forward strand.
GCTAAAGTGCCTTTGGTAAAGTTTCATATTTCACAAGTATGTCCAAGCCTCTCCCAAATTCTTTGGGATTGAAATGTCAAGTATCAAGGTTAGCAGCATGGTCACCAAGATGTGAGTGCACTTCAACTGCAAGGCTATATTAGTGAAAATCTGTTGTGTATTCATGCTTGTTGCCAGTTGGAACAAGGTTACTTTAAGAATCCACTCACATGATGTATTGATGATGTCATTTGGTCATTCATGTCAACAAATGGGCCGTCTTTCCTAACAGCTATTAGACATAGTTCCCATGGATGTTGTAACCATGGGAACAGATTGAGAAGCATGTTCAATTACATCTGACTGTGCATCCTCATTGAAAACTGTTTCTGGTGCATGAACTTGCAATGGGGTGGTAGGTACACTACGGCCTCCAAATTCATCTTCATCAACAGCAGCAAAGTAAATGGGAGTTTCATACGCTACGAAGAGTTGCGAATGTAGCATCGTCCATCATGTAAACCAGCCTCCCATCCACTGGTTCTGTCCACACTTCCCACAACCTCGGAAAAGCAGCCAGCATAGTCAAGGACCCCCTGCACCCCTGACATGCTCTCTTCCAACTTCTTACGTTGGGAAAAAGATACAAAACTCCGAGATCACATATCAACCAACTCAAAAACAGCTTCTTCCCTGCTGCCATCAGACTTTTGATTGGACCTGTGGTATATTAAACTGATGTTTGTCTGTACCCTTGTTATGACTGTAACAGCTTTCCAATAAAGCTCATGTTCATTTGTACCTTCGAAGTTTGAAAATCTATCCTTTAAAAATACCACAAAGAAAGCTGGCAACTTGGAGGTCGAACCACACTGGCAGACTTTCTGGAGAAAGAAAAGAAATGGAAAAATCAGCAATTCATGCTGCATACATCCAAAAAGGATTAAGAAGATAAAAACATTGCTACACCAAAGCTGGCGATGAAGGGATGATAAATATTGGCAACAGCCATCAATGGAACTGAAATTTAAATGAAGATTTCAGAGAAAACAACATCGAAAAGAAGCTTGCTACATGCTCTGCCAGGAATGATCTGGAAAAGCACAGGAAGCATTGTGATTAAAAAAAAAATACCCTGCAACAATAATTTAGAGCTGCGTGTGTTCCAAAACTTGGAAGGAAGCAAGCTGAGTTCAGGGTTAACTTTTTGAAAGAAAAAGAAACAAGGTAGTTCCAAAAACTTCTTGGCACATTGTGCTTGTACAAACACTTCCCATAGTAAAAATGGGGAGGGCTCTTGACATCGTGGGACCAAATGATGAGAACACTGAGCAGTGGGGCCCATATACTGAGAGATTCAAATAGTTTGTTGAAGTGAACAAAGTTGCAGCAGACATAGTAATTCCAACTTTCCTGAGCATCATGAGAAGTCTGATGCAATCAGAAAAACCAGGCTCAAAAAAACCTATGATGACATTGTAGAGATATTGCAGATCCACTTCTCACCTAAAGCTTTGGTCATGGCCGAGAGGTTCAGGATCCAAACGTAATTGGCAAAAACGTAAATTAACCACACAATTCTTTAGAGATATTAGTTGAAATGTGAATTTGAAAATACTTTGAACAACACCACTGGAGATAGACTAGTGTGTGCATTAAGAAGCAAAGCTTAAAACAGCAAAAGGCTGTTAACAGAAAGCAACCTAAACCTAAAGATGGTTTAGAAGTCTTGATTTCTTAGTTAGCAGCTAAGGAAGTCCAACAATCAATCTCAAGCACTAAAGTCCATATGGGATAGGAACACAGATGCAGATTCAAAATTGCCACCAATGCACAAAAAGTGGGCACACAGCAGCATATTGCTGGTGCAAAGATGCAAAATGCAGGAACTATGGTAAAAAGGGGAACATCGAGTGTGTGTATTGGAGAAAGAAACAACATGTCCCAAACAGGAATTATAAAAATTCCAAGTGTATCAAATGGAAAACTGAATAGAGGGAAAAGGATCTACAGGGTACAAAATGTGCGTGAAAGAGGACCAGAGTCACAGTCAGATAGTGAACTGGCCATTGCACGTGCAACAAACAATTACTGGATCACTCATTTACTGGATGGCAAATCAGTGAAAATGGACGTGGATAATGGAGTAGCAGATTTGTTGGTACCAGAAACTGTTTAAAAAGAGAAACTATAACATATAGCCTTAAAAACCTCAAAAGATAATACAAAAAATCTATACAGGGAAGGTGGTTCAGTTGAGGGGCTGTACTGATGTAAATGTGCAGCTCCTGCACATCGTTAAAGGCAACCCTCCACTGTAATTGGGCGGGACCTGGCTGGAGAGAATCAAGCTAAACTGGGCTGAGGTGAATCTTGTGTCAGAGTCCGAAACAGATCTACCAAAGATTTTAAAGGAAAATGCCATTGTCTTTAATAGAGAGCTGGGAAGTATGAAAGAGATCTCAGTCAAGTTAATGATTAAGGATGGAAGCCAAGCTAGGTGCTTAAAGGCTAAGTCAGTGTCATCTGCTTAATGTCAAGGCTGAATTAGACAGGCTGGTCAAGGTAGGGGTTCTCACATCCATTAGTGTGAGTGATTTGGCCTTGCTAAAAGCACCCATGATGAACAAAGATGGTTTATTACACATATGTGGTGATTTTAAAGTCACAGTCAATCTGGTACTGTTTGCACAGCAGTACCTTGATCTTCTGCCTTTAGTTATGAATAATTTGCTGGGTTGGCAGGAATCCAGCATTTCAGTAAAGTTGACTTTGGTCAAGTTTATCTCCAGATAAATGTCAATCCAGATTTACAGCAACAACACATAAGGGACTATTCAGATATAAAAGGCTTCCATTTGGCATTACATCCGCTCCTGCATTGTTCCAATGTGTTATGGATCAAATTCTAAGCGGACTAGAAGGAGTCTAGTGCTGCTTAGATGAGATGTTAGTTACTGGAAAAAGTGAACAGTACAGCACAGTACAGGCCCTTCGGGCCTCGATGTTGTGCCAAGCTGTGCCCAAACCCAAGATCAAGCTATCTCACTCCCTATCATCCTGGTGTGTTCCATGTGCCTATCCAATAACCGCTTGAAAGTTCCTGAAGTGTCTGACTCCACTATCACAGCAGGCAGTGCATTCCACATCCCAACAACTCTCTGAGTAAAGAATCTACCTCAGACATAAATCTTATATCTCCCACCATGAACTTTATAGTTATGCCCCCTAGTAACAGCTATGTCCACCTGAGGAAATAGTCTCTGAATGTCCACTTTATCTATCCCCCTCATCATCTTATAAACTTCTATTCAGTCACCTCTCAAGCTCCTCCGCTCCAAAGAGAAAAACCCAGCTCCCTCAACCTTTCCTCATAAGACCTACCCTCCAAACCAGGCAGCATCCTGGTAATGCTTCCAGATCCTTCTTATAGTGAGGTGACCAGAACTGCACACAATATTCCAAATGTGGTCTCACCAAGGTCCTGTATAGTTGCAGCATAACCCCACAGCTCTTGAACTCAAGCACCCTGTTAATGAACGCTAACACACTATAAGCCTTCTTCATGGCTCTATCCACTTGAGTGGCAATCTTCAGAAATCTGTGGATATGAACCCCAAGATCTCTCTGTTCCTCCACATTCCTCAGAACCCTGCCATTGACCCTGTAATCTGCATTCAAGTTTGTCCTACCAAAATGAATCCCTCGCAATGATCAGGGTTAAACTCCATCTGCCACTTTTCTGCCCAGCTCTGCATCCTATCAATGTATCTTTGCAGCCTACAAGAGCCCACCACCTCATCCACTACTCCACCAACCTTGGTGTCATCAGCAAATTTACTAACCCACCCTTCAGCCCCCTCTTCCAAGACATTGATAAAAATCACAAATAGCAGAGGATCCAGTGCTGATCCCTGCGGTACACCGCTGGTAACTGTCCTCCAATCTGAAAATTTTCCTTCCACCACCAACCTCTGTCTTCTATGAGACAGCCAGTTACTTATCCAATCGGCCAAATTTCCTTCTATCCCACACCTTCTTATTTTCTTTATGAGCCTATCATGGGGAACCTTATCAAATGTCTTACTAAAATCCATGTATATGACAACAATTACTCTACCTTCCACTACACACTTAGTTGCCTCCTCAAAGAATTCAGTCAAATTTGTGAGGCAAGATTTACCCCTCATGAATCTGTGCTGACTATCCCAGATTAAGTTGCATCTTTCCAAATAGTCATAAATCCTATCCCTCAGGACCCTTTCCATTAACTTATCGACCAAAGTAAGACTAACTGGCCTATAATTACCAGCGTCATTCCTATTTCCTTTCTTGAAGAGAGGAACAACATTTGCCACTCTCCAGTCCTCTGGCACAATCCCCGTGGACAGTGAGGACCCAAAGATCAAAGCTAAAGGCTCTGCAATCTCATCCCTTGCCTCCCAAAGTATTCTAGGATGTATCCCATCTGGCCCAGGGGACTTATTGACCTTCAGGTTTTTCAAAATTGCTAATACATCTTCCCTCAGAACATCTACCTCCTCTATCCTATCAGCCTGCATCACACTCTCATTCTCAAAAACATGGCCCCTCTCCTTAGTGAACACTGAAGAAAAGTATTCATTCAACACCTCACCTACCTTTTCTGACTCCATGCACAAGTTCCCACTACTATCCTTGACCGGCCCTAACCTCACCCTGTTCATTCTTTTAATTCTCACGTAAGAGTAAAAAGATTTGGGATTTTCCTTGATCTGAGCCGCCAAGGACTTCTCATGCTTCCTCCTAGCTCTCCTAAGTTCTTTTTTAACTCATTCCTACCTACCTTGTAACCCTGAAGCGATCCAAATGAACCTTGTTTTCTCATCCTTACGTACCCTTCCTTTTTCCTCTTGACAAGTCATTCAACCTCCTTTGTGAACTATGGCTTCCTCACTCGGCCATTTCCTCCCTGCCTGACAGGGGCATACCTATTTGTTCCTTGAACAAGCTCTACTTTTCATTTGTGCCCTTACCTGGCAGTTTGTTCCCATCTTGTGCCCCCTAATTCTTGCCTAATCACATCATAATTACCCCTGCCTCAATTATAAACCTTGCCCTGCTGTGTGACCCTATCCCTCTCCATTGCAATAATGAAAGACACCAGATTGTGGTCATTATCTCCAAAGTACCCTCCCACAAACAAATCTAATGCTTGGCCTGGTTCATTACCCAGTACCAAGTCCAATGGGGCCCCACATCTTGTCAGCTTATCCGCATACTGTGTCAGGAAACCCTCCTGCACACACTGTACAAAACGTGCCCTATCTAAACGATTCAACATATAAAAGTTCCAATCAATATTTGGAAAGTTAAAGTCACCCATGATAACTACCCTGTGACCTCCATACCTATCTATAATGAAGGTGAGTATCTTCATAATTTAGATGTTACACTCCAAAGTCAGGAAGATTATGGACTTCAAAGAAGGGAGGATAAATATGAATCTTCAAATCTTCTATGGAATACCTGGGTCATGTCATAGATGCAAAGAGACAGCACAAATTACAAAAGATTGTGAACGAAGCCCGGTCCATCACACAAATCGGCCTCCCATCCATTGACTCCGTCTACACCTCCCACTGCCTCAGAAAAGCCTCAGCCAGCATAATCAAGGATCCCATGCATCCTGGACATACTCTCTTCCACCTTCTTCCATCAGGAAAAAGATACAGAAGTCTTAAGTCACCTACCAACAGACTCAAGAACAGCTTCTTCCCTGCTACCATCAGACTTTTGAAAGGACCTACCCTGTATTAAGTTGATCTTTCTCTAAACTTTAGCTATGACTATAACACCACATTCTGCACTCTCTCCTTTTCTTCTTTATGAGTGGTATGCTTTGTCTGTATAGGGTGCAAGTAACAATACTTTTCACTGTATGTCAAGACATGTGGCAATAATAAATCAAATCATTATCAAAAGTAAAAGCCATAACTGAGGGACTTGCACCTCAAAACATAAATCAATTTTGTTTTTTGTTTTTGGGCTTATTAAACCAATATTCAAAGTTTATTCCCCAATCTAGCAATTAATCTCAACTGTTTATATGATTTATTGTGTCAAAACAGGAAATGGAAATGGGTGTGGATAAAGAACAACACAGCACGGGAAACAGCCCCTTCGGCCCCACGAGCCCGCGCCGCCATCTTAACAATGTGCTTTTCCTCCTCCACCCTTGACCCGTGTGTATGCGTATGGTACCCCCATTGGAAACCAGATTCAGGGGAGAATAGTTTAGGGACAATTTGTTACACCAATCAGCCTAAGAGCACATCTTTGGGGTGTGGGAGGAAACCGGAGCACCCGGAGGAAACCCACGCAACCACAGGGAGAATGCGCAAACTCCCACAGACACTGGCCCAAATCCATGTATCTGCACAGCTAGCAGTGATAGTCACTGAGCTGTCGTGGTGCCCGTCTGCTGGTCCAGTTTTAAGCACACACAACGACACGAAGTACTAGGTTAATCTCGAAACATCCAAGAGCAGCCCATGCATGACCCACCGTGTGTATGCCCCTTGTTAGGCAACAAGGTGGATCTATGCACCTGTGGAGTAAAAGAGAAAAACATCAACACATGTAACAGTTGATTTCCAGGAATGTCCCGAGGCTCTGATCCTTATTTAAAACAGTCTCCTATAACCCTCCATCCCTATTTCGCTCATGTGTCTATCTAAGTAAACCTTAAACAAGTCCAGCGTGCCTGCCTCCACCACCTTACTTGGTAGTGCATTCCATACCCCCATGACCCTCTGTGTGAAAAACCTCCCTCTAGCATCCGACTTATACCTCTCCCCCCTCACCCTAAGCCCATGGCCCCTCGTGATATTTGTCTCCAATCTAGGAAAAAGCCTGCCACAGTTTACTCTATCAATACCCTTCATTATCTTATACACCTCTATTAGATCCCCCCTCAATCTCTGTCTTTCTAAGGAAAACAGCCCTAATTTACCCAATCTTTCCTCATAACTCAGTCCTTCCATACCAGGCAGCATCCTGGTAAACCTCCTCTGCACTCTCTCCAGGGTTTCCACGTCCTTCCAGTAGTAAGGTGACCAGAACTGGACGCAGTACTCCAAATGCGGTCTAACCAACGTTCTGTACAACTGCAGCATTAGACGCCAGCTCTTGTACTCTATACCCCTTCCTATAAAGGCTAGCATACCATAAGCTTTCTTCGCAACCTCCTCCACCTGTGTTGCCACCTTCAAAGACTTGTGCACTTGCACTTCCAGGTCTCTTTGCATTTCTATACTCTTAATAGGTCTACCCTTTATCATGTAACTCCCTTCTACATTATTCCTTCCAAAATGCATCACCTCGCATTTATCAGGATTAAATTCCACCTGCCATTTATCTGCCCAATATACCAGATTATCTATATCTTGCTGTGTTTCCTGACACTCCTCCTCACTGTCTGCCAATCCTACCATCTTTGTGTCATCTGCAAACTTGCTGATCACACCACGTACTCCCAAGTCATTTATATATATTACGAATAGAAGAGGTCCCAGTACTGAGCCCTGCGGCACACCACTGGTGACAGACCTCCAGCTGGAAAAGGACCCTTCCACTACTACTCTCTGTCTCCTGTTACCTAGTAAAAAGTCTGACAACACCAGGTTTCAGTCCAACCGATTTATTTGATAGTAAATTCACTAGCTTTCGGGTTAGCCCCTTCGTCAGGTGAAATTCACTAGCTTTCGGGTTAGCCCCTTCGTCAGGTGAATGGAGAACTCTCCATTCACCTGACGAAGGGGCTAACCCGAAAGCTAGTGAATTTACTATCAAATAAATCGGTTGGACTGAAACCTGGTGTTGTCAGACTTTTTACTGTATTTACCCCAGTCCATTGCCGGCATATTCACATCATGACTCCTGTTACCTAGCCAGTTTCCAATCCATCTAGATACCTGTCCCTGTATCCCATGAGCCTTAACCTTTTCAACCAACCTACCATGAGGGACTTTGTCAAATGCCTTACTGAAATCCATATAGACAACATCAACGGCTCGTCCTTCGTCGACTGTTTTTGTCACCTCCTCAAAAAATTCTACCAGATTCGTAAGGCAAGACCTCCCCTTAACAAAGCCATGCTGCGTATCCCTGATCAGACCGCAATGCTCCAAATGCGTATACATCCTATCCCTAAGAATTTTTCCAACAACTTTCCTACCATTGACGCCAAACTCGCCGGCCTATAATTAGCAGGGTTATCCCTACTACCCTTTTTAAACAGCGGTACCACATTCGCTACCTTCCAGTCCCCTGGGACCTCACCTGTGTCCAAAGAAGAGACAAAGATTTGCGTCAGAGGTCCAGCAATTTCATCTCCCACCTCCCTAAGCAGCCTGGGATAAATGCCATCAGGCCCTGGAGATTTTATGCTGCCTAAAAGCCCTAACACTTCCTCCCTCGTAATGGATATTTCTTTCAACTGGTCTACAGCTCCCTCCAAGACAGTACAAGACACCAAGCCCCTCTCCTTCGTGAATACTGGTGCAAAGTATTCATTCAGGATCTTCCCTATTCCCTCAGACTCTAAGCACAGTTCCCCTCCTCTGTCCCTCAGAGGACCGATTTTCCCTCTAACCACCCTTTTGTTCCTAATATGAGTAAAATGTCTTTGGGTTTTCCTTAATCCTATCCGGTAAAGCCATTTCATGCCCCCTTTTTGCACTTCTAACTCCCCTTTTGAGCTCCCTCCTACTCTCTCTATATTCTTCCAGTGCTCTCTCTGTTCCCAGTTGCTTAGACCTAACATATGTCTCTCTCTTCTTCCTGACCAAGTTCTCAATATCCCCTGTAATCCACAGCTCTCTAATCCTACCTTTCCCATCCTTTCTCTTAACCGGCACATGTCTTTCCTGCAACCTTTTCAGTTTTCCCTTGAAAGCCTCCCACTTGCCGAACGTGGACTTACCCGCAAACAACCTCTCCCAATCAGTATCCATCAGCTCGTGCCTAATCCGGCTGTAACTTGCCTTCCCCCAGTTCAGCACCCTCCCCTTCGGACAGCACACATCTTTTTCCATTATTATCCTAAAGTAGACAGACTTGTGGTCACTGTTAGCCAAATGTTCACCCACTGCAACCTCAACCACCTGACCCGGCTCACCACCCAAAACTAAATCCAGTATAGCCCCCTCCCTAGTTGGGCTAGTTACATACTGCTCCAAGGACCCTTCCAGCACACATTTTACAAATTCCTCCCCATCCGAACCCCCAGCTCTAGGCACCTTCCAATCCACTCCAGGAAGATTAAAATCTCCCACTACAACAACCCTATTCTTTCTGCACCTATCCAAAATGTCTTTACATATGCTCCTTCCACCATCCGTGGGCTGTTGGGTGGCCTATTGTATACCCCTAACATAGTAATCGCTCCCTTCCTATTCCTCAACTCCACCCACAGCGACTCAATTCCTAACTCCTCTATATTATCCTCCCTCTGCACCGCTGTGATGTGCTCCTTAACTAACAACGCCACCCCACCACCCCTCTTCAACCCTCCTCTATCACGCCTAAAACACTTATACCCAGGAATATTTAGCTGCCAGTGCTGCCCTTCCTTTAACCAGCCAGTGCAAGAAGGCCTTCATATAAGCTAAGGAGGAATTATTAAAGTCAGAAGTACTGACATACTTTGATCTGAAGTTACATTTGCAACTGACTTGTGACGCATCACCTTATGGAAGGAGAGCAGTGGTTTCTCACATAATGCACAATGGTGAGAAGTCAATAGTTTTCGCACCAAGATTCTTGAATAAAGCAGAAATTTTTTTAACTTTGCTGATGACACCACTAAAAAAGGTCAGATCTTAAACAATGATGAGACAGAATACAGGAAAGACATGAAGAATTAGGTCAAATGGTGCAACAACAATAATCTCTCCCTTAATGTCAGTAAAATGAAGGAATTAGATATTGACTTCAGGAAGAACATAAGAACATAAGAAATAAGAGCAGGAGTAGGCCATCTAGCCCTTCGAGCCTGCCCCGCCATTCAATAAGATCATGGCTGATCTGTCGTGGCTCAGTTCCACATTCCCGCCCTCTCCCCATAACCCTTAATCCCCTTTCTTATCAAAAACCCATCAACCCGTGTCTTAAAAATATTGAGTGAGGCAGCCTCCACCACTTCAACAGGCAGAGAATTCCAGAGACTCACCACCCTTTGAGTGAAGAAGTTCCTCCTCAACTCCGTTCGAAACCGCCCCCCCTTTATCTTGAGGCTGTGCCCCCTAGTCCTACTATCCTTTCTGAGCGGGAAGAGTGTCTCCACCTCTATCCTATCCATCCCATTCATCATCTTATACGTCTCAATGAGATCTCCCCTCATTCTTCTAAACTCTAACAAGTACAAGCCTAATTTATTCAGTCTCTCCTCATTGCTCAACCCCCTCAACTCCGGTATCAGCCTAGTAAACCTCCTCTGCACTCCCTCCAAGGCCAAAATATCCTTGCGTAAGTACGGCGCCCAAAACTGCACACAGTACTCCAGCTGCGGCCTCACCAATGCCCTATACAGCCGCAGCAAGACCTCCCTACTTTTATATTCAATCCCCCTCGCTGTGAAGGCCAGCATCCCATTCGCCTTCCTGACCACCTGCTGCACCTGCAAGCTGGGTTTTTGCGACTCATGCACAAGGACCCCGAGGTCCCTCTGCACCGTCGCCTGCTGCAGTTTTTGCCACGTAAGTAATAATCCTTCCTACCATTATTCCTACCAAAGTGGACCACCTCGCACTTGCCAACATTAAATTCCATTTGCCATTACCTGGCCCATTCGCCCAGCCTATCTAGATCCTTCTGTAGACTCCCCACACCCTCTGCACAATTTGCCATTCCATCAATCTTGGTGTCATCAGCAAATTTCGACACCATACACTCGGTTCCCTCCTCCAGATCATCTATATAAATGGTAAATAGCTGAGGTCCCAGCACCAACCCCTGGGGCACTCCACTAGTCACCAACCGCCAATCTGAATAGCACCCATTGACCCCCACTCTCTGCCTCCTATTTGACAACCAATCCTCTATCCACGCTAACACCCTTCCCCCAACTCCATGTCCCCTGACCTTCTGCAATAACCTCTTGTGAGGTACCTTGTCAAACGCCTTCTGAAAATCAAGAAAGACCACATCCACCGGCTCTCCTCTATCCACCGCCCTAGACACATCCTCATAGAACTCCAGTAAATTTGTCAGACACGACTTCCCTTTAACGAAACCGTGCTGTGTCTGCTCTATCAAGCAATTCCTCTCAAGATGCCTCGTTATTTCCTCCTTGATGACGGATTCTAACATTTTACCTACAACAGACGTTAAACTAACCGGCCTATAATTCCCTGCCTTTTGCCTGGCACCCTTCTTAAACAACGGCGTAATATTAGCCGTTTTCCAATCTTCCGGCACTTCCCTGGAATCCAGCGACGTCTGGAAAATAACCACCAAGGCATCCACTATCACCTCCGCCATTTCTTTCAGAACCCTCGGATGCATTCCATCCGGTCCTGGCGACTTGTCCACAATCAGCCCCCTCCAGTCTGTCGAGCACCGCCTCTCTAGTAACAGTAATGTCATTAAGACCCTCCAGTCCTACCACCTTTCCATCTCTAACACCCGGCAAATTATTCACGTCCTCCTCCGTGAAGACAGAAACAAAAAAGTTATTCAAGACCTCAGCCATATCCCCATCCCCTACCGCTAAGTCCCCCTTCTCATCCTCTAAGGGACCAATGTTCACCCTAGCCAGCCTCTTCCTTTCTATATATTTATAAAAACTCTTGCTATCCTTTTTTATATTAAGTGCTAGCCCAGCTTCATAGTTTCTCCTACCCTTCTTTATCAACTTCTTTATCAATCTTTGTTGACATTTAAACCTCTCCCAATCCTCTTCTCGCCCACTACTCTTAGCTACTCTAAATGCCTCCGCTTTTAATTTAACACTTTCCTTCACCTCCTTCGTTATCCACGGCTTATTACCTCTCCTCCTACGGTCCTTTTTGACCATCGGAATAAATTTCTGCTGAGCACCAAGAAAGATCTCCTTAAAGATCCTCCACTGCTCCTCAGCAGACCTACCTTCCAACGCGCACCCCCAGTCCACATTCGCCAATTCTTCTCTCATCCTACCGTACTCCCCTCTGTTCAAACAAAGTACGCGTGTCCGGGAACCCACTTTCTCCTCCTCCATCTGCACCAGAAACTCCACCATACAATGATCACTCTCCCCAAGGGGATCCTTCACCGCAAGGTCCCTAATTCTACCCGTCTCATTACATAGCACCAGATCCAAGATAGCTCGCTCCCTCGTCGGCTCCAACACACACTGTTCCAGGAAACTATCCCGGCAGCATTCCAAGAACTCCTCCTCGAGCCCACCGCGTCCAACATGGGTCGACCAATCAATATGTAGATTGAAATTCCCCATAACTATGGCCGTCCCATTCCTGCACGCCGCACTTATTTGCGCGTTAGCAGCCCGCCCCACCTCCAGATCATTATTCGGGGGCCTATAGACAACACCCACCAGCGTCTTCCTCCCTTTGCTGTTCCTAATCTCTACCCACAACGATTCCACCCTCTGCTCCTTGGCTCCAATATCATCCCTTGCTACCACCCTGATGCTATCCTTAATCAGCAGAGCTACGCCCCCCACTTTTTCCTCCTGCCTATCCTTCCTAAACACTTGATACCCCTGGACATTCAGCTCCCAGTCCCTGTCACCTTGCAGCCACGTCTCTGTAATGGCCACCAGATCATATCCATTTGTGTCGATCTGCGCCACCAGCTCATCCACTTTATTCCGAATGCTTCGTGCATTCAGATAAAGCACCTTCATCCCAGCCTTCACCTGGGCCCTATTTGCCGTAACGCCACCAACCATACTCACGTCCCCTACTCCCTCTATTATTGGGACATCCTCGGCCCCTTCCCTTACCTGTACCCTCTCAGTGGAGGACATGCCTCTGTCTATATCAAAGGTAATGAAGTGGAAATGGTCAATAGTTTCAAGTTTCTAGGTGTCCAGATCACCAGCAGCCTGTCCTGCTCCCTCCACACGCACGCTATAGTTAAGAAAGCCCACCAACACCTCTACTTTCTCATGAGGCTAAGGAAATTTGGCATGTCCACTATAACTCTCACCAATTTTTACAGGTAAAACATAGAAAGCATCCTTTCCAATGTATCACAGCTTGGTATGGCACCTGCTCTGACCAATATCGCAAGAAACTACAAAGAGTTGTGAACGTAGCCCATTCCATCATGCAAACCAGCCTCCCATCCACTGACTCTATCCACACTTCCCACAGCCTCGGAAAAGCAGCCAGCATAATCAAGGATCCCATGCACCCCGGACTTACTCTCTTCCACCTTATTCCGTCAGGAGAAAGATAGAAAAGTCTGAGATCATGTACCAACCAACTCAAAAACAGCTTCTTCCCTGCAGCCATGAGACTTTTGAATGGACCTATGATACATTAAGTTGATCTTTCTCTGTACCCTAGTTATGACTGTAACACTCTCTTCTGCATCCTCTCCTTTCCTTCTACACTGGTTGGTGGATTTGCAGATAGCGATGAGGACCATCAGAGGATACAACAGGATATAGATCGGTTGGAGACTTGGCCAGAGAAATGGCAGATGGAGCTTAATCTGGACAAATGTGAGGCAATGCATTTTGGAATGTCTAATACAGATAGGAAATATACAATAAATGGCAGAACTCTTAAGAGTATTGATAGGCAGAGGGATATGGCTGTACATGTCACTGAAAGTAGCAACACCAAGTGGAGAAGGTGGTCAAAAAGGCATGCTTGCCTTCACCGGCCAGGGCATTGAGTTTAAAAATTGGCAAGTCATGTTGCAGATTTATAGAATCTTAGTTAGGCTGCACTTAGAATATAGTGTTGCTACACTACCAGAAAGATGTGGAGGCTTTGGAGAGGGTACAGAAAAGATTTATCAGGGTGTTGCCTGGTATGGAGGACATTAGCTATGAGAAGAGATTGGAGAAACTTGGTTTGTTTCCACTGGGACAACGGAAGTTGAGGGGCGAACTGATAGAAGTCTTCAAGATCATGAGGGGCCTGAACAGAGTGGATAGTCAGAAGCTTTCTCCCAGAGCAGAAGAGTCAATTGCTAGGGGGCATATGTTTAAGGTGTAACGGGCAAGTTTTAAAAAAGATGTACAAGGCAAGGTTTTTACACAGAGGGTGGTGGGTGTCTGGAACGCACTGCCAGGGGAGGTAGTGGAAGCAGATATGATAGTGACTTTTAAGGGCTGTCTGGACAAATACATGAATAGGATGGGAATAGAGGGATATGGTTCCTGGAAGGTCAGGGGTTTTAGTTCAGTTGGGCAGCATGGTTGGTGCGGGCTTGGAGGGCCTGTTCTTGTGCTGTAGTTTTCTTTGTTCTTTGTACTCTATGAATGGTATGTTTTGTCTGTATAGTGCGCAAGAAACAACATCCTTGGGGTTACCATTGACCAGGAACTCAACTGGATTCACCGCATAAACACAGTGGCTACAATAGCAGGTCAGAAGCTAGGAATACTGCAGTGAGTAACTCACCCCCTGATTCCCCAGAGCCTATCCACCATCTCTACAAGGCACAAGTCAGGAGTGTGTTGGAATACTCCCCATTTACCTGGATGGGTGCAGCTCCAACAACACTCAAGAAGCTTGACACCATCCATGACATTCAATCCCTCCACCACCCATGTTCGGTAGCAACAGTGTGTACTATCTACAAGATACAGTGCAGCAATTCACCAAAGATCTTTAGACAGCACCTTCCAAACCCATGACCACTTCCATCTAGAAGGACAACGGCAATAGATAAATGGGAACAGCACCACCTGCAAGTTCCCCTCCAAGCCACTCATCATCCTGACTTTGAAATACTTTGCCATTCCTTCGCAGTCCCTGGGTCAAAATGCTGGAATCCCTTTCTAACGGCATTCTGGGTCAAGCCACAGAACATGGACTGCAGCGATTCAAGAAGACAACTCACCACCACTTTGTCAACTAAGAATGGGCAATAAATACTGGCCAGCCAGCATTGCCCATGTCGCATGAATGAATAAAAAAAACACATCAATGATCCTCAGGGAAAAAGTATATTTACGAGAATTTTAAAACTACAGCATCCCTTATTCTAGAGCCAGTGAGTACTGGGGTGTTTGAGTTCATAAATCAGAGACAACAGAAAGTTACACAAAAAATTTCTGAAATGATTAAAAATATGCCAATGGCCCAGATCTTCCAGTCAGTGTCAGGAAGGGTGCATTCAACATTGGCTGATATTTAATCTGCGAAGTGTCATCTAGGACAGAATTTTACCAGCACGTCCACCGAGTTTCATACGATCCCGTCTGAGGCCAACAGAGAATGTCGCTCTCTGAGCCTCGGGGCGGGCTTGCCAGTAAAATTTCAGCTCTAGACTCAAAACATTACCCCTATTCTCTCTTCACAGATGCTGTCAGACTTGCTAAGATTTTCCAGCATTTTCGGGGGCCCCCCAGCTCTCGACCTTCTAGAGGGGACTGATGGTAGTCATCAAAAACAACAGCACATAGCAGTCAGCTGGCTGCTTCCCCCTGTGCTGCAGTTTGCTTAGCTCCAGTATGTTGGCCTTCCCTCATCCCGTTTGGGATCATGCCCTCTTTGTGTGGGCAAGCTTTCCCTGCATGAAGACAAATGATGAGAATGAGGAGAGGTTGGGAAGAATGCATTCCGACTATATTCTGAGGCCTCGCCAGTAAGGGCCGAGGATGGAGTTTGTGTAGCAAGATGAATGAGATGCTAGTGATTGGAAAATGATGTGGAGATGCTGACGTTGGACTGGGTAAGCACAGTAAGAAGTCTCACAACACCAGGTTAAAGTCCAACAGGTTTATTTGGTGGCACAAGCTTTTGGACTGTTGTCCTTCTTCAGGTGAGTGAGGAGTTGTGTTTACAAACAGGCCATGTATAGACACAAACTCAATTTACAAGATAATGGTTGGAATGTGAATCTTCACAGGTAATCAAGTCTTAAGGTACAGATAATGTAAGTGGAGAGAGGGTTAAGCACAGGTTAAAGAGGTGTGTATTGTCTCCAGCCAGGACAGTTAGTGAAATTTTGCAAGCCCAGGCAATACATGGGGGTTACAGATAGTGCGACATGAACCCTAGATCCTGGTTGAGGCTATCCCCATATCTGTGGAATTTGGCTATCAGTCTCTGCTCAGCGATTCTGCATTGTCATGTGTCATGAAGGCCGCCTTGGAGAATGTTTACCCCAAGATCAGGGGCTAAATGCCAATGACTACTGAAGTGTTCACCAACAGGAAGAGAACAGTCTTGCCTGGTGATTGTCGAGTGGTGCCCATTCATCCATTATCATAGCATCTGCATGGCATTCCCAATGTACCATGCCTCAGGACATCCTTTCCTGCAGCATATCAGGTAGACAAAGTTGCCCGCGTTGCAAGAGTATGTACCATGTACCTGGTGGATGGTGTTCTCACGTGAGATGATGGCATCCATGTCAATGATCTGGCATGTCTTGCAGAGGTTGCTGTGGCAGGGTTGTGTGGTGTTGTGGTCGCTGTTCTCCTGAAGGCTGGGTAGTTTGCTATGGAGAATGGTCTGTTTGAGGTTGTTAAGGAAAGAAGTAGGGGCGCGGGGGTGGCCTTGGCGAGATGTTTGTCTTCATCAATGACACGTTGAAGCTCTGGAGAAGTTGTCGTAGCTTCCCAGCTCTGGGGAAGTGCTGGACATGAAGGGTACTCTGTTGGCCGTGTCCTGTGTTTGTCTTCTGAGGAGGATGATGTGGTTTTTTGCTGTGGCATGGGCATTCAGACTCTGATCTTCGAATAAACATTCTCCAAGGTGGCCCAACCTTAAAAATATTCAGGAAGAGAGTTCCAAAGGCCCATGACCCTCAGAAAAGACAATTTATCCTCATATCTATTTTAAATGAGCAATCCCTTATTTTTAAACAGTGACCTATCGTTCTAGATTCTTCCACAAGACGAACATTCTCCTCCATCTTGTCAAGACCTTTCAGGATCTTGTATGTTTCAATCAAGTTGTCTCTTTTCTGCACTTCCCTTTAAGAGATTAAGCTAGCTTTAAGTAGTGCAGATAACTTCTAACTGGTGCAGAGTCACTTACTGAGGTGTGCAACCACCCATTAGCATAACAAAATGGGTAGCACTGACACCATGCTACCACCATCCAAAGCAACAGTGTGAGTTAAACCTCATGCTCCTTTCCAGGGGTCTTCAAATTATGTCCCCAATGTTCCTGAGTACAATAAGATATATTTACACTCAACAATATTTAATATATATCACTTATTCTCACAGTCAATGCAAAACAAAATACTTCCCTGATCTTTAGTAATCACTTGGTTCATGCCCATCAAGCAGAATTCCAATCTTCTGTTGAATCTCGTAAAAGACGATGTTTAAATACCAAGAACCATTTCAGAGTTTTGAGTGTAAAGAGTTGGCAAGGAGGTGGTGATTGAAGATGGGATTGTTTGTGTAACTGAATAAAGTGGACTAATAATGAAGTTAAAAAAAATAGAAAAACAGAACATCAAGTTTCACATTCTCCTTATGAATGTAGGGTTTTTAACATTCTGGATTTCAAGAGTACATCTAAGATCACCATCATGTAAAATTTATATTGTTGGGCAATGTTTGGAAGAAGTTTAGGTGATTAGCACTGTCTCTAAATCCTGAATATAACAATGCTGCTCTATAATTCATTGCTATTTCATTTTCACTTCAGATTAATTTACATCAATGCACATGCATTGAAACATTCAATCACTTGTCCTAGCTGATAGCTTTGTAGGACATGATTGCGAATGCCTGTCATAGTTTAGTTCAGAGTTGACAGACTTGGAAATTGTTCAATGTCAGTTCAAGACATGCAGATACAAAGAAGTTTATCACTGTATGTACAGAGGGACAGGGACATAATGGTAAAATTATTGGACTATTAAACCAGAGACCTTGACTGGGGCCAAATCCTACCACAGCCATTGGTAGAATCCATATTCAATTATTTAATAATTCTGAAATTAAAAGCTGGTTTCAGTAATAGTGACTAGGTACCTATTAGATTGTCATTAAAAAAAACTGTCTGATTCACTAATGCCATCCTTATTGGGTTTGGCTTACATGTAACTCCACAGTAATGTGGTTAACTTTGAAATGGCCTAGCAAGTTACTCCCGTTGTACCAAATCACTACAGAAAAGTTGAAAAAAATGAAACTGGATGGATCACCCATCATCAACCTAGACGCCAGAAATGATAATGGCATACCTTGTACTCTGACCATATAAAGTCTTCTTTGCGATAATCTGGGTCTTGTGTCAAACTTTAGAGAGTTGTCCAACAGACTGATCAAACAACAAGATAACACAGCCACACTCATTGAATCATATCTTACAATCAATGTCAAAGACTCCTTCATTACCATCTCTGAGTGTATCCTGTCCCAGCAGACCCACCAGAGACAACAACACAGTGATATGGTCTGTAGGGAATTGCCCTGTAAATCCTTAGCATGACTCTAGACCCCATGAGTGTCATAGCATCAGGTCAAACACGACAACCTTCCACTGATTACTGACTTACCGTCCTTCCTCTGCTGGTGACTCAGTGCTCCTCCAAGTTGAACATTAGAGGAAGCACTGAGGGTAGAAAGGGCACAGAATGCGGGGGACTTCAATGCCCATCGCCAGGAGTGGCTTGGTAGCATCTTTACTGACTGACCTGGTTGATGTCTGGCTGAGGATATATCTGCAGTAGGTGATAAGGGAACTAAGAGGGAAAATCCTACTTGACTTCAACCTCACTAATTTACCTGGTATAGATGTGCTTATCTGTCACATTATTGATTGGAATGATCACAGCACAGTTTCTGTGGGATGAAGCCCTGTTTTCAGACTGAGATAACCATCCATCATGTTGTGTGTGGCACTACTACTGCACTAGTTAGATTCAGAATAGATGTAGTAGCTCATGACTAGGCGTACATGAGGCATTGGAGGCCTTCAGCAGCAACAGAGTTGTACTCCAGCATATGCTATTTATATCTAATCCACTTATAGGAGGTGACTGATTACATCCAAACCCCAGCTCCAAACTATGTTCTAATGTTCACACAGGGCCAGTATTACAGCGGATGGCTGCAAGTGTTAGCTCCAGTGATGGTGTTCATTTCTCAGAACTCTCCTCTTCCTATTGTCCTGCCTGAAGTTGCAGGGACTGACCAGCTGGCTTTGTGAAAACAGAAAAGTATAAGGGTTGGGGAGGGATGAAGGAATGACTGTTATGGTGAAGAAAGCAAAGGATACATGGTTACTCCATTGGCAGTTTCTATTTTATTCTACTTCAGGATGAAGGTGAAGAGTAAGTGTAGAAGGCACAAAAGGCAGCAGTTTTCCATCAACCAGGGTGGTCAGAGCAGCACTAGGTATCACTGGTGCCCATGGTCCTGCGGACCATCTGTTTGAAGGAACTGAGGGGATAGATTCCTGATGGTCCTTGGACAGTCATCCATCTGTCTTGCTAATTGTGTGACACCTTCTCCTGTAAAGAGAGGCAGAACATCAGTGACTTTGAGTCACAGCGTCTGAATGGTGTGCTGGTGATAGCTGAATAACTGGAGATATGTGTAGGTGCTGAGAGATGGGTGTGAGGCTGGTAGCATTGGTAGGTCTGTGACAGAGCGGTATTGTATGTCAGAGATGAGTCCTCAGTAACAGGGGGTGCTACTGGGTGGGAGATGGGTATGTGGCACATTGAGCAGTGTGAAAGATGTGTGGTATGGTGGGTATTAGATATCATTTGCAGATGCATTTAATCCACTTGACTATGCAAATTGGGCCAATATTTTTTGTGGCTCCACTGTCAGGATGCCCTGAAATTGACAACTCTTGGCAGTTTCTCCCATTCATTTTTCATGGTTTGTCTTGAGGGATTACTATTGCCCATAAAAATGTGGCCTTCTTCCTTCTCAACAAGTGCATCTGGGGCAGTGTCACAGAATCAGGGAAGCCTTCAATTGTCCTAGCTTCTTTCTGAATGTGTTACGATCCAGTTGATGTTATAACTGGATGGGAAGATCCCAAAATGGAACCCTAGCTCAAAAGACTGTAACATTTACTTTTTCTTAATGAAACATGCGGGAATAGAGTCACAGTGTTGATAATTAATTTCAACAAGAAAAATATTACTAAACTCAAAAAAATTAGATTATTATACAAAACTCCTTGACTCACTCTTGATTTAACAATTAGGCACAGATTTTAAGATTAACATGGATTACAAAGCACATCTTAAAGTACAATGGTCTCATTAATGCAAAGTTCCTTGAAGCATGCAGATTGGCTTTGGTCCAATAGACATACTCTGCTCTGAATGCTGCCACCCAGAGCCCCACTCCACCCTCCCAGATAATTGCCATGTGAGAGTTTCCAAACTCCATTCCCAAAAACACGCTTTAAAATCTTCTTTAACAATGATGCTTTCCATTCACAATTTGCATTCTGAAACTCAGTCCAGGTTTTCCAATTGACTCTTCTAAACAAAAGCTTCATCTCTATTTTTAGCAGATTTAATCCACTCCTTTGAGCAATTCTTTGTCTTGACTGTTTACAATTGCTTTGTTTTGATTCCCAGACTCTATTAAAATGGCATCAAACTTTTTAATGTACCTCTGAAGTCTGCTTTCCCTCTTTAAATCTGATTACTGCAATCAATCTCTTTAATGGGGCAGCACAGTGGTTAGCACTGCTGCCTCATAGCGCCAGGGACACGGGTTCAATTCATGGTTTGGGTCGCTGTGCTGAGTCTGCATGTTCTCGCTGTGTCTGCGTGGGTTTCCTCTGGGTGCTCTGGTTTCCTTCCACAGTCCAAAAGACATGCTGGTTAGGGGCATTGGCCATGCTAAATTCTCCCTCAATGTACTTGAATAAGCTAGAGGATTTTCACAGTAACTTCATTGCAGTGTCAATGTAAGCCTACTTGTGACATTAATAAATAAACTTTAAAAACTCATAACACTTTGTTTAGTCCTCCTTGAATTCTTCTTAACAATACCATGGGTCTCTGTTCTCTTAACTTCAGTTTTCTTAAGACATTCATCCTGTCCCTATTCCCTGGTTATCTGGACAGTAACTGGTTCTTTGAGAAATCTGCCTCTTTGCAGCTCCTTGCAGCTTTTCCTGGCAAAGTTAAGAGATGTTCACTTCTTGGTATCCTGTCTCCAATTGCCAACAAATTCAACTAAATAGAACATAGCACATAGAACATAGAACAGTACAGCACAGCACAGGCCCTTCAGCCCTCGATGTTGTGCTGAGCTATGTCCAAAACCAAGATCAAGCTATCTCACTTCCTATCATTCTGGTGTGCTCCATGTGCCTTTCCAATAACTGCTTGAAAGTTCCTAACATGTCCAACTCCACTATCACAGCAGGCAGTGCATTCCACACCCCAACCACTCTCTGAGTAAAGAACCTACCTCTAACATCCCTCGTATATCTCCCACATGAACTTTGTAGTTATCCCCCAGTAACATCCACCGAGGAAATAGTCTCTGAACATCCACTCTATCTATCCTTCTCATCATCTTAAAAACTTCTATTGTCACCTCTCATCCTCTTCTGCTCTAAAGAGAAAAGCCCCAGCTCCCTCAACCTTTCCTCATAAGCCTAACCTCCAAACCAGGCAGCATCCTGGTAAATCTCCTCTCCAATGCTTCCAGATCTTTCTTATAGTGAGGTGACCAGAACTGCACACAATATTCCAAATGTGGTCTCACCAAGGTCCTGTATAGTTGCAGCATAACCCCACGGCTCTTAAACTCAAACACCCTGTTAATAAACGCCAACACACTATAAGCCTTCTTCATGGCTCTATCCACTTGAATGGCAATCTTCAGGGATCTGTAGATCTGTTCCTCCATATTCCTCAGAACCTTCCCATTGACCCTGTAATCCACATTCAAGTTTGTCCTTACTAAAATGAATCACCTTGCACTGATCAGGGTTAAACTCCATCTGCCACTTTTCGGCCCAGCTCTGCATCCTATCAATGTCGCTTTGCAGCCTACAAGAGCCCTCCACCTCATCCACTACTCCACCAATCTTGGTGTCATCAGCAAATTTACTAACCCACCCTTCAGCCCCTTCTTCCAAGTCATTGATAAAAATCACAAATGTCAGAAGACTCAACACTGATTCCTATGGTACACCACTGGTAACTGGCCTCCAGTCTGAAAATTTTTCCTCCACCACCATCCTCTGTCTTCTATGAGACAGCCAGCTACTTGTCCAATCAGCCACATTTCCTTCTAACCCACACCTCCTTACTTTCTTCATGAGTGTACCATGGGGAATCTTATCAAGTGCCTTACTAAAATCCAACATCAACTGCTCTACCTTCATCTAAGCAATTAGTTACCTCCTCAAAGAATTCAATCAAATTTGTGAGGCAAGACTTACCCCTCATGAATCTGTGCTGACTATCCCAGATTAAGCTGCATCTTTCCAAATGGTCATAAATCCTATCCCTCAGGAACCTTTCCATTAACTTACTGCCACTGAAGTAAGACTAACTGGCCTATAATTGCCAGGGTCATTCCTATTTCCTTTCTTGAAGAGAGGAACAACATTTGCCACTCTCCAGTCCTCTGGCACAATCCCCGTGGACAATGAGGATGCAAAGATCAAAGCTAAAGGCTCTGCAATCTCATCCCTTGCCTCCCAAAGTATTCTAGGATGTATTACATCAGGCCCAGGGGACTTATCGACCTTCAGGTTTTTCAAAATTGCTAATACATCTTCCGTCAGAACATCTACCTCCTCTATCCTATCAACCTGTATCGGCCCCTCTCCTTAGTGAACACTGAAGAAAAGTATTCTTTCAATGCCTCACCTATCTCTTCTGACTCCATGCACAAGTTCCCACTACTATCCTTGACTGGCCCTAACCTCACCCTGGTCATTCTTTTATTTCTCACATAAGAAAAAAAAGCCTTGGGGTTTTCCTTGATCCAACCCACCAAGGACTTCTCATGCCTCCTCCTAGCTCTCCTAAGCCCTTTTCTTAACTCACTCCTAGCTACCTTGTGACCCTCAAGCGACCCAACTGAACCTTGTTTTCTCATCCTTACATACGCTTCCTTTTTTCTCTTAACAAGACATTCAACCTCTTTTGTGAACCGCGGTTCCCTCACTCGGCCATTTCCTCCCTGCTTGACAGGGACATACCTATCAAGGAGATGCAGTATTTGTTCCTTGAACAAGCTCCACTTTTCACTTATGCCTTTACTTGATAGTTTCTGTTCCCATCTTATGCTCCCTAATTCTTGCCTAATCGCATCATAATTACCTCGCCCCAATTATAAACCTTGCCCTGCCATGTGACCTTATCCCTCTCCATTGCAATAATGAAAGACACCAAATTGTTGTCACTATCTCCAAAGTGTTCTCCTACAAACAAACCTAACCCTTGACCCATTTCATTACCCAGTACCAAGCGCCACCTCTTGTCAGCTTATCCACATATTGTGTCAGGAAACTCTCCTGCACACTGTATAAAAAGTGCCCCATCCGAACTACCCGACCTATAAAGGTTCCAAACAATATTTGGAAAGTTAAAGTCACCCATGATAACTACCTTGTGACCTCCACACCTATCCATAATCTGCTTTGCCATTTCCTCCTCCACATCCCTATTACTATTTGGGGGCCTATAGAAAACTCCTATCAATGTGACCATTCCTTTCCTATTTCTAACTTCAGCCCATATTACCTCAGTAGGCAGATCCCCCTCGAAATGCCTTTCAGCAGCCATTAAACTATCCTTGATTAACAATGTTATTCCTCCACCTCTTTTACCACCTTCCCTACTCTTACTGAAACATCTATACCCTGGAACTGCCAGCATTCCTGTCCTTGTTCTAAACATGTCTCCGTAATGGCCACAACATCACAGTCCCAAGTACCAATCCACGCTCCAAGTTCACCTACCTTATTCTGGATGCTCCTTGCATTGAAGTAGATACACTTCAACCTATCATCCTGTCTGCCTGTACATTCCTGCGACCTTGATACCTTCCTCAGTACCTCACTACCCTCAACACTGGCTTCTGGACTACAGCTCATTTTCCCACCCCCTTGACAAAATAGTTTAACCCCCCCCAAAGAGCTGTAGCAAATTTCCCTCCCAGGATATTGGTGCCCCTCTGGTTCAGTTGCAAACCGTCCTGTTTGTACAGGTCCCACCTTTCCCAGAATGTGCTCCAATTATCCATGTAAATGAAACCCTCTCTCCTGCACTGTTTATCTGCACACTCACTAAATATAAAAACAAAGGAAATCCTTTCCCTCTGGGAAGTGCCTCCCAGTGCTAAGCAACCACTGGTAGTTTATTTACTTTCCACATACTCTCTAAGCACAATAAAAACACAATTGGAATTTTACCAACCTCACATATACAAACACCTTTATCCAACACGAATCTAACTATAGGTTTTACCCTTTCAGGCAGAGAAACATAAACCCACTTAATATTGTACCTCATTTTCTAATGTTTACCCATACAAATATAAATCCCTTAAAACTACCTTTGTTTTCCAAACAACTCAGCTCCAGTTACCCACCTGCTCACCAGAGCCATTAATTCCTTTACTGTTCAAAAATTTATCTACCCTTGCCTTAAAACCATTCAATGAGATAACCTCAACTGCTTCACTGGGCAGGGAATTCCACAGATTCATAACCCTTTATGAGAAGAAATTCCTCCTTAACTCAGTTCTAAATCTGCTTCCCCTTATTTTGTGGCTATGCCCCCTAGTTCTAGTTTCATCCACCAGTGGAAACAACTTCCCTGTTTCTATCTTATCTATTCCCTTCATAATCTTACATGTTTCTGTAAGATCTCCCCTCATTCTTCTGAATTCCAATGAGTATAGCCCCAGTCTGTTCAGTCTCTCCTCATAAGCCAATCCTCTCATCTCTGGAATCAATCTAGTGAATCTCCTCTGAGCCCCCTCCAGTGCCAGTACATCCTTTCTCAAGTAAAGAGATCAAAACTGTACACAGTACTCCAGGTGTGGCCTCACCAGCACCTTATACAGCTGCAACATAACCTCGCTGTTCTTAAACTCTATCCCTCTAGCAATGAAGGACAAAATTCCATTTGCTTTCTTAATTATCCGCTGCATCCGCAAACCATATCCTTGAGATTCCAGCACAAGAATGCCGAAGTCCCTCTGCACAGCAGCATGCTGGAATTTTTTTTACCATTTAAATAAAGTCCATTTTGCTGTTATTCCTACCAAAATGGATAACCTCACATTTACCAACATTGTACTCCAAGTGCCAGATCCTTGTCCACTCACTTAGATTATTGGTATCTCTTTGCAGACTTTCAGCGTCCTCTGCATATTTGCTCTTCCAAGCATCTTAGTGTCATCTGCGAATTTTGACACACTACACTTTGTCCCCAACTCCAAATTATCTATGTAAATCGTAAACAATTGCAGTCCCAACACTGATCCCTGAGGCACACCACTAGTCACTGATTGCCAACCAGAAAAACACCCATTTACCCTCACTCTTTGCCTTCTGTTAGTTAACCAATCCTCTATCCATGCTAATACATCACCCATAACACTGTGTACTTTTATCTTTTGTAGCAGTCTTTGGTGCGGCACCTTGTCAAATGCCTTCTGGAAATCCAGATACTCCGCACTCACAGATTCCCTATTGTCCACTGCACATATAGTGTTCACAAAGAATTCCACCAAGTTAGTCAAACATGACCTGCCCTTCATGAACCCATGCTGTGTCTTACCAATGGGACAATTTATATCCAGATGGCTCGCTATTTCTTCCTTGATAGATTCAAGCATTTTCCCTACTGCAGAAGTTAAGCTAACCAGCCTATAGTTACCTGCCTTTTGTCTACCTCCTCTTTTAAACAGTGGCATCACATTTGCTGTTTTCCAATCTGTTGAAACCACCCGAGAGTCCAGCGAATTTTTAGTACCCTGGAATGCATTCCATCAGGGCCAGGAGACTTGTCTACTTTTAGCCCCATTAGCTTGCCCAACACTATCTCTTTTGTGATAATGATAGTTTCTAGGTTCTCACCTGTCATAGGCTTCCAGTCATCAACTTTTGGCATGTTATTTGTGTTTTTCACTGCGAAGACCGACACAAAATATCTGTTCAATGCCTCAGTCATTTTCTCACTTCCAGTTATTACATCCCCCTTCTCGTCCTCTAAAGGACCAGTGTTTACTTTCGCCACTCTTTCATTTTATATATTTGTAGAAAGTTTTGCTCCCTGTTTTTATATTTTGAGCTAGTTTACTCTCATAATCCATCTTACCTTTCTTTATAGCTTTTTTCATGGCTTTCTGCTGATCTTTAAAGATTTCCCAATCCTCTCAGTTCCCATTAATCTTTGCCACTTTGTATACATTTTCTTTCAATTTGATACCCTTCTTTATTTCCTTAGATATCCATGGCAGATTATATCTTTTTCTACTGTCCTTCCTTATCACTGGTATATACTTTTGCTAAGCGCTGTGAAAGATTGCTTTGAAGGTCCTCCACTGTTCCTCAATTGTTCCACCATAAAGTTTTTGCTTCCAGTCTACCTTAGCCAACTCCTCCCTCATCCCTTTGTAGTTTCCAATCCTCCCCAACCTACTCAGTGATATCACCAGTCCATCACCATGGAGAGCTGCAATTAACTGAGGTGCTGGAACTGTTCAGAGAGGTAATTTTAAAAACTGTTTTCATGGGATGTGATTGTCACTGGAAAGACCAGCATTTATTGCCCATCCTTAATTACCCTCATGAGCGTGATGCAAAGCCACCTTCCTGAGCTGCTGCAGTCCAGATGGTAGGTATATTCACATTGCTGTTAGGAAGGGAGTTCCAGGATTTTGACCCAGCATCAGTGAGGCAAAAGCAATATTGTTCTAAGTTGGGATGGTGCGTGGCTTGGAAGGGAATTTGCAAAAAGGTTCATGCATCCGCTGCCCTCATTTCTCTAGCTGGTCAAAGTTGTGAATTTGGAAAGTATTGTTGAAAGAGGCTTGGCGAGTTGCTGTAGTACATCTTGTAGCTGGTACATACTGCTGGAACACTGCATTAATTGTGGAGGAATGAATTTTTAGGGTGTTGGATGTTGTGCTGATCGAATGAGCTGTCTTGTCCTGGATGGTGCCAAGCTTATTGATATCAATTGGAGTTGCAGTCATCCAGGTAAGTGGAGAATATTCCATCACACTCCTGATTTGTGCCTTGTAGTTGGTGGAAAGACTTTGGGGGAGTCATTGAGTTACTTGCCACAGAATTCTAAGCCTCTGGCCTGTTCTTGTCGCCATTGTATTTATATATATTAACCAATTAAGTTTTTGGTCAATGGTAAAAGTTGGAAAGTTTGGAATTGATGTGGGGGAACACATGAAAATCAATAGAACTTGCGAGGAGAGTCAGCAATCAATGGCTTAAGAGTGGAAGAGGGTGTGGGAAGCAAAAGTCTCAGCTGAGGAGAAAGGTAAAACTGGGGGAAAGGGTTTGGGAAATGGCAAACTAGATGATTCCTGTTGAGGGATCAAGGGTTTCATGCTGGAGTCAGCAGTGGACTTGTACTGCCTCTTTTTGGGAAGGCCTACTGAACCACAAGCCCATCAGGCAGTGGCAAAGCTGCTGGTGGACTTTCCCTTGGAATCAAGACTCTGGGAATGGAAGTTTCACTTACTGACAGCTCCCAGCCAATCAGAGGCTGACAGCTCTTATGCTTAGCAATGCTATAAGGTAGATAGCAGAACAAAAAACTATTGTGTCCCAGGATTGTGGACCGATTCAGGCCGCAGTAAGTATTGGAGGGTGGGGGGATGGGGGTGGGGGTGGCCGGGGGGGACGGACGGGGGGGGGGGGAACGGACGGACATGGGGGGGGGGGGGGGGCGGTGGTGGAGGGTGGTTCTTAGTGGGACCTCTGCCTGATGTCCAATCCCTTGAACAGGCATTCAGTGTCTTTAACTGAGGTACACCTAACCACAATCATCACATCCCAGGAAGTGACAAGCTGGCTGCAGGGTTTTAGCTATCTTATATGCCATATGGTGAAAGATCCGCTGTGGCTGGTTAATGCCAGTAGCGGAAGGGTAATGCTCTTAAGTAGTCATTTATTAGCTGGATAAGAGCCTCCATAAGTGGCAGGACAGGAAGTCTGACCATTGACCTTCCCTTACCCAGAACTTAATTCTGGAGGAGGCAGGAATCTGATGGGTATCTGGTACACCAACATTCCACCTCATTACTTGCCCTTCCTGCCTCCAAGCTCACCATCAGTGAGAACAGGAAATTCCATCCAGACAGTGAGGATTAATAGCTTGGTGAAAAGATAGAGACTGGGGAAAAGGGGCTTGAGGGAGAAATAATGATGAGAATGGGAGGACTTAGAAATAGGAACTCGAGATAAGATGGGGATAGGTGAAATTGAGGATGGGAGGAGAGATCTTCATCGGGAATGTAAAGTCATGGGGGAAGGGAAATTGAGCTCTGTGGGATTGGGGAGAAAGGCAGACACTAGAAGAATGGTATTCCATGGGGAGGAATAAACATTGGGGAATGGGGACACAATAGGAGAGATGGAGCCTTGGCATGAGAATTGGGTACTGAGGAATGGGAGCTCAGTGGGGAGAAATAGAGACTAGGGGGCTAGAGGGGTGTGGGGGAGAAATGGATAATCAAAAATGGAGGTTCTGCAACAGAAAATAGAGGTGTGGGAAAAGAGATGGAGAGTGGGGAATGGGAGCTCAGGAGGCAAGATGGAAACTGGGGAATGGGAGCTCAGGAGGCAAAATGGAAACTAGGCAGTGGGATCTTAGGGAAAGTGACCTAGACTGGGAAATGCGCATTTGGGAGAGAGATGTAGACTGGAGAATGAAGGCTCATGAATGAGAGACACTGTAGATGCAGGATAAACAGATTCAAGGTAAGGAATGGGAAAGAAAATAGAATACTGCATTGGAGAAGTGGATGATTGAAATTGCAGAGCAAATACACATCTAAGGCCAATATAATGAAGTAAAAAGTCTGACAACACCAGGTTTTAGTCCAACCTATTTATTTGATAATATACTCGCAAGCTTTCGGGTTAGTCCCTTCGTCAGGATTCACCTGACGATTCACCTGGTGAATCCTGACGAAGGGACTAACCCGATAGCTTGCGAGTATATTATCAAATAAATAGGTTGGACTAAAACCTGGTGTTGTCAGACTTTTTACTGTGTTTACACCAGTCCAACGCCGGCATACCCACATCAATATAATGAAGCCAGAATTAATGATATTCTGTTCATCTTCCATATGCCAATAATAATTGATGCATTTGGATGATACATTATCTTCCTTGAGTAAAGATCTTTGTGGGATAGATTATCGAACCCCTGAAAACCATTGTACAATCATGATATATGATTAACCCGTGTCCATGGCAGGTGTAATCTTAACTTGACGCTGTCTGTTGCTTTCCTTGATTGTTATTTGTTACTGGTGCTACCTGCACTGTTCACTGGCTGTGCGTGTGAACAGGGCATCCAGTACCACATGTGTGTAGTGTCTCTTTTCATAAAAAGGGGAAATGGATTATGCGGGATCACTTCAAGACAGAAAGCAAAGTGTAGGAGTACAAAGGATAGCAATTTAGAGCAGCAAAAGGTGGAAAATGGCATCCCAGAACAATCAGTGATGGGGCTACTGTTATTCATGAAAGACTTTGGAATCGAAATCACGATGTCTAAATTTGCAGATAATGCTAAATTATGGGGTGGTGGATTAGTCAATGAGGAAGAGTGTTGTAAGGAATTATAAAGAAATTAATGAATGGGCATATAATTAGCAATTCAATATTGCTAAGTGAGAGGTGTTACATATCGGTAGGAATATGCTTGGAAAATAAAAATCTAAACTGGGTAGAGGGGCAAATGGGTCATTTATTGGGACTGGGAAAGAGAGGTATGTGTAAACCTCCATGGTAAGTGGGTGTGAGGACTAATATGTTGAAGTGTTATGTGTACAAAAAATGGAGTGGCCCAACTAACACCAATGGTGCTCTAGCTTGCTGCCAGGGGTGCCATCTATAAGTTGTTGCTAACGTCTGGATTCTGAGGGGCCAGTCCAACTCTGGGAAAATACCATTGGTGTCTGAAACTTGGCCCTATGTGGGGATATTTGACCCATTTGATAACTCAATGCTGCCTCTGGAATTCAGGTCTTTTGGCCAGGTTTAGAACAAGGCTGAAATGAAGTCTGGTGCCTTATGTAGCTGATTAGCATTTAAAGATGTACTTCCGAGCCCAAGTTATTCCCCATAGGATGCTAAAGCCATGTTTGCCTCTTTGATAATTACAATATACTTTTTGTATTATTTTCCTTTTAATGTTTATCTGAGAATTCAGAACTTCCTGAACCTATAACAACTACCACTTTTAAATTCATTACTCATATATGTCCTTTATAACCATTTCATGACGGACCAAAATAGTACCCCAGAATTCATTCACCTATCTGTGGTGAGTACAGTTTCTATTTCATTGATACCTTTAACAACACTGGTATCTTCCCTCATTATTCCGCAAATATCTAGTGAAATGCTGAGGTATACAAAGCAAGAATATCTCAGATTTGATCGCTATTCTAAAAGCAATGATCAAAGTTTATCACTCCAGTTATTACATGTTATTTGAGGTAATCCTTTTTATTGCTGCAATAATAATCACAATGTATCCTTTGAAGAGAGATTACAATCTTAAATGTTGATTATGCATTCTCCTTACAATCTGGCGCTAGGCTAAAAATCTTTATGTTTTCAGGCCCATTTAATAATTTAAAGGTACACATTTGGGACATAAAACTACTTTGTGGTATGTGTTCATTTGATGGATGGTGTAGCATTAGGGTGTTCAGCATAGCAAGGATAAGTGTGGAATGGAGGACAGTATCACCCACATTAGGTTGTAGAGAGTCAAATGTATCAGACATAATCGTGAATTGAGTGAGAAGAGACTTGAAGAAGACTGGAGGGTAGCGAATGTGGTACCGTTGTTTAAAAAAGGTAGTAGGGATAACCCTGGAAATTATAGACTGGTGAGTTTAACATCGGTGGTAGGGAAATTAATGGAAAAAATACTTAGGGGTAGGATGTATGAGCATTTGGAGCGTTGCGATCTGATTAGGGATACGCAACATGGCTTTGTTAGAGGGAGGTCTTGCCTTACGAATCTGGTAGAATTCTTTGAGGAGGTGACAAAAACGGTTGACGATGGGAGAGCCGTTGATGTCACCTATATGGATTTCAGAAAGGTGTTTGACAAAATCCCTCATGGTAGGCTGGTAGAAAAGGTTAAGGCACATGGGATACAAGGACAGGTAGGTAGGTGGATTGAGAACTGGCTGGGCAATAGGAGACAGAGGGTAGTTGTTGAGGGGACCTTTTCGGGCTGGAGGCCATTGACCAGTGGTGTGCCGCAGGGCTCAGTACTGGGACCTCTCCTCTTTGTAGTATACATAAACGACTTGGAAGAGAGCGTACGTGGTGGGATCAGCAAGTTTGCGGATGACACCAAGATGGCAGGGTTGGCGGATACTGAGGTGGAATGTCAGGTGATACAGCAGGATATAGATAGGTTGGTACATTGGGCAGATAGGTGGTAGATGGAATTTAATCCTGACAAATGCGAGGTGATGCATTTTGGAAGGAATAATGCAGAGAGGAGCTACGTGATAAAAGGTAGACCGATTAGGAGTACAGAAATACAGAGGGACCTGGGAGTGCAGGTTCACAGGTCTATGAAGGTTGCGACACAAGTGGAGAAGGTTGTTAGGAAAGCTTATGGAATGCTAGCCTTTATAGGAAGGGGTATAGAGTATAAGAGCTGCCGTCTAATGCTTCAGTTGTATAGAACGTTGGTTAGACCGCATTTGGAGTACTGCGTCCAGTTCTGGTCACCTTACTACCGGAAGGACGTGGAGTCTCTGGAAAGGGTGCAGAGGAGGTTTACCAGGATGTTGCCTGGCATGGAGGGACCGGGTTACGAGGAAAGGTTGGAGAAACTGGGACTTTTCTCCTTGGAAAGACGGAGATTGAGGGGGGACATGATAGAGATATATAAGATACTGAAGGGAATAGATAGAGTCAATAGTGAGAGACTGCTCCCTAGACTGGGTGCAATTACGAGAGGTCATGATTTAAGGGTGAGGGGGGAGAGGTATAATTTGGATGTGAGAGGAAGGTTCTTCACTCAGAGGGTCGTGGGGGTATGGAACGCACTACCGAGTAGGGTGGTGGAGGCAGGAACGTTGGACTTGTTTAAAGTTTACTTAGATAGACACTTGAGCGAAACAAGGATGGAGGGTTATAGTAGGGGCTATTAAATAAGGTCAGATCCTCGGGAGACACCGGAAATGCAGATTTATACGTTAACATTTTTGTCTTTTTATTCTGTAGGTGGAGGTTGTTGTCACCTTGTTGTCAAACGAGGGGCATGCACACGGTGGGTCGTGCGTGGGCTGCTCTTGGAGGTTCTGGGAGTGGCCTAGTACTTCGTGTCGGTGTGTGTGCTTGATCCTGGACCGGTAGACGGGCGCCGCAACATCTCAGAGACTAGCACTGCTAGCTGTGCAGATACATGGATTTGGGCCTGTGTCTGTGGGAGTTTGTGCATTCTCCCTGTGGTTGCGTGGGTTTCCTCCGGGCGCTCCGGTTTCCTCCCACACCCCAAAGATGTGCTCTTAGGCTGATTGGTATAACAAATTGACACTATTCTCCCCTGAATCTGGCTAAGTTAGGGGTTCCACTGCACTCCCTCCAAGGCCAATATATCCTTGCGCAAGTGCGGCGACCAAAACTGCACGCAGTACTCCGGCTGCAGCCTCACCAGTACCCTGTACAGTTGCAGCAAGACCTCCCTGCTTTTATATTCTATCCCCCTCGCTATAAAGGCCAGCATCCCATTCGCCTTCTTGATCACCTGCTGCACCTGCAGGCTGGGTTTTTGCGACTCATGCGCAAGGACCCCCAGGTCCCTCTGCACCGTAGCATGCTGCAGCTTTTCACCCTTTAAACAGTAATCCCTCCTACTATTATTTCTGCCAAAGTGGATAACCTCACACTTGCTAACATTGTACTCCATCTGCCAGGTCCTCGCCCACTTGCTTAGCCTATCTAGTTCCCTCTGCAGACTTTTCACACCCTCCACGCAATTTGCTTTTCCACTCATCTTCGTGTCATCAGTAAATTTCATCACCCTACACTCAGCCCCCTTCTCCAGATCATCTATATAAATGGTGAATAGCTGAGGCCCCAGCACCGATCCCTGCGGCACTCCACTAGTCACCAACCGCCAATCAGAATAGCACCCATTGATACCAACTCTCTGCTTCCTATTAGACAACCAATCCTCTATCCATGCTAACACCTTATCCCTAACTCTGTGCACCCTAACCTTCTGTAGCAGCCTTTTATGAGGCACCTTATCAAACACCTTTTGAAAATCTAAAAACACCACATCCATCGGTTCCCCTCTGTCTACTGCACTAGTCACATTCTCATAGAAATCCAATAAATTCATCAAACACGACGTCCCCGTAACGAATCCGTGCTGCGTCTGCTCGATCAAACCATTCTTTTCTAGGTGCCTCGCTATTTCTTCTTTGATGATGGATTCAAGCATTTTTCCAACTACAGGCGTTAAACTAACTGGCCTATAATTCCCTGTCTTTTGTCTGCTACCTTTTTTAAATAGCGGTGTAACATTAGCCGTTTTCCAATCTTCCAGCACTTCCCCAGAGTCCAGCGAATTTTGATAAATAATTACTAAGGCATCCACTATCACCTCTGCCATTTCTTTCAGAACCCTGGGATGCATTCTATCTGGTCCCGGGGACTTGTCTACCTTCAGTCCCATTAGTCTATCAAGCACTACCTCTCTAGTGACAGTAATAAGTAATAGTGACTAAATTTGATTTAGAAATTCCCACAAAAAATATCAAAAAGTTCTATTTCAATTATAACAAGCTGCAGAGTAGAAAGGAAAAAGATGGAATGATGCAAATTGTCATTTGGTAGTACTGAAAAAAGAGGCATTATTTGTCAAAGATTTTCATCTTGCACTGACCAGGACAATCATAAAAATATAATTCCAAGAGAAGCAACAAATTTATAGTGTACAAGATGAGACAAGTGGATTCTGATTGGCAGGGGTGTTTCCATCAGAGAATGCACCAGTTGATGGTGACTGACAGCTAACTGTCAAGCATCCTTTGAAATTTAAACCAGGCAATACGGTGTGTTTGTGTGTATTAGAATTAATACACAGGGCACTACTCTTTGCAGACAGAAAGAACAGGAACACACAATAAGTGACAGCCATTTGCTGGTTCAATTCTGGATACTTTTCAGAGCCAAAGGTAATGAAATTTTGTGGAACAACGTTTAACCTCTGCTTGAAAATGCAGTGGAGTGACAAAGCTGTCTAATCATTGCTGCTGATATAAGAACAGAACCATTTTGAAGGTTGGGCCTTTATAATATTCCACTTTCGAGCTGCAGATACCAAGTTGTCACTCAGAGGCAACTCTTCTGTTCTGGATGGGTAGAAAATTGTCTAGGGTTTGCTTATTAAACTGTCTGTTGGGTCGGGGCTAGAGAGACACTAGGCGGCTTGGCTAAGCACATCAAATGGGCCGTCAACTGAAGTTTTTTTGGTGGTTCAGGAGGACCAAGGAGACTCTTCTTGATCCCACCAAAATAAAAATTTCCTTAAAGTGTGTGGGCTACTTCCCCACTCCTGTTCTGAACTGTTGGGCAGGTCACGCAGCACTTTGTATCACAATTCTGCAATTTGGAAAATATTGCGTGTGAGTGGAGCAGCTGGGGCCCCCTCCCCCAGTTTCAATTGGTGGTTACCTGTTGTTCAAATGAGAAATGGATGGCCCGCTTTTGGAAGTGGCCATTTGTTTTAGGATGTGAATATTGATGTTACATAGGAATTAAGAGCAGAGATAGCCAAATTCGACCATTCGAGCCAGCTCTGCATTCATCAGATCATGGCTGATCTCTCCCTGGTCTCAAAACTACCTCCACACCTGCTCCCCATATCCCTCTTTCCCTTTCTATTTGCTCAAAGGGTGGTATAACTATTTAATAACAGCTAAGAGATTTGTTGGCATTAAAAGTCAATTATTAAAGATTCTTAAGTAGCGACTGAGTCTAGAAAGTTAAACCAAAAGTTAAATTTAAAATAATCTTTGGAATTTAGAGGAGCTGGCTGGCTGCTGGACCTGACTCTGAATTACTGCATTTGTGCCTAAACCTGACCAATTTCTGCTGCTATGCTTTTAAATAAAAGTATTAGATCAGTGATTTATTGTGCTTTCATGTTTTATGAGTTATTTACTGTGGCCATGAATTTGACAGATATTTACAAAACGAAATCATTTGCCCTTGCTGATAACCTCAGATTGAACGAACAGGGTAACAGATGTAGCATTCCTTGAATTGCTGGACATAGCTGGAATCATTTTTGTCCAAATATCAGTTAAGCGATATATTTCAAGGTTAACACAGACGTATAAAACATAGTTAGGAGCCATCACACAGTCAAGGCAGAGCAGTTTTAATTTCATATGACTGACAGTACGTTCTATGGCAACGCGATGCCTGTGGTTAGAAATATCTATCTAATTACCGGGGGCAATGGCTTTCTTGGACAGGAAATCATAAAGTTTCTGATTGAAGAAAACAGCGATCTCTCTGAAGTCAGGATATTGGACAAGGCGATACAACAGAACACTTTGGATCGTTTGCAAGGTAAGTATCACGAAGTCCGCAACACTGCCATTCCAGTAAATACAATTATTACTCCTTGCTTGCTCATGTAAAAACGCACAACGCCACCAGTATGCAAGCCATTGTAAAAGCCTATAAAATTGTACAACACCAATGTTAGATTATTTGATTTCAGCATTGCATCCTTCCCCACCAACGTTCTTTGGTATGAGACAAACTAAAAATAATTCAAGATCAGAATTGTAATCTCAGGTTTTGCTGTACTCTAACATCTCAAGGTTTTCAGTTCTTGTTTAATTTACGCTTTCTTGAGCATTCTGCTTGTGTGTTTTACAATTGTGCAGCGTCAACCGTGTAGTTCGTTAGCATTGGCAGGATCTGAGAAATTCTTTCAAAGCATCTCGAAGAAAGTAGCAAACTTGGAAATGTGTGTAAAAGCTTGAATCATTTATTTATTGTGAACAAAGAACAAACTTTAAAATTTGAGTGAGGGCAATAGTGCTAGTGCAGATCCTGAAACTATTGTTTCCTTGACGGTTCTTAGTAAATGCACTGCCCAGCATAGTATTGATCTGCAACTAAGAGAGGTCCCAATCAACACCAATGAGTTCATCAGCAGGCTTTAGGGTAGCCCTAAGATCCAGAGAGGAAAACTAAGCAGGGTTTTCGTTCCTGATCAGAGTCTGCCAAGCGCACGTGGTAGTTACGCAGATGTTTGGTACGCATTGGACTTAGAATCACCTGCTGAAACTTATTGGCTGCGTCTGTATTGAATGGCTGCAGAATTGGACGCAATGGGCCAAATGACTTGCTTTCTGGGCCCAATGTTCTCTATATTTCTTTAATGTGGAACATGAGTTTGTGCTTTCCAGAGAGGTGGGTGGGGGGAGGAGGAGAGGGGAGTGGTGGAATATGTAAAGCAAGATCTGTAAAGAAGTGCTTCTATGGAGAAAGGAGTTTGGTTCATACGTCTATTTAAATCGAAGCTTGTCTGATATTTTACTCAATGTTGTCTTTGTGTTACTGAAAAATTGCAATTCCTGTGCACGACCTGAACGCAAGAAATAGCTCTTAATAATTACAAAAAATATGTTTTTAATTTGCCAGAACTTTGCAAGCCTGATGTTGCAGCAAATCTGATAATGTTGTACACTCTCTAATCTCTTGTAGTTATGTTGGCGGTTTGCAACATCGAGCTGTTTAATGAGCACATTGTCGTCTCCATGAAGTACAGTCATATTGTTTTTCAGAATACAAAACATGAAAAGGGCAGCATGGTGACACAGTGGTTAGCACTGTTGCCTCACAGCACCAGGGACCTGGGTCACTATCTGTGTGGAGTTTGCCCATTCTCTCCATGTCTGCATGGGTTTTCTCCAGGTGCTCTGGTTTCCTCTCACCATCCAAAGATGTGCAGGTTAGGTTGATTGGCTATGCTAAATTATTGTTTAGTGTCAGGGAGACAAGCAGGGTAAATACATGGGGCTAAGGCGTTAGGGCTTAGATGGGATTGTTATTGCTGCAGGCTCGATAGGCTGAGTGGGCTTCTGTCTGCACTTATGGGATTCTGTGTTTGCTAAGGAGAATGTACTGGATAAATAGCACCATAATTTTTCATGCTTTGTTTGAAAATGACTTTGAAATGTTGAGTTAAAGTTAAATCTGAAGTGTCTCCTTTGTGATTGGGTGTATAGATATGTTGCTCAGTCTTGTGCTGATCTCATTATTAATCCCCCGTTGTTCTCAACTGAGAATTTTGAGAACCATTTATATTGGCCTCAGTATTCCCAGCCTAGGGAAAGGGAAAAATCAGCTTGTGATGTCACTCAGTGCCTCCCAGGAATAAGAACATAAGAACATAAGAAATAGGAGTAGGCCATCTAGCCCTTCAAGCCTGCCCCGCCATTCAATAAGATCATGGCTGATCTGTCGTGGCTCAGTTCCACATTCCTGCTCTCTCCCCATAACCCTTAATCCCCTCTCTTATCAAAAACCCATCAACCCGCGTCTTAAAAATATTTAGCGAGGTAGCCTCCACCACTTCAACAGGCAGAGAATTCCAGAGATTCACCACCCTTTGAGTGAAGAAATTCTTCCTCAACTCCGTTCTAAACCGCCCCCCCGTTATCTTGAGGCTGTGCCCCCTAGTCCTACTGTCCTT
Organism: Carcharhinus amblyrhynchos; assembly: GCF_965287045.1. Taxonomy (NCBI): domain Eukaryota; kingdom Metazoa; phylum Chordata; class Chondrichthyes; order Carcharhiniformes; family Carcharhinidae; genus Carcharhinus; species Carcharhinus amblyrhynchos. The sequence continues at coordinate 31,667,453 of NC_137338.1, forward strand.
TAATCCAAAAGTTGGTGACAGGATTAGACCATGAAATTCTCCACAGTAAAACAAACATCTGAACACCCATCGTTCTGAGGTCACACACAACACACATTGGCTGCCTTTGTAGGCAGCTGCCAACAATACCCTAAGAATGATTTGCAATTTTAGGAGAGTTGGATTGAAAAGTAAAAATACTCAAATAATGGTTGTCATTCCTACTTTTGAGTGAGTGCCAATGTACAATACTCAAGGAGAGAGTACAGGAAGAATTTCGATAAGCATTTTGAGTGAACATTACATCAATGTGAGGCCTAGAATAGATTTTATTTGCCAGGCCTCATTAGTCTTTGATTGGCAGATTGCTCAGCCAATCACATCCATGATGTATAGCGTGCTCACCTGTAGGGCAGGATTTTGTGTACACCTCTGGATGGTTATTTAAAAACTTGAATCCTACTCCATGTTCAATGAGCCCAATAGCTAACAAGGCAACAGCAAAGGACTTGGAGAAAAAAGAGCCTTTTGAGTGATGGATTGTGTGTTCCTGTGGTGATAAGCTACCGCCAATTTTGAGATTGTATTTGGCAGCAAACTTCAAGGAGCCAATCAGGAATCCCAATGTAGCTTGTTGGATTGAAATGCCAAGATCAGGTCAGAGTGGTCATCAGTGTTCCATTGCTGGTGGAGAGTAGGCTGGGGGAGGTGGGGAAAGGGAAGGGCTGTAATCATGCTGGATGAGTGTCCTGAAACTGCAGTGGCACACCTATTTTTCTTGTGAGACTCATGCAGCACTCAGAACCCCACAGAAATAATTTGACACCTACCATTGGCCGACCTCTCTAGCTCCATCAGTGGTGAAACTGCTTGGTGAATGCATGGCACTCGTTCTGATCACTTTTGACCAGAAATGGCAGTCAAGATCCTACACATGTTATAGGGCATCTCACAATTTGCACACACACTGCTGGCTATTCAACCATAGCAACCATATTTAGATAAACAAATGCTCACTGATACACCCCTTTCTCTTGCAAGACAAGATGGCACACGGCTGCAGGCAGAAGGAGAGAATCAGAGAGGAATGCACGTTTCTAATTCTGAAAGAGAAAATGCTGGAAAATCTCAGCAGGTCTGGCAGCATTTGTTAGCAGAGAAAGGAGCTGATGTTTTGATCCAGATGACTCCTTGTCAAAGCTAGAAGGCATAGAAAGTGGCAGATATTTATACTGTAGGGTGAGGGAATGAAAGATGAGTCACAATTACAAAAACAAGGGGAAGACTGCTAATGGCAGTTCATAGAGAGAATAGAAGGTGTAAATGGCCAAATGGCTGAGATGCTGAAATCAGAGAGTAAGCTGTGATAGATGTTGACCAATATAAGGACAGCCATTGCTGAGGGTGTCATCAGTGGCAGAAGTGAAACTACTGAAGATAACAGTATTGTTGTTTCTAATCCTCCTTCTCACATTCCATTCATTCCACATCCTATCATTCTACATTCTCTTCTGATTTACTAGCTGCAGACATACACCTCTTTTTTTTTGCTCTTCATGAATGACAACCTTATCCTTCTGCCTTTCTCCTTTTAGACAGCCAATAACACCACACTGGTCAGGCATCAGGGAAAAAGCAAGGATATAGTGACGAACAGACACATTGTCACTCAATTTCACATTCGCAACCACCAACTCAGGTACAGAGAGTCCTCACTGAAAGTTGTGATTGCGTTCCTGAAAATCACAACCTTAAATAAAATGATTATAGGCGAATCATAGGTTCCCATTGGAATTAATATTAAAGCCACAGTTCCTTTGGACATTTTTTGCCCAGAAAAAACAACACATAAGCTGAAATACTGTATCATACACGAGCAGTGCTGTGCATTCCCAGCTGAAATAGCTTGTAAAAATACAGTAAAATACATAACTAAATATAAAATAAACACAATATAAAATAAATGTAAAATGTTTAAAAATTTCACTCACCTACAGTACATTTAGATTGACCAGGCCCCACCTACTGGCAGAAATGGTTGGACACAGTAAAAAGTCTGACAACACCAGGTTTTCGTCCAACCGATTTATTTGATAGTAAACGCACAAGCTTTCGAGGTTTCCCTCTTCGTCAGGTGAATGGAGAGTTCTGGCCTCAGACAGAGCATATAAAGCACAGACAGTTTAGAGATTACTGATTAGAATGTGAACCTTTACACCTAACCTGCTGTTCAAGTCCTAAAGTGGCTGACAATGTTTGTGGAAGGAGCACTGATTCGCATTCTAATCAGTAATCTCTAAACTGTCTGTGCTTTATATGCTCTGTCTGAGGCCAGAACTCTCCATTGACCTGACGAAGAGGGAAACCTCGAAAGCTTGTGCGTTTACTATCAAATAAATCGGTTGGACTAAAACCTGGTATTGTCAGACTTTTTACTGTGTTTACCCCAGTCCAACGCCGGCACATCCACATCAGAAATGGTTGGTGCAGGTAGACAATGAAATCCCGGGACCACCTGAACCGACCAAAATTCTCCCACTAGACAGAACCCTTAGTTTGAATGAGCATCAAGGTCAGGAGGCAAAGCCAGAGGGAGGGCTGTGGGGCAGGGCAGAGCCGGATAGACTGATGGCAAGGATGTGAGTGCTGGGGAAAAGGTCATGTGTACATGCAGGCCACAGAAGAGGAAACCAATGGCAAATAAGGTTAAAGTAAAACTGGCAATGTTAATTGGATATATTATCACTACTTTTGGTGTTGGCAGCTTGAAGAAAATCAGTTTCTGATGTCATGATACAAATGGTAAATGTGAATTCAATAAAATTAATGATTTTCTTCTTATTTCCTTAATAAAATCATTCCTCAGCATTGGCTGGAGGCAGAGTTCAGCTAACGGTTTTCAAAGGAGACGTGAGAGACAAAGCACTCCTGCAGAAAGCCTGCCAGGGAGTGACCTCTGTTATTCACACTGCTTCTGTGATTGACATCTGGGGTTACATCAGCAATGAAGAGATAGAAACCATCAATGTTGAAGGTACAACTTGTGTTAAAGGAGAAACAACTGTCAGATAGCAATTTATATATTATAACTGTTTTCCACAAGTATTTCAGAATGTGAATACAACGCGTATTAGAACAAATTATGCTATAGATTTGATAGCCCCTTAAATTCTTACAATATTATGTTGCCACGCCAATTATCCACATTTAAAATGATGATAAAAATTGCTCTCACTCTTCAATTCTCCTTATGATAAACAGTGTTTTTTTTCTCTTTTTCATTATGTACTGGAATGGCTTATTTTTTAAAAATTGGCCTTGAATGATATTGTTTCATTTTAATTTGGCAGGAACTCGTCTTTTGTTAGAAACCTGTATTCAACAGAATGTGAAATGTTTTGTCTATACCAGTAGTGTAGAGGTAATGGGGCCAAATGCAAGAGGTGATCCCATCTCTAATGGCGATGAAGATACAGTCTACTTGAGCAAACTGAAATTTCTGTACAGCAAAACAAAATGTGCAGCAGAACGTTTAGTCCTTGCAACAAATGAATGCCTCCTACCTAACAGTGAGCAGATAGTAACGTGTGCCTTACGCCCCACGTATATCTATGGAGAAAACTGCCGCTTTATGGAAAGACACTTGGATGAAGCAATCATCAATGGAGATGTTCTGCACAGAACTTCCAAGAAACAGGCTCTGGTGAACCCAGTTTATGTTGGCAATGTAGCCTGGGCTCATGTTTTAGTGGCCAGAGCTATGAAAGACAAGAACAAAGAGAAAATTGTTGGTGGAAAGTTCTATTACATCACCGATGATACCCCACACATGAGCTACTGTGATTTTAACTATGAGATGATGGGCCCTCTGGGATTTACAATTTCAGAAAAGCTTGACACGCCTCTGTTGCTCATGTACTTCATTGCTTTCATACTGGAGATGGTTCAGTTTTTGCTCAGGCCATTTATTAGATACATTCCCAAAATAAATCGATCCCTTATTACAATGCTCAACACAAAATTCACCTTTACCAGCCACAAAGCCCGCAGTGATTTTGACTATGTACCACGTTACAGTTGGGATGTAGCAAAAAAGCAGACCATCGCCTGGTTGGCTTCAATTGTACAAGACCGGCGAGATATTTTGAATAAAAAATAGCACGTTAGGCCTACAGGAACAAAACCTAAATCTTTGGAGAGTGAAGTTTGAAATTCTGAGTGATTATTTTGGTGCAGTAGTTAAAGTTCTTGGGTGTGACATTGAGCTCATTAGCACCTGTTTCTGGGTATTATAAGTACCTGTAGAACTGCAAAGTGGGGCCTGCTTTGCGTACACACACTTGTGAATTAGTGGAATGCCATATTATTGAGGATTTTACCAGACTAGGTTCACTGAAGTATGCAGCATGGGCAGATCATGATATCAGTGTATCATACTGATTTGATTTTAATGGTGCCATTTTCAGCTTACTGCTCCAGCTAATATCCTCTTTAAACCTCACACAATTGTACACATATTTAGAAGGATTCTTTCACCTGACATACTTAAAGGGAATATAAACTACTTAGAGGTTAGTTGCTGGTTGATTACTTCTAGAAGTTTCTTTGCTTCTACATGCTTTGTGCTTTCTATAATTATTTCAAACTCTAATAGTTTACATGGGGTGATGCGGCTGGTGCTAAAATCCATTTTTTTGTTGCCCCAGACATGACTGGACTGGTCTATATTGTCTTTTGAATACAGGATGACTAAGATAATGAAGTGGCCATGCAGAGCAGGACAAGCTGCAGGAAGAGGAGGAAAGGTTGTGGGGGTCGGGGGGGGGGTCGGTTGGGGGAGGGTGTGGAGGTTTATCTAACATAAGGCCACATCAGCCCAAGATGTTCTAAGTGTAGTTCTCTTCCTTAAACCTCTGTGAGAAACACTGTAAAACAGCTGCACTTCAATCATTGAAATCTGTCAACTGTTGTAGCTGTAAGTGTAAGATCAGAGCAGGGAAAGTAACTGTAGCAACAAACCTTTATGTATTTGACTCCTTTCAGTCTGCACCTGGACATATTGGCACCATTTTGGAGTTTGTTGTCTACTGTTGCGTAAGGGTTAAACTCCAGCCTTGGGTGACTCTGTGTGGAGCTTGCACATTCTCCCCATGTCTGCGTGGGTTTCCTCCCACAGTCCAAAGATGTGCAGGTTAGGTGGATTGGCTATGCTAAATTGCTCCTTCGTGTCCAAAGATGTGTAGGTTCAGGGAATTAGCGGGGTAAACAGGATAGGGCCTGGGTGGGATTGTTGTTGGTAGTGCAGGCTCAACGGGTTGAATGGCCTCCTGCACTGCGGGGCATTCTATGATTCTTTCAATCCTGATTGATGGAAATTGTTGGTTGGTCAGTGATGGGGTATGGTGAATGGAGCAGTGGCTGAAACTCACAGTGCAGCTGGCAGGATCATTTGAAGATGTATTCACTAACCTAGATCCCTTGACTAAGGCTAGTGAACATCCTGCAGCATTACATCCAGGTCCTCGGGGCATGAATTCTGGCAAAGGCCTCCATGACTACCTGTTCTCACATCATTTTGAACTTGATTCTAGAGGATCTCCTTGCTTTTTCTGGATTCAGGACATTATCTCCTACTTTTTTCCTCCTCTACCTGCTCCAGTGCAGCATCTGAAAACATTGGGGGAGTGCTGCCTCCCAAAGTGTGACATTCTTCACTGTTTCCCCAGGTCACAATCAGTTGCTGCATGACTGCCAACAACCGCTCCACCCACACCAGACCTCCCATTTAAGAGATGTCAGCTAGTGGTCCTCGGAAGCTATGATTCTGGGATCCTTGCTGATGCATGCAGCCAACGCACTAGGGTTTGGGGTGCAGGGGGTGGCATAAGTTTAAACTTGAAACTCGGAGGGGTGAAACCAGTTAGCCCTCTGATCTGGAGCAGCAGCACTGTGGCTTCAGGTATTGTTGCTGGTGCTCCCGAATGGAGCTTTCAGCTCTGATAACAGTTAGCACCGGCTGCACACAAGCTATAATTCAAATGAGCAGGCAACACGCAGTTCATAGGCTGCCTTTAGAACAATGAATAAGTTTGGATGAACTTCACTGTGTTCCTGTTTCTGGGGCTTTTCCAAATTAACCTGACTTATAAAAGGGTTAAAAAAAACATACATGGTAAATTTTCAAAACTACGTTAACCACTGCACTATAAATAGCAATCAGGAGGATTTAATTTGCAAAACAAGTATACATTAAACCAAAGTTTGCTAAAAATATCAAATCTGGCTCATCATTTGCCTGTAAATCTGGCTGTCCTAGCATTGTTTCAGCTCAGTAATGGGGGTCAGTTTGCTGCAATCTCACTGTTACAATACCACCGTGCCCCCACAAGTAACTGAAAATTCTGTCGTCTGTGGATGAACTGCAGAGACTGAAAACAACCAATTTATGTTGTTTGTATGGGCATTAAAAATTAATACAACAGAAATATGAAGAAAAAAGGCTCAACAAACTATGCAGTCCATTAAAAAGAATACATTGTGATTCTGACAATTTTACTTTTCTGTAACTCTCAATGTGTACCACATCATTATGGTTAATTTGAATGCAATTAAAACCAATAAAATTAAACTTATCTTTCAAGTGATTGTGCCATAAGCACATTTAGATTTTAATTAATAATGCGACGTTGATCAAAAAATGACAGATCAAATTCAATTAAGACTAATCTTCTTGCTGATGTTTTTACTTGTACTAAGAGAATAAAATTATACATATAGTAGGTTTTAACAGTGTGTTACAAATAATAACACACGGAAGAAATTAAACACTCAGGACCTTGGCATCAAGACCAGATGAGTGTCCTGATCTTGCATTTGCTGGCATCGAGGCCAGGGGTCTATTTTCCTGGAAGGAGTCACCTGATCGGCACTCATTGGAGCTTGCTGTCCAATTAAGGACAGCAGCTGAGATCTCAATACAATTGGCTCAGTTGGAGGGTTGGCTGAAACCATGACAGCACCAATGGGAGAGGTGAACACTGTTGAGACAGTTCAGCAATCAAGAGGGTGCCTTGACGTAGAAATGCTGTAGGGTTTGGGGTGCAGGGGGTGGCATAACTTTAAACTTGAAACTCAGAGGGGTGAAACTGGTTAGCCCTCTGATCTGGAGCAACAGCACTGTGGCTCCAGGTGTTGTTGCTAGTGGTCCCGGTTGGAGCTTCCAGCTCTGATAAGTTCCCAGACTGCAGCAGGGAATCATAGAATCATAGAATCATAGAACCCTACAGTGCAGAAAGAGGCCCTTTGGCCCATCGAGTCTGCACTGAACACAATCCCACTCAGTCCCTACCCCCATATCCCTACGTATTATATCCATTAATGCCTCTAACTTCCGCTACCCTGGACAACTAAGGAGCAATTTCTTAGTGTGGCCAATCAACCCGCACATCTTTGAAGCCGCCTCCACTAAGAATGCAATCTTCTCATGTACTCCAAGGGTCACAGCTGTGGGGCTACAGGTTGTCCTGTAGTGGGGTTTCCCCTCTGCTACAATGGCTTAGCAGATGTGGACAGGGTTCTTGGAGTCCACCTGCTCAAAAATCTTCATCAGGAGGCCATCACCTCTGGGTCCTGAACCTGAAATTCAGCCCAGCTTCAGGCTGGTGAAAAAGGTTTTAGAAGATCCAATAATCCACTCTCTGAAAGATGGTGGTGATAATGTCATGAGATTAGTATTTCAGATCCCCAGAGCATGTGGGTTCTGAGTCCCACCATGATAGTTGGAAGAATTTGAATTCAATGAATAAATATATCTGGAATTAAAGCTAGTCAAGCTGTCAATGATTGTCATAAAAGTCCATCTGGTTTACTAATTTTGGAGTAAACCCTAAATTAGAAAATACAAGATGGTTACCTGGCACAAAATGGGCTCTGTGAAAAGACATTAAGATGTGCTGACTTAGGCACAGACATTGCATAATGAGTTAAATCATGTTAGTGTCTAATTACTACAGGAAATAAATTAGACCTTGAGGCCCAGGTGATCACCTTAGCTTGAGATAAGGCAGAACCAAAACAATGAGTTTTGTTAACAAGATCAATTGTTGAAAGAAGAGCATAAATGTATAATGATGTGCTAACTGTTGATGTCTGTACTTGTCTACTCTCCGAAATGTATAACGATGTGATAACTGCTAGTGTCTGTACTTGGCTATTCTATGTATAATGATGTACTAACTGCTAATTTCTCTACTTGTCTACTATTTGAAAATGTATAAAAGAAGCTCAGCTGCCATTTTAAGTTGAGAAGGTGACTGTGAGCACTGCGGAGTGCCCAGCGCTTCTCCCAAAGCTTTGTCTAATAAACTGCATATTGAATCTTCAAATCTGACTCCAAAGTGGTGCCTTTCCCAAAACAAATTGGCATAGTCGGGCAGGATCTCACTGCTGGTGAGTTGATCGGTTGGCCTCGATTGGCGAACTGGAGTAGAGATTATTGAATCTGTGGGAGTCAGACTGAGCTGACAATGCAGTAAAAAATGGGTGAAAATTAGGGGAATTTATGGGACTATTGGATAGAAATAGGAATTGATTGCTTGTGCTGATCGACTAATGACAAGGAAATGCCTACCTCAAACATGTAGCCTTAAATTGGTTAAGAGGGGAAATCCCCCATAGAAAGGTCAGGACACTGAAGTGGGCATAGAGGCACCAAGGCACTTAGGATCGTGACGCACAAGTGATAAAGGTCATTTAGCATCAAACTTTATAGTGGTGAACAAACGCAGAGTTTGCCACCTGTTTGCATAAAAGTTGTGTAGTTTGTGTACTTGTCTGTCACGTTGTAAAGCGATGCGGTAAGGAACTGATCACCCTGACCTATAGTTGGACTCCGATGGAGGAAACATGTTGCCAAAGAAGTAATCCTGGCCATGAGTATAAATAGAAACCCTAACGGTGGACAAAACACGTTGCCGAGGAGATAATCATGGCCAAGGTGTAGAAGTCTGTAAGATGGCAGGCAAAGAAACTAATTGGGGACCTACGGGTTCCCTCATTGATAAATATATAACAGATAGGCGCTCGTTGATTAAAAAGATGCAAAGGATGGCTAGAATGTTTCTCAGGCCTTAGAACAACAGAGAAAGTGAGTAAATGGGGAAAAGAGAGACAAAACAAAGAATGCAGGGGTATTATTAGTACATCAATTAGCTGGACTAATTGAACAAGTAGTCGCCTCCACTAAAAAGTGGAATGAAGGTAAGGATAAAATTTAAAAATTAGAATCCAGAGCAGGGAATTGGAGAAGAGGAATCGAGTATTAGAGAAGAATCAGTGGAGAGGGGAAACGATTCCTTTGTCCCCTTATGAGTCCACACAACAGGGAGCAACAACCCCTCCAGAGGAAGGGGAAGCGTTAGAACACAACTTGGCACCAGTAACCTGAGTAGAATGGACGTGTAGCCAACAGCAAATTACAAACCATTCATCCTGGGCGAAAGACAACAGATAATGGTCTCCTGGTAATGGTCTACAACCATTATATCTACCATTATGTCTACAGATAATGGTCTACAACCTAGAAGTGCAAGTACAAAATTTTGGGAAGAGTTAGATACGGTTTGGGTAAGACACCAACTGCACTTAAGGGATATACACCACTGGTTAGGGCCACATGTCCAGTGGATAAATGGAGGCAGGTAGCCAGAGGACCCTCCATTCCCCCAGCACAAGGCTACGGTGGGAGATGTTGGACACACATAGTCACCCTAACAGCAGAAATAGATGCCCAACAGGCACCCTTCGCCCCATCTAAAACAGAAGTCCAGAGAGTTTTAGGAAATGCCCCTACCAATTGGAGTAAAATCACAACGACAAAGCAACAAAAGGGGGAAGGGGCCTCTGAATATGGGGAACGGTTGTTCCAAGAATACCAGGAATGCTCAGGGCAAGGAAACCCAGGCCGTGGGGATTGGGCCTTCACTCAAGCTTCCAAGGATGGGCTCTCCAGCGCCCACCAAACCATCTGAAAAATGGGAGTGATCATACCCCAGGATTATGATGAATGGGCTAGCGGCGTACATGGAAAGGGGTGGGGGGGGGGGGGAGGTGCGGGTGCGGAGGAATCTCAGACGAAGATAACACAGGAAAGAGTAGCCACTTACTGAAGTAGGAGCAGAACTAAGCCCAAATTGACCTGTCATAATTATGGTTGACAAGGGCATTTTGCAAAGGAGTGCAGGATTCCAGAGAAAGGAAATAAATTTGGAAACAGTGGGAGACGTTGTAATTATTGTAATAAAAATGGACACACGGAAGCAGTGTGTTGTGACAAACATGGGGAGACCCCTGCCCCAGTCCATGTCCACAGCAGAATTGGAGGAACTAAGGAACCTCTGAGACCAGCAAGACTGATGGCCTGCAGCCCCCATTCATAAGGGTAAGAAGGAGGGAAGGATCTATGTGTCTGCACTAGTAGGGCAATGTGAGATGCTGGTGGACACAGATGCATCCATATCTGTCACCGACCTTCCTTTACCCACTACAAGTAGGATGCTTTATCTAACAGGGATAGGAGGGAACAAAACACCTGCCTATCTGAGCAAGACCACGTTAGTATAATTAAACAATTCGTACATACTTATGAGATTCTATGTATGTAAAGATAACAAAAGTACAATAATGGGAAATGATTTAATGAAGAAGTATGAAATTTTGATTGACTGTGGGAAGGGAGAGCTAATCTGGCCAACACAGGATGGCCGGAAAACCGGAATAGGAAAACTCATGAGTCATGTCGAGACTATCAAGATGGCCACAGTCACCACCAGAGATTGGTGACTAGAAACAAAGGGCTTTGGAGCCATTTGTGCCTCTGTCCCTTCAGTTTGGGCCAAAATGAAATTAGATACTGGCCTAACCAAAACTGACCCGATAAAGTGGCCCAGACTGGAGCATAAACCCCACCGACGGTACCCGATAAAACCGGAAGCAAAGGCAGCTGGAGTGGAAATAAAGGGTTAGTGGAGAACAGAATCCTGAGGGAAACTACAGTACCACTAACTCCCCTACCTGGTCAGTGAGCAAACTCGATGGAAGTAACAGACTCACAATACACTACACCACCCTCAATAAAGTCACGTCCAAATTGCACCCCACTGTAGAGAGCCTCTCGACAATCCTGAATGGATTGTCACCGGAGCATAAAATTTTTACCGTATTAGATATAGCCAATGGATTCTGGTCCCTACCCTTGGATCCGAATCCCAAGACAAATTTGCATTTACAGTGGGAGACAAACAGTACACTTGGACTCGCCTACCGTGGGGATTCCACAACAGCCTCGCTATCTTCCATCGAGTAATGAGTGACATCCTGAACAGGGTAGAACTACCCAGAGGGTAGCACGATTCTACATTACGTGGATGATATATTAATAGCCTTAGAATATAAATTGGGACATCAGGGAGCACTATATCTAGTGTTGAATGAATTGAAAACCGCAGAGTTAAAGGTGAGCCCCAAAAAGGCACAAAATCGGGAAAGCACAAGTCCTGTACCTAGGACACTTAATATCACAAGGGCTTAAAGAGATGCCAACAGACTGAAAGAAGGCGATACAACAAATGCCGCGGCCCGTCACCATAAGAGGAGTCAGGAAGGTGCTGGGACTGTTAAATTATAGCCGAAGTTTTATCCCGGAATTTGCAAAATTGGCAGAGCCGATACAGAGGCTAGTTAAAGGGGAAATGCCAGCTTTAAACTCCTTAGAACAGGGACCTGAGCAAGAAGAAGCCTATAATAAGTTAAAGGCAGAACTGATATCAACCCCCGGACTGGGACTACCAGATTCCAACAAAGATTTCCACATACAGTGTAACAACGGGGGGGGGGGTTCTACTCTGCAATAATAATGCAAGATCATGGCGATAAAAGGAGACCCACAGGTTACTATTCAATAGCAGAAGGACTGGTAGTAACTGGACTGCCAAGGTGCATAGCTGCCTTAGATTGTGCTGCCTGAGCTGAAAAGGTTAGTGAGCCGATAATAATGACAGGGAATATAATCCCCCACACCGAACACATCTTGGTGGAAATGCTAAATACAGGAGAGTTAAGGTCCATTTCAAACATGACAAGGGCTAGATGGGAAGTCATCCTCCTTCCTCCTAGCAAATCATTTATAATAGTAAGAGACACAGGAGATAACCCAGCAGAAGGAATTTTGGATACAGGAGAAACACAAAACAGTGGAGGCATAGATATGGATATAGAAGACGGTAGAGTAAAGGATGTACCTTTAGCAACTTACCCTTTTCCTTTTTCAAGGTATCCTCGTGTAAGTCCCAAATATCTATTTTGTCTCCTGTCTGTTCTGTTACTGCTATTGACAGCTCGCCAACTCCCTCCTGTTCTAACACTAATTGCGCTGCCCTATCTGCAGCTTGGTTCCCTTTGTAATTTAACCAATCAGGGTTATACCTTTCTGGTTCCTTCTGATGTGCTTTTTGTAGACCCTTTTTGTAGATGGCTCATGTAAATATGTGGAAGGATCACCCTGGACAGGGTGGGCAGTAGTAAATGACAGATTGGAAACGGTAAAGTCAGAAAGAATTGACAGAGGTCTAGATGGCAGAACTAGTGGCATTCACATAGGCACTAGAATTGTCCAAAATAAAGACAGTAAATATATATACTGATAGCAGGTATGCATTCGGGGTAATACACGATTATATGATGGCATGGGGTAGGAGGGAGTTTGTAACCATGGGAGGAACCCTATTAAACACCAACAAAGGATCGACGCATTACAAAAGACCAGTGAAAAACCCCGAGAAGTGGCACTAATAAAAATCAAAGCACATCAGAAGGAACCAGAAAGGTATAACCCTGATTGGTTAAATTACAAAGGGAACCAAGCTGCAGATAGGGCAGCGCAATTAGTGTTAGAACAGGAGGGAGTTGGCGAGCTGTCAATAGCAGTAACAGAACAGACAGGAGACAAAATAGATATTTGGGACTTACACGAGGATACCTTGAAAAAGGAAAAGGGTAAGTGGGAAGCACAAAGAGCGAGCAGAGGGACCGATAACATTTGGGGATGCAATGCCAAGGTAATGGCACCGGAGTGCATACAAAACACCCTCTTGGAACTACACCATGGACTCTCATATGCGGGAAGTAGAGGAATATAGTATAGGAAAAGAATGGTGATGGAAAGGAATGGGGAGGGACATAGCCTGACATTGTCACCAACGTGTGGCATGCAAGCAATACAACCCCGGACTATCCATAAAAATTAAAATGGGACACCAGCCCTGACAAAAGGGGCCCTGGGAACATGTGCAAGTAGATTTCACAGGGCCACTATTACAATCCCACGGCAAAACCTATTGTTTGGTTGTCATCGACCAATTTACCAGGTAGGTAGAAGCGTTCCCTAGTAGAAATTGTACTGCTTGAATATTGGCAGATGACATAATCCCTAGATGGGGAATACCCATACCACTTGATTTGGATCAAGGGACGCACTTCACCGGAAGGGTGGTAAAAATAGTGTGCCAACTGATGGGAATAAAACAAAAATTTAAAACATCCCCTACTACCCGCAGAGTTCTGGAATGGTGGAACGCATGAACAGAACCCTTAAGAATGCACTGGCCAAGGCCATGCGAATGTTAGGTAACTTCTGTCCACGTTTTTCCTATTATATTAATGAGGTTAAGAGCCACCACAAAATGGACAACCGAATTAACCCCTTATGAACTAATGACGGGAAGGATGATGCAATTCCCAGAAAGTATCACATCAGGTGGGGCCGATATCGACCCACTAAAAGACAAAATTAAATGATATGTTTTGGAACTAAGCACCCAACTAAAAGGGATGCGTAAATTAGTAAGGGATAATCAGGAAGAAAGAGATGCAAAGAGAGAGCTTAAAAAGCTCCCTGACGTCCCAACAGTGGGAAGTCGCGTCATGATAAAAACATTACCTGAAAAACCAGGATTTGCACCAAAATGGAATGGGCCATATGAGGTTATAATTAGTGGAGATACCTGTGCCTGTCTGGACGTAAGGGGGAAAGGTGTATGGAAACATTGGACCCAACTGAAATTATACAAAGAAACAAATGAGCGATATTAACAAATAAGCCATAAAGTGACCAGAGTTCTTTCCCCAAAAGAGGTGACGACTACAAGCAAGATTAACCGACGTGTTCGGGTTGGCAATACAGCCTTTAGGAAGTTGTTAATATAGAGTGATAAGATTAATACTTGCCTGTTGCGAACATGTCTAAGATAGCATAAATAATTGCATCACTATGTTGTCACGGTTGTAAGATTGACGGAACTAGAAGACAACTTATTCTACAAGGCTCATGTGCACTTACACGGTAATCGAACCGTGTGTTATCCACTAGCCCAATCTGTAGAGGCCCTATTTGTGGCCACCCCTGGGTGGACATCCCCCGCCAAGGTTTATATATGGCGGATACCTCAGACGCACCCTGTAAAGGAGAAACACACAAATATAAAAGGGGAATACAGGGAAGATGTGTGGAACTAATAAACTCCGCAGATCCTGTGTGCAGGCGGCTCCAGGGAGTGGGAGGAAGAGTATGCTCACTCGATGCAAGTTATCTGCTTTGCTTCTTGGGGCAGGGATGGGGCTGTGCATATGCCTTGGTCCCCAAGAATGTTTCCTGTATACAGACACAGTGTGCCCGTCAACGCTGTCGGGTAAACAGAGGCCAGTTTACTTGAACCTGTAAGGAGCAAAGATGCCTGAACATGACCATGGGGAGGTAACTCATTTGTGGTCAGTGCAATGGGACTCATGTCAGCTCAGCCACATGGATATTTACCAATTGGTAGGATTGGGCAGAAAGTCAAGTGAATCGAGCAATTGGTAGTATATACAGTTCGTACAGACCAATAACCAGGATATTAAATGTTACCAAGCCAAGAAAGGATTTGCGTTCCTCCTCAATGACACCTTCACGACGGCAACATCAACCCTCCCGATCCTCTTTGCAGTAGGAACAATAGGACTACTGACTAGCCCATGCCCTCAGAAAGGGCATATCCGGAGAAAGATAGTGACCTGGGCCATCAGCAAGGAATTCTGTGCTGATTGGGAGATCCCGGTCACACTGGGATCATCACTTGGCTATTGGGTTTATTGGGGCCCCGTCTCTGGAGGGAGCAGCAGGAGTAATTAGTGCCAAAAATAGAAATCATCTTATCTGTGGATTAACCATCCTGGGGAACAGCGCATCAATGGCACTGGAGGCCGTCAACTAAGAACTGGCTGAATTAAGATTATATGCGCAGCAGACCCGCTATGCCGTAGATTATCAGTTAGCCCAACGGGGGGAGTAAGCACAATAACAGGAGACAAATGTATAGTGCATGTTACAGATGAATCCTACAACATCATCCAAATCATTAATGACTCAATGACTTTAGACAAGGCCCCAAGAAGGGGAATAGTTAGCTCAAATAGTTATTAAGGGCGGGAGGGGGAATCCTGGAGGTCTTATTAAATGCATGGACTGATTATTCGCGTTGTAATAATAATTGTCTGTTGCCTGATTGTCAGATGTCTTAATGTATGCTGTAAAGTCATGATGACTCGGATTGTGCCGGGACCAGTGTGGTCACTGAAGAGGAACATCTGATGGGAACACCCGAAGACACTCAGGAAGATGACGACAATGAAGGAAAAGGTGAGAAGGTGGGAGTCTACCTGTGAACGTGTGACCTGTTGGTTATGGGTCAGGCATATCAATTGCTGGACCCACGATGCTGTTATTGTTGGTCCATCAGATTATTAGAGCATAATCCTGACCAAAAGGGGGAATTATTGGAGTAAACCCAAAATTAAAGGATACAAGATGGTTACTTGGCACAAAATGGACTCTGTGAAAAGTCATTAAAATGTGCTGACTTAGGCACAGATGTTGCACAACGAGTTAAATCATGTTAGTGTCTAATTACTACAGGAAATAAATCAGACCTTGGGGCCCAGATGGTCACCTTAGCTTGAGATAAGGCAGAACCAAACAATGAGTTTTGTTAACAAGATCAGTCATTGAAAGAAGGGCATAAATGTATAATGATGTGCTAACTGCCAATGTCCATACTTGACTACTCTCTGAAATGTATAATGATGTGATAACTGCTAATGTTCGTACTTATCTACTCTATGTATAATAATGTGCTAACTGGTAATGTCCGTATTTGTCCACCATTTGAAAATGTATAAAAGCTCAGCTGCCATTTTAAAGTTGAGAAGGTGACTGCGAGCACTGCAGAGTGCCCAATGCTTCTCCCAAAGTTTTGTCCAATAAACTGCATATTGAATCTTCAAATCTGACTCCGAGTGGTGATTTTCCCACAATGTGATATTGTACGAATGAAGTAGTGGCATTATGAGAAAATTGGTCAAGTATTTGGTACAAAGGAAAACTGACCCTGCATAGCCTAAGACTTGATTAACACCAGAGAAGGTCAAATGCCTGACCTCAGTCTGTCTTGATAAGAACATAAGAACATAAACATAAGAACATAAGAAATAGGAGCAGGAGTAGGCCATCTAGCCCTTCGAGCCTGCCCCGCCATTCAATAAGATCATGGCTGATCTGTCGTGGCTCAGTTCCACATTCCCGCCCTCTCCCTAAAACCCTTAATCCCCTCTCTTATCAAAAACCCATCAACCTGCTTCTTAAAAATATTTAGCGAGGTAGCCTCCACCACTTCAACAGGCAGAGAATTCCAGAGATTCACCACCCTTTGAGTGAAGAAATTCTTCCTCAACTCCGTTCTAAACCCTTTCTGGGCGGGAAGAGTCTCTCCACCTCTATCCTATCCATCCCATTCATCATCTTATACGTCTCAATGAGATCTCCCCTCATTCTTCTAAACTCTAACGAGTACAAGCTTAGTTTATTCAGCCTCTCCTCATAGCTCAACCCCCTCAACTCCGGCATCAGCCTAGTAAACCTCCTCTGCACTCCCTCCAAGGCCAAAATATCCTTGCGTAAGTACGGCACCCAAAACTGCACACAGTACTCCAGCTGCGGCCTCACCAATGCCCTATACAGCTGCAGCAAGACCTCCCTACTTTTATATTCAATCCCCCTCGCTATGAAAGCCAGCATTCCATTCGCCTTCCTGACCACCTGCTGCACCTGCAAGCTGGGTTTTTGCGACTCATGCACAAGGACCCCGAGGTCCCTCTGCACTGTCGCCTGCAGCAGTTTTTCGCCACGTAAGTAATAATCCTTCCTACCATTATTCCTACCAAAGTGGACCACCTCACACTTGCCAACATTAAATTCCATTTGCCATTTCCTGGCCCATTCGCCCAGCCTATCTAGATCCTTCTGTAGACTCTCCACACCCTCCGCACAATTTGCCGTTCCACCAATCTTGGTGTCATCAGCAAATTCTGACACCATACACTCGGTTCCCTCCTCCAGATCATCTATATAAATGGTAAATAGCTGAGGCCCCAGCACCAACCCCTGGGGCACTCCACTAGTCACCAACCGCCAATCTGAATAGCACCCATTGACCCCAACTCTCTGCCTCCTATTTGACAACCAATCCTCTATCCACGCTAACACCCTACCCCCAACTCCATGTCCCCTGACCTTCTGCAATAACCTCTTGTGAGGTACCTTGTCAAATGCCTTCTGAAAATCAAGAAAGACCACATCCACCGGCTCTCCTCTATCCACCGCCCTAGACACATCCTCATCATACCCTGGGACTACATACGCAAAATAAGATAAGGTCAGAGTCACAGAGCCTTCTATTACATCAGAAAGCAAGATATGGTCAGAGATCACGGAACCTTTCTGTTCCTTCAAAGGACAAGTAATGACATTATTGATGAGACAGAGGGGTCTCGGAGGTCACTGGATCATAATACAATTAATGACGTATTACTGCTTGTATTACTAATTGACCTCCTGAACTCATGTAAGCTGATAAGAAAAAGGTATAGCTATTGAATTGATTCTTGTAGTTGGTGTGGTCTTGGGATAGAATCAGCAGTTTGTAAGGACTGCTTTCTGTTTCCAAGATTCTGCCATATACTGCATGCAGTTTTGTGATAATAAAGGCTAGTTGTTTTTTCAAAGCAAACTTTGTTAAGTTTTAATATCACAGATTGGAAGACAAGAAATTCTCCACTACAACATTTGGCACTGCAGAGCGGAAACCAATATCCTGGGTGAATTCCGTGGGGGACTGAAGAAGTGATCGAGCCACGACTCAGAGGGAAGAGACTAATACCGGTACAAGGTAAGATTTACCTTGGTCTCTCTTTTTCTCTCGGATCGGTGCTACGACCCCTCATCCCTTATGGAGGATGCTAACAGGTGACGGTGTTCAAATCTAAATTATACTGTGAGTAGTGGTTAGGGTCAGGGACCCAACAAGTAGAGTGTTTAGGGTCAGGGACCCTATTGCAACTAGCCTAAGGTCAGGGCCCCCTTGATCTCGTGTTGGATCTGGATCATGGTTACATAGGCTTAGTTTGGGTCAGGGACCCCATGATTTAATTTTGGTACCAGGAATTCTTTTTATTACCGTTTTTTCCAGCAGCATGGTATACTGACGTTATGGGACAGATTTTAGACAATACGGGACAAATTCATTAAACAGATGAGGAAGGAGGGGTGGGATCCATCTCACCTGCTAGACCAACAATGGAAATGGTTGAAAAGAAAAAAAAAGGACAGAACTTAGAAAATTGGAGTTCTCTTAGTTCACCAATTGACCGGATTAATTGAACAGGTCTGAGTCTTGGGTAAAAAAAAATGGGCTGACGACAAGGAGAGAATTAAAACATCGGAATCACAGACTAGAGAGTTAGAAAAGAGGAACCAGACAAAGAAGATAGGAGTATTGTTAATACATCAGTTAGCTGGACTAATTGAATAAGTAGTCACTTCCACTAAGAAGTGGGATGAGGATAAAAAGATTAGGAAATTAGAATTCAGAGTAAGGGAACTGGAGAAACAAACCAAGTGTTAGAAGACCACTGTAGGGGGACATTACCTCCCTACCCCGGCTGTATGACCGTGAAACCGGGGGCGACTTTGATACTGAGGAGGTCTGCAACCTTGTTCTGGAAACGAGGGGAGGAACAGTAAATAATTCCACTGACCAACATCAGAAACTCATCAGATCCTAGCATCGCTAGGAAAACTCCAGCCCTGGAGTGCAAATGCCAAATTTTGGTATTATCATCGTCCCACAAGATATTTACAGTGTTAGATATAGCTAACGAGTTCTGGTCCATCCCTTTGAACTTTAACTCACAGGATAAATTTGTCTTGACAGTAGGTGATAAGCAGTATACATGGTCCAGACTCCCACAGGGATTCCGTAATAGCCTGGTCATATTTCACCAAGCAATGAGCAATTTCTAGAACAATTGGAACTCCCAAAAGGGAGCACAATCTTACAGTATGTAGACAATATTTTATAGCCTCTGAAACTGAAGCGGAACATCAGACAGCATTATACCAATCTTGAAGCATTTAGAAGAGCAAGGGTTAAAGGCAAATCCGAAAAATGTCCAAATAGAAAGACACAGGTGTTATATCTGGGACATGACTATATGACTGTTTGGGGGAGAAGGGGAATTTGTCACAACAGGAGGCACCCAAATCAAACATGGCCAGATTTATTAGAGGCTAGTGAGCTCCCATCAGCAAAAGGTTAAAAAGAAACAAGCAAGCTGACTCTGTATGGTACGGAGAGAGAGGGAGAGAGGGCATGAAGCCATTGGCTGATAGGCAGGTTGGGCTAGCCCATCAGGTTAAACAACAGGAGGATCCTCCCAGTTGCTCTGGCATGCTGATGCTTCCCTATTCAGGTGATACGGATGAAGAGGAGGAGTTGACTCCTAGACCCTCCCTTTCCCCATCAATTGGCTGTTATTAACTGTGTTGCGTATACTAAGGGGGACACTCCTGTGCAATGAGGGAATGCCCGTGCTGATTCAGCTGCAAAGGCAGCAACTGTATTGGCCTCTGTGATAGTTCCCACTGGGGGTAATCTGGCTCTAAATCAGGTACCTGCGTTAGGGACAAAGGGCACACCAGAGATAACTGAGGTTCAACATTTAGAGAGGGACGCCTCTGATTCTGAGCACACGCTATGGAAGTCAATGGGGTATTTGTACTCCTTGACACAGGACCTCTGGCTTTCTCCAGTTGGTCAAGTTTGTCTTCCGAATTCTTTATTGCCGGTACTTATTGATTATTTGCATTCTTGTACCCATCTTGGCAAGGAGGGAATGGTACAGCTATTTCTAAAGACTTGGTGGCATCCAGACTTGAATACAGCAGCGCAAATGCGGCTGGATCGATGCCTCATTTGCATGAGAAATAATAAGGGTAACGGTATTAAAAGCCCTCCTGGAACAACTCTCTTGCCAGATGGTCCTTTTGCCTGTATACAGCTTGATTTTATTGAATTACCAAAAGTACAGTGCTATAAATATTGTCTAGTAATAATTGATGTGTTTAGTAAATGGATTGAACCCTTCCCCACCAGGAATTGTACTGCACATATGGTGGTGAAATTATTGTTGAACATAAGAACATAAGAAATAGGAGCAGGAGTAGGCCATCTAGCCCTTCGAGCCTGCCCCACCATTCAATAAGATCATGGCTGATCTGTCATGGCTCAGTTCCACTTTCCCGCCCTCTCCCCATAACCCTTAATCCCCTTGCCTATCAAAAACCTATCAACCCGCGTCTTAAAAATATTGAGCGAGGCAGCCTCCACCACTTCAACGGGCAGAGAATTCCAGAGATTCACCACCCTTTGAGTGAAGAAGTTCCTCCTCAACTCCGTTCTAAACCGCCCCCCCCCCCCTTTATCTTGAGGCTGTGCCCTCTAGTCCTACTGTCCTTTCTGAGCGGGAAGAGCCTCTCCACCTCTATTCTATCCATCCCATTCATCATCTTATATGTCTCAATGAGATCTCCCCTCATTCTTCTAAACTCTAACGAGTACAAGCCTAGTTTATTCAGCCTCTCCTCATAGTTCAACCCCCTCAACTCCGGAATCAGCCTAGTAAACCTCCTCTGCACTCCCTCCAAGGCCAAAATATCCTTGCGTAAGTGTGGCGACCAAAACTGCACACAGTACTCCAGCTGCGGCCTCACCAATGCCCTATACAGCTGCAGCAAGACCTCCCTACTTTCATATTCAATCCCCCTCGCTATGAAGGCCAGCATCCCATTAGCCTTCCTGACCACCTGCTGCACCTGCAGGCTGGGTTTTTGCGACTCATGCACAAGGACCCCGA
Source organism: Carcharhinus amblyrhynchos (assembly GCF_965287045.1). NCBI lineage: Eukaryota > Metazoa > Chordata > Chondrichthyes > Carcharhiniformes > Carcharhinidae > Carcharhinus > Carcharhinus amblyrhynchos. The sequence continues at coordinate 31,688,771 of NC_137338.1, forward strand.
GGTCCCTCTGCACCGTTGCATGCTGCAGTTTTTCACCACGAAAGTAATAGTCCTTCCTACCATTATTCCTACCAAAGTGGACAACCTCACATTTGCCAACATTAAATTCCATTTGCCAGTTCCTGGCCCATTCGCCCAGCCTATCTAGATCCTTCTGCAGACTCTCCACACCCTCCGCACAATTTGCCGTTCCACCAATCTTGGTGTCATTAGCAAATTTCAACACCATACACTCGGTTCCCTCCTCCAGATCATCTATATAAATGGTAAATAGCTGAGGCCCCAGCACCGACCCCTGGGGCACTCCACTAGTCACCATTCGCCAATCTGAATAGCACCCATTGACCCCCACTCTCTGTCTCCTATTTGACAACCAATCCTCTATCCACGCTAACACCCTACCCCCAACTCCATGCCCCCTGACCTTCTGTAATAACCTCTTGTGCGGCACCTTGTCAAACACCTTCTGAAAATCAAGAAACACCACATCCACTGGCTCTCCTCTATCCACCGCCCTAGACACATCCTCATAAAACTCCAATAAATTCGTCAGACATGACTTCCCCTTAACGAAACCGTGCTGCGTCTGCTCTACTAAACAATTCTCCTCAAGATGCCTCGCTATTTTCTCCTTGATCACAGATTCAAGTTGTTGATAGAAGTTATCCCCTGTTTCAGGGTACCCAAAATGGTGAGCTCAGATAATGGACCACATTTTGTGGCTCAGATTAATACAGAATTATGCAAAGTACTCGCAATCAAACAACAACTGCACTGCGCGTATCATCTGCAGGCAGCGGGAATTGTGGAAAGAGCTAATGGGACTTTAAAAGAGAAGAGAAATTATCTAAATTGACTGAAGAAACTGGATTGAATTGGCTAAAGGTATTGCCCTTGTCATTGTTTCACATGAGAGTGACTCCCCATTCGCGGACTGGACTGTCAGCTGCAGAGATAGTCTATGGTTGGCCAACGAGGACTCCCTGGGATGCCCATGAAAAAACCCCTGGAGGGAGTAGACCTCCACGTGATGGGGGAACAGATTCAGAATTATTTGAAGCAATTAACACTTTCTCTGAAGTTTCTCCACTCACAGATAAAGCAGGCACACCTCCCAGTAACAGCAGGGACAGCCACTCTCAATACCCCGTGATCGAACCTGGAGACTACATATTGGTGAAGAACTGGGATAGAAACTAGGACAACGCTGGAGCGGTTCTTTTCAAGTGCTACTGACAACACCGACTTCCGTCAAGATTGAAGGACGTTCAAGTTGGGTACATTTGTCCAATTGTAAGAAGATTGCCTCCAACCCAGATACGAACACAGGATGAAGATCTTCATCATATTTTTTGGACTTTGTGGACTATTTTGACTTAATGGACATATGTTAGTAAAAAAAAACGAGTTACCCAAAGACTGCATGCTAATACCTATTTACATACGTCATACATTTATGCTGAAAGAATGTAAGTAACTGTTGAGTTTGTACCCACATCCCCGTCCATTCGTGGGAAGGAATACCTCTCCAATCCCTCCCATTCTATATAGCAGAAACAGTTGAATGGATTCTATGTCAAAACCGAACAGGAATTGGGGGAGATATGATAGAATGGGAATTGGCTGGCTACGAATTGACTAGGTTTTCAGCTTGGTACCAGCCTGCGTATAATCATGCCTTGCTTTCACCTTCCCTTATTGTCCCCTCAAGTGATGTGCGAGGTTCCCTATGTTTAGTAAATTAGAGAAAGGAAAGTTTTTGGGACAAAGTAGATGCAACCTTACAGCTGAGTGACAAGGACCAGTAGCAAATCTATCTACCCAGGATATGTTTGTTCTTGATTGATCCAAAGTATGGAATATAACCTCTAATAGTTCATGGGCACATGCTTCCCCAACCCTGGATGACATTGGCTGATGATTTTACAGTTTATAATGGAAAAACTGGCAAACACAACAGCGGCAGAAGCCAGGACAACTGGACAGGCACTGGCCGAGGTCTTGGCTGAGCTGGTGGCTGTCCGGACCATGGCATTACAAAATCCACTGGTTTTGGATTATCTGTTAGCCTTGGAGGGAGGAACGTGCACCATTGTAGGTCAGGAATGCTGTACTTATATCCCAGATGCCTCTGAAAATATCGCCAACCTGGACGGCTACATTAAGAGGCAGGCTGATCAACTTCAAGAGGTTGGCTGGGAATTTCATGATTATAACCCATCGGGTTGGTTAGGTCACGGATTATTCGATTGGATCTTTAAGGCTTTTATTTTGCTACTATTACTGTTACTTGGAATAGGATTGCTTGATTGCTTGTGTAAATGCATTACTAATTGAGTCATGGATATACCTATTTAGTTAGTTGTCATAATATGACAAAAGCAGGGAATGTGATATTGTACGAATGAAGTAGTGGCATAATGGGAAAATTGGTCAAGTATTTGGTACAAAGGAAAACTGACTCTGCATAGCCTAAGACATGACTAACACCAGAAAAGGTCAAATACCTGACCTCAGTCTGTCTTGATAAGGTTGATTCCACATACCCCAGGACTACATACGCAAAATAAGATAAGGTCAGAGTCACAGAACCTTCTATTACATTAGAAAGCAAGATATGGTCAGAGAACACAGAACCTTTCTGTTCCTTCAAAGGATAAATAATGACATTATTGAAGAGATAGCGGGGTCTTGGAGGTCACCGGATCATAATACAATTAATGATGTATTACTGCTTGTATTACTAATTGAATTCCTGAACTCATGTAAGCTGATCAGATAAAGGTATAACTATTGAATTGATTCTTGTAGTTGGCACAGTCTTGGGATAGAGTCAGCAGTTTGTAAGGACAGCTCTCTGTTTCCAAGATTCTGCCATTTACTGCATGCAGTTTTGTGATAATAAAAGCTAGTTGCTTTTTCAAAGCAAACTTTGTTAAGTTTTAATATCACAGCTCGGAAAACAAGAAATTCTCCACTACAACAACAACACTAATGTCCTTCAGGGATTGCATTCTTATCTGCTCAGGCCTTTATGTTACCCACAGAAATGTCGTTGACTTTTAACTGCCCTCTGAAATGGCTTAGCAAGGCTCTCAGATAAAGGGCCTGCTCAGTGACACCCACATCTCATGAACAAATAGAAAAAAGTGAACTGAATAAAGTAGACAAGCATTATCGATTAAATAAAATGTACTCAGATTTTCAGAATTTATTTGGTAAATAATTCAGTCTACCAAATATGGTCACGATTCAGAGAATTAATAGCATATTGGTAATATTAATTGATAGCTTCAGTCATACCCTGTTAACAAAATAAAGCAAAAAAGAAATTCAACAAGTTAGTATTTTGGTAAATTTTAGGAAAACTGGCCCCATCATCTCAGTCAGTATTTCTTTGCAAAGTCTGATTGTCAAATATTTCAAACTTATTTTTCATTTAGAGGGTCCAAAATACAGTTCCCCACCCCCGCCCCAGGAATTGAAGATTATTCTTCAGGATACTGCTGCATGCAACCCTGGAGAAAAACCATCAGGACATTATAAAACTGTTTTTTGATTTTTTTTTGCACATTTTTCTTACCAGATATAAAAATATGTCTGGTAAAAATTGGGGTAAAAAAAGTTGTTTGCCACTTGGGTAATGAGTCTTTTGGCTTTCCAATTAGCATAGGGAAGTGGTGTATCACAAGGATGCATGTGTTGGCTGACTAATGGCTAGAGTTTGGGGAAAAATCACGCGATGAAACCTCTATTTAATTACATTTGGCAACCCTAGTCCAAAATAGCTGAGACCAGCAACAACTCCATTGACCAGCTCTCAACAAATTAACTTCTCCTTGGCGACAACAACCAATGCCAATGGTATTACAAAGCTGCTGCTATTGAATTGCCATTCCTCTTAGATTGGTCTCTTGGGAGGTGTTGCTGATGGTGCAGGGACCTTGTCCTAAGGAAGATTGAGAGGTCAAAATTTTGCCTCAATGCACTTCCAGTGGTGGAATGGGGACGGAGGAATCCTGGACCCAATATATTTACTTTGATCATGCTTCATTTTCTCCTTCGATTATTGATAGTGCAGTATTGCAATAGTAATGTTGAGCTATAGCACCAGACATGGATGACCTCTTCAAGTCGTGTTTGAAGAACAAACATACATGTTTTTATTTCACTCCTCACTGCTCAGCTTTGAACTCTTAACTACTTTTAGTTGCAACTGTGCTGTTTAAAGACTCATAATTAGAATCTGGCAGAGTTACCAAGCAAGTAAATTCCAGAGACTGAAAAAAGCAGGGATTTCACTTGGGAACAGGACAAACTAAATTATTATCTATTGACCAACAGAGCAATGTTAGCTTTGACTTTCCATAGAGATACTTAAATGTCTGGATAAGACCAGCAAAAGAGTAGAATATTTCTTACCCATCCGCTAATTTATTTTTCAAGTTTAAAGAGAATCATTAATTGCATCATCGGTTAAAAATCAGTTAAAAAGAATTGTGCTAATGTTAACATCCTGTTTTGTCCTTATTTTGGCTAATTGGAAAAAGTATTTTTGAAATGCGAAACATTGATAAGTCTTGGAAGTCCAATCGGGTAAAAACTTAAATAAATGTAACAACTATGGTGAACTTTCCCTGGTAAAATGCAATTGAATGTTAACTCAACTTCTCTAATTCCAGAGGAATCATTTTAGTATAAAATATTCTTCTCATGGGTAATAATGTAAAATCATATCTGGCTTTAATGTCAACCATAGGAATTGAATGCTATTTTTCTTGTGGCCATTCGAAGGTTTAGATTAATTCATTAATGCTCAGGCCCATTCAAAGGGGAATTAAGTTAACTTTAGATGTAAAAACAGTTCTCATAGGTTTTCATTCTAATTTAACTCTCTCACCCATTCACTAATTGTATGCACTGGATGCCTCTCAACAAGGCCAGGGGGCCTTTTTGTCATTATTTCTCTATAAGAACCAGACACACCAAGGCCACGTGAGTAAATATGCTCACACCAGGGTGCAGAAGGTCATGAAGATAACTTGCTCACAAAGTTTGTCTGTGCATGGGCCACAACAGGGACAGTACAATGTACTATGGGTGATGATGGATCTTCCCTTATTCTGACTAAATAAACATGAAGATACTGCAAATGCTTGATCTGAAACAAAAACCGAAAACATTACGTTTAGATGGTGTCAGCATCTGTGGAGTGAACAGATAAGGTAATATTTCATATCCAGAAGTCAGAAATTTGAAATTAAAAGAAAATGCTGAAAATCATCTCCCTCCCTCACACACACCTCTCAAATACTCACTGCTCGCACACAATCACCTCTCTCCCGGACACATTCATGTGGGAACTGGTGGACCCCAGGGTCCATCCCAGTGACCATGTCTGTAGTAAGTGCAGGTTGCTGGAGGAGCTCCAGCTCAGGGTAAATGAGCTGGCCTCTGAGCTACAGACGCTGAGGCTCATCAGGGGGAGGGTGCCATTGTCAATGGGGTGCAAGTGACATCCACCCCCCCCAGACTGGCTAACTCTAAGGGTCAGGGACAAGAGGGGGCTGCTGGGAGGAGGAAGGGGGGTGAGGAGCAGAGGAAGGAGGGTGGGGAGTGGAGGCCTCAGCCTCTTAATCTGCATAACAGGTTTGAGGTTCTTGCTTCCAGGCTGGACGAGAACGAGGCAGGTGAGGTTGGTGAGCAAACTGCACACGGTACAGTGATGCAGCAGGACATAGGCAAAGAGAGGGGGAAAAGGAACGTAGTAGTGATTGGGGATAGTGGGGTGAAGGGTATTGACACTGTCCTTTGTCACAATGACAAAGTGCACAGAAGGGTGTGTTGTCTGCCTGGTGCTCGGGTACGGGATGTCGCAGCTGGGCTGCAGAGGAACCTGGAGTGGGAGGGTGAGAATCCGGTCGTTGTGGTACATGTGGGTGCCGGCAACGTAAGCAAAATGCGGACTGAAGATCTGGGGAGGGAGTATGAAAAGCTGGGAATGGAATTAAAAAGTAGAACCGACAAGGTGGTTATCTCTGGGCTACTGCCTGAACCGAGTGCAGACGGGCGTAGGGTTGACATGATTAAGGAAGTGAATGGGTGGGTCAGGGATTGGTGTGGGAGGAATGGGTTTGAATTTATGGGGCATTGGCACCAGTATTGGGGTAGGTGGGACCTGTTCGGGCGGGATGGGGTTGGTCTGAACCGTGCTGGGACCAGAGTGCTGGCGAATCGAGTAAAGAGGACTGTAGACAGGGCTTTAAACTAATTAGGGGGGGGGAGGGTGCGAGGGTAGGTGACGTTACGAGGTCTAAAGTTAAGGAGAGGGTACAGGTAAGGGAAGAGGCCGAGGATGTCCCAATGATAGAGGGAGTAGGGGGCGTGAGTATGGTTGGTGGCGTTACGGCAAATAGGGTCCAGGTGAAGGCTGGGATGAAAGCGCTTTATCTGAATGCACGAAGCATTCGGAATAAAGTGGATGAGCTGGTGGCGCAGATCGACACAAATGGATACGATCTGGTGGCCATTACAGAGACGTGGCTGCAGGGTGACAGGGACTGGGAGCTGAATGTACAGGGCTATCAAGTGTTTAGGAAGGATAGGCAGGAGGGAAAAGTGGGGGGCGTAGCTCTGCTGATTAAGGATAGCATCACGGTGGTAGCAAAGGATGATATTGGAGCCAAGGAGCAGAGGGTTGGAATCGTTGTGGGTGGAGATTAGGAACAGCAAAGGGAGGAAGACGCTGGTGGGTGTCGTCTATAGGCCCCTGAATAATGATCTGGAGGTGGGGCGGGCTGTTAACATGCAAATAAGTGCGGCGTGCAGGAATGGGACGGCCGTAGTTATGGGGGATTTCAATCTGCATATTGATTGGTCGACCCATGTTGGCCGTGGGGGGCTCGAGGAAGAGTTCTTGGAATGCTGCCAGGATAGTTTCCTTGAACAGTGTGTGTTGGAGCCGACGACGGAGCGAGCTATCTTGGATCTGGTGTTATGTAATGAGGCGGGTAGAATTAGGGACCTTGTGGTGAAGGATCCTCTTGGGGAGAGTGATCATTGTATGGTGGAGTTTCTGCTGCAGATGGAGGAGGAGAAAGTGGGTTCCCGGACACACGTCCTCTGTTTGAATAGAGGGGAGTACGGTAGGATGAGAGAAGAATTGGCGAATGTGGACTGGGGGAGCGCGTTGGAGGGAGGGTCTGTTGAGGAGCAGTGGAGGATTTTTAAGGAGATCTTTCTTGGTGCTCAGCGGAAATTTATTCCGATGGTCAAAAAGGATAGTAGGAAGAGAGGTAATAAGCCGTGGATAATGAAGGAGGTGAAGGAAAGTGTTAAATTAAAAGCGGAGGAATTTAGAGTAGCTAAGAGTAGTGGGCGAGAAGAGGATTGGGAGAGGTTTAAATGTCAACAAAGATTGACAATGAAGTTGATAAAGAAGGGTAGGAGAAACTATGAAGCTGGGCTAGCGCTTAATATAAAAAAGGATAGCAAGAGTTTTTATAAATATATAAAAAGGAAGAGGCTGGCTAGGGTGAACGTTGGTCCTTTAGAGGATGAGAAAGGGGACCTAGTCGTAGGGGATGAGGATATGGCGAAGGTATTGAATAACCTTTTTGTTTCTGTCTTCACGGAGGAGGACGTGAATAATTTGCCGGGTGTTAGCGATGGAAAGGTGGTAGGACTGGAGGGTCTTAATGACATTACTGTTACTAGGGAGGCGATGCTCGACAGACTGGAGGGGCTGATTGTGGACAAGTCCCCAGGACCGGATGGAATGCATCCGAGAGTTCTGAAAGAAATGGCGGAGGTGATAGTGGATGCCTTGGTGGTTATTTTCCAGACGTCGCTGGATTCCGGGGAAGTGCCGGATAATTGGAAAACGGCTAATGTTACGCCGTTGTTTAAGAAGGGTGCCAGGCAAAAGGCGGGGAATTATAGGCCGGTTAGTTTAACGTCTGTGGTAGGTAAAATGTTAGAATCTGTCATTAAGGAGGAAATTGCGAGGCATCTTGAAGGGAATTGCTTGATAGAGCAGACGCAGCACGGTTTCATTAAAGGGAAGTCGTGTCTGACAAATTTACTGGAGTTCTATGAGGATGTGTCTAGGGCGGTGGATAGAGGAGAGCCGGTGGATGTTTTTGATAAGAGAGGGGATTAAGGGTTATGGGGAGAGGGCGGGAAAGTGGAACTGAGCAGCGACAGATTGGCCATGATCTTATTGAATGGCGGGGCAGGCTCGAAGGGCTAGATGGCCTACTCCTGCTCCTATTTCTTATGTTCTCATATTCTTATGTCTTTCTAGATTTTCAGAAGGCGTTTGACAAAGTATCTCACAAGAGGTTATTGCAGAAGGTCGAGGGACATGGAGTTGGGGGTAGGGTGTTAGCGTGGATAGAGGATTGGTTGTCAAATAGGAGGCAGAGAGTGGGGGTCAACGGGTGCTATTCGGATTGGCGGATGGTGACTAGTGGAGTGCCCCAGGGGTCGGTGTTGGGGCCTCAGCTTTTTACCATTTATATAGATGATCTGGAGGAGGGAACCGAGTGTAGAGTGTCGAAATTTGCTGATGACACCAAGATTGGGGGAACAGCAAATTGTGCGGAGGGTGTGGAGAGTCTGCAGAAGGATCTAGATAGGCTGGGCGAATGGGCCAAGAAATGGCAAATGGAATTTAATGTTGGCAAGTGTGAGGTGGTCCACTTTGTTAGGAAGAATGGTAGGAAGGACTATTACTTACGGGGCGAAAAACTGCAGAAGGCGACGGTGCAGAGGGACCTCGGGGTCCTTGTGCATGAGTTGCAAAAACCCAGCTTGCAGGTGCAGCAGGTGGTCAGGAAGGCAAATGGGATGCTGGCCTTCATAGCGAGGGGGATTGAATATAAAAGTAGGGAGGTCTTGCTGCAGCTGTATAGGGCATTGGTGAGGCCGCAGCTGGGGTACTGTGTGCAGTTTTGGGCACCGCACCTGCGCAAAGATATTTTGGCCTTGGAGGGAGTGCAGAGGAGATTTACTAGGCTGATACCGGAGTTGAGGGGGTTGAGCTATGAGGAGAGGCTGAATAAACTGGGCTTGTACTCGTTAGAGTTTAGAAGAATGAGGGGAGATCTCATTGAGACGTATAAGATGATGAATGGGATGGATAGGATAGAGGTGGAGAGACTCTTCCCGCTCAAAAAAGACAGTAGGACTAGGGGGCACAGCCTCAAGATAAAAGGGGGGCGGTTTAGAACGGAGTTGAGGAGGAACTTCTTCACTCAAAGGGTGGTGAATCTCTGGAATTCTCTGCCCGTTGAAGTGGTGGAGGCTGCCTCGCTAAATATTTTTAAGACACGGGTTGATGGGTTTTTGATAAGAGAGGGGATTAAGGGTTATGGGGAGAAAGCGGGAAAGTGGAACTGAGCAGCGACAGATCAGCCATGATCTTATTGAATGGCAGGGCAGGCTCGAAGGGCTAGATGGCCTACTCCTGCTCCTATTTCTTATGTTCTTATGTTCATAGAATCATGGAAGCCCACAGCATCCCTACAGTGCAGAATGAGGCCATTCAAGTCTGCACCGATTCTCCAAAAGAACACTGTACCCAGGCTCTGCGCTGTACCATAGCTAATCCACCTAATCTGCACATCCTCGCAACACTTAGGAGCAATTTAGCATGCCAATCCACATAGCCTACACATCTTTGGATTGTGGGAGGAAACTGGAGCACCTAGTGGAAGCCTACACAGACACAAAAAGAACGTGCAACCTCCACACAGTTACCCAAGGCCATAATCAAACCTGGCTCCCTGGTGCTGGGAGGCAGCATTGCAATTCACTGTGCCACTGTAATATATGATGGAGGAATAATACAGCAGCTTGTCATTTACCTTCAGCAAGTTTAGGCTGTATCCAACCGGGCAGAGATACAAACTCCATATAATTACCCCTCAGCAAGTGTTCTAGCTGTATCCATTCATACTCCTTTGGAGGTTGAGTCAGGAACCATTTAATACCATTAATTGCCTTTAATACAGCAATTAGCTTAACAATGCAATTGTCACAGCATACACATTGAACGATTCCCCTCTTTTTCTTTTAAAGCTTCAAAGATAAATTCAAGGGCACATTTTTAAATCTAAACAAACAAAGTTATGTGCTTCAACATTATAGGTCCCACATTCCCTTTATCATATTTATATATCCACATAATTTCAAAGCAAAAATTAGTTTTCCATTCTATTATTATAACACAAGGTGTTTTACAGAGATCAGTGTTGGAACCCTTGCTGTTTGTTTTATATATTAACGATTTGGACTTGAATGTGGTGGACACAATTAGGAAATTTGCAGTGACACTAAAATTGGCCATGCAGTGGATTGTGTGGAGGATAGCTATAAGCTCCAAAATGATATAGATATGTTGGTTGAATGGGCAGGAAAGTGGTACATGGAATTCAACTCTGAGAATTGTGAGAAAATTCATTTAGGGAGGTCAAACAATAAAAGGGAATAGACAACATGCAGGAATATAGTGAGAGGGTGGATGAAATGAAAGATTTTGGTGCAAGTATATAGGTCCCTATAAGAAGATAAGATTGTAAAGATGGCATATGGAATGTTCTCCTTCATTGGCAGAGGTATAGAATATACATGTAGGGATATAATAATGAAACTGTACAAGATACTGGTGAGGCCACAGCTGGAGTACTGTGTGCAGTTCTGGTCACCACATTCCAGGGAGGACGTTATTGCTCTGGAGAGAGTGCGGAGAAGATTTACTAGAATTTTGCCAAGGCTGAAGAATGGTAGCTATGAGGACAGATTGGAGAGGTTGTGGTTGTTTTCCTTGGAACAGAGAAGACTGAGGGGTGACGCGATTGAAGTACACAAAATTGTGAGGGGTAGAGAGGATAGACAGGAGGAACCTGCTTCCTTTGGCACATAGTTTAAAAACCAGGGGTCATAGATTGAAGGTAAGTGGCAGAAGGATTAGGGGGCACATTAGGAAAAACTTTTTTACACAGAGGGTGATGGGTGTCTAGAATTCATTGCCTGAGTTAGTGGTGGAGGCAGGGACCCTAAACTCTTTAAAAAAGTACCTGGATCTGCACATTAAGTGCTGTAAGCTACAGGGCTATGGGCTAGGTGCAGGAAGATGGGATTAGAAAGGGCACCTGAGTGTCTTTGGGTTGGCATGGACAATATGGGCCGAATGGCCCCCTTATGTGCTATATCATTTCTTTTTCTGTCAATATATTGGATAAGTAAACTCCCATATCTATGGTTTCAACCCACGCCATGTCTGCAGCAAAGGTGCTTTTCATTACTCTTTTAATTTTTTTGGTTTCCCAAGCCAAAGGGCAACATTTGTCATTTTTTCCTGCCAAAATTAACGATGAACCCCGCAGTGGCTGAAAACCCATCTGGAAGATTAGCATATGCAGCATTGCTAAAGATGACCAATTTCATATCATTTGGTTTGCCCAGGGCTGGGAACTTCAGTGAGCATTTCTCCAAATTTAGTTTCTTTAATATTTTGTTTGCTCTCAAAACTTCCTTTAGAGTGGCAAGCTTCATCATGGTACTCAGCTCTAACATGTCAATACTGATATCAGGTACTGACAGCTAGTCCAAGTACTTAACCAGTTCAACTGCCTTAAACTTTTCAATTGATCAGTTTCATCCTTAGATGGTGTCATCTCTTGTGAAGATTTGACCCCATTTTTTGGGATGCAACTAACATTTTTTAGATAGGATTGTTGATCCAATTTTGCTCCTGATTTGTTTAATACTTAAACATATGTATTTAAAAGTCCCTGAAGCCTTGAACTCCTTCTTGATTTTATCAATCACCCAATGTTCGAATTATACAGAATCTCCCCACAAAAAGTCATCCACGTGTATAATGAGGATTCCTGCTAGTCTCTCCTTTTATACTAATAGGACTTTGCAGGATGTGTTAACTGGAAACAGCCTGAGTTCAACAAGCCCGGACTCACAGAAAAATACCATACTCTTGACTCATCATTCAATCCATAGACAGACTTGCTAAATATCCACAAGTTTCCTTCTGTGTCAGAAACTTCTTTAGGGTTTCAAAAATACTTATCTATGAAATCATGTTACAAAAACACTGCCTTGATATCTATCAATCTGCACTCCCAGAATGGCCAAAACGATCTTCAAGCTTACTTTGCCAGCAACAGGGTGGTCCATTTTGATATCTTGATCCCAAAGACATTCCTCAAAATTCCAAGCTACTAGTCTGGCTTTAGCCTTCTACGTGCTGTCAGGGTGCACCTATTCTGAGCATTTCCATCTGTGTAACAAGGCTGGCCAGAATTTCAGTACATACTCCAAATTCTTTCCAACTTTCCAGCAATTTTTGTTTGGCGTCTTTTATAAATTTGTCTTCTGAACTATTAGCAGCTACTAAAATTTCTCAATCATGGAAGCTCCTGCTTTTAGTAACATTTCGAGCTTGTACTGTAATTCTCTTTCTGGTCCAGTTATGATGTCTCCTCATTCCTTTCTTTCTGGGCTGCTGCTACATGATCTTTCGCACATATGACAGAGTCCTGTCTGCAAGTCCAAGATTTTTTCCTGGTATCACAACCCCTTTCAGGTTCATCATCAGAACGATTTCCACATTTTTAATCTCTTTTTGCCAATGTGCTCTGACTTCTTGACTTTCATCCTGCACATTAAACTAATGTTAAATTTCCCGATGACTTTTGCAGCTGTTTCTATGAAGGTGGCATCCCTCCACACATTGCCCTTTCCAGCATGTATGTAACCATTGTTCCTACTTTGGGTAGTTGTTCTTTTGAATAAATGGCTTTATCTTGCACTTCTGTGCACAGTGGTTAGCACTGCTGCCTCACAATACCAGGGACTCAGGTTAATTTCTAGCCTTGGGTGTTTGTTTGTGTGGAGTTTGCACATTCTCTCTGTGTCTGTGTGGGTTTCCTCTGGTTTGCTTCCACAGTCCAAAGATGTGCAGGTTAGGTGAATTGGCTGTGCTAAATTGTACCTTAGTATCCCAAGATATGTTGATAGGTTAGATGGATTCACGATGATAAAAAGTGCAGAGTTACGGGCATAGGGTGGGGGGATACGGCCAGGATAATACTGTCAGAGAATTGGTGTAGATTCGATGGGCCAAGTTACTTCCTTTGGCACGATAAAAATTCTATGATTCGGTATTATTTTGTTCATCATCAATCAATTCTTTATTTGCTGTATTCAGTTCCTCATAATTGTCCATTATGTGCTTATGTTAAGTGCATGGTGCCTCATCACTCAAATTCTTGTTCAGAATCTGTAAAGGTATATTCATTGCCAACTGACCTCAAATTATGATCCCTAACAGTTTGATTCTTGTGTTGTACCATAACTACATTTCCTTTACTTCCTCTCACTTTGCCAGAGCCTTTCCATTCTTTCCTTCCTTCTCTTTTGTAATATATCAGGTCTCCCTGTCTGAACTGTATTCCTGTTGACCTTAAGCAGTGGTGTTAGTCTCACCAAATTTTCTCAGAAGCCTCACTATAACAAAAATCTTTCTGCTTGCATGCAACACATTCAGATGAGCTGTAAAAGTAGAGCAGAGGGGGGCATCCTATGGGACTGGAGGCAACTTTGGATTCCTACCATTCACCAATCGGTACAGACCTTACCCCCAACCATATGTAAAGAGATCCTTGCATGCACTGCCCACGCCAGTGCTGTTTGCAATTTAGAGTCTGGTTGATCAGCCACTGTTTGATGCAACATGTCATCTATCACACATGGTCCCTCTTATACAGACAATCACTAAATGGGCTCTCAGCTGCAGTGTGCATAACTATGATATTTCAAATTATCTAATCCTGTTTCCACCCATTTCTCCATGACCTTATCAATATTGGTTCACTTGTTCTCACCATATATTGCAGTGGATATGCTAAATCTGGTCAGCACATCAATATAGTGTAGCGAAAAAAAAAATCCCTATCATTGTCCCAAACCTCTACTGCCACTGCATGGTTAAATTTCCTGACTAGTGGCAAACTCACAACAGTATGCAGTGATGTCTTTTGATATTTGATCCAAATTTCACACTGAGCTGTAATTTGCTCTGTATGGTCATTGTATTCTTTATGAAGTCCTCCAGTATCTTGCAGTAAAGCCTTCAGTTTTTGTGGACCTGAATGTGAAAACTGTCTATGCAATTTCCAAACAATCTTCTTTTTGCCAACCAGATTCTGCTTCCCAGAAGTTAATTAGACTACATGAATTCCTTGAGAAATTTCTGGCTTCCTTAATGGCCTGATCTAGTAAAATGTAGATCTGGTCTTCCCGAACACGATCACTTTGGATTTTATCATGTGCAAAATCATTTGTGCTTGCTTCATTAAAGACCTGCTGTGTGATGTTAGTGTTGCTAGAAAAATACCTGTAGTGCTGAAAAGGTTGATCCTTGCAAGGGTAGACTACCCTTTTGAAAATCGTTATTGTGCTGTGATCACCAAACCTGAAGCATGTAGAACTTTCATACTGCTTCACCTTCTGTCAATCTGCCTCAGCAAGAGATTTCAGATAGCAGGAAAGCCAGTCCACCCCATACACTATGGAAGTGCAACCACAATCTAAAACAGCACAGTAGAATGAATTGGCCATTAAAATACTTATCACAGGATTCAAACTTCCAGTGACCAAAACAATTCCTTCATGGCAGACCACCTCATCATTTTCAGCCTCAGAATGCTCTGCTTCATGCATTATTTCAAAAAATTGATTCTTTCACTGTGGGAAATGCACTACATAATGATGCTTGGAATCACAATGATAAAATCAATTAATCATTCATGTATTTTTCAGGTTTAAAGATCTACAGTTGCCATCCCAGACCCACTTTTTAATCTTAATTCTCAAATTGGTTAAATTGTGGCTATCAATAACCCCATCTTTCTATTGAAATTGGCATCTCACATTTTGTTGATCTCCAAAATTGGCCACTATCGAATCCTCCATTTTTTTTTAATCATAGAGATGCCTGTATTTAATAGGAAAGTAACTGGAAATGACTGTCTTCTCAGATTTTTTTAGGACAGCAATCATTTTGTCTAAAAGAGGACTTTTAACCTCAAAATTGGACCCTAGCTGATAATAAAGTCCAATGACATAAAAAATGCATGCACAATCAAAAAACCTAAATGCCAATATAAACTGCATTCAAATCTCTTCAGTCTCATATAGCATTTGTCAAAGTCCGTGATATATTCCTCCATGGAAGATTGTCAGTTTTTTTCTAAATCTGTCAAAGACTGACCAGGTTTCATATACTTCCAATAATTCATCCTTTTTATAGAATTTATCTGAAAGCTGTAACAGAAGGTTTAGTTCCCCCTCACTATCCAAATCATTCACGTTCCACTCTGAAAGTATTCTACTTCTAATCTTTCAGGAAATAACAAAGCCAAAGCCATGCTATACTTCTTTCAAGATAATAAAGTAATCTGTGTCCACATGTCAACTTAAGTTTTCTAATGCTGACATGGTTTTGCCTCTGAGAAAATTGGTGGAAAACCAAGTCTTGATATTTTGCATCATATTTGTGACATCCTGTAACTTAAATTTGCCAGCAGTAGTAAATGTCTTCTTTCAGAAGGCGAAAACAAAAAACTTCTTTTTGCAGCATCCAATCACCAAGGCTTAATGTTCATCATATTCTACTACATCAATACTAAATATTAGTATGTGATGGAGGAATAATACAGTTGCTTGTTTCTTTTTTAACCTTCAGCAAGTTTATTCTGCATCCAACCAAACAGAGGAACAAACTTCAAATAAAATGATCCCCAGCAACTGCTCCAGCTGTATCCATTTATACTCTTTTGGAGGTTGAGCCAATAACCATTTCCTATTTTTAATGAGGTAATTAGCTTATGAATGTAATTGTCACAGCATGCACTTGCTTATATATTGACACACTGACAGTGGTGATGCAGCCAAAGGCTCTGTGATGAGCATTAGGATGAAGGGATAAACAAAGGCTGAGTTAAAGAATCAAATGTTATAATGGAGCAGTTGTCTCAAGCTAAGGAAATTGCCAAGCCGTTGGAAGCTTGGAAGATGAGGACAAAAAATTTAAATACATTATGATCAAGGTCTTTGGGGATGGAGGGTGGCAATCAAAGGGAGTGGGGAGGTTGCAGTGGTGCAGAATTGAGAGCAAGATGGGATAAGGATAGTTTGAACATATGACAGCTGGAAGGTTTCCATGATCTCCCTACAAATAACTCATGGGTTTTTAAAATCAGTTGAACTTGAAAGGCATCTGACAAACTAAACTAAAAGCTTTGGGTTTCTTTAAAACAAAGTAATGGCTTCAGTAAGATATGTTGGTTTTATTATCAATCATGCATGACAACATAGAATCTACAAAATAAATTCCACATAAAATGTGTTGTTAGAAAGTTTGGTGTAAAAGCACGTTATTTTGTTAATACAGCAAGAAAATTGTTTTAGTAAAAATAATAAATGCTTGGTTTGAATCAGAAACTAACGAAAAGAAAGAAAACTGTGACTAGCGTTAAGGTCTGCGGCAGGATGGGATGGGAGCTAAGTTCCACACATGACGTAGGCACCAACTGGAGCTGTAAAAATAAGAAAAACAATCATACTTTTTATTGAATAAATAAGTGACATCTGAAACAGTTACAGAATAAGCATATCGAAATGCTAATAGTATAATAACATCACCAATTGCAGATGCTTAGTATTTTCCAACAGTTTTTCTGAAGCACAGGAATAGTTAGAAGTAGAAAATTAGGCAAAAATCTTGTGAATTGGGTCCTGTCCATTTTCACATTTGTTCAGGCTTACTGGCTTCATTTCTGCCAGATACCTGAAGCAGCTGTGCAGATGGAAGTGGGACAATCCTGCCAAGTAGATGATGGCACAGTGATATTATATACCCCACATTATCCACATTATGCATTAGCAAAACTAAGACTACCACCATATGCAGATCCATGTGCAGGGCATCCAGCATTGGGAGAAGAGTCCAGAATAAGATAAATAGATTTAGGTGCAATAGATTGCTAATTCCCCATTGGAAAATTTTGATATGTCAGTGGAACCAAGAACATTGTCGTTCTTGAGCTCACCTATCCCTTTTGATTTCTACACCTGATTTCAGATTCAGAGTCAGTCTTTCTTTGACCTGACCCTGTGAGGTTAGAATGTACTACTGCCTGCTGCTCCCACACTTGTTCAGTTTTTGAGATCAAGGTATACTCATGGTGGGATTGTTGTGTAATTCTTGTCAGTTGGCAGAAGCATGCTCCCAGAAAGGTCCAAGATGGTGCTCCAATACCACCTGCACTTCAGCACCAAGAAACATGGAAAGAAAGTTTAAAGGGGTTGAGGCTTTTACCAAATCAACCATCAAAGATCTTTACAAGGCTATCCACTCTGGTTACAGCATTTTGGAATTACTTGGCTACTTCAGGGCTAGGATCAGGTATCATCTGAGGAATTTAATGTGGAAACATTAAGGTGGAAAGAAATTAGGCTGGGAATCTAGGCTAAACCAACGGTGGACCTTGAGGCAGAGTCAAGAGGAGCAGTAGCAGGCTGTCTGGGGGCATGTCAGAGTTTGAAAAGTGAAAAAGATATCAGACTGCAACAACATTGGGAATTAATTGATTGGATATATGGCTGCTTAGAGGCTGAGTCTAAACAACTGGAGGTTAAAAATGTAAAAATTTTTAAGCAAACCATTAACCCTGATTTAGACTTTTTTCAGTTAACTTGAAGTGGCACCAACAGAAGAGAAACGCATAGCTGAGAGTCATCTTTTACTTTTGAGTAAGATTTATTATTATTAGTAAGGTTTATTAGTATTGGTGAAGTTTATTAGTCTTCATAAGGTTTATTAGTAAAGGTAAGATTTATCAACAGTAGAGAAGCTTATTAGCAGCAGTAAGGTTTATTCTTAGTAACTAGGTTTATTAATTGAGGAATGGTAGGATTGCTCCAACCGTCAGAGTGCTTATCCTGTGCTATGTGGGATCTCCAAATAGCTACTCGTGCATGAAGTGTCATTAGCCTAAGCAGCTTGACCCGTGGGTTTCAGAGTATGAGTAGCAGTTGGCATCACTGTGGTGCACCTGTGAGACTAAGCACATTTGTATACGTGGCCACCTTGCAGTTTAAGAGTATGCAGGGAGAGAGAAAATGGGTGACCATCAGACATCCAAAAAGAGAATGGCTGTCACTCAAATATTTAGCTGCAACAGGCACAATGGATTAGGCTGATAACGAACTTAAGACTGTCAGTCAGGCTTGCTGTGTGGTGCACTTGTGTGTACTGGGAGTTACATATATTAATATACAAGGCTCTGTTCTTTGTAGACAAAATGAAAATGTACATACATTAGAGCATTTCAGCTAAACGAACTAAGTGAAAGCCAGCCATTCGTTGATTCATTCCCCTAAGGTTATGTTTTGACCAATCAGAATCAAATGCCTGGTTTAAATTTCAAAAAATGCTTGTCAGGTATTTGTCAGTTACCATTACTTGGTGCAATCTCCAGGACAATATTCTATCAGAGTACACCTGTCAATCAGTATTCTCTTCTTGTACAATACAAATAATTTTTTTCTCCTTATATTGCTATTCTTGCAAAATGTCCTGATGATTGCAAAACAAAAAGCTTCAACATCTTTTATTTCAAGCAGCACTTTTTCCAATATTTACGTTAATGCAAATATACAAAACTTGGATCATTGTAAATATGAGCATAATAGTGTAGAATTTCAAAAGGACATGTGTAAATGTATACATGTGTATGTGGATATATGTATATGTACAAAAGTAACTGAAGGTGGCAGGGCAAGTTGAGATTGCAATTAGTTACGCAAACAGTATCCTAGGCTTTTTCAATAGTTGCATAAAATAAAAGAACAAGGGGAGTATGTTAAACTTGTATGAAACATTGGTTCAGTCCCAGCTGGAGTATTATCTTCAGTTCTGGATTCTAAACTTTAGGAAAGATGTGAAGGCAGAGAAAATGCAGAAAAGATTTACAAGAATGGTATCAATGAGGAACATCAGTTACATAGACCAGAGAATTTGGGACTGTTTTCCTTGGAGTATAGAAAGTTGTACAATCTACAAAATGCAGCAACTCACCACTTAGACAGGATTTTCTGAGCCCATGACCTCTGCTACCTAGAAGGATGCATGGGGACACCACCACCTGCAAGTTCCCCGCCAAGCGACTCACCATCCTGACTTGGAACTGTATTGCTGATCCTTCACTGTCGCTGGGTCAAAATCCTGCAACCCCCTTTCTAACAGCATAGTGGGTGTAATTACACAGCATGCACTGCAACAGTTTAAGAACACAGCTCACCACCATTTTCTCAAGGTAAATAAGAGATGGACAAAGCATGATGGTCTAGCCCAGATACTTATATCCCATGAAAGAAGTAAAAACAAAATTGAAAGAGTTTTTCAAAATCATGAGGGGTCTGGACGCAATAAATAGGGAAAAAACTGTTCCCATTGGTGGAAGGATCAAGAATGACATGGCACAGATTTAAGCTTAATTGGAAAAAGAAGCAATGGAGTTGAGGAGAAATCTTTTCATGCAGTGAGTAGTTAAGATTCAGAATGTATTGCCTGATAGTATGATGGAAGCAGGCTCAATTGAGGCATTCAAGAGAGAATTGGATATAATCTGAAAAGGAATGTACAAGGTTACTAGAAGAAGGCAGAGCAATGGTGTTTGAGACTCTCAGTTGCAGTCCAGTAAAGGAAACACAAGTCTTACTTCTTCATTAACTCCCTTTGTTTTCTGAATCAACTCCACATACTTATCCCCAAAACCCTGTGCCACCTGTAACCTCATTATATATCCCAGTGACTGATTAAATGATCCAATTTAGGGCATAAGTGGAAGGTAACTGTTAACCTATTCCTAACAAATGGCATTAGGTGAAGTTGTCATTTGGAGACACAGGTGAGATAGGCCAAATGGTCTTATTCTGTGCTGTAACAATTTTGGAATTCTGGAATTTGCATGTGTTGGGCAGAGAAGAAATGACCCCACGACAATCCAGTAGGTGGGGGAGGAGGGACATTTAGGTTGGAATGGGGTGAGATATCAGTAAACCTTGTTGACAATTTTGCTGCTTTTCCTACCACAATTCTCCGAGGTAAAGAAAAAGATAAAACTCCAGCCTATTGTCTCATTCTCCTTTTTCTCACTTTTTTTATCTGGATCTTCTGAGGATTTTTCTTCTGTGGTTTCAGCTCCTTATTCTCAGACTCTACCTGTTCTAAGTTTCTTTTCATCTCAGCTTCGATCAGTCAATTTAAATCCAGTGCACGAACACACCTGGATGTTGAACTGTAACCTTAAGATCCTATATGACATATTCCCCTTTCCTGTCAGGAAGATGGCTAAACTTTTCTGCTTGGTAGAGTGGAGCTGTTTAACTCAGAGGTATCTATACAAGCATCACAGATTCTGTACTGTAGGTTTGTTGATACTGAAAGACAGATTTAAAGTTTTGAATCTGGCCGTGAACTGGCAAAGGCTGTGCTTAGTGGATTTGATTTGACTGAACATAGACCCAGGGTGAATCCTTGAACAATTACACTCGTGAATCACCAGGAGGATGTTAACTTGTATGTAATTACCTTCTGTTGGAGGTTTACGATGCCGTATGATGTCCATGCGAGAGGTGGGGTCAGTACTAATCAGTCGCACTCCTTTAGCTTTTCCACCTTTTGGATACTCCTCTGTTCTGTTCTTGTAAACATTTTCTGTTAAAACTGGTGAATTTGGTTAAGGTTTTAATTATCTTGTCATGAGATATGTAGAGAGCAACAACAACACTCAAGAAGCTTGACACCATCCAGGACAAAGTAGCCCAACTGAATGTCACCCCATCTAATATCTTAATCAATCACTTACTTCACTATCAGCAGCAAGCATGTACCATTTAGATAAATTACACTGCAGCAACTCATCAAACCTTCTTTGACAGGATCTTCCAAACCTGTGACTTTTTCCACTGAGAAGAACAATCACCATATGGAACATCACCACTGGCAAGTTCACCTCCAAGTCATACACCATCCTGACTTGGAAATATATCATCCATACACTGTCACTGGGTCAAAATCCTGGAATGCCTTTCCCTCATGTGGTTATACCTCAATCACAATAACGACAACTGTTCAAACAGGCAGCTCATCACTACTTTCTCAAAGGCAATTAGGCCTTGCCGCTGATGCTCAATTCTCATGAACAAAACAAAAGGTGTCAATCAAATTCATTTTCTCCTGTAATTTGTGTTGCTACTGTTCCCTTTTAAAAATTATTTTATTTAGAACCAAAAGCACCCAATATTTACAAACCAATGCCAATATCACTCCCTGTCCAGAGACATTAGTTATGCCCACAACTGGAATATTTTCACTTTTGATTAGTAGGAATTGTTATCAAAGATTAACAGTGAGTAGCAATCCTGAGTTTCTTCAAATCCGTATGATGAAAATATTTTCCTTTCTCATTTCAGAGATAAGTAGTTTCTAAAAGTGTCAATAACCTAAGAAATAATGAAATATTAGAACTATAGTATCCCCACAGTTCAGAAGGAGGCCATTCAACCCATTGAGTACACCAACTCTCTGAAAGAGTATCTTACCCAGGCCCAACTGCTGCCCTATCTATATAACCCCTTGTATTTACCCTGCTAAACCCCCCCTAACCTATACACCTTTGGACACTAAGGGGCAATTTAGCATGGGCAATTCTCCTAACCACCACATTTTTGAAATATGGGAGGAAACTCACACAAACATAGGGAGAACATGAAAACTCCACACAGATAGTAACCCAAGTTTGGAATCGAACCTGGGTCCCTGGCGCTACAAGGTAGCAGTGCTAACCACTGAGCCGCCCCAGTGAAAAATTTTCTTTCACTGCAGCTTTTTCATCAAACTTTTTTGAAATACTGGAAGGTGGGTATCCATCATCAGAGGGAGTCCCATTTAGCCAATCTGCAATCCCAAGAACAAGTAGGCTCACCACAGAATAGAACCCCCAGCAAACAATGCCAGCGATCTTAGAGGCTCCAACTGTAGAATCATGAGTCAGGATAGTATTTCTGGTCTCAGTGAGGACCAACTGAAAAGATCATAACCATTGTGATGCTGCTGGCTGTGCAGTAATACATAATCTAAATGTGTTTGCATGCAATTTCAATAAAGAAGTCCCAGATCATTATGTGATACTGAAAGCAATTTTGCAAGAGGCAATATGGTTTTGTGAAAAGCAACATGGTTTTGTGAAGGGGAGGTCACGTCTCACTAACTTGATTGAGTTTTTTGAGGAAGTGACGAAAATTATTGATGAGGGTAGGGCATTGGATGTTGTCGACATGAACTTCAGTAAAGCCTTTGACAATGTCCTTCATGGCAGACTGGTGCAGAAGGTGAACTCACATGGGATCAGAGGTGTGGTGGCAAGGTGAATACAAAACTGGCTCGGTCAAAGCAAACAGAGGGTAACAGTGGAAGGGTGCATTTCTGAATGGAGGGCGTTTCTCAGGGATCAGTGCTGTTTATAATATATAAATGATTTGGAGGAAAATGTAACTGGTTTGATTAGTAAGTTTGTGGATGACACAAAGGTTGGTGGATTTGCGGATAGCGATGAGGACCATCAGAGGGTATAGCAGGATATAGATTGGTTGGAGGCTTGGATGGAGAAATGGCAAATAGAGTCTAATCTGGACAAACGTATTTTGGAAGGCGTAATACAGATAGTAAGTTTGTGGTAAATGGCAGAACCCTTAAGAGAAGTGATACGCAGAAGGATCTGGGTGTACAGGTATACAGGTCACTGACAGTGGCAACATAGATGGAGAAGATAGTCAAGAAGGCATACAACATGCTTGCCTTCATCGGCCGAGGCACTGAGTTTAAAAATTGGCAAGTCATGTTGCAGTTTTATAGAACCTAGTTAGGCTGCATTTGGAATATAGTGTTCAGTTCTGGTCGCCACACTACGAGAAGAATATGGATGTTTTAGAGAAGGTACAGAAAAGATTTACCAGGATGTTGCCTAGCATGAAGGGCATTAGCTACGAAGAGAGGTTGGAGAAACTTGGTTTGTTCTCACTGGAACGACGGAGGTTGAGGGGTGATCTGATAGAAGTCTACAAGATTATAAGGAGCATGGACAGAGTGAATAGTCAGAAGCTTCTTCCCCAAGGTGGAAGAGTCAATTACTTGGCATAGGTTTAAAGGAGATGTACGAGGCAAGTTTTTTACACAGAGGGTAATGGGTGCTTGGAACTTGCTGCAGGGGGAGTGTACAAGATTTTGGCCCTATTTCTAATAATGGTTGCCCCAGGCCTGTGGTGTTATTGACCCAAGACCTTAGAAGGACAAACCCATGTGGTCCTGTACAGACTATAAGGAATGAAATGACAGGACAAAAGCTGATGCCTAGCTTTTGCTTTGGCATAGACAAAATTCTTGAGAGGTCACAGGTAGCAAGTGTCTTCAAATTCTAGACCTGACAAAAGGATTTTTGGCAAAGGCTAAAAGCTAGAGGCTCGAGTTTCTTTAAATTCACTGCTGTGATATGAACATCACCGGCCAGGCCTGTATTTGTTGCTCATTCCTAATTGCCCTCGAGAAGGAGGAGAGAGCTGTCTTCTTGAACTGCTGAGGTCCATCAGGTGTAGGTGCTAATGGGAATGGAGATTTAAGTTTTTGACCCTATGACACTGGAGAAATAATTTCAAGTCAGAATGGTGTATGGCTTGAAGGGGAACTTGCAGGTGATGGTGTAACAATTTGGGGTTTTAGGGTATAAAACCCTTTTAATCAAAATTTACAAGTTCCAAATCTTAAGTTCTATCACTTGGGTCCTCAGTTGTGCTTGACCTAACAACGTATGAAAAAGTAGCAAAGATTGAATTAAGCAGACTTAATTAGGCAAGATTCAACATATACCTAAGATAAAGCAGTGAAGACAACATGGAAGTTCCTCATCCATCAAGTTCCTAGGAGTCCTTGAGTGTTGCTAGATCAGACAACTTTTAACTCTTCTCTGTCTTTAAAGTGATATTGCACTGTGTCCAGGACAGTCATACCCCAGAAACCATGGTTACTGTGCCAATAACTTTTATCCCCACTCCTCATTATTCTGGGATTCCTTATTTCAGGATAGCTGAAATTCAGCTCCTCCATATGCTGGAGGTTTAAGTCACACAACCTCTGTGACTGGAGCTGTATAGTCTACACACAAGTGTTTATCTCTTGTTTTCCTAAGGTCTTCAGAGTTTACATCTCACTGTGAACAAGTAACACATTTTCTTTACACAAAGAACAATTACAAAAATAGTCACATCATCTTGAACATATTCACCGGTCTCACAGATACTAAAACCATTAACGACAAATGTTAAAAAATATTTTCTATTATGTTAGAAAATAAAGGTACCTTCTAGTACAGATCAATAAGAGCAATGAATGATTTGTATATAAATTAGGTGTCATCCTCAATTCAAACTATTGAACGCAACCTTTTCAATTATTTCTTCAAAGCAGACAATTTTTTGAAATCAGATTTAAAGCCACCATTAAGTTATAAACTACATTTATGGTTCCTTACTGGTAATTGCCTTCCTATTTCCCAATTATCTTGATTGTTAATTGGTCCAACAGAAATTCAAATTGACCTATTTAAAAAGTGGCTAACATAAAAATTTCATAAATATTAGTTCACCCTCTACAGAATGTCCAGAGATATAATACTATTATCAATACCTTACAGTGTCCCCATGCACTTGCTGCCCTTGTTCTTCTAGGTGGTAGAGGTTGCAGATTTAGAAGGTGTTATTGATGGAACCTCAGGGAGTTGCTGTAATGCAGTTTGTAGATGGCACACATGGCTACAATTTTGTGTTGGTGGTGGAGCAAGTGGCAATGTTTAAGGTGTTGGATGGACAACTGATTCAGTGGGCTGCTTTGTCCAAGATGGTGTTGAGTTTCTTGAGTATTGTTGGAGTTACATTAATTCAGGCAAGTGGAAACTTATGCCTTGTGATGGTTAGGCTTTGGGGAGTGAGGGGATGGGTTACTTGTCACAGAATTCCCACCTGCTCTTATAGCCACAGTATTCCCACCTGCTTTTATAGCCACAGTATTTATAAAGCTGGTCCAATTAAGTTATTGGTCAATGGCAACCTCCAGGATGCTGATGGTAGTAAACACTGCAATCATCAGCCGGCATCTCTACTTCTGACCTAATGATGAAGCGGAGGTCATTGATAAAGAAGCTGAAGATGGTTAGGCCTAGAACACTATCCCGAAGAACTCCCAATGCTGAGGTGATTGGTCTCCAATTACAACAATAATCTTCCATTGTGCTCAACATGACTCCAATCAATAGAGAACTTTCCCTGTGATTCCCATTGATTTATATTTTGATAAGGCTCCTTGATGCTACAATTGGTCAAGTGCTAGTTTGGCATCAAGGGCAGTCATTCACCTCACCTCTAGAGTTCAGCTTTTTTATCCACATTTGGTCCGGAGTTGGATGGCCCTGGTAGAACCCAAACTGAGCATCGTTGACCAGATTGTTGCAAGTGTTGTTTGATAGCACTGTGGCTTCCACCTTCTGTCGCTTTGCTGATGGTCAAAGTAGACTGTTTTGGTGGTAATTCAGCAGATTGGATTTTTCCTGCTTCTAATGAGCATGACATACCTGGAAAATTTCCACGTTGCTGGGTAGATGCCAGTGTTGTAGCTGTACTGAAATAATTAGGCTAGGAGCATGGATAATTCTGGAGCACATGTTTTCAGTACTATTGGCAAAGTGTTGTCATGGCCCATAGTTTTTGCTGTTTCCTGTGCCTACAAACTTTTCTCGATATCATGTGCAGTGAATTGAATTGGTTGAAGATTGACATATATGATGCAGGAGAACCTTTGGACGAGCCGAGATGGATCATCCACTCAGCATCCTGACTGAAGATGGTTGTACATGTTTTAGCATCATTTTTGCACTAATCTGCTGGGCTCCTCCATCATTGAGCAAGGGGATGTTGTGGAGCTCCCCACCCCCGCCATTTGTTGTTTCATTATCCACCATCTTTCATGACAGTATACGGCAGGACTACAGAGCATTGATCTGATCCGTGAGTAATGATGGAACATAAATGCCAGCACTGACTGACTAGGCTGAAAGGCCTGTTTCTGTGCCATGTATCTTGTGTCCTACTAGGTGGTTTGATATTGCATTATGTTGTTACATGTTTAGGGACTATTTTTCACTTCATTGTTATCTGCACTTGTTAACCCTTCTTCCTGTACAGTTGGCACAAAGGCTGAAAAACATTTTACATCTATTTTTATTTAGGTGTTAACAATATTTTCCTTTTTATGTAGCTACTTATGTTTACACTTAAGCTGCTAACCCCAAATTTCCATCTTTTCCATTTGGCTAGAGAAACGGATAAAACTGCTTCAGGAAATGCTTTTATACTTTTTTAAAGCAGAACCTTGTGTTCCCTATCTGATCAAATAAAAGTGTTAAGTATTTTGAAATTTTCTTTTTACATAGGATATATTAGCTGGCAGAGCAAAAGGTTTACTTGCTATAGATTCTGTTTGCTTAGCCAATGGACTCTATCGGAGGGGATTTTACCGTCCCACCCACCACGGGAATTGTAGTGGGCGAGACACAGATCATGCAAAAGGCTGTTGACCTTAGGCACGATTCTCCGACCTTGGGACGAGGGCAGTCAGAAAATCCCGCTCTATGTGTTAGTCTTGTTGAAGAGTACGAACACAGTTTTTACCCTACCTCTTCATTCAAAATTAAGTCCTGACAACAACTTCAGTTGTCCATCAAGCATAGCCTAGAAAATAATGACAGTGGAATTTGAAAAAGATATTTGCAATAATGGGGAGGTACAATTCATCTGTTTCAGTCTGGATTTCTAGATGATGACAAAGGTACCCTGCTCCTTCAGTGCTTTCCAAATCAATTGCTATGGCATAAAGCTCAATTTCCAACTCTGTCGCCAACCCTGCTGCCACCTGCAGGAAAGAAAGAGTTTAGCCGATAAGAATCAGGTTTTTGGAACATTTCTTTCACCAAGCAAATCTGTTCTGCCAAATGTGAGATTAATGAATACATAGTGAAACGAACTGTAAAATCTGTTTAAACATATCAAGCAATGTTTCCTTTGCTGAAATAAAATGTTACTTTTTCATATTTGTAAACCCAAATTAATAAGAGTTAGCAAACAATTCATTAATCAATAAACCTCAGTGTAAAGAAATTTCTCTCAACAAGTTTTCTGACTGAATAATTATTTTAAAATGATATCTGCTCATCACTGATTCCCCAAATAGAGGAAATAGCCTTTCCCAATCCATGATCAAAACACTTTATAATGTTTCTCTGTTCTTGTGGAAATCTCCCATGTCTGATATCATTCAGGTTAATGTGTACTGTACACAGTATTCTAATTGTGGTCTAATCAATGTTTCATATGAATTTATTTTTATTTCTTCACTCTTGTATTGTATATCCTATGTCATAAAACTCAAAATCCTATTGATTCTTGTTTACGGTTCCAGCTACCTGCATTTGTACTTTCAGGGAATTAGATATCTGAACTTCTCAGTCTTGCTGTTCATTAAAACCTTTAGAGTTTCCTTCACTATTTGTCAAAAGTTCAACTTATGCTGCCAACAAATTTCAAGATTGTTTTCCCTACAACCAGTCTGAATTCATTGATACAGAGAAGGAAACTGGAGTCTTGTTGTGTACACCATTTCAAATTTTCTCCACCCTTGAAATATTGTACTTCTTCATGTCTACTTATTAACTGCCTTTCTATCTGTGCTGCTGCATTTTGTAGTATACCATATGCTTGATTTTTTTCTACCATGCTTTTTAGTTCTGGAAATCTACAATCACTATATTCAGATATATCAAAATAAAGCACGATTTTCTTTAGACAAATGTGCTGCGATATCCTTCGTGAACCCATGCATTTCTAAATTCTTGCTAGTTTTAACTTGAAGGCATCAGGGCATTCATTCCTGGAGGTTGGAGAAGGTAGAGTAGGTGATTTTTGCTAGGGGCATGTGCCGGCGGATTGGAAAACAGCTACTGTTACGCCGCTGTTTAAAAAAGATAGCAGACAGAAGGTACGTAACTACAGACCGGTTAGCTTAACATCCGTAGTTGGAAAAATGCTAGAATCCATCATTAAAGAAGAAATAGCAGGACACCTAGAAAAGAACGGTTCGATCAAATAGTCGCAGCACGGATTTGTGAAAGGGAAGTTGTGTTTAACGAATTTACTGGATTTTTATGAAGATGTGACTAGTGCGGTAGACAGAGGGGAACCTGTGGATGTGGTGTTTTTAGATTTCCAGAAGGCGTTTGATAAGGTGCCTCACAAAAGGTTGCTGCAGAAGGTTAGGGTACACGGAGTTGGGGGTAAAGTGTTAGCGTGGATTGAGGATTGGCTACCTAACAGGAAGCAGAGAGTTGGAATCAATGGTTGCTTTCTGGTTCGCAGTTGGTGACTAGTGGAGTGCCGCAGGGTTCAGTGCAAGGGCCTCAACTGTTTACAATATACATAGATGATCTGGAAGGGGCGACTGAGTGTACGGTAACAAAATTTGCTGATGACACGAAGATGAGTGGAAAAGCGAATTGCGTGGAGGACACAGAAAGTTTGCACAGAGATCTGGATAGGCTGAGTGAGTGGGCAAGGACCTGGCTGAAGGAGTATAACGTTAGCAAATGTGAGATTATCCACTTTGGTAGAAATAATAGTAGGAAGGAATATTATTTAAATGGTGAAAAGTTGTAGCACGCTACTATGCAGAGGGACTTGGAGGTCCTTGTGCATGAGTTACAAAAACCCAGTCTGCAGGTGCAGCAGGTGATCAAGAAGGCGAATGGAATGTTGGCCTTTATAGCGAGGGTGATAGAATATAAAAGCAGGGAGGTCTTGCTGCAACTGTACAAGGCACTGGTAAGGCTGCAACTGGAGTACTGTGTGCAGTTTTGGTCCCCTTATTTGCGAAAGGATATATTGGCCTTGGAGGGAGTACAGAGAAGGTTCACCAGGCTGATACCGGTGATGAGGGGGTTAGCTTATGAGGAGAGATTAAATAGACAGGCCTGTACTCGTTGGAGTTTAGAAGGATGAGGGGTGATCTTATAGAGACTTACAAGATAATGAAGGGGCTAGTTAGGGTAAAGGTAGAGAGATTCTTTCCGCTTAGAAAGGAAACAAGAACTAGAGGGCACAGCCTCAAAATAAGAGGGGGAGCAGTTTAGAACAGAGTAGAGGAGGAACTTCTTCACTCAAAGGGTGGTGACTCTCTGGAATTCTCTGCCTATTGAAGTGGTGGATGCTACCTTGTTGAATATATTTAAGTCACGGGTAGATAGATTTCTGATAGACAAGGGAATTAAGGGTTATGGGGAGCAGGCGGGAAAGTGGAACTGATCCACTTCAGATCAGCCATGATCTTATTGAATGGCGGGGCAGGCTCGAAGGGCTAGATGGCCTACTCCCGCTCCTACTTCTTATGTTCTTAATTTGCTTATGCTGAATTTTACCTAATTTTTCTTGGTCCTATATTGGGTGCAAGTCTGTCTCTCCCCTTCTGCTCATCCCCATGTGTGTTATGGAAATAAGGGGAAGGAGAGGTGTAGGAGGTGGTGGGGAGGAGAGGTGAAGACAGACATGTACTCTTTTCACCTTATAGTAATTGATACATTTTGTACTTTATGTACCTCACATTTTCAGCAAAGAAACAGAATTCTCACTATTCTGGGAATTTTTTGCTGCAATTTTGCACCTGCTTTTGCTGCAATGTAAAGGGGATTTTCTCAGTAACTTCATTGCAATGTTAATATAAGCCTACTTGTGACACCAATAAATGAACTTAACATGGTAGAGGCGCACCAGATTTCTCTGGGGCAGCGTTTTCTTACAGCTGCCAGGGGGAGAGAGAAATGCCCAGGCAGAACCCTGGCACTGCCCCTAGCATCCTGCCCTAGCACCCTGCAAAGCTCCTGAATGCCAGGTGCCAGTGCCGAGGGACTTCATGGGCAGGAGGAGGGGGATTTCCCTTTATCTGTGGAACAGATTCCCTCTGTGCGTTTGTGTGTGTGTGTGTGTGTGTGTGTGTGTGTGTGTGTGTGTGTGTATAGTGGGATTCTTTATTTTCTGTTCGAGATAAGAACCCTCAATCTCAGGGTTCTTAGTGTTGGAGTCTTTTTCCAATCCAGTCCTGCCAGCATCACTGCCTGGACCATGACAGCTGACTTTAGTGTTGGATTATCTGGGGAGAAAAGCCGACTGTGTGGTTGGTGAGCTGCATGCCGATTTTCTCACCCAGCCAGCACTTCTTTCCCCTCATGCCCAAAGGCTATAATGGACTTCCTCCCAAGTTTCCTGTGGAAGTTTTACCCTTGACATCATTGAAAGCCCTCAGTGTGATGTACCATTGAAGGAATGCAAAGTGGTCCCAGACCATTTGTAGATTCAGCTACTCATTTCTGAGGATTCAATTACCGCACTATGGCTTCCGCAGAATCAAAAAAAACTTTTTTTTTGAGTAACATGTGCCTTGTGGAGAGCTCAGATGCAACAGCGTGGTGGTGCTTTGCTTTAAAAAGAGTGGGTTGGACTGCAACTGGGTTGCCAATGTGGCATTGACAGACATACTCAGAATTTTCAGGACCAAAGTGTTCACCATTAATTGACATTAAGACTAACTGGTCTACAATTACCTGGATGACCTTTCTTTCTCTTACACAATGTTGAGTATTGCCATGTTTGCATCAATAAGAGCAATAGAAAAATTGTGGCCTGAGGCCCCACCTATCTCCCCTCTTACCTTTTTCAAAAGGCTAGAGGGTGAACTTATTACATAAACACATGAATTCTGCTTTTTAAAAAAAAAATCTGTAATTAGCTTTATCAAATTAATTTGATTGTGTCTTCTTTAGTACATCCATGTTCTCACTTTGACAACTGTTTTTTAAAATCAATATAAAATATGTGTTTAAATACTTACATCAGATATTTATCCTCCATATTTAGGCTCCCATTTTCATTCCTGAAATGGCTGCATTTCTCTTTAGATATTATGACGGACTGACTACGATCTCACATTGTATATTTTCATAAAGTATATACAGATATCCTTATGGTTATTGCTAAATTTTAAAAACTGAACAAAGATCCTTATTATGACTGAAACAGCATGTCTGTGAACCCAGAAGCCACTTTGCAGTTTCTGGAATCTCACACCTCATCGGGTGGGACCTTACGGCTTCGCTTGTCCTAAAACTGTGAAATCATGCCTGAGGTCAATGGACCCTTCCATTCGCCGCCCCTCTCCCACTCCTATTCCCATGGCAGGCAGGATGGTAAAATTCTGCACATTATGTCCGAGAAGGTACTAATGATCATTTGGGGACCACGCGGCCCAACTTCAAACGGAGCTACAGCTGTTGCATCTATAATCCAGGCTTGTCAGTAGAGATGGAACAATTTACACGGACAATGGCCTCTCAAAGATCCCTTTTAACCTTGAAGACCAACACAAGTTCCAGACCTTGGATACATATCCATCGTTAAAGATGGTGGCGAGGTGAGAATCATGTGATTTAAGTCCCTAGCTTGTGGAACAAATCACATTGCCTTGCTGTACTCAAAACTGAAAGCCATCTTCCCAGCTGTGTTTTGCATGTCATTATCGTGCCCAGCATGACCTTTTCCAGCCTCCTGAACATTTCCCCCCTCATCGGCAATCATAGCCCTCATCAATGGGGACCAGATGTAATGGCCACACTGGGGGGATCGGAGGCCATTGAAGTCCCCAGATGGTTGGGAGTATGGCCAGGCAGTGCCGGGGGATGGGGCCTGAATTGGGATGGGACAATAACTGGGGGGGAAAGAGAGGAGCAGGAGGGAGTGGCGGGGCTTGGGGTGAGGGAGAGAACTCTGCAAGTGGGGAGCTCTGCAGAGGGGTTGAGGTGGAACTCTGTAGGGGGGGAGGGATGATTGATGGTGGAGGGGAACTCTGCAGAGGTGGTGATTGGCGGGGCAACTCTGCAGACAGAGGGGCAGGGATGATTAGCAGTGGGTAGGAACTCTGCAGATGGGGGTAATTGGCAGGAGGGACTGGCACAGGAAGCAATCAGTGGGGGTTGAGGAGGGATCAGCACAGGAAGTGGCTGGGAGTGGGTGGCATGTCCATAGGAGCAAAGCATGTCCATGCATGTCTGTAGCGGGGAAGGGTGGTGACAAGAGAACTTTCAGGTCGGGACACCTGCACAATGGCACCTCAAGTGCTCTCAGCCAGCTTCATGGTGAGTTTAGGCTCTGCTGCCCCCACGTTTTTGAGAATCGCACCTGGGCTTTTTTTTGCACTGAATGCCGTAAGATCGGGACTTGCACATCGCCAAGAAAACCACGTCATTCTCTTGCATTTTTTTGCGTGTTCTGCGTTTAAAATTAATTTTGTAAGATCACACCCTCGGTCTTTAAATTACCAATTAAATAGACAGGGTGGATTTGGAGACAACGCTCCTCTTGTGGGAGAATCCAAAACTCGGGACCATAAATCCAATTGAAAAATAAGAAGAAAAGTCTTCACTTAGGGTGGTTGGAAATGGTTGAGACAAACAGTTTTCAAAAGGAAGCTAGAGGGGTACATGAGAAAAGAGAGTAGAAAGATACGCTGAAAGGTTGAGATTATGTAGATGGAATGACAGGAGATTCATGTAGAATATAAACACTAGCACAGACTAGTTGAGCCTGTTTTTGTGCTGTATGTTTTCCTTGTAATTTGATATTAAACTATATGGAACAAGGTAAATCTCAAAAGATATTTTGAAGTACATTGTAAGGAATTACAGGAAGACAGGTTGAAACTTAAAAGTGATAAATTGATGACTGATAGATGGAGGCTACTCCACTCGAAATCTAAACAAAAGTGATAGTTCGTACTGAAATGGGGAACAATATTTTAGCAAATAGGGAGAATACTTTTGAGGTTTTAAGATTTACATGCAGTTCAGTGTTCCCAACCACTCCTCTGTGTAGATCTTGCTTCACAGGTTATTCATACATGGAATGGCTTGTAACAAAATTGAGTCACAGAGGCAAAATCCCCAGAATCAATCAAGATGTAATTGGATGCTGCAATGGGACTTGGGCAGGAGAAAGAAGGACATTACAGTATTGCTTCACTGTAATGACCGAGTGAATTTGAACAATTCCAACTGAAAGTAAATTAACTGTTTTAAAAAATGTTAAACAACGATTACTGTACTAAAATATTTCAGTTTA
Organism: Carcharhinus amblyrhynchos; assembly: GCF_965287045.1. Taxonomy (NCBI): domain Eukaryota; kingdom Metazoa; phylum Chordata; class Chondrichthyes; order Carcharhiniformes; family Carcharhinidae; genus Carcharhinus; species Carcharhinus amblyrhynchos. Next base: position 31,722,179 of record NC_137338.1, read on the forward strand.
AATGGAGTGATTACTTACAGGTCCTGGTTTATAACACACTCTGAGTCCAGTGCTGGGTGGAGGCTGCTTCACTCGAAATCTAAACAAAAGTGATAATTCGTACTGAAACGGGGAACAATATTTTAGCAAATAGGGAGAATACTTTGAGGTTTTAAGATTTATATTCAGTTCAATGTTCCCAACCACTCCTCTGTGTAGATCTTGCTTCCCTCTGAACTGAATTGTGCATTCCTGTCCAATATTTAGTTTACCAAAAAGAAAGGCCAAAAGGTTAAACAGACAATTGCTGGTCACTGTGCTCTGGCTGACTGGAATAATTTGTGGTGTCTTTGGCAGATAGGCAAGTGTGCTTCCATCAGAGGGTCAAATTGTAAACCAAAGTGACCTAAACAACTTGTATTCATACAGCATCTTTAATGTAATAAAACATCCCAAGGAACTTTGCAGAAATATTCTCGGCAAAATTTAGCACCAAGCCATACAAGATGATATTAGGGCAAATGCAACAAGCTTGGGTAGATTTTAGTAAGAGTCTTATCATATAATAGAATCATAGAATAACCACAGCACTTAAGGAGGCTATTTGGTTCATTGTGTCTACTCTCTCTCTAAGAGCAAATTACCTAGTCCCACACCATGCATTTTTCCCATAGCCCTGCAATCTTTTCTTCAGATCAATATCCAATTCAAATCATCTTTCATTTTTCTAGACTGAAGAATATTGGAGGTCCTCCACACTGGAGGACCCTCCAATTTCAGAAATCTATCTACAGTCTCAAGGGCTGAAGAAAGGCAGAAATGATGTGGGTATGCCGGCGTTGGACTGGCGTAAACACAGTAAAAAGTCTGACAACACCAGGTTGGACTAAAACCTGGTGTTGTCAGACTTTTTACTGTGAAAGGCAGAAAGGCAGAATTTCAGAGACTAAGGCCAAAGCAGCTGAAGGCATTGCCACCAATAGTGGAGCAATGAACACAAGGGATGCTCAAGAATCCAAAATTTGATGAGTACAGATATCTGGGAGGATGTGGGGCAGACAGAGAATACAGCACTGAGCAGATAAACTGAGGTGGGACAGTGTTAGTCAATATTACTGAAGTAGAAATAAACAGACTTTGTGGTGGCCAGAATTTGTGCTTGGAACATAAGAACTTAAGAAATAGGAGCAGGATTAGGCCATCTAGCCCTTCGAGCCTGCCCCGCCATTCAATAAGATCATGGCTGATCTGAAGTGGCTCAGTTCCACTTTCCCGCTTTCTCCCCATAACCCTTAATTCCCTTGTCTGTCAAAAACCTATCTACCCATGTCTTAAATATATTTAGTGAGGTAGCCTCCACCACTTTAACGGCAGAGAATTCCAGAGATTCACCACCCTTTGAGTGAAGAAGTTCCTCCTCAACTCTGTTCTAAACTGCACCCCCCCCGCCTTATCTTGAGGCTGTGCCCTCTAGTCCTGCTATCCTTTCTGAGCGGGAAGAATCTCTCTACCTCTACCCTATCCATCCCTTTCATTATCTTATACATCTCTACAAGATCCCCCCTCATCCTTCTAAACTCCAACGAGTACAGACCCAGTCTATTTAGTCTCTCTTCATAGTCTAACCCCCTCATCTCCGGTACCAGTCTAGTGAACCTCCTCTGCACTTCCTCCAAGGCCAAAACATCCTTGCGCAAGTGTGGCGACCAAAACTGCACACAGTACTCCAACTGCGGCCTCACCAATGCCCTGTACAGTTGCAGCAAGACCTCCCTGCTTTTATATTCTATCCCCCTCGCTATAAAGGCCAGCATCCCATTCGCCTTCTTGATCGCTTGCTGCACCTGCAGACTGGGTTTTTGTGACTCATGCACAAGGACCCCCAGGTCCCTCTGCACTGTAGCATACTGCAGCTTTCCCCCCTTTAAATAGTAATCCCTCCTACTATTATTACTGCCAAAGTGGATAACCTCACACTTGCTAACATTGTACTCCATCTGCCAGGTCCTCGCCCACTCGCTCAGCCTATCCAGATCCCTCTGCAGACTTTCCACACCCTCCGCACACTTTCCACACCCTCTGCACAATTTGCTTTTCCACTTATCTTCGTGTCATCAGCAAATTTTGTCACCCTACTCTCAGCCCCCTCCTCCAGATCATCTATGTAAATGGTAAATAGCTGAGGCCCAGCACCGATCCCTGCGGCACTCCACTAGTTACCAACTGCTAATCAGAATAGCACCCACTGATACCAACTCTCTGCCTCCTATTAGACAACCAATCCTCTATCCACGCTAACACCTTACCCCCAAGTCCATGCCCCCTAACCTTCTGAAGCAACCTTTTGTGCGGCACCTCATCAAACGCCTTTTGAAAATCGAGAAACACCACATCCACCGGTTCTTCTCTGTCTACTGCACTAGTCACATCCTCATAGAATTCCAATAAACTCGTCAAACACGACTTCCCTTTAACGAATCCGTGCTGCGTCTGCTCTATCAAACCATTCTTTTCTAGGTGCCTCGCTATTTCTTCTTTGATGACGGATTCAAGCATTTTTCCAACAACAGATGTTAAACTAACCGGCCTATAATTCCCTGTCTTTTGCCTATTACCTTTTTTAAACAGCGGCATAACATTAGCCATGTTCCAATCTTCCAGCACTTCTCCAGAATCCAGTGAAGCTTGGTAAATAATCACTAAGGCATCCACTATCACCTCTGCCATTTCCTTCAGAACCCTGGGATGCATTCCATCCGGTCCTGGGGACCTGACCACCATCAGTCCCGCTAGTCGATCAAGCACTATCTCTCTAGTGACAGTAATCTCATTCAGGCCCTCAACTCCTACCACCCTTCTATCTTTAATATCCGGAAACTATTCGCGTCCTCCTCTGTGAAGATCCGAGGATTGCGGATGTGGTTCCTATTTTCAAGAAAGGGAACAGGGAAGGCAAATGGGATTCTGGCCTTCATAGCGAGGGGAATTGAATATAAAAGTAGAGAGGTCTTGCTGCGGCTATATAGGGCATTGGTGAGGCCGCAGCTGGAGTACTGTGTGCAGTTTTGGGCGCCGTACTTACGCAAGGGTATTTTGGCCTTGGAGGGAGTGCAGAGGAGGTTTACTAGGCTGATACCGGAGTTGAGCGGGTTGAGCTATGAGGAGAGGCTGAATAAACTGGGCTTGTACTTGTTAGAGTTTAGAAGAATGAGGGGAGATCTCATTGAGACGTATAAGATGATGAATGGGATGGATGGGATAGAGGTGGAGAGACTCTTCCCGCTCAGAAAGGATAGTAGGACTAGGGGACACAGCCTCAAGATAAAGGGGGGGCGGTTTAGAACGGAGTTGAGGAGGAACTTCTTCACTCAAAGGGTGGTGAATCTCTGGAATTCTCTGCCCGTTGAAGTGGTGGAGGCTACCTCGTTAAATATTTTTAAGATGCGGGTTGATGGGTTTTTGATAAGAGAGGGGATTAAGGGTTATGGGGAGAGGGCGGGAATGTGGAACTGAGCCATGACAGATCAGCCATGATCTTATTGAATGGCTGGGCAGGCTCGAAGGGCTAGATGGCCTACTCCTGCTCCTATTTCTTATGTTCTTATGTTCTTATGATAGCCCGGGAAATTACCGACCGGTGAGTCTGACCTCAGTGGTTGGTAAGCTGATGGAGAGGCTTCTGAGGAACAAGATTTATGAGCATTTGGAGAAGTTTAGAATGATCAGAAATAATCAACATGGTTTTGTCAAGGGCAGATCGTGCCTTACGAGCCTAGTTGAGTTCTTTGAGAATGTGACTGAACACATTGACAAAGGAAGAGCGGTAGACGTGGTTTACATGGACTTTAGCAAGGTGTTTGATAAGGTCCCCCATGGAAAACTTCTTGAGAAGGTGAGAGGGCATGGGATCCAGGGGGCTTTGGCATTGCGGATCCAGAACTGGCTTGGCTGCAGAAGGCAGAGAGTGGTTGTGGATGGGTCTTTTTCTGTATAGAGTCGGTCACCAGTAGAGTGCCCCAGGGATCTGTTCTAGGACCCTTGCTGTTTGTCATTTTCATAAATGACCCGGATGAGGAAGTGGAGGGATGGGTTAGCAAGTTCGCCGACGATACAAAGGTTGGTGGTGTTGTGGATGGTCTGCAGGGATATCAGAAGTTGCAGCGGGACATAGATAGGATGCAAGACTGGGCGGAGAAGTGGCAGATGGACTTCAACGCAGATAAATGTGTAGTGGTCCATTTTGGCAGGACCAATGGGATGAAGGAATACAATAGTAAGGGTAGGAGTCTTAGCTGTGTTGAAGAGCAGAAGGATTTTGGGGTCCGGGTCCATAGGACTCTTAAATCGGTCTCACAGGTGGAGGATGTGGTCAAGAAGGCATATGGTGTACTGGCCTTCATTAATCGAGGGATTGAGCTTAGGAGTCAGGAGGTAATGCTGCAACTTTATAAGACCCTTGTCATACCCCACTTGGAGTACTGTGCGCAGTTCTGGTCGCCTCACTATAGGAAGGACGTGGAAGCTATTGAAAGGGTGCAGAGGAGATTTACAAGGATGTTGCCTGGATTGGGAGGCATGCCTTATGAAGATAGGTTGAGGGAGCTGGGACTCTTCTCCCTGGAGAGACGAAGGTTGAGAGGCGACCTGATAGAGGTTTATAAGATGTTGAGAGGAATAGATAGGGTGGATTCTCAGAGGCTATTTCTCCGGGCTGAAATGGTCACTACGAGAGGACACAGATTTAAGGTGCAGGGAAGCAAGTACAGAGGAGATGTTAGGGGTAAGTTTTTCACTCAGAGGGTGGTGAGTGAATGGAATCGGCTGCTGTCGGTGGTGGTAGAGGTGAACTTGCTGGGGTCTTTTAAAAGACTTCTGGATGAGTATATGGGATCTAATGGGATTGGGGGTTATAGATAGGTCTATGGCTTAGTAGGTATAGATGTGATCGGCGCAACTTGTGGGCTGATGGGCCTGTTTGTGCTGTAGTGTTCTATGTTCTATGTACTAAAAAACTTATTTAAGGCCTCAGCCATTTCCTCATCTCCCACCACTAAATCCCCCCTCTCATCCTCTAAGGGTCCAACATTCACTCTAGCCAGCCTCCTCCTCTTCATATATTTGTAAAAACTCTTACTGTCCGTTTTTATATTTAGTGTTAGTTTAGCTTCATGATCTATTCTTCCTTTATCAACTTCTTAGTCATTCTTTGTTGATTTTTAAACCTCTCCCGATCTTCTAATCGCCCACTACTTTTAGCCACTTTAAAAGTATCAGCTTTCAATTTAATACTCTTTATTTCCTTCGATAACCATGGCTGATTATCCCTTCTCCTACATGCCTTCTTTATCATTGGAATATATTTCTGCTGAGCACCGAAAAAGATCTCCTTAAAGATCCTCCACTGTTCCTCAGTCGTCCTACCGACCAATCTGCGCCCCCAATCTACATTTGCCAATTCCTCTCTCATCCTATCGTACTCCCCTCTGTTCAAACAGAGGACACAGGTCGGGGACCCTACTTTCTCATCCTCCATCTGCATCAAAAACTCAACCATACAATGATCGCTCGTCCCAAGAGGATCCCTCACAACAAGATCCCTAATTCTTCCTGCCTCGTTACACAACACCAGATCTAAGATAGCTCGCTCCCTCGTTGGTTCCGTCACACACTATTCAAGGAAACTATCTCTACAGCATTCCAAGAACTCTTCCTCAAGCCCACCATGTCCGACTTGGGTCAACCAATCAATATGCAGATTGAAATCCCCCCATAATTATCGCTGTTCCATTTCTGCATGCATCATTTATTTGCTTGTTTATAGCCCGCCCCACCTCCAAGTTATTATTTGGGGGCCTATAGACCACACCCACCAGCGTCTTCCTCCCCTTACTGTTCCTTATCTCCACCCACAACGATTCCACGTTCTGCTCTTTGAAGCCTATATCTTCCCTTACTACCACCCTGATATTATCCTTAATCAGCAGAGCTACCCCACCCCCTTTTTCCTCCCGTCTATCCTTCCTAAACACTTGATACCCCTGGACATTCAGCTCCCAGTCCCTGTCACCCTGCAACCACGTTTCCGTAATGGCCACCAGATCATATCCATTTGTGCTGATCTGCGCCACCAGCTCATTCACTTTATTCCGAATGCTTCGTGCATTCAGGTAAAGTGTCTTTATCCCAGCCTTTATCTATACCCTGTTTGAAGGAATGCCACCAATCTTTCTCATGCCCCCTTCTCCCTTTATTATTGGGGCATCCTCAACATTTTCCAGCACCCATACCCTCTCTTTTACCTTAGACATTGTAATTTCGCCTACCCCCCTCGCCCCCCCATTAGTTTAAAGCCCTATCTACAGTCGTAGTTATATGATTCGCCAGGACTCTGGTCCCAGCACGGTTCAGACGAAGGCCATCCCATCTGAACAGGTCCCACCTGCCCCAATACTGGTGCAATGCCCCATAAATTCAAACCCATTCCTCCCACACCAATCCCTGAGCCACCCATTCATCTCTTTAATCCTGTTTACCTTACGCCCATCTGCACTCAGTTCAGGTAGTAATCCAGAGACAATCACCTTGTCGGTTCTGCTTTTTAATTTGATTCCCAGCTTTTCATACTCCCTCTGCAGATCCTTAGTTCCCATTTTGCCTATGTCATTGGCACCCACATGTACCACAACAACCGGATTCTCACCCTCCCACTCCAGGTTCCTCTGCAGCCCAGATGAGACATCCTGGACCCGAGCACCAGGCAGACAACACACCCTTCTGTATTCTTTATCATTGTGACAAAAGACAGTGTCTATATCCCTAACCACACTATCCCCAATTACCACTACATTCTTCTTTATTTCTTCCACTTTGACCTGTGTCTGCACCACTGTACCGTGGGCAGTTTGCTCATCAACCGTACAGCCCTTGTTCTTGTCCACACTGGAAGCAAGAACCTGAAATCTGTTGCGCAGATTGAGAGGCTGAGGCCTTTGGGTCCCCCCCTCCTTCCTCTCCTCCTTCCTCTCCACTCCCCCCTCCTTCCTCTCCACTTCCCCCTCCTTCCTCTCCACTTCCCCCTCCTTCCTCCCCACTTCCCCCTCCTTCCTCCCCACTCCCCCCTCCTTCCTCCCCACTCCCCCCTCCTTCCTCCCCACTCCCCCCTCCTTCCTCCCCACTCCCCCCTCCTTCCTCCCCACTCCCCCCTCCTTCCTCCCCACTCCCCCCTCCTTCCTCCCCACTCCCCCCTCCTTCCTCCCCACTCCCCCCTCCTTCCTCCCCACTCCCCCCTCCTTCCTCCCCACTCCCCCCTCCTTCCTCCCCACTCCCCCCTCCTTCCTGTTCTCCTTCCTCCCCACTCCCCCCTCCTTCCTCTCCACTCCCCCCTCCTTCCTGTTCTCCTTCCTCCCCACTCCCCCCTCCTTCCTCCCCACTTCCCCCTCCTTCCTGTTCTCCTTCCTCCCCACTCCCTCCTCCTTCCTCCCCACTCCCTCCTCTCATCCTTCCTCTCCACTCCCCCCTCCTCCCTCTCCTCCTTCCTCTCCACTCCCCCCTCCTTCCTCTCATCCTTCCTCCCCACTCCCCCCTCCTTCCTCTCATCCTTCCTCCCCACTCCCCCCTCCTTCCTCTCATCCTTCCTCCCCACTCCCCCCTCCTCCTTCCTCCCCACTCCCCCCTCCTTCCTGTCCTCCTTCCTCTCCATTCCCCCCTCCTTCCTCTCATCCTTCCTCCCCACTCCCCCCTCCTTCCTCTCCTCCTTCCCACTCCCCCCTCCTTCCTCCCCTCAGCAGCACCCTCTTGTTCCTGACCCTCAGAGTTAGCCAGACTAGGGGGTGTGAATCTCTCTTGTACCCCATTATCCAGGTTACACTCCCTCTCCCTGATGAGCCTCAGTGTCTGAAGCTCAGAGTTCAGCTCATCTACTTTGAGCTGGAGCTCTTCAAGCAACCAGCACTTACTGCAGACATGGTCACTGGGAAGGACCTTGGGGTCCACCAGCTCCCACATCATACAAAAACAGCACATCACATGCCCCTCCATCGCAGTCTCTCAGTGATTTCTAAACACAGTTAAGAATTTAAACTTACCTCACCCTTTTCTCCCAAGCCCTGTGATCCAAAGCCCTTACTGCTCACTCTGCTTCCCTCTCACTCTGCTGCCCGCTGTCTACAGCAATTTTCCTTTTATACTTTGCGCGGTAAAAAAAATCCCTTCCTACAAAGCCCCGCGGCCCACTTCCTGTCTAATTTTTAAAGCAGAAAAACCGTTACAAAGCCCGTGAAAATCTTTACAAAGGTAATCACTTACCTTTACTCCGTGCAACCTTCACTCCGCTCGCTCCAGCAAACAAGCTCAACTTGAGGTCAAATATGAACCCAAGGTTGTGAGTACTCTGGTTCAGCCTAAAGAGATTTTCCAGACAGAGGGAAATGGAGGAGGTAGCTACAGAACAGGATTTGTTGTGGGGACTGAACACAATGGCTTCAGTTTTCCCCACAATTAATCAGAGGAAATTGCTGCTAATCCAGTACTAGTTGATTGGTCTGATAATTTAGCAAAGAGAGGTGTTGGTGAGGTAGAACCGGGTGTTGTCAATGCACACATGAAAACTGATACTGAGTTTTTTGATGACGTTGTCAAGATTTAACTGAGAGATGGGAGGGGAACAAGGACTGATTCTTGGGGGACACCAAAGGCAATGCTTTGGATTCACTAAGAGAAGCCTTAGAAGATGATACTCTGGCTATGATTCGGTGGATAAGAATGGAACCAGATGAATGCAGTTCCACCAACTGGATGGCAATGGAGAGATGTTGGGGGTGAACTGTAAATGTGTCAAGAAGGACATGAGGGATAAGTTACCTTTATCGCAGTCATATAGGGTTTTTTTCAATCGTGTGTAACCTGAATGAAGGGATTCAAATATGGAGTTTTGGGAAAGACGGGCATAGATTTGGGAGGCAAACAAGTGTTCAATAACCTGACAGGAAAGGCACCAGAATGTTTTGCCTGGCGCTGATCTCCTACACTAGGATAGCTAAATACTCAGTGGGCGCTCAGCCCACCTGACTCACCCACCCATCTTCCATGACCTCCTGGTGCTGATGCCATTATTGGACAACAGGTAAGTTACTAACCTTAAGCCACATAGACCATCAGCCTCCCCCACAACTCCTGGCAGCCATCAAGGAGCTTAAACTTCTCCTGCTGGGTCCTAATTGGACCCAGTACGCAATGCATTTCAATCCTGTTCAGGGCCCAAAAGGCAAATGCAGTACGTGCTGGGCTGGCTTTTATTAGCCATAGTAAGAAGTCTCGCAACACCAGGTTAAAGTCCAACAGGTTACTTTGGTAGCAAATGCCACTAGCTTTCGGGGCTTTGCTCCTTCGTCAGGTAAGTGCGGAGTTCTGATCACAGACAGAGCATATGAAGGCACACATATAAAGTTTACAGAATACTGATTAGAATGCACGTCTTTACAGCTAACCAACTCTTAAAGGTGCAGACAATGTGAGTGGAGATAGCATTAAGCATTGGTATTGTCTCCAGACAGGACAGTAAGTCTGATGTTGCAAGCCCAGGCAAGTCATGAGGGTTACAAATAGTGTGACATGAACCAAAGATCCCGGATGAGGCCGTCCTCATGTGTGCGGAACTTAGCTATCAGTTTCTGCTCAGCGACTCTGCGCTGTCGTATGTGAAGGACACCTTGGAGAACGTTTACCCAAAGATCAGAGGCCGAATGCCCATGACCGCTGAAGTGTTTGCCAACAGGAAGAGTCTTGCCTGGTGATTGTCGAGTGGTGTTCATTCATCTGTTGTCGTAGCGTCTGTATGGTTTCCCCAATGTACCATGCCTTGGGACATCCTTTGCTGCAGTGTGTCAGGTAGACAATGTTGGCCGAGTTGCAACAGTATGTATCATGTACCTGGTGGATGGTGTTCTCATGTGAGATGATGGCTTCCGTGTCGATGATCCGGCATGTCTTACAGAGGTTGCTGTGGCAGGATTGTGTGATGCCGTGGTCACGGTTCTCCTGAAGGCTGGGTAATTTGCTGTGGACAAAAGTCGTTTGAGGTTGTGTGGTAGTTTAAAGGCAAGAAGTGGGGGTGTGGGGATGGCCTTGGTAAGATTTTCGTCTCCATCAATGACATGTTGAAGACTCTGGAGAAAATGTCAGACCTTCTCCGCTCCAGGGAAGTATTGGACGACAAAGGGTACTCTGTCCACTGTGTTCCGTGTTTGTCTTCTCAGGAGGTTGGTGTGGTTTTTCGCTGTGGCACGTTGGAACTGTCGATCGATGAGTCAAGTGCAATATCCTGTTCTTATGAGGGCATCTTTCAGTGTCTGGAGGTCCTGTGTATACGGAGGGTTTGTCTGTAGGGTATGGCTTCTTTAACGAGTTTAGGGTGGAAGCTGGAGAAGTGGAGCACCGTGAGGTTATCTGTGGGCTTGCGGTACAGCGAGGTGCTGAGGTGACTGTCCTTAATGGAGATGCGTGTGTCAAAGAATGCAACTGATTCCAGAGAATAGTCCATGGCGAGTCTGATGGTGGGATGGAACTTAATGTCATCATATAGTTGTTTCAGTGATTGGTCACCATGAGTCTAAAGGAAGAAAATGTCATTGATGTATCTAGTGTATAGCATCGGTTGAAGGTCCTGTGTGGTGAAGAAGTCTTGTTCGATTCTGTGCATGAAGGTGTTGGCATATTGAGATGTGAATTTGGTCCCCATGGCTGTTCCATGTGTCTGGATGAAGAACTGGTTGTTGAAGATGAAGACATTGTGGTCCAGGATGAAGCGGATGAGTTGTAAAATTGCATCTGGAAACTGGCAGTTGTTGGCGTTGTGTACTGAGGCAGTTGCAGCAATGCCATCGTCGTGGGGGATGCTGGTATAGAGTGCCGAGACATCCGTTGTGACGAGGAGTGCTTCTGGTTCAACTGCTCCACGTGTGCTGAATTTCTGTAGGAAGTCCGTAGTGTTGCGACAAAAGCTGGGGGTTCTTTGTACAATGGGTTTCAGGATGCCCTCAATGTAGCCGGAGAGGTCTTGCACACGGTCCCATTGCCCGATTCAATGAGATGGCTGGGTGTGTCTGCCTTATGTATCTTTGGGAGGCAGTAGAGATCTCCAACGCGGGGAGTATGTGGGATGAGAGCACAGAGGGTGCTCTGAAGGTCCTGATCAAAGGTCTTGATCAGAGTGTCGAGTTGATGGGTGTGTTCTTTGGTAACTGTCTGTAGTGTTCCTTGTTGTTCAGTTGTCGGTACACTTCTTTGCAGTAATCTGTTCTGTTCAGTATGACGATGGCCCCTCCTTTGTCTGCTAGTTTGATGACAATGTTGCGATTGGTCTTGAGAGCGCAGATGGCATTGCGTTGTGCTTGGGTGATGTTTGGAGGTGTCTTGTGAGTGCAGTTACTGAATCTGGTATTGATGCACCTCCTGATGGCTTGGGCATATATGTCAAGTTGAGGGCAGCGGCCTTCTGGAGGAGTCCAATTGGACTCTTTCCTCTTTGGTTGCTGCACTGCAGATCTCTCTGTCAGCTGTTCCGGTTCATTGTCTGTCTCATTGTGTTCACTGTTGGCCTCATGGGGTTTATGGAAGAACTCCTGCAGCCTCATTTGCCTGATGAATTCCTCTGTGTCTGCTGCGAGACTGATGGGGTCCATTTTGGTGGTGGGGCAGAAATTGAGCCCTCAGCTGAGAACTTTGACTTCATCTGGTTGAAGTGTGCAGTCTGACAAGTTGACAATGGAACTTCCCTATGGTGGTACTGTTTTCTACTGTGGTGCTGGGGGAGGCTTGGTTGCTGCTGGTGGTGATGCCAAGTTTCTCAAGTTTCCTGTCCTTGGTGTGCATGTAGATGGTGTAGTTCCTTTGTGTCATCTGCTTGGCAGAGTTTTGCAGCTGGTCTGTGCCCTCAGCGCAAGTTGAGAATATGAATTCTATCTTGGTTTCTAAGATGTAGCGTTTGCTGTAGAGCTGGTGTATGAGGTGGTTGAGGAGTGTGAGAGAGGTGTGATGGCAAAGTCTCTCAGTGTAGTCTGTGTTATAGGTTGACCTGAGTGGGTTCATGATCTGTAGTCCTTTCAGTATCTTGTCTGCTTTCTTGCATCTTTGTAAAAACTTGATGTCTGTGTCGATGTGCGTGATCTTCTTGGAGATCTCTGCTTGGAGCCGGCAGTTTGCGGTGTCAATGGTAGTCATGATGTGGAGACACCGGCGTTGGACTCAGGTAAACACAGTAAGAAGTCTCACAACACCAGGTTAAGGTCCAACAGATTTATTTGGTAGCAAACATCACTAGCTTTCGGGGCTTTGCCCCTTCGTCAGGTGAGTGGGGAATTCTGATCACAAACAGAGCATATAAGGGCACACACTCAGTTTACAGAATACTGATTAGAATGCGAGTCTTTACAGCTAATCAAGTTTTAAAGATGCAGACAATGTGGTGTAAATAGCATCAAGAATAGGTTAAAGAATATATATTGTCTCCAGACAGGACAGTAAGTGAGATGTTGCAAGCACAGGCAAGTCATGGGGTTACTTCCCCGGAGCAGAGAAGCAACGACATCTTCTCCGGAGTGTTCGACATGTCATTGATGAAGACAAACATCTTGCCAAGGCCATCCCCACACCCTCCCTTCTTGCCTTCAAACAACCGCACAACCTCAAACAGACTACTGTCCGCAGCAAACTGCCCTGCCTTCAGGAGAACAGTGGCCACGACACCACACAACCCTGCCACAGCAACCTCTGCAAGACATGCTGGATTATCGACACAGATGCCATCATCTCACGTGAGAACACCATCCAGCAGGTACACGGTACATACTCTTGCAACTCGGCCAACGTTATCTACCTGATATGCTGCAGGAAAGGATGTCCCGGGGCCTGGTATATTGGGGAAACCATGCAGACACTATGACAATGGATGAATGCACACCGCTCGACAATCACCAGGCAAGACTCTTCTCCTCCTGTTGGTGAATACTTCAGCGGTCATGGGCATTTGGCCTCTGATCTTCGGGTAAACGTTCTCCAAGGCAGCCCGCTCAACATACGACAATGCAGAGTTGCTGAGCAGAAACTGACAGCCAAGTTCTGCAACACGTGAGGATGGCCTCAACCAGGATCTTGGGTTCACGTCACACTATTTGTAACCTCCATGACTTGCCTGGGCTTGCAACATCTCACTTACTGTCCTGTCTGGAGACAATACACATCTCTTTAACCTATGCTTAATGCTATCTCCACTCACATTGTCTGCACCTTTAAGACTTGATTAGCTATAAAGACTCGCATTCTAATCAGTATTCTGTAAACTGAGTGTGTGCCTTTAATGCTCTGTCTGTGATCTGAACTCCGCACTTATCTGACGAAGGGGCAAAGCCCTGAAAGCTAGTGGCATTTGCTACCAAAGTAACCTGTTGGACTTTAACCTGATGTTGTGAGACTTCTTACTGTGTTTACCCCAGTCCAAAGCCAGCGTTTCCACATCTTTATTGGCCACCCAGTGCCATATCCCGTTAACAATGCAGTGTTGGGCAGGAATGGGTTTCTCATCTCCTTCTGCCTGCACTGACTTTGGGCACACCCCAAAGGTAAAATTCAAGCTATGGTTTTGATTTGAGGCCAAGCCTACTGCTAAGCTTGAGTTAGACACAAGTGACTAACAACGATTTCCCTCTATCATGTGTAAGTGGCAAGCTGTTTCAGGAATCTTTGCAGTTTTACTTGATGCCTCTTTCAAAAACACAAGTGAAATTAGGATCACAGGCAGGAAATCCACTTCCTACCATTCATGGCAGAATGCAACGTACAATACCAACAACTTACATTGATATCATACCTTTAACATGGATGAACATCCCAAGGCATTCCCTAGAAGCATAGACAGAAATGCATGCTGATCCAATGAAGGAAATTTTAGGAGGAATGAAAAGCTTGATCAAAGAGGTGGCTTTAAGGAAGGTCAAAGGCAGTCAGGACAGTGAAGGAGCTGTGGGATTTAGAAAGGAGAATCCAGTACACACCTAGGTATCTGAAGGCTTTGAAAACAGCCACTTAGTGGGGTTAAAATCAAATCAGCTTCTTCTTTACCATAGCAGTAAGATCAATGTAGATCTGTACTGTCCCATTCATTTATTGTCCCTTGGCATTGGCTATTCACTATTAATCATACACAAAATAATTAAAGTCAGATGGTAACTTAGGGGGAAATGATGGCATAGCGATAATGTCACTGGATAAGTAATCTAAAGGCCCAGACTAATCCTCTGGGGACTTGGGTTCAAATTTACATTCAATTAATAAATTGTTGTAAAAAAGCCAACAGGTTAACTGATGGCTTTTAGGGAAGGCAATCAATAACTTTACCTGGTCTGGCTTACATGTGATTCCAGATCCCAGCAACATAGTTGACTCTTAACTGTTCTCTGCAACTCAGTTCAAGGGCAACAAATGCTGGCATTGTCAGCATCACTCACATCCCATGAAGGAATAAAGAAAAAGAAACATAGTTCCTGGGTTCTCGTAGTGGATAAGTCTACTATACGGTCCTTTGAGTTCAGCAACATCCAAATAGCTTAAGTTAATGCTGGTTTAACTTGAGCCTTTAACGAGCCCAAAGAAATTCATGCATGTGCTTAATAGCCCTTCACCTCAAGGTGATGATGTTTCCAATGCAAGAATGGCAGTTTCCAGTTAAAAAGAGAAAAGGAAAGACATTTTACACCTGACTAAATTTGTTAAGTGAACACAAAATACAGAATAAAATACCTGCAGGTGTCTATTCCGACATTCTTCAGTAAGACATTGTAACTATAAGTGAAACCCTCTTGGAGGACACCAAAATTCACTTTTGCTGGAAACAGCTCAAAGCCTCGCGTTGGTTTCGTGAATATGCCACCTGCTATGGGACCAGCAACGGATGCTGTATTGACTTTTCTTCTGACTGGCTCTTCAATAATGGCAAACTGTAAAAAATAAACATAAAATTTTTAGGGGCAGTTTTTAGATCATTTGTTCAGCTGAAATAATCAGCTAACATTGGTGGATGACTTAGAAAATGACAATTCTCCTGGATTTAGAAATTATCAATTTTAATCCGTTCTCTTGAATAGTATTCAACTGAAATCAGAGGCATCCTTCTTTAAAATTATAATTTCAGATCCAGTGATGTCACTTGAATTTAATTGCAATTTAACTGTGGCCTGAGAAGGGAGGACATTGGGAAGCCAGGTAAAGACAGAGTGAAGATCAAAGGTGAAAATCAAAGACCAAAAGATGCCATTTATTCTCAGTTTTTTAAATCTTTTTTATGTGGGCTGGACATATTTCAGGAGAAGTGCCATAATCTCCTATCTCTATCTGCCCAGCCTCCAGCTATTGGTCAGTCAGCAATCATGATCGCAGCAAAGCCTGGAGCTGTCCCACTACTCCCCAGGTCCAGGTACTCGCTAACTTTCAGGCTGAGCCCTGCTTCTGCCTCACACTCTGCCCAAGAGCAGGCGACCTTTTGGTGAGAACTACCAACAAAGTGCAGCAGATCCCACATGCACTTCTTTTGTCTGCGGCCTATGAGGAGACTGAAAACAATTCCTGGTCTCTACAGAGTGTGGCAGCTTCAACCTGACTCCTGGGGCCACCATCTCTACCTCAAGCAGAATCAGTATTCTGCAAACATCCAACAACCATCAGCCCCTCAGAATAAGTCTGGCTACCTGTCAAACACATCCACTCATTCACTCTGCCCACATCCATTAACATTTTGTATTCTCAATCGCCTAGACTGCTTTCAATGGTCACAGAGGATAGATACCAACTCCCAGCCAGAGGGTTGGAAACTCTGGAGAAAAAGCAGGAATGCTCCTCCAGGACCCCACAAGGAATGTGTAAGCTACCCCAGTCCCTGGTGTCTCATCCTTTCTTTCCAAGAGACTCTCTGGGAAGTCTGCCCACAACTAGGGGGTCCTTGAGGCTGGTTTCTGCCACTCAGGAGGAAGGATTAACTGCAGGTTCACAATGGAGGAAGGCAAAAGGGGTGGGCTGAGTCGGGTGTTGGAGCAGGGTTAGTGACTGGGGGACAGGTGGGGTTTACCCAGTTCAAGGGAGGTCCAAGGAGCCATGCAAAAACCTAACAATAAATTCTGGACTTACTTTGTGAGGCCTCTTCTAGGTCTGGATCTGACTACTGGCAGGCTTGCCTGACAGAGGTGCCAACACTATTTGTGACCCTTTGTTGAGACTTCTGGTCATATTGCAGATTGCATCCTGATGAAACCATCAGAACTGATCTGTATATGTAAAGCAGAAACCTTCCTTCTTTTTGTTTATCTGCTTACAAACAGGTTAATATGGAATACACTGTGAAGGAAGCAAGATCAAAGGAGCAAGAGAACAGTTGTTTAAACTGATCCAACCCTTCCATACCTGACAAACAATTAAAATCTGGGTCAATCTTTCAACAAATATAAATCTCTATGTCAGTATGGAATAAAAGATTAAAGAGATTACATATAAGGTTCATCATCAAATTCTGCATAAAATTTTATTTCATGATACTGGAGTATTCAGCTGGGGGTATTGTGCGCAGTTCTGGTTACCTCACTATAGGAAGGATGTGATTGCACTAGATGGGGTACAGAGGAGATTCACCAGGATGTTCCTAAGCCATTTTACAGAAGCAATTATCAAACAAAATGGATACCAAGCCACGTGAGGACATACTAGGATAGGTGACCAAAACCTTTATCATTGAAGTAGGTTTTAAGAAGCATATGAAGAGGATGAGAGGGGATTTAGGGAAGTTTAGACAAATAATTTCTAAGCTTTAGACCTAGACAGCCTGAAATACAGCCACTGTTTGTGTTCAAAGGCAGCAATGCATTCTCAGTGAGAACTTTATTGAAATGATCTCTAAAGTGGCTGCTTACAGAGATTGCCTCATGACAGAAGTCACCTGATTGCATCATGCTAGATAGGATTTGTATTACTGTTGCATTTCAGAACTCAAACATCCCTTGTTTCATAATGAATAAAAGACACAAACATCCCTCTCTTCCTACAAATAAAAGGCAAATTTGCATTCATGTTCACGTGTAATTGAGTTACCCAAGCTACTCACTATATACCCACTGTTCTCCTGCATTAACAATTGCTTGTTTGAACAGTCAGTCTTTGCACCTGTGTGGCATTGATAGTCATTAAACCATGCAAGCTGTTTAATGGTATCCCTTCTTCCTGACCAGCCAATTTCTTCGAAGGGACAGTTTCACATGTTCATCATATGTGGCTACGGTTGCATTGGTATACCTGGCCATTCACTTCCACTGCATACAATCAAGGTGACAATTTCTTTATGCATTTCACAAGTTTCCACGTGGGGTGATATTTGCTGCGAACACTAAAGGTTTGTATCTTGGCTGGCTCTCCAATGCTCACCTCTGGCAATTAATGGCTTAGTTGTCTTGTCAAAATGAAATTTGGCTTTCTGTCATTTCACCTTGATTTATTTTCCATTCACCTGTTAAAACTTCTGGTTTCAGTAGCTTTTTTTCATTTGCATTCAGCAAGACATGACCCTTTGGACTGGACTACTTTCCATGCCATTGGTTGGCATGTTACTCCACTTGAGAATAGTTTTGTCTACATATGTGCTTAATTTTCTCAACTTCTTGATTCCTTTGGTAATTTTCACTGCCACCCCAGCCTTTCTATTGGGATAGTATGGCAAAGATGTGTCATGTTCAATTTCTCAATCCTTTGCGCATCGGTTGAATTTTTTTACTTTTTTTAACTTGAGGGTGACTGTCACTCATCACAATGTCTGGGATACTGTAATAGCTGAAGTATGTTTTCAGGCATTCCACTATTTCTCCTGTCATTGTCAAGGGTGACATGGTGGCACAGTGGTTAGCACTGCTGCCTCACAGTGCCAGGGATCCAGGTTCAACTCTGGCCTCAGGTGATTGTGTGGAGTTTGCACGTTCTCCCTATGTCTGCTTGGATTTCCTCTGGGTGCTTTGGTTTCCTCCCACAGTCCAAAGATGTGCTGGTTAGGTTGATTAGTCATGGTAAATTGTCCCTTAGTGTCAGGGGGATCAGCAGGGTAAATTCGTGGGGTTAGGGCAATAGGGCCTGGGTGGATTGTGGTCGGTGCTGACTCAATGGGTTGAATGGTCTCCTTCTGCATTGTAGTGATTCTATGAAGTCAGTTTAACTCACTGTAGTCCAAATAGTAGTTGACAGTGATAAGATAATCAGTTAAAGAGATCTACTCCTGGTTTGAATGTTGTGTTTTTGGATGATGTTACTGGAAGACAGCATGCAGGTTATAAGTAGGAAGTAGCCAAAGATGGATTCTTGAGAATTCGAGGCATAACAATCTGGAGGAAGATTGAAGGTGATTTGCTGGCTATGATAAGAAAAGAACCAGACACTAACCAGCTCACAGAGCTAGACAATGAAAGAGAAACATTGGAGGATGTTTTGGAGGCAGAAGTAGGCAGTTTTAGTGATAGTGAGGATATGCGGTCAGATGGTATGGTCATCCAAGTCAAAGGCTGCAGACAGGTTAAGAAAGATAACTTAGCACATTCACAGTTACATAAGAGACAATTTGTGATTTCCATGAGGACTGTTTCAGTGCTATGGCAGAATGGAAATCTGATTGGGATGTTTTAAATGAGATGCCATTAAAAGCAGAATGCTGTAGATGCCGTAAATATGAAATAGAAACAGAAAATGTTGGAAATGTTCAACGGGTCAGGTAGGATCTGTGGAAAGAGGAACACCGTTAATGTTTCAGGTCGAATAGCTTTGAGCAGAATTGGGCAAAGTTAGAAATGCAATAGGTTTTGAATAAGTGCTGGGTGGGAAAAGGGACAAAAGGAAATTCTAATGTAAAGTCATTGGCCTGAAAAATTAACACTGTTTCTCTCTCCACAGGTGCTGCCTTTTTATGACATGATAAGGATGTATTTAATTAACTCTGTTAGTGTTAACTCTTACCTTCTGGTTAGGTAGTTCACCTGGTTTTGAGCTCAAAATGGCTGTTGGGAGCTTGACTTTTTCCTTTCTTGGCTGGTTGGCAGCATCAATTATCAGGCTTTTGTTGAATATGACATTATTTCCATCAGCTGGTAGTTCTTCAGGCCTGTATTCCACCACTCCATTTCCTTGTTGAAGTGAAAAAAAATACATAATATAACTAGAGACTTGAAAACTGTTTAATATTCTTTCTTTTGTGGCAAGAAGCGAACTGATATTCTGTATAATGTGCATCTGAAATTTAAACAAACCCACCTTAAAATAATCTTTATACATTTGAACATACAAGATAATCCATCAGAGAAAATCATAAAAATGGGTTGTGTAGCACCCATAGCCTTGGGGATGTGTAATGACAATGTGCAACTGTTACGGACATGTATATTATTTTTGTTTGTTTAAGGGGTCTATTTTTTTCTATAGATAGTCAGCTTGTCTGGGGTGGGGGGCGGGGGGAATGTAGCTCAGATGTTGCAAAAGCAGGATAATTACTCATTTTATCCATGCAATGCTTACTTAGCAGAAAGCTACTGGATTTTAGTTTGTAAAAAGAAAATATCTGCTGGGGTTTTTGATTAAAGAAATGGAAAATGGGTTTAGATTGACAGGGTCTATCTAAATAGACCCTAATGGGAGGAACTAGGTAACCAGCAGAGAGAAAACAGCTTTTGAGATTTGTTTAAAGATAGTGCTGCAAGTTGCTCTCTCTACAAAATCTCTTTGAAAGCTTCAAGGCTGTTTATACCCCTTATAGCAATATGGTTTATTTATAGTTGCTAACTGTATTTAAAGTGTTTTTTCATCTATAAGAAGAATGTTGCTTATTTGGAACTGAAACAGTGATAAGTTAGAAATTAGAGTTGTTTCTTTTCATGTTTAAAATTGTTGAATTGGGAGCAGGTAGCCATTGTTATCAATGCTATCCCACACTGTCCCTCATACCTTGCAGAGCCATCCTTCCATATTGTCCCTCCTGTCTTCATCAGCCCCCTGCTTCTCATTTAGCCTCACCTCACACTCCACCCTCTACTGAACTTCAGACGTTTGTTACACTGGCTGCATGAGCCCTGCAGCACAGTCCTGTCTAGATAGACACTGATCTTTGACATCAGGGGCAAGGAGACCGTGCACTCCACAACCCCAGGTGCTGTATTGATCTGACTTAGTGACACAGGAGGGTCCATTGGTTCAGCAACATGGTGCTGCCCATGAGGACCATAGAGATGGGGGGGGGCAGGAACCAGTCTGCCGCGGCATCATCGCTATGGTAGAAAGGATTGTTGCACTCACCATGAAGTCTCTTATAAACTGTGGACTACCTTATGCACACCACTGTTTAACAATTGGGTTTTGGATCAATGTTATTTCAGCTGGTGTAACACAAGATTGGAAGGCCTGACAGGATGTCTGTGGGCAGCTGTTTCAATGTGCATTTATGAGATACAAATGAATGCAAATAGCATTCATGCCACTAGTCAATGGGAAGACTGATCTGTCATTAAAATGGCATTGGGAAAATTGCAACGTGATTTATACCAGTGGGTTTCCAACTTTTTGGCTCCTGTTAGATTCTTCCCTCCCACCCACCAGAAAACCACAGGGCATGACAAATTCCACCTTAAGCCCAATTACTTATTAGAATATCTCTAATTCTCATGTGATTTATTACAAATTTGTCTCCTTAATTTCTTAGCAGTTCTAGCCAGATTATCCTCATCTATAAAAACATTTTCCATCACCCCTTTTTTGCCAATTTGCCCACATCTTCCCTCATAACATTTGTAATTTCATTTTTGCAAGTTTTTAGTTTTCTTTATTCTGGTATTCATTTATTACTGTCGGGAGGCATGTTTAATATTTGAATTCACTCCAATTACCTTATTCATCTCAGGAACTTCAATCTATGATATACTCCTTTTCTCCATTTTGGAATATGTTTGACTTGTAGTCCTCCCAACTATTTTCCAATCTACTGTTCTGATTGACAATTTTGCTTTCCATTTAATCTGACATGATTTCTTTCAGCAGATTTTGCTTCCCAATTCCTTGCACTCAAATGTTTTCCTCCATTCCTAGTTACGTGCTAAACACAACTATATTGTGGTCACTGCTTCCCAAACACTCCCCATAGCAGTTGTAAACACATGGCCAAACACTCTCCTTTCTGAACACAAGATTAATCATACTGTACTCAATTTTTAGAATTTACAATCTCTACAATTATAACTATGTAAATAAACTCCTCTATAGTTTGCCTCCGAATTTCATCAAGTTCCATTGTTTGTTGGTGTCTCATACGCTCCCAATATGCCAAATTCCTTAGTTTAGTCCAAAGAATAGTTTGTGCATTTCTTTACTTCATTTCTTACAGTTTGGTTCAATGGTACTGTCTTAGAAACTGCTGCTTAAATGAAGATGTTGCTATGCACTAATGTGCTCATTTTATTAGAAAATGCCTTACATTCACTCACAAAATGCTGGTAAACAAATGTACTTTGTCTGTGTGTATTTACTTAACATAGAGTTATCATAATTAAATAACCAAGTGAAGTACTCACAATGATCAAAAACACTTGCACACTCTACATTTCATTTTAACTTTTTAGCAACAGACACACACAAAGGAATTGAAGTTCAGGTGCATTAACCATGCGTATTTGGGTATCAAGATGACATGCCCAATTGCAATATTAACCACTTTTAATTATTTTCTCTTTGAAATGCATTTATCCACAGTTGCTTCCCAATTAGGCATATGTACCGAATGGCTATCATATTGCACAACATTATAGTGATCAATAGTCCTTAATTGTTTCCTTATTGGTAAGGAACCAAATTAAAAAGTAGAACCAACAAGGTGGTAATCTCTGGATTACTACCTGAACCACGCACAAATTGGCACACGGTCAATAGGATTAAGGAGGTGAACGCGTGGCTCAAGGATTGGTGTGGGAGAAATGGGTTCGAATTCATGGGGCATTGGCACCAGTAATGGGGCAGATGGGACCCGTTCAGATGGGATGGTCTTCGTCTGAATCGTGCTGGGACCAGAGTCCTGGTGAATTGTATAACTAGGGCTGTAGATAGGGCTTTAAACTAATTAGTGGGGGGGGGGGGGGGGGAGGGTGCAGGGGTAGGGGGAATTACAAAATCTAAAGTAAAGGAGAGGGTACGAGTGCAGGTTAATACTAAGGACATTCCACTAATTAAAGGAGTAGGAGGCACGGGGGAGGTTAGTAGCGTTTATATAAATCAGGTCCAGATAAAGGCTGGCATAAAGATACTTCACCTGAATGCAAGAGGCATTCGAAACAAAGTGAATGAGTTGATGGCACAAATGGGTATGATCAAGTGGCCATTATGGAAACATGGTTGCAGGGTGACCGGGACTGGGAACTGAATATCTAGGGGTATCAGACATTTAGGAAGGATAGACAGGAAGAAAAAGGAGGTGGGGTAGCTCTGTTAACGAAGGATAATATCAGGGCAGTAGTAAGAGAAGATACAGGGTCCAAAGAGCAAAACGTGGAATCGTTGTGGGTGGAGATAAGAAATAGTAAGGGGAGAAGGACACTGGTGAGTGTGGTCTATAGGACCCCAAATAATAACTTTGAGGTGGGGTGGGCTATAAACAAGCAAATAATTGATGCGTGCAAAAACGGAACGATGATAATTATGGGGGATTTTAACCTGCATATTGATTGGTTGACTCAAGTTGGACACGGTGGGCTTGAGAAAGAGTTCTTGGAATGCTGTCGGGCTAGTTTCCTTGAACAGTATATAACAGAACCTACGAGGGAGCGAGTTACCTTAGATCTGGTACTGTGTAACGAGGCAGGTAGAATTAGGGATCTTCTTGTGAGGGATCCTCTTGGGACGAGTGATCACAAAATGGTTGAATTTCTGATGCAGATGGAGGGTGAGAAAGTACTGGTCCCAAACCAGTGTCCGCTGCTTGAACAGAAGGGAGTATGATAATATGAGGGCAGAATTGGCTAATGTAGATTGGGGGTGCAGATTGGTTGGTAGAATAGCTGAGGAACAGTGGAGGATTTTTAAGGAGATCTTTTTCAGTACTTAGCAGAAATATTTTCTGGTGATAAAGAAGGACTGTAAGAAAAGGGATAACCAGCTGTGGATATTGAAGGAAATAAAGGAGAGTATTAAATTAAAAACTGATGCCTACAGAGCTGCTAAAAATAGTGGAGAATTAGAAGATTGGGAAAGATTTAAAAAATAACAAAGAATGACTAAGAAAGCGATAAAGAAAGGAAAGACAGAGTATGAAACTAAACTAGCTCTAAATATAAAAAAAGACAGTAAAAGCTTTTACAAATATATAAAGAAGAGACTGGCTAGAGTGAATGTTGGACCCTTGGATAACGAGAGGGGGGTTTTAACAGTGGGAAACAAGGAAATGGCTGAGACTTTAAATAAGTTTTTTGTGTCGGTCTTCATGGAGGAAGACACAAATAGCTTATCAAATATTAAAGATAGAGGGTTAGTAGGAGATGAGATCCTCAATACAATTACTGTTACTAGAGACGTAGCGCTTGATAGACTAACGGGACTGAAAGTAGACAAGTCCCTGGGACCGGATGGAATGCACCCCAGGGTTCTGAAAGAAATGGCAGAAGTAATAGCAGATGCATTAGTAATTATTTATCAAAATTCGCTGGACTCTGGGGAAGTGCCAGCGGACTGGAAAACAGCTGCTGTTACGCTGCTGTTTAAAAAAGGTAGCAGACAAAAGGCGGATAACTACAGGCCAGTTAGCTTAACGTCCGTTGTTGGAAAAATGCTAGAATCCATCATTAAAGAAGAAATAGCAGGGCATCTAGAAAACAGCAGTTTGATCAAACAGACGCAGCACAGATTTGTGAAGGGGAAATTGTGTTTAACGAATTTACTGGATTTCTATGATGATGTGACTAGTGCGGTAGACAGAGGGGAACTGGTGGATGTGGTGTTTTTAGATTTCCAGAAGGCGTTTGATAAGGTGCCTCACAAAAGGTTGCTGCAGAAGGTTAGGGTACATGGAATTGGGGGTAAAGTATTAGCATGGATTGAGGATTGGCTATCTAACAGGAAGTAGAGAGTTGGAATCAATGGGTGCTTTTATGGTTGGCAGTTGGTGACTAGTGGCGTGCCACAGGGATCGGTGCTGGGGCCTCAACTGTTTACCATATACGTAGAAGATCTGGAGGAGGGGGCTGAGTGTAGGGTGACAAAATTTGCTGATGACACAAAGATGACTGGAAAAGCGAATTGCGTAGTGGATGCGGAAAGTCTGCAGAGAGATCTGGATAGGCTGAGTGAGTGGGCGAGGACCCGGCAGATGGAGTATAATGTTAGCAAATGTGAGATTATCCACTTTGGTAGAAATAATAGTAGGAAGGAATATTATTTAAATGGTGAAAAGCTGCAGCATGCTACTATGCAGAGGGACCTGGGGGTCCTTGTGCATGAATCACAAAAACTCAGTCAGCAGGTGATCATGAAGGCGAATGGAATGTTGGCCTTTATCACGAGGGGGAAAGAATATAAAAGCAGAGAGGTCTTGCTGCAACTGTACAAGGCACTGGTGAGGCCGCAACTGGAGTACTGTGTGCAGTTCTGGTCCCCTTATTTGCGAAAGGATATATTGGCCTTGGAGGAAGTACAGAGAAGGTTCACCAGGCTGATACCGGAGATGAGGGGGTTAGCTTATGAGGAGAGATTAAATAGACTGGGCCTGTACTTGTTGGAGTCTAGAAGGCTGAGGGGTGATCTTATAGAGACTTACAAGATAATGAAGGGGCTAGATAGGGTAGAGGTAGAGAGATTCTTTCCGCTTAGAAAGGAAACAAGAACTAGAGGGCACAGCCTCAAAATAAGGGGGGAGCAGTTTAGAACAGAGTAGAGGACGGACTTCTTCACTCAAAGGGTGGTGAATCTCTGGAATTCTCTGCCCATTGAAGTGGTGGAGGCTACCTCATTGAATATACTTAAGTCAAGGGAGATAGATTTCTGATAGACAAGGGAATTAAGAGTTATGGGGAGCAGGTGGGAAAGTGGAACTGAAACACTTCAGATCAGCCATGATCTTATTGAATGGCGGGGCAGGCTCGAAGGGCTAGATGGCCTACTCCTGCTCTATTTCTTATGTTCTTATTTCTACTGGAAGATTTATATCCAAGCATATTTAATTGTTGATATGACCTCCTTTGTGCTGTAGTCATTCCATGTATAATTTAGCTTAGAAACTCTTTCTTTTTTTGTCCATTGCATTCTGCCTTTTTTTACAGCCATTTCTCATATAGCCTTTTTCAATCTTCTGACTTCCATATGTCCAAAACTTATTTTACCTTTCAAGCTGCCTTCTTCCATATCAGTATTTATTTAAAATTAAAAAACATTTCTATATAATTTGCTAACAACCTAATTCAAATGCACATTTTTGGCTCAAATATGCATTTACGAGAGTTTGATACTCACTTGACCCAATGTCTTTCAAGACTTCAACAGGAATGGAAAGTGGCTTGTGCATGAAACAACAGCTGTGTCTCTTCTGAGATGACATATCTTGCTCATCAGCTCCTTCTACAAGGGGATTAGCTGCAATTTAATGAAATAAAAACATTACGAGTTAAATTCTGTTGCTTAAGTTCATTAGTCTTTTGTATCTTAGTCTGTTGAAATCATCCTGAGGGACCAGGCGGAAGAGTTGGCACTCCTTCCACTTCTGAAGAAGGGCAGTGGCATATAAGAAAGAATGGGTGGAATGAGGGTAGCGAGGTATGTTGGGAGCAGTTGCATAGAGGGAGAAACATAAATGGAGAGAAAGAGATAAGAGGTGTAGATATAGAAATATGAGAGTGTAACAGGAAAAAAACCATAAAGATGGATACCTGGCATAAAAATAGCTGCCCGGCACATGAAGGATTAAAAGGCATTAAGCAGGCACTGACTTTCAGCGCAGACAACTACTTGAAATTTAAACCACACGACAGACAGTTATTTGAATTTAACATACAGGGAACAAATGCTACAGGAAGCCAGGCACCTTAAAAGATAAAGATAGTCCTGGGACAATGGGGTCTGATTGGAAGATTAGCCACAAGTAGGAACAGGAATGCATAAATGCAGGGAAACCAATTTCTGTATGAATAGACAGAAACTAAGTCATTGATAAAGAGGAAATGTATCCATTCATGGAACAATGTGATATTGAAATGATCATGTCTGTGCCTGTCCATAATGATGTGTTAAACAATGTTCACCTATTTGATTACAACAACGTGTTAATAGTGTCTGGTCCACCTATTGTGTGAAGGGTATAAAGATGGACCGCTCCTATTGTATCATTGAGAGAAGGTAGCTGCCCAGTACTGCAGAGTGCTAGTGCCTTTTCCCAATGAAGCTTCATTAAATAAAACTGTCTTGTTGCACTTCCAGTCTGACTCCGAAGTGGTAATTTTCCCACAACAAGAATCAAATGTAACCGCCTTTACTGGAAAAGAACTGGATGGCAGAGCTCCAAAGTGCCGGAAGTTGCATTAACTGTCCCATTTAGGCTCCTGAATCATTTCTATGGAGTCTTCGTGAAGGTACCCGAAGCACATGGAAGACTCCCTCCTGTATTTAAAATCAAGATCCTATAGCATCAATGCCATTTTCACTGAAAAAGTGGCAGCATCTTTCAATGCTGCAGCTATCCAATAGTCATGATGTGGGTATGCCGGTGTTGGACTTGTGAAAACTTGTGAATCTATTATCAAATAAATCGGTTGGACTAAAACCTGGTGTTGTCAGACTTTTTGCTATCCAATAGCACAGGGCAATTAATGCTGGAATTTAGATTTGGAAATGCTATTTAAAGGGAAAGTCACCTGGAAGTAGTCAGGTAATAGAATCTGCTATTCATCTAGCAGGATTTTTTGGAGCAGTTTTTGGGTCATAATTTGCTGTGTATCTGCTATATTCTGCTTCAAAGCTTTCAGGAACTTCAGAAGAACACTACAGTGTTCAACGTGGCTATCATCAGGGCTACCCTACTCTGCTTGGAGGAACAGGGGCAAAAACAGCAGCAGTAGATCACAAAACCTCAAGGGCTGAGGAGATCCAGCAAGCAGTAAATCCTATTGAAGGAGCCTGAAGATTTTTGCAACAGCTTCATGCGCAGCACTGTGTCACTATTCTTCACTGCAGGCGGCATAGTGGTTAGCACTGTTGCTTCACAGCACCAGGGATCTGGGTTCAATTCTGGCTTTGGTTGGCTGTCTGTGTAGTTTGCACGTTCTCAATGTGACTGTGTGGGTTTCCTTCCACAGTCCAAAGATGTGCAGGTGAGGTGGATTGGTCATGTCAAATTGTCCCTTAGTCACTCAAGGTGTGTAAGTAGAGGATTAGTGGCAAATACGTGGGATTATGGGGATAGAGCCTGAATGGGATATTCTATCAGACAGTCAGTGCAGACATGATGGGTCAAATGGCCTCCTTCTGTACTGTAGGGATTATATGGTTTATGAAAGAGTTAACAACTTTTGGTATGTACATCCAGGAGACAGCAATCTGATGTCCTTCTTTGAGACATTGGTCCAATAGAGTCATAGAGTAATACAGCACGGAAACAGGGCCTCTGGCCCAACCAGTCCATGCTGACCATGATGCCCTCCCAGCTATTCCCAATTGCCTCTGTTTGGTCCTTACTGCTGTTCCATTTTTTCTTAAAACTACTCCTACATGCAGAAGAAAATACCAGTAATAAAATCAATGATGATGAGAGTAAGGTTTCCAAAGCTGAGAAGGCAGTAAGCAGCTTGAGATAACTGACCTGCAGGTTGAAATTTTCCTGACAAAACAAAAAGTATAAATAAAACGTCGTAACGAGTTGCAATTCAGTTCCCCTATTTTCAGCTTCAATGCATGTCTCACTTTTACTGGAGGGTTTACCATTGTGCAGTGTTCCTGCAATTTAGAGTAAACATCATATTATGGCATTAATTGGGTTGTGACATTTAATTTGTGTCCTTGCCTGCTTGTGAAAATAAAATATAGACTATAGAAATGTAAGCTTAAAAGGTAAAATAATTAAGAAACATAAGTTGAAGATAAAGAAAGAATGCATAACAAAAAAAATTATGTGAGAGTTGATTCAAAAATGAGAAAGAAGAAAATGAGGAACAAATAGAGTGGCAATGAGAAAAATGCAGAATGCATTGGAAAGTAGAAAACAAGGTCAGAAACAAATACAAGGAGGGACAACTTTTTGATTTTTTTCCTGTGGGCAATGTCATAAAGTATCAACTGCCACTAATAATCTAGTAAATCAATTCCAGTCTCTTACTTGTAGAATGCTGACACTGAGAAGTCATTGTCTGTGGCAGCTGAACATCATGTATTGGACAAGTTGTCTTTGCCTCTGCTTCATGAGTATAGGTTGGGTTAAAGAGTCTGTTATAAGCATCTAATGAGCAAACAGACACAGAAGTTTATTTTCAAGGTTGTGAAAATCCAAAAAAATGTACAAAGTGGCACACACAGTCAATTTATATCTGTAAACGGAATTCAATATGTCTAGATCAGAAATACCGATGGGTGACCGAGGTAGCGTATAGAAGAAGAGGGTTTTAACATCACTGTGACACAGATAGAGGGCTCTCAAGTAAGTCTTGAAAGGAGATCTGGAAAATTATGTAGCAATTACAATTGGAGAAAGTAGATATCAGGATCGGGAGGTTAGAGGTCATGAACAAAAAATGGACATGAGCTTGAGTGAACATAGTGAAATCCCAGCACCATCCTTTAATAAATAAATGGTTGTGACAACACAATATGATACTTCTGGCTTTAAAATATTGTGAACAACTCCACAATTTGTTTGTGTATACTTTCTATTCTTTTCTTTCTTTTAGTTCCTTGGAACATTTAGTGCACAAATGCACATTAAAGTTTATATTCGCAGTTTGTTTCCATAGTTACCTCAGTGGATTCCCATCTTCCACTAACACAAGATAATATGTCAAAAGTTAAAACAGAATAAAGAAAAACCTAGTCTTTTTTAAAAGGAATGACCTGGGCTGATGTAAACAGTGTAGTGAACAGTATTATTTTTATATTTTCTGATCAACAGTATGGTAGATTCACAAATAAATTTAACAAAAAATTACCTGGAGGGAAATATTGATACTGATAAATCTTTGCCTGTTGTACTGTGTTGTCTGAACTTCTGAAGTTGCATGTGTCAGTCCCTATTGCATGAGTTGGCATTCGATGTGTTGGTGTACAGCTATCATCTGACAAAATAAAGAAAATGATGCTTATCTGTGAGAAACGACTTACCCCGTAAATCTGTTAGTTTGCAAAAATATACTATTCTTTTAAAAAGCAAATAGTTTTGCTTATCTTTTGTTCAAAGCTACTCATCTTTGCACCAGTCTTCCAGCAGATCATATCAATAAACCCATGTGATTCACACTTGCTCCATTTCTTTGTTACTTCTAGATGACCCTTTTTTCTGTTAATCTGTCATCAGGAATATCCTTTATCCATTGACTTCATTAGCAACGTGCTTTCAGGCTGTTATTGAAATCCACATAAATGCATGAAGTTGTAGCACTTACTCTAATTCCCCACTAACTATGCAGAAACGGTTAAGACTGGTGTGTTCAGGTCAAAGTATACTTTCAGCAATATATTTACTGCCAATGAGCCTTCCTGGCACTGAAAAAATAACTTTACCAGTTTAGAGTCTTATTCATTTACTGTTGAGGATATAACCAAAATAATGATTTTTTAAACTTTTTCTGTCACTGTTATTTCTTTCTGGTCATCCCGTCTTACTCTCTCCCTCTTCATATTTTCTTTTCTATACATGATTTAAATCTGGTTTATTCTTCCTGATTTGTACTTCCTAGTTAGATTCAATAGGGCTAAATTCAATAGATGTTGAAAATGAGCACAGGGGTTATGGTGACCAATTGACCAGTAATCATTCACTATAAGTTGCTAGCGAACTTTGTGCTGTTGCCTGTTCTAAATAATTATAGTTTTTAGCCAGTAGTATGAGCCTTTTTGATTGAACATGACTCTTGAGCAGGTGGCCATATTGTGACTGGCTAGACCGATTAAAGCTAAAACAAACTGCTTAATGATAACCTGCAGCTTTTAAAGGGTGGCCCACTGTGTTTGGAACAGATGCTGACAGCTGTACAGGAACTGAAATAGAAAAAAGGAAATGTCACAATTTCTGTTTTATGTGAGATTTCTAGCATCTGCAGTATTTTGCTTTTGCACAAAATTAATTAGAACATAAGAACATAAGAACATAAGAAATAGGAGCAGGAGTAGGCCATCCAGCCCCTCGAGCCTGCCCCGCCACCCAACAAGACCATGGCTGACCTGCTGCGGCTCAGCTCCACTTTCCGGCCCTCTCCCCATAACCCTTAATCCCCTCTCTTATCAAGAACCCATCAACCCGCTTCTTAAAAATATTTAGCGAGGCAGCCTCCACCACTTCAACGGGCAGAGAATTCCAGAGATTCACCACCCTTTGAGTGAAGAAGTTCCTCCTCAACTCCGTTCTAAACCGCCTCCCCTTTATCTTGAGGCTGTGCCCCCTAGTCCTACTGTCTTTTTTGAGCGGGAAGAGTCTCTCCACCTCTATCCTATCCATCCCATTCATCATCTTATACGTCTCAATGAGATCTCCCCTCATTCTTCTAAACTCTAACGAGTACAAGCCTAGTTTATTCAGCCTCTCCTCATAGCTCAATCCCCTCAACTCCGGTATCAGCCTAGTAAACCTCCTCTGCACTCCCTCCAGGGCCAAAATATCCTTGCGCAGGTGCGGCGCCCAAAACTGCACACAGTACTCCAGCTGCGGCCTCACCAATGCCCTATACAGCTGCAGCAAGACCTCCCTACTTTTATATTCAATCCCCCTCGCTATGAATTATTGAAAAATGGCACAACGTGAGAGTGGATTGTGATGCTGTGCTGGATGGTAGAAAATAGGAGAGATGGCTTTTTTCAGCAGGGGGAAAGGAAGCCCTCCAGTGGCATACTCAGAAGGCAGTGGTAGCAGATAGCCAAGGATGTCAATATCAGAAGTCAAGAGCTGAGGACCTGGATGTAATGTTGCAGGAAGTCCAATGATCTTACAAGTGGTCAAGGTCAGTATTTGCATCTTCAAATGCCATATTTTACCATATGCGAAACTAACCTCAGGCATTGCTCACCACCCCCAATCTCCTGAAAGCAGCCAGGACCTGCCATTTATATTCTTTACCATACACTCATTGTTGAAAATCTCACACTTACATAGCTTGCACACAACGAGGGTGATCTCAAGTACACTCCGGTCATTTGCAGGAATGGTAGTGGGGCTCAAGATCCAGAAATTGCAGATCTCACTCTTGTGGTAGGAGGAAAGGGAGAAGGTTGATGATTGCAGGGAGCGGGGGGAAGGCTGATAATTGGGGGTGGGAAGAAGCTGATGATTGGGGGTGTGGGGGGGCCCAAGCTGGCCCTGATTGAGCTGGGGGAGCCCTAGAGTCCTCCATGGTGGGCTGGGAGAGGTTTATTGCTGTTCTGATCAGAATGTCCTTTAAAGATCGACTCAATCTTAGCACAATCGGGCTTTGCCAGTGGGCTCAGGCCCTCTTGCATGACGGCATGAAACATGCTCCCCTGACTTTTTTTGACTGTGTGTTGAAAGATCTGGAGAGAAAATTCACCTGTTTCTCTATGCTGGTTTTCTCACTGGAAACAACACTCTACCATTTTGTGCCCATTGTGGGCTATTCATCCATAACAGCCAGACCACCTAAACAGATTGCATAACTTCACTGGCACACTTGTCTCTCTCTGGCATCATAAAGTCATACATAATCAAGACAGTCACAGCTAGCTGGGCAAACAGTTCACCTGCATTATTAATGCATGGAACAGAAGCAGACTTCACTTTTGGGGCCCCACACTTTGCTTCTGCCAGCCCCACCATGACAACACACCCTGCCCAACCGGTTACAATGGTGCATTGCCCCAGGTGACATCAAGCCTTGTCCACCAGTGATGTCATGTCCCACCCCAAATACATCAAACCCCCACCTAATGATTTCAAACCCCATCCTCAAATGGCATCATTGCCCTCCTGACCTTGCCTAATCTCAGCTCATATGATACAAGCCACTAAAATACAGAGAAGTACACAAATTACTGTTTTGGTGCTTTCTAACTTACGAAAACAAGCCTGTAAATGATGAATTCAGATCCACAATGTCATAGAAACCAAAAAAGTACAAGTTCACAAATCACTGCTCACTGCTTCGGTGTTTAGTAATTGATGAAAACAAGCCTGAAATTTCTAAACTCAAATTCAAAACCACAGTGCAAGCTGCAAAAATACACAAAAAATATACAAATGCCACATCACTCTTAACTGTTTTAGTGCTTTTTATCTGATGAAAACAAGCCTGTAATTAATCAATTGCAATCCAAGCTTACTTGTTGTCAGCACGATAGTACAAATGGCCAATGTTGTGATCTACGTGTCTAGACGTGAGCAAACATGGAACTGGCCAATGGACAACGAGATGGAGAAATCAGCCGATGATATGACTGTAGCACATCACAGGCCAGTACAGAACAGTATAAGTCAGAAAATGTCCAGTGCAGGAGCAAATACTACAGTCAAGTTGCGTCCAGTCAGTCCAAGTCCAATATCAGTGGCTTAGCTGGCAACTGTCTGGCAGAATTCTGTTCTTTGTCCAGAACAGACATTCTGAAGGCCAATATTGAGAGCAATGGGGACTGGTGGTTACACACTGGTTATAACTGTCTGCAAATGACATCCATGATATCAGACCAGCAAATGGTGGTCCTGTTTGAAAAACAGAATTTAAACAGCAGGAGATGGAAGAGGAACATATTTTTAAGATTGTCTTGCTTCACCAGTTGTTTGCAATCCACGGCAATTTAGATAGCTTTTCTTCTGCACTTCTTCTTCACACAATCATCGATAATATCATCATAAGTAAAATCTTGAAAGGATTTTCAATTGTCAGTATTGCTGAACTTGTCAAATGTGCCTGACTCATCATACTTCACAGATTATTTTTAACTCTTTTTCAGACAGAGAAAGAATGCTCACCGGAAGCATTTGTGCACTAAGCATTAAGGCACATAATTACTGGTGAAAGTATGAAGAGGCGATATATGCGTTCTCATCAACAGTATGATAGATTCTCAAATAAATTATTAAATACGTTACCTTCTATGGAATGTTGATACTGAGAAGTTACTGTCTGTTGTATTGGATTGTCTGATCTTTTGAGGTTGCACATGTCTGTCCATGTTGCATAAGCTGGCACTGGACCTGTTGGTACATTGTTAATATGTGACAAAATTAAAAATTGTTAGTGACATTTATCTGAGAGAAGAGACTGCTGTTAACTCGTAAATACGAACTGTTTTTTATAAAGCAAATTTTTTACTTATTCTTTATTCAAAGTATCTTTGTATCACAATTTTAGCAGATCGTATGTATCAACATGTGTGATTCATGTGTGCCTCTAATTTTGCTGCTGCCTCTGGGTTTATACTTTTTTTCGTTTACTCTCTGTCAGAAGCACTCTTTATTCATTGACTTTAATCTTTGATTATTTTTACTGCTAGCTACTTTTTGTATCAAAATATTTCTGTTTTATCCAAATGTGACCATTATTCCTCATGCTACTGATTTCTTTCAGATGTTTTTATAAGCCTGGGCTGGGAGATTCTGCTCCTGTTTGCATTGGTCAGGTTTGGTGACAGGAGCAAAAATATCACAAGAAGCGCAAAGTCACAGATCACATCAACGTGAAAGCATGACACGATTGTCCCCCTCCCCTCATCAGCATAGGGGCACATTTTCTAATGTTCAAAGTTGGGAGCATCATTATAATAAATGAACATATTATCAGGCACATACATCAGAAACCTTTTCCCCACATCAAAAAAATCCAACCATGGCAGTGTGAAACACAACTGGTCTTCGAAAGTGTTCAACTGACACGCAGTATTCCCAGGGGAGGTCAGGTGATGCAGCACTTGGGGGAAGTGGGTCATACACAGGTAGTGTATCTGTGACTATTTGCCTGTTCCTAATTTTTCATATATGCATAGATATAATTAGATTTTTGACTTTGCATCTATTTGGTGGCAAAAAAAGGGGTGGTGACATTATGAGAACGTTTGGGATTCCCAGGTGCTCTTGGGAAGTCACACCCAAGCAGCTCAAAAGGTTTGGGAAACCCTGTATTAAATGATTAAATTTAAGACTTTTTAACCTGATTCTCATATCAAGTAACTTACATGTTTAAATTTGACTGGACATTTTTCTGCTCATTTATACCTGATTTTTTAATGTTTCTGTTCAAATTTCCAACACACTTTAACATGATTCTAATCAAATTTATGGTTTAAAAAATCTTCACATGCTTCTAAAAATGACTATTACCAAAATATTTTGAAAAAAAAACCTTTTGTGGGGTGCGTCTTTTCTGCCCTGTCATTTTGGATTCTGTGGTTATGGCATCTATTTACTGCACCATGCTCTTGGTCCTTTATACTCACACAGAACATGGCAGATCTATGCTGGGGCCCACATAGAGTCGGACAGTGCAGAAGGAGGCCATTTGGCCCATTGGGTCTGCACTGGCCACAATCTCACCCAGGCCCTATCCCCATAACTGAGTTAGTCCCTCTGACACTAAGGGTCAATTTAGCATGACCAATCCACCGAGCCTGCACAGCACTGATGAAATTCTGTGCCTTCCCAGTGAGATTCTTGGTAGGAGATTCACATTAAGTGGGTTGGACTTTATCAGTCCCCGGGGATGGATTTAGAGGTGGGAGAGCCTGTAAAATGGAAAAGAAAGGTGGGGTGAGGAAGTTGGAGGATGGCCATTCCAACAAGCGGTCAACTGAGGTTGCCATTTATGGACCACTTTGTGCTGCCAAAGCATTTTACCAGTGGTGTGAATCCTTTGTTGCGTTGGGAGACCACCTTGTCAACCTTTGTGGTCTCCCAGCAGACCTGTGATGATGGTGAGAAGGAGAAACTTCCTATGTCATTCTTTGGTCATGGAGGGGTCCGTCAGGAGGAATGGCATCCCTTGAGTCATTGGGACTGCTTGCTTTCACCAACCACCCCACTTGCTTGGCTGGGCCTGCCTGACTGGCCCACGCATGCCAAGACCCCATTTTCCTGGTTGGGCAGGCAGCAACTTTCCAGGATGCCCTCTTCTTCTGATCAGCTGGCAGCTCCTATAGTCTTTTATAGAGGGTGGTAGCCCTGAAGGCAACCAGTTAGTTGCCTGACCATCAGAAAATGCGGGTAAGGGTGCCACTGTTAGCGTGGATTAATCAACCTAAGCTTTATGGCCCATCATGGAGTACCGCCTTCTGAGAACAAAAGTAAGTGGGCACTTTAGGTCAAGGACAATTGTCACTTTGCTGCTAACCGCAAGTAAAGAAAGAATCAAGACTTAACACACATGGTTAATGGTGAACATGTGAACAGTCAGTCGCAAAAATCTTATGCATTCTCATCATTAGTATTGTGGATTCCCAAATAAATTATTAAACATATTATCTTCTGTGGAATGCTGAGACTGAGAGATGGCTGCTTGTTGTGTTGTGTTAGCTCATATTTCGAGGCTGTTACCAACATCTAACAAAATGAAAAATGTTAATTAACGATGCTTTTCTGAAAGAAGAGACTGTTATACTATCTACCTGTCCGTTTACAGAGATGAGAACAGTTGCTTTCAAAACCACATTTTTCTCATTTTTAATGTATCCAATATAGGAACGTGGCAAGATGATGGACTTTATTGGCCCTAAGTTGTCTTGCTTTATGTCTCTGCCTCTCTCAGTGATTTTCAGGTATGAGCCGTTGGGTGGCAGGACAAGGTGTCATGATGCTCCAGGCCATGCCCATGGGGCAGATTTGATTTAGCTGCTACTTTTCCTGTGTGCTTTTTCTCCCATGTTGTACAACAACTCATCCAATCGGCCATTTCCACATATATACATTTACACACCTCTAGGTGAAAACTTGAAAGTCAGCAACACAGACAGCAGAAGAGCCAAAATAAGACACACTTTATTCCGCTGTGCTGAGTGCCATGCATATTGAAGTAACACATTATATCAATATTTGTACTGCTTATTAAGAGAGCATGGGTCACTGCTAATGTCCGTGGCCCACTGGCAAAACATTCCAAAAGTTGAAAAAAGAAAACAGATTGCTGAGATAACCCATCAATCAACTTCATTTGTTATTTTTTAAAATGAGGTGCATCATTTCTTATTTTTCTTTTAGCACTCTGAAAGACCCTTTCTATTAAGAGAAAATAGTAAACTTCAATTTGTATCCTTCTTTATTACAAAACATAACAAACGACAATTCATGGATTCTTACATTGTGGGCAACCAAAGATTTTTTAATCTGTCATTTGTTATCACTTATTGAAAGGAAGGTATCAGGGACAGAAGAACATGGGGACTGGAGCAATATAACTCTGAACTCAGGACAGGGAGCCAATCTACTGTATAGTCTGTACAATTGCAGTGTGCATTCATGGAAGGCGGGAAGGTAGAACTGAGACACGACAGATCAGCCATAATCTTATTGGATGGTGGGGCAGGCTCGAAGGGCTAGATGGCCTACTCCTGCTCCTATTTCTTATGTTCTTATGGACTCTACCTCGATGAAATATCGGTTTCTTTTTAGGTGTCATGGTAGTTTCACTTCAACCTCTTGAGACGTTTTCAGCATTTCCCTGCGACTAAGTACTTCAAGGTACCCTTTGGAATAAAGCTGCTCAATTGTAATTTTACATGAGAATTATAGGGTTTCATTATACGTCATGAGGTAATAGGTCAAAGCAGTTCTGCCCCCTTGGTTACTGTAAAGTTTTACACCACTTACCTGTATCCGTATCAGGGGAAGCCGAAGCCAAACAATCAAATGTGTCTTGCCCCTTCATCTTTTGGCTCATTGGAAATGGCTTTGATAAACAATCCAGATCAAGCTCCTGCACAAAATAAATTTTTATAGTCTAAGCTTTGTACTTTGCTCAGCTTCATCACTGGAATTTGTGCACTGGGATGCTATTTTAAATATATTGAGAATGCATGGAAAATTGAGGAATGCACTTTCTATTTGAAGAATTTCCCCATTTTAAATTTTTACTCCATTCTTAAAGTTACAAAGCCAGTGCTCACAGTGGATTCCTTGCTTGTTCCAAAATCAAACTCAAATTCAAATTGAATCCAATTCATGGTCCCCAGGATAAAAGCAAATTACTGCAGATGCTGGAACCTGAAACCAAAAGAGAAAATGCTGGAAAATTTCAGCAGGTCTGGCAGCATCTGTCAGGAGAGAAAAGAGATGATGTTTCGAGAAGGGGTCATCTGGACTCAAAACGGCAGCTCTTTTCTCTCCTTATAGATTCTGCCAAACGTGCTAAGATTTTCCAGCATTTTCTCTTTTGGTGACAAGATAAAGAATTGTATCCCATCTTCAGCTTGATCCTTGATGCTTGATTTTAGCCAAAAGTCCAAAGGAAAATAATGCCTTTGAAAGTTGAACAGATACATTTTTGGCTGCACTGGGGCAGAGTGTATTATTATTATTACACTTGAATAGTGAGGCTAAAGATGCCTGAAGGCGGAAAAAAAGTCATAAAGATGGGTACCTGGCATAAAAATAGCTGTCCGGTACATAAGGGGTTAAAAGGCATTAGACCTGCACTGACTTTCAAACACAGACAATCACTTAAAATTTAAACCACAGGACAGACAGTTAATTGAATTAAAACAGGGAACAGATGCTTCAGGAAGCCAGGCACCTTAAAAGAGATAAAGGTAGTCCTGGGACAATGGGGTCTGATAGGGAGATTAAGTCATGATGTGGGTATGAGGGTGTCCCTCGAAAGCTTGTGAGTATATTATCAAATAAATAGGTTGGACTAAAACCTGGTGTTGTCAGACTTTTTACTAGGGAGATTAAGAACAGGAATGCATAAACACAAAGGAACCATGTACTACAAGAATAGAATAAATTAAGTCACTGATAAAGAGGAAACGTACCCATTCATGGGACAATGTGACATTGAAATGATAATGGCTGTACCTGTCCATAATAATGAACTAAGAAATGTTGTACCCATTTGACCATAACGATGTGATAATCGTGTCCGGTCCACCTATTGTGTAAAGGGTATAAAGGTGGATTGCTTCAATTGTTTCATTGAGAGAAGGTAGCTGTCCAGTACTGTGGAGTGCTGGTTCCTTTTCTCCACGAAGCTTCGTTAAATAAACTGTATTGTTGTCCCTCCAGTCTGACTCTGAAGTGGTAATTTTTACTACAACATGTCCAATATTGCACCTCCAAATGTGTTTCCGTTAACTTGATGATGCGTAAAGAGCAAATTAGAAACAAATCATAGCAATGCTTCGAAATTAATGATTGAGTTGGAAACCCGGATAGTGGAAATTGGAAGACAGGCTGAGGCAGGTGCGGACAGAAAGATTAGAGGTCAAGTCACATGGGGGGACGAAGTTGGGGGTCAGGTCTGAGGCGAGGTCAGATTGTGAGAGGAGGAAAGAGGTCAGACACAGGATCAGGGTGGAGGGAAGAGTCAGAAGTCAGGTCAGGAGGAGAAAAGAGATTGGAAGTTGGGTTAAAAGGAGGGAGAAATTGGTGGTCAGGTCATGGGTGGAGGGGTGGGATTGGGGGTCAGGCAGTGGGGAAGAGAGGTCAGAGGCCAATACTCCCTTTGGAGAATTGGGAAACGAGTGGTGGGTTGCTGATTCCCTTCTCTAAATGTGGTGTCAGGGGGAACACTCCTACTCTTCTCAACTGTATGGCATGTTAGTATATTTCAAAAATGTACCTTGTTGGTTGCAGAGGGGATGGGAATTTCCTGTGACACTTATATCAGGGTGCAGGGGCCCTTGTGTAGCATAAAATTCCACTCAATTTTCCAGTCAAAAGACTTTCATCAAAGCTGGATAAAAATTCAATTTCTTTCTCCACAGATGCTGCCAAACCTGCTGAGGATTTCTACCTTCTACAGTATTT
The DNA here is from genome assembly GCF_965287045.1 of Carcharhinus amblyrhynchos. Lineage (NCBI taxonomy): Eukaryota > Metazoa > Chordata > Chondrichthyes > Carcharhiniformes > Carcharhinidae > Carcharhinus > Carcharhinus amblyrhynchos. Next base: position 31,761,336 of record NC_137338.1, read on the forward strand.
TACTTTCATATTTGAAAATAAAAGCATATGACTTTTAATTCACTTATCAATTGCACACACATTGCTACAATACTAAGCTATTAGGTTTATTTAGCAAGCTGTGCATATAGGGAATGTGGTTCAGAGATTGATTTAAATGACATATACTGATTCTTCGACTTGCACTCCCTGTGACTGCTGTTCTCATCTGGAAATGTAGAGATATCATTTATGTTCCCCAAACAATCTGCATCTATTAACGTATTATGCTTCTCAGAGAAGTCCAATATGTTATGAAGCATGATCAATTGTTTCTAAAGTCATGATGACTTCCTCTTAAAACATCAATGGTCTTTGGTTTGTTTTGATTTTGTTAGGAATTTTGCTGTGTGTGTGTGTTTTTGTACAAACATTCAACTTGTCCTATTTTGGATCAATAAAAAAAATACACACAGATCAATAAAAAAAATACACACATAGTACTTTAATTTAGTGCTAAAAATTTAAGAAGGAAAAATGTAGTAATACCTGGCCTGAGTCAATGGCCTTGCACACGTCAGACTGAAAGTATGACGGGACAAGCATGTTCTTCAGAGCTAATTTGATTCCTTTTGCTTCATCAAGTTCTTGCCTGTCAGTACAAAAATACAGTAGTTATGAACTATAAAGCATGATCATATTTGATACCAAATGCACTCACTGACCGTATCCAGTTGTACAGCATGTTAGCTTATCAGTGGTCAGAGTGTGATAATCCTATGTGAAAAATCTTGTTTTAGAATTCTCTGAAAGTTGTTGCAGTATTTTGACAAAGCAATCTTGAAATTGTTTTATAATAATAATTTCTGACAACTAATGATCCATTCACTCATGGAAATAAATTGTTTATTCTTATTTTACAAGAAAGCCCACTGATTCCTTTACTTTCTCAGGAGGCTAAGTGAATTCAGCATGTCCGCTGCAAGTCTCACCAATGTTTACAGATGCCCCATAGAAAGCAACCTTTCTGGTTGTATCACAGCTTTGTATGGTTCCTGCTCTGTTGAGGCTGCAAAAAACTACAAAGGGTTGTGAACATAGCCCAGTCCATCACGCAAACCAGCCTCCCACCCATTGACTCCGTCTATACTGCTGCCTTAGGAAAGCAGCCAGAATAATCAAGGATCCCATGCACCCCGGACATACTTCCACCTTCTTCCGTAGGGAAGAAGATACAAAAATTTGAGGACACATACTAACTGACTACAGAACATCCTCTTCCCTGCTGCCATCAGACTTTTGAATGGTCCTAGCACATATTAAGCTGATCTTTTTCATTACACTATCGGTAACTGCAACACTATAACCTGCACCCTATCCTTTCCTTCTCCCTTATGTACTCTATGACTGGTATGTTTTGTCTGTACAGCTCACAAGAAATAATACTTTTCACTGTATCCAATACATGTGGCAATAATAAATTAATCCAATTCAATTTTTTTTCTTGCTATACATGGACATATTGGAAAACAGGATTAGCACTGAGTTGAAGAAAACTTACCAATAAATATTTAGCAACATACAGGAATGTAAACAGTGTCTGCCAATAGTCTACAGCTATGGTAGTAATATTGCTAAAAATATCGAAATGATTAGTATTAGTTGCATTAGTATTATTCTGTAACTGAAAGAATGTTTGGGAAAATCCAAGTTATTAGATTGGGCTTATTTTTTTTCATTGTTTGAACTCGAAATATCTGAACCCAAAATCTACACTACAAGTCATTAATCTCTGGGAAAAATTATGTTTAGTAGTCTAGTCAGGATTTGAATGTATATTTTATATCTAATTCAAAAGTGTAAATTACTACTTTTGATCCTCAGTGGTATGCAAAATAATAGGGGGCTCTTACCTAGAGGAATATATGGGGGAACAATGATCTTGAATTCATTTTATTCATTCATGGATGTGAACATCATTGGCACAGTCGGCATTTATTGCCCATCCATAACTTTCCTTGAGTAGACAGTGGTGAGCTGCCTTCTCCAAGTGAATGCGCATATTTTAACTCAAGAGTCAGAACAGGGCTAAAATGGAATAGTTTGTGATTTCATTCAATCTGGCTCATTTCAAGTCCGTTCTCTTTTAGCATTGCAGTTAGAACCATATGGTCACCCAGTAAGGTGATAGTAAATTGATAAATCATAACCTGAATTTTTCATTGTTGTTAAATTGCCATTACTCAACAAAAACATGTTCATGTGTTGTCCAGACTGACGGCTTTTGGAAAGATATAAGGTGTAATCTTCCCATCACGTCACGCACCCACTGCAGCAAGGACGGAGAATTTGGTGATAAGCCAAAGCTCCACTGCAGCGGAATGGGAAAATTCCACTGGCTTGAATGGTTGGAAAACACAAAGTTGATTGCACTTGGTTACAGAAATAAGGGTATCTTTGTGCTCGGAAGGAGGAGATTGTATACAGAAATATTAATTCAGGGATTGGTCATGTCAGTTGGGAATCAAATTGTGAGTTGCTTGAGTTCAGTCTTAATCATGGGTCCTGGCATTTGCTTTAGGATTGATGATTCACTTGTTTTCAGGACCAATGAATTTAACTAGGCTTTTTCTTCCCGCTCAAAAAAGACAGTAGGACTAGGGGGCACAGCCTCAAGATAAAGGGGAGGCGGTTTAGAACGGAGTTGAGGAGGAACTTCTTCACTCAAAGGGTGGTGAATCTCTGGAATTCTCTGCCCGTTGAAGTGGTGGAGGCTGCCTCGCTAAATATTTTTAAGAAGCGGGTTGATGGGTTCTTGATAAGAGAGGGGATTAAGGGTTATGGGGAGAGGGCGGGAAAGTGGAACTGAGCCACGACAGATCAGCCATGATCTTATTGAATGGCGGGGCAGGCTCAAAGGGCTAGATGGCCTACTCCTGCTCCTATTTCTTATGTTCTTATGTTCTTATAACAGAATATTTGGATAGGCTGGGGAAATCTACTATTAAGAATGGGCATACAGCTATGGAATTATGAGCATCCTGGGGGGAACTGTAAAAGTCACATTTTTATTGCTCTAATGCACTAATCAGAAGCAATAAATTGGCTGCCTAGAAAACATTAGCCTGCCCAAGGAACAAACCTAGCTTTCCATCATATTTTCTTTAAATTAGAAACTTGCTTATTTTTGAATTTTATTCCTTATATTTGAATTTTGTTGCTAAGTTTATACTTACCTGTATTGCTCTAATCTTTGTGGCCACTTAGATGTCTGTTTTTTCTTTTTATTGCTGCATTAAAGAGATAAGAGTAATCAGGTACAGAATTTGAAATCGTTGATATATTTAAACGCAAATTATTCTAGGCTTGCTTTGAATAAAATGTACTTGCCTTTAACAGAGTATCTATACAAGTTATTGTTTCTTAACTTTTTGGGGCTAAAAAAAATCAAGTGCATGATGCAATAAACACAGCAATATGAACAAATGCAGTTCTTTAAATTTAAGACTGTGATTAAAGTACCAGATTTATAATTATAATATGTATAGTAGACTGGAAATTTTCATTAGAAGTAGAAGTATGTATTTAGCTTTGTTGGGCATGCCATAATATCTTAACATTCTTGATGGTACAGCATTATAAAGAAATATAATATGGAATTTGAATACTGTTATCAAATTATTGTCAAAATGTTCACAATTTCAAGTCTTTCTAGAATAAAGATATTAGCTTGGCAATTTACTCAATTGCACCCTCATCTCTACTTTTGATGTCCTAGTGCTCAATATCACCATTATTCTCCTTCACCCTGGCTGTTACTTTGATACGGTCCTCATCTTTGCTCTCCCAAATTCAAGGGATGCAGACTTGAAAGCACAACTGATTCAGCTATCCACCATCTCGCTGAATCACTTAAAATCCAATCGGGTTCTGCTCTCATCTACTAAAATTGCTCACTATTCCAGAATCATTCTGGAATGCAAGGATAATCCCTGGTTTATTTTCTTAAACCATTTTCCTATCTCCTCAACTTTCTTCATACGTTGTCCCTCTCTCCTTTAATTGTGTTGTAATCACCTCTCACCTTAAAAATATGACCCTTGGCCCCCAACATCTCTGCAAAGTATTGCTTCCATCTCAAGTTTCCTTTCCTCTCCAAGTCCTTAAACAGCGTTGCCTTCGAAATCGGTTCCTGGAGCTCCATGTTTGGCTTTTTTTCCTGCTCCCATACCATTAACTCTGGTGTTTCCCTGAGGACCTATCTCTGAGACCAGGATTAAGGTGCATCTCATGTGTCATGTCCTGACTGAGGGCTGGGACATTGGAACTTCAATTGGTGAGTCCCCATCCTTAACCACTGGTATCATAGACTTTTTAATAAGTGGGCAGAAATTCTGCTCCTTACAAGACCACCACGAATTCCCAATGCAGGAAGGAATCTGGTGTATCAAGGTCCTAATCAAATTCTGAATGCTTTTGCCACAGTCTTGCTGAAATTTTGAGGTAAGGCACCAGGAGGCTGGAGCAATTTTAAATCTAATTAGTATTGTGGGTGAACAACAGCCTTCAACTGCATATTGTACACTAGTGGGTTCAAATCCCACTCCACAGATGACAGCACAAAATCTAGGCAGAAGGTTCAGGGAATACTGCAGTGTCAGAGGTATCATCTTTCAGATGAGGTATTAAGCTGAAGTCCTGCCCGTTTTCTATGGTGGATGTTAAAAACCCCAATGGCAGTATTTTGAAGAAGAACAGGGGAGTTTTTCATTTGTTCACAGGATGTGGACATCACTGGCTTGGCCAGCATTTATTGCCCATCCCAGTTAGCTCTGGTATCCTGACTAATATTCATCCCTCAGTCAACACAAAAACAGATGGTGAGATTCTCCGGCCGTGCTTGTCGCAAGGCAGGAAATTCCCTCCCAAGGTTAATGGACCTTTGGATGGTCCACTGAATTTTCTGTCCCGCCCCCTATGATTCCTATGGCAGGCAAGGCGGTAAAATTCTGCCCAGAGTATCTGGTCATTATCCCATTGCTTTATGTGGGAGCTTGCTGTATGTAAATTGGCTCTGTGTTTCATACATTACAACAGTTACTAAGCCTTAAAAGTACTTCATTGGTGATAAAGCATTTTGGGAAATCCTGAGGTTGTAAAATCTGTGATATAAATACAAGCCTTTTTTTAAAAAATTAAATTCTGTTTACACAAATATTAGGAAAAAATTACTTTTCACTAGTTTGAATTCTGTTTTGGAACTAACTGCTTGGTAAAGTTGGGCTGCATGTGTAAAATTCTTTTGTTTCTTTAGAATGCTGTTGGCCATTCAAATAGCTTCTGTTTTGATGCCAGCTAGTAGTTTTTGTGGTATGGAAAATAAAGCAAAAAGCAGAGGAATATCAAAGGTCTGTGAAAGTTGGAATGCCATACCTTTCCACGTTTATGTTAGTCCATTCGCAGGGAGATACCTCTGAAGTGCTCTTGAAAGTGGATCCCACAGCATCCTCATAAATTGAGGCTACATCAACTGTAACAAATAACAAAACTAGATGGTGTGTAGAAACTACATAGATTGTCAGATTTATTAGCTCACACTAATGCTGAAGGTATCATGCTAATCCTAAAGGTGACAGAATAGGTCAATAAAATGATCAAGAAGAGATATGGAATCCTTATAAGAGCAGGCTTGCTTAGCTGGAACTATATAAAACATTAGTTATATTTGAGAACAGTGTGCAGTTTTGGTCACCTCATTAGAGAGATGTAATTGCACTAGAGAGGGTATAGTGGAGATGTATGTAGAATGTACCAGGACAGGAAAATTGCAGCTATGAGGGAAGATTGGATAGGCTGGGACTGTTCTTGGAACAGAAGTGGCTAAGGGGAGATTTGATTGAGATGTACAAAATTGTGAGGGAGTAGATATTAAGGAGCTACTTACTTTAGCAGAGGGATCAATGACTAGGAGGCATAGTTTTAAAGTGGTTGGGAGAAGGATCAGTATGGAGATGAGGAAATTTTTTTTTACCCAGAGAGTCTGGAAATCAATTCTGTAGTAGAAACAAAGATCTTCAGCATAACCTGCAGGGCTTTGGATCAAATGTTGGAAAGCTGCATTAAGCTGTGAGCCTTGTTTTTTGGCTGGCACAGACATGATGGGCCAAATGGCCTCTTTCTGTGCTGTAAACTCTCTATAAATCTATGAATGCATTTGTACGAAATTACATGTACTTCAATACTTATTATGGTCCATACAAAGTAATAATTCATTGATTGTCTACTGTAAAAACTGTTAACGTTATGATTTATATTTTCAAACAATAGGAAACCAATAATGTGAAAAAGTACCTTTTCTCTGCCAGCTGTTATTAATGCCGCAAGAAATTTGTCAATCCTATAGATGAGGTTAGATTTTTGATATACAGATATAGACTCAGCTGAACTGAGGAAATACATGGGAGCGATTCTCCCACCCCGCTGTGCTTAAAAAAATTAATACAACGAGTCGGGAGAATCCCGTGGCAGGCCATTCACGGGGTTCACATACGTGTTCATGCCCCATTAGTGTCTCCTAGTGCTGGATTTCCAGCGGTGTTTGCTCCACACCAGAAATCAGCAACCCCCTCCACCAGAATGGTTCACTTTAGTGGGGATTACACCAGCTCCCTACTAACGGGGAACTAGCATCCCGACCCCACTGGAGTGAAGGCAGGGACAACTGGGGTTCTCCAGAGGATTGGGCGGCAAGGCTCCGCCCCCCCCCCCACCCCCACCGGCTGTACCAGCCTGTGCCCTCTAGAACTCCTAAGGGGCAAAGTGCCAATGCCCAGAGAACACCTTGGCACTACCCACTGGCATGGGACAATACCAAAAGGGCAATTGGTAGTGGTGGAGGGCTGCCGCTGCCACTCTACAGCCGTGACCAGTAGGGGAAGGAGGAAGGCCAGTGACCAGGGCGGGGCAAGCCATGGGGGGGCGTGATGGTCTTGGTCAGCCTGCTGGGCAGAGTTGACACTGTTGGAGGGAGGGGGAAGGGTTCAGGGCTGGGCCTAGGAATGGTTGGGGAGGCAGTGAATGGACCGTTGAGCGGACGGAGAGCCAATGTTAACATAAGAACATAAGAAATAGGAGCAGGAGTAGGCCATCCAGCCCTTCGAGCCTGCCCCGCCATTCAATAAGATCATGGCTGATCTGTCGTGTCTTAGTTCCATATTCCCGCCCTCTCCCCATAACCCTTAATCCCCTCGCTTATCAAAAACCCATCAACCCGCGTCTTAAAAATATTTAGCGAGGCAGCCTCCACCACCTCAACGGGCAGAGAATTCCAGAGATTCACCACCCTTTGAGTGAAGAAGTTCCTCCTCAACTCCATTCTAAACCGCCCCCCCTTTATCTTGAGGCTGTGCCCCCTAGTCCTACTGTCCTTTCTGAGCGGGAAGAGCCTCTCCACCTCTGTCCTATCCATCCCATTCATCATCTTATACGTCTCAATGAGGTCTCCCCTCATTCTTCTAAACTCTAACGAGTACAAGCCTAGTTTATTCAGCCTCTCCTCATAGCTCAACCCCCTCAACTCCAGTATCAGCCTAGTAAACCTCCTCTGCACTCCCTCCAAGGCCAAAATATCCTTGCGTAAGTGCGGTGACGAAAACTGCACACAGTACTCCAGCTGCGGCCTCACCAATGCCCTATACAGCTGCGGCAAGACTTCCCTACTTTTATATTCAATCCCCCTCGCTATGAAGGCCAGCATCCCATTAGCCTTCCTGACCACCTGCTGCACCTGCAGGCTGGGTTTTTGCGACTCATGCACAAGGACCCCGAGGTCCCTCTGCACCGTCGCCTGCTGCAGTTTTTCGCCACGTAAGTAATAGTCCTTCCTACCATTATTCCTACCAAAGTGGACCACCTCGCACTTGCCAACATTAAATTCCATTTGCCATTTCCTGGCCCATTCGCCCAGCCTATCTAGGTCCTTCTGCAGACTCTCCATACCCTCCGCGCAATTTGCCGTTCCACCAATCTTGGTGTCATCAGCAAATTTCGACACCATACACTCGGTTCCCTCCTCCAGATCATCTATATAAATGGTAAATAGCTGAGGCCCCAGCACCAACCCCTGGGGCACTCCACTAGTCACCAACCGCCAATCCGAATAGCACCCATTAACCCCCACTCTCTGCCCCCTATTTGACAACCAATCCTCTATCCACGCTAACACCCTACCCCCAACTCCATGCCCCCTTACCTTCTGCAATAACCTCTTGTGAGGTACCTTGTCAAACGCCTTCTGAAAATAAAGAAACACCACATCCACCGGCTCTCCTCTATCCACCGCCCTAGACACATCCTCATAGAACTCCAATAAATTTGTCAGACACGACTTCCCCTTAACGAAACTGTGCTGCGTCTGCTCTATCAAGTAATTCCCCTCAAGATGCCTCGCTATTTCCTCCTTGATGATGGATTCTAACATTTTACCTACAACAGACGTTAAACTAACCAGCCTATAATTCCCTGCCTTTTGCCTGGCACCCTTCTTAAACAACGGCGTAACATTAGCCGCTTTCCAATCTTCCGGCACTTTCCCAGAATCCAGCGAAGTTGGAAAATAACCACCAAGGCATCCACTATCACCTCCACCATTTCTTTCAGAACCCTCGGATACATTCCATCCAGTCCTGGGGACTTGTCCACAATCAGTCCCTCCAGTCTGTCGAGCACCGCCTCTCTAGTAACAATAATGTCATTGAGACCCTCCAGTCCTACCACCTTTCCATCGCTAACACCCGGCAAATTATTCACGTCTTCCTCCGTGAAGACCGAAACAAAAGTTATTCAAGACCTCAGCCATTTCCCCATCCCCTACCACTAAGTCCCCCCTCTCATCCTCTAAGGGTCCAACGTTCACCCTAGCCAGCCTCTTCCTTTTTATATATTTGTAGGGGTTGTGGTGCTGGCCATTGATCCAGCTGGCCAATGGGAGGCCAGCAGTGCAGAGTCACTGCACGTGTGCCAATCTTGGCACTGACAGATTAGCGCGTGCAGTTCAAGCACTGATTTCAACCTCTCCAGTGGGGATAGGCTCCGCCCCGGAAATTAAATGACATTCACATTAGTGACCCCTGCAGTGCACAGACTGTGGGAGATTCCTCTCTTAACTCCCATTGAAAAAAGCAACATGAATTACTCCAGTTTTCATGCGAATTTGACATTTAGAATTTTTTGGGAGGATTCTACCCTATGATTCCACAGTGAATACGGATTTAGCTCCTGCCCCTTTCTAGGTGGGTAGAGAGTGGAAAAATCAAGGCAGTTTAAACTGACCCCCCTACTAACTGTGACAGCACATTTTGAAAGAAACTGACTAGGCAGCATGATGGCACAGTGGTTAGCCCTGCTACCTCACAGTGCCAGGGACCTGGGTTCAATTCCCAGCTTGGGTCACTGTTTGTGTGGGGTTTGCACGTTCTTCCTGTGTCTGCATGAATTTCCTCTGGGAGCTGCGGTTTCCTCCCACAGGCCAAAAGACATGGTTAGGTACATTGACCTGAACAGGTGCCAGACTGTGGCGACTAGGGGAATTTTATAGTAACCTCATTGCAGTGTTAATGTAAGCCTTACTTGTGACTAATAAAGAAACTGTACTTCACTTTTACTTTAGCATACACAATAAAATTAGTGACTGATCTGTCATACCTCCAAGCCATTTTCAATGATTTTAACTCAGATTATTCATAATTGGTGGTCTGGACACTCTTTATTAATAAATGCTTGTTTTAAGGTAATCCTATTTAGAATGCATTAATAAAATTCTGCCAAGTTACTAAGTCTAAAATACATTGATGACTTTTTAATGTGTGCGAGAGAAAGACAATTTTTAAAATGGTGCCCATTTGCATTGGTTCCAGAAAGATTTGATTGTTATTATGCAAATGAGTTTCAGTGGAAACTTGAAAGCGTAACCACTATTCAGAAAACCATTCCAAGAGCAATTTGATCCCAGATTGCTGACTGTGGCCAAAGTGGAAACATAACTGAAAAGGGAGCAGAAATGGGGGAATCTGGGACTTCAGGCCACATCATTTGCAATATTGTTGGTAATGGGGTAGACCTTGGAGATCATTCTTCTCACTCAGGCTGAAAATATTGGTGAACACCAGAGAAATTGGACCCAGCACAAAATCTGACCCTTAAAATTGTATTCGATATTGCAAACCTGACAGCTGCATGGCACCTGGTTATTTCACGTGTCTGCATTGCCAAATTCAATTTTCAGTGATAAGAAAAATTTGACTTTGCGACTAGATTGAATCATAAACCCTGGTAAAGCCTTTGGCATAGTTCTTAGTTATTCAATATTTGAATTGGTTGAAGAATCTAAAATGCTGTCTCTTTTAAAATTATGATAGCATTTCAATAGGGTTTTTTTTTGGCAAACATTGATAATTATTTGAAAGTTCCGTGCTTTTGACATGTAGAAATCTGCAAACATACCTTTATTTGCTTCTTTATCTTCCATTTGACACACTTCATTATCTGGAGCAGATTGCTTAAGAATGATCATAAAAATTGTGATAGTGTTAGAAGTACAGTCTAATAGAAACTAATAGGGTATCCACTACAAAGACAAAGTAGCTGAATAAAGCATCATATTGATCATCCAATAATAATGCACATTTAATAATATTACTGCTGCACAAGAGAGCTTTTAACAATATTTACTCTCATCTTGTTCTTTAATCTGATATGGGCCTCTGCCTCCCTGTCTTAGAATGGCAGGGCATCCACTGGTGGCACCCTGCCATTCGCGACTAGAAAGGTCATAAGGTCAGAAGTGGGAATGTTCCCCAATGATTGCACAATATTCAGCACCATTCGCGACTCCTTAGATATTAAAGAAGTCCATGTTCAAATGCAACAAGATCTGGATAATATCCAGGCTTGGGCTGACAAATGCGAGATGATGACCATCACCAATAAGAGACATTCTAACCACCGCTCCTTGAAATACAATGGTGTTACCATTACTGAATCCCCCACTGTCAACATTCTTGGGTTACCATTCACCAGAAACTCAACTGGACTCACCACATAAACACAGTGGCTACAAGATTAGGTCAGAGGCTAGAAATGCTACGGTGAGTCCAGACTCCACAAAGCCTGTCCACCATCTACAAGGCACAAGTCAGGAATGTGATGGAATACTCCCCACTTGCCTAGGTGGGTGCAACTCCAACAACACTCAAGAAGCTTGACACCATCCAGGACATAGCAGCTCACTTGATTGGCACCACATCGACAAACATCCACTCCTCCATCACTGACATTCAGAAGCAGCAGAGTGTACTATCTACAAGATGCACTGCAGCAATTCACCAAAGATCCTTAGAAAGTACCTTCTAAACCCAAGATACTTCCATCTTGAAGGACAAGGACATCAGATATATGGGAACTCCATCACCTGCAAGTTCCCCTTCAAGCCACTCTCCATCTTGACTTGGAAATATATTGCCATTCCTTCACAGTCACTGGGTCAAAATCCTGGAATTCCCTCCCTAATGGCATTGTAGGTCAACCAACAGCACATGGACTGCAGTGTTTCAAGAAGGCAGCTCACCATCACCATCTCAGGGCAACTACGGATGGGCAATAAATGCTGGCCAGCCAGCAACACCCACGTCCCACAAATGAATAAAAAAGAATCTCACTTCAATTATTTAAATAAACATATCTCTGGGAATTGGGATAGGCTCATTGATGAATGAAATCAATAAGCAGAAGTTCTTCCCCATAGCACATTTAAGGGTATAGAAGCCCAAACATTTTCAGCTATTCATCCTGAAATTGTTTCTGGCTGAGATGGAAATCATCAGGTATAAAAGATAGGTACCCTTCAATGTAAATCAGAGCAATGTGATCCCATGGAACATTTTTGATCACTCAAAGGGATCAGATTTTGTTCCCCTACCGGTTTTTATCTGCATTTTTGCCACTCTCAGTAGGTAGGAATTGTTTGTATTATGATATATAAAGCATCACACTGTGTGGAGCAGGCTGGAATGACCAGTAGGTCCTTTCTTGTCCTTTATTTCCATATGCTTGTATGTTGTCTCTTAACTCATTTGTTTATCATGGTTATTCAATTACAGAAGTGCAGCCTTTCCTTTTTAGGAGTATTAGTACAAGCGCTCTTTGAATAGTTCTCATTGTAATCAGCAATCTTGCCCATTAATAATTTTGTTTATGTTTATTAACAGTTTAACAGTATGCAACAATTTATTATGGTTTTCAGTTAATTAGAATATAATTTAATTTCTGACTGATTATTTTGGTGCCACTGGAGGCAGTGTTCTGGATCAGTGTCAATTCTGAAATTAATTCTCTGATGTGATTCACAATCCTCAGAGTTACATCATAGAGAAATGGTGATTATTAGTTGTGGGCTGCTTGTCAAAACTGATGTGGAGATGCTGGCTTTGGACTGGGGTAAACACAATAAGACGTCTCACAACACCAGGTTAAAGTCTGACCTGTTTAGTTGATAGTAAACCCACAAGCTTTCGGGGTTTGCCCCTTCATCAGGACGTTCCTGATGTTGAACTTGAATCCACAGTTTTTGGTCCAGAAGCCCTACCACTGTGCCACAAGACCTCCTAGTGCTAATTATAACAGTAATTTCTTACCAAAGTCAGTTTGAGCAGATTAGCAGCACGCTCACATTCTTCTTCATCACGTGGCTCCTTAGGTACCATTCCATTTAGTTCTTGCTCCTTTTGCAGACTGATTTCTATGTACTTCTACAGTTAAATAAATATTAGTTCAAACATCAGAAAATGTAGGGTTTGTCTACGATGCAATGATTCTTTGATTTATGTGATTCATTATCTTAAACAGAAAACAAACTTCTAAGCTTAAAATCTCTAAGATTCAATTGATCAGACTGATTTTATTTGGCTTTGCTACTAGGTACACCTGTGGAAATTAGGTACAACAATTCTGAAAACTAAAGAACTATAATTGTCAAAAAAAACTGTCAAGTAATGGAAAATGATTATTAGCCAGTCACAGCCTTCAGTCAAACCTTCAGTAAGGCCAACACTGATGTATGCAGGATAAGCAAGTATATCTAAAACTTTGTTCCATAAACACTGCATTCCAGGTCAGGACAGCAGATGAAAACAAAGAACAAGTTACTGTGGCGATTACCAAATAGCAAGATAGGGGGACATATTATGCTAATGAAGGATTGGTTTTCTATTGGATAAGAAAGGGCAAAAGAACTATGCTCTGATTAGTGGATATGTATGTCAATGAAAGATGTGAAAAATCTCTTGTTCCGAATTTGCTGTAATTGACTATAACTGCTGAACTGTTTCTCTGTAACCTCAGAACTGCTCTGGTCATCCAGTGTTGACCGTTGAGAATTCTCCTTGTGCACAATTAAAGACCTTGCACTGGGTGCATGGTGTCCATCACTGTTTATGTTAAGAGTCGACTGAGTGTGTCTTTAAGATTGCTGATACCCAAAAGAACACTAACATACCTCGGCCTATGACTGGCTGTTGTCCACTTTTATTGAGCCCCGACTGGGTGCAGACTGCCCTGGCACTGTTGATAAGTTTTGCTTGGATGCCAAACACTGCCTTGATGTCAAGGGCAATCACTCTTACCTCACCCCTGGAGTTCAGCTCTTTTGTCCATGTTTGAATGAAGGCTGTCATGAGGTCAGGAGCTGAGTGACCTTGGCAGAACCCAAACTGAGCAGGTTATTGCTGAGCAAATGCTGCTTGAGAGCACTGTTGATGTCCTCTTCACTTACTTTACTGATGATTAGGAGTAAACTGATGGGGCGATAATTGGCTGGGTTGGATTTGTCCTGTTTATTGTGTGCAGGACATACATGGGCAACTTTCCACATTACCAGGTAGATGCCAGTGTTGTAGCTGTACTGGAACAGCTTGTCTAGGCAAGTTCTGGAGCACAGGTCTTCAGTACTATCGCCAGAATATTGTCAAGGTTCATAGTCTTTGCAGTATCCAATGCCTTCAGCCATTTCTTGATTTCACATGGAGTGCAGTGAATTTGCTGTAGAATGACATCTAAGATGCTGGGGACCTCTGAAGGAGGAGATAATGGATCATCCACTCAGGGTTTCTGGCTGCTCCATCATTGAGGATGGGGATATTTATGGAGCCTCCTTCCTCCACTGAGTTGTTTATTTGCCCACCAACATTCACGGCCGAATTTGGCAGGACCGTAGAGCTTAGATTTGATCATTACTGGTTATACTGTTCAGCATGCAAGTAGTCCTGTGTTGTAGTTTCATCAGGTTGACATCTCAATTTTAGGTATTCCTGATGTTGTTCCTGGCTTGCTCTCCTGCACTCATCATTCAACCAGGGATGATCCCCTGGCTTGGTGGTAACGATAGAGTGGGGAATATGTTAGGCCATGAGGTTACATATTCTGGTTGAGTACAATTCTGCTGCTGCTGATGGCCCGCAGCACCTCATGAATGCCTAGTTTTGAGTTGCTAGATCTGTTTGAAGTCTATGCCATTTAGCACAGTGGTAGGGCCACACAATATGATGAAGTGTATCCTCAATGTGAAGATGGGATTTTGTTTCCACAAGAAATATATAATGGTCACTCCTACCAACACCATCATGGACAAATGTATCTGGGACAGGCAGGTTGGTGAGGATGAGGTCAAGTGTGTTTTTCCCACTTGTTGGTTCCCTCACCACATGCCACAATCCCAGTCTAGCAGCTATGTCTTTTAGGACCTGTCCAGCTTGGTCTGTAGTGATGTGCCTAAGCCACTCACAGTGATGGATATTGAAATCCTCCACCCAGAGTACATTCTGCATCCTTGCCACCCTCAGTACTTCCTCGAAGGAGTGTTTGACACAAAGGAGTCCTGATTCATTAGTTGATGAGCAATAGTATGTGGTAATCAACAGGAGGTTTCCTTGCCCATAAGACTTCATGGGGTCCAGAGTCAATGCTGAACACTACTGCACAACTCCCTCCCGACTGTACTACTGTGCTGCTACCTCTACTGGTGGATTTATATCTATAAGGTACTATTCCATGAGTATGATTATGTCAGACTGTTGCTAGGCTAGTCTGTGAGGCTGTTTTCCCAATTTTGGCACAAGCTCCCAGATGTTAATAAGGAGGGCACTGCAAGGTTGACAGGGCTGAGTTTACAGTTGTTGGGGGCGATCCTCCCAAAAAAAATACTCTAAGTGTCGACTTAGTGAAAACTGGACTAACTCCCACCAATTTTTTAGTGGGATTTTCAAAATGAATCTCTCACACTCTGAGCGCTGCAGATTTCCCCAGCAAGGTTCAGACGGAAAGTCAATGGACAGGGCTGATTACTCCAAAAAACTTGGGGGCGGGGTTGCGGGGAGGATATGCCGCCCAACGAGAAGCCTACTACATGACCTCCACTGATGTCTCCCGGCCCATTGCACTAGGAGAATCACCCCCAGCATTTCCAGTGCCTAGGTCAGTTCTGGGTGGTCCCTTCACTTTCATTCCTTGTGTTTTCTTGTTAGCAGTTGGATACAACTGAGTGGTTTCCTAGGGTGTTTTAGAGGGCATTTATGAGTTAACCACATTGCTGTGGGTCTGCAGCCACATGTAATTCAGACCAGGTAAGAATGGCAAGTTTCCTTCCCCCACATGAATGAACCAGATGGGACTTTATGACTATTAACAATGGTTTCATGATCTTGGACTTTTAAATCCAGATGTTTTATTGAATTTTAAGTTCCATCATCTGTCATGGTGAGATTTGAATCCAGGCCTCTACAGCATTACCCTGGGCCTCTGGACAAAAGCACTGTGCTACCATATCCCCATGGGTCTTTTTCAGGTTGGCAAGATGCAACAACTGATCTGCACAGAGATCAGTGCTGGGCCTCAACTTCTTACAATTTATAGAAGTGACTTGGAGGAAGGAACTGAAAGGATGGTTTGCTAAATTTGCTGATGACACAAAGATGGGCAGGAAACTAACTTGTGAAGAGGACATAAAGAGGTTACAAAGAGATATAGATAGGTTAAGTGAGTAGAAACAAATCTGGAAAATGGAGTATAACATAGGAAAATGTGAAATTGCCCATTTTGGCAGGAAGAATAAAAAAGCCTATTATTTAAAAGGTGAGAGATTGCAGAGCTCTTGGTTGCAAAGGAATCTGGGTATCCTGGTGCATGACTCACAAAAGGCTAATATGCAGATAAAACAAGTAATTAGGGAAGCTAATAGAGTGTTTTTGCTTATTGTGGGGGAATTGAATATAAAAGTTAGGAAGGTTATGCTTCAGTTGTACAGGGCACTAGTGAGTTCACATTTGGAGTACTGTGTACAAAATTGGTCTTATTATTTAAGGAAGGATGCAAATACATTGGAAACAGTTCAGAGAAGGTTTTCCAGACTAGCATGGGTGAGTTGTCTTGTGAGGAAATGTTGAACGGGCTAGACTTGTATCTGCTGCAGTTTAGAAGAGTAAGAAGTGACTTGATTGAAACATAAAAGATCCTGAAGGGTCATAACAAGGTGAATGAAGAGACAAAGAAGAGAGAATGTTTCATCTTGTGAAAGAAAGTGGAAATAGGCACCACTTTTTAATATTTTGGGGGTCGCCCATTTAAAGGGAGATAGGTGAATTGTTTTCCGATCAGAAGGTGATGAGTCTTTGGAACTGAGATGGTGGAAGCAGAATGTGGGATTTTCCAATGGTTCCTGCCTGGGAGATCTTCTGGCCCCACCAACACAGCCCCTCTGCCCTTCCAGGAGGTGGAGGGTGCGAACAAAGGGAAACCCAGTTGATTATTTTTATGTTCTTCTTTGAAAATACAGCATCTCTAGTGGTAAGCACTCCCTCAGGGCAGAATTCTTCCAACCCACCTGAGGATGGGTTGATGGCAGGCAGACACAGGGAATCCGATGGGAGCCAAAAAGTCTGAAAGCTGTAAGCACAAAGTCCCGTTTCAAATCACATAATGGTGGGCCAGTCTTCCTGCTGGCAGGTGGTGGAATGCTATTTAACTTCATTTACACCTCATGATTGCTCATTAAGACAATTGCCTTCGAATCTTGTGTCAAGCCAATGGGAAATTGCATCATGTCCAACCCGATTGATAAAGGCTGGTGCACACAACGGGGCAACATGCAAAGTCTAGCTGCCATTGTGCTCCACTGCTCCTTATGTGCCATATTTCTGCCTGCCAGGTCAGGCCGGTTCCTGCCTCCATCTCCATGCCAAGCTGATCTTTATGGACAGCACCATGCTGCTGGACCGAGGGATCCTCCTGTGTTACCAATTTTGAGCAGTACATGGTGTTGGGGAGTACAGGATCTCCTTCCCCTTAGTTCCACATAGTATCAGATAGTGTCTTTCTGGACAGCATTGTACAGCAGGACTCATGCAGCCACCATGACAAAGGTCTGAAGTTCAACTGGGGAGGTTTGCAAAGTGAGGACATGGGGTGGGCAGACAAAGGCAAGCCTTCTCCATATCTTTTAAGATGATATTTTACAAAATATTTATCAAGTTCTCTTTTAAAGTTTTTGTTGATTTTGTTACCACCATAATGTCTGGTAGGCATTCCATTTTCCCAAAGGTAAGAGAGTCTAAAACTAGAGGGCATAGATTCAAAGTGAGAGGAGAGAGATACAAAAGGGTCCAGAGGGGCAATCTTTTCATTCAGAGGGTGGTGAGTGTCTGGAATGAGTTGCCAGCAGCAGTAGTAGAGGTGAGTAAAATTTTATCTTTTAAAAAGCATTTAGACAGTTACGTGGGTAAGATGGACATAGAGGGATAGGGGCCAAATGTGGGCAATTGGGAATTGCTCAGTGATAAAAACTTGGCGCCTTGGACAAGTTGGGCTGAAGAGCCTGTTTTCATGCTGTAATCCTCTATGACTCGATAATCTAACAATTTTTCTTCAAGCAACTTCTAACTTCTTTATTATGGCTCTTATGACAATAGTCTTAAATTATCCAAAACCTGGCAATAAATGTTATTATGACATGACAACATTGGGAAAGATAACCGAAATCTCTTGTCGCCACACATGCATTTTGAGCTCTAGTAGTATCAATTTAAAATAAAAATTGGCCAGACCATTAAATGAATTATTTTGTTCTGTATCAAGATTCTCATATCTTGAAAGAAGTTAAAAAGAAAAACCTTAAGACAATTCTGCAACCGTTGCCGCATTTCTGTGTTTATAGGCTCATACTGAAAGAGCTGACGGACTTCTAGGACAGAAGGACACTTTACGACAGGAGGAGGTGAAGTGTCCACTTGTTCCATGTGCAGATCCATAGGATGTGTGCCAACAGGAGGGCCTGGTTTCTTGTGCTGGAAACAGAAAGGGAAATCAATTTTTTTGGATCAGACAAGCCTCAGTCAAGTAAAGATTTCTATATGTGTAACTTTTACAGTTAGCATGACGGCAGCTATTAGTTATCAAGTTTAGAGTAAAAATTTTTACTGCAGCTTTTAAAATGTTAAGAAAAAGTCCACATTAGGAGAGTAAAAACTTCACAAAGGAATCAAGTGGTTTTTGCATTCAGGTCAGGATATCTTTTAGTCGCAAGCTTTCCACCTCTGCAGAAAATAATGAGGCTGATTGGAACTGTCCTCCCCGCCAGAAACTATAGAAAAATGGAGCAAATAAAATGGAGCGGGGGACTTGCCCATTCCAATTTAGCAGGCTACAATTTTAAATTTCTGGGCTTGGATCCTGGTCCTAACAGCAGAGTGTAAGAAACGGATTTGATGTGATCCAGGAACTTTCGTTTGGGACCCAGAAGGAAACCTTACATCTCCCCTGCCTGAGGGCTTCCTCCTTCACCAACTCTTATTCCCCTCTATGAGCCTTCCAACATAAATGCCTTGGATCTTTGGCCTCAGGAGCAACCTCCAAGTTGCTCAATTTTAACAGCCAACTTCTTTGAAAGAGAATTCAGCAAGGGGAATGCTAATGAAGCTTGACTTAAAGTTGGCTGAAAACCCTGCTGCTGTGCCCTGACAGGCCAGATGTGTGTGACTCTCTTTTCACAACCAGGAGTAAAAATGATTCCTAGTAACTCTCATTCTGGCATAATTTCACAGATGCTGCCAGCCCGAGAATACCTTACCCAAAAGGCCAGTGCTCATGTTTGAGCTAGAACAAGTGTTACATTTGCAGCAACAGTTTTTTAATGATAATGAGGAATGAAGACGCCTTTGCTTGCTGAGCCCATCATTGCATTGGCTGAGATCCGCCATGGCTGGGATCCATTAACCTAGCAAAAAATTGGAACTGAACTCATACAGCACAAACTCAACATACAAACTTGTGTTTCAAATTCTGCAATGCATTTAACCATTAAGCCATCTGTGAAATCAGTTTTTACATGTTAACTTATATCATTATCAATATATTGATTGTTCACAATAGTTCCATCCATACACAAGTCAGCAAGGAAATTGAAAGATATGTAAAGAAAGGGGCATATAGGACATGGCAAAAACAAATATCAATACAAGTCTGAAGTTTTTTAAATACTGAAGTATGAATAACCCTGTAATTCGGGATACTGAACAAGAATGACAAACAAAACCCACCCTTCTCCTGCCTTCAATTAATATATTCCTTTGAAGCATTAGAGGTACCTCTACTTGAGGAAATGTATCCCATTTTCTCGATCGAAGGTTGCGGGGCATGATATTAGCTACTTCCTTTTTTATTAACCAGCGTGATCCAATGTCTTCGGTGGATGGCTGGAGGAAAGTGATACCCAAGACACCTGTTTGGAGTAAATATGGAAAAAGCTTAAAAAAAGAATCAAAGTGTATTATTTAAATACCTTAAATGCAAAACTCTACATAACATTAAATTAGTCTGCGAATACTAGAATGTAATTGTTTTTGCTTTAAAATTATATTCTCCCCTCATTTTCCATTTATCATAAAAGCATGATGATCTTAGCTATTTATTTCCAAATGTAATTGCATCTATGTTTGCCAACGATTCAAAGGTTGGTGAGAAAGTTAGTTGTTATGAAAATGATAAGAATATGTTGCAAAAGAATACAGGCAGATCGTGAGTGGGTAAGAACATTACTGATGGAATATGAGGTGAGGAATTTGATTTAATTTGATTTATTATTGTTATATTTATTAGCATATCGTACATCGAGAAGGAACGGAGACGTTGCAGTGTAATGTTACGGTCATAGCTAGGGTGTAAAGAAAGGTTACAGAGTTTTAAAGAGTTAGAGTTTTAAAAGCATAGAACAAGAGTAAAAGATAGAATTAGAGATAATGCTGGGAAGTCATCATGCTCCAGTGGCGTCTTGGATATGAAAGTGTGAAATTATCCACCTTTGTTGGAGCAATAGAAAAGCAAAATATTTTTAAATAATGGGAGTAAAGAAATCGTATTTCATAGAATCATAGAATCCTACAGTGTAGAAAGAGGCCATTCAGCCCATTGAGTCTGCACTGACCACAATCCTACCTGAGCCTTATCCCCATAACCCTATGCATTTACCCTAGCTAGTCCCCCTCACACTAAGGGGCAATTTAGAATGGCCAATCCATCTAACATTTTTGGACTGTGGGAGGAAATCGGAGGGCACCTGGAGGAAACTCACGCAGACACAGGAAGGATGGTGTAAACTCCACTCCGACAATGAGCCAACTGGGAATCGAACCCAGGTCCCTGGCACTGTGAAGCATCAGTGCTAACCACTGTGCCACCCCACTTAGGCCTGCTAATTATGTATAATTACCCAAGGAAAGATACACTTGCTTTGGTGCAATGAAGTTCACCAGACTGACTCCTAGAAATGAAGATATTGTCTCAGCAAAGGCTAATTATTCTAGAACTATATTCCCTGAAATTTAGAAGGATAAGGGGTGATCTAATTGATAGGTAACTTTTTAAAGAGCTTGATAGGTAGGTGTTATTAAGATGTTTCTCTTGTCTATGAAGTCTAGAATTAGCAATAGTTACTGAGTAAGGGGTTCATCATTTGGAACTCCCACTCAGTGGGTTGTGAATCTTTGGAATTGTGTACTCCACAAAGCTGCAGGTGCTGAGTCATATGAGTATAGACTGATCTAACATCTCAAAACTGGGCATACGTTATGCACTGTGGGCCACCAACAGTAGCAGAATTTTATTCAACCACAACCTGCTATTGTCTGGCATACTACTCATATTTCTATTACCACCACTCTGATTCATGAAGAATGTAGGAGATCATGGCAGGAACAGTACCAGCATCCCTAGAAATGAGGTGCCAATCCATTGAAGCTAAAACACGTGTATGTTAAAAACAGTGAAACAGCAATAAACAGAGCTAAATGATCCAAACAGTCCCACAACCAATGAACTAGATCAAAGTTCTGCAGTCTCTGTGGCTGGTAATACACAGTACTTAGGACAGGAGAGACTGAAGGTCAGGAATGGGAGAGACTGAACTGGCAATTGATGAATTGAAGGGGCAGAAGGCAGTTCAAGATTACATGCTGGGGATGGGGTGCTGGGAGGAGGGTAGTTCATCACAGCAGAACAATTACTTGAGAGCCCAACTGTTTCTCTTGGCCCATAAGACATGCTCTAAAAAGAACTTATCTACTTTAAGTGGCTCTTGTCAGCTTCATATTACTGATAGTTGTTGACATTGCTGGTAAATTTAAATCAGACACCCAACTGCATTGTGTGAACTTGGTTTAGGTATTAGAGTCCTGTCTTTTAGGGTAGACCAACAACACAACTCTTAATCCGCCACCATGAAAATGGCTGATCATCATATGTGCAGGAGCTGTCTCCTAGAATTCTCATTCCACTACGCCTCCCCACTTAACACAAGTTCTGTTCCTTAACATTGAGGGCGTGAAAGTCACGAAGTTACTTTAAATTAGTCAAGAGTAATGAAATGTTTAATTAACAGGGTGAAGTCTATAGTGGCGGGAAGACAATAAAATGGGAATAAAAATCGTCATGAATATAAAAAAGTATAAAATTATACTGTAGTAAGAACAAAATTCATAAATCAATAGAAACCTGTAGAGGCATCTCCTCCATGCAGGGAAGGAGAAATCAAAGCATAAAAGATGTTGCAGCCAAAATTACTATAATATTACTGAAGATTGTGCTATTTTGTTATTGTAATCTGTTTCATATCAATCCTCATAGGCCATCCAGCCTATGTCCCAGCTTCCTGACCTGGAAGTTCTGGCAGTTGTTCCTTCAGAACTGCAGTGGCTGAATTTGAGTATGCTTGATACAGGTAGTCTTCCACTTCGCTGGATCGAAGTAGTTCAGTCCCTGAGCCATCGGCATGCAGAACAAAAAACCTGTCAGGTAAAACAAAGCAATGTTGCGTCATATATAAATATACTAATGGGCACTTGAAGCACAGTACCTAAAGCTGCTACAGAAGCAAAATGTCTTGAATGCTGGAAATCTAAAATAACAACAAAAAAAAGCTGGAAATATTTGGCAGGCCTGGAAGCAACTGTATCTCTTTCCATAGATGCTGCTAGACCCTTTGAGTACCTCGCATTTTCTGTTTCTATTATTCCGGAAGTGTTAGTCGTGTAATGGTCAGTAATAAACTGGCATGAACTATTACAACAGCACAGTCACACATTCAATTTCAATATTATTGAAGTGTAAATCCCATTCACACAGCAAAGGCAGTATATCAGAGATGCCAACATCACTCTCAGCACTGGCATGGTCCCAGTTCTTGTTGCCAACTCTACCACCTGCTCCTCATTTCTTGAGAATGGCCTAAGCTCAGGTATCCCATCTTTAATCCGGGATTTCTCTTTGTTGTTCTGCACAATCTTCCTTTGCACAAAGACATACAGATAGACTATAAGCAGGATGAACGCCAAAGTAGCTTCTGTGGGTGCTGAATGGACCTCTGTAAGGGGTGAGAATGTGAACAGAACAGGAAGTGGCAAGGCACGAAAATTTTGTGGTCAAAGTGAGAGAATCAGTGGTGATATCCTTTGTTCTGGTAATGCGCAAGATCCTGGTGGACTGTAACCTTGCAAATGCTTGATGAGATCATTTGTCCTCTTCCAGCACTGGAAAGTGTTTCTCCTCTGGGGTGCATTATCATTGACTGCACTGGTAACTTGCTCCTGAGCTGGCACAGTGAGATTGGAGGATCTCTGGCTTCCATCTCAGAGAAAGCTATGTCTCACCAGTCCTCCACTGCCTGGAGGAATGGCACCAGTATGGTGTTGCTAAACTTCAGAGCTAGCTTTGTTCTCTTAGGTGCCATTTTACTATTCGGCATGACAAGTTCTGGGCTGCAGAGACTAATGTATGCATGGCTGCGGTTTGAAAATGGTGCCCAAAAATATGAGCCGATAAGGTAACAGCAGGGAGGGTGAATCGCAGTCCGTTCTGCCATGAGATAGGATGTACAATGTGCTCATGCATAGTTAGTGAGCTGAAAGGGGACAATCTGGCATGGAAACTTGCCATGATGGCTGGTAGGTTGCACATCACCCTTCCCACCTTCCACCCCACTTAGAATCATTGGATCAGCTCTAACAAGCACTGGCTGATTTCTTAATTTTTGTGAATAATTGTAAATTAATAACTAACCTTGGTGCATGTTTTTTGTAAGTGATGGGCTCTTGATTGCCATCGTGACTGAAAACAA
Source organism: Carcharhinus amblyrhynchos (assembly GCF_965287045.1). Lineage (NCBI taxonomy): Eukaryota > Metazoa > Chordata > Chondrichthyes > Carcharhiniformes > Carcharhinidae > Carcharhinus > Carcharhinus amblyrhynchos. The sequence continues at coordinate 31,785,001 of NC_137338.1, forward strand.
ATGTATTCCCATCCACCATAACCTAGTATGTAACAATAAACAAAACTTGAAACATCCTTGTAAAGTTCCAGTATGGACACATTTGTACTTGTTACTGATCTTTAAAAAGACTAATTGAATTTCTCTCTTAAACTAATTGAATTTTCTCTATCCTGAAGTAAGTTCTGTTCATTCATCATGCTTATATGATTAAGGCTTCCAGAGGGTGGAAATCTCACTCTTGAGAGATACAGGCCAAACAAAAGTTAGAGTAGTGGCTGCTATTCATTCCTTGGTTCTGTGTCTGTAATTTATCATATCTCTTTGTGATGTTGTTTATATTAAAAGTGTGCTATAAATACAAGCTCTCAATTCAATATTCCACTCTGATTGATAACTAGATCTGGAGGAGCCAAAATTTTGCTCTGCTTTTTGATAACAATATTTAACCTATCCTTCAAATACTTGTATCTCTAGCCTTGACTCCAGTCAGATAAGTTGACATAAGAAATAGGAGCAGGAGTAGGCCAACTAGCCCTTCGAGCCTGCCCCGCCATTCAATAAGATCATGGCTGATCTGTCTTGGCTCAGTTCCACATTCCCGCCCTCTCCCCATAACCCTTAATCCCCTCTCTTATCAAAAACCCATCAACCCGCGTCTTAAAAATATTTAGCGAGGTAGCCTCCACCACTTCAACGGGCAGAGAATTCCAGAGATTCACCACCCTTTGAGTGAAGAAATTCCTCCTCAACTCCGTTCTAAACCGCCCCCCCCCTTTATCTTGAGGCTGTGCCCCCTAGTCCTACTATCCTTTCTGAGCGGGAAGAGTCTCTCCACCTCTATCCTATCCATCCCATTCATCATCTTATACGTCTCAATGAGATCTCCCCTCATTCTTCTAAACTCTAACGAGTACAAGCCTAATTTATTCAGCCTCTCCTCATAGCTCAACCCCCTCAACTCCGGCATCAGCCTAGTAAACCTCCTCTGCACTCCCTCCAAGGCCAAAATATCCTTGCGTAAGTACGGCGCCCAAAACTGCACACAGTACTCCAGCTGCGGCCTCACCAATGCCCTATACAGCCGCAGCAAGACCTCCCTACTTTTATATTCAATCCCCCTCGCGATGAAAGCCAGCATCCCATTCGCCTTCCTGACCACCTGCTGCACCTGCAAGCTGGGTTTTTGCGACTCATGCACAAGGACCCCGAGGTCCCTCTGCACCGGAGTCAGATATGGAGTCAGATAAGTTGACGCCTTTCAGACTGTGAAATATGTGGACCGTTGGTGTGCTGTTTAGCTTCATTGCTGAGTGGATATTAATTCCACTAGTTGTAACATTACCTATTTCCACCCTGGTCTAAGCTCCTGCCAATATAATTTTAATATCATCACAAACTTCCCGTTTTCCTATTTTTCATGTGCTTGAGATAAGGGTATCACTAGTAAGATCTCTATTGCCCATTCTTAGTTTTCGTTGAGGAGGCTATTGTTGGTCACCTTCCTGAAACACTACAGTTCATGTTGTGAGCTGCTGCAGTTTGTGAGGTGTAGGTACATTCACTGTGCTCTTTGGTAAGGAATTCCAAGATTTTGACCCAATGATTGTAAAGGAAATTGATATATTTCCAAGTCAGGATAATGAGTGGCTTGGCAATCATTGGAGGCAGGGAAAATCCCAAAGCACTGTAGAGTAACTAATGTAACACCGCTGTTTAAGAAGGGAGGGAGGCAGCAGATGGGAAATTATCAGCAGGTTAGCCTGACTTCGGACACTGGAAAGATTTTAGAGTCCATCATTAAAGATGAGATTGCAGAGTACTTGGAAGTGTATGATAAAGTAGGACTGAGTCAGCACGGCTTTGTCAAGGGAAGGTCATGTCTGACAAATCTGTTAGAGTTCTTTGAGGAGGTAACAGGGAAGTTAGATAAAGGAGACCCAGTGGACATGATTTATTTAGATTTCCAAAAGACCTTTGACAAGGTGCCGCATAGGAGACTGTTAAATAAGCTAAGCCCCCATGGTATGAAAAGTAAGATCCTAGCATGGGTAGAGGATTGGCTGACTGGCAGAGGGCAGAGTGTGGGGATAAAGGGTTTTTTTTCAGGATAGCAGCCGGTGACAAATAGTGTGCCTCAGGGGTTGGTGCTGGGAACACAACTTTTCACAATATACATTAATGATTTGGAAGAAAGAACTGAAGGCACTGTTGCTAAGTTTGCAGATGATACAAAGATATAGAACATAGAACATAGAACACTACAGCACAAACAGGCCCTTCGGCCCACGAGTTGCGCCGATCACATCAACACCTATCTATAACCCCCAATCCCATAAAACCCCATATACTCATCCAGAAGTCTTTTAAAAGACCCCAGCGAGTTCGCCTCCACCACCACTGACGGCAGCCGATTCCATTCACTCACCACCCTCTGAGTGAAAAACTTACCCCTAACATCACTTCTGTACTTTCCTCCCCGCACCTTAAACCTGTGTCCTCTCGTAGCGACCATTTCAACCCGGGGAAATAGCCTCTGAGAATCCACCCTATCTATTCCTCTCAACATTTTATAAACCTCTATCAGGTCGCCTCTCAACCTACGTCTCTCCCGGGAAAAGAGACCCAGTTCCCTCAACCTAACTTCATAAGGCATGCCTCCCAGTCCAGGCAACATCCTTGTAAATCTCCTCTGTACCCTTTCAATAGCTTCTACGTCTTTCCTATAGTGAGGCGACCAGAACTGCGCACAGTACTCCAAATGAGGCCTGACAAGGGTCTTATAAAGTTGCAGCATTACCTCCCGACTCCTAAACTCAATCCCTCAATTTATGAAGGCCAGTACACCATACGCCTTCTTGACCACCTCTTCCACCTGCGAGGCCAATTTAAGAGTCCTGTGGACCCGGACCCCAAGATCCTTCTGCTCCTCAACACTACCAAGACTTCTGCCCTTGATAGTGTACTCATTCATCCTGTTGGTTCTGCCAAAATGGACGACTACGCATTTATCCGCGTTGAAGTCCATCTGCCACTTCTCTGCCCAGTCCTGCATCCTATTTATGTCCTGCTGCAACTTTTGCCATCCTTCCAGACCATCCACAACACCACCGACCTTTGTGTCATCAGCGAACTTACTTACCCATCCTTCCACTTCCTCATCCAGGTCATTTATGAAAATGACAAACAGCAAGGGTCCTAGAACAGATCCCTGGGGCACTCCACTGGTGACTGAAAGAGGGACAGGTAGAGGGACAGGTAGTATTGAGGAAGCAGGGGGCTACAGAAGGACTTGGATAAGTTAGGAGAATGGGCAAAGAAATGGCAGATGGAATACAATGTGGAAAAGTGTGAGGTATTGCACTTTGAAAGGAGGAATGGTGGCACAGACTATTTTCTAAGTGAGAAAATGCTTAGGAAATCAGAAGCATAAAGGGACTTGGGAGTCCTTGTTCAAGATCCTCTTAAGGTTAATGTACAGGTTCAGTTGGCAGTTAGAAAGACAAATGCAATGTTAGCATTCATGTTGAGGGGGCTAGAATACAAGAGCGCAGATGTACTTCTCCATTTGGAGTATTGTGAGCAGTTTTGGGCCCCATATCTAAGGAAGAATGTGCTGCCCTTGGAAAGGATCCAGAGGAGGTTCACAAGAATGATCCCTGGAATGAAGAGCTTGTTGTATGAAGAACGATTGAGGACTCTGTGTCTGTACACGTTGATCAGGGGGAATCTTATTGAAACTTCCAGGATACTGCGAGGCCTGGAAAGAGTGGACAAGGAGAGGGTGTTTCCCCAAGTAGGAAAAACTAGAATCAGAGGGCACAACACAGACTAAAGGAATGGTCCTTCAAAACAGAGATGAAGAATTTCTTCAGCCGGAGAATGGAGAATCTGTAGAATTCTTTGCCGCAGAAGGCTGTGGAGGCCAAGTCATTGAGTGTCTTTAAGACAGAGGTAGATAGGTTCTTAATTAATAAGAGAATCAGGCGTTATGGGGGAAAGACAGGAGAATGGGGTTGAGAAAAGTATCAGCCAGGCCTGAATGGCAGAGCAGACTCAATGGGCTGAGTGGCCTAATTCTGCTCCTATGTTTAATGATCTTATGGAGGGGAACTTCCAGATGTTGGTGTTCCTAGGTATCATCTCAATGGTAGCGGCCAGCGGTTTGTGAGGTGGTTCCTGAGGAGCCATAGTGAATTCCTGCAGTGTATCTTGTAGATGGTAGGAAGTGTTGCCACTGTATGACAATGGTGGAGGGAGTGAAGGTTTATGGATGGGGTGCCAATCAAGTGGGCTACTTTGTCCTGGATGGTGTCAAGCTAACTGAGTTATGTTGGACCTGTACTCCTCCAGGCAAGTGGAGATTATTCCCAGCATGTGCCTTGTAGATTGTGGACAGGTTTTTGGGAGTCAGGAAATGAGTTACTCACGACAGGTTTCCAAGCTTCTGATTTGCTTTTGTTGCCACAGTATTAATATGGCTCGTCCAATTAATTTTCTGGTCAATGGTAAACTTTGTGTTCTTCTCCTGCTTTATCTAGCCATACATCTTCATTTATTTTGAAACTTCAAGCTGTTCCTTTCACTTACTGGTATCTGCTCATTCACCTTGGCACTTTGAATCCCTGTCTAGTTTCCCTTATCGTTACTCTTTCCCTGCTTTGGAAGACCGCTTCAAAACCTTCTCCTCAACCAAGCTATTTTTTCTAGTCTTTTTCTCCCCATTTTCTGCCTATTCAATATCTAATGTTTGTTTTCTTTCCAATACAATGGGGGTGATTCTCCCAAAAAAATTGAAAGTGTTGAATTTGTGTAAAAACTGGAATTTCAAAAAGAATCTTCTGGACCCTGCAGAGTGCACTAGTGTAAATTAGTCCAAAAATCAGTGGGTGGGCCTATTCCGACTGAAGAAGCCAGCAGCATAGCACTGAGTGGGTTGCTGCACATGTGCTGATCTGTCAGTACTGAGATCTACATATGCGTAGTAGGCCCGCCTGCTGATCGCTGACCAGCTCCACGGCCCCTGCATTGCCGGACATACTACCCCTGCATCATCGGTCATACAACCTCCCTCACGGCCATATCGCTAGCCCCCCGATCATGTTTGGGCCAGCCTCAACACCCACCCCCGCCAGCCTGCCTCAAGTTCCAGCCCCAATACCCTTCGGCATGTGATGAGAACAATAGAAATGCAAGATAATGTTTTGGGGTTAAAAAACCTCATATCATTGTTACAGAAAAAGCAAATGAATAAATTGACATCTTCAGCTACCTGGAATTCATGCCTGTGTGTCTTCAGTGAAAGGAGGAACTGGATTATATTGTCAGTGTAATTTTGAATCTGTGCTGTCTCAGCTGCTGGCAGCACATATTTGAAATTTCAATGTCCATTCCCTACGATTTTCCAACCATTGATTGAACACAGTGGACAGTGAATGCTTGATTTTCTGAAATATATTAAAAGTGGGCAAGGCTTACTGTCAGCAACATGGTTCCATAAGATGACAGTGGGCAGAATTTATTGAGAAGTGGTGGTTCTCTCTCACCGCCCAACAAGTCGCCTCAGCCATTTAACGCTCTGAGAGCCGTTAATTGGCTAGAGGCAGTATATCTGCCCCTCATGGGTGCTATTCTGGTTGCAGTTGGTGACTAGTGGAGTGCCACAGGGATCGGTGCTGGGGCCTCAACTGTTTACCATTTATATAGATGATCTGGAGGAGGGGGCTGAGTGTAGGGTGACGAAATTTGCTGATGACACAAAGATGTGGAAAAGCAAATTGCGTGGAGGGTGTGGAAAGTCTGCAGAGAGATCTGGATAGGCTGAGCGAGTGAGCGAGGACTTGGCAGATGGACTATAATGTTAGCAAGTGTGAGGTTATCCACTTTGGCAGAAATAATAGTAGGAGGGATTATTATTTAAAAGGCGAAAAGCTGCAGCATGCTACGGTGCAGAGGGACCTGGGGGTCCTTGTGCATGAGTTGCAAAAACCCAGTCTGCAGGTGCAGCAGGTGATCAAGAAGGTGAATGGGATGCCGGTCTTTATAGCGAGGGGGATAGAATATAAAAGCAGGGACGTCTTGCTGCAACAGGGTACTGGTGAGGCCGCAGCCAGAGTACTGTGTGCAGTTTTGGTCACCGCATTTGCGCAAGGATATATTGGCCTTGGAGGGAGTGCAGAGGAGGTTCACTAGTCTGATACCGGAGATGAGGGCGTTGGACTATGAAGAGAGACTAAATAGACTGGGTCTGTAGTTTAGAAGGATGAGGCGGGATCTTATAGAGACGTATAAGATAATGAAGGGGATGGATAGGGTACAGGTGGAGAGATTCTTCCCGTTCAGAAAGGACAGCAGGACTAGAGGGCACAGCCTCAAGATAAGAGGCGGGGGGCAGTTTAGAACAGGGTTGAGGAGGAACTTCTTCACTCAAAGGGTGGTGAATCTCTGGAATTCTCTGCCCATTGAAGTGGTGGAGGCTACCTCGCTAAATATATTTAAGTCACGGGTAGATAGGTTTCTGATAGACAGGGGAGTTAAGGGTTATGGGGAGAAAGCGGGAGAGTGGAGCTGATCCACTTCAGATCAGCCATGATCTTACTGAATGGCGGGGCAGGCTCGAAGGCTAGATGGCCTACTCCTGCTTCTATTTCTTATGTTCTTATATTATGTTCATCCAGGAGGAAGTTTTACCTCAGAGCTGCCAGTCAACCTGATTGGCCAAAGCTCTGTAAGTCCTAGCAATGCCATCAGCTAAATTAGGAAAGGGGACCAGTGGTTGAGGGTCTCCTCCTCCCCACGGCTTTGCCTACCCAAGGCCTAAGTAGGGTGACTTGATGGGCTTCCATCCTATCACTGACCTCCTCTCGCCAGCCTTATAACGGAGGCCATGCAGTAAGTGGTCCTTAAGCCATTTAAGGTCAGATGAACCAACCTAGGCCACTCACTCCCTCTTTAAAATTGCGGACAGTTCAGATTGGCAAGAAAGCAACAGCAAGGGCACCCAGGGAATTTCATGGGCTCTCCTGCCAGCAAACCAATCGGCAGGAGCCCATTAAATTCTGCTCCTTGTCTACCTTTAAATCTAACCTGGGCAAATATCAGAAAATGCAACATTGTCATGGTAATATGCAAGGCTAGATAAAGGCTGTCACTCTTCAATCGTGTTTCACTGTAATTAACTATATTTCTACCTCCATAATCATTTTATTCATTTTGTCTCTTTCATTCCTTTATAAGGATTTCAATCTGTATCATCAGCTGGACTGGATGCCAATATTGACTTTTCATGTTGGGTGTAGGTGGAATAATACCAGGACAAATAGGGGGACAATAACACAAAAAGAATTGAACCCTGCTAGACCTTGAAATGATTTTCTTCAGGATCCATGACCTCACAAATGACCTGTGAAGTATTTCTCATAAAGTAGGCACCGGGTAGCAGTTCCATATCGCTGATAATTGGGCGTGCTAGGATAGTATCATTTGTTCCTGATGTGTACACAGCACAGCCATCACGATCAATTAAAAGACATCCAAAACTTGCTGGGAAAATCTGAAATGCAAACAGCAGATAGAAGTAAAATTGGCAGGGATTACAGTGTTTAAATATCCCTGACCTACGAGGAACTTTGTTTTACCCAATCCAAAGAGTACCAATTTACATCCATAACCAAATTTAGCTATAGTCAATAAAAGGGTATCAATACTCCAACTGATTAAATGAGAAATAAAAAATTAACTGATGCATTGAATACTTGGAGAACTTTTCAGAGACCATTAAGTATAAAAACCCTCAAAAAGTATATTTTGAAAAAAGAAAATCAAAATTTGCATCCTCCGAATTGTGGCAGTGTTATTTTTTTCTCTGCTATCAGAATCATGTCTGATACTGTGATATACTTAAGCATTACATAGCAATATGATTGAAATGCAGGCCTAAAAAGGCTGCACGCACCTAATAAAGTCAGTGGCAGGATCAAGGAAAGTTTGCCGAGTGTCTTTGTTTGTTACTGTTGTATTATGGGTACTAAATGTGGCTCCAGAGGCAGCTTGCTGACTTGTAGGAGCAAGATTGTGACCAATTCCAATTTTAATGTGGAACCCAGAGGAGTCCTCCAGCGCCAAAAGACTTCAAGACTGTTGATTTGGCTGCCAAGTTCCTTAGAAGACTAAAAATATCTTTTGGCTAAGACCAAACGACAGATCAAGCCCAAAAACGAGCGCAATGCCTTATTTTGTCAGCCTGAATCTTGTTTGTGTCTCTTGTGGGGACCATGAATTGGATTCAATTGGATTTTGAATTTGGTTTTTGGAGTAAGAAAGGAATGGATTTGGGTTCGCCGTGCTCTTCAGAGCACCTCAATAAGGTAAGTAAAATGTTACAACTTGCCTTTCAGGAAAACCTTTTGACTGTCATGAGCCTGAGAAAACTGGGAGAAGCATGCATGATGCATGTTGCAGTCAGTCGTGAAGCATTTCCAAAAGGGGTCTAAAACCATGAATTAGATTTTCAATTTGCATATGCTTATGCAAAACGCCTTTATCAATATTGCAGGTGGTGCACTTCCAGTGCGGAATGTGAATACACAACACCCACAACATTGGATGCCGTTTTATGCCTATATAAACAGTGTCGTGCCAATGAAGTTGTAGGCCACAGCCTGTTTATCTAATCTTTTTCCTGTTAGACTTACATTATTGCACACATAGCAAATGACAATCTGCATGCATAAAGGTAAGATTTTACTCTAAACGCAGCCCTAAGAGCAGCCATTGTGGTATCATCCTAACGATCCTGAAATTTCAAGATTAACTCCAATGCATTCATTAGTCTTCTTTTGAAGAGTTGAGAAATAATTCAAATGTGTCCTAATCACTTACTCTTGTAAGTAAAGACAGAATAAACTTGAATCATAAAACTCTACGATACAGAAGGAGGCCATTCGGCCCATCGAGTCTGCACCAACCACAATCCCACCCAGGCCTTATCCCCATTAACCCTAGCTAGTTCCCCCTGACACTAAGGGGCAAGTTAGCATAGCCAATCCACCTAACTTGCACTTCTCAGGACTGTGGGAAGAAACCCAGAGGAAGCCCACGCAGACACAGAGAGAATGCAAACTCTACAGGGACAGTGGCCCAAACCAGGAATCGAACGCAGGTCCATGGCACTGTGAGGCAGCAGTGCTAACCACTGCCACCGTGCTGCCTGTGAACTGAATAAATTATGTAAAGCATTCCTATAATTGTGTACATTACCATTATCTATCCTTTTCAGAAACAACAAGCTTTCAGGGGCACTCAAATGGAACTAAAACAAGCTGCATGACTGAGTAGAATTTTTCCCTTGGTTAAGTGTTCATACTAATAAAAGAAACATTAATATAATTGCTGTATTACCTGGTACATCCCATGTGGTTTGGCGATAATTGTTGTACCGTTCCCAAACACTGTACTAAACGTGTAGTCTTCCCAGTTCATTATAACAGTAGCAAATCCCACACACTCTATCTTTACGAATTTAACATGCCTAGTCACATTATGTGGGTTTTTCTCTGTGAACAAAACGCACCACTTAAAAACTTTTGTTAAGCTTCTGTTTAATTATCAACATCCAAATTTTACATAAGTTCTCATTATCTAAACATTAGAAATTATAATAACAAGAACAAAGAAAATGCTCAGGATCAGGCACTTTGGCACTCCTAATCTGCATCGACCATGTTGCCTGACTTAACTAAAACTTCTACCCTTCCGGGGATCATATCTCTCTATTCCCATGCTATTCACGTATTTGTCCAGATACCCCTTAAAAGCCACTATTGTATTTGCTTCCATTACATTGCCTGGCAGCAAATTCCAGGCACCCATCACCCTCTGTGTAAAAACTTGCCTCGAACATTTCCTTTAAACCTTTCCCCTCGCACCTTAAACCTATGTCCTCTAATAATTGAGTCTTCCACTCTGGGAAAAAGCTTCTGGCTATCAACTCTATCCATGCCCCTCATAATCTTGTAGACTTCTACCAGGTCGTCCCTCAACCTCCATTGTTCCAGTGCGAACAAATCAAGTTTCTCCAATCTCTCCTCACAGCTAATGTCCTCCATATCAAGCAACATTCTGGTAAATGTTTTCTGTACCCTCTCCAAAGCCTCCACATTCTTCTGGTAGGTAACGTGGTGACCAGAATTGAACATTCTATTCTAAGTGCGGCCTAACTAAGGTTCTATAAAGCTGCAACATAACTTGTCAATTTTTAAACTTAGTGCCCTGGCTGATGAAGACAGGCATGCTGTATGCATTCTTGACTACCTTCTCCACTTACAGGAGGGGTACTATCCTTTGCTGTATGGATTTTGAGAGCGGTGGGATTTCTGAGCTCCAACCCAATCCCGATCCATTTTTCTGGGAATCCCACTGAATTTCTCCTGTATCTTTCATTGTCTTGTGAACTGAACTTATCCTTGATGCTCTTCTCTGAGATCATTGAACCTCTTTCTGCAGTAAATACAAGACCTAGATACAGGTACATTACATTGTGCTGCTGGTGTCCATTCTGATGTAAGGGCATTAACCTGAAACGTTTACTCGTGTTTCTCTCCATTGATGTTGTGTGACCTAATGGTATTTCCAGCATTGTTTTGTTTTTATTTCAGGTTTCCATCATCTGCAGTATTTTATGTTTTCATTGTGCTAATAGGGTTGCTTACATGGGGAATAGTTGCTTTTTCCCTCCCCTGACTTTGTCCACTAAGATTTCCAAGCAGATATCACAACAGGGGGAAGATATTCTAGTCATTGCAGTAGCAAGAATACTGTCAACAGCACATAAATGAACAACGTATGCATTGTTCATTTAAAACATGCATCCCCAATTTAAATATGTCTCATGAGCTATGTCAGAAATTGTGCATTACCCGTGATCAAACTGCCAGATTCCCTTTGCGATTGGTCGGGCATCCATCAGTAAAATGAAACCGAAGATTTTAAATTGCCTAGGCCCCATGATAGTAATCTCATGAGTGTTTTGCTGCCCATCCCTCTCCTCACCCATCTGATTCATCACAGTTAAAATCAGCCTTGGAATTTATTCTGCCATAAACTGAGAATTTCAGCTTAATTTCAGAAGCAAGTTGCCTGCAAAAAGTATTATCCAAAATTTGCTGAATAAGTAATGGTCCTTGAATGATGCCCACCATTATTCATGTGCAAATCAACCAGCAACTTGTGTTGAGGTAAAGATACTTTGTGAATTGCAAGTCATTACAAGTTGGTGATTCATTACTGTTATTCTGCCTTTAGCTTAGTAAAAACAGAATTTCAGCTTTAACCTCCCCATTTCATGAAGTTGCTGTGTTTGCGTATTAATTGCCGATTAAAAATGAACAGAAAGTATAGTAATTAACATTGTAAGTGTCCTTCCCATGATATGATCATTATTAACAGCTATCAACCTTTCATGACAGAAAATGAACAACTAAGTAAGGAATCTCATTATTACAGGTTGCAATTTGTTAAAAATGCCAATATTTAAACTTAACATTTTCATTCAATTCCTTCCTATCCCTTATCCCACTCCGATAACCCAGTCTTTTTTCGTCTTCTTTCTGTACCTGATTTGACATTGAATTCCTTCACTCTAATTCCCTCTCAGTCTTTCATGTTTGTTTCTCAATCATTTAATCTCACTGGTTGAAGAGACAGGGAGCTAAGTTTTCCAAGCCTGCAGAGTTGGCATTGTGTGGGTGTGGGGTGGGACGGGTGGGGAGGTGGGCAGAGTGGGTGTTGGAGAGTAGGTGAGGGGAGATGTAATTCTAAAATCTTATCGACTGACTTCAGACTGGCTGCTCAACTTGTTCTTGCCTCTGTGCACTTTTCCTGGACGTGTATACCTAGCAGAGGCTTACCCACATGACAGAAATAAAACTTCTTTTGAAATTTTTTTGCAATCGCATTTGGGGCTCTTTACTGTGTAAGGAATCCTGAAATGAAGTGGAAGTGACATCACAGCAGGAAGTCTAAGCTGCGATGCATGAGAGGCCTTTCAAATAAGTTGCTGGCAATGACTCAAAGGAGTCAAATCTTCCAAAGCAGAAGGTACATCATTCCAGCCTCTTCATGGAGAATGGTGTCTCTATTCAGGTAGCTTTTGCTGCAATGACAGCCACTGGCCTCTTACTGAAGATGCCTCCATGGCTTCATTACTTCTTCTGCTGCTTACCCCTTTCACACTGTGAAGGAGGCTGATGGCTCTTCCCATGGACAGCTCCGAAGACCGGAACCTGACAACCGTCCCGAAACAACTTAATTGGCCACTCTGGGAAGACCACTTCCAGGCTCCCAATCCTGAATTGAAGCTGACATTATGATTTGCAACATACCAACACAGAAAACTTCAGCACAGGCAGTTTGTCCTGTAATTTGCCAAGGTCATTTAAAACCTAAACATGCACGTAGTCTAACTGACAACGTGTGCAAACTCTGAGTCATTAATATTTGCATTTATTGACCTTTTGTGAATTAATTTATAATTTTGTGCAAAACAAATTGCCTAATATGGCATGTACTATGAACGAATCTCCAACTTTATCATTTATGCACTACTTAAAGATTTTTTTGTTTTAGAGAACATAGAAAAATATAGCCCTTGGGTTTCCAAGTAAATACGAAGAACACAGGTCCACAAGGGTAAGCTGAATAATGTCAGTTTTTCCATTTAAAATGAATGCTACACTATCACAAACCTGAGCAATTGGACTGGAAATACTACAATATAGCAGAAATGTATATTTATTTCGACAAGATAACATATCAATGTTGGATCAAGGTACAAAAGGAATTTCTGGGAAATTGAGAGAATGATGAAAGTTAGCTTTCCCATTTTCTTACCGGCTTCATATTGCACCTCACAATCTGAGTTTGGGGTATCCTTAAAGCAGGTTGTAATCCTGGTTCCGTCGGCATGTTCCACTATAGTGCTGTCACTCCCAAAGACAGTAACTACCTTGTCCTGTCTTGTAATCATTACCTAAATTGCAAAATTGATAGTTTATTAAAAGCATTTGCATGCCCTATTCCATTTTTCCATAGATTGGACATGGCATTTCAGTTGCCTGAACTTGAAATATTAAGAACGCGAGAAATACATGATTGCAAGAAGCTACAATAAATACTAAGCTTGCATTTAGCTTTTTTTGGGTGGTGGTGGGGGGGTGGGGTGGGTTGGGTTGGGTGGTGGTTGGGGGGGAGGTGGGGAGGGGTGGGTGGGGGAGGTGGGGTGGTGGTTGGGGGGGTGGGGCGGAGGTAGGGTGGTGGTTGGGGGGAGGGGAGGTGGGGTGGTGGTCGGGGGGAGGGGATGTGGGGTGGTGGTCGGGGGGAGGGGAGGTGGGGTGGTGGTTGAGGGGGGAGGGGAAGTGGGGTGGTGGTTGAGGGGGGTGGGGGGGTGGGGTGGTGGTTGAGGGGGGTGGGGGTGGGGGGGTGGGGGTGGTGGTTGGGGGGGTGGGGGTGGTGGTTGGGGGGGGTGGGGGGGTGGGGGTGGTGGTTGGGGGGGTGGTGGTTGGGGGGGTGGGAGGGTGGGGGTGGTGGTTGGGGGGGTGGGAGGGTGGCGGGGAGGTGGGGAAGGTGGAGATGGTGGTTGGGGGGAGGGGAGGTGGGGGGAGGGGTGGTGGGAGGAGGGTGGGGGGTGGCGGGAGGGTGTGGGGGTGGCGGGAGGGTGGGGGGAGGGTGTGGGGTGGGGGTGAGATGGCGTGGGGGGAGGGTGGGGGCGTGGGGTGGGGGGATGTGGGGAGGGTCGGGGGGTGGGGTGGGGGGAAAGTGGGGGGTGGGGGGAAGTGGGGGGGTGGGGGTGGGGTGGAGGGAGGTGGAGGGGGGGTTGGAGGGGGGGTGGGGTAGTGGTTGGGGTGTGGGGGTGGAGGGGGGAGTGGGGTGGTGGTTGGGGGGGGTGGGGTGGTGGTTGGGGGGGTGGGGTGGTGGTTGGGGGTGGATGGGGTGGTGGGGTGTTGGTTGGGTGGAGGGGGGTGGGGGTGTGGAGGGGGGGTGTGGAGGTGGTGGGGGTGGTGGAGGGGCGGGTGATGGAGGGGGGTGGTGGTGGTGGGGGGTGGTTTGGGGGAGGGGGGGTGGTTGGGGGGGTGGGGGGGTGGAGGGGGTGGGGGGATGGGGTGGTGGTTGGGGGGAGGTGGGGTGGTGGTGGTGGTTGGGGGGGGGATGAGGGTGTCGCACGGCCAACGATGTGGGGATGGCAGGACTGGCCAGCAATCAAGAAGCCGGCAGATAGGGGTCACTGTGCATGTGCAGAATCAGCGCTGATACATCGACGCGTGCACAGTGGCCCGCTCAGTGCTATGTACCAGCCTCTCCAGTGGGAATAGGCCCCGCTTACAGCTCTTTAGAGTGATTTACTCCAGTTTTCATGCAAATTCGACATTTAGAATTTTTTTGGAAGAACCTTTGCTATGGTGTCCAGCTACTCCATTGCGTTCTGATAAGATGCTCTTTTGGAGAGTCGGTGAAGACATGATGGGTTGAATGGCCTCCTTTTACGCTATATGGATTCCATAGATCCTATGGATAGTTATGTGACAGAAAAGTATTGCAGAAACTGAAAGAAAGAATCTATGAGGCAGTTATGAGACTGGCCTCATATAATGCACAAACTTGGACAACATCAAGAAAAGAGGAACAATGACTAGATACTAATGAGATGTAGGAGGCGATTCTCCCAAAAGTGTTGAATTAGTGGGAAAGCTGTTCTAGATTGCAACTGTTCTGAAGGTTCAGTCTCTCCGCAGTCTGTGCACTGAAGAGGTCCAAGTCATGAATCCCATTAAAATCCTTGGGGTGAGGGGGTCTATCTGTGCCAGAGTTTGACAGTTCTGGAACTCCACGCATGCACCATGGCTCTAAACTGTCAAACTCCCATTTGCAGCCAGTCTGATCACTGGCCAGCCCGGGACACCTGCAATGCTGCCCCTCCAGCCCCCCCACCCCCCAAGGCCCGATCGTGGCCCCCACAACAATTCCCGGGCCAGCCCTGACCAGTCTCCCCATCCCAGAGCACCCTGATGTACAGCCCACCTCCCAGCAGTGGTGATTCCCCTCACCCCTGCTGACACCCCGTCAGACCAACCCCGCCCCCCCCCCATCCCCACAATCGCTGCCTTCTCTCCATTCCAGACTGATCGCCATGCAGAGTGGCAGCAGGATCTCCTACCAATCGCACCTAGGCCCTGCTCCACTGGCACTGCCTGATGGGGCAGTGCTGGGGGCACAGGCTGGCACTCCCAGGATGCCCATGCCCAGTGGCACCATCCCTCTGCCTCCTGAGCCCCTGAGGCCCCTCCTTCATTCCGGCAGGGTCTCCCACTTGTTCCCCAAACATAGGGAGCTAGTCTGAATCCTGCCGGAATGAAGTACTCCTGGTGGGATGGGAGATTCGGCTACATATTTAAAATAGATTAAAAAAGATTTAAATTACTTATCTGCCTTCCTGCCGGTTTCCAACATGGTTTGACCGGTGACTGCTCGCCGGCTCTGGGAGATGCACATGCATTCCCCACGCATGCGCAAATCTCCATTCAAGGCCACAGACGCGCGTCTCCTGGCCAGATCCACCAGGTAAGTGGTGGGCATGGATGGGAGAATTGCAGCCTATTCTGAGATGGATTTGTGCAGCAATGAGAAATGTCAAAATTAGTGAGTCAGTGAAGATTGTGGTAGCATTGAGGAAAGTAACCGAGAAGAGATTTAAATGGTATGGTTATCTGTTGTAAAGAGGGAAAGAGAAGAAATGTGGTCAGGTGAATGATGGAGTTCTGCCTGCCAGGAAGGAGAAGAGCAAAATATAAAACACAGTGGGATTGGAAGAGGAATGGGTGATTGACAGGAGCAGATGGTTGATCAACCATTGTGGTAGCCCCAAGTAAAAAAAGCTGAAAGAAAATATTGAATCATTTGATAACAGTGTAAAGAAAAGTTAATTTGGAAAATAAATGGCTATCCTTTCTAAGTGACATTTTTCTCAAACCCTCATGCCCTCCTGCTGAAAAGCACATCCAACAGGAGCACATAAATTATTGCCAATTAATCAACAACCTTGGTGAAATTCAGGTTCAGCTAACCGTGACCACCCTGATAGGGCTGCATACTACCAGCTGATTCTCATGCAATGCATCATTTTAAAATGGGGGCTCTTGCACAGGCATCACCTGCGGCCATCAAACATCACGGGATCAGAACTTACGATGTCAGATAGTTCAACTGAATAATGTGACGTCTATTGTCCTAATTTGGACCAAGCTGGTCCATTCAATCAACGTGTATAACACTCACCAAAGGTCAAGTATTCAGCTGCAAGAGTGGGCCAGCATCAGCATTGTTTAAAGTCAGGTCCACAATTTGCAGGTAAGGTGAATTTGAAGAATAGATCGTGTTGCAAAGTGCTTGTATGTAGAAGTGCTGTGGTGAGTTCCTGGATTTGCTAGGGAGTCTTGTTGCATCCTTGCAGAGAGGATAGAGGATCAAATGACCTGTTCATACAAAGTCTGTACCAGGTCTGGGGGCAGCAGTGTCAATACCTTTGGGTTTGAATCATGACAGGGAGGTGTAACAGAGGCTGCTCAGAGGGAAATCACTGCCCTGCCAGGTCAGAGTTGGACTCCACCAGGCCTCTTGACAGTAGCAGGAAGCTCTCAGGCAGGGTAGCCAATTCAGCCAGCATCTTGATGTATATCCTCATTAGTGTTCTTTGGTATACCACCTCATCTTAGTTTCCTGTAGCAGAAATCATCTGTGACCTTGCCTCACAGTGAGTTGGTAAATGATTCATAAGTACATAAGACATAGGAGTAGAATTAGGCCATGTAGCCCGAATCTGCTCCACCATTCAATCATGGATGATATTCTCCCCACACTTATTTTCCTGTCTTCTCCCCATAACCCTTCAATGCATTAGAATTAAAAATCTTTCTAACTGCTCTTTAAATTTACTCACTGTCCCAGCATCCACCACATTTTGGAGTAGCATATTCTACCGACTCCTTTGGGAGAAGTAGTTTCTCAACTCTGTTTTAAATTTGCTATCCCTTATCCTAAGACTGTGATCTCTCATTCTAGAATGGCCCACAAGAGAAAGCATCCTCTCCATGTCTACTTTATCAATACATTTTATCATCTGATATACTTCAATTTGATCTCCCCTTATTCTTCTAAATTCCAGGCCTAAACTGTTCAATCTCTCTTCACACGACAAACCCTTCATCTCTGGAATCAATCTAGTGAACCTTCTCTGAACTACCTCAAATGCCACTACATCATTCCTCAAATAAGGGGACTAAAACAGTGCACAATATTCCAGGTGCAGTCTCACCAATGCCTTGTATAGTTGCAACAATACTTCCGTACCTTTATATTCGAATCTTTCAGCTATAAATGCCGACAATCTATTCGCTTTATTATCTACTTTACCTGCATGCTAGTTTTCTGTGACCTCATGAACGGGGTCACCTAGATCCCACTGCAACAAAGTGCCCTGAAGTCTCTATTTAGATAATAAGTCGCCTTTCCATCTTTCCGACCAAAATGCACGACCTCACATTTATCAATGTTATACTCCATCTGCCACCTTTTGGCCCACTCTCCTAACTTATCTATATCCATTTGTGGGGTTCTTATTTCCTCATTGCAACTTACTGTCTCACCTATTCTTGTGTCATCTGCAAATCTGGCTATAGAGCCTTCTGTCCCTGTATCCAAGTCGTTTAAATAGATTGTAAGTAGCTGGGGCCCAAGGACTGAACCCTGTGGTGCCCCAAAAGTTACCTTTTGCCATCTAGAAAAAAAAATTATCCCAACTCTCCATCTTCTGTACATCAGCCACTCACCTACCCAAGCTAATAAATTTACCCCTAATCCCATGTGATCTAACCTTGTGAAAAATCTTTTTATGCGGCATCTTATCAAACACCTTCCGGAAGTCCAGATATACTACATCTACAGGATCTCCATTATCCAATTTACTTGTTAGATCTTTGGCGAACTCTAGCAAATTAGTCAAACATGATTTGTCTTTTATAAAACCATGCTGATCTGATGGATAGTGTTTTGACTTCATCATAGTCACAGTCATAGAGGTTTACAGCATGGAAACAGCCCTTCAGCCCAGCTTGTCCATGCTGCCCTTTTTTTTAACCCCTAAGCTAATTCCAAATGCCCGCATTTGGCCCATATCCCTCTATACCCATCATACCCATGTAACTATCTAAATGCTTTTTAAAAGACAAAATTGTACCTGCCTCTACTACTACCTTTGGCAGCTTGTTCCAGATACTCACCACCCTCTGTGTGAAAAAATTGCCCTCTGGACACTTCTGTATCTCTCCCCTATCACCTTAAACTGATGTCCTCCAGTTTTAGACTCTCCAGTCTTTGGGAAAAGATATTGACTATCGAGCTGATCTGTGCCCCTCATTATTTTACAGACCTCCACAAGATCACCCCTCAGCTTCCTATGCTCCAGAGAAAAAAGTCCCAGTCGATCCAGCCTCTCCTTATAACTCAATCCATCAAGTCCTGGTAGCATCCTAGTAAATCTTTTCTGCACTCTTTCTAGTTTAATTATCAACTGCAAGCTTACTAACCATGTTTCCTATATTCTCAACCAAATCATTAATATAAGTGACAAATAACAGTGGACTCAGCACTGATCCCTGAGGCACACCACTGGTCACAGGCCTCCAGTTTGAAAAACAGTTCTCCACAACCACTCTCTGGCTTCTGTCAAGAAGCCAATTTTGTATCCATAAGAACATAAGAAGTAGGAGCAGGAGTAGGCCATCTAGCCCTTCGAGCCTGCCCTGCCATTCAACAAGACCATGGCTGATCTGAAGTGGATCAGTTCCACTTTCCAGCTTTCTCCCCATAACCCTTAATTCCCTTGTCTATCAGAAACCTATCTACCTGTGACTTAAATATATTCAGCGAGGTAGCCTCCACCACTTCAATGGGCAGAGAATTCCAGAGATTCACCATCCTTTGAGTGAAGTTCCTCCTCAACTCCGATCTAAACTGCAACCCCCCCCTTATTTTGAAGCTGTGTCCTCTAGTTCTGCTATCCTTTCTAAGCAAGAAGAATCTCTCTACCTCTACCCTATCTATCCCCTTCATTATCTTATACATCTCTATAAGATCCCCCCTCAGCCTTCTAAACTCTAACGAGTACAGACCCAGTCTATTTAATCTCTCCTCATAGACTAACCCCCTCATCTCCAGTATCAGCTGAGGGAACCTTCTCTGCACTCCCTCCAAGGCCAATATATCCTTCTGCAAATGCGGCGACCAAAACTGCACACAGTACTCCAGTTGCGGCTTCACCAGTACCCTGTACAGTTGCAGCAAGACCTCCCTGCTTTTATATTCTATCCCCCTCACTATAAAGGCTAACATTCCATTCGCCTTCTTGATCACCTGCTGCACCAGCAGACTGGGTTTTTTGCGATTCATGCACAAGGACCCTCAGGTCCCTCTGCACCGTAGCATGCTGCAGCTTTTCGCC
Source organism: Carcharhinus amblyrhynchos (assembly GCF_965287045.1). Classification (NCBI taxonomy): domain Eukaryota; kingdom Metazoa; phylum Chordata; class Chondrichthyes; order Carcharhiniformes; family Carcharhinidae; genus Carcharhinus; species Carcharhinus amblyrhynchos. The sequence continues at coordinate 31,804,526 of NC_137338.1, forward strand.
TTTTAAATAACAATCCCTCCTACTATTATTTCTCCCAAAGTGGATAACCTCACATTTGCTAACATTATACTCCATCTGCCAGCTCCTCGCCCACTCACTCAGCCTATCCAGATCTCTCTGCAGACTTTCCGCACCTTCCACGCAATTTGCTTTTCCACTCATCTTCATGTCATCAGCAAATTTTGTTACCCTACACTCAGCCCCCTCCTCCAGATCATCTAAGTATTTAGATACTTCACCCTGGATCCTGTGAGATTTAACTTTATGCAACAACCTACCATGCGGTACCTTGTCAAAGGCCTTGCTAAAGTCCATGTAGACAACATCAACTGCACTGCCCTCATCTACCTACTTGGTTACCCCTTCAAAAAAAACTCAAATCAAATTTGTAAGACATGATTTTCCACTCACAAAATCATGCTGACTGTCCCTAATCAGTAATTGCATCTCTAAATGCCTGTTGATCCTGTCTCCCAAAATACCTTCAAACAATTTACCCACCACACATGTGAGGCTCACTGGCCTGTAATTCCCAGTCTTTTCCCTGCAGTCCTTTTTAATCAAAGGCACAACATTTGCCACTCTCCAATCTTCAGGCACCTCACCCGTGACTATCGATGATTCAAATATCTCAGCTAGGAGACCCACAATTTCCTCCCTAGCCTCCCACAACGTCCTGACTTTCCAAATGTCCCGATGTTGCTCCCTTGATAATTGCTTCTAACACTTTCCTAACAACAGATGTCAAACTAACTAGTCTGTAATTTCCTACCTTTTGCCTCCCTCCCTTTTTGAATAAGCAATTAGCATTTTTCCAATCCATTGGAAGGCTTCACATGTCCAGCGAATTTTGGAACATTATAACCAATGAATCTACAATCTCCGCCGCCATGTCCTTTAATACCCTAGGATGTAGACCATCAGGGCCGTGGAATTTCTCTGCCTCAATCCCAATAGTTTGCCGACTGCATACCTTTTCCCTATGTTGATTGTTCTAAGTTTTATCCTTTCTATTATCTCTGACTTGCCTGTAGGAATGATACTAATGTTCTCCATCGTGAAAACTGATTAATTTCTTTACTACTTGTAGCCAATTTGTGTCTGGTAACTTGCAACATCTAGATTCCAACTCAATTAGCCTCCTATGTACATGTAATGTCTGAACAAATGGCTGAGAATGTCAGATCAAGACCTCTTTATCAGTGCTGTGCTGTTACTCATCTCTCTTCCTCCTGGAGCTCCTGTGGTCAATGTAAAAGATCAGAATATTTTTATACTCTTTGTATTTTTATGTTTTGTTATGAATTCCCTTTTATGTGCATTTTGTGTGAGCTTTTGGTAGATGAAGGGTTAATTTTAGATGTGTAAGGAAATATTGCCTAAGTGACTTGAGTTGAAGCAGCATCACACTGTAACAGAGAAGCTCAGATTTAAAAGCCAAAATATTACAAATGGATTTATGCGAGTGAAAGAGATAGTATGCTTACTTCTCCAGTTTCTGGATCTGTGGCTTTGTAGACTAAAATGGGTTTGATGTCCAACTTCTCCATGCCTTTTGTTCCTATAGATAAACCTATCGGAGTGGTAGTTATCCAAGTACCAGGTTGAATTTCTGGTTGTCGATGCATTTGCGTTGGAGACCGTTCATTAATCATTGGTGTGGAATTTCCTCTTTGATTGTACTTCCCTTAAAGAAACAAATAAATGGTGTGAAAACCAGAAACATCTGCTCATAAACAACATTTTCTGGTAGTGGGAAACCAGTCTATTCGCATATAATTCTGGTATTCCTGACATTTCATGCATTACATTTTTAATGGACTGGTGGAAGAAAAAATAATTTTGCGTACAGTGGATGGGATTTTTCTCCCTGTCCGTGTGTGTTTGGTGGCAGTGGGGAGGTAGTGTGCTGCTTACTGGCAGCAGGATATTGTGGTTCCGATGTTGTCAATGGTGTTGAATGCATCCCTCAGCACCAGGAAACCTGCGGTGGGGTGTCCCGTCAGTGGGATCGTAGGATCCTGCTGGGTGAACGGGGGCAGATTTCAGCATAAGAGTCCACAAAGGTCTTTTGGCTGCCTGTTAAACACTTTCTGATAAGATGACAGCACTAGTAACAAAAGCAGGGAATAAAGTGGGGTAGAACAAAGAGCAAAGAAAAGTATAGCACAGGAACAGGCCCTTTGGCCCTCCAAGCCTGCACCAATCATGATGCCTGTCTAAACTAAAAGCGTATGCACTTATGGAGTCTGTATCCTTCCATTCCCACCCTATTCAAGTGTTCATTTAGTTGCCCCTTAAATGTACCTGCTCCCACCACCTCCCCAGGCAATATGTTCCAGATATTCACCACCCTCTGTGCAAAACACGTGCCTCACACATCTCCTCTAAACTTTTCCCACACACGTTAAACATATGTCCCCTGTACTTAACTCTTCTACCTGAGAAATTTGGCTTTGTTTTCAAACAGTTGGATATGCCACGCTATGGCCCATCACATTATAGATATGGTCCTCAATTTGAAATAATTTTCACAGTCCTAATAAACATTGAGATTGTATGCTGTCTTTCCAGAGCTCTTTATACAGACCAGGTACATTGTGCTGTTTTTTTCATTTGCTCATGGGATGTGAGCAATAATGGAAGGCCAGCGTTCATTGCCCATTTTAAATTTCTCTTAAGAAGGTAGTGGTGAACCACCTTTTGGAACCATTATATCCCTTGAGATGCAAGTATACCCACAGTGTAATTATGGAAGGAGTTCCAGGACTTGTTCCAGTACAGTGAAGGATATATTTCAGAGTCAGAATGGAGTGTGAAGGGGAATTTGCAGATGCAAATCTTCCAATATACCTGTTGTCCTAGGTAGTAGTGGGTTGGGATTTGAATGTGCTAACAACAGATTGCTCGTGAGTTGCTGCAGTGCATCCAATGGATGGGATATGCTGTTGTCACAAGGTGCCAATTAAGTAGCCTGCTTTGTCCTGGATAGTGTTGAGTTTCTTAATTGTCGTTGGGGCTACCCTCATCCAGAAAAGTGAACAATATTCCATCACATTCCAATGTGTCCATGGTGGAAGTCAGGAGTTGAGTTACTGACTGCAGAATTCCCAGCCTTTGACTCTTATTGTCATAGCATTTCTGTAGCTAGTCCCGATAAGTTTATGTTCGATATTGTCAGGATGTCAATGACGAGGCCTTTGTTAGTAGTGCTATTGAATATCGAGCAGAAATAGTGGGATTCTCTTCTGCTGAAGATATCATTGCCTGGCACTTTTATGATGCAAATGTTATTTACACTTCACAGCATGAAAATAGTCTAGATCTTGTGCAAGCGGATATAAACGGTCTCATTATCTGATGAGTTATGGTTTGAACTGAGGAATGAGCAATTGTCAACAAACATCCTCACTTCTCATCCTATAATGGTAGGAAAGTCATTGACAAAACAACTGAAAATAGTGTGCTTAGGACACAGGTTATGAGAAACTCAGTGATATTGTGGGATTAAAATGATGGCTCTTCAACAATCACAACCATCAGCCTTTTATGCTAGGTCTGATATCAGAGTGAATTGAATTGGCTGAAGTCTGGCATTTGGGTTTGTTGGGGTCCTCATGAAGAAGCTGAGGTGGAACACTCACTCGGCATTTCTGACCAAGATAATTGCATATGTTTTCTATGTAGCCTGGGTCGCACAACATGAATTACACCAGAATGCCCTCAGATTTTTGCAGTTTCTGTCTCAAATCACATATAGAGTGGAATCATAGGATCGCTACAGTGCAGGAGGCCATTTGGCCCATTAAACCTACACTGACAACAATCTCACTCAGGCCCTATCCCCGTAGCCCTACATATTTACCCTACTAGTCCCCCTGATACTAAGCAGCAATTTAGCATGGCCAATCAGCCTAACTTGCATATCTTTGAACTTTGGGAGGAAAGCGGAATACCTGGAGGAAACCCAAGTAAACACACAGAGAATGTACAAACTCCACACAGGCAGTCACCCAAGGCTGAATTTGAACCCGGGTCCCTGCAATGGTTGGTTCAGATGAGGCACTGGATAAATGACACTGTGGAACCAGACCCAGCAATAGTCAGCACTTCCAGCAGAGAAGGAGAGAAAATTGAGTGTCGTAATAAATGTGGCCTGGCAAATGCATGTATGTCAATGCATTGTGGTTCTGTGCTGAATACTATTCTGTTGTATAACTGACAGCCAGGACCAGGGATAAAGTAACTTAAATTTCTTACAGGTTATGTCAAGTGGGAACCCTCCTTTCCACCTTCATTCATAGACACTTATCTTGATGGATACCACTAAAACAAAACTTGAATATTGGAATAGAAGCCTGCACTGACCTACAGAAACTCCCACATTGGCCCACACTACTAATCCCTCTGCTTTCTGTGTTCTTGTCATGTCATACCTCGAAATAAGTAAGCTGGTTGAGTCTCAGTTTAATTACCTAGCAATTCAGCAGTTTCACTTGTCTCCTCTCTGTGTTGGTGACTCACAGATAGGTGTTTCTGTGATCTCTGACTTTCTTTCCTCAGTTTTAAATCCATTAATACTTCCTTATAATGTATAAATTCAAGAAACAAAGTTTGAACTGATCAGCTATCTTTTGAAACTTCTTACTTCCTTTGATGAGTAACTTAATGTGCATTTTAGAACTGAAAGATGTCTTTATGGAATTGCTTATTTTTATGTATTTGTATAAACAGAAGAGTTGACAAATACTATTATGTGCTAATACATTTGTTTTAATAAATAGTGACTACTCATAAAGCACAGTAGTATTTGATGAAGCCATCAAATATGTGAACAAAACCCCAATACTTTACATAGAGATATTTAGTTTAGATGTGTTTCATCAGTCACATAAACTGTTAGCTGTTTTGCTCCTGTTACCTTTCTTACTTTCTTCTTCACTTAGGTCTCTTTTTAGTTCCTTTTCATCTTTTGATTCTTGATCAACAAGGTCAGTTTGGTTGCTTGCTGGTGTAAGTGGTCGAGGAATGTATACAGGTCCAGAATCTGGACTTCTGCTCACAGTTCCATCAGCAAACAGAATCTAGGAAAAAATAAGCAAAAAATACCCTGTGAGGCACATTACAGAAAGTACCTTCTGTCAGTGAAGTGGTACAAAATTTACTTTACTCGCTGGAAATTGTCCTCGAACTACAATGGCACACTTCTCTCCATATTGGGGAGGCAGTGGTGTTATGGTACTGTTGCTGAACTAGTAATCCAGAAACACAGGGTACTGCTCTGGGGACCCCAGTTCAAATCCCACCATGGCAGATGGTGGAAGTTGAATTTGATAAAAATCTGGAATTAAAAGTTTACGGCATGGTAGCACAGTGGTTAGCACTGCTGCTTCACAGCTCCAGGGACCTGGGTTTGATTCCCAGCTTGGATCACTGTCTGTGTGGAGTTTGCATGTTCTCCTCGTGTCTGCATGGGGTTCCTCCGGGTGCTCCAGTTTCCTCCCACAGTCCAAAGATATGCAGGTTAGGTTGATTGGCCATGATAAGATTGCCCCTTAGTGTCATAAGATGCTTAGGTTAGAGGGACTAGCGGGTAATAATATATAGGGATATGGGGGTAGGGCCTGGACGAGATTGTGGTCAGTGCAGATTCGATGGGCCAAAGGGCCCCTTTCTGCACTGTAGGGTTCTACGTCTTCTATGGTTCTATGCCTTGGTTGAAGGAGTGGCTGCTTCATTTAAATTATGTCCGTCCATCAGATACAGCAGCAACAGGGCATCCACAGCACTAGAAAGCTCAAGGCATACAGCAGTGTCTCAAGACACTACTCCAGTGCACTCTTCACCAGTGCAGATACATTTATGTCAACGGGCTTTGGTCCACTTGTAAAATGGGGACACAGGAGGAGATGATGGAGGTAGGGATAGCTCAGGTCACTTTTCCTCAGAGGAGTGAAGTGAGGCCCAGTGCTTCTCAGCTTCATGCAGATGGCGAGCCTTAGGTGTCACTAGCAAAGCAGCTGCACCATCAGATGTGTAAACATCTGTCAACGATTCCAGCAGCAGTGAAGTCCCATGTGCAAATGATGATGGATTCCAACTGTGTCATGTGGTTCCATTTCTTCGCATGTAAATACTTAGCATAACCTCCATTGAAAGAATGACAACCTTCAGAAACGCACATGGAATATAACACCAAATAGATGCAGGAGGTGTGGACAGGTCTCCACTGCAGGTCCTCATATATCAGGTAAAAGCAGAGGGGAAAATCCTCTCAAGACACATTTGTTGTTGAAGGCAGATGCTTCAGTTCCTTTGATGGGGACACCAATGCTACATGTTGGTCTGATGAATGAGATCGATCCTGCATAGATGCGAGTGGCCCCTATGTGCAAGGGCCCAACAGGAGTCAGGCACTCAGGTCACAGGCCACAACCATCTAACGCACTGGAGCATAAAAGCTGCAACTTGCCTCCACAATGCCAAGGGCAGTGGGAGCACTTTGTGGGAGCGACCGTAACTGAACTTGAAAATGTATTAGTTAAGACTTGAGCTCTCAGTGCGTGATAATAATTTGTTAATTTCAGAAGCATCTAATGTTTAATAAATAAAAGACTTGGATTCAATGTATAACAACTTGCATTTTAATTTTAATGCCAGTGTTGATAGTGACCGGATGGGGAATCAAATAGATTAGATGGCACCTAGGAGTGAGGGCCTGATGAATATCTGTGCAGACAGAAAGTTTTGGTATATAGTGCTGATGGAAACAGAGAGATGCAAATGGTCTCTCATGAAAGGTCAGCAAGGTCACCTCTGGGAGAGACTACTTGGTTTAGTGGCGCTTGCACTTGTTTTCATTTGAAATGCGTTTTCTGAACAGAAAACAGTGCATTCCCCAGCAATGCATATCACTGTCTGGTGAGTTGGACCTCTTGGTTCCATCTTCATTGGCTTTATTGTTAAAGCACCACATCCTCATCCTTCTTCTCTGAGGATGAAGCTTGCTCAGTGTCTTCCTCTAGTTTCCAGCACCACTCCCACCTGGAGTGCTAGGTTGAGCAGTAAGCAGCAAATGGCAACAATGCGGGATCATTTGAGGCTGAGTACTGCGGTGCTCTCCTAGAGCTATCGAGGTATCTAAAACTCAACTGACAAAGGCCTATTTGATGGTGACCTGTATTGTTATCTGGTAGAATTTTCTGTGTTCTCTGCCTGTGTATTAGATTTGTGTACAAGGATCAGAGGGGATACCTTTTGTTCCCCCAGGATCAAGCCATGAAGGAGTTTGAGTGGCCTGAAGAGTTAAGACAAGTGGAGCTATCTAAGAACATAAGAGTCATGAGAGCTTTCTGGAAAACTTGCACACGCCCTCATGATCCACTTTGAACAGTGAGGGAGTGGAATCTTTTTTCCTGTTCACATGAGTACAGTAAATGACCTCCTGTACCTGTGGAAATCCAGTCACGGCCCCAAAGCCAGCTGTCCTCTCAGCCTGACTGACCTAATTGTTTGCGAACTTGATATACTGGGTCAGCCCAATAGCACATAGCATCCATTACCTTCTCTATGAAGCAATGGAGTGCTGACTGAGAAATGCCTGGTAAATCGCCAGATGATCCTTGAAGTGAAAAATAGGCGGAAAAGCTGAGTGCCAATGTTAATTCAAGGCCACAGATATTAGGTATTTGCCATTTCCTATTGGTATCAACTCTGATTCCATTTTTCCACATAGTTCTGCTACCAACTTACCAGAGAGATGCAGTCTTCACGTACAGTAGTGCTTGACATCTCCATGAAGCTGAATCTTTGACAGTATACCCCTTAGTTTGGTAGCACCTTCCATGAGTGTGAGGCTGCCCTATTGATTCTAAGTTCCCTTCTGCTCCACATTGAATCTCCTTAAATATTGGAACTCCCCTCGCTGGAACAAAGACATTCAATGTACTACATACCAATCTCTCTCTGCCACTCTCTCCTCACTGTTGGAATCAAACTCTGTAAGTACTGACATCATAGCCAAATTAAGTCTTAACTACAATGAGCTCCTCAAGCATCTTGTATTGCCTCCAGCAGTTGCAATGGACATGGGAGGCACCTTTGAATCTAGCAGCACTTGATTTTAACCCAACCTTTTTTGTGACTCCTCCAAAGTTAAGAACACAGCTTGTGGCCAGCTCCTTCCACAACTCAGTCCCACTGAATTCTCGTCTTGTCTGAGAGTTGAAGTTCTGAACTTCTGCACATCTCCTGCATCTTTGGTAAAAGTCAAGAAGTAGACGAATACCAGAAAATTGGTTGTTTAATGTCCTTGGTTAACTACCCACCACTGATCTGTCAGCCACTGATCCATCCCACCAATGGAAAGGCATCAGGGGCCTGATCTGACAGGAACTCCATTCCATTGACCTGGTATCCCTTTCCTGTACCAGCTGCAGCTGGATGCTACATTTTATTTTAAAACGCTCTTGTGAAGGACCTTGGTAAATCTTTATTATGCTAAAGCTGCAACATAAATATATGTTATTGAAAGTAACATCAGCTGTGTTAATGCCAATTGCAGACACAAGTCAATATTGCAATACCTCTGTGGATCCATTCATCATGTACTTAACCACAGTTCCCTGGAATGTAATAACTCTTGATGCCTCCTGCATGGCAGGCCTTTTTCGTGCTGCTTCGCAGGCTTGGAGACCTTTGGTTTTGATAGGATAACTCTGACGCAGCAATATCCTCTCTTCGGCCAAATCTTCATTTCTTATGCCTTGGAATATTAAATAAAAATTAAAATGAACCAATAAAAAAGTTAAAGTTTATTTATTAATCACAAGTAGGCTTGCATTAACACTTAATGAAATTACTGTGAAATTCTTCTAGTCGCCACACTCCAGCGCCTGTTCAGGTCAATGCACCTAACCAGCATGTCTTTCAGACCATGGGAGGAAACTGAAGCACCTGGAGGAAACCCACGTAGACACGGGGAGAATGTGCAAACTCCACACAGACAGTGACACAAACTGGGAATTGAACTCAGGTCCCTGGCACTGTGAGGCAGCAGTGCTAACCACTATGCCACCCAATTTTCTAAATGTGAAAATAATTAGGTACACATTAACTCACAGAAAAGCAACTGTAGTCTGAGAACAGAAAAAATAAAGGGGGCCTTTTTTAAAACAATACCAACCTATGTGACAAAATTGGTTATAAATGTTCTGTATTCTCAGAACTATGCATTGAAAACTGTACACATATGAGGATTAAATATTTCTTCTTCTGTGCTTGGAAAGTCGAGGTTAAAGTGTGTGGTTGGTAGAAAGCAATGCATTACATCTGAGCTGCAACATTCAGGGTATCTTGGGAAATTTTGTTACTGTGTTAAGGTTTGAAATATATAAGGTCAGACCTATACACTCCTCAGTGAAGTATGTTATCAAGAGTCCATCTGGAGAACGTGCATTCAGACACAGGAACACGGGCTGTTCTAGGCCATCTTCTGAAGCGGCTCCTGGTTCAGTTTCTTCAAGTTCCACCTATACAAGGAAGTATGGATTACATTCACAAAAAAGCAATGGGTTGACTATTACCTGCCAAGCTGTTGCAGCTGGTTATAAAGTTTAGGTTTATCCACCCAATGGGGCCTTCTTTATTCTCTGAATTTGGAGCATCCCCTATATACTGTTGGAGTGGACCTGATTATAAGTAATGATCGTAGAGGAACTGACAATGATAAAGGAAAGAGTCTAAAGATCACTTAAAAGAATTAAACTCCTAGTGGTTGCTTTAGTTGATTGGAATAACGTACCAATAACACTTGAAGTGAAATAAATGCAAAATATACCTTTACTTCTTCTTTCAGTTGTTCTGATTCCTCTAGCTGTGAAACTATACCAGACTCCTTCTTCTGCTTGCCCTTTCCTGACTGACCACTTTTGTTCTTGGCGGACTTTTCCGACTTTGCAGTAACAGGTGGAGTGGGTTCAGGTACAGGTGTAGACACGTTGATTGGGGGGATTTTTAAAATATCAGCTAGTACCAAGTCTTCTGCAACTATAAAAATAATTTTTAATAGTGGGAGTATGTATGCTGCTGTTACCTATTTGCAATATCATTGTTTGTTCTGGATACAATAAATTTCATGGATTTATAGCGCATATTCTACACTGTTCAGCATCACTGCAGCTGCGTGTTCTCTACAATCTGGAAAACTAGATTGTGGCATAGGAATTATATCAATCGGCCATGTGTGTTTTTATATCTTTTTTGTAAAATGCATTAAAAGGCATTCTGCTAAAACCAATCGGTTTGAATTAGTTAAAATACATGAATGAACGGAATATTATTTTAATAGCAACATGTAATCAATTCCCCACCACTCTTTGTTTGTAGCACAAAATACATGGCTTTATCCCCATTATCGACTAAAGCTTGTTCAATTTATAGTTCTTTACTTAGCACAAGCCTTTTCCCTCACTGAGCAGATGCATGCATAAATGTCTCAACTTGGAGCCACATAAGCTTCTTGTTAAACTCCTCTTTCCACTTCTAACTGACTTTTCCAGGAAATAATAACGAGCAAAAGGCTAAACTCGCCTGTAGTTGCACGCGTGCCAAGGATTGTCTTGCTCAACTGCAAAATTTACTCAATTCAGGAACCTTATTCTGACACCAACACTGAAATTATTATCTGTTTAAACATATAGATGAACAACACACTAAGGGTGTAAGCTGCTCTGAAATGTGCTAAATCTCTCCATTGGTAGTGTGAAAAAACATAAGAACATAAGAAATAGGTGCAGGAGTAGGCCATCTAAATAAGAAAACATAAGAAATAGAAGCAGGAATAGGCCATCTAGCCCTTCGAGCCTGCCCCGCCATTCAGTAAGATCGTGGCTGATCTGAAGTGGCTCAGTTCCACTTTCCCGCTTTCTCCCCTTCTCCCCATAACCCTTAATTCCCTTGCTTACCAAAAACCTATCCACTCGTGTCTTAAATATATTTAGCGAAGTAGCCTCTACCACATCAATGTGCAGAGAATTCCAGAGATTCACCACCCTTTGAGTGAAGAAGTTCCTCCTCAACTCCGTTCTAAACTGGCCCCCCCCTTATCTTGAGGCTGTGCCCTCTAGTCCTGCTGTCCCTTGTGAGCGGGAAGAATCTCTCTACCTCTACCCTATCCATTCCCTTCATTATCTTATGTCTCTATAAGATTCCCCCCTCATCCTTCTAAATTCTAATGAGTACAAACCCAGTCTATTCAGCCTCTCTTCATAGTTCAATGCCCTCATCTCTGGTATCAGCCTAGTGAACCTCCTCTGCACTCCCTCCAAGGCCAAAATATCCTTGCGCAAGTGCGGCGACCAAAACTGCACATAGTACTCCAGCTGCGGCCTCACCAGTGCCCTGTACAGTTGCATCAAGACCTCCCTGCTTTTATATTCAATCCCCCTCGCTATAAAGGCCAGCATCCCATTTGCCTTCCTGATCACCTGCTGCATCTGCAGGCTGGGTTTTTGTGACTCATGCACAAGGACCCCCAGGTCCCTCTGCACCATAGCATGCTGCAGCTTTTCGCCCTTTAAATAGTAGTCCCTCCTACTATTATTCCTGCCAAAGTGGATAACGTCACACTTGCTAACATTGTACTCCATCTGCCAGGTCCTCGCCCACTCGCTTAGCCTATCTAGATCCCTCTGCAGACTTTCCACACCCTCCGCACAATTTGTTTTTCCACTTATCTTTGTGTAATCAGCAAATTTTGACACCCTACACTCAGCCCCCTCCTCCAAATCATCTATATAAATGGTAAATAGCTGAGGCCCCAGCACCGATGCCTGGGGCACTCCACTAGTCACCAATCCGAATAGCACCTATTGATACCAACTCTCTGCCTCCTATTAGACAGCCGATCCTCTATCCACGCTAACACCTTACCCCCAACTCCATGCCCCCTAACCTTCTGAAGCAACCTTTTCTGCGGCACCTTATCAAACGCCTTCTGAAAATCGAGAAGCACCACATCCACCAGTTCCCCTCCATCTACCGCAGGCCTGGCCTTCAAGCCTAGCTCCTCAAGCCTGCCCTGTCATTCAATAAGATCATGGCTGATCTGATAGTGGTTCAGTTCCACTTACCCGCCTGCTCCCCATAACCCTTAATTCCCTTATTGGTCAAAAATCTACTTGTGACTTAAACACATTTAAAGAGGTAGCCTCCACTGCTTCAATGGGCAGAGAATTCTGCAAATTCACCACCCTCTGGGAGAAGAAGTTCCTCCTCAACTCTGTTCTAAATTGACTCCCCCTTATTTTGAGGCTGTGCCCTCTAGTTGTTGTTTCCATTCTAAGTGGAAATAATCTCTCTGCTTCTACCCTGTCTAGCCCCTTCATTATCTTACATGTCTGTATAAGATCTCCCCTCAGCCTTCTAAACTCCAATGAGTACTAGCCCAGTCTACTCAATCGCTCCTCATAAGCTAACCCCCTCATCTCCGGAATCAACCTGAACCTTCTCTGCACTCCCTCCTAGGCCAATATATCCTTTCGCAAATAAGGGGACCAAAATTGCACACGGTACTCTAGATGCGGCCTCACCAGTACCTTGTACAATTGCAGCAAGACCTCCCTGCTTTTATACTCCATCCCTCTCGCAATAAAGGCTAACATTCCATTTGCCTTCTCGATCATCTGCTGCACCTGCAAACCGAGTTTTTGTGATTCATGCACAAGGACCCCCAGTCCCTCTGCACCGTAGCATGTTGTAATTTTTCACCACTTAAATAATAGTCCATTTTACTATTATTCCTTCCAAAGTGGATAACCTCACACTTGCCAACGTTATACTCCATCGGCCAGATCCTTGCCCACTCACTCAGCCTATCCAAATCTCTCTGCAGACTTTGTGTCCTCCACGCAATTTGCTTTCCCATTCATCTTTGTGTCATCCGCAAACTTTGTAACCCTACACTCGGTCCCCTCCTCCAGATTGTCCACGTATATGGTAAACAGTTGAGGCACCAGCACCAATCCCTGCGGCATGCCACTAGTCACCAACTGCCAACTGGAAAAGCACCCATTTATTCCAACTCTCTGATTTCTGTTAGATAGCCAATCCTCAATCCACGCTAACACTTGATCCCCAACTTCGTGTACCTTAATCTTATGCAGCAACTTTTTGTGAGGCACCTTATCGAATGCCTTCTGGAAATCTAAAAATACCACATCCACCGGTTCCCCTCTGTCAACCGCACTCGTCACACCTTCATAAAAATCCAGTAAATTCGTCAAACATGACTTTCTCTTCGTGAATTCATGCTGCACAAGACCTGTGGCCAGGATGATTTCTTTGTATATGCATCTCTGTGTCAGTTAAAATTACCCATCAAGTTGGTGATGACTGCATCACGTCCTCTGACATAGCATTTGCGCTGTTGTGCTGACTTTCACTTCTCAGAGTGTATGAAAACAGGGTTTGCTGCTAACCTCCCCAAAGATTAGGATCTGATAAATTATTAAGTTGAAGGTGCAAGTATAAATGTTGAATTTGCTCTCGATGTTACTGGTTATTAAGGGCTGTCCATGCACTGACATGGCATTAAGGGACAGGAAAAATCTGGCTCTCTCCTCTCACCAGCATCTTGCTTCTCCTGGAACCTTGTGGTTATCAGTGTGGCATGGGTACATCTCACATGTCATGCTTCTTCAATGGCATGGAAACTGACCCTCATCTTCCTCTTCAGTTTTTGGCCTTCCGGTTCTTTATCATCTGAGGAGCTCCCAGCCTCCTCTGGCAAAGAATTCCCCCCTCCCGCTTTGAGGTATCAGGTTGTGAAAGGCACAGCAGACGACATTAAGTGGAATATTCTCTGTGGGGAGTCCCACTTGAACAGTCCAAACATCAGAAGCACATCATCTGGGATGCCAATAGACTGTTTGATGGATCCTGTGGAGCTATGCACATCATTGTATCTTTTCTCTGCATCTACTCTGAGGATGACATAAAGACATCATGAGCCATCATTTAAGTAGATACCTCTTATCCCCAAGCAGCCAGCCCTGAATTCACATAGATCCTTTGAACATGTCAAGTGCCTGGCAGTGTGTTTCTGATGATCACTCATCAGAAGGTGGAATGATCAGGAGGTGGAACGGAAGCATCCACGCTGAATAGACTAACCCTACACCACTGCCAGTGTGGCATTTCACTGCCATTGCTAAGAAATCTGTTACAGGTAGGCTTTGAATGTTGCATTCACCTTGAACTCATGGACAAGGTGAGGGAGGACCAATGTGTGCCAGTCATCTCCAAACATGTTCTAGACTGGTCTAACTTCTTGCTGGCATGACACAAGATTGGAGGCAGGAACAAGATTCTGGCGAGTTATATATTTCAATGAGTACTCATGACATGATAAACCATGCCTAATGCAAAAAGTTTCCCATTAGCAGAAATCCAACTTTTGGCCTCTATCCAAATTTTTCACCTAGAAAATTCCACCAAGAGTTTCTATTTGGAGAAGAATATGACTCCTTTGGTCAAAAAGTCATATTCAACTCGGAACTTTAATTCTGTTTCTCTCTCCACAGATGTTGCCAGTCCTGCTGAATTTTTCCCGCACTTTCCGTTTTTATTTACATTCTTTTAAATATGTTATACAAAAAAAAGATTAAATGACTCATTTCATAATGAACCAGAAGAAAATGCTGAAACCTGGTGTTAACTAATTGTAAATTGCACAGGCTTATCAATAATAAATTAAGAACATTAATACATAAAATACAGAAGTGCAAAGTCCCTTCCTAATCATGTAGAGTTTGTGAAATAATGCAATATTTTTTCAATGTACAGTCTTCTGATATTCTTCCAGGTAGTTCTATCTGTGTACTCTATTACACCAAAGACTTATTCACTTAACAGAAATCAATTGAATTTTGCATTTTAAATTCTTTTCACTTCACCTTTTTTCTGTTCTTTTGCAGGAGGATGTTTGCTGAGAGTTACAGTTATTCCGTCATCGAGGACAGCTGAGAATGATCTAAACTTGCAGATGGGTTCTTGTGGTTTTTCCTCCTCTGTAAGGATTAGATAAGCGCGGAATTAAATATTTCCCCTGAAAATAGAACAGTTCAGATTTTGCCATGTTGGCTGCTCAACATTTTACCCTGCAGGATGATTGGATACCGTTTAAAATGATCCTGCTGTACTTTGAAATAATTATTGTAGTACTATTTTTCTCATGATACAATGAAGTGATAATGCTGCACTGGTGTCAGGATTGCTGTTTATAGGCACGGCACTGAACAGAGCTGACTTTACATGATCATAGGTTCACAAGATTGATTTCAGGTTTGTGATAATGAAAAGCGATTGGACAGTTTCGATCTATACTCTCTGGAATTTAGAAGAATGAGGGGAGATTAAATTGAGGTATATAAGATGATAATACATATGGACACAGTAGACATGGAGCAGACGCATCCTCTTGTGGGGCATTCTAGGATGAGAGGTCATAGTCTTAGGATATGGATAGCAAATTTAAAACAGAGTTGAGCAGAAACTACTTCTTCCAAAGGGTTGTGAATCTATGGAATATGCTACCCCAAAGTGTGGTGGATGCTGGGACAGTGAGTAAATTTAAGGAAGTGTTTGACAGATTTTTAATTGATAATGCATGGAAGGATAAAGGGGAGAGGGCTGGAAAGTGGGGATGAGGAGCATATCAGCCATGATCAAATGGCGGAGCAGACTCGACGAGCCGAATGGACTAATTCTGCTCCTATATCATATGAACTTATGCTGAGAAAGCTTATTTAAATATTTTCATAGCATTTTAGATTGGGAGCTACTTGGATGGGGACGAGAAAGTTGACCGTCAGATTTTTTCTTCTTCAATGTACTCAGGACCATAGGTAGTTGGAGGGATTGACCACTGAAAACCAAGGTCAGAAATTTTCCTGGAGCTGCCACAGAAACCTCGCCAGAAGTGCAAAGGAAACCTGAAAAGATGCTACACTGAACAGAGAAATTCTGACAAATGTCAGGCTAGTGAATGTTGGCTTCTGTTTGGTGACCATATAAAGCAAAGAAAGATGGGGTTCCTACAACTACAGTAACAACTTGCACACAAGGAAAAATGGACACTAAACCAAAATAAAAAACATTAGCAAGAATAAATAAAAATGTGACCAATTAAATAAATGAGATGCTGATACTGTTTCTACCTTTCATATAACCAAATCTAATATTTATACTTGCATCAGATTAAAAATTATGCTGGGAAAATCAGCTCTCCATGGCTCAACCTCCTCTCTATCTTTCCTTCCATTCAAAGAGGCCTTGCTTGGCTTCAAAATTTATTAAAAAACAATCAAATTAGGAGAAAAAAACCTCTTTGTTTGTATCTATGTCTCTCTTTCTTTCTTTACCCCCTCAATTTCACAGGCTATTTGCACTAAGCTTTTCTAATTGTCAATAGTATGTGGAGGTTTTTTTTAATTTGAAGCTTAGCATGGTGATAAGCATTTTCATCGCATTACATTTTCTGAAGTTGATCGAGCAGAAAACAAATCCTGCACCACTGGTATAGTCGGTATTATCCCTAAATGGTTCTTTCCAAATCTTCACTTGCAAATGATACATGCCTGTCCTCCATCATCTTGCTAGCACAGTGCCATTTTGCCGTCTTTACTTCTTTGGGGTGCTTAGTTAGTGATCAGAGGATGGACTTTTCTCTTATTCTTCCATCCGAATGCAAGGTTTTGTGGAACATAGAATCACAAAATCCCTACAGTGCAGAAGGAGGCTATTCAGTCCATTGAGTTTACACTGGCAACAATCCGACAACAGTATGGCAGCCGAACATGTCTAAGCCAACCCATCTTTTCAGGTTTGCTTGTATCTAGGATTGGGTTTGCATCCAATTGGGAATGAATTGTGGATGTAGCTGCAGCCCCTTTAAAGCTACAGTAACTTTCAGATACACTGCTACTTCAGAAAGTGTGGGAATATACCTTCAAGATTTCATATAACTTCAGTAAAAGTGAGATTGCCAAAGCATAAAATTTTATCAGTACTTAGCTAAAGAATCTAGGAGGAACAACATGGCAGATGATGGTGTACATCATCACAACAGGACAGCGTGTCAAAAAAAATTCAAGAGCCTCATCAGAGAAACATGGCATCTGTCCTTCACAGATCAGTATCCAGATAATGCACCAACCCATTACCATGTCATAACCTTTTCTTTTTTATCTCTGTTTTCCTTCAAATGTTTCCAGGATGCTATACTCTTTACTTTCCAGTGCCTCCTTTACCCATATCACCTTCTTCAGCAGAGGATGCCCAGTACAATTCAGTCACTACTTTGCACAAGCATGACCAATCCATGGCATAAAAGCAAAATACTGCAAATGCTGGAAATCTGAAATTAAAGTAGGAAATGCTCAGCCAAATGGGTACTATCTACAAAATGCACTGCAGAAATTCACCAAAGATCCTTAGACAGCACCTTTCAAATCCATGACCATTTCCATCTAGAAGGACAAGGGCAGTAGATACATGGAAACACGACCACCCACAAGTTCGCCTCCAAGCCACTCATCATCCTGACTTGGAAATACATCGCTGTTCCTTTGCAGTCGCTGGAACAAAATCCTGGAATTCCTCCCTAATGGCATTGTGGATCAACCGACAGCACGTGGACTGCAGCATTTCAAGAAGGCAGCTCACCACCACCTTCTCAAGAACAACTAAAGAATATAGGAGGAACAACGTGGCGGATGATGTGTACATCATCATAACAGGACAGCATGTCAAAAAAAATTCAAGAGCCTCATCAGAGAAACACGGTATCTGTTCTTCACAGCTACTTGTATCCAGATAATGCACCAACCCATTACCATGTCATAACCTTTTCTTTTTTATCTGTGTTTTCCTTCAAATGTTTGCTATACTCTTTACTTTCCAGCGCCTCCTAATAAATACTGGCCAGTTCGCAACACCCATGTCTCACGAATGAATAAAAAATACTATTGCCCAAACGATTTGACAGAAAAATGCCACTGGTGCTGGCAGCTTCAACACTGCTTTTCCTGCCTGCTATTGGCCTTGGTCTATATTCAGGAAAATTCCTCCCAAAGAGGTATGAAGAATAGGGTGACATAAAAACATAGAAGAAAGGAGCTGCAGAAGGCCATTTGGCTCTTCAAACCTGCTCCGCCATTCATTACAATCATGGTTGATCATCCAACTAATCCTGCTTTTTCCCCATAACCTTTCATCCCATTAGCCCCACATGCTATACCCAGCTGCCTCTTGAATACATACTGTGACATCATAGCAATAGCCACATATGGAACATGGTATAAATTTAGATTTAGAATATAGGGAAATTGCATTGGGGCTAAAAAGATTGTATTTCTTCAAGACATCACAGCAAAGAAAGTGAGATAACAAATTAGTTGCAATTGATCTTGCAATAAAATTGAAGTTACTTTAGTTTTTAATGGATGCAAATTATTAATTGCACACATGACATTTATTTCTTACCTGTCTCAGAAATTTCAGACCTTGCTTTCTCTGATGGATCTTCTCCACTGTCATCCAGAATTTTTATAGGATCTTTGATGTAGGTGTAAAATTGGTGTCTGTCTTTCATTACACAGACCTGAATAACTGTTGAACCTGTTGAAACAAGCAGGGAGATACTTTGTAATAATTCTGGAAAAAACTCAAGTTGTCTGAAATCTAAATGACTCAAAAATATATTTGATAATCAGACAGACACTCTTCGAATTGGAGGCAGTCTATTTAAGCTGCTGTAGAAAAGTTTATTTATTAGTCACAAGTAAGGCTTACATTAATACTGTGGTGAAGTTACTGTGAAATTTCCCTAGTTGCCATAGTCCGGCACCTATTTGGGTGCCCTGAGGGAAAATTTAGCACGCCAAAGCACCTTACCAGCAAGTCTGTCTGAATGTGGGAGGAAACAGGAGCACCCAGAGGAAACCCACACAGACATGGGGAGAATGTGCAGACTCCACTCAGATAGTGACCCAAGCCAGGAAGTGTCCCTGGCACTGTGAAGCAGCAGTGCTAACCACTGTGCTACCGTACGACCCCGAAAACTGGCTACCTGCTGCAGTTTTTTCTGTGTTCACTTTATTGGATGTGAGCTTGCTGACTAGCCAGCATTTATTGTCCATCTCTAGTCATCTTTGAAAAGGCTGTGGTGAGTTGCCTTCTTGAACTGCTGCAGTTCCTGAGGTAAAAGTGTTTCTACAGTGCCGTTAGGGATGGAATTCCAGGATTTTGACCCAGCGACATTGAAGGAATGGCAATATATTTCCAAGTCAGAATGGTGAGTGAGTTGGATGGCAACTTGCAGGTGAAGGCACTCCCAGATATCTGCTGCTCTTGACTTTCTAGATGGTCGTGATTGTGGGTTTGAAAGGTGCTGCCAAAGGAACCTTGGTGAGTTCTTGCAGTGCATCTTGTAATGGTACACACTGCTGCCACACTTCGTTGGTGGTGGAGGAGTTGAATGTTTGTGGAAGAGGTGGCAATCAAGCATGTTGCTTTTTCCCAGATGGGGTTGCACTTGAGTGTTGGAACTGCACTCATCCATTTAAGTGGAAAGCATTTCATTACACTCCTGACTTGTGCCTTGTGGTCGACGGTGAGGCCCTGGGGAGTCAGGAGGTCATAGAATCATAGAAACTCTACAGTGCAGAAAAAGGCCATTTGGCCCATCAAGTCTACTTCGACCAAAATCCCATCCAGGCCCTACCTCCTTAACCCTATATATTTACCCACTAATCCCTCTAACTATGCATCTCAGGACACTAAGGGGCAATTTTAGCATGGTCAATCAACCTAACATCTTTGGACTGTGGGAGGAAACTGGAGCATCTGGAGGAAACCCACACAGACAAGAGGAGAATGTGCAAACTCCACACAGACAGTGACCCATGCCGGGAATCGATCCCAGGTCCCTGAAACTATGAAGTGGCAGTGCTAACCACTATGCTACCATGTCGCCTCTGTGTCACTCCCAGTGGGATTTCTAGCCTTTGACCTGCTCTAGTAGCCAAAGTATTTACATGGCTCATCCCATTCAGTTTCTGGTCAATGGTAACCTTCAGGATGTTGATAGTAGAGGATTCAGAGATGATAATGCCATTGAATGCCAAGGGATGATGGTTAGATCCTCTCTTATTGGAGATGGTCATTGCTTGGCACTCGTGTGGTGTGAATGTTACTTGCCAGTTGTCAGACAAAGCCTGGGTGTTGTCCAGAACTTGCTGCATTTGAACGTGTACTGCCTCAGTATCTGAGGAGTTGTGAATGATACTTAACATTGTTCAGTCATCAGTGCACAACCCCACTCCTGACCTTGTAATGGAAAGAAGGTCACTAATGAAGTAGCTGGAAATGGCCGGGCCTAGGACATTACCCTGAGGAACTTCTGCAGTGATGTCCTGGAGCTAAAGTGATTGACCTCTAATCACCACAACCATCTTCCTTTATGCCACGTATGACTCCAACTGACTGAGGTTTTTCCTCCTGATTTCCATAGACTCTAGTTGTTTAATGTGATCTCCTACTTTCATGACAACATGATAGGTAAGATCAGCTATGATGTAGCAACATCAGAACCCTTTAAAATCCTCAGTGAAGTCAATTTTCAACATTATCAGATAGACGCTAAAGTTGTAGCTATATTGGAAAAACTTGCCTAGGGGCAGAGTAGTTCTGGAGCGCAGCTATAGACAGGACATTATCAAGGCTCATAGCCTTTGCCATGCCCAGTGCACTCAGCCATTTCCTAATGTTGCTTGGAGTGAACCAAACTGATTAGAGTTTGGCACCTTTGATGGGAGGAATCTGAGATGAATCATAATGAATTGAGTTTTAACATTTCAAATTAGAGTTAAAATTCAGTGTCTTGGTAACGTGCCAATGGACACTTATTGATCAAATAATCCAGCAATTAGTTACTTTTACTATATGCTCAGTTTATTTGTCTCATTAAATGCACTAGGCGATATAATATTGAGACCACATTTACCATGAGAGAAGTGGTGAGATTCTCCAGCTATTCGCTGGTGGCAGGATTCTCTGGTCCAATTGGCAGTGCACCCCTGTCCGCAGGTTTCCAAGCGGCATGGCGTGACTTCAATGGAAATCCCATTGACAGTGGCAGGACGGGAGAATCCCACTGCCAGAGACTGTCATGCACTGGGAAACACATGGCTGGGAGGCTGGAAAATCCTGCCTTATGTATTTTCCAATCAATATTATTTTAACATAAACATGAGCCAATTTTAATACAAACAGTGAACACATTCAACGCAAAGTCAAAGCTGTAATTAAGTAGGAGATTTAGAACACAAAGGCTAAGGAGAAATTTGTGAACTGCTGACTCAGAAGTTAAATTTAATTAGGTTAGTTCCTTGCATTTCATGAATTATTTACTTCAGCTGCTGAACACTGTTGTAGTTGTCTAGGTAGTAAGAAATATATTTGGTTCTGTAGTTATCTTTCATTACAGGACGATTCATGAATTATCAAGCAGTTACCATGCAAAAATTGTATGATTTTCACTCGAATGTGCCCTCCATCAACTGGGAATAGAGACTTGACTTCACCAGATATTCGAATTAAATCATTTCCAAAATTGTAGCCAGTAAACTGCAAATAAATAGAGCAGGTAAGATTTACTGAATTTGAAATAAGGAGCACTTGTGTAGTTCTCAATATAAAAATTAATTCTGGTAAATTTGTGCTCGTGTTTTCCTCTTTGACACTGGAAACCAAAATTTCCTTTTTATTTGTTTGCAATAACCTAGGTGGTTGCAAGAAGAAAAATCAGTTGGAAGATAGTTTAGCAATTCCCCTTTCACCATGTAAGTTTGACAATTTTTTGTCACAAACGATGTTGGGTGCATAATGTGTCTGTCTAAATATAGCTGGGCATATTGTAATGAGATGATTCTACAGTGCATTTTCCATCATTTCTGCCCAAGCAATACCATGCACAAAGCACATGGGTGCACTGATGACATCCAGTGGTAAATGCTGCATGTGGGAAATTAGGAGTCAAATGACCACTTTGACTAAAACTGGAGGGCCAGCGTGCCTTTTCTCAGTTTTTGAAATCTTTTATTCATACACCAAAAAGTCTGTACATTAATAAAGAAGGGTGCTGTCCAAGTATAACTGTTATTTGCAATTATTTGAGTTGTGTAAAGCACCGTGCAAGGTGTCTATAGAGGGCCTCACCACAGATATTCATGTAGCTGTTCTTATTGAAACCTGGAGATGGTAATGTAGTGATAATGTCACTGGACTAGTTATGATGTGGAGATGCCGGCGTTGGACTGGGGTAAACACAGTAAGAAGTCTCACAATACCAGGTTAAAGTCCAACAGGTTTATTTGGTAACAAACGCACTAGCTTTCAGAGCGCTGCTCCTTCATCAGGTGAGTGGGGAGTTCTGATCACAAACAGTGCATATAAAGGCACACGCTCAGTTTATAGAATACTGATTAGAATGTGAGTCTTTACAGCTAATCAAATCTTAAAGGTGCAGACAATGTGAGTGGAGATAGCATTAAGCATAGGTTAAAGAGATGCGTATTGTCTCCAGACAGGACAGTAAGTGAGATGTTGCAAGCCCAGGCAAGTCATGGGGCTTACAAATAGCGTGACATGAATCCAAAATCCCAGTTGAGGCCATCCTCATGTGTGCGGAATTTGTCTATTAGTCTCTGCTCTGTTGTGTGCTGTAAAGGCCACCTTGGAGAACGTTTACCCAAATATCAAAGAACAAAAGAACAAAGAACAACACAGCACGGGAAACAGGCCCTTCGGCCCAATGACCCCGCACCGCCATTTCAACATTGAGTCCCCTCTTCCACCCATGACCCTTGTCTATGCTTATGGCACTCCACATTGGAAACCGGATTGAGGGGAGACTAATTTATGGACAACTTCTTACACCAATCAGCCTAACAGCACATCTTTGGGGTGTGGGAGGAAACCAGAGCACCCGGAGAAAACCCATGCAAGCACAGGGAGAATGCGCAAACTCCCACAGACACTGGCCCAAATCCATGTATCTGCACAGCAAACAGTGATAGTCACTGAGCTGTCGTATTGCCCATCAGCTGGTCCAGTTTAAGCGTACACTAACGACATGAAGCACTAGGCCACTCTCGAAACATCCAAGAGCAGCCCTCGCATGACCCGTCGCGTGTATGCCCCTCGTTGGACAACAAGACGGACCGAAGCACCTGTGGATTAAAAGAGAAAAACATCAATAACATGCACATATTATGCAACATTCAAGGGAATCCCCAGAAGCTCCAAAGTAAAACAAGTGAGCCAGAAAATATGTTGGAAGGTCCATAGGAATCAATTGATTTCCAGGGACGTCCCAAGGCTCTTGGTCCTTATTTAAAACAGTCTGCTATATCCCTCCATCTCTATTCTGCTCATGTGCCTATCTAAGTATCCCTTAAACACCTCCAGCATGCCTGCCTCCACCACCTTACCTGGCAGTGCATTCCATACCCCCACAACCCTCTGTGTGAAAAACCTCCCTCTAACATCCAAATTATACCTCGCCCCCCTCACCCTAAGCCCGTGGCCCCTCGTAATATTTGTTTCCAATCTAGGAAAAAGCTTACCACTGTTTATTCTATCTATACCCTTCATAATCTTATACACCTCCATTAGATCTCCCCTCATTCTCTGTCTTTCTAAGGAAAACAGCCCCAATTTGCCCAATCTTTCCTCATAACCCAGTCCTTCCATACCAGGCAGCATCCTGGTAAATCTCCTCTGCACCCTCTCCAGGGTCTCCACGTCCTTCTGGTAGTAAGGCGACCAGAACTGGATGCAATACTCCCAATGCGGTCTAACCAACATTCTATACAACTGCAACATTAGACACCAGCTCTTGTACTCTATACCCCTTGCTATAAAGGCTAACATACCATAAGCTTTCTTTGCAACCTTCTCCACCTGTACTTCAAAGACTTGTGCACTTGCACCCCCAGGTCCCTCTGCGTTTCTGTACTCTTAATAGGTCTATCCTTTACCATATAACTCCCCCCTACATTATTTCTTCCAAAATGATTCACCTCGCATTTATCAGGATTAAATTCCATCTGCCATTTATCTGCCCAATATACCAGCCTATCTATATCCTGCTGTATTGCCTGACACTCCTCCTCACTGTCTGCCAGTCCAGCCATCTTAGTGTCATCTGCAAACTTGCTGATGACACCACGTACTCCCTCTTCCAAGTCATTTATATATATTACGAATAGAAGAGGTCCCAGTACTGAGCCCTGCGGCTCAGTAGTGACAGACTTCCAGCTAGAAAAAGACCCTTCCACTACTACTCTCTGTCTCCTTTTACCAAGCCAGTTATCAATCCATCTAGATACCTGTCCTTGTATTTCATGAGCCTTAACCTTTTCAACCAGCCTACCATGAAGGACTTTGTCAAACGCCTTACTGAAATCCATATAGATGACATCAACGGCTCGTCCTTCGTTGACCGTTTTTGTCACCTCCTCAAAAAATTCTACCAGATTCGTAAGGCACGACCTCCCCTTAACAAAGTTATGCTGCGTATCCCTAATCAGATCGCAATGCTCTAAATGCATATACATCCTATCTCTAAGAATCCTCTCCAACAACTTCCCTACCACTGACATCAAACTCACCGGCCTATAATTACCAGGGTTATCCCTACTACCCTTTTTAAACAACAGTACCACGTTCGCTATCCTCCAGTCCTCTGGGACCTCACGTGTGTCCAAAGAAGAGACAAAGACTTGCGTCAGAGGCCCAGCAATTTCATCTCTCGCCTCCCTAAGCAGCCTAGGATAAATGCTATCAGGCCCCAGAGATTTATCAGTTTTAATGCTACCTAAAAGCCCTAACACTTCCTCCCTCGTAATGGATATTTCCTTCAGCTGGTCTACAGCTCCCTCCAAGACAGTACTGGACATCAAGCCCCTCTCCTTCGTGAATACTGACGCAAAGTATTCATTCAGGATCTCCCCCATTCCCTTGGACTCTAAGCACAGTTCCCCTCCTCTGTCCCTAAGAGGACCAATTTTTCCTCTAACCACCCTTTTGTTCCTAACATAGGAGTAAAATGCCTTTGGATTTTCCTTAATCCTGTCTGCCAAAGCCATTTCATGCCCCCTTTTCGCCCTTCTAACTCCTCGTTTGAGCTCCCTCCTACTCTCTCTGTATTCCTCCAATGCTCTCTCCGTTCCCAGTTGCTTAGACCTAACATACGCCTCTTGTTTTTCCTGACCAAGTCCTCAACATCCCTAGTAATCCACGGATCAGAGGCTGAATGCCCGTGACCGCTGAAGTGTTCACCAATAGGAAGAGAACAGTCTTGCCCGGTGATCGTCGAGCGGTGTTCATTCATCTGCTGTCATAATGTCTTCATGGTCTCCCCAGTGTACCATGGCTCGGGACATCCTTTTCTGCATTGTATCAGGTAGACAACGGCCTCAACCAGGATCTTGGATTCATGTCACACTATTTGTAACGCCCATAACTTGCCTGGGCTTGCAACATCTGACTTACTGTCCTGTCTGGAGACAATACACATCTCTTCAATCTATGCTTAATGCTATCTCCACTCAAATTGTCTACACTGTTAAGACTCGACTAGCTGTAAAGACTCACATTCTAATCAGTGTTCTGTAAGCTGAGTGTGTGCTTTCATATGCACTGTTTGTGATCAGAACTCTCCACTCACCTGATGAAGGAGCAGCGCTCCGAAAGCTAGTGGTGTTTGTTACCAAATAAACCTTTTAGACTATAACTTGGTGTTGTGAGACTTCTTACTGGACAAGTTATCCAGAGACTCAGGTTAATCTACTGGAGCATGGATTCAAATCCCATCAAGGCAGCTAGTGGAATTTCAATTCAATTAATAAATTTGTAATCATAAAGCTAATCTCAATAGTGGACATCATGACTGTGCCTCTTTAGGGAAGAAAATCTGCCATCCATACATGGCCTGACCTGCATATGGCTCCAGGCCCACAACAATCTGGTTGACTCTTAAGTGCTCTCTGATATGGTACAATTCAGAATTGGCAACAGATGCTAGCTAGCTTTGTCAGAATAAAGAATAAGATAAAACACCATTGCACATGTAAAATTCATGGAATTTATGGCAGCAAATCTCTCAGTAGGGGAAGTGCTCTTCTTGAACATTCAAACCACAGCTGCAGAGGCTCAAGAGTGCAATCTATTTTGTCAAACTATCAAATGGAGATGGCTGTTATTCAGACACAGGGCCTGATTTTACCATTTTGATTCCAAGTGCTGAATCCGGGTGTGATTCAGATCCGACTTGTAAACTTGTTCTCAGGCGCCCCTATTTACACTCAGCCAGAAAAAAGTTGTGAGTCTGAATCATACTGTGGACGAGGCTTATCGCGCCCGAAATGCTGCTGCTCTGATCGGCGTCTTCATCTGCGCATGCGCAGTTTAAAAAAAAATTTGAAAAACATAAGAACATAAGAAATAGGAGCAGGAGTAGGCCATCTAGCCCTTCGAGCCTGCCCCGCCATTCAATAAGATCATGGCTGATCTGTCGTGGCTCAGTTCCACATTCCCGCCCTCTTCCCATAACCCTTAATCCCCTCGCTTATCAAAAACCCATCAACCTGCGTCTTAAAAATATTGAGCGAGGCAGCCTCCACCACTTCAACGGGCAGAGAATTCCAGAGATTCACCACCCTTTGAGTGAAAAAGTTCCTCCTCAACTCCGTTCTAAACCACCCCCCCTTTATCTTGAGGCTGTGCCCCCTAGTCCTACTGTCCTTTCTGAGCGAAAACACTCCGCTGCCACGTTGCTCACAGGCCACAAAACTTTGGATAAAATGGCCCGGGAGCGATGGCTCCCCCAAAGACATCACCCCACCCCCACAACATAACTGCCCCTCCTTATTCACCCACACCCCCCTCTACCCAGACAGATCGCAACTCCCTGCCTCACTTCCCTCCCACTGATCGCCTGCAGAATGTCAGCAACCACCGCCCCCCCTCCCCACCACCTCCTCCTCCCCCACCCTGCCACACCAGAAAATGATCTGGCCTCCCTCCTCTTGCCACTCTGGCCTCCCTTCTCCCCACTCCCTACTCCACCAGAGAATGATCTGGCCTCCCTCCTCTCCCCCTCCAATCAGAGAACAATGTGTCCTCCCCGTTCCTCTCCCTCCACCAGAGAATGATCTGGTCCCCCTCCCCCCCCAGCTACCAATCTGAGTTGGAGAGCCGCCAGAAGGTCTGAACTTACCTCTTTGGAAGCTGGAGCGCCCAAAACAGACCTTTGTCGAGCGTGTCTGTTTCATGTCGAATCTGGACAGGCGAACGCGATGGTAAAGGAGGAAATGCTGGTAAGTTTGGGTGTCCAATTCATTAAATCAATTTAAATGCATGCAAATGCCTGTTTTGGGTGCAGTGCTGATTGTGGCCTTTTTTGAACCTTGGTAAAGGGAGAAATTGGCATGGGCGCTAATCACGCTATTCACCTCATGTCTGACTTTACCAAGTTTTTGCGCCTGAAAATGAGCACAATGCAATGGTAAAATTGGGCCCAAAGTGAGAATCTCTGAGCTTTGAGGAATAAAATCTTGAAAAGAGTTTTGGTATTTTCAGCTGACACCTCCAGACACAATGCAGTAATGAGGTGCTATAAAAGTCTTTGTTCTCCCAACTGAGATGTAATCCTCCTGCACTGCAAATTACCTAAGTCCCAGAAAACAACTCAGTCTGTCGAACAATTAATGGACAGCCCTGAATCCTGGCTCTCTTTATTTCTGTAGGTGGACTGAAATCCAAGGAAAATACAGGCTACTTGCTGACATTAAGTACATCCATGCCTTTAACAAATGTCAAGTGCCTAAGATGGAAAATCCACGGATTGAGAAAATAAAATTCCCCATCTGCATTCCACAATGCTGACTTGACCCTGGTTGTATCTATCCTATCATCTTTTATCAATGTGTAACAATTTTAATAATTATATCTCTAGGTGTGAGTGTTAAGAGTTTAGCAATTCGTAAAGAAATGCGACAAACCTGGTAGAATTTCTTGACTGGCTCGTCTGGTACCTTCTGAGCTTCTGGCTCAATCTCTGGAAATGAATCTTGCTCTTCTTTGATGGCTTTACTTTCCACTTTGCGTAATCTTTTCGATAACCTACTTGACTCCAATGGATGTACATTTTCTTCCTTCTTTTTGCTGGCTGGCCTTTCTTTCTTGCCTTTTTTTTCTTGTTTTTTCTGTTCCTCCTCTTTCAACCTCTCCTGATCTTTCTTCCAAGCCTATGAATCAGGAAAACCGTAAATGCATTAAGAACGTACAAGAACGTTTGCATCTTATAAGCTGGTTAGCAATATTTTTTAGTGAGTGATAACATAATTTTCAAAAGGAAAGTAACTGATTTTTTAAGTGACATGATTGAAACTTCACCATAGGTTAAAGTGAAATGTCATGAATAAATTAATAAGGTATGGTGATGCAGATGAGGAATCTCTGATTTGAGGAATTTCCAGCTGTGGAAATTCAGGCAATTTCTCGCCTTTCTTGCAATCTTACTTCCTTGCTCCACCCATTGGCTGGGTAAGATCGCCGCCACTGTTTCTTAAAAAAAGGTGGGCGTTTGTTAGCTCAGTCGGCTAGATGGCTAATGTGTGATGCATATGATGCCAATAGTGGGTGGATCCAATCCCACCATTTTACTGGCTGTAGCAATTTATAAAGGCCTGCCTTCTCACTTTGCCCCACACTGGCAGGGTGATGCCCCTCAAGCTATCTATAATCAACTGGCTCTCTCTAATGCCTATAGCCCTTGTGAACTATGGCTAAATGAATACAGGGGACATAAATGACTGCAAGAGCTCAGCAAAAAAGTTTGAGAATCACAGGTCTATGCACTTGACCACAGGGCAATCAATTTCACAAGTTAAGGTAAATGCACAATACAGCAGATGCTGGAATCTGAAACAAAAACAGAAAAATGTTAGAAAATCCCAGCAAGTCTGACAGCATCTGTGGAGAGAAAGTAGAGCCAAGATTTTGAGTCTCTGACCCTTTGTCAGAGCTCTGATGAAGAATTATCCAGACTCGAAATGTTGGCTCTACTCTCTCTCCACAGATGCTGTCAGACCTGCTGAGATTTTTCAGCATTTTTCTGTTTTTGCTTCACAGGTTAAGGTGCTATTTTACTTTATAAAATGCGTTTTTCACAACATAGCGCTAACGGTTATAGTCACCCTGCAGTGTGCCAAAGGTCTTCCTAAAATATGAAAAAAAATCCTCACACTGGAAAAGGGTCCAGGGTCAGGGATTGGTTAATCGAGCAGACGAAATTCATGCTCAATTAAGATATGTCAAAATCCCGTCAAAGTGGAAAATCTCAATTTCCATCTGTAACGTGGTGCAGACAACATTGATGTTCCATTCTGAAATTAAAACCTACAGAACTGGAATTTCTGATACATCATGAAACATGTAAAATGCCTACGCATGAAATTTTATTTACAAGCAAGTTACAATACTGTGGGAAATGTACAGTGGGAAATAGGTTATACTTTTGTGATACAAATGCAAAATATTTACTTTAAGTGATCCCTCTCGAATGAAAGAGCCATTATTTTTTTCCTCTTCTTCTTCAATTTCGGTTTTGTTTGGCGGTCCTGTAACACTCACTTGGGAAAAAAAGAAATTACATTACAGTACCGCATCATTACAGTACCAGCTAAGACCTACAATCAAGAAGAAAGAACTTTTTTAAAGTAATCTTTCAGGACTTCTCATGCTGCTTCAGAACCAATTAAACTCAAAGAGGAGTCATTACAGTTTTCCTGGAAAATAGCCTTTGGTCTAAAAATCAGTTCTGTGCACTAAACAGTTTGCAATTGTCCCAGCCCCTTTCCAATAGTGTAAACTGCATCGCATCCAGAAAGGGCATGAGGCCAATTACCATTTTTAAAGTAGCATTTAAATATGCATAGCCCATTCGACAGCGGATTCTTTCAGTATTTTCTGACCTTCTGGCATGTCGCAAGAACGGCAAGTATCACTGTTGGCATGCTGGCCAGGCTATGGGGTTGGGGGCCATTGAAGCCCCCAGGTGTCAGGAGCATGGTTGGGCAGTGCCCACTGACACCACCCCCGATCCCCCCAGCCATAACCTAAACCTATCACTCAATAACAACAAAGCCAAGCCTCTAGAGCAGATAATGAAAATTTAGACATGCATGGCTAGGATTTACTACCTATTTAAGTAACAATCTTAAAATCATGTGGCAGGCACTTAATTGTGATCCTGGCAGGCAAGTTTCTCTCCTAGGAGCAGGACAAATAGGCTAAGTCAGAGAATTGTTAATATGGTCTCCAATTCCTGATGCAGTGCTTTCCTGTCTCAAATCTTTGATTTTCTCCAGGAGTACTACACTAGAGCATATTAGTGACCTTGTCCACTAACTTTGGGCACACAGGAGCTGCATGATAGACTTGAAACATTGGCTCCATTCTCTCTCCACAGGTCGTGGACCTACACTAAGTATGACTAGACACATTAGTCCACTAAATTTGGGCACACAGGAGTTTGGACAGTTAAGAAGAAGTTACATTGCAGAGTGTCTTTCATGGCTTTCATGTGTCCCAGATGTTTCACAGTCAATGGAATACCGTTTGTAGTGTTGTCACTGTTTTGTAATGCAGGAAAGGTGGCACCCTTTTGTGCAAGGTAAGGATCCATAAACAGTAATGACCACATAATCCGTTTCAGCAATGTTGAATAAGAGATAGTATCAGGGGAATTGAGAGTATTACTCTGTTCATTTTCAAGAAGTGGCATGGGAACTTTTATAACTATTTGAGAGGCAGATGTGGTGGCAGCTGAAAGTTATCACCTCCTCTGCAGTACAGAGTTGATCTAGATAATGTGCTCAAATGTCTGGAATCAGTATCATAGAATCCCCACAGTGCAGAAAGAGGCCATTCGGCCCATCAAGTCTGCACCAAGGTGTACCCAGGTCCACCCCCCCCGTTATCCCAAGTATTTTGTTGCTAATCCCCTTAACCTACACATCTTTGGACGCAAGGGAGCTATATAGCATTGCCAATTCACCTAACCCATATATCTTTGGGCCGTGGAAGAAACAGAAGAACCTGGAGGACACCCATGCAGACATGGGGGAACGTGAAAACTCCACACAGACAGTCACCCCACCAGCAGTAGGACTTGAGCACTCAATCTTTTGGCAAGAGTGAGCCATGGTTGCATTTAGAATTTTTTCTGCCTTTATTGCACCTGAATCAACATTCAGAGTCTAAAGGGAATGGCACTACTTTCTAGGAATTGATGATAAATAATCGTGCACTTTAAGTGTTGGCAGTGAAAGCAGAAAAAAGCCATGAAGATGGGTACCTGGCATAAAAATAGCTGTCCAGCACATGAAGGGTTAAAAGGCATTAAACCTGCACTGACTTCCAACACAGACACTGACTTTCAAACACAGACAATTACTTAAAATTTAAACCACAGGACAGACAGTTAATTGAATTAAAACAGTGAACAGATGCTTCAGGAAGCCAGGCACCTTAAAAGAGATAAAGAAAGTCCTGGGACAATGGGGTCTGATAGGGAGATTAAGAACAGGAATGTATAAACACAAAGGAACCATGTGCTACAAGAATAGAATAAAATTAAGTCATTGATAAAGAGGAAATGTACCCATTCATGGAACAATGTGATATTGAAACGATAATGGCTGTACCTGTCCATAATAATGAGCTAAGAAATGTTGTACCCATTTGACTATAATGATGTGATAATCATGTCCGGTCCACCTATTGTGTAAAGGGTATAAAGGTAGACCGCTTCTATTGTTTCATCGAGAGAAGGTAGCTGTCCAGTACAGCGGGGTGCTGGTGCCTTTTCTCCACAAAGCTTCGTTAAATAAAACTGTATTGTTGTTCCTCCAGTCTGACTCTGAAGTGGTAATTTTCCCACAACATTTGGCGTAGTCGGGCAGGTTCCTATTTCTGGTGAGATCGATTGGCCACGATCAGCACCGGGGTAGAGATCACTGAATCTGTGAGAGTTGGAGAGGGTCAAGAATACAGTTTGCAAAGGGGTTAAACTAATATTTGTAGTAATAGGTACTAACTGCTTGCTGATAGTGATAAGTAACTGTGACTTGCGCTGATCAACAAGAGGACAAGGTAGTGTCTGTCTCTGAACCTCACCTTAGACTGGACGTTAAGAGGGGAAATCGCCCACGCTAAGGTCAGGTATTGAAGTAGAGAAAGAGACACCAAGGGCACTTAGGATTGTATTGTAAAGCACAAGTGGCAGAGGTCGGTTAACATCAAACTCTGTAGTGGCGAACAAACACAGAGTTGCCATCTGATTGCATGAAAGTTTGTGAAGTTGGGAATTGTACTGTCAAGTTTGTGTTGTGAAAGTGGGGCGGAAAAGGAGCCTGATCAACTCTGACCTAAACCGGACTCCGGTGGAGAAGCACAGCGCCAAGGTGGTAACAGTGGACACCGTGAGTATAAATTGAAACCCTGTAAGGGCAGTGAAACACCGGTGCTAGAGCAGTAATAGTGTCCGTGGTTGTCCCCTGATACGGCAGTCAAACACTTCACTGGGAAGTAGTCATGGCCGGGGTTGTTGGAGTAAACCCTGTAACGGCAGTGGCTGGGGTTGTACCCTGTAACGGCAGTCAAACACGGTGCCAGAGCAGTAATAGTGGCCAGGGTTGTGCCCTGTAACAGCAGTCAAACACTTTACTGGGAGGTAATCGTGGCCAGGGTAGTTGAAGTCTGCAAAATGGCAGAGAATAGAGTTAAAAGGGAATATGCATGTTCCCTCATTGAAATTTACTTGACAGATAGGAAACAGTTAATTAAGGGAATGCAAAAAGATGGCTGGGACAGTTCACAGACCTTACAGCAGCAAAGTGGATAGATAAAGAAAAGAGAAATAAGACGAAGAAGATAGGAGTAATGTTAGTTCATCAGTTAGCCGGTCTAATCGAGGAAGTAGTCGCCTCTACTAAGAAGGAGTGAAGATAAAACAAAGATTAAAGAATTAGAATCTCGAGTGAGGGAACTGGAGAAACAAAACCAGATATTAGAAGAGAAGCAATGGAGAGGGGAAACTGTTCCTCAACTTATGAGTCCACACAGCAGGGACCAACCGCTCCTCCAGAGGAGTGGGAAGCGCTAGAGCACAACTTAGCGCCAGTAACCAGAGGGGGGACAAAGGCAAATTATAAATGCTTCACCCCAGGTGAGAGACAGCAGATAATGGCTTCCCTGGGTAAATTACAACCTAGAAGCACAAACACTAAATTCTGGGAAGAATTAGACACAATCTGGGTAGGGCACCAATTACACCTGAGAGACATACACCAGCTGGTCAGGGCAGCCTGTCCAGCAGATAAGTGGAGGCAGGTAGCAGGTGGACCTGCCGCTCCTCCAGCACAGGATTATAGTGGGGGAAGGTGGACACATGTAGTCCCCCTAACATCGGAGATAGATGCCCAATAGGCACCCTTCACCCAGTTTAAAACAGAGATTCAGAGAGTATTAGGGAATGCTCCCATTAACTGGAGCAGAATAACCACAACAAAACAGTTAAAAGGGGAAGGAGCTTCTGAATACGGGGAACGATTGTTCCAGGTATATCGAGAATGCTCAGGGCAAGGAAACCCAGGTCGTTGGGATCGAGCATTCATCCAGGCTTTTAAGGATGGGCTCTCTAGCGCTCACCAAGCCATCATAAAAATGGGAGTGATTATGTCCCAAGATTACAATGAGTTGGTAAAGTGGGCTAGCGGTGTACCGGGAGAAGAGAGATACCAGGCAAGAACAAGGCTAGAAAGAGTAGCAGCTTATAGTTATGGGAATGGAACAAAGGCTAAACTGACTTGCCACAACTGTGTGCGGCAAGGGCACTTTGCGAGGGATTGCGGGGCCCCACGGAAAGGGAACAGATTTGGGAACAGTGGAAAACCTTGTGGCCACTGTAATAAATGTGGACACACAAATGCAGTGTGTTGGGATAAGCGTGGGGAAACCCCAACCCGATACATGACCACAGCAGAACCGGAGGGACCACAGGACCGCTGGGATCAGCAAGACTGATGGTCTGCAGCCCCCATTCACAAGGGTAAGAAGGAGGGAAGGATTTATGTGTCAGCACTAGTAGGGGGCAGGCAATGTGAAATGCTAGTGGACACAGGAGCATCTACATCTGTCACCGACCTACCCTTACCCACTACAAATAAAATGATTTACCTGACTGGGATAGAAGGGAACAAGACACCTGTCTACCTAGGCGAGACCTAAGCGGGTCCAGGAGGAAGGAGGATGGGGAGAGGAGGAAGGAGGGTGGGGAGAGGAGGAAGGAGGGTGGGGACCGAATGCCTCAGCCTCTCAATCTGCATAACGAGGGCTGTGAGGTTGGTGAGCAAACTGCACACTATACAGGGATGCAGACACAGAACATTGACAAAAAGGTTAAAAGGAATGTAGTGGTAATTGTGGATAATGATGTGATAATCATGTCCGGTCCACCTATTGTGTAAAGGGTATAAAGGGAGACCGCTTCTATTGTTTCATTGAGAGAAAGTAGCTGTCCAGTACAGCGGGGTGCTGGTGCTTTTTCTCCACGAAGCTTTGTTAAATAAAACTGTATTGTTGTTTCTGCAGCCTGACTCCGAAGTGGTAATTTTCCCACAACAGCAGCATGCATGCTTAATGGTATTCGCGCAAGATGAGGTTGCCCATCACTTAACTTCTTCCTGGATTGAGTGCCGATGTCTGGGGTGCCTCCACTAACCCTGACTTACTTATTTAGATGCACAACCCTACTGATCCCAAACAGCACCTCCTTCCTCTACGTAAACTAATGCACTTCTATATTGGAATCTGCAAATAAGGCAGCTAAGTGTCTTCAAGCAGCCCTTTCAGAAATCTCTGCAGACATAGATTTCTCCTGTATAGCCAAAGGTATTGTGAAAACATCTTGCCCTTTAAGCAGTGCACCTTTTCCTTCAAAATGTTAAGTCCCAAGGAAAGATATTTTGCCACTGGGAGCTTCATAGAGAATATTGCAGCTATTCGGATTTAAAATTACTTTCACAATCCTGCCATTGAAGCTCCATGGTGAAGTGTGCAATACTAATGCATAAACATACTGGAAGTACCTCAAGCAATATTTTAATTGAAATATTTCCAATAGACACTGAACCGTTAATTCAGAGAACAGTTAGTTCAGTGTCATCCAGACTAGAAACGTTGGCTCAATTCTCTCTCCACAGATACTGTCAGACCTGCTGAAATTTTCCAGCATTTTCTGTTTTTGTTTCAGACTCCAGCATCCACAGTAATTTGCTTTTAACTAGTGTTCTTTTTAAGTTAATTGAATTTTTTGATGCATTAGCAGTAAACATTTGAAATTATTAATGACATACTGCGGGCTCTACTTGCAGAACTGTCTTTTCCCTTCTTCTGTTTGTCATAACCAGGTGCAATGGGTTCTGGAAATACGTCAGATGAAGTTTTGGGCAATTTCAGGGACTCCAGTTCTTTTGCTGCCAGTTCAGCTTGATATTTAACTTCTTCTTTGTCCACCCAGTCTGAGATTGAGGAGGCAACATATTCCAAATAATTTCTGTGGGGGGATGGTATTTGATATATTAAAATTACAAATTCATACAGTAACTAGAAATGTAAATGAAATATTTTAAAGGCACTTAAAACTCGAGCCCATCCTCACTCTAATATAGCTCTCAAAAGATCGGTCTTTCAAATCTGAAGATTAAAAGGGTGGCAATTCCAGTGCCATTAATGGTATCAAATTGGAATGCAGGCTTTGACACCATTCTTATTTATGCATTATTTCTGTCTGAACTTCCCCAGATTATAATACTATTAATCGCTCCCCTACAATGTGGGATGAGGTGGTGAGAGTGCATCCCCTGGCTGGCCCTATGCAGATAAACAGTTTGATAAGGAGGCAGAACCGTAGTATAACCATGCAAAGTAGAGTGCCTGAATAGTTTATTAATACATCACACAAAAGTGGAACTCCAAACAGAAACACTGGTAGGTTCAGTGATGCAGAGTAAAGGTCCTGTTGCATGAGAGCCATGCCAAAGGGGGGCACTTTTTTGCTGTCTCTAGATTCCATGCAAAGCATTTTCAAAACCCAAGTACAGTGAATAGTTTATTAATACATCTCACAAAAGTGGAACTCCAAACAGAAACACTGGTAGATTCAGTGATGCAGAGTAAAGGTCCTGTTGCTTGAGAGCCATGCCAAAGGGGGGCACTTTTTTGCTGTCTCTAGATTCCATGCAAAGCATTTTCAAAACCCAAGTACACATTTGCTGCTCAGAGTTAATGCATTTTACATTGCTGGCACATTTCTCCTAAGGCCCTCAAAACAAATACCATAGCAACAAAAGCATGACATGCATAAACACATTGGCCAGGATACTCTCAAAAAAAATTCTAAGTCCCCAGTTTGTGGAAAAATGAGATAACTTCTGCTCATCTTTTTAGTGTGATTTTCAGAGTGAATCTCTGACATTCTGTGCATCACGGACTGCCTGAGCGGGATTCCCTCTGAAAATCAGTGGGCAGGACCCTTTCCTGTCTGAGAGGCCAGCAGCATAGCGCTGATTGGGTAACTGTGCATGCGCCAATCTGTCAGCATGGAGATCAGTGCATGCACAGTGGCCTCATGTTGCTGGCCTCTTGATTGCTGGCCAACCTCACAAACCCATATTGTTCTCCCTCTGACTACACCCCACCCACTGATCGCTGGCTTCCTGGATCTCACTGCGTTATCCCTCCAGCCAGCCCCAATCTACCCAAAACCCTCACCCAGTCAGCCCCCATCCTCTAATTTCCCCCCCATTGACCCACCCCCCCACCTGCAGTCCCAACCAACTCTGCCATCCCTCACCCGGATGGCCAGTCCTAATCAACAACCTCCACCCGTCTATCTGCACTTCCTAATGCAGAGTGGCAGCGGGTCCCTACCCATCCATTGCGCCCCCAAAGGTTCTGCCCCCCAAAAGACTTTGCCCTCTCTGGCCCCACCCCTTGGTACTGCCCAGTGGTCAGTGCCAAGGTGCCTCTGGGACAGTGACAGTTTATCCCTTAGGCAGTGCCTGCGTGCCAGACTGGCACTGCCCAATGGGCAAAACCCCGATCTCCTGCGGGGGTCTCAATGACCTCTGCTCCCTCCAGCATGCTCGGCTGTCTGTTCCCCATTAGTGGAGAACAGTTGGGCTAGTTGCGGGGTGGGGGAGGAGATGCGGGCGGGCCCGGAGACTTCAGTCCTGGGCCTGCTAATGAGATGGAAATTAAGGTTTCTATATTGTCATCAGCTTCGTGTCGATTTCCGGGAAGCCCGCGAAACGGCCTCAGTTGATGTCTCCTGCCCCATTGCGCTGAGGAGCGCAATGGGCTGGAGTATTGCTCCCATTGTCACCATCTATACGCTTTTCAAACTTACAACATCTAAACTATATTTTACTGTTTGCAGATCAAATGAACTGATAACAGAAGTGGGCAAACCTATACTACAGACCCACTAACCTGACATTATTTACACCTTTCAAGGAAGTCATTGTGGACATCACTTATAGAGGTGAACAGATTTTTAATTAGTAAGCGTTCGAAAGGTGATGGTGAACAGGCAGGAAAGTGGATTTGAGGCCAAGATAAGATCAGCAATGATTGTATTAAATGGAGGAGCAGGCTCGAGGGATTAAATTGCTTACTCCTGCTCCTGGTTCTTATGATTTTTATGATGTTTATTACAAATTATAAACAGTATGTGGGAGCCGAAAGAGAAAATGCTAGAAAATCTCAGCAGGTCTGGCAGCATCCATAAGGAGAGTAAAGAGCTGATGTTGAGTCAAGGTGACCTTTGTCAAAGCTAAAAGGCATAGAAAGTGGGAGCTATTTATACCGAAGAGTGAGGTAATGAAAGGTGAGTCATAGCCACAACAACAAGGGGAAAGGCTGCTAATCGCAGACAATAGAGAGAAGAGAATGAACGGTGTGAATGACCATACAGCAGAGAAGCTGAAATCAGAGGGTAAGCTGGGACAGCTGAAGATGTGAGGGGAAGGAGAGAGGTAAACTTGAAAAGAAGAGGGAAAAAGGAAGCAAAGGGGGAGAAAAGGTAAGAAAAGGGGGAGGAAGAGTGGGGGGGGAGAAAATTAAAGAAAGACGGTAAATAAATAATAGTAATAAAAAAAGACAGTAAAGAAATAAAAGGTAGAGAATAGTCAAAAATTAAATAAAATAAAAACAAAGGGTTGAGGTGGGGTAGAGCTCATCATCTGAAGTTGTTGAATTCGATGTTGAGACTGGAAAGCTGTCACATGCCTAGCTGGAAGATGAGATATTGTTCCTCCAGTTTGTATTGAGCTTCACTGGAACAGGCCATACAGACATGTGACATGTCTGTCCACTCAAACCATGAGGCACACTTGCAAATGGGACAGAACAAATTGGTTACTGTACTATTTTCACAATCTGCACTTATTAATGTTAATGGCCTTAAAATTATTCTCAAACATAAAATGTTAGGCCACATCTCTTGTAAAGTTGCTTTAGTGCTGAACTCAAAGCTATACAAAAATCACAAAAGACATAATGCTATCTGAAGTTTCTCTTAACATATTACTGACATGCGTAGGTTAATTTCAATAATTAGCTATTTTCACTTGAGCAGAAATCCAGGTTTGCAGGAATACACACCTGAACCCAACATTGGAGTGAAGGGCAGTTTCCCAGGATTGATTACACTTGTGTTGTTTATTCATGGGGTTATGTAAGACTAATAGTATAGAGTTGTCCTGTTTGTAGTGGTATGTTTCCACACACCTATAAAATTGAATAGCTTCCTGAAGAACCTGCAATATACATTTTACATATTTATATTGACAAAATGGGAACAATGGCTATAATGTTCTTTACAGATGATTTGGATGCAAACAATTTGCTGCACTTCAAAAAACTCTTAATTTATATTCAATGCAAAACTTTTACTTCCACATGCAAGCCTGCATTCTTTCTGACTAATAATGTAATCTTATTTGTGGTTTATGGGTTAGCATGTTGCATGGTGAACAATTTATTCACCAGAAGTATTAGTGAGGTTATCATACACTCTTAATGAAAGGAAGACACCACATTTATAGACTGTGTAATCTAGGCTAAAGCTACTCAGTATAAGTTATAAACTTTTGGCAAAGCAAGCATAAATTAATGGGTAAAATTGACAATACAGGCCTAAAATGTTATTGGTACTTAAAGCGGGTTAGGTGGATTGGCTTTGCTAAATTGCCCCTTAGTGTCAGGGGGACTAGCTAAGGTAAATGCATGCAGTTAGAGGGATAGGGATTGACCAGGATTGTGGTTGGTGCAGACTCGAAGGGCCGAATGGCCTCCTTCTGCGCTGTAGGGTTTCTATGATTCTAAAATGGTTTGAAACAAAATGACATGATGGTTAGAATCTTTTCATAATTTTTTGTGGCATACTTACTTTGACCTCTGCAGAGATGTACCCAATTAGAGTGATCTAGACGCACATTCTAAGCAATGAAGCAAAGCAATGACAGTCCATAGTACATAGCATTGCTACCAGATATGACAGCTGTGTTCTAGTTCTAGCATCATCTAATTTTATTTGCATGCCTATATTAATCTCTTGAGTAAAAGTGCATAAAACCTCACTGGTGAGGTAATTTGAAGGTTATGTTTAACAGAGTGACATATGGGTTACCTGTATCAAAACAAATGGATCATGTTGTTCGGCAAAACACCATTCCATCAGTGATCGGAGCTGTAGCCTTTGTATATATTTTATATCAATCTTTAGGTTATCATCTTTACCCTAAAAGGAAAAACACAATTGTTTGTTCTTTGGGAATATGGGATTAGAAGATTACTCCGCTTGCATGCAGTTTTAAAATAAAGTAAAATAAACAGCATGGAACAACAGGAACATATATGGACTTATTCATGATGGGAACAATTTAGGGATCTGGTTCTCATAATGGAGACAGGCATGGGCGTATCTTGGAAAATAGATTGCATCTTTGTGATCGCCTAAGATGGTCTCCATGTGAATGCTGCTCCAATTCAATTGCTGATTTGTGGAATCACCCCTACTCTAAACAAAGCCTGATATCTTTTACATACTCTTTTCAGTTTTTAATTTGTATCTGTATTTAGAATTGTACCTTTTTATCTTCATCATCTGTTAAGCTATCTTTTCTGGTTTTCTCATCAACCGTTTCAGAAGTATCTTCAAAGGGCACTGAAAATTAATTTAAGATCTTAGTTTGTTGGAACATCGGTTATTATGAAGAGATAATTTTACAAATATGCTTTTGTGGCGGAGGACTTCACCGGTTGGCAGTGCTCATGATTTTCCAATAATTTAATGTGCACGGTGTAGTTGAATTTCCATTATGCGCTGCTCCCTGGTATCATAATCTTGCAATATTAATCTAAATGTACCTTTTTCATACTAATAAAAACTATTAAGCAACAAATAGCTTAAATCAAGTTAGTGCACATTATAGGGATAATCCCCTGTGAAAATTGTACCAATTCTACTCAGTGTGTGAATGAAGTCCAGGAAGTCAAAATAAAGTTACTACCAGGGTTTTACTTGTAGAATCAAATCTACCAAAGTCAGCTGGCCAGTTTACAAAATCTATAAATGGAGTGGGAGTTTATGGCCTCGCTCATGCCAAGACCGGAAAATTCCACCCGAGGTCAACTGACATTTCCATCATCCGCACCTCACCCGCTCTGATTCCACGGCAGGTGGGTTGGCAGAATTCCGGCGTAAGTGTCTCAAAGACCTTTTTCTTTAAATCACAGACTTTGAAACAATATTTCATTCCCTTTGAGTGACCAACATAAATTAGGTGCAAAAAGGACTGACTTATACCTGTACAGGATAGTTCCATGGAATACACGCTGTTCTCTCTTGGCTTGCCACTACCAAACTTGAAAGGACAAGCTTCTGCCCCCTCTGAAAAGAAAAGCAGAATAACTCTGCAACTGAATACAGTCTTTGTTCAACAGTTATCTCAAAAGATGAAAAGCTTTATGTGACTTGGGTGTCATGTTTCATCCAAAAAATATTTAGTTCTAAATTGTTTTACATAAGAACATAAGAAATAGGAGCAGGAGTAGGCCATCTAGCCCTTCGAGCCTGCCCCGCCATTCAATAAGATCATGGCTGATCTGTCGTGGCTCAGTTCCACATTCCCGCCCTCTCCCCATAACCCTTAATCCCCTCTCTTATCAAAAACCCATCAACCCGCGTCTTAAAAATGTTTAGCGAGGTAGCCTCCACCACGTCAACGGGCAGAGAATTCCAGAGATTTACCACCCTTTGCGTGAAGAAGTTCTTCCTCAACTCCGTTCTAAACCGCCCCCCCTTTATCTTGAGGCTGTGCCCCCTAGTCCTACTGTCCTTTCTGAGCGGGAAGAGCCTCTCCATCTCTATCCTATCCATCCCATTCATCATCTTATATGTCTCAATGAGATCTCCCCTCATTCTTCTAAACTCTAACGAGTACAAGCCTAGTTTATTCAGCCTCTCCTCATAGCTCAACCCCCTCAACTCCGGCATCAGCCTAGTAAACCTCCTCTGCACTCCCTCCAAGGCCAAAATATACTTGCGTAAGTACGGCGCCTAAAACTGCACACAGTACTCCAGCTGTGGCCTCACCAATGCCCTATACAGCCGCAGCAAGACCTCCCTACTTTTATATTCAATTCCCCTCGCTATGAAGGCCAGCATCCCATTCGCCTTCCTGACCACCTGCTGTACCTGCAAGCTGGGTTTTTGCAACTCATGCACAAGGACCCCGAGGTCCCTCTGCACTGTCGCCTGCTGCAGTTTTTCGCCACGTAAGTAATAGTCCTTCCTACCATTATTCCTACTAAAGTGGACCACCTCACATTTGCCAACATTAAATTCCATTTGCCATTTCCTGGCCCATTCGCCCAGCCTATCTAGATCCTTCTGCAGACTCTCCACACCCTCCGCACAATTTGCCGAGTGTTTTAATTTACAACGTCCAGTAATTTTCCACGGTTACATACAGGAAGCAGATACAATTCTTTTTAAAATTGAAAAACACTGAAAGATCAACAGGTGTTCCCAGAAAACATATTAATGTTATTAAAAAAAGGGAGGAGTAAAGCCTTATTCCACCATTCAATACGATCCTGGTTGCTCTTCGATCTCAACTCCACTTTCCCACTCACTCCCCATATCCCTTTATTCCCTGAGACACTAAAAATGCATCTAGTTCAGCCTTAAATATATTCAACAACAGAACATCCAGACTCTTTGGGTAGAGAATTCCAAAGCTTTGCTGATCTGGCAGCATCAAAGACATTTGTGGCTCATTATCTCTGAAGAGATAATGATCAGAACTCCCCACTCGCCTGACAAAGGAGCAGCGCTCCGAAAGCTAGTGGCGTTTGCTACCAAATAAACCTGTTGGACTTTAACCAGAAGTTGTGAGACTTCTTACTGAGATAATGATTCCCATGGATTACAGAGGCCTAATTCAAAAGGAAATTATACAGAGGTCATCACTATTTCATCAGCCATGCCTGGAAAACTGGAATCTAATAGTCTGCTAGGTGAAAAAGCCTGGCAACCTTCCTTTCAAATTCTTAATGGTTGGAACATTAACAATCCCAGGAATGCAGACAAAGGGTCAAAGCTACAATGGAGAGATGGGAGTCATGTGACATGATTCCCTCCTCCTTCCCTCAAAGCTGGAAGAACTAGCTATACTGTGTCTTGCTGCACTGCAAATCAGTCTGCCATCTTCCATCTAACAAGCAGCAACACCGAAAGGGGGCTCTGTCCAGCTATAGTTTTTCTACTGGAATTTCTAACTTCCATACTATCACCAACAAGACTAATTAATATCTGCATGCCTATTTCATTGTGGAAGTCATCTTGACTGGAAAACTGAATTATACAGCATCAGTTTTCAATCTGCTGACTTCTG
Source organism: Carcharhinus amblyrhynchos (assembly GCF_965287045.1). NCBI lineage: Eukaryota > Metazoa > Chordata > Chondrichthyes > Carcharhiniformes > Carcharhinidae > Carcharhinus > Carcharhinus amblyrhynchos. Next base: position 31,847,680 of record NC_137338.1, read on the forward strand.
CGATGGAATGCAACATTTGGATCACGATTCTGGACTCTGGACCCATGTGAAACAATGATTACTTATTCTGTGATCTTCACCTTGCAAATCTTTCTTTCTTTATTTGTTGTTTATTTTCTGAAATCATAGGGACCTATGTAATGACACCCCGTCCTGCGTTTTGACTGTACGAGAATAAACTAACCCTCTGAGTTTACCCAACTCGAGGCTGGTATGGGGTTATTAATAGATATTGGATCATACCAAAACTGAGGGGCTGGGAAATGTGTCACTGCTTATAAAAGGGGAAATCAAAATCAAAACACCTCTCTGTTTGCAGATGGATAATAAGAGAATAAATTAAAGCTGTTTTAATTAAAATCCCCTCCTGTCCATATCAATTGTCACCATCTAATTCACGCAGTACACATTCTCGGTCTTGCTTGTCAAAGACAAATACGATCAAATCACAAATGTGCCTTGAGATTTTCAGCCTGGGAATATTGTGGGATCTTCCCTCATCATTTTCCAATCTAAACCCCAGGCAGGCAAGACTCTGTGATAGGAGCAGCTACTCATCCTGATCATGTCTTAACAAAAAATAACTTTCTTTGCAAATTTAATATTTAAAACTTCAAAAATGAGAGGAAACTCTTTAAAACTAATCATATTTTCTTTCTTAAAGGTTTGAAACCAACAAATGATAATTTGTTTAATTAACTGTCAACCTTTTGACGTTTGGCTTGTTTCATTGTCGGTCATACTTAATGGATTGGTGATTCGCCCAATAAACTAAGAATCCTAAATGCGATCTATCTGTCTAATACATTGAAAGAAAACAATAATTGCAGCTAACATCATGAAAGCAAAATCTTATGAAATCTTTCTTACAATATTTGCTTATTTAATTAATGGATTTAAAGACAGGTGTTGACCAGTCATAACCATATAGTTTTAAGTTCATTTATTAGTGTCACAAGTAGGCTTACATCAACATTGCAGTGAAGTTACTCCACACTTTGGCACCTATTCAGGTACACTGAGGGAGAATTTAGCACGATCAATGCACCTATAATGTATAGATATGTTATATATATAAATATATATTCTATATATTACCATAATTGTAAATCGTATTGAATAACCTTTAAAATGATATAAAGCACATTCAATATAAAATATTAATCTCCACCAGTTAGGAAGATCTGCTGCAATAATTCCATCTTATGTCCTCAGTATTTTATTCATCACAACTGACATTAGTCTGAAAAACTGAGATTCATTTAGAGAGGGGTTTACAGCACGGAAACAGGCTCCTCAGCCCAACTTGTTCATGCTACCCTTTCTTTTTTAAAACCCCTAAGCTAATCCCAATTGCTCGCATTTGGCCCATATCCCTCTATACGCACCATACCCATGTAACTGTCTGAATGCTTTTTAAAAGACAAAATTGTACCCGCCTCTACTACTACTTTAATTTAATTTACTTTAAACCCAATCAGGGTATTACCTGCACAAACATTAATGCTTTTTTTCTGTGTCTTCTTGGCACTAAGAATCCGTTTCATCTCTTTTGCAAACCTGACAGGGTTATCCCATGGTATGTGTACTGACTGAGATCGTTCGTTCGATATATCTTTCTTCTCTTCTAATTCTCCACTCTCTTTCACTTTGGTAAATTTCATGCTCTCAAACACAAACTGCTTGAAAGCTCTCTCCAACTCAGAATTTGTCACATTTTCTAAGTGAAAAAATACATATTGTAACTTGTCAATTAGATCGTCCACATCGAAAAAAAAACTAACAATTATCTCAGGTACAAAAATAAGATTACTTTGACTTCGCATCATGGATTTCTCAAATATTCTCAAAAATTAAGAATTAGTATTGCAAGGGTATCACATTGAAATGTTTCAGTGATTCATGCATTTGAATTACTTTTTGAAGTACCATGATAATTGGTGCATATGCAAACAGCATTTTCACCCTAGGATAGCAACGTCTCAAACCAGTAATGAGATGAATTAATCTGATTTTTTAAAAAGATATATTTTCATGGAGAGAAATGCGAGCTCATTTTTCATACGAACTTCCCATTATTTGAACAAGGTCACTAAATCATTGATGTCCACCTGTACTATTAGAATAGGTATACAGGAACTCCATCTCATTTCATGAACAGCATCTTTGACACTCCCTTGGCACAGGAATGAAGTATCAGCTTTGCTTACAGGACTTTGTAAGATAAAGTTCCTGATGTGAAGTCTTGCCCATCAGAAGCACAAATTGGAAAATCATATGCACACCATCCACGACTTTCTGGTCATGCTTTAGTGGCAACATCAGATTCTCCTTAAGGTCGGGCTGGGTGATTCCAGAAGGGTAGATTTCAACCCATTTTCCTTTGCCCCCCCAACCCTGTCCCATTTTCCTGCTTGGGGTTCAATAGATGTGACAGGAGGTTTCCAGTGGGAATCCCCACTGTCAAAAGAGAGATCACTGGGTGATCAAAGATGGCGCTGGTGTGAGAGGAAGCATAATCCACAGGTGGCAAGATCCTTCTTGAAATCTGGCAGTTTGATGCCGCCTGGAGAGAGTTTAAAGTACATCAAGCAAACTTCAAACATACCTGGAGTGCTGTTGCAAAGAGAGAACTTTGAACGTTCAACTGGAAAGGATTATTTTTAGATTCCTTCCTGCCACAGAATTTACTGTGTGTGTTCAACAGGGAAGTGACTGTGAATTGCAGCTCTGTCTGCAAACTCTCTCTCTGTTCTTTCTTTCACCCAAGAAAGAAAGGCTGAATTAAGGTAGAAAGCAGGAGCCACCGAGGTCCTGTAGCAAATTGCAAGCTGCTTTTAGATTGCTTTTTTTGCAGCTAGAGCTCTACAAGAGGCATGTTGGGACTTGAGGTTCAGTCTAGAACCATTTGTAGTTTTTTTCACTCAGTCAAGCTTGAATTGATTTAAAATGAAAGGCAGTCAGGGAAGAACTCCTGTGTGATAAAAAACTGTCATCCTGAGGACACTGCTGTTTCTTTTTTCACCCAACCAAGGGTGAATTAAAGTGAGGGAGAAGAGTTGCAACTTGCAGCTCGGCTGGGAATTCTTTGCTGCTTTTGTTCATCGATGATGTGGAGATGCTGGCGTTGGGCTGGGGCGAACGCAGTAAGAAGTCTCACAAAACAAGGTTAAAGTCCAACTCATGACCTCCGAAAGCTAGTGGCGTCTGCTATCAAATAAACCTGTTGGACTTTAATCTGGTGTTGTGAGACTTCTTACTTTGTTCATCCAGTCAAGGGTAAGGTGAAAAGCAATCCATGTAAAAACTCTGGTAGATCAAACAGCGAGGTAGCTTGATATGTGGACCAAGAAATAGTGCTCCAGACTGGAGGAAATGAGTAAGCCCATGGGAGCTGGCACTGGCGAAATGGCAGGAAGCAAATCAAAATCAAAGAGTGGCTCCACAGCGGCAGAAGGGGGGTCTCCACCACGCTCTCCTGGAGGAGTACCTGAACAGAGAATGCTGAGCGAAAGGGGAAGCTATTATGGAGGCCATGCAAAGATTGGACAGTAAGTAGGACTGGTGGGCCACTGAGTTTGTTGTACTGGAGAATTTCTTGTTTCCCGAGTTGTGATAATTAAACTTAACAAAGTTTGCTTTTCTTAAAATCAACTAGTTTTTATTATCACAAGACTGCATACAGAATATGGCCGAACCTTGGAAACTGAGACCAGTCCGCACTAACTGCTGATTCTATCCCAAGACTGCACCCACTACAAGGATCAATTCAATAATTATACATTTTCTTATCAGCTTACATGATTTTAGTAATACAAGCAGTGTTACATTGAACAAAATGAATTCTGTGGCTCCCTCATCCCCGACCTTGGTTCTGTGACTTCTTTATGCCTTATTTTCTGTAATAAACAAATTCTGTTACTCCCTCCTCCCCGGCCTTATCTAATGTCTCGTATGTTACCTCATGGTATATGGAGTCAACTTTTTCAAAACAGACTGACGCCAAGCATTTGGCCTTCACTGGTTGTAGTCATTTCTTTGTTCAAAGTCAGTCAGTTTTACAGGGGTCTGGCATTTTGAAATGGCTTGGTCTGCTGTCCTTATTTCATACTAAATACTTGACCATTTTTCCCATCAGGCCACTGCTTCATTTGTACACTATCACAAGTTGCGAATCAAGATAGACGAGCTGAGAGAGGAGCTCGGATCCTCTGTTAAATCTCTTCAGGTGTCACTGTTGCCCATGAGAACCGCTCGAAGGGGTTTGAGGACTCAGAGGCAGTTAGTGGAAACACTATCTCCGAGCTGAAGAACCAAGTTACTCATTTGACATCAGAGTTAAGTCCCTGTGATGAGATGGAAAGGTGCCAAAGACAAAATAATATGTCTGATAGGCCTTCAGGAGAGAATCGAGGGCCCAAATATCACAGGCTTTGTCCCCTGGCTATTGAAGAATATGCTGGAACTTGAGAATGAATCACTTCTGGATCATGCACAGAGTGTCACGGGCACAGCCCAGACCAGGAGAAGCTCCTTGGCCCATTACTACATGAGTACATTACACCTTGGCATGAGACAGAATCCTGCGGCAAGCAGCACAGGCTATCACTCTGAGGTACCAGGAAAATAAGCTGTTGACATTTCCAGATTTTACCCCGGTAGTGGCAAGGAGAAGGCTGGCCCTCACTGATGTCAAACAACTTCTCTGTGTCTGTTCTGGGGTCTGGTTTGGGCTTCACTTTCCGGCTTGCTTGAAGATTACTCTCAACAATGGAACCAAGCACATTTTTATGGATCTAGTGGTGGCAGTAAAATTTGCAGAACAGACTTTTGAATCCACCGCACAGTGCATGTACGCTGATATTTGTTTTTCATGAACCTGCCTGCTATACCCGGATCAAATTGTCAGCCAGGAAAAGGTAATGGGTTTTGCAACTGTTAGGTTAAGTGTGAAGCGTTTGGTATTTCTACAGACCTTTTCAGATTATAGCACCTGTGACCACGATGGGATTGGAGGTAGAGATTGTGAACCACGTGGAGTACTGTGGAGGCGCCACGATAAGGTGTTGTTGGAGGCACAGGCACCCTGTTTGGGAGGGCGTGTGCGGGAGGGTGGGTGGAGGGGGTGAAAACGCTGTATTTGTGTCTTCTTTGCTATATCACTTTTTTCTCTGTGGGTGTGGTTGGCCTCTTTCAAGCCCACCCCCTCTCTCGAAGTTGGTTCCCCGTGGCTGGTGGGGAGGGTGGGGCCCTGGGGTTTGGCATCTGCCAATGTCAGTAGTTGGGGGGAGACTCCCCAGACAGTAGGGATACCAGCTACTGCTAGGAATGTGGGATGCTGGCTAGGAGGCCCTTATGCTCTGACTTCGGAGCAATCAAGTTCAGTAGCTGGAATGTCAGAGGATTAAATCATCTGGTTAAGCGTGGTAAGATATTTCAGCATCTTCAATAACTGGGTACCCAAATTGCAATCCTCCAAGCGAAGCACCTCAGGCCAGTGGACTATTTTAGGCTCAGTAGAGCATGGGGGTGGTCAATGCTTTTACTCAACTTTTCACACCAAAGCGCGGGGAAGTGGCGGGGGGGGGGGGGGGGGGGGGGGGGGGGGTTGGCAATCCTCATACACAAGTCCTTACCCTTGGTAGTAGCCAATGTCATTTCTGACTCAAATGGCCAATATATAGTTGTCATGGGTAAATTATATGGGATGCTCCTGGTGTTAGTCAATGTGTTTGCCTCAAACTGGGACTGTGAAAAAATTTTCTCGTTGTTTTTTGCACTACTTCCAGATCTGAACTTACATCAGTTGATGTTGGGTGGGGATTTCAACTGAATCCTACCTTGAACCGCTCCTCCCCCAGGATTGCTGTATCTTCCACGTTGGCTTCTCACGGAATACGCAGTGCCGGACCCATTGAGATTTCTTAACCCAACTAATAGGGAATATTCCTTTTTTCACTTGTCCATCCAACATATGCATATATAGATTACTTGTTGGTAGATAATAAGTTGCTCCCAGCTGTGCGTTCGTGCTCCCTCAAAACTGTTGTAATCTCAAATCATGCTCCCTTGATAATGGAATTGGTAGTGGGGAGGAGGGTGGGCTCCCATACGCCTTGATGATTTAATACTTGTTTGCTCTCTGACGATGAATTTGTTAGATTTCTGTTAACCCAGAACGATGATTTCTGTTTAATGATGCTCCGTGAGTCTTGGCAGCTGCCTTATGGGAGACATTGAAGGCTTATTTAGGGGACAGACCATATCTTGTTCAGCGTATGAGGCGAAGCAGAGAGATATGAGGTTATTGGAATTGCTGGGGCGTATTGCCCAAGTTGATGCCACATACGCTGTGGGCCCGTCCCAGAGGTATATAAGGAAGGCTTACTAATACAGGCGGAGTTTGAGACCTTGTCCTCATGTCAAGTGGAAGAGATGTTGTTCAAATCTAAGTATATACACTATAAGCATGGAGACAAGGCAAGCAAGTTACTAGCTTATTAGCTGCGCCAATTCTCCGCCGAAAATCTAATACCACAAACACAGACACCGAATAGGGTCTCTATTTTTCCACAGCGAATAAATGAACTGTTTAGGGATTTTTATTCAACTCTCTATAGCTTGCAGAGTACCACCAATTAGGTGGACTTTCTGGAGTTCTTTGGGGCACTGAATCTTCCTGCGGTGGACTGGGGAAAGGCTGCAGCACTGGAGAAACCAATCGACATTGAAGAAATTGTTAGGGTGGCCAGAGCTATGTTGAGTGGGAAACGTCCCAAAACTCATCTTCAGGGTCAAAATATTGTACTCCACCCTTCTAGCCTTGATCCGGACAAGGAATGTGCATTCAGTCTTTTTCCCTTTGTCCCGGGGCACAAAGCAAAGATGGCCCCTCTTCCCCATTATTTGCCATTGCTATTGAACCTCTTGCTGTGGCTTTTCACAACCGCAAATGAGAGGTGGGGATTGGTTGGGAGGGAATCGAACGGAGAGTATTGTTGTATGCGGACAACCTACTATTATATGTCGGCGACCTGTCCAACTTGACTCCCAAAGTCTTATCTATACTGGAGAGGTTTGGTCGTGTTTTGGGGTACAAGCTTAACTTGAATAAAAGTGAGCTCCTTCCTTTGAATGCAGCTGCCGAAATTCCAAGTGGATTTTGTAGCTTTCACTACACTCTTGGGAAAACGCCTAATCCTGTTTAGGTCGAAATCAGGTGCACCCCCAATGCACTCACAGTGGGTGAAGGAGCTGGTAGATACTATTAAGCTAGAGAAGATGAGGTACACACTACATGGGGCCACTGCTAGGTTCTATAAGGCCTGGCAACCATTCATAGCACATGTTGGGATGCTGAAATTGGAGCCGGGTAAGTAGATACCTGATGGCTCCAAGGCCCCATGCGCTCCAACAGAACCACCCCCCACCTGATTGGTGGACGTGTCCTGGCCCTTTATCTGAGTGTGCCTGCCCACCTTGCCGTGGTGTGCGGACAAACATGAGAACTTTTCTCTTATCCCTCTCACTCTCTTCTCTCTCCTTCGCTGTCTCTCTTTCTTTTCTCCACTCACTAGTTTATAGCCTGGGCTGCTCGGACACTCAGTTGGCTCTCCAGCAGCATTCCTCTGCCTTTTTGTTTTTATATTATTACCATCAATACCAGTGCAATTAGGTGGGACTTGGGCAGGGTGGATGCAGGGGGTACCAGGAGCTTATTCCCTGGCCATGGGGAGCCCTGTGCCCAGTTGAGTTGGAATGTACACACAAGCACTGTGTGGATCTATATCTGTGTTCATTTGTTATGTAAAATATAAGAACATTTTCAATAAACCTATCAAAAAACAAAGAGAGATCACCAATACAATAAATAACTCATAATAGAAGCGACTGCAAGGGAATTTAAAGAGACAGCATAAGGAAAATTAGATTCTTAATTTTTTTGCAATCACTGTTATATTGTCATTTGCAAGGGAACAAGCTTGTGGGGGTGTGACTGATTTAATTGAATTGGGGACAAATAGATTTCAGAAATTTCCTTATAGCTCACAAATTGCAAAACTGTTTTGGCAGCTGTTTCAAGTTTCCCTTTGGGATTTAAGTAGTCTGGCACTTACCATCTTCCACGCCAGAACAGGGAGAAGTACCTGAAAGATCAGAATTAAATCTCCCATCAAAGGCTGCAGTTGAGCCCAACATCTTGAGGCAGGTCAATATTTGGGGTTGAATGAAGGAAGACAAGATGGCTACAAGACCTTTTTCCACCACTGGGAGAATTTAAGCCCTTTATCACTTCTTTCCCAGGCCTATTGCCACTTTCCACACCACAGCTCCAAGAAGCACTGGTAACTGCAGTGGATTTGAGGTATAGCAGAAACCAAATCTACCACTATATGCATGTGATGGGTGGAGAAACCAAGGTTAATGACGGACACATGGAGGAGGTAAACATATGAACATACATTCTGGACAAAATTAAAGATACAGTAAGCATTCAATAAAAATACTCTAACAAGAGTGATGTGAGAGTTGGACTGCAATGTCTTACCATTGGTGCAATAGTACATAAGTTCCTGGATACTGGCCAAACGTTTAGCATCAGTCTCAGGTACAGGATGGGTAAAATTAAGAAACTTTTCCAACGGCAACTTTTTCATCATTTCCTGTTCGATTTTGGCAGGGTCAAATCCTTGGAGTATCTAAGGCAGGAGCAAAAATCAGATCACCCAATTCCTATTGAAAATGTTTTATATCCAACAAGTTGGAGTGGAGAAAAACAAAAAGGAATCAGAACTCTTTTCTTTCTTTCGTAAATGAGATACAGAGTCTGCTTTGTCCCTTGGTCCCCCTGGGATTAAGTGCTGGGTGTTCAATTAATAACCGAACACCAGCAAATCAAAGGCCCAGGGTTGGCAGAAGAGAATCCTACAATAGCCCTCATAGCCTCAGGTAACAAGAGAACACCTGCCAAGGTGATCCAAGCCAGTAAGGCATCAAGTCAGCAGCCTGCCTCCATTGTGGCTGGCAGCGAAGGGTGAGCACTACTGCACAACATGCATAAAAGAATGAAGAAGTCACCTAGGCATATATGGATTATCATGGACAAAAACAGAAAATGCTAGAAAAAGTCATTGGTCTGGCAGCATCCACAGAGAAGGAAAATAGAGTTAATGTTTCAAATCACTCTTCTTCAGAGCTCTGAAGGATCATCTGAACTTAAAACATTTTCTCTCTCTGCAATGCTGTCAGACCTTGTTGTCTTTTTCCAGCATTTTCTGTTTCTTTTCAGTTTTCAGTATCTGCAGTATTTTGTTTTTATTATATTGGATTATTATTGGTATTCATTCAATATGTTGGATTGAATGTTATGTTATGATTCACTTCATTAATTAATTGTCACCTCTGAGGATAGTCTAATATTTGAGATGGGTTTCATACCTATACAATAGTGGTAAAGACAGCAAGCCCATGGTAACTTACAACAGGATTCTCATAAAGAGAGATATGATAAGGCAGGCCCTTGAATTATTTTATGTGCCCTATCAATCAGGATTGGCGAAGGAAAGATAGTGCTCCATTACTGCACGTAGCATTAGGGCACCAGATGTTCAAGTGAATCGCTTCATTATCACGGATTCTGTCTCTCCCTGGCTTCCACCCTCTTCTGTTCTTCATGTGGTGTGATATGCTGGCCTGCATCCTGATCGTCCCCAGCCAATTCATTGTTTGATTGCTTATCTGAGGAGGTTTGATGATAAAAGATGCCAGATCTTTTCCTCTTTGCAAAGCCAGGTTTTGCTGCATGCAGCAAGTAACATAGATCTGGGAGACCCAGCCCATGCATACCGTAGGATGCCAGCAAATTGGTCCAGGAATCAGAATATCATTTTAAGAATACCAATAATCCTTTCAATAGCATTCCTGTTGGAAGCATGGCTTTATATATCATTCTTCTACATTAGAACATAGAAGTCCGACTGGCATCCTGAACCACTACTTTAGCAAGTTGCTCTCCTCACCAGGTAATGGTACCAAAAGCTGTAGCATCTGAGAATGCCTGAGAATACAGGTACCTCGGTACCTCAATACTAAATGGGTACAATGCATACATGTAGGATCCTCAGGTGGTGACCACATATAGTCTACATGTTGGCTGACAAATGCCTCTGGGTGTCCAGTGTGTACATGCATGCAACTGATTGCCCCTTGCACTGCTCCCAAAGCCTCTCCTTCTCTTGGCATAGCCGTCCTCATCAGTACGAACTTGAAGAGGATGTCCACCCTCCAGAACAATGCAGCGACAAGCCTGATGCAATGATAGGCTGCCGCCAGTACTGGATAACCACCTAAACAATTGGAACTTACATCCCTTTCAATGGCAATTAGGGGTTGACAATGAATACTGGCCTAGCCGGCAAAGCACACATCCCTTGAATGAATAGATATGTCTGCCTCCATGGAGAGTTGCAACCATCCATGACACTGCCACTCAGGTGTGCAAAAATAGTTTGAGTATTGCCTATACACCATGCCTCTAGAGTAAGCTTTGCTCCTTGGGCAAAGCTGCCTGTAGCCTTCTACCTTCTACAGACCCTTCAGCATCATCAGATTCTTTAATTAGAAGGTTTCTGCTTCTTCTGGACAGCTAACCTCTTCTCCCTCCTTTTGCCTCATTCACCCTCACCTGGTGAGCCTCCACCACAGCAAACAATCGTCATGGCCCTTACTCACTGTGACTCTTTCTTATTCGCCTTCCCAGTAAGAGTGGTTTAGTGACTGCTGCCCCTCAGCAGCTCCCAGTAAATGTGCAGGAAGTGAACTCAAAACTAATTCCCTCATCTCTAATGCATTTTCAATTGGACTTTTCCTCCAAACAAATAATTATTTCAAAACAGGGTACCTATGTTGGTTGGACCTCATTAGCTTCTGCTTCTATAAAGTGTTTAAAATTCTAACATATGACTGTGACATACTTGACAAATTGCCGATAAACATTAAAACAATGAAGGCATGAAGACGGAAATACATATCTTTAACACGTGCACATGCGTGGGTACCTTCAGATGGTGTGTCCGCCATGTCAGGTTATCATGGAGATTAAGAAGCAGGGGCTGTTTAGTCTCTTCATAGGATCTCTTTTGTTCAGATTTTTTCAACTCTTCAATCATTACCTGTGTAACAATAGCATTCAGAAAGAATATTATGCTCATATCAACTGTTTAAGATCTATTCATAGTTAAGAAGCTACATGTTCTGTTGAGTTGAATGGGATGTTAGTAAACAAAAATAGGTCTCCCGGTCATAATTTTACTGTTTCAAGGTACATATTTGTTTTTAAACATGAAAGGAAAGATTGCTTATAATAGAAGTTTGAATAAATACAGAAAATATCAGAAATATATAAGTAGGTGGATAAGCAATTAAACAACTGAAATAGAAGGCCAAATTAAAGTTTTAGGTGAAACTCTTCCACAGGACAGAATGTTCACAGGAGAAATCCCTAGGGCAGGGTTGTGGAGAGTGGTGGTAAAAAGCTTGAGGGGTCATGACTCTTCAGCAATAATGAACAAGCTTGATAGAACAACTGGTCTTTTCCTATCTATCAATTATGAGCGTTATTATATGTCTAAAGGTGTCAATATCAATTCTGGCATTCGGAATCCATTAATTGCTGAATGGGAGTCCAATTAGTCAGGAATTGAAAAATATCAAAATATATATTTTTGATTATCTAACTTTAGTGGAATGGAAGGAAGTACCTGTTGTTCCTTTGCGAGTACAGATTTCTGTACATCTGCTCGTGGCTCAGAACCTTCCTCAGCTGACTGAGGATGACCCTCAGTCATAAAAACATTACGTATCTGAGGATGACCTTCTTCAGTTTCAGCAGCCTGCACACATTTAAATGAAAGAAACTAGGTTAAATATATCATTTCTAATTAGACTTATAAGCGAAGGACAAAATTTCTAATATTTAAAGTTCTGACGAGAAGGAGCAGAGAGCCAGATGAGAAATTACCTGTTAAAAACCTGCTTAAATAAGTTTAAAGCACTTTGTAGTAAGAACTTACCTTGTAGAACTGTTTAAATCATTTAAAAGCATTTTTGCGGGCTTTTTGTATTTACCGCTTTAAGAATTCTGAGGGAGTGTTTAGAAGGGAGTTGTGGGCTAGCAGGCTTTAAATCAGGGCCAGGTTTAAAAGGAGGCCTGATATGGACAGCGGGCAGCGTCGGAGCAGGCAGCAGAGTGAGCTACTAGGGCTTAAGATCAAAAGGGCTTGAGAGAAAAAGGGCCAGGTAAGTTTGTGTGGAAATTTTCAATATTACTACAGTGAATAATGGAGGGGCATGTGATGTGTTGTTTCTGTATGATGTGGGAGCTGGTGGACCCCAGGGTCCTCCCCAGTGACCATGTCTGCAGCAAGTGCAGGTTGCTGGAGGAGCTCCAGCTCAAGGTAGATGAGCTGGCCTCTGAGCTACAGACACTGAGGCTCATCAGGGGGAGAGAGGGTGCCATTGTCAATGGGGTGCAAGTGACATCCACCCCCCCAGGACTGGCTAACTCTAAGGGTCAGGAACAAGAGGGGGCTGCTGAGAGGAGGAAGGGGGGTGGGGAGAGGAGGAAGGGGGGTGGGGAGAGGAGGAAGGGGGGTGGGGAGAGGAGGAAGGGGGGTGGGGAGAGAGGCCTCAGCCTCTCAATCTGCGTAACAGGTTTGAGGTTCTTGCTTCCAGTCTGGACGAGAACGAGGGAGGTGAGGTTGGTGAGCAAACTGCACACGGTACAGTGATGCAGCAGGGCATAGGCATAGAGAAGGTGAAAAGGAACGTAGTAGTAATTGGGGATAGTGGGGTGAAGGGTATTGACACTGTCCTTTGTCACAATGACAAAGTGCACAGAAGGGTGTGCTGTCTGCCTGGTGCTCGGGGTCCGGGATGTCGCATCTGGGCTGCAGAGGAACCTGGAGTGGGAGGGTGAGAATCCGGTTGTTGTGGTACATGTGGGTGCCAACGACGTAGGCAAATTGCAAACTGAGGATCTGGGGAGGGAGTATGAAAAGCTGGGAATGGAATTAAAAAGTAGAACCGACAAGGTGGTTATCCCTGGGCTACTGCCTGAACCGAGTGCAGACGGGCGTAGGGATGATAGGATTAAGGAAGTGAATGGGTGGCTCAGGGAGTGGTGTGGGAGGAATGGGTTTGCATTTATGGGGCATTGGTATCAGTATTGGGGTAGGTGGGACCTGTTCAGGTGGGATGGGGTTGGTCTGAACCGGGCTGGGACCAGAGTCCTGGCGAATTGTGTAAAGAGGTCTGTAAACAGGGCTTTAAACTAATTGGGGGGGGGGAGGGTAGGTGACATTACGGGGTCTAGAGTTAAGGAGAGGGTACAAGTAAGGGTAGAGGCCGAGGATGTCCCAATAATAAAGGGAGTAGGGGGCGTGAGTATGGTTGGTGGCGTTCCGGCAAATAGGGTCCAGGTGAAGGCTGGGATGAAGGCACTTTATCTGAATGCACGAAGCATTCGGAATAAAGTGGATGATCTGGTGGCCATTACAGAGACGTGGCTGCAAGGTGAGAGGGACTGGGAGCTGAATGTCCACGGGTATCAAGTGTTTAGGAAGGATAGGCAGGAGGAAAAAGGGGGGGGGCGTAGCTTTGCTGATTAAGGATAGCATCAGGGTGGTAGCAAGGGATGATATAGGAACCAAAGAACAGAACGTGGAATCGTTGTGGGTGGAGATTAGGAACAGCAAAGGGAGGAAGACGCTGGTGGGTGTCTATAGGCCCCCGAATAATGATCTGGAGGTGGGGCGGGCTGCTAATGCGCAAATAAGTGCGGCGTGCAGGAATGGGATGGCCGTAATTATGGGGGATTTCAATCTGCATATTGATTGGTCGACCCATGTTGGACGCGGTGGGCTCGAGGAGGAGTTCTTGGAATGCTGCCGGGATAGTTTCCTTGAACAGTGTGTGTTGGAGCCGACGAGGGAGCGAGCTATCTTGGATCTGGTGTAATGTAATGAGGCGGGTAGAATTAGGGACCTTGCGGTGAAGGATCCTCTTGGGGAGAGTGATCATTGTATGGTGGAGTTTCTGGTGCAGATGGAGGAGGAGAAAGTGGGTTCCCGGACCCGCGTCCTTTGTTTGAACAGAGGGGAGTACGGTAGGATCAGAGAAGAATTGGCGAATGTGGACTGGGGGAGCGCGTTGGAAGGTAGGTCTGCTGAGGAGCAGTGGAGGATCTTTAAGGAGATCTTTCTTGGTGCTCAGCAGAAATTTATTCCGATGGTCAAAAAGGACCGTAGGAGGAGAGGTAATAAGCCGTGGATAACGAAGGAGGTGAAGGAAAGTGTTAAATTAAAAGCGGAGGCATTTAGAGTAGCGGGCGAGAAGAGGATTGGGAGAGGTTTAAATGTCAACAAAGATTGACAAAGAAGTTGATAAAGAAGGGTAGGAGAAACTATGAAGCTGGGCTAGCGCTTAATATAAAAAAGGATAGCAAGAGTTTTTATAAATATATAAAAAGGAAGAGGCTGGCTAGGGTGAACGTTGGACCCTTAGAGGATGAGAAGGGGGACCTAGTGGTAGGGGATGGGGATATGGCTGAGGTCTTGAATAACTTTTTTGTTTCGGTCTTCACGGAGGAGGACGTGAATAATTTGCTGGGTGTTAGCGATGGAAAGGTGGTAGGACTGGAGGGTTTCAATGACATTACTGTTACTAGAGATGTAGTGCTCGACAGACTGGAGGGGCTGATTGTGGACAAGTCCCCAGGACCGGATGGAATGCATCTGAGGGTTCTGAAAGAAAAGGCGGAGGTGATAGTGGATGCCTTGGTAGTTATTTTCCAAACGTCGCTGGATTCCGGGGAAGTGCCGGAAGATTGGAAAACGGCTAATGTTACGCCGTTGTTTAAGAAGGGTGCCAGGCAAAAGGCAGGGAATTATAGGCCGGTTAGTTTAACGTCTGTTGTAGGTAAAATGTTAGAATCCGTCATCAAGGAGGAAATAGCGAGGCATCTTGAGGGGAATTGCTTGATAGAGCAGACGCAGCACGGTTTCGTTAAAGGGAAGTTGTGTCTGACAAATTTACTGGAGTTCTATGAGGATGTGTCTAGGGCGGTGGATAGAGGAGAGCCGGTGGATGTGGTCTTTCTTGATTTTCAGAAGGCGTTTGACAAGGTACCTCACAAGAGGTTATTGCAGAAGGTCAGGGGACATGGAGTTGAGGGTAGGGTGTTAGCGTGGATAGAGGATTGGTTGTCAAATAGGAGGCAGAGAGTGGGGGTTAATGGGTGCTATTCGGATTGGCGGTTGGTGACTAGTGGAGTGCCCCAGGGGTCGGTGCTGGGGCCTCAGCTATTTACCATTTATATAGATGATCTGGAGGAGGGAACTGAGTGAATGGTGTCGAAATTTGCTGATGACACCAAGATTGGTGGAACGGCAAATTGTGCGGAGGGTGTGGAGAGTCTACAGAAGGATCTAGATAGGCTGGGCGAATGGGCCAGGAAATGGCAAATGGAATTTAATGTTGGCAAGTGCGAGGTGGTCCACTTCGGTAGGAATAATGGTAGGAAGGGTTATTACTTACGTGGCGAAAAACTGCAGCAGGCGACGGTGCAGAGGGACCTCGGGGTCCTTGTGCATGAGTCGCAAAAACCCAGCTTGCAGGTGCAGCAGGTGGTCAGGAAGGCGAATGGGATGCTGGCCTTCATAGCGAGGGGGATTGAATATAAAAGTAGGGAGGTCTTGCTGCGGCTGTATAGGGCATTGGTGAGCTGGAGTACTGTGTGCAGTTTTGGGCACTGTACTTACGCAAGGATATTTTGGCCTTGGAGGGAGTGCAGAGGAGGTTTACTAGGCTGATGCCGGAGTTGAGGGGGTTGAGCTATGAGGAGAGGCTGAATAAACTAGGCTTGTACTCATTAGAGTTTAGAAGAACGAGGGGAGATCTCATTGAGACGTATAAGATGATGAATGGGATGGATAGGATAGAGGTGGAGAGACTCTTCCCGCTCAGAAAGGACAGTAGGACTAGGGGGCACAGCCTCAAGATAAAGGGGGGGCAGTTTAAAATGGAGTTGAGGAAGAATTTCTTCAGTCAAAGGGTGGTGAATCTCTGGAATTCTCTGCCCGTTGAAGTGGTGGAGGCTACCTCGCTAAATATTTTTAAGAAGCGGGTTGATGGGTTTTTGATAAGAGAGGGGATTAAGGGTTATGGGGAGAGGGCGGGAATGTGGAACTGAGCCACGACAGATCAGCCATGATCTTATTGAATGGCGGGGCAGGCTCGAAGGGCTAGATGGCCTACTCCTGCTCCTATTTCTTATGTTCTTATGTTCTAAAACACACATCCTGCCTTTCATACTATAGCAAAATAATATATAACATGCAGAATTCATATCTAATCTCGGCCAACAACATTAATGCACCTGAAATTGCCACCATTTCGATTTAGTCTTTATTGCACACAGCAGTCCATGCTCCAGTTTGATTTCATTCTTAAAAAATATGAAATTACTATTTCATAAAAAGTAGATACCCCTACTTAACACTTTTTCACTTCTGTTAAGACTTCCTCAAAGCTCTTCATACAGCAACTTAAATTGATATAGCAGCTTTAATGTAAAGCATGTCCTAAGGGAGTTCACAAAGACAAGGTGGTGTGAAACAAGTACAGAGATGATAGGCAAGCAGCAACTTGTGCAGAGCATCACATAAGCACCTCTCACATTTATTACTTTTGCAATTACTTTTGAAGTTTAGTTACTGCTACTCGATAGATTTGACTGGGAGGTGGAGGGTGCATTATCTCAGGTGCTGGGTTTGTTCCATATTAAAATGAATTAAAAGAAAAGGTACACACAAGGAAGAGGTAAGACCGGGAACAAATATCAGCGTTCAAAAGGATCAGTTGTTATGACTTGCCTGTTCTCCGATATCTTGGAATGATGTTCGTTTGAATGACTCATTCATTGGCTTTTGTGGGGGCTCCTTAAACTCTTCAATTATTTTCTGTACAAAAGTTTTAAAGAGGGAAAATATTCTTCACAAATTGGGATTATTAATGTTCATGTTATTCCTACCTCAGGACACCATTAATTACAATAAACACAAAACTACTGTAGAATCTTTAAAAGATTTACTAGGATATAGTGTGGAACCTGAAGCATCTCTTCCACAAAGGTGGGAACAATTTTGGATCAAGAACTGACATTCTGGTTGCTCTTTTGCAGAGGAAACCAATTAAGAACTCACCTCCTGGCTTGCCGACCAATTAGGGACGACAGCTAGGATGATGTTGGCATTTTATCAGAAGAAGTGGCATGTTTCAGAAAAGCTTAACAGAGATTGGATTTTTCAGACTATGACATCAACAGGAATGGAGAGGAAGGCTGCCCCCACCCCTCAATCCCCCCACCCTGAGTTGGTGAGCATTCTCAAGGAGAGAAGCCTCCCAAAACAAATAGGCAAATAGGAAGTGGCTGAGGATATCATCAGCTGGAGCGTGTTTCCTTCAAAAGATGGTGCACCAAGAAGGGAGTGGCACAACACATCAGGTGCCAATTCCAGTGCTCAGCATTTTCCTGCAATAACGCTCCTCAAGACCACACACCGTGCAGCTCTACTCATTTCTCACAGTCCAAGCATTCAAGCTGGAGAAGATCTGCAACCCTATCATCACAAAGCTCTATTAGGATGCTGGTGGACCACTATTTGGCTTGCCTGGTGATGGCGGTGCTCCTTATGGTGCAGGCGCATCACCCAGTCCCACCATTGAGGAGGTTGATTAACAGTAAACAGACAACACTCATACTTTCCCTCAGCTCATTGCTCTCTTGCATCCCTGTTTCATAATGACCTTCCACAAATGGTCTTTCTCATCTCAGCAATCATATACTGCTTTACAGGCTGTACTAACTCAAATCATAATACGGACAGTGTGAAATGAAACCAAAACTCCCATATATGCAAACATCTTTGTTTAACATGATTCTAACTAGAGTTTTACCCTCTCCTACCTCAGAAACACTAATTTAAACTCAGTCGAATTGATGTCATATTTCTTATATCCAATAATACAAACATAGATTATTTAAAACTATTTCTGCTTCCTGGCAATCTCAAGAGGGCTTGTCTGTGGACCTTGTATTGAGGATTTCATCTCCTTTCAGTTGGATCTCGGTGGTCATCCCCTTGACCTTGTCAAGGGACAAGCGGCTGAGAAGAAGGCAACTTCTGCTGCTGTTGAAGAAGTTGGCAGTAATGAACCTCCGGCTCTTGACCCTTAGTAGAGTAGATGGTGGAGTAACATTTCATGCTACTCTGAAGTATGGGCTCGTAGCAGAGAAATGCAGTAGAATGTATGAGAAGTGCTAGACAGCCAAGGTGCTTTCCACACAGTTGGCAATCAACTGCCAAGCTGCATTATCAACTCTGACAAGAGGAATGCTTTCAACAATAGCCCCTCACCTGGCCAACATTGGAATTCTTCAGTGTGACTGATCAAAGCCTTCACAGTCTGTTGGTTTTACTAAGAAGTTCTTCCTCTGCACTCACCTTCTCCAGGCTTTGGATTGCAGATACAGTGTGATACTCCTGCCAGAAATTGGCATGGGGCTGACAGTGTCAGAAATTCAACTGCCAGAGAGTCGCAGAGGCCATGGTGCCCAGCGGGGAGCCCGCTAAACGGCCTCTACTTGAGTCTCCTGGCCCAACGTTCTGCAGGGAGAATTGTCCCCTATATTTTTAGTGGCTCCTTTTGTTATCTTCACATGAAAATGCATTTTGAGTTAACGTTACAATGAAGATATTCCCTTCAACTGCATTGTAATGTAACGGGATCTGTCAGTACCTTTTTATCATCCTCAGGCACTGAAAGACTGAGCACAGTGGATATCATGTGCTCTACTAGATTCTGATCCAGTCCATCATTCCGCGGTTTAGGAATAAATTCACTTGGAGGAGGTAAACTTTCTTCTGTTGCAACTACCTGTGTGTAACAACAGAGATCGCTAATGAAATGATGTGTTTTAAAGCCATGTCAGAACAATAGTTTCTATATTAGTTAAAGCAAACCACCAGAAAAACAATTCTAGTCATTAGTTTAATTATAATGAACATTGGTATTACATTACCAAATTAGAGAACTAATAGAGACAAGTAAGTCTGCTGTACTTCAAGAGATCAGATATTGTTGCTGTGGTGTACTGATATCAGCACTTCAAAACCTGATCAAGCAATGTTTGTGAAGCCTCTGCAGCTGGGAATGGGGATAGGGGAGTTGTCCAAAGAAGCTTCAGAAATTAGTCCAAAACATCATGCTGCAGCCTCAGACTCAATCATCACTTGGTATCAATTGCTTAGTTTGGCAAATATGCCCAGCTGATAATTCCACAGGGGAGGCAGGGGCATAGTGATATTGTGGCATTGTCACTGGACTAGCAATCTGGGGACCAAGGAAACGCTCTAATGATGGTCATGAAATCATCTGGCTTATTAATGTCCTTTCGGGAAGGAAATTGCCACCCTCATTTGGTCTGGTCTACATATGACTCCAGACCCACACCAATGTGGTTGACTCTTAATTGCCCTCTGAAATGGCTTAGCTAGCAACTCCGTTCAATGGCAATTAGGGATGGACAGCAACATCCAGGTCTCATGAATGAAAAAAAAATTTGGGAAGAATAGAATTGTATAGTGTCACAGGAATGCTCCTACTTAAAACTAAAAGGGAGGGTAGGACTTTGGAATTCAAAAACATTCCTTCATGAGATGTGGGCATTGATGACAAGACCAATATTTGCTGTTTATTTTGAAATGGCATTAAGAAGGTGATGGTGAGCTACCTTCTTGAACTGTTTCACTCCATTTGCTGTAGGTACACTCACAGTGCTTCTGTTTGCACTGAGTTAAATAAGCATGGTCTCGAGAGTTCTTAGTACTGCACCATACTCTACTAAAATCCTATCAGCACTGCTCTGACAGGTATAGTGAAGACAAAATTACAAATCGAGGACACTATTAACTGCTGCATTTTAAGGGATTTAACCACATAATTGGTTAGTAACTCAGGGATGAACAGACACTGATAATAATGCAATACTAAAATGCTAATGTCGGTTGGCTCAGCTGCTACAGTTGTAACTCATAGTAACACTAGCTGTTCAGTGCAGTGTTATTCAGTAAAGACCAAATAATAACAAAAAATCTGTTTCAAAGAACAGGACTTTTTTCTACTTGATTTTGCACGTGAAATACAGGGGCATAATTCAGTATCACAGCCAGTATTCCCTTAAAAAAAATCCCTTCCTGCAATCTTCTTCCTTCAAAAACAGAAAATAATGAAGTTTGCTTGCATTTGTTACTGCAATTATGTATTCGCTAATAAGAAAATCCTAGTTTCCAATGAAGCTACCAGAAATTGGATATTGAATTAAGTACCGAGACAGAAATGAATTAAATTAAGAATATTATAGTGTAAAATGTGAAAAGATAAGCTAATCAAAGACCAAGTCATCAAGTCATTTATACATAACAAATACATACAAACCTGTTCCAATATACAGTGTAATATTAAAGGCACAGAGAGACTCTCCAAGGGCACTAGATTCATCAGATCATTATAATATCTCATATCCAGTGGTGGAATAGAAACACCTGCTTTAAAAAAACATTAAAACACAATGCTTTAACCTTTTCATGTGTACGTAGTATATGGTCACATCATCAGCTAATGAAACAAATTGGTCAGCAGAAAATCAAAACCATAAGATATTATGTAAGTAGAATCACAAAATTAGTATAGTGCAGAAGGAGGTCATTCGTCCCATTGCGTCTGAACTGTCTGTCCGACAGAACATCTTAGCCAGGCCCATCTTCCAACCTATCCCTGTAATCCTGTGCATTTACCGTGGCTGATCCACCTTGAGACACTATTAGGGACAATTAGTATGACCACTCCACCTAACCTGCACACCTTTAGGGGAGTGAAGTTGCCAGAATCCATTTTCAAGGGTTTCACAGCACAGCATTTGGAAAGCAGACAAATTCAGCATGGGTTTAAGGAAAAGGAATTATGCTTGACAAAATGACTCACAAGGGAAAGTATGTCATATTAATACAGTGATAGGTGATGATGTTCACACAACGTTGCTATCCTATGTACTGCAACCAGGATGGAGATATCAAGCACCCCCCTCCAGTGGCCAGACCATTAATTATGACATTCTGCATCTTCTGGGGACCGTTTGTATCTTCTGGGGACAGTTTTATCACTGACAAAAACTATGAGAAATCATTTATCACAGCTACTTTCCCCTTAGAAACTAATGATTGCTATTTTGAAGCATTTAATCCAGGTTTCATGTCTCCACCATTGAGACTTAAAAATAATATCCAAAGCAGCTAGAACTGGCGTTATTAACTTGACAGTATGCCAAAGCAAACTTTTGCTCATATAAAATTTGAGATCCGGAAGAATTAGCTCTCACCTAGAATACAAAGTAACAATAATCTACAAACCAAAGACATAGAAAAGAAAGATCTCTTAGCAAAACATCTGAAAAGCAAGCAACGAGATTGTGTTGTTTCAAAACCATCAGAGCTAGTTTATTCAACTTGTGTACTCAAACTAGTAGTGGTCACTTTGTGGAAGGTTTTTCTTTTTTTAATTGTCCTTTCAATAGCCTGCATCTCAAATAAAGAAAACTACTCAATGGAAATAAAACTAACTGGATGAAATACGGTTAGTGCAAGTTTCAACATTTCAAACTTCTATTTTCCCTATAATTGCAGCAACTGATACATAGAACATAGAACACTACAACACAAACAGGCCCTTCGGCCCACGAGTTGCGCCGATCACATCAACACCTATCTATAACTCCCAATCCCATAAAACCCCATATACTCATCCAGAAGTCTATTAAAAGACTCCAGCAAGTTCGCCTCCACCACCACTGACGGCAGCCGATTCCATTCACTCACCACCCTCTGAGTGAAAAACTTACCCCTAACATCACTTCTGTACTTTCCTCCCCGCACCTTAAACCTGTGTCCTCTCGTAGCGACCATTTCAACCTGGGGAAATAGCCTCTGAGAATCCACCCTATCTATTCCTCTCAACATTTTATAAACCTCTATCAGGTCGCCTCTCAACCTACGTCTCTCCAGGGAAAAGAGACCCAGTTCCCTCAACCTAACTTCATAAGGCATGCCTCCCAGTCCAGGCAACATCCTTGTAAATCTCCTCTGTACCCTTTCAATAGCTTCTACGTCTTTCCTATAGTGAGGCGACCAGAACTGCGCACAGTACTCCAAATGAGGCCTGACAAGGGTCTTATAAAGTTGCAGCATTACCTCCCGACTCCTAAACTCAATCCCTCGATTTATGAAGGCCAGTACACCATACGCCTTCTTGACCACCTCTTCCACCTGCGAGGCCGATTTAAGAGTCCTGTGGACCCGGACCCCAAGATCCTTCTGCTCCTCAACACTACCAAGACTCCTGCCCTTGATAGTGTACTCGTTCATCCCGTTGGTTCTGCCAAAATGGACGACTACGCATTTATCCGCGTTGAAATCCATCTGCCATATTACATATTAATACATATTAATTAAATGTATTAATACATATTAATTAAAATTATAATCCAAAATGTCTTTTAAAAACAAACTCAATGATCAATTAGTTCAACTTCCAATCTCAGCTGTTACAAAATCTGCTGATGTCATGTGTTCCAACCTGAAACAATGGTTCTGTATGGGTTTTTTTGGTTATTAGCGAGAAACGCTGGTGAATAGTGAGAACTCAGACCTCTCTTTCAGTAAACAAACAAATAAAAGTATTTATTAAAATGGAAGATACATAATAAAACTCCCACTTACACTTCAGCAAATTAACAGGAAGCACTTAGTCCCTCAAAGACTGAAAACCCAAAGCATTTCTTTCCCCCAGACTTAAACTCTGCTGAGATTCTCATTTCCCAAACAACAACCATAAATCTATTGGTCAAATTTAGTCAGTGATTACTTGGGGATGTTGTTCAGTTCAGCAAAGAAAACAATCTTTTGCACAAACTGGTTTGCCTTTAGCACTTCATCTTAGCTGAACTGGTTCCTGGGGGTGCACGTCTCTTTCTCTTTCTTGCTCCTGCTTGTTCAGCACCTCATCTTTGTCTAAACTGCTTTCTGGCTCACAACACTTTGACTGCTAATTGTATTAATTGCAAAGAACACCCTGTTCCCTTCTTTCTTTCTTTCAGCTGCTTTCTTTTAGGTACTGCCCAGAAATGGTTTACAAAATAAATGGCAGTTTGATTTTACTTATGCAAAAAAAATCATTTAAATAGCATCCTATCATTTTGTGACACAATTATTTCAAGAGAAGAAAACTGCAGGGCTATGGGGAAAAGGGGGGGGGGAGTGGTGTTAGATGTATTTTTCTTGCAGACAGTCAGCAGAAACAAGACAAGCCTCCTTCTGTGCTGGAAGATTGGGATGCACAATAGACTAACACGACAATTAATGGCAAAGCTACCAATACAGAAAAATCTGGACTGATAATGATAATTTACAAATCCTGAAGTATATTTAAAACAGTTCAAATATAGAGCTTTGTGAATCAGGTACCTTTCTCACGGGCAACTGTCAAACTTGCTGAGGTAGACTTTCTCCTATTAGTCAGGGTTGTACTTGAAAGCAGCTGTAAAATAATTATCCAAAAAAACTTAAATAATTTAAAACTGAATTTCGCATACTTTATCTACCTACTTGGTTGCAGTATTTACCTGCTTCTTCGCATTTCCCCCTCTTCATGTCCACATTTTACCACTATATTTCTGTATGGTTTTTACACATAGCTTAACCTGGTGCTTAATATCATTCAGCACCCACTAATTTCCTCACAATTTCTCTCTTATTCTTCCTTCAAGATTATTTTCCTTTCTTTTTCTCATTTTCAACAACATTGCAAAAATCGTTTTAGCTGCACCAATAACCTTCCATTCATCATAATGTCAGAAGTGGGGATACTTACCAATGATTACACAATGATTACACAAGTATTATTTACAACTCCTTCGATACTGAACCATTTGTGTACATATGCAGCTTGATCTGACAACATTAAGCTTGGGATGATAAATGGCCAGTAACATTTCATCAAATCCCTATAGTACAGAAGGAGGACATTCAGCCAGTTGAGTCTGTGCCAATTCTCCGAAAAGAGTATCTCATCTAGGTGCATCCTCCCTGCCCTATTCCTGAAACCCCATACATTTACCATTGACTATTCCATCTAACCTACACATTTTTGGACAATTTAGCATGGCCACTCCACCTAACCTGCACATCTTTGGGCTGTGGGAGAAAACTGCAGACAAGAGGAGAACTCCACAAGATGGTCACCCAAGACTGAAATTGAACCCGGTCCCTGGCTCTGTGAGGCAGCAGTGCTAATCACTGAGTCACTGAAGTGCCAAGCAACGCCAATATCCAATAACAGATAATCTAGCCCCTTTCCCTTGACAATCAATGACATTACTATATTGAATCCCCTGCAATAAACATCTGGGGGGTACCACAGACCAGAAACTGAATTGGGTCAGTCACATAAATACTGGGGCGACAAGAGCTGGTCAGAATCTTGGAATCTTCCAGCGATCAGCTCACGTCCCTGACTCTAAAATGCCTCTTCCTATCTATAAGACACAAGTCAGGAGTGTGATGGAACACTCTCCACTTGCCTGATAAGTGTGGCTCCAACAACACTCAAGAAGCTCAACACCATTCAGAATAAGGCAGTCTGCTTGATTGGTACTCCATCCACTATCTTAAACATTAACTTCATCCACCACCACACAGTAGTACCACTGTGAGTACCATTTACAAGGTGCATTGCAGAAACTCACTAATGCTCCTTAGAAAGTCCCTCCCAAACTTGCAATCCCAAATACAAAGAAAGACAAGGGCACCACCACTTACAAGATTCCCTCCAAGCCGCACAACATACTATTTGGAACTATATTGCCATTCCTTCACTGTTGCATGGATCATAATCTTGACAGCATTGTAGGTGTATTTGCACAGATCATTGCGATGATTCGCCACCACCTTTTCAATGGTACTTAAGGACAGACAATAAATTCTGGTATCACCAGTGATATCCACATCCCATGAAAGAATCAAAAAAACCAACTTTAAGGATTTGTTGTTTGCAGTATCTGGCGGCTAGAGGTTTGGAAGAAGTGGAAGGTTCAAATTTTGACAGAGTGAGGACTGGAGGGATTGGCATAGAGCAACAACGCATGGTTGCATTCAGGGAGGTGCCATAAAAGTTATGTGTAAGGAAGTTATGAAGGTGTTTTACTGTAGGGAATGGGGGCAAGAACTGTCAAAAGAAAAAGAGTATGATAAATGTATGACGGATGCATTTGCTGTGAGTGGTAAAATTCTTAAAGTTCTCCTGCAGAACATTTTGTTCTGATATTTTTAAGACTGCCTACAGTCATGGTTTGGTTATACAACATTTCCAACCTTGATGATAAAGATCAGCAAAATATACTGAAGGAAAGTTAGCTAAAGGCCTGTTTTTAGCACAGGGATTGGTGATGCACAAACTTCTTATCCCTGATCCCACTGAGACACGTGGGCACGAACTTTGACATGCTTCCTTACTTAAATGATTTAATGATGCAGCCCAGCATGAACCATGCTGCTGACTGGTTGCATGCTCAATAGATGGTTGAGCAGTTTGTGAGAATAGCATGATGCACAGCTAGCCAGGACCTCTAAAATGTGGTCTGCCTCTTTTTTAATAAGGGAGCTGCGCTCAGTACACAGCAACGAGTCATCCAGCAAGTTCTTGCGTTGGAAGCCCTTCCTCTCCCTCTTATAGGGATGTCTCCACTTGGTCCCCAAACCATCTCTTCTTTGAAGGCCTCCCATTATTTAGGTGCTGTTTTGCCCAATTTTTAATTGTAATCCATCTGGACTAGATTCCTTTTCAATTCACAGAAGTTAGCCCTCCCAACTGTACCTTAAGGTACAATCCAACATAAAAACACTAAACTAAAGGAGGGCTAATTTTCCTTATTCCTTAGCTGTTCTAAACCTGATGTTATTATGATCAATTATCCAAATATTCTACAAGTGAGGCATGCCACTTATAATCTTAGAATCCCTTCAGTGCAGGAATCCATTCAGCCCATTGAGCCTGCACCAACAACAATCCCACCTAGACCCTATGCCTGTAATCCCAAGTACTTACCCTGCTAGACCCTCTGACATTAAGGGGCAATTTAGCATGGCCAATTCACCTAATCTGGTGGAAACCCATGCAGATGCGGGGAGAATGTGCAAACTCCACACAGACAGTGACCCAAGGCTGGAATTGAACCTGGGTCCTTGGCACTGTGAGGTAGCAGTGCTAACTATTGTGCCACTGTGCTGCCCTCATTCCCCAGAATATGCTTTGTTCTCTCTCATTGGGCCGGAAATACATTCATCTCTTGTAGATATTTGAGGAATTCCTCTCCTTTTGCCCATTGCATGCAACTATGGCAGTCTAATTAGGACAACTGAAATCCTCGATTATCAGTGCTCATTTGCACAAACAGAAAATGTTGAAAAAACTCAGAGGCCGGAATTTTGCCATCCCGCCTGCCATGGGAATTGGAGCAGGTGAGGGGTGGACTCTGGGAAGGTCTGTTGACCTCGGGCACGATTTTCCAGTTTTGGGATGAGCAAGGCTGTAAAGTCCCACCCAGAAAGTCTGGCAGCAAAGCTCTGAAGAAGAATCATACAGACTCAAAATATTGACTCTGTTTCTCTATCTACAGATGCTGCCAGACGTGCTGAGTTTTTCCAGTATTTTGATTTTATTTCATCCACAGTATTTTGCATTTATAATAGCATAGCTCCTTTATTGTTCCTTAATTTTAGCCAGATCCTTCTCTTTAACCCCTCAACTATACTACCCGCTCCAGTGCTATATTGGTTTCTTTGCTCAACATTGCCATCTACTTCCTGTGATTCCTTCCCTATTGCTCCATAATACCTTGTAGCCAGGAATATTAATTCCCAGCCATCTCCTTCCTTCAGAATTCCATGGTACCCAGATTAAAGCTTATCTTGAAAATTATATTCTATGCTCCTTTTCCTGACAAAATGAGCTAAAATCACTTGCTTGGGGCAAACAACCAATAGATAAATTTAATAATGTACTGTGAAATGTGTACTGCAATTATTCTGCTTAAATCTTTATTTTGGACAAAAGATACTGAGGATAAAAAAAGGATAAATGAAAACAGTTTCAGAAAAAGCAATTTCTGGGACTCCAGATTATCATGCTAAATTGGCAAACTCATTATAAAGGGGGACAGCTGACATAAAAACACATAACATAAAAGGACCAACAGGAAATGTCTTTTTCCAGGCAAAATGTGAACGTAGAAAAGTATTTTTTAATAAGATAGTAATTCTGTGAAATGTCATAGTCATAAATTCAGGTCTTCCTTTGAGTGTTTAGTGATGATATCAACCCTGTAATCTGTCCAAGTGTTTTTCATTGTGTTTAATATATGCTACAATATCTCTGAAAGACAAGATAAAGTTTATTTGAATCTCAAGCTGCTTTATTCCACAACAGGGTAAAACTTTGCCTTAATTTATGTGGAATAATCCCTTTGCTTCCTATTCAAGTTCAAAGAAAAATGTTCTTTCTTCCAGTCAGTTTTGCTACTTTTGTTGCCTGTCTGTTAGTGCAGTGCACAATTGCCAATAGCTCCACTAATTCCTTGGCATCAGTGTTGAGTATTAAAAACCTCTCAAATCTGTTTAAAAATGAATCTGTCACTGCCACAGACTGACAGAGGTCAAGGGATTCTGGTAAAAAGGCGAGCTGTCTTTTACTGGTACAAACATTTACATCACTGTTCTGAAAAAAGCAGGTTATTATTTGCAATCATTCAATTCGCAATGATTCAAGCAACACTTCACCAAATGTGTGATTTGATCAAATCTAGAATCACAGAATCCCTACAATGGAGTAGGAGGCCATTTGGTCCATCGAGCCTGCACTGACAATAATCCCACCCAGCCCCATCCCTGTAATCTCATGTATTTAACCTGCTACTCCCCCCTAACCTACACATCTTGAGACACTAAGGGGCAATTTAGCATAGCCAATCAACCTAACCTGCACATCTTTGGACTGTGGAAGGAAATTGGAGCACCTGGAGGAAACCCACGCAGACACAGGGAGAACGTGTGAACTCCACACAGTCTCTGAGGCTGGAATTGAACCCGAGTCCTGACACTGTGAGGCAGCAGTGCTAACCACTGTGACACCATGCCGCCCCAATTTCAGAATATTTCAAGTTCTATTTCAGAATATTTCAAGTTCTCCATAATGTGCAATATAATCCAGCCATTGTCAGCCAGGCTACCAAGTTCAGAAAATGCAGTCCTAATACTGCAGAGCTCAAAACATGCACAGCACAACATTCCGGAGAACAAAGAATGCACACCAAATTCAGAGAATGCCCAGAGCTGACACTGCAGAGTGCAATGCCAGCAGTGACATTATTGTCTAAGAGGATTAAGAGCGCTAATACTAGTAGATTTAAATAACATACAGGACTAATACTATTGATTATAGATAAGAAGGGAGGCATGGAAGGATTGCAACAGGAGGATGAAAATTTTCAAATCAAATGTGTTTGCGAATAAAAAGTCAATGAGACTTGGTGCGATTTAGGGTACGTGCAGCAGAGTTTTAGATACATTCCACTTTGTTAAGGAAGGAAGATGGAAGGCTGGGCAAGGGAACATTGCAATTGATGAATCAGAAGTAGACAAGGCATGGATGAGGCCTACCATTCCAGATGGGCTGAGATGGACATTGTTGTAGAAGTGAAAGCAGATGGTCGTTATAAAACGCAAGATATAGGGTTGGAAGCTTTGTTCAATGCCAAATAGTTGCTGAAACAAGGACGGCCTTGCAAAATGACTGTGTTTGGCAAGATCAGGTTCTGCATGTTAGCATTCCTGTTAATATTTAACCTTGTCATTTTCCTAATACACAAACTAAATGACAATTCACTAATTGCTTAGTCGACTTTTAATCAACAGATTAAAAATTAGAATGCATTTGCTTTTATATAAGAGTAATAAAAGTAACTATTTTTTTAACTCTTCCTGTAGAAAAATGGCCCAAAATTCAGAACAGCCATAAATTCCGTTATCTATGTTTTAAAAGGTGGAATGGCCTTATGTTTTAAGTTACTGTGATATGTAATGACTACTTCCTCTGCACACGACGCATAACTAAATTATACATTGTTTCATGAACATTGTTGCAATTTTCTTATACAGGTAAAATATTCTTCTATAATAATTTATTGTATTGAAAAATGGACCATTTTAAAGCTTACATCATTATAATCAATTCAGATGTGGAACATAATAATAGATCCTGACATAGGATCTGCTGCTTTACCTCTTCCTTTTTCAAAATCTTTGGCACCGTAATCAGCTTAATATTGTTCAGATAGTTCTGATGTTGTCTTTTCCAGTCTTCACAATCATAAATCATGCAGGCAATATCGTCAAATATTGCTGCACCAAAGTCCAGCTGAAAACAAAGAAGAAACATGTCCAGGAAATGCAACAGGTCATGGTAACAAGGCGCTGCTTCACAACTTTAATAATTTAGAAAATTAAACAGGTTGGCAGTCAAATTGTTGTTGGTGCATTTTTTAAAGCAGGGAGAGAGAAAGTAATGAAACAGAAAATGTCAGAAATATTCAGCAGGGCTGAATCTGAGGGGTATCTGTGGAGAAAGAATAACATTAATGACCAGAATTCTGCAAACTCTTTATTAAGACTAGAAGCAGGGAAAAAAATGATGTAGAAAGGTGAAATGCTTGTCCAAAGTCTTCCCCCCACCATGGTGTTTTGTCAGTGATGGGAGAATTGGCATATTTTCCATCTTGCAGGAACTTAATTGAAATACATAAGTGGACAATTAAGGACCACTTTCTGTCACCAGAGGCTAGGGTAGAAAAGTAAAAGCAAAGTTTATTTATTAGTCACCAGTAAGTCACATTAACACTGCAATGAAGTTACTGTGAAATTTCCATAGTTGCCACACTCCGGCACCTGTCCGGGTATACGAGAGAGAATTTAGCATGGCCAATGCACCTAACCAGCACTTCTTTGAGACTGCGAGAGGAAATCCACACAGACATGGGGAGAATGTGCAAACTACACACAGACAGTGACCCAAGCCGGGAACTGAACCCAGGTCCCTGGCATTGTGAGGCAGCAGTGCTACAATGTGCCACCGTGCCACTCCAGTGCCTTGTGGTGATATTGCCGAGTAAAATCTGGCAGCATCCCAGCAGGCTCCAGTAAGGAATAGCCTCCATTTTGGGCACTTCATGGCAGATAGAGATGCACCCCTGGCAGCAATGGCCACCACCGCAGAGTCTGAGCCACCTGTGCAATATGAACCTACCCTTTCTCCGATTGAAGGACATTCCTTGCTCTGGCATCCCCCAACCCAACCACCCCCCTTAATCAAATTTACTCTGAGGGCTCCTGGCCACTAAGGTCCTCTCCTAGCAGCTGCAGCCTCAGCAATAGCCATCACCAGGAGTTGTATCGCTGAGGCTGCTGAGCTGCCAGCTCTCTGTTTGGGCAGGCAGCTTTTGGAGTTGAACCTCCATTCTTATTTAGTTGGCAATCCTGCAAACAGCACCACTGATATTCCTCACTAGGTCCCACTTGTGGGCGAAGCGAGGTCACCTTCTGTTTTTGGGACATGTGCCATTCCTATAAATTTCTCCTAATAGAAAAAGCTTGCCAGACAAACTTGAAGTGGAACAAGAAACTGTAGCTGAAGGTGACTGAAGTCAAGTACATGGGCCATATATTGACAGCAAAATGAATTTGCCCTGATAAGGTGAGAGCCACAGCAGAGATGCAGCAACCAACAGATGTGAAGATTTGTTGGATTTCTGAGCTACCTAGGAAAGTTCTCGTCTGATCTCTCATTAGAGTGAGAATTTTTGTGTAAACTCACATAGAAAATAGTAGATGTAGGCCATTCAGCCCTTTGCACCTGTGTGTTTGGAGTCACATGTAGGCCAGACTAGGTAAGTGGAGCAAAATTCCTTCCCCAAAGGACATACATTAGTGAACCAGATTTTTTTTTACAATTGATAATGGTTTAAGGCAATAATTAAACTTTAAATTCCAGCTTTTTAACCATCTGCTCTGATGGGATTCGAATATGAGTCTCCAGAGGATTACACTGGGTCTCTGGATTACTAACCTAGTGACAATACGACTGCGCTACTGCTTCCCATCCTAAAACTGTGCCCTCTTGTTCAAGAACCACCCCCCAGCCGTAGGAAACAACATTTCTGCATCCAGTTTATCTAGCCCTGTCAGAATTTAACATGCTTCAAATAGGTCCCATCTCATTCTTCTAAATTCCAGGGAATACAGGCCCAGTCAATCAATTTTCTCTTCATATATCAATCCTGTCATCCCAGGAATAAGTCTGGTGAAGTTACACTGTACTACCTCTATGGCATGTATATGTTATTTCTAAGATAAGGAGACCAAAACTGCACAAAATATCCCAGGTATAATCTCAACAAGGCCATGTATAGCTGCAGTAAGACATCCTTGCTCCTGTACTCACATCCTCCAGCAATGACGGTCAACAGACCACTTGCCTTTCTAACTGCCTCTGTAGCTGCATGTTTGCTTTCAGTGATTGTTGTACTAGTACAACCAAGAGCCTTTTTATGTCAACATTTTTCTAATCTATCACCATTTAAACAATATTCTGTCATTCTGTTTCTCCATCTGAAGCAGATGACTTCACATTTACATGGTATACTGTATCTGACATGTATTTGCCCACTCACAGCCTGTCTAAATCAGCTTGAAGCCTCTTAACATCCTCCTCGCCACTCCCACTAAGTTTTCATCTCATCAACAAACTCAAAAATGTTTCTTTTGGTTCTGCATTCCAAATCATTGATGTGTATTGTGACTAGCTGGGGCCCAAGCCCTAACCCTGTTGGACCTCCCCAGCTGTTATACCTGCATGTCAACCTTCAGTGACTGTTCCACCATGACATCTAGGTCATTTTCCACTTCCCTGAAACTGCCACCATTCACATAATATTCCTCCTTCCTGTTTTTGCCCCCAAAGGGGATAACGTCTCACTTATTCACTCAGCCAGCCGGTCCTGCAGATCACCCTGCAGCTTCTTAGCATCTTCCTCACAACACACACTACCACCCAGCTTTAGGTCTTCTGCAAATCTGGAGATACTGCATTCAATTCCTTCATCCAAGTCATTAATGAATATTGTGAATAACTGGGGTCATAGCACTGAACTCTGCGGTACCCCACTAGTCACTGCCTGCCACTCTGAAAAGGACCCGTTTATTCCCACTCTCTGCTTCCTGTCTGCCAACCAGCTCTCTATCCACTTCAATACATTACCCCCAATACCATGAGCTTTAATTCTGCTCACTAATCTCTTTTGAAAGTCCAGATATGCAACATCCACTGGTTCACCCTTGTCCACTCTACTGGTCACATCCTCAAAAAATTCCAGAAGATTTGTCAAACATGATTTCCCTTTCGTAAATCTATGCTGACTTGGAGGGTTAGTGTTTTTCAGACTGGAGGATTGTAAACAGTAAGGTTCCCCAAGGATCAGTTTTAGGACTACTATTTTTTCACTATATATAAATGACTTGGATCTTGGAATATGATGTCAAATTTCAAAATTTGCTACAATACCAAACTTGGAGGAGGAGAGACAAACAGTGAGGATGATACAAATTGCCTGTGTCAGGGCATAGATGGGCTAAGAGAATGGGAAGATGACTGATAGATGAAATTTAATACAGGGAAGTATGAGGTGATGTATTTTGGCAGAAGAGATAAGGAGACAAGACAAAGAGTGTGTAGAGACAGAAGCATCTGGGATGCATGTGAATCAATCTTCTAAGGTTATAGGACATCCTTAGAGACTGGTTAGCAAAATATATGGGGTCTTGAGCTTCAGAAATTGAGGTATTGAGTTACAAAAGCAGGGAATGTATGCAGAACCTTTATAAAGCTTTGGTTAGGCACAAACTAGAAGACTTTGTCAGTTCTGGCTACAACACTTTAGGAAAGATGTCAACATCCTTGTGAAGGTGCAGAGGGGATTTTACCAAAACAGCTACATGAATGGGGACTTTTAGCTACCAGGTTAGGGAAAAGC
The DNA here is from genome assembly GCF_965287045.1 of Carcharhinus amblyrhynchos. Lineage (NCBI taxonomy): Eukaryota > Metazoa > Chordata > Chondrichthyes > Carcharhiniformes > Carcharhinidae > Carcharhinus > Carcharhinus amblyrhynchos. The sequence continues at coordinate 31,880,987 of NC_137338.1, forward strand.
TGGGGTTGTCCTCCTTGGGGAAAAGGAGATTGAGGGGACAGTAAATATTTTGGGTAAGAGATGCAAGGGGAATGTGAGAAATTTGTTTTTATGCAGCAACAAGTTGTCATGATCTGGAAAGCATTGCTTGTAAAGATGGTAGAAGCAACTTCACCAATAACTTTTAAAAGAAGATTGGATAAATATTTGAAGGGCAAACATTTGCAGAACCACAGGGAAACATGTGCCCACAAGCATAGTGGAAGCAGAATGGACACTCAGAGGAAATAAAATTACAGGGCTCAGGGGATCAAATGGGGGAATGAGACTGATGGGATTGCTCCACATGGACCTGGCATGGATTCAATGAGCTGAATGGCCTCCTCCTGTGCTGTATGGTAATCTGACTATAATCAAGTTAAGCCTGAGGTTTTAGCTCGGTACTGACCTTCATATCATCATTGTCCCAGTCTTGTGGTAAGGTGGCTTCCTTCACCGTGTACCGGAGTCTGGCAATATCAAATAGTTTGGATCCAGGTTTTCCACTATTCAGAACAGGCTCAAGGTACTTCCAAAAATTTTCTAGGCTCTTGTTGGCATCTTCCTTTTGCTTTTTCTCTGATTCAATTCCTGCAACCATCAATAATTTTGAATGCTATTTAGAAGTTTAGTTTTGAGAAACCCTGCTGTACAAGGAGGCCATTTAGGCCACCACATCTGTACAGATTCTGAGAACTATTAGTTTTATTCCCCTGTTGTTTCCCTGTGGTTCTGCAAATGTTTGCCCTTCAAATATTTATCCAAACTTCTTTTAGAAGTTATTAGTGAAGTTGCTTCTACTATCTTTACAAGTAATGCCTTCCAGATCATGACAATTTGTTGCATAAAATGTAACTAAAAATTTTGGAATTATAATTTGAATGCCTGAGCATAGATCAATAATATGGAACTTCCAAAATTACTAGATTTCCTTTCCTGCCTAATACCATTAGGACACAATCATAATATTTTATTTTGTACGCTATGAGTAACTGTCCCTAGTGACCAAATTGGTGTTAACTACAACTTAATTGTGAAAGAGTAACTAACTGACCTTCAAATGATTCATGGTGGTCTACCTCAGACTCGACAGCATCCACTTTCAGGAAACTCTCATTCTTTTCATAACTGATCATTATTACAGCAGAGACATTAATTCCTACTTCTCCCAACATGAGTAGAAATTGAAGATTTTGGAAACCTTGGATTATGATGTAACGTTGAGGACCATCGTCAGGTTCATCATCTGTTATTAAACAAAGAAAATAGTAAAGACATAGTGGGTCCAACTGTAATCTAATCAAAACCCACCAAGTGGTAGAGTTAAAACAGGGTCCAGTATCCTTTACTCACTGAAGATTTTTTTTTCCTGTATATCATGTATTCATTCTCAATTACAAAGGCACAACTACCCAGGCCACAAACTTTTATGATCACCTTCAATATTGGTCTATAATCTATCAGCAAACGTGTTACTCAACATATCCACAGTGGATGTTGGTAAGTGGGAGGCTTTCAAGGGCAAACTGATAATGTTGCAGGAAAGGCATGTGCCGGCAAAGAGGAAGGATGGGAAAGGCAGGATTAGAGAGCCATGGATTACAGAGGGTATCGAAGACTTGGTCAGGAAGAAGAGGGAGGCATATGTTAGGTCGAAACAACTGGGAACGGAGAGTGCACTGGAGGAATATAGAGAGAGTAGGAGGGAGCTTGAAAGGGGAGTTAGAAGGGCGAAAAGAGGGCATGAAATGGCTTTGGCTGATAGGATTAAGGAAAATCCAAAGGCATTTTACTCTTATATTAGGAGCAAGAGAGTGGTTAGAGGGAAAATTGGTCCTCTTAGGGACAAAGGAGGGGTGCTATGCATCGAGTCTGACGGAATGGGGGAGATCCTGAATGAATACTTTGCGTCGGTATTCACGAAGGAGAGGGGTTTGGTGTCGTGCAATGTCTTGGAGGGATCTGTAGGTCAGTGGAAGGAAATATCCATTACGAGGGAGGAAGTGCTAGGGTTTTTAGGTAGCATAAAGATGGATAAAGCTCCGGGGCCTGATGGTATTTATCCCAGGCTGCTTAAGGAGGTGAGAGATGAAATTGCTGGGCCTCTGACGCAAATCTTTGTCTCTTCTCTGGACACAGATGAGGTCCCAGAGGACTGGAGGGTAGCTAATGTGGTACTGCTGTTTAAAAAGGGTAGTAGGGATAACCCTGCTAATTATAGACCAGTGAGTTTGACATCGGTGGTAGGAAAATTATTGGAAAAAATTCTTAGGGATAGGATGTATGAGCATTTGGAGCGTTGTGATCTGATTAGGGATACGCAACATGGCTTTATTCATGGGAAGTTTTGCCACACGAATCTGGTAGAATTTTTTGAGGAGGTGACAAAAACGGTTGACGATGGGCGAGCCGTTGATGTCATCTATATGGATTTCAGTAAGGCGTTTGACAAAGTCTCTCACAGTAGGCTGGTAGAAAAGGTTAAGGCACATGGGATACAGGTAGCTAGATGGATTGAAAATTGGCTGGGCAATAGGAGACAGAGAGTAGTAGTGGAGGGGTCCTTTTCTGGCTGGAGGTCAGTCACCAATAGTGTGCCGCAGGGCTCAGTACTGGGACCTCTCCTCTTTGTATTATATATAAACGACTTGGAAGAGGGCGTACGTGGTGTGATCAGCAAGTTTGCAGATGACACCAAGATGGCAGGATTGGCAGATACTGAGGAAGACTGTCAGGTGACACAGCAGGATATAGATAGGTTGGTATATTGGGCAGATAGATGGCAGATGGAATTTGATCCTGACAAATGCGAGGTGATGCATTTTGGAAGGAATAATGCAGGGAGGAGTTACATGATAAAAGGTAGACCAATTAAGAGTATAGAAATACAGGGGGACTTGGGATTGCAGGTGCACAAGTCTCTGAAGGTGTCAACACAGGTTGGAAAGGTTGTGAAGAAAGCTTATGGAATGCTAGCCTTTATAGGAAGGGGTATAGAGTATAAGAGCTGTCGTCTAATGCTTCAGTTGTACAGAACATTGGTTAGGCCGCATTTCGAGTACTGCGTCCAGTTCTGGTCTCCTTACTACCGGAAGGACGTGGAGACCCTGGAGAGGGTGCAGAGGAGGTTTACCAGGATGTTGCCTGGCATGGAAGGACTGAGTTACGAGGAAAGGTTGGAAAAACTGGGGCTTTTCTTCTTAGAAAGACAGAGCTTAAGGGGGGATCTGATAGAGGTGTATACAATAATGAAGGGAATAGATAGAGTCAACAGTGGTAGGCTTTTCCCTAGATTGGGGACAACTATTACAAGAGGTCACAATCTAAGGGTGAGGGGGGAGAAGTATAATTTGGATAATAGAGGATGGTTTTTCACGCAGAGGGTCGTGGGGGTATGGAACGCGCTACCAAGTAAGGTGGTGGAGGCAGGCACACTGGACTTGTTTAAGGTTTACTTAGATAGACACATGAGCGAAACAGGGATGGAGGGTTATAGTAGACGGTATTAAAAAGGGTCAGATCCTCAGGTCGACACTGGAAATGTCGTATTACATGTTAATGTTTTTGTCTCTTTTAATCAACAGGTGTCGGTCCACCTTGTTGTCAAACGAGGGGCATGCACATGGTGGGTCGTGCGTGGGCTGCTCTTGGAGGTTTCGAGAGTGGCCTAGTACTTCGTGTCGCTGTGTGTGCTTAATCCTGGACCAGCAGATGGGCACCACAACAGCTCAGTGACTATCACTGCTAGCTGTGCAGATACATGGATTTGGGCCTGTGTCTGTGGGAGTTTGCGCATTCTCCCTGTGGTTGCGTGGGTTTCCTCCGGGTGCTCCAGTTTCCTCCCACACCCCAAAGATGTGCTCTTAGGCTGATTGGTGTACCAAATTGACCCTACACTATTCTCCCCTGAATCTGGCTACATTAGGGGTACCATTCACATACACACGGGGCAGGGTAGGTGTAGGAAAATGCTTTGTGAAATGGCGGCGCGGGCTCGTTGGGCCGAAGGGCCTGTTTCCCGTGCTGGGTTGTTCTTTGTTCTTGGACATTTTGGGGCTGATTTTTATGGAGTGCACTGGACTTTTTCATGGGCCAAGAACAGCCCTGGCACTGATCAGCCTTGGCACTGATTGGCTTGCACCAATCAATGAGGTAAAAATTTGAGGCCTATTACAGGTTGTGAGTTGGCTTTCTATGATTAGGGCTTTCTGACTACTGAAAGCCCTAATTGTCACACTGCATGTAAAAGAAAGTTGCCCAACTACCACAAAGAGGCTTGGGTTGGAGATCAGAGGCAGGCTAAAGTTCCTGGCTGCATTCTGCATCCCAGGGAATATATCAAAGGAAATTGGGAATAGATGACCTTTCACCTCATCTTTCTTTTTGATTCATTTATGGGATGTGGCATCACTAGCTCGGCCAGTTTTATTGCCTAACACTGAGAGCATTTAAGAGTTAACCACACTCACGTGGACCTGGAGTGACATGTAGGACACACTAGAGTTCCTTTCCTAAAGGGTATTAGTGAACCAGATGGGTTTTTATGACAATCAACAATGTTTTCATGGTCATTATTAGACTTTTAATTCCAGAATTTTTAAATTGAATTCAAATTTCACCATTTGCCATAGCAGAGCACTGCCCTGGGTCTCTGGATTACTAGTCCAGTGATAATACCACTATGTTACTGCCTCCTGTGTGTCAATGGTAGGCTCAGGCATAACTGCACCTGCAGAAATCCTAAAGGGTGGGGAGTAATGTTAAATGGTCTCCAGGACATTTACTGATTTTTGTAAATGGACAAATGGGCATTTCGTTAGAAGCAAAGTGTTATGTTTTGGGGCTTTAAGGTTCACCATGGTAGGCTTCTGCAGAAAATGCAGATGTATGGGATTGAGGGTAATCTAGGAAATTGGATCAGGAATTGGCTAGCAGATAGGAGACAGAGGGTGGTGGTTGATGGTAAATATTCGTCATGGAGTTCAGTTACGAGTGGTGTGCCTCAGGGATCTGTTCTGGGGCCACTGCTGTTTGTAATTTTTATTAATGATCTGGATGAGGGTATAGTTGGGTGGATTAGTAAATTGGCTGATGACACCAAAGTCAGAGGTGTGGTAGATTGTGAGGAAGGGTGTCGTAGTTTGCAGGGTGACTTAGACAGGTTGCAGAGCTGGGCCGAGAGGTGGCGGATGGAGTTTAACGCGGAGAAGTGTGAGGTAATTCACTTTGGTAGGAATAACAGATGTGTCGAGTATAGGGCTAACGGGAGGACTCTGAATAGTGTGGATGAACAGAGGGATCTAGGTGTATGTGTACATAGATCCCTGAAAGTAGGGAGTCAAGTAGATAAGGTTGTTAAGAAGGCATACAGTGTCTTGGCGTTTATTGGTAGGGGGATTGAATTTAGGAGTCGCAGCGTCATGTTGCAACTGTACACAACTCTGGTGCGGCCGCACTTGGAGTATTGTGTGCAGTTCTGGTCCCCACATTATAGGAAGGATGTGGAGACTTTGGAGAGGGTGCAGAGGAGGTTTACCAGGATGTTGCCTGGTATGGAGGGGAGGTCCTATGAGGAGAGACTGAGGGATTTGGCGTTGTTTTCGCTAGAAAGAAGGCGGCTAAGAGGGGATCTTATTGAAACATATAAGATGATTAGAGGTTTAGATAGGGTGGATAGTGATAGCCTTTTTCCTCGGATGGAGAAAGCTAGCACGAGGGGGCATGGCTTTAAATTAAGGGGGGGTAGTTATAGGACGGATGTCAGGGGTAAGTTCTTTACCCAGAGGGTGGTGAGGGATTGGAATGCCCTGCCTGCTGCAGTTGTAAATGCGCCTAGTTTGGGGGCATTTAAGAGATCCGTGGATAGGTTTATGGATGAAAAGGGATTGGTTTAGGTTAGAGGGTCATTGTTTTTTAACTGGTCGGCACAACATCGTGGGCCGAAGGGCCTGTTCTGCGCTGTAATGTTCTATGTTCTTCTACAGCAAAGAACAAAATAATAGGTAGCCACAGCATGCATTACTTGACCAACAAGTCAGAGTTTATTGAGATTGATGTTGCCTCAACACAGCCTAAGACAGAAGAGAGATAAAACCCTGTGAATGCCTCTGGGGTGTCATAACATGTCATGTGACACATCACACAGATGCACTGCTTTACAATACATAACATACTTCCCCTTTACTTCAGTAGTATGGCACATTAGTACATATTAATGATCACCCACTATTAACATCAGCTACATTACCACGTTATTATTTCTTTGCCATATGCAAATTGTTGCTGCATTACCTACATTCCATCAACATCTGCGCTTCAAAAAGCACTTAATTTCCTGTAAATTGCTTTATCATAAGCTTGTGAAAGGAGCACTATAATTGTAAGTATCCGAGACAATAGGATAAAGGCACAGAAAAGGAGTTGAGATTGGCATAAATCAGCCATGATCAAACTGAATGGCGGGGCACGCTGTGGCCAAATCCCTTTTCTACTACTTGAGTTCTTTTCATATTCTTGCTGTCAGATGTTCCATTTGACAATTTATTACACACATCAAGGCAAATTATACCAAGTCTGAGTGACCATCAGTAATTATATTCACATCAAACAATAAATACTTACTTTTAGTCTCATAATAGGCTACAGAATTACATGTTAGCAAAGTGTGAGGTGGCTCATTTTGACAGGAGGACAGTTATAGCTGCAAAAAGTAAGAAACTAAATGGGAGGGAGAAACAAAGAGATCTGGAAATACTGAAACACAAATCACTACAAATGCAACCAGCTGTGATGGCCATTTCTAGTACAAACTACTAGGGTTATTCCTAGAGAAGCACATGAAGGTCCTGGTTGCAAGTCTAGAAGGGTTGGACCTAGGACACTGCCCTGAGGAAGAGGCGAAGAGGAGGGCTGTCAGGGGGCTAGAGAACTGGGAGATAGTTGTCTGCAGAAGGATCTAGATAGGCTGGGCGAATGGGCCAGGAAATGGCAAATGGAATTTAATGTTGGCAAGTGTGAGGTGGTCCACTTTGGTAGGAATAATGGTAGGAAGGACTATTACTTACGTGGCGAAAAACTGCAGCAGGCGACGGTGCAGAGGGACCTCGGGGTCCTTGTGCATGAGTCGCAAAAACCCAGCTTGCAGGTGCAGCAGGTGGTCAGGAAGGCGAATGGGATGCTGGCCTTCATAGCGAGGGGGATTGAATATAAAAGTAGGGAGGTCTTGCTGCAGCTGTATAGGGCATTGGTGAGGCCGCAGCTGGAGTACTGTGTGCATTTTTGGGCGCCGCACCTGCGCAAAGATATTTTGGCCTTGGAGGGAGTGCAGAGGAGGTTCACTAGGCTGATACCGGAGTTGAGGGGGTTGAGCTATGAGGAGAGGCTGAATAAACTAGGCTTGTACTCGTTGGAGTTTAGAAGAATGAGGGGAGATCTCATTGAGACGTATAAGATGATGAATGGGATGGATAGGATAGAGGTGGAGAGACTCTTCCCGCTCAAAAAAGACAATAGGACTAGGGGGCACAGCCTCAAGATAAAGGGGGGGCGGTTTAGAACGGAGTTGAGGAGGAACTTCTTCACTCAAAGGGTGGTGAATCTCTGGAATTCTCTGCCCGTTGAAGTGGTGGAGGCTGCCTCGCTAAATATTTTTAAGACGCGGGTTGATGGGTTTTTGATAAGAGAGGGGATTAAGGGTTATGGGGAGAGGGCGGGAAGGTGGAACTGAGCCACGACAGATCAGCCATGATCTTATTGAATGGCGGGGCAGGCTCGAAGGGCTAGATGGCCTACTCCTGCTCCTATTTCTTATGTTCTTATGTAAGCTGTTTTGGCCAGTTAGCTGAATTCAACATGAGGGCACAAATATATAAGATAGCCACCATTAAATCAATTAGGATGAATTTCTTTACGTAGGGCGGGGTTTTCCACACCCCCGCAATGTGTTTTTTGGCAGCAGAAGCATCGATCAGTTGGTTGGTTGAAAGGGTAGATAATTCAATTGTCAAATACCAAGCAGGGGCAGCACGGTAGCACAGTGGTTAGCACTGCTAATTCACAGTGCCAGGGACCCAGGTTCAATTCCTGGCTTTGGTCACTGTCTGTGTGGAATTTGCACGTTCTGCCCGTGTTTGTGTGCGTTTCCTCTGGGTGCTCTGGTTTCCTCCCACGTTCTGAAAGGTGTGCTGGTGAGGTGCATTGACCCGAACAGGTGCCGGACTGTGGTGAGTAGGGGAATTTCATAGTAACTTTGTTGCATTGTTAATGAGAGTCTTGTGACTAATAAATAAACTTTTAAAAATGTTTTACATTTTTCAAGAACATTCATTATCTTACATTATAAACAGCCTCCTTTATTTGTCTGTTACCTTACCTTTTAGAAAAGGGCTGCAAAGAAAACCCTGGGAATTATAGACCGGTAAGCCTAACAAGTGTGGTGGGTAAGTTACTAGAGAGAATTCTGGGGGATAAGATTGAAAAGACAGGGTTTGATTAGGAGTAGTCAGCAAGGCTTTGTGCGTGGGAGATCATGCCTTACAAATTTGTTAAAGTTCTTTGATGAAGTGACCAGGAAGGTTGATGAGGGTAGGTGGTAGACATAGTCTATATGGACTTCAATAAGGTATTTGATAAAGTTCCACATGGTAAGCTGCTCTGGAAGGTTAGATCACATGAAATCCAGGAAGAGCCGGCAAATTGAATATACAATTGGTTTGATGGTAGGAGGCAGAGGGTAATTGGAAGGATGCTTGTTATTGGAAGCAGAAGAGATTTACAAGGATGTTGCCAGGACTCAAGGGACTGAGTTATAGAGAGAGTTTGGACAGGCTAGGATACTTTTTTTGGAGAGTAAGAGACTGAGAGATGACCTTATAGAGGTGTATAAGATCACAACAGGTATGGATAGGGTGAATGCTCTCAGTCTTTTTCCCAGGGTTAGGGAATCAAGAACTAGAGAGCATAGAATTAATTAGGGAGGGGAAAGAATTAATGTGAACCTGAGGAGCAACTTTTTTTTTACATGGAGGGTGGTATGTTTGTGGAATGAGCTGCAGAAGAAGTAGTTGAGGCAGGGACATTGACCATGTTTAAAAGGCATTTGGACACAGACATGGATAGGAAAGGTTTAGAAGGATATGGGCCAAATGCAAGCAAATGGGGTTAGCTTAGATGGGCAATTTGGTTGGCATGGACTAGTTTGGGCCAAAGGGCCTGTCTCTGTGCCGTAGATTCTATGATCCTACAACTACAAATCATGCCAAAATCAGTTAGTCTATGTTCCCTTATCAGGCATGCCACTCACTAGGAAAATCAAATAATCAATACTTTTCCCAATACATTCCACACAATTATATTTTTATATATGTGAGGATAGGTTTTTAACTTCATCCATCACACAGTATTGCTAATAAAAAGTGACAGGTTATGTGGATACCCCTAGCTCAAAGCAACATACTGATCAAGAGAGAATGGAGGCAGAAACAAAAACCTATGCTTTGAATTTGAGAATGTTGCACTTCAGAAATATTGGCGGGGATTCTCCCAAAAGTGCTGAATTGAATGGAAAACTGTTCTAGATCATGACTGTTTTCTCAGTTCAATTTCACACTTGAATCTCCCCACTCTGTGCAATGCAGGGGTCACGATCATGAATCCCATTAAAAACCTGGGTGGGGGGGGCGGGGGCATTCACGCCAGAGTCTGACAGCTCTGGAACTTTGTGCATGCATAGTGGCCCCGATCTGTCAGTCTCCCCATTTGTTAGCCAGCTTGGGACCTCCACAGTGCTGCACCTCCACCACCACCAACCCTCCCCCCCCTCACCCCACCATGGCCCGATCGCGGATTCCACAACAATTTCCAGGCCAGCCCTGACTCCCCCCCTCTGCATGCCCCGATGTCCAGCACCACTTTCCCCAGCAGTGGTGATCCCCCCAACCCCCCGGTGAGGCAAACCTCCCATCTCTCCAGCACAGCTCCCCACCTCCCCTCCGCCCCCTCACACTGCACCCCCCCACCCCCCACCTCCAGCCTGCCCCGATTGCTGATCTCCCTCCAGCCCAGACCGATCACCATGCAGAGTGGCAGCGGGACCCTCCACCCCCACCAATTGCCCCAGGCTCTGCCCACAATAGGCCCCACTCCCTTGGCACTGCCCGATGCCCGGTGGACAGTGCCAAAGTGCCCCCTGGGCATGGGCACTTTGCCCTTGGGCAGTGCCAGAGCACACAGGCTGGCACTGCCAGGGTGCCCATGCCCAGAGGGCACCCCCCACATCATCCGGCCCCAGTTGCCCCCCCCTTCCCCCTTCATTCCAGCAAGGTCTCCAGCTAGTTTTCCGAACGGGGGGGGAGCTACTCTAAATCCTGCCAGAATGAAGTACTCTTGACAGGACGGAGATTCAATTGGGCCTGGCAAGTTCCCAATAATCCCATGTAAAATATATTTAAACTGCATTAAAAAAGATTCTTCCCACCAGTTTCTGGATCCAACTGTTCTCTGGCTCTGGGAGATACACACACGTCCCCAGCACATGCGTAAATCCCAAAAAAGGTCAACAACGCGCATCTCCCAGCCTGACCCACCAATAAAGTTGCGGGTCACGATGGAAGAATCTTCCCCATTGTTTCCCATCTAAGATAGGTTTCCACTCTTCAGAATGCATAACATTGTGAATGGGGACTTACTTATGCTTCTGTCTATAACTTCCACTTCACCTCGCTTCAATAGCTTGGTAGTTCTCTTGCTAACTGGTGGTTCTGGTGATTTCCTTTCTGGTTTGCCTTTCCCTTTGCCTGCAGACTTTTTGTCTGGTTTTTTCTTGTTGGCACTTGCTGGCACTGATGCTTCTTCTTCCACTGCGACCTATAGCAAGTAACACAACATATCACTAAAGATCCTAGTCAGCACTTTATTACAAATGCCTGAAATCACATGATATTTCTCTTGGAATCATATTTTTAAATTGACAACTGCAAGTTACAAACTTACAATAAATTCTGAAGAGTATGTGGTATATAAATTCTCACTTGTTCTCCAATTGAGGCCGGGCGAGATCCAAGAAGCACAGCTATCAGCATTGCAGTCTAAGAGGGTCAGCCTGAAGGAGGGTATGTGCCCTTTCTCATGGCACTAGCTGCTATAAACCAGGTAAGTTTAGAAGTCCAGTGAAATTAACAGGCCAGGGACAAAGAAAATGCCTGAGTGAAGTGGATCGGATTTGGGGATTGGGGGAGCAGGCAGAGGTTGGGTGGGCAAGGGGACAGACTGGACATCAGGGTTGGGGGGGTGGTTTGGACATCAGGGGTTAAAATGTGGGACAGACAACTGGGGATGGGTTCGGAACAAAATATCCGGACTGGGAATGGGAGGGGGTGGGGGGGGAGGGGGCACATGCTGGGATGAATGTGGCTTTAGATATCGGGGGCGTTTGGGTTGTGCCTGCAGGATGGTGGGTCCAGTCAGGAGACGGAGGTTGGTTAGCACCACCAAATTGGAAGACTGGGTTGGGCCTGCTGGGTGAGGAGGTGGGTAGGGTTGGGGAGGTTCTGATCAGGTCAGGGGGTAGGGTGGGAAGCCCTGTACAGCTCGTGGGAATACTATGTGGAGCATTTAGTCAGGGTGTGAGGGGATTCCCCTGGGTGGGTGAGGTTAGGGGTGGTTTGGTTTGAGTAACTATTGATGTAACCCTGATGGAACCATCGACAGTGTGTGATTTAAAGCACATTTTCAAATGGTTTACAGCACAAGCTATTGCCTCAAGGAAGTTTGCACTTCTGGGCAATTACGTAGCAAATGCTTACCTGTGAAATTCCAAGAGGAGTTTCCCAGTGCACTTTGGGGTACCCCTCTAATCTGAGGCTGGGAGCTTGGAAGTTATGGTCCAATAATTAGCTTTGATGCAAAGGAGCCAGTGCTAACTTTAAGGCGCCCAGGATAACAAAGAAGTCGAATAAGTATACATCAGGAAAGGCTGTAAGGCAACACTGAAAGGCTGTAAACACAGTAAGAACTCTCACAACACCACTCCAACGCCGGCATCTCTACATCATGACTAACACTGGAAGGCTGCCAGTGAACTTCTGCACAATGACCTGATCATGATGTGGAGATGCCGGCGGCGGACTGGGGTAAACACAGTAAGAAGTCTCACAACACCAGGTTAAAGTCCAACAGGTTTATTTGTAGCAAATGCCACTAGCTTTCAGAACTGGCTGTTCCTTCGCCAGGTGGGTGGGAGTTCTGATCACAAACAGGGCATATAAAGACATCGGATAGCTTCCTGATATCTGATCCAGGCATCTGATCCACAGGGAGCAGATCAATCAGAAAGTCATGGATGACATAATTCAGGTTTTCCCTACATGCTGTGGAATTTTGATTGACAGGTCTCTTTCCATCCTCTTACTGACAATTTTAATTTGATGACCCATTACTACAACTTCCAAACTAAAGGATATACACCTATCCTATTTGCTATTAAATGCTTCTGTAATTAAAACAAATTATTAAATCTCCTGTTCTAAAGACTTCTATGCCAGCCACTTAACTAAACTTCAGCAGGTCTCACAGCTTCTGTGGAGACTGAATAGTCTGGATGACCCTCTGATGAAGACTTGAAATGTTAGCTCAATTCTCACTCCACAGATGCTGTCAGGTCTGCTGATATTTTCAAGCATTTTTTGTTTTTGTTTCAGATTCCAGCATCCGCAGTAATTTGTTTTTAACTCAACTAAACTTACTTTGTTTTCATTTCCTTTTTTTTGAAGGTCTTTCTGTTTGAGGCACAGAATCTGGAACTTGACTATTTCAGTGAGCTGCAACAATGAAAGTTCTTCCCCTTTAGCCAGCGTTTCCCATGCGACTTCTGTGACCTAGAATATCCAAAAAGACAGAGAGCCAAGACTGTAGTGCACAAAATTTATAACTTACAACTGCTACAACTCCTTTACAGTTTAGAAATAAGAGTAAGCATATACCAGTACCCACAGAGAAGAACTGGTGTTATGCAGCTGAAATTAACCAAGCTATTAGGAGAAACTAGACTTCACATAGCATTTCTTAATTAAAGTGCAGACGATACTCAAGTTCACTCACCAAATGCTAAAGTTCTAGATGACAGGTTTAAGGAAAGGTGAAAATATCTGAACTAGCTGAAAGTAACAAAGGCATGGACCACTGTTTCAGTAGTGGATTTTAACACAGTGAAATATCCCAAGATCTTTCACAGGGACATAATCAATCAAAAGTTGACACCATCCAAACAAGGCAATATTAGAGCAGATGAACAAAAGTTTAGATGAAAAGATAGGCATACAGGAGAGTTTCTGAGGAAAGAGATATGGAGAAGCAGAAATATTTACATTTCACTTAGACTCCAGAGAAACAGCCCATTTGGCCCAACTAGTTTATGTCACTGTTTATAATCCACATGAGCCTTCTCTTATCTCCTCTTCATCCAGCTACATATATATACATTCTTCCATTCCTTTCTTCCTAACATGTTTATCTAACTTCCCTTTATATATAGCTAAGCCATTTGCTTCAACTACTCCTTGGAAGGAATTTCAGAGTTTAGAGCCTTGACAGCAGAAGGTAGAGCCACCACCTGTCCCGTGCATGGGTGGGTAAGAAAAGTGCAGGATGGACAAAAGGCCCGAGTTGGAGGAACAGAGTTCTTCGGGGGTTGTAGGACTGGAGAAGGTTGCCCAAAAATAGGGGTGGAGCAATAGTTTCAACATAAGGATAAGAATTTTAAATTGAAGACATTGGAGGAGTGGGAGCCTATGCCAATCAACAATCAGTGGATTAACAGGTAAAAAGGGCTTGGTGCATGTTAGGACACAAGCAGCACAGTTTTAGATTAACTCAACTGTTTGGGGGATGGAAGCATTGGAATATTTGAGTTTGGAAGTTAATAGAAGCATGAGTGAGAAGCTCAAAACAGATGGCTAAGGTAGAGGTGGAGATAAACAATGTTCAGGATATGTGGTTGCAAGTTCAGTTGAGGATGAAATAAGTTGTTGAGGTTGCAAGCCTGAGGTAATAATCAGGGAGGAGGAAAGAATTATTGGTAAAGAAATAAAGTTTCTCAGGGCGACATGATGGCACAGTGATTAGCACTGCTGCCTCACAATACCAGGGAGGGTTGGATCATTGTCTGTGCAGAATCTGGATCACAGCTTGGGTCACTATCTGTGCAGAATCTGTATATTCTCGCCATGTCGGTATGGGTTTCCTCCGGGTTCTCCAGTTTCCTCCCACCTCCAAAAGACATGCTGGTTAGGAGCACTGGCCATGCTAAATTCTCAGTGTACCCAACAGGTGCCAGAGTGTGGCGACTAGGGGATTTTCACAGTAATTTCATTGCAGTGTGAATATAAGCCTACTTGTGACAATAATAAATAAACTATAAAAAATTTTACCTTTAAACTTTAAGTTTGTGCTTGAGGCCAAAGACAATGGCTTTGGCATTTATTGCTAAAGGAACAGAATATAAAAGTAGCGAAATGTTGCTGCTGCTATCCAAAGCATTAATGAGACCACACTTAGAATATTGTGTACAGTTTTGTTCCCTCAGGGGGATGCAGTTGCCTTAGAGGTGGTTCAATGGAGGTACAATAGATTGACTCCAGAGATGAGGGGTTTGACTTATGAAGAGAGTTTGGGTAGTTTAGACCTGGAGCTTAGACGAATGAGAGGAGATCTAGTTGAGGTGTACAAGATGATAAGGTGGAGAGGATGCTTCCTTTTGCAGGGCAATTATGAACAAGAGACCATTGGGAGTGGCAGATTTAAAATTGAGCTGAGGAGAAATTACTTCTCTCAAAGGGTCAAGAGTCTGTGAAATTCACTACCCCAAAGCTTGGTGGATGGCGGGGCATTTAGTAAATTTACGGAAGGGGTGGACAGATTTTTAATTGAAGGTTTGATAAGCGATGATGAACAGGCAGGTAAGTGGAGTTGAGGCCGAGATGAGATTAGCCATGATCGTTTTAAATGGCGGAGGAGGCTCAAGGGACTGAACTGTCTACTCCTGCTCCTTGTTCTTATGAGTCTTTTGATTTCTACTCAACTTGTTTCAAAATACTTAAAACTGAAAATTTAGAATGATCACCTCATAAAACATGGGGAGTTCACTTGGTCTCTTGCCCTTCGGGTTTCCAAACTCAACAATCTGAAAACACAGAATGGTAATTTAGTTTTTTTAAACCAGAAAATTCTTGCTGTGCCTTAGTTATTTACATGTATTTCCTCTTTATAAGCTAATACCAGAGTCAAATTGCATGGGCCTCTTCCAGTGGGTGTACAGGTGTGGATGACCCTGTAAAATTCTCCAGATGGCCTTCCAGCCACCATCCAACAAAATCCAGTCTCAGATTTCTACACTCAGGCAAAGACTATTGTATTTGCTGTTTTCTTCATTTTTTATATATAAGACACACAACTTGTTTTATAGTGCAACCCAGACGAATAAAGTACCTTTACTCTGCACGATCCAAAACCACGCTTCCACTGTTGGCTGTTTCATTATTCATTCTCAATGTTTTCTGTGTCTGTCTGCCAAACAGCTCCAAATTGCCAAGAGCTTCATGGTGACTGGGAACTGTGATGGGACAGGTCTAACTCCTTTTAAGATGTCTACTTATTGTCAGCCCAGACTGGATCAGGATACAAATCAAAGGCGAAATGCCAAATTTTGAAGCCATTAAAACCCACAACCTCACCTGATTTATATTCTTGCTGTTTGCCAGGAGACATCCCATTTTGCATTGGAGTAATGTTGCTCGTATTTGTTCCTGATGCTTCTTCTCTCCAAAGAACAACCCTATGCGGTACGGTGGCACAATGCTTAACACTGCTGCTTTATGGTGCCAGAAACCTGAGTTCGATTCCTGGCTTGGGTCACTGTCTGTGTGGAATCTGCACATTCTCCTCCAGGTTCTCTGGTTTCGTCCCACAGTCTGAAAACTGTGCTGTTTAGTCACGCTAAATTCTCCCCCAGTGTACCCAAGCAGGTGCTCGAGTGTGGCGACTAGAGGATTTTCACAGTAACTTCATTGCAGGTAAATGTAAGCCTACTTGTGACAGTAATAAGTAAATTTAAACTATGCCACCAAAACTATCATTTGTTGTCAAAACTTACTAAAGAGGCCCCGGAAAGCAGATAAATTCAAATGTTACTTGGATTCAGATTTACAGATTTGCTAATCATAGAATCCCCACAGTGCAGAATGAGGCCATTCAACCCATCAGGTCTGTACCGGCTCTCTGTCAGAGCATCCCAATTACTGTATTACCATACCCAATTACAGTCCAATTACCGTAACCCCACATATTTACCACAGTAATCTCCCTCTTGTGACAGGATGAGACAATTTAGCATGGCCAATCCACCTAACTTGGTGTGTGGGAGGAACCTGGAACATCCAGATGAAATGTACATAGGCATGGGGAGAACATACAAACTCCACACAGTCACCCAACGTGAGGATTGAACATGGGTCCTGGTGCTGTGAGGTAGCAGTGCTAACCACTGCACCTCCATGCCACCCAATGTTTCTGGGCGACTGAGCTTTCTCCTTCTATTATTTATTGTTACCTTTTTATGCAATTAATGACTGAATAAATAACACAAAACATAACAACGTGGACGTACCTGCTTCATTGTTCCTTCCCAAGAAATTTCACTGAAGAGCTTGCGCAGCGGTACATTGATAGCTGTAGCCAGAGCAGCCAAGAACAACTCATTCTCTATCTTCTCACCAACTGTAAAATAGATAGCTGGCCTCCATTGCTCCTGCAACACCAGGTAAAACAGTGGCAGAATAAAGTTGAAATTTGTCATTATTTACATCCCCACATGATTTTCTTATCCTTTTCCATTTATGCTGCTTTAAGCAGACAGAATCTTTCACTCCATTGGGACTGTATTTCCAATTCACAGCAGTTCAACCTTACTCCCAACTCCTCTCTCCCAGAAATAGTTCAGGATCTCTTGCCCTCATTTTCCACTATATCAGTTTGTGTTTAATATATCATCTAGGATCATCTCTGCAACTTACTGTGTGATGCCACCACCAAACACATATTCCCCGACCCTTCTCAGCTTTTTCAGTGGACCGTTCTTTCCATGAGATTCTTGGCCATTCTTCAGTCAACCCTCACACCCATTTTCCATTCCGTAGAAGAGTCAATGGACTCAAAACATTTCCTGCATTTCACTCTTCACAGATAATGCCATTCCTGTGGAGGTCATCCAGCATTTTCTGTTTTTATACTATCCCATCATTGGCACCTTCCAGTGCGAGCACAGGAAATGCAACACCTGCCCTTCCCATCATCCAGGGCCCCATACACCCTTCTGGGTTGCATAACAATTTATTTGTATCAGCACAACTTGTTTGTTGTTCACAGTGCAGCCTCCATTTGGTAGCCAAATGGAGAGTAGGTGATCAGTTTGCAAGAGTGACCCTGAGTTTTCAGTCACTTGCCACTTTCTCATCCTACACTCTTCATCCCGCTCTGACCTTTCTAAGTCTTGGCCTTGCTGTACTAAGCAATCATGACACAGGCTTGAGGGTCTCTGGATTACTAGGCAGTGACATTACCAATACATCATCATCTCCCCCTAAGGGTGATCACCTTTCTGTTTGCCCAGTTTATATTCTTTATAATCTAGAGTTCAAGGCAGGTACATCAAAAGATTTTGGTCATTAGAAAAACATGGGTATTGGCAGTCCTATTTAGATACCCCCAGTACAATAGGGTTCATAATTTTGAAACTACCTTGGCCGGAATTTTCTGACCTCACTCGCAGCTGGGATTTTCTAGTCCCGCTGCAGTGAGCAGAGATTTCACTGAGTGTCAATTCCCCATTTTCACTGGTAGTGGTGGCGGGGCTTGCGAGATCGAAGAATTTTGGCCATTATGTGGTGCTATGCTCCATCAATGACTGACATTAAAGTTTGAATGTTAAACTCACCTCTTCAATCGGAGCTTCCAGCAGCGCTGGCTCCCAGGCTCTGGGGATAACCTGTGGTTCCTTAGGTGGCTTAGGTTCTTTTGCTTTCTTCGGAGCCATCTTTCACTTTTCCAGGTCGTTCTGATCAGTTACTTTTTTGTCCATCAGCAATTCGTACAACATAAATTTAGAAAGTGATTTTAAAAGAAGCCTATCATGATATGAAACAGCACAAATGGCAAACACTATCGTTTTAAATACTCTGGAAGCATTCTCTTATGCACATGCAGAGGCTCTGATGTTTTTCCATGAAAACTGCTTTCTGAAAGTTGAAGAAGCGCCTTTTCTCAAGTTCATGTGTGACTCAAGATTTGATGGACCCAGTGATGAAGAGGAAAGCCAGTAGAATAGCCCATTTAAATGATGTATTCTTAAAATTATTTCTACTGAAAAACATCATAATAAATGCTTGCTTGGGAGGCATTTATTTCAGTCTATCTGAAGCGCTGAAGAATCAAGAATACTTCACTTGTTCTTAGAATGAAGCAGGTGATTTTTCCTGATTGAACAATCAGAATATAATGTTCTATTCATTTACTTTTGACCACTGAACAATTTCCCCAGAGGTAGAGAGGTAAAATGTCTTTGAGGTAAATGATCATACATGAAGTCATTGCATGGAAGAGCAGATCCAATGGGCTGAATGGCCTAGTCCTGTTCCTAGGTTCCTACCTATTTGAATGCTATGAATAAAATTTTCAGTGTATTTTGTAGTGGACTGGAGGTTTGAGAAGTGCCTACCTGCAGTAGCCGATTCTTAACCAATTACGTACTCAGAACAACATCAGGAACATAAATAAGCCAAACAGTCTCTTGACCTGCTCAAACATTTAATTAGATCATGGCTGAACTGTATTGCATCCACATATGTCCATCTTTGCTCCACATCCCTTGATATTCATACCTAACAAAAATCCAAACTATCTCAGTCTTGAAAAATCTAATTGTCCCAACACCCACAATCTTTTGGAAGAAGAATGTTTGAAATTTCTTCTACTGTCTGTGAAAGGTGCTGATTCCTGAATGGCCTATCTCTATTTATAAGATTATGTTCTCTTATTCTTGGTTCCCAGATGAAACAATTTATGTGACTCTATCCTATAATTTCCTTTTAACATTTTAAACAGACCACAATAGCTCAATCTACTTTACCTGAGGAAATACAAGGTTAGTTCATGCAACTGTTTTCTTAATTTAAACCCGTGATCACCAATTTCATTCTGGTGAATAAATCTTACAGAAAATATTCAAAAAGGTACCAAAAGCAGGAAAACAATATTAATTTAAGCAATATTGAAATTGGACTTTCAATATGAATCCATTAATCTGTGGAGTTTAGCTATACTCTATTTTTCAGACAAACAAAATGCGTGTCACGTAGGCTAAACTTTTTTAAAATCGCTGTTTGGTTCATTCTCCCAGCCTGCTGCAATAGTTACAATTAATAGTTTGGTACTGTTAATTTAAAATTTAGTATTTTTTGACAATAAATAGAAATTTCCTATCCATATCAATTGAGTTTGTTGCCATAATCTGAGTAATTGTTTATGCAAATTAAGGGGTATCTTTAATTGAATTGGTTAGACAAACAATATCTTTTATTACTGACAGCTCTGTAATTGTATAAATTTGTGCCAGGAAAATACAAATCCCATTCTATGACTTATAGCAAAGATCATGGGCCTGATTTTACCATGAAGAAGCGCCTGTTTTCGGACACGAAAACTTGGTTAAGTTGGGCATCAGGTGAGTAGTGTGATCTGCGCCCACCTCCGCACTGGTTCCCTCTTTATCAAGGCCTGAAAATGGCTGCAATCGGGAGCATGCCCAAAACGGGCATGACGGCCATTTAAATGCATTTGCTTGAGATCAGTGGGGGCCAAGGGGGAGGCATTATCCAGCCTGAGAGTGATGTGGCAGGAGAGTTGCATTCTATCAATTTTTTTCCGTGCACGTGCAATTGGAGGTGCTGATTTGAGCTGCAGGAGTTTGGGAACATTAAACCCCGCCCACGAGCTTCTGCAGTGCGATTCGGAATTGCTGATATTTTTTCAAGCAGGGTGCATATGGGGGCACCTGGGAACAAATCTAAAAGTCGGATCTGGAACACTCCCAGTTTCAAGATTGCCCAGCACTTAATCCACTTATTTGATTCTATGAGTACTTCTGTTTATGAAGTGGAGATGCTGGACCTGGACTGGGGTACAAAGAACAAAGAACAAAGAACAACCCAGCACGGGAAACAGGCCCTTCGGCCCAACAAGCCCGCGCCGCCGCATCACCCTACACCTATTCTACCCTGCGTGTCTACGAATAGAACCCCTGACTTAGCCAGATTCAGGGGAGAATAGTGTCAATTTGGTAAAACCAATCAGCCTAAGAGCACATCTTTGGAGTGTGGGAGGAAACCGGAGCGCCCGGAGGAAACCCACGCATCCACAGGGAGAATGCACAAACTCCCACAGACACAGGCCCAAATCCATGTATCTGCACAGCTAGCAGTGCTAGTCACCGAGCTGTTGCGGCGCCCTTCTACCGGTCCAGGATCAAGCACACACACTGACACGAAGTACTAGGCCACTCCTGGAACCTCCAAGAGTAGCCCACGCACGACCCACCGTGTGCATGCCCCTCGTTTGACAATGAGGTGGACCTCCACCTGCGGAATAAAAGACAAAAACGTTAATCACAAGCCTGCCTTTCCGGTGTCTCCCGAGGTTCTAACCCTTATTTAATAACCCCTACCATAACCCTCCATCCTCGTTTCACTCATGTGCCTATCTAACTGAACCTTAAACGAGTCCAACGTTCCCGCCTCCACCACCCTACTCGGTAGCGCGTTCCATACCCCTACAACTCTCTGCGTAAAGAACCTTCCTCTCATATCCAAATTATATCTCTCCCCCCTCACCCTTAAATCATGTCCTCTTGTATTTGTAACCAATCTAGGGAGCAATCTCTCACTATTGACTCTGTCTATTCCCTTCAGTATCTTATATACCTCTATCATGTCCCCCCTCAATCTCCGTCTTTCCAAGGAGAACAGTCCCAGTTTCTCCAACCTTTCCTCGTAACCCAGCCCCTCCATGCCAGGCAACATCCTGGTAAACCTCCTCTGCACCCTTTCCAGAGCCTCCACGTCCTTCCGGTAGTAAGGTGACCAGAACTGGACGCAGTACTCCAAAAGCACAGTAAGAAGTCTCACAACAACAGGTTTAAATCCAACAGGTTTATTTGGTAGCACAAGCTTTCAGAGCGTTGCTCCTTTTTTAGGTGAGAAGGCAAACACTCTGAAAACTTGTGCTACCAAATAAACCTGTTAGGCTTTAGTCCGGTGTTGTGAGACTTCTTATTGTATTTCTGTTTAACCAGTGAACACGGGCAGGGATGATTCTCAGATAAAGGAGCTGCTGAATCCAACGAGAATCCAATGCGAGAGAAGAGAATAATCAGTGGGCTTAGGACTTCATTTCTCATTTTAATTCATTCCTTAAAATTTGGCTCACTAACCCACTCAATGAACTGACTGAACAAAAGTATTCTGTAAAGCAAGCAGGAGCGAATGAAACCACGTAAGCCAAATTTTACTACCTTATAAAAAAAGACAACGCTGAATATTCTTCATAAAACAAACCATCCTGCCAACTGTGCTTCTCATTCCTGAATTGTGCCTTTGGATAGCCTGAGTAGAATTAATGTACTCTGCCACTAGATGGTGCTGTAAACTGACCAATTATCCCACTACATTCTCCATAAAGCCGCAGTTTGCAAGTACACTTTTGAGACAAATCACTCATAAAAGTGTCAGTTTCAAAAAAATCTTCAGGTTTTGCTAACGGGTCCAAGATAAAAGTGGAAATACCATCTCCAAAAACTTAATATCTGTATATGGAAATTATTTTATACATTTTATTTATTCATCCTTGGCACATGGTCATCACTGGCAAGGCCTGCATCTACAGTCCATCCAATTGCCCTGTGAAAATGGTGATGAATCTTCTATAAATTCTGCAGTCAGCACGGTGGTGGGGTGGACAGTTTTATAATTAGTAAGGGTGTGAATAGCGATAATGAACAGGCAGATGAATGGAACTGAGGCCGAGGTGAGATCAGCCATGATCGTATTAAATGGCAGAGCAGGCTTGAAGGGCTAAATTGCCTAATCCTGCTCCTAGTTCTAATGTAAAGGCATGTGAAAATCTGTTCCACCTCTGGAAAACATTAGTCTGGGCCAGTGGATCATTCTTTTAGATTTTGTATATTTATGAAAATTAAATATGGTAATCATTTGATTTGTTTCTATATTCATTACTGATAGAATTATTTTCCACAATGATCAGAAACCCAGCCACTGACGTAGGCAAGTCAGTGTGTATCAGTGCCAGTCCACAGCTTGGACAAACGAGGAGGTTTAACAGCAGGAAAGGCATCCAGTATTAAAATCTCCATCAAACCCAAATTATGGTTGATATGAATGGAAATAACACCCGTGATAGGGCTAACCCTATAGGCAACGCACAGGATTCCTGCCCAAACTGTGAGAGGAACAGGTAAGGTTACCATGCAATTGGCAAGGATAGCTAATGTAAAAAAAATGGAAGGTGAAAAAAAATGACCAAACTCCAAAAAGAAATCTACAAATTGGTAGTCTGTAAAAGCAGTGAAGTAACTAACCTGATGGTGAGAAAAGGAAGACAAATTATGGATCTTCCGGAATCAAAGTGGAAGGGCAGTAAAGTACAGAAATTGGTATTGAATATAAACTTGACACCAGGATGGGAAAAGAAACAATGTTGGATTAGTACCAAACACAGAAATGAAGGACTAGGTGTGGCAGTGGATAGAATTAGTAACAATAAGATCAAAGTAAAGCTAGAAATCCAGAGTGAAATGTGGAACGTAATTAGTTGTTATGCATCACAAGGCACATGTGAACAAGAGGAGAAAGAAGAATTCTGTAAACAGATGGACAACCCAATTCAAACAACACCAACTAGTGACAGAATAGTGGTGACCTAGATGGAGATGTAAGCTGAGAAAGAACATGATGTGGGATTAGCCATATTGGATTTATTTTTGGAGAAGCAAATGAAGAAAGAGCCACCATCCTGGTGTTGGTGTTACACCAATGGATAATACTACACATGTGGTACCAAAAACACAGAAGTCACCTTATAACCTACAACAGTGATAAGGAAACACAACTTGACTCCACCAAGGTTAAAAAAGAACATGCAAAGGAAGCAAAAAAGCCGCAAAGTCTTCCTAAGTGAGACCCTGACCACCCAAAATGGAATGCCGATGGCAGAGTTGATTGCAAGAAAAACAAAATGACAGCAGAAAAGAGGTAGATAGATCATCAGGTGGTAGAAGTGAGGAGGAATTAAGAGAGCAGATGGAGGGAGAGCAAAGAGAAATAGAAGAAATTACAACAGATAGGTTGGAAAACTGGAGGAACTGGTAGCAGTCTTGATTGGGAAAACTGGTGAAGAGCTGTGTGAAAGATCTTCAGGGAGGAGCAAGGCTGGCAACGAATCAGATGGTGGAATGAAAACACAGTAACGGAAACAGTTGGAGCTCAAAAAAGTTAAAGAACAGTACGTAAATACAAAAAGGAATACAAAGGAAGTGTTTGCCGGAGAAAGATCTCTGACTGTGAAATAAATATATGAAAAGATCCCAATGAGGAAAAAAATATATCTTCAGAATAGCAGCTGTTACAGATAGTTAACAAAGGTTGTGGGCAATAAACATACAATAAAAGATGCAGGTGCAGTAACCGTGAAGAAGGAGGAAATCAATAAGAGCTGAGGTCAATTCTTTAACTGATATATGAATAGAGAAAACCTGAGAACAAAAACTGAAGAAGGAGCAACGATTAGCATCAATTTGGAAGAACAACACTAACAACAAACAGTGGGACTGGATGGGATGAGGGCAGAAGTATAGAACTGCCAAAGTGAACATGGAGACCAGGTTCTCAACACACTACTCAATTATGTTATGATAAGAGAGAAAATTCCAAGGGCATAGAGGTAAAAGCATTTTGGCACAAATATTCAAAGGGAAGGAAAAAATTCAAAATTCCAAAACCTACCAAGGAATTAAACTGCTATCACATACCTTCAAGATACTAGATGAATCAAAGGCCAGAGACTGAGAAAAGTAGTGGAAATCCATTAAGTTCAGATTCATGTCCGGAAGAAGAACCCAGACCAATGCCCTATGGATGTGGGAGGAAACCAGAGCACACAGAAGAAACCCAAGGGCCGGAATTGAACCCAGGTCCCTGTCGCTGTGAGGTAGCAGTGCTGACCACTGTGCCAATGTGCTGATGAAATGTGTTGTGAAAAGTGGTGCAGATAGGACTACCAGGAAGGAAGAGGAGTGCCTCAAGAAAGCTGTGGTGGTGACAGACTTGAATGCAATGGGATTGGCAGGGGTAGATGGAGAGGAGTGATCAAACAACATTTTGGTAACCCCAAGTAAAATAGGAGTAGCTGAAAGTCATTACTGATCAGAAAAATGTTTACCTCATTTTTTAAATTGTAATTTTTTTTTAATTTCAGGTCCTTACCTCATTCTTTAGCCAAGAGAGTGGGAAAGAGAGCTCCTTTGAAGTTTTCATCACTGTCATTCAGTTCAATGGCTACTAATTGGTTGCAAAACTGGAAGAAGTTACATCAGCTGTGAGTTGTCCTCATTCTAAAGAAGTTTCTGACTTCTGCTTTGTTCCTTATCCAGCTGACCTTAACAACTCACTGTGGGATGAATTGAGTACATGTGCTTTCAGTGTAGTAATGCGCATTATTACCTTCAATTTACACATGCTATGTTTATTTCCATCACAATAGTTTGATTAATTAATATTTATGATTTAATATTTTATCTACTGCAGGTACGTTTAGTGTTCTCATATTCATATTATCAACAGGTTTTTAGTAACCTAATACATAGAACATAGAACACTACAGCACAAACAGGCCCTTCGGCCCACAAGTTGCGCCGATCACATCCAATCCTACTGGGCCATAGAACTATCTGTAACTCCCAATCCCACTAAATCCCGTATACTCATCCAGAAGTCTTTTAAAAGACCCCAGCGAGTTCGCCTCTACCACCACCGACGGCAGCCAATTCCATTCACTCACCACTCTCTGAGTGAAAAACTCATCCCTAACATCTCCTCTGTACTTGCTTCCGAGCACCTTAAACCTGTGTCCTCTCATAGTGACCATTTCAACCCTGGGAAATAGCCTCCGAGAATCCACCCTATCTATTCCTCTCAACATTTTATAAACCTCTATCAGGTCGCCTCTCAACCTTCATCTTTCCAGGGAGAAGAGACCTAGCTCCCTCAACCTATCCTCATAAGGCATGCCACCCAATCCAGGCAACATCCTTGTAAATCTCCTCTGCATCCTCTCAATAGCTTCCACATCCTTCCTGTAGTGAGGTGGCCAGGACTGCGCACAGTACTCCAAGTGGGTTCTGACAAAGGTCTTATAAAGTTGCAGCATTACAAAGAACAAAGAACAACCCAGCACGGGAAACAGGCCCTTCGGCCCAACAAGCCCGCGCCGCCGCATCACCCTACACCTATTCTACCCTGTGTGTCTACGAATAGAACCCCTGACTTAGTCAGATTCAGGGGAGAATAGTGTCAGTTTGGTAAAACCAATCAGCCTGAGAGCACATCTTTGGGGTGTGGGAGGAAACCGGAGCACCCGGAGGAAACCCACGCATCCACAGGGAGAATGCACAAACTCCCACAGACACAGGCCCAAATCCACGTATCTGCACAGCTAGCAGTGCTAGTCACCGAGCTGTTGCGGCGCCCTTCTACCGGTCCAGGATCAAGCACACACACCAACATGAAGTACTAGGCCACCCCTGGAACCTCCAAGAGTAGCCCACGCACGACCCACTGTGTGCATGCCCCTCATTTGACAACAAGGTGGACCTCCACCTGCGGAATAAAAGACAAAAACGTTAATCACAAGCCTGCCTTTCCGGTGTCTCCCGAGGTTCTAACCCTTATTTAATAACCCCTACCATAACCCTCCATCCTCGTTTCACTCATGTGCCTATCTAACTGAACCTTAAACGAGTCCAACGTTCCCGCCTCCACCACCCTACTCGGTAGCACGTTCCATACCCCTACAACTCTCTGCGTAAAGAACCTTCCTCTCATATCCAAATTATATCTCTCCCCCCTCACCCTTAAATCATGTCCTCTTGTATTTGTAACCAATCTAGGGAGCAGTCTCTCACTACTGACTCTGTCTATTCCCTTCAGTATCTTATATACCTCTATCATGTCCCCCCTCAATCTCCGTCTTTCCAAGGAGAACAGTCCCAGTTTCTCCAACCTTTCCTCGTAACCCAGCCCCTCCATGCCAGGCAACATCCTGGTAAACCCTTTCCAGAGCCTCCACGTCCTTCCGGTAGTAAGGTGACCAGAACTGGACGCAGTACTCCAAATGCGGTCTAACCAACGTTCTATACAGCTGAAGCATTAGACGGCAGCTTTTAAACTCTATACCCCATCCTATAAAGGCTAGCATTCCATAAGCCTTCCTGACAACATTCTCCACTTGTGTCGCAACCTTCATGGATTTGTGAACCTGCACTCCCAGGTCCCTCTGTGTTTCTATACTCCTAATTCGTCTACCTTTAATCTCATAGCTCCTCTCTACATTATTCCTTCCAAAATGCATCACCTCGCATTTGTCAGGATTAAATTCCATCTGCCACCTATCTGCCCAATGCACCAACCTATCTATATCCTGTTGTATCACCTCACAATCCACTTCGGTACCCGCCAACCCTGCCATCTTGGTGTCATCAGCAAACTTGCTGATCACACCACCTACGCTCTCTTCCAAGTCATTTATGTAGACTACAAAGAGGAGAGGTCCCAGTACTGAGCCCTGCAGCACACCACTGGTCACTGGCCTCCAGCCGGACAAAGTCCCCTCCACTACTACCCTCTGTTTCCTATTGCCCAGCCAGTTCTCAATCCACCTAGCTACCTGACCTCGTATCCCATGCGCCTTACCCTTTTCTACCAGCCTACCATGAGGGACTTTGTCAAACGCCTTACTGAAATCCATATAGATGACATCAACGGCTCTCCCATCGTCAACCGTTTTTGTCACCTCCTCAAAGAATTCCACCAGATTCGTAAGGCAAGACCTCCCTCTAACAAAGCCATGTTGCGTATCCCCAATCAGACTGCAACGCTCCAAATGCTCATACATCCTACCCCTAAGTACTTTTTCCATTAATTTCCCTACCACCGATGTCAAACTCACCGGCCTATAATTTCCAGGGTTATCCCTGCTACCTTTTTTGAACAGCGGTACCACATTTGCTACCCTCCAGTCTTCTGGGACCTCACCTGTGTCCAAAGAAGAGACAAAGATTTGCGCCAGAGGCCCAGCAATTTCATCTTTCACCTCCCTAAGCAGCCTGGGATAAATACCATCAGGCCCCGGAGCTTTATCCGTCCTTACACTACCTAAAAGCCCTAGCACTTCCTCCCTCGTAATAGATATTTCCTGCAGCTGATCCTCAGCTCCCTCTAACAGACCGCACGATTCCGAACCCCTCTCCTTTGTGAATACCGACGCAAAGTATTCATTCAGGAGCTCCCCCATTCCCTCCGACTCAATACATATCTCCCCACTTTTGTCCCTAAGAGGACCAATTTTCCCTCTAACTACTCTCTTGCTCCTAATATAGGAATAAAATGCCTTCGGATTTTCCTCAATCCTACCAGCCAAAGCCATTTCATGCCCTCTCTTCGCCCTTCTAATTCCCCTTTTCAGCTCCCTCCTACTCTCTCTATATTCCTCCAGCGCACTCACCGTACCCAGTCGTTTCGACCTAACATACGCCTCCCTCTTCTTCCTGACCAAGTCTTCAATACCCCCTGTAATCCACGGCTCTCTAATCCTACCTTTCCCATCCTTCCGCTTAACCGGAACATACCTCCCCTGCAACCATTTCATTTTGCCTTTAAAAGCCTCCCACTTGCCAACCGTGGACTTGCCAGCTAACAGTCCCTCCCAATCAGTGTCCTGCAGCTCCCTCCTAATCCTGCCATAGTTCGCCTTTCCCCAGTTCAGCACACTCCCGTTCGGCCGGCACTCGTCCCTTTCCATTTTTATCCTAAAGTAGAAGGACTTGTGGTCACTATTAGCCACATGTTCGCCTACCTCTACCTCTCCCACCTGCCCCGGCTCATTACCCAACACTAAATCCAGATTAATTACCTCCCGACTCCTAAACTCAATCCCTCGATTAATGAAGGCCAGTACACCATACGCCTTCTTGACCACATCCTCCACCTGCAAGGCCGATTTAAGAGTCCTATGGACCCGGATCCCAAGATCCTTCTGCTCCTCAACACTGCTAACACTCCTACCCTTGATATTGTACTCCTTCATCCCATTGGTCCTGCCAAAATGGACCACTGCACATTTATCCGCGTTGAAGTCCATCTGCCACTTTTCCGCCCAGACTTGCATCCTATCTATGTCATGCTGCAACTTCTGACATCCCTCCAGACTATCCACAACACCACCAACCTTTGTATCGTCGGCAAACTTACTAACCCATCCCTCCACTTCCTCATCCAGGTCATTTATGAAAATGACAAACAGCAAGGGTCCTAGAACAGATCCCTGGGGCACTCCACTGGTGACCAACCTCCATGCAGAAAAAGATCCATCCACAACCACTCTCTGCCTTCTGCAGGCAAGCCAGTTCTGGATCCACAAGGCCAAAGCCCCTTGGATCCCATGCCCTCTCACCTTCTCAAGAAGTCTTGCACGGGATACCTTATCAAACACCTTGCTGAAGTCCATGTAAACCACATCCACCGTTCTTCCTTCATCAATGTGTCCAGTCACATTTTCAAAGAACTCAACTAGGCTCGTAAGGCACGACCTGCCCTTGACAAAGCCGTGCTGACTATTTCTGATCATACTAAACTTCTCTAAATGCTCAGAAATCCTGTCCCTCAGAATCCTCTCCATCAATTTACCAACCACTGAGGTCAGGCTCACCGGTCAGTAATTTTCCGGGCTATCCCTGTTCCCTTTCTTGAAAATAGGAACCACATCCGCAATCCTCCAGAACCTCTCCCGTTTCCATCGACGATGCAAAGATCATCGC
Source organism: Carcharhinus amblyrhynchos (assembly GCF_965287045.1). NCBI lineage: Eukaryota > Metazoa > Chordata > Chondrichthyes > Carcharhiniformes > Carcharhinidae > Carcharhinus > Carcharhinus amblyrhynchos. Next base: position 31,910,211 of record NC_137338.1, read on the forward strand.
CAAGGGCTTTGCAATCACTTCCCTCACCTCCCACAGTAACCTGGGGTACATCCCATCCGGTCCCGGCGACTTATCTATCTTGATAGAATTTAAAAGTTCGAACACGTCCTCTTTCTTACGTCCACATACTCAATCTTTTCAGTCTGCCACAAACCTGTAATACAACCTCCCAGATCACTTTCCACCGTGAATACCGAGGCAAAGTACTCATTAAGCACCTCTGCCATTTCTCCGGTTCCACACAGACATTTCCCCCTTCTTGGTCCTATCCCTTCACTTCTCATCCTTTTACTCTTCATGTATTAGTAGAACACCTTGGGATTCTCCTTAATCTTACCCGCCAAGACCTTCTCATGACCCCTTCTGGCTCTCCTAATTTCCTTTTTAAGCTCCTTTCTACAAGCCTTATACTCCTCTAGATCCTTAACATCTCCTAGCTCTCTGAACCTTTTGTACGCCTTTCTCTTCTTCCTGACCAGGTTCATCACAATCTTCATGCATCACGGTTGCCACGACCTACCAAATCCTCCTTGTCTCATCGGAACGTTGTTGTGCAGAACTCCAGACAAACATTCCTTGAAAATCTGCCACCTTCCTTCAGTACTTTTCCCCAAGAACACCTCCTTCCAGTTTACTCGTCCAATTTTCTGCCTGATGTCTTCATATTTCTCCTTACACCAGACAAACACCTTCCTAGCCTGCCTGATCCTACCTCTTTCCAATGTTATTGTGAAAGAGATAGAATTATGATCGCCATCTTGGAGATGCTCTCCCACTGAGGGATCCGTCACCTGTCCTGGTTCATTAGCCAGCACCAGGTCAAGTACAGCCTCTCCTCTCGTAGGCTTATCCACGTGTTGTGTCAGGAAACCCTCCTGAACACACCTAACAGACTCTTCCCCATCCAAACTCCTTACCCTAGGGATATTCCAGTCAATGTTTGGGAAATTAAAGTCTCCCATCACAACAACTCTGTTATTACTACATCTCTCTAGGATCTGTTTCCCTATCTGCATCTCAACTTCCCTGTCACTATTGGGCGGCCTATAGAAAACACCCAGCAAAGTTATCGACCCTTTGCTGTTCCTAACTTCCACCCACAGAGACTCTGTAGACAGCCCTCCACAGCATCCACCTTCTCTACAGCCGTGACACTGTCCCTGATCAACAGTGCCACTCCGCCACCTCTTTTGCCTCCCTCCCTGAAACATCTGAATCCCGACACCTGAAGTACCCAGTCCTGTCCCTGAGACATCCAAGTCTCCAGAATGGCCACTACATCACATTCCCAAGCAGCAATTCACAATCTAAGCTCATCCACTTTATTCACTACATTCCTGGCGTTAAAATAGACACACCTCAGACCCTCAGTCTGGGCACTTCCCTTCTCCATCAACCGTCTAACCTCCCTCTCATACTGTCTACAGTCCTTCTCTACTTGGGAGCTAACCTCCTCGCTCTCAGTCACCTCATCTCGATTCCCTCCCCCCAACCTTTCTAGTTTAAAGTCCCCCCAGTAGCCCTAGCCAACCTTCCTGCCAAGATTTTGGTCCCCCTGGGATTCAAGTGCCACCCGTCTTTATTGTACAGGTCACACCTGCCCCTAAAGAGGTCCCAATGATCCAGGAACCGGAATCCCTGCCCCCTGCTCCAGTCCCTCGGCCACGCATTCACCCTCCACCTCATACCATTACTGCTCTCACTCTCCTGCGGCGCAGGCAGCAATCCTGAGATTACTACCTTCGCATTCCTCTTTCTCAGCTGTCTACCTAATTCCCTATAATCCCTTTTCATGACCCCTTCCCTCTTCCTGCCTATGTCAGCAGTACCTATATGTACCACAACCTCTGGCTCCTCACCCTCCCCTTTCAGGATGTCTGGGACGCGTCCAAGAGACATCCCGGATCCCAGCTCCAGGGAGGCAAACCACCATCCGCGACTCCCGTCTGCGTCCGCAAAAATGCCTGTCTGACCCCCTCACTACGGAGTCCCCTATTAACACTGCCTTTCTCCTCTTTTCCTTACTTTTTTGAAGTATTGGGTTGGGCTCAGCTCCAGAGACCTGGCCACCGCTGCCTCCCCCAGGTGAGCTGTCCCCCCCCCCAGCAGTACTCAGACAGGAGTACTTATTATGAAGGGGGTCATCCACTGGCATGCTCTCCATCACATGAGCTTTCCCCTTCCTAACAGTTACCCACTTGCCTTCCTCCCGTTGCACCAGTGTGACCACTTGCTGGTAGCTCCTGTCAATTGCCTCCTCATTCTCTCTAATGAGATGAAGGTCCTCGAGCTGCAGTTCCAGTTCCTTAACCCGGTCCCTTAGGAACTGCAGTTCCACACACCGAGCACAGATATGGACGTCTGGGAGACCAGGAGCCTCCAGGACCTCCTACATATTACATTGGCAACAACATACTGGCCTCACACTCATAATTGCCCTTTTTAGAAATACTGGAGATAAAAAGTAATTAAAAAAACTTATAAACTTACCTTGCCTTGCCCTTTTTGCTTAAACCCTGTGAGCCAAAGCACTTACAGCTCACAAAAAAACCCCTGCTCTCACTCCGAGTCTCTCTCCCTTTTTTTAGGTCAGAGGAGGGGGGAGGGTGGGATACTCTACCTGTGTAGAGTATCAGGATTCCTCACCGTTCCAACTTGTGGTAAAGGAAAAGAAAACTACCCAAGCCGCTTTGCAAACTCCTTCCGGTTTAAAATTTAAAGAAAAGATAGTAAGTCAATATAACTAATTAGTTTGGTTATTTTCCTTTTTCTATATTCTCACTGTCTAGGAAGGTGTCTGTTGAGATTGGTCAGCTGCAAGACTTTACTGATTGGGACAACAGAGATGTGCAAGATTACACAATCACAAGCTCAATGATAAATCAACCTAGCCATGCTCACAAAAATGCTTCTTTAAGAATTTTCTGCACTTTAGTTGTCTACATTGTCCTGCTCCTGAACATGCTTAGATATAAACCAAAGAGTAGTTTGAATGTTTGATTTGATTTGATTTATTATTGTCACATGTATTAACACAGAGTGAAAAGAATTGTTTCTTGCGTGCTATACAGACAAAACATACTGTTCATAGAGAAGGAAAGGAGACAATACAGGATGTAGTGTTACAGTCACAGGTAGTGTGTAGAGAAAGATCACCTTAATGCAGGTTAAGTCCATTCAAAAGTCTGACAGTAGCAGGAAAGAAGCTGTTCTTAAGTCGGTTGGATTGTGACCTCAGGGAGAAAGTGGAAGAGTGTGTGTCCGGTCATTTCACTTGCAATGTGTTATTTATTTGCTTGTGAAATTCCTAGAAATTGCAAGAACATTTTGTGCCGCAGAGCGATTTTCCAAAACTCCTCAGATTCTGGAGCAGTCCCAGTGGATTGAAAGTTAGCAAACGTGACATCGCTAATTGACAAAAAAGGGATTGAGAAAACAAGCCAGTTAGCCTAACATCAGGGTGCTGGGAAATGCTGGGATCTATTATTATGGAAGTCTAACAAAGTATTTAGAAAATCATTGTTTAGAAACAGGATTGGCCTGGGTAACTTGCACTTTTCAGGGAGTCAGTTTAGACTTGATGGGCCGAATGGCCTCTTTCTGCACTGTAGGGATTCTGTGAAATCATGTTTGACAGGTTTAATGTTACAGTTTTTTGAGGATGTAACTAGTAAAGGGGAACCAATAGATGTTTATACTTGGATTTACAAAAGACATTTGATGAGGTGCTACACAAAAGGCTGATACACAAGATAAGGGTTCATTGAATTGAGTGTAATATGTTAGCATGGATGGAAGTTGATTAATGGACAGGACGTGGAGAGTATGGATAAATGCACCATTTTCAATTTGGCAAGCTGTGGCTATTCTCAGTACCACAAGGATCAGTGTTGGGGCCTCAGCTATTTGCAATCTATATTAATGATTTAGATGAAAAGACAGAGAACAATGTCTCTCATGGTACAAAACCAGGTGGGAATGCAAGTTGTGAGCAAAACACAAAGACACTGCAAAGGGATGTAGACAGCTTAAGTGGGCAGGCAATAAAGTGACAACTGGAGTATAATGTGGAGATGTGTGAGGTTATTTAATTTGGTCATAAGAACAGACAAAGAGAATATTTTTTAAACGTGTGAACGTTTAAAATATTGGTGTTCTAGGAGACTTGGTTGCATTCATACAAGGAATACAGAAAATTAGCATGCAGATATATCATCAACAATTAGGAAGGCAAACTGCATGTTGGTATCTTTTACAGCAAATTTGGAGTATTAGTATAACAAGATCTTGCTACAGTTGTATGGGGTTTTGGTGAGACTGCACCTCCAGCATTGTGCAGAGTCTTGGCCTCCATATTTAAAGAAGGACTTACTCAGTTAATGGTAAGAGAGTTACAGAACAAAGAGATCTAGGGGTACATGTGTTCATAGCTCCTTGAAAGCGGAGTCACAGGTGGACAGAGTGGTGAAGAAGGCATTCAGCGTACTTGGTTTCATCGGTCAGAACATTGAATACATTGGAGTTGGGACATCTTGTTGAAGTTGTACAAGACATTGGTAAGACCACACTTGGGATACTGTGTACAGTTCTGATCACCTATTATAGAAATGATATTATTAAACTAGAAAGAGTGCAGAAAAGATTTATTAGGATGCTAACCGGAGTTGATGATTTGAGTTATAAGGAGAGGCTGGATAGACTGGGATTATTTTCTCTGGAGCATAGAAGGCTGAGGGTGAACTTATAGGGGTCTATAAAATAATGAGGGGCATAGATCAGCTTGATTGTCAATATCTTTTCCCAAAGGTAGGGGAGTCTAAAACTAGAGTGCATAGATTTAAAATGAGAGGGGAGAGATATAAAACTGTCCAGAGGGGTAATTCTTTCACACAGAGTGTGATGAGTGTCTGGAACAAGCTGCCAGAGGTAGTAGTAGAGGCGGGTACAATTTTGTCTTTTAAAAAGCATTTAGACAGTTACATGGGTAAGATGGGTATAGAGGGATATGGGCCAAATGCAGGCAATTTGGATTAGCTTAGGGGTTTAAAAAAAAAGGTGGCGTGGACAAGTTGTGCCAAAGGGCCTGTTTCCATGCTGTAAACCTCTATGGCTCTAAGCATATACTTGCCCTGTAGGTACAGCTAAGATTCACTTGACTAGCTCCTGGGATGAAGGAGTTGTTCTATGCTGAGAAACTGAGTAAATTGGCTTATACTCTTTTGAATTCAGAAGAACAAAAAGCGATCTAATTGAAATATGCAAAATTCTGAAGGGGCTTGACAGGATAGATACTAAGGGATTGGTTTCCCTGACTGGGAAATCTAGAACAAGGGGGGCATAAAGGACCAATCATTTGGGACTGAGATGAGGAGAAATTGCTTCATCCAGGTTGTGAATCTTTGGAATTGTCTATCCAGAGGATTGTGGACATTCCAGTGTATGTCTGGGATTGAGATTAACAGATTTTTGATTGGGGAATTGAGGAAATACAGGAAGCAGGTGACAGTGGTGCTGAAGAAGAAGATCAGCTGTAATCATACCAAATGGCAGAACAGGCTTAAGGGGCCAAATGATCTAGTGCTGCTCTTGTATGTTGCTGTATTATATCTCCCTCCACAACCCAACCACCCTTACTCAATCTCTCTACCCAACTTTAACACCCTCCCACCCTGGCCTTACTTTGCACCAAACCCCCTTCCCCACCCACTTCCTTCCCCACCACCCCAACCCCTCTTCATAGAATCCTACACTTCAGAAGGAGGCCTTTCGGCCCATTGAATCTGCACCAACCATCATCCCACCCAGGCCCTATCCTCATAATCCCATGTCTTTACCCTAGCTAGTCTCCCTGACACGATGTGTCAATTAATTTCGCACGGCCAATCCACCTAACCTGCATATCTTTGGACTGTGGGAGGAATTGGAGCACCTGGAGAAAACCCATGCAAACACACGGTGAACGTGCAAACTCCACACAGACAGCAATCCAAGCCGGGAATCGAATCGAATCGGGGTCCCTGGTGCTGTGAAACAGCAGTGCTAACCACTGTGCCACCATGCCTTCCTCTCTTCCCTAACCACTTTCCCTCTCCACCTTCTTTCTCCCTCCAGTTTCTTCCCCACCCCTGTCTGTCTCTCTCTCCTGTCCCTGTCTCCCTGTGTGTGTGTCTCTCTCTCCCCTGTCCCTGTCTCGCTCTCCTGTTCCTATCTCTTTCCCCTATCCCTCTCTCCCTACCTGTTCTCCGCTGCTTCTCACTCTCCCAGTTTGGCTGTTTTAGTTACCCTGGCAACCATCATAGCAACCTCCTCGTCCCGCCTCCTAGTGTCAGCGAGGGAGTCCTCCATCCACAGCGCCACCGAGCGGACAGGAGAGCGCCTGCTCTCTGCCGGCTTCCAGCAGCATCCACCCCCCCGCCTCCCTCCAGCGGCGAACTGAGGAGAAAGCTGGCTGGAGACTTAGCATCATATCTTTATTTCTGTTTTGCAAACGACGCAAGAGTCTGTGCACGTGCTTCTGGTTTCAGTTAAAATATGCTCGGTATATACTTGTCCCTCTGATGATGTTCTTCATATGTATCTGCAGAGTTGAGTTCTAAAAAGTTAGTTCAGCTATTGTGTCAGTGTCTATGCTAACTTTTGAAAGGCAGACTCAGTCACCCAGACAATAAATATAGCCCCAGGAATGGTTAAACAGCTCGCATTTATTACATATAATTGGATTGTGATCACAGTTTAACATTAGCTGCAAAAAGCAGCTGGGACAATCCTATGGGTCATGAGGAGCATCGTATAACTGCAAGAGATATTAGGACAAGTGATGAAAATCTTGATCTTCGTAGATTTTATGGGGTGATTTAAAGCAGAAGAGAGACATTTAGGAAGGGAATTCTGAAGACACAGATGTCAGTGATACAGCAATGAAAATCAGGGTTAAGCAAGGCCAGAATTAAGGAACATAGAGAGCTCTGTTGTAAGGCTGGTGGAAATTGCCGAAACAGAGGCAAAGTTATGGAAGGATTTCAAAACAATAATACAAGTTGTAAAATCAGAGCATTGCCACACCAGGAACCAATATAGGTCAGAGAGCACAGGGTAATGGGGTGAACAGGATTAGGTGCGAGTTAGGGTATGAGCAATCTAAATTAGCTCAAATCTATGGAGCATGATGGTGAATGGCCAAGAAAAGATTTGGAATAGTCCCGACTAGAAGCAACAAAGGCACAAATGAGGGTTTCATCAATAGGTGGACTGAAGAAGTAAGTGATTCTCACCAACTTTTACAGGTGCACCTTAGAAAGCATTATTTCTGGTTGTATTACAGCTTGGTATGGTTCCTGCTCTGTCCAAGACCACACAAAATTACAAAGGGTCATGAACGAAGCCCAGCCCATCACTTAAACCAGGTTCCTACCCACTGTCACTGTCTACACCTCCCGCTGCTTTGGAAAAGCAGCCAGCATAATTAAGGACCCTGCACACCCTGGACATACTCTCTTCTATCTTCTTCTGTCGGGAAAAAGATACATAAGTCTGAGGACACGTAACAACCGACTCAAGAACAGCTTCTTCCTTGCTGCCATCAGACTTCTGAATGGACCTACCTCGCATTAAGTTGATCTTTCTCTACACGTTAGCTATTACTGTAACACTACAGCCTACACTCTCTCCTTCTCTATGAACGATATGCTTTGTATAGCGTGCAAGAAACAATACTTTTCACTGTAAATACATGTTACAATAATAAATCAAATCAAATCAAAACAAAGATAATATAGTGTTATCAAGATATTGAGGGAGACAATTCATTGTGTCCAATCAACAGAGCAACAACACTGGGTGGTCAGTGCTGGTCTGAGATCTGAGCTAAATCCCGCAGTGACCCTTATCTAACTGCTGCCTGTGAGTTGTGTGTTCCAAGTAGGTGTCCCGCTGCCACTCCCCAATCTGGGAGGGTGTGAATTGCACTGACTTCCAGCAGAATTTTGTATCTGGATTCTAAAATAAGCATACGTCATCCACAGCACAAATCCGGCACAACTGATCCAATATGTAAAATTCAGGACCTAACGTGTGTATTAGGCATAATTTAGGTTAAAACAAACAGCAGCTGTGAGTTGAATGCCCCACCAGGCAAATCCTTAAATATGCCCTTCTATTGAAGTATCTGATTGCTGACTATGCATAGTCTGTGATGCCTTGTTTCTTGGCAAGTTATGTGGTGAAGTGCTTGCTGCTGATCATGATTGCTGCCAAAATGCATGCACCCATCTGCATGTTCAAAAGGGTATCAGTCATGCCAGTAGTATTAAACTGAACAGCATGGCTACTGAATCCCAAGTGCTGCCAGTCATTGCCTGGAAAGGCCAAGTATATGAGAGGGCAGCAAAATAGATTCACTATCCAAATTGATTCTGCTGGATTCTGCAGTAATTTGAATGACAGAAATCAAACTTGACTTTGTGAAATAAAACCAGAAAATGATGGAAAAGTATGGCAGGTCTGGCAGCATCCATGAAGTGGAGCAGAATTAATGTCTTAGTCCTTATGACTTTTCTCCTCGAAGCACTGCTGCCACACATTGCCAGAGACCTGGGTTCAATTCCAGCCTCAGCTGACTGGCTGTGTGGAGTCTGCACATTCTCCCAGTGTCTGCATGGGTTTCCCCCAGGTGCTCTGGTTTCTTCCCACCGTCCGAAAGATGTGCAGATTAGGTGGATTGACAATGGTAAATTGCCCCTTAGTGTCCGAATATGCATTGGTTAGATGGATTAGCCAAGATAAATGTGCAAGGTCACAGGTTTAGGGCAGCAGAAGGCCTGGATAAGGCACTCTGTCACATAATCAGTGCAGACTCGATGGGCTGAATGGTCTCCTTCTGCACTGTAGGGATTCTGTGATTCTATGAATTGTGAAATATCAGAGCCTACAGATGTTATGTCAACAATTTGAATGTGTATCCCAATGTTTGTGAGTGGATGGCAGTGCATGTTTCAGGGTAACTAGTGGAGTGCCCCAGGGGTCAGTGCTGGGGCCTCAGCTATTCACCATTTATATAGATGATCTGGAGGAGGGAACCAAGTGTATGGTGTCGAAATTTGCTGATGACACCAAGATTGGTGGAACGGCAAATTGTGCAGAGGGTGTGGAGAGTCTGCAGAAGGATCTAGATAGGCTGGGCGAATGGGCCAGGAACTGGCAAATGGAATTTAATGTTGGCAAATGTGAGGTTGTCCACTTTGGTAGGAATAATGGTAGGAAGGACTATTACTTACATGGCGAAAAACTGCAGCATGCGACGGTGCAGAGGGACCTTGGGGTCCTTGTGCATGAGTCGCAAAAACCCAGCCTGCAGGTGCAGCAGGTGGTCAGGAAGGCGAATGGGATGCTGGCCTTCATAGAGGGGGATTGAATATAAAAGTAGGGAGGTCTTGCTGCAACTGTATAGGGCACTGGTGAGGCCGCAGCTGGAGTACTGTATGCAGTTTTGGTCGCCGCACTTACGCAAGGATATTTTGGCCTTGGAGGGAGTGCAGAGAACATAAAAACATAAGAAATAGGAGCAGGAGTAGGCCATCTAGCCCTTCGAGCCTGCCCCGCCATTCAATAAGATCATGGCTGATCTGTCGTGGCTCAGTTCCACTTACCCACCCTCTCCCCATAACCCTTAATCCCCTCTCTTATCAAAAACCCATCAACCCGCGTCTTAAAAATATTTAGCGAGGCAGCCTCCACCACTTCAACGGGCAGAGAATTCCAGAGATTCACCACCCTTTGAGTGAAGAAGTTCCTCCTCAACTCCGTTCTAAACCGCCCCCCCTTTATCTTGAGGCTGTGCCCCCTAGTCCTACTGTCTAGGCTGATTCCGGAGTTGAGGGGGTTGAACTACGAGGAGAGGCTGAATAAACTAGGCTTGTACTCGTTAGAGTTTAGAAGAATGAGGGGAGATCTCATTGAGACATATAAGATGTTGAATGGGATGGATAGGATAGAGGTGGAGAGGCTCTTCCCGCTCAGAAAGGACAGTAGGACTAGAGGGCACAGCCTCAGGATAAAGGGGGGGCGGTTTAGAATGAAGTTGAGGAGGAACTTCTTCACTCAAAGGGTGGTGAATCTCTGGAATTCTCTGCCCGTTGAAGTGGTGGAGGCTGCCTCGCTCAATATTTTTAAGACGCGGGTTGATAGGTTTTTGATAGGCAAGGGGATTAAGGGTTATGGGGAGAGGGCGGGAAAGTGGAACTGAGCCACGACAGATCAGCCATGATCTTATTGAATGGCGGGGCAGGCTCGAGGGGCTAGATGGCCTACTCCTGCTCCTATTTCTTATGTTCTTATGTGACTATGTGTATAAGCTCCTCTAGAGGCAATTGCAACCCTACCGGCATGGCGTAAACCAGACAATTTCAAGCAGTCAGGTGTCTTAGCTGCTAAGTCTGGCATGGATCCCAGCCGCCAATTTTAACCTGCTCTCATGAACAGGTGGCTAATACCTGAAGCCAGCAGGAAACCATGGTCCAATTACATAATCAGACAACAACTGCAATTTTAACTTTGATCTGAGTAGCTCCTGTTGGTTCCCTGCCAGGGGAAGACAGCAGGATGAGGATCTGCTACCAGAAGATGCCATTTAATGTAAGGGCTCCATGAGGAAAGGTTTGGCTGCTGCTGCTGCAGTTTTCTGCCATCTGGCTTTATGCTCCCACCCTTTGGACAGCTGGTTTTTCCTGTTTCAGGCAGCTGCTAACAAGCAGATTGCAAAAGGCCTGAGATTTGGTCATGGTAAGGGGGTTGGGATGGGGGAGGGGGGGTTGGATGGATGGACATTGGCATTTATCAACACCCCCTGCTTGCCCCACCCCCTCAGCACTTTCTGTGTGCCAGAATGGCAGTGTCCAAGGGGCACTCCCCTTGCCCCTGCCTTTCTTGGGGTGGGGGGGGAGGGGGTTGGCCTCATAAGCCTCAAGTTCTATCAGCGAGGCTCATAGAAACATAGAAGATAGGAGCAGGAGGAGGCCATTTGGCCCTTTGAGCCTGCTTCACTATTCATCACGATCATGGCTGATCATTCAACTCAGTAGCCTAATCCTGCTTTTTCCCCATAAACTTTGATCCTATTTGCCCCAAGTCCTATATCCAGCTGTCTCTTAAATGCACTCAATGTTTTGGCATCAACTGCTTCCTGTGGTAATGAATTCCACAGGCTCACCACTCTTTGGGTGAAATGTCTCCTCATCTCTGTTCTAAATCGTCTATCCTGAATCCTCAGACTGTGACCCCTGGTTCAGGGCTCCCACCATTTGGAACATCCTCCCTGCATCTATCCTATCGAGACTGGTTAGAATTTTATAAGTCCCCGTGAGATCCCCCTAATTTGTCTGAATTCTAGAGAAAACAATCCTAACCTAGTCAATCTCTCCTCATACATCAGTCCCACATCCCCGGAATCAGCCTGTAAACCTTCACTGTGCTCCCTTGAGAACAAGAACATTCTTCCTCAGAAAAGGAGACCAAAACTGTACACAATACTGTAGGTATGGCCTCACCAAGGCTCTGTATAATTGCAACAATACATCCCTGCTCCTGTACTCAAATCCTCTCACAGTGAAGGCCAACATGCCGTTTACCTTCTTTACTGCCTGTTGCACCTGCATGCTTACCTTCAGTGACTGGTGTACAAGGACACCCAGGTCCCACTGTACACTCCCCTCTCCCAATTTACAGCCAGTCAGGTGGTAATCTGCCTTCTTGTTTTTGCTTCCAAAGTGAATAACGTCATATTTATCCAAATTATACTGCATCTACCATTGATTAGCCCACCCAATCTGTCCAGATCATTCTGAAGGATCTTTGCATCCTCATCATAGTTCATGACAGTTCCCCATTGATGGGGCCTATATGTGATCCTCGCCAATGAGGATTTTCACTGGCAAAGCAGCAAAGGCAAGAGCAACCGAACGATTGCGTGTTGGTGACTTAATAAGGACTACTGGTTAAGCCAGGGATCAATGGGCAATTTGTGCATAGCCTGTGGCGTGGTGGTGTTGTGACTGGACTAGTAATCCAGAGATCCGGGGTAATTAATGCTCTAGGACCTGAGTTCGAATCCTACTACAGCAGATGGTGAAACTTGAATTCAATAAAATAATCTGGAATTAAAAGTCTAATGATGACCACAATGCCATTGTTAATTGTAGTAAAAACCTGATCTGATTCACTAATGTCCTTTAGGGAAGGAAATCTGCCATCCTTACCCGGTCTGGCCTACATGTGACTCCAGATCTCCTGCCCTCAGGGATGGGCAATAAATGTTGGCCCAGCCAGTGATGCCACATCCCATGAATGAATTAAAAAAAAGCCCCACTGATCCACAAAAATCATGTTGCGAGTCCAGTGGACCTTATTTAGAATACTTTAAATTGTTTCTCCTGTTTGTGCAAGAGTGTTATCTGTTTCTTTGAGGCCCAGTGAAAAATGAAGACAAGTTGGCCTTGGAACCAATAAGGAAAAATCTTCACATGTGTAATTTTATGTGTATAAATCACAATCCAATTTTCACAGTGCCTATTCTGGTTCAATAAAAGACTTATTATATTTTACATATGTGCTGCTTTTCCCCAAATGTGTAAATTCAAGCTCTTGATTGGCCACAAAACGTTGCTTTAAAGTAAATTAGAAACTCTTTCTTTAGCTGTATATTGTTTCAGAATCTCTCCCATAAGACCAATGTTATAACTTATATACAGCGCACATTGTGGGGAGGGACATGACATCATCCTGATTACCTGCTGTTCAGAGCTCTGCAGGCCGAGGCAGGTGCAACCATTTCCTAGGCCTCACTGACAGCTCAACCACATGCAAGCTGACCCAGACAGTATATTGGCTGAGAAAGAAGAGGGAAGCTTGCCAATGTAAAGAATTTGTTATACACATGTTTAATGAAGAAAGCAGCCCCCCTTGCAGGCCACCTTTTGATCATTAGTAAATGTTCCATCATGGGTCTCAGAGGAATGATGAGGAACTTGACAGTTGTCAGTGTCTAAGGCTTTTCATCAGAACACTCTGGCCCACATTTGACAATGCATGACACGTGCTTTTTTTTGAAAAGTGCTGATTTATAGCTTTTTACATTTGTTATTTATGAAATTCGAGGCTAAAAATAGATAGCATGAGTCCACATAACTTCATAGAGGAGGAAAAGGGAATCAATACACATTTGGGATGGAGGATGCACTATAAATTTGAAGTTTTTGAAAAATTATTGAGGTAAGGATAAGTCATCCAAATAACACATAGGAATCAGTACGATTTTGTGCACCAATTGGAAGCAGCCATTCATTCCTTATTTGTGTACACATTTGACCCACAGCTGTGTGACTTTGATTGTACATTTGTGTATGTAGATTTAGTAAAGAGCATTAGTGATAAGAGGAGCAGGCCAGACAACCCCTTGAGTCTGCTCAGCAATAAGAATATGGCTAATTTTTGACCTCAACTCCAAGTTCCTCCATCCCCCATCTCTCTTGAATTTCACTAGAGTCCAAATATCCATAAATCTCAGCCTGAATATATTGAGGACTCACAGCCCCTAAGGGTGGCAACGTCCAAAGATTCATAACCCTTTGAGTAGAGAGATTTCTGCTCATCTCAATCCTAAATAGCCAACTCCTTATACTGAGACTATAACTCCTATCTCTAGCCTCTTAGCATCTAACCTCACAAGCCTCATTCTTACAATCTCCAGAGAATGTTGACTTATTCTACTCAATCTTTCCTCATATGACAATCCTCTCATCTCAAGAATCAATCCAGTGAACATTTGTTGCACCCGATTTAAGACATGTACAATTTTTCTCAGTTAAAGAGACCTAAACTGTACACAGTAATCCATGTGTGGTCTCACCATAACTTTGTATATGTGCTGCAAGACTCCCTTATTCTCCCATTCCAACACCCTGCAATTAAGGCAAACGTACCATTTACCATCCTAATTGCTTGCTGATAACTTTTTGCGATTTGGCTACACAAACTCTAAGATCCCCTAAGTATTACTTGCATCTTTTAGGAATTACTCTGCTTTTTCTGTTTGTTTTTTTTAAAAAGGGGAGATAATGGCCTAGTGGTATTATTGCTAGACTATTCGAAACTCAGTTAATGTTCTGGGGACCTGAGTTTAAATTCCACCATGGAAGGTAGTGGAATTTGAATTCAGTAAAAAATATCTGGAATTAAGAATCTATTCATGACCATGAAATCATTGTCGATTATCGGAAAAACCCATCTGGTTCACTAATGTCCTTCAGGGCAGGAAATCTGCCATCCTTATCTGATCTGGCCTACATGTGATTCCAGATCCACAGCAATGTGGTTGACTCTCAAATGCCTTCAGGCAACTAGGGATGGGCAATAAATGTTGACCAGCCAGAGATGCCCATGTCCAACAAATGAATAAAAAATGCTTCCCTATATTGTACCCCATCTGTCATCTCCTTTCATAAATAGGGTTAATGTTGGTCCTTTAGAGGATGAGAAAGGGGACCTAGTGGTAGGGGATGGGGATATGGCTAAGGTATTGAATAACTTTTTTGTTTCTGTCTTCACGGAGGAGGACGTGAATAATTTGCCGGGTGTTAGCGATAGAAAGGTGGTAGGACTGGAGGGTCTTAATGACATTACTGTTACTAGAAAGGCGGTGCTCGACAGACTGGAGGGGCTGATTGTGGACAAGTCCCCAGGACCGGATGGAATGCATCCGAGGGTTCTGAAAGAAATGGCGGAGGTGATAGTGGATGCCTTGGTGGTTATTTTCCAAACGTCGCTGGATTCCGGGGAAGTGCCGGATGATTGGAAAACGGCTAATGTTACGCCGTTGTTTAAGAAGGGTGCCAGACAAAAGGCGGGGAATTATAGGCCGGTTAGTTTAACATCTGTGGTAGGTAAAATGTTAGAATCTGTCATTAAGGAGGAAATTGCGAGGCATCTTGAAGGGAATTGCTTGATAGAGCAGACGCAGCACGGTTTCATTAAAGGGAAGTCGTGTCTGACAAATTTACTGGAGTTCTATGAGGATGTGTCTAGGGCGGTGGATAGAGGAGAGCCGGTAGATGTGGTCTTTCTAGATTTTCAGAAAGCGTTTGACAAAGTACCTCACAAGAGGTTATTGCAGAAGGTCGAGGGACATGGAGTTGGGGGTAGGGTGTTAGCGTGGATAGAGGATTGGTTGTCAAATAGGAGGCAGAGAGTGGGGGTCAACGGGTGCTATTCGGATTGGCGGATGGTGACTAGTGGAGTGCCCCAGGGGTCGGTGCTGGGGCCTCAGCTTTTTACCATTTATATAGATGATCTGGAGGAAGGAACCGAGTGTAGAGTGTCGAAATTTGCTGATGACACCAAGATTGGGGGAACGGCAAATTGTGCGGAGGGTGTGGAAAGTCTGCAGAAGGATCTAGATAGGCTGGGCGAATGGGCCAGGAAATGGCAAATGGAATTTAATGTTGGCAAGTGTGAGGTGGTCCACTTTGGTAGGAAAAATGGTAGGAAGGACTATTACTTACGAGGCGAAAAACTGCAGCAGGCGACGGTGCAGAGGGACCTCGGGGTCCTTGTGCATGAGTCGCAAAAACCCAGCTTGCAGGTGCAGCAGGTGGTCAGGAAGGCGAATGGGATGCTGGCCTTCATAGCGAAGGGGATTGAATATAAAAGTAGGGAGGTCTTGCTGCAGCTGTATAGGGCATTGGTGAGGCTGCAACTGGAGTACTGTGTGCATTTTTGGGCGCCGCACCTGCGCAAAGATATTTTGGCCTTGGAGGGAGTGCAGAGGAGGTTTACTAGGCTGATACCGGAGTTGAAGGGGTTGAGCTATGAGGAGAGGCTGAATAAACTGGGCTTGTACTCGTTAGAGTTTAGAAGAATGAGAGGAGATCTCATTGAGACGTATAAGATGATGAATGGGAT
This sequence comes from Carcharhinus amblyrhynchos, assembly GCF_965287045.1. Taxonomy (NCBI): domain Eukaryota; kingdom Metazoa; phylum Chordata; class Chondrichthyes; order Carcharhiniformes; family Carcharhinidae; genus Carcharhinus; species Carcharhinus amblyrhynchos. The sequence goes on from NC_137338.1 coordinate 31,926,159, forward strand.
GGATAGGATAGAGGTGGAAAGACTCTTCCCGCTCAAAAAAGACAATAGGACTAGGGGGCACAGCCTCAAGATAAAAGGGGGGCGGTTTAGAACGGAGTTGAGGAGGAACTTCTTCACTCAAAGGGTGGTGAATCTCTGGAATTCTCTGCCCGTTGAAGTGGTGGAGGCTGCCTCGCTAAATATTTTTAAGACGCGGGTTGATGGGTTTTTGATAAGAGAGGGGATTAAGGGTTATGGGGAGAGGGCGGGAAAGTGGAACTGAGCAGCGACACATCAGCCATGATCTTATTGAATGGCGGGGCAGGCTCGAAGGGCTGGATCGCCTACTCCTGCTCCTATTTCTTATGTTCTTATGTTCATAAAAATCAGTCGTGATCATAATGAATGGTGGAGCAAGGTCGAAGGGCCAAATGGTCTCCTCCTGCTTCTATTTTTTATGTCGAATTTGCATCAGAACTGTTGATCGATGAGCCGAACGCCATATCCTGTTCTTAAGAGGGAGTCTTTCAGCATTTGTAGGTGCCTGTTGCATTCCTCCTCTGTTGAGTTCTTTGGTCAGATCTGTGGGTAACTGACTGTAGTGTTCCTGATTGTTCAGATGTCCATACATGTTATAGACAAGCCCTCCATATGCACAGGATCTGCTCAGATGAGGAGGAATGCAACAGACACCTACAGATGCTGAAAGACATCCTCGTAAGAATGGAATATGGCACTCAACTCATCGATTGATAGTTCCAATGTGCCACAGCAAAAAACTGCACCAACCTCCTCAGAAAACAAACATGGGACACAACCGACAAAGTACCCTTTGTCACCCAGTACTTCCCCAGAGTGGAGAAACTAAGCTGTCTTCTTCAGCGCCTTCAACATGTCATCGATGAAGACAAACATTGCTCCAAGGCCATCCCCACATCCCCACTACTTGGCCTCAAGCAACTGCGCAATGTCAAAGAGACTATTGTTCGCAGCAAATTACTCAGTCTTTAGGAGAACAGCGATCACGACACCACACAACCCTGCCATGGCAATCTCTGCAAAACGTCCCAGATCATCGACATGGATATCATCATCACATGTGAGAACATCACCCACCAGGTACACGGTACCTACTCATGCGGCTTGTCCAATGTTGCCTACCTCAAACGCTGCAGGAAAGGATATCCCAAGGCATGGTACATTGGCAAGACCATGCAAATGTTGCAACAACGGATGAATGGACACCACACAATAATCACTTGGCAGGAGTGCTCCCTTCCTGTCAGGGAACACTTTAGCAGTCAAGGGCTTTCAGCCTCTGATCTTTGGGTAAGCGTTCTCCAAGGCAACCTTCAAAACACATGACAATGCAGAATTGCTGAGCAGAAACTGATAACCAAGTTCTGCACACGAGGACAGCTTCAACCGGGATCTTGGGTTCATGTCACACTACATGTAACCCCCACCATTTGGCCTGGGCTTGCAAAATCTCATTAACTGTCCTGGTTTGAGACAATTCACACCTCTTTAACCTGTGATTATCCCTCTCTTCACTCACATTATCTATATCTGTAAAGACTTGATTACCTGTAAAGACTCGCATTCCAACCATTATCTTGCAAGTTAATCTCTTGTCTATATAGCCCATGTTTGTAAACCCACCTGTCCGTTCACCTGATCAAGGAGCAGCGCTCCAAAAGCTCATGCTACCAAATAAACATGTTGGAGTGAGACTTCTTACTGTGCTCACTCCAGTCCAATGCCAGCATCTCCACATCATTTGTCATTTATGTTAATGATTTGGATGAGAATTTAGAAGGCATGCTAATAAGTTTGCAGATGACACTAAGATTGGTGGCGTAGTGGATAGTGAAGAAGGTTATCTAGGATTGCAATGGGATCTTGATCAATTGGGCCAGTGGGCTGATGAAGGGCAGATGGAGTTTAATTTAGATAAATGTGAGATGATGCATAGGTAGGTAGATTGAACCAGGATTTACTCCTTGAAAATGGAGTCACAGGTGGACAGGGTGGTGAAAAAGGCATTCGGTATGCTTGATTTCATTAGTCAGAACATTGAATATAAGAGTTAGGAAGTCTTGTTGAAGTTGTACAAGACATTGATAAGGCTACATTTAGAATGCTGCGTACAGTTCGGTCACCCTATTATGGAAAGACTATTATTAAACTAGAAAGAGTGCAGCTAGAAAGAGGGGAGAGATGCTAAAGGGTCCAGTGGGGCAATTGTTTCACACAGAAGGTGGTGAGTATCTGGAATGAGCTGCCCCAGAGGTAGAAATAGAGGTGGGTAAAATTTGTCTTTTAAAAAGCACTTAGACAGTTACATGGATAAGATGGGTATAGAGGACAATGGCCAAATGTGGGCAATTGGGATGAGCTTAATGATAAAAACCAGGCGGCATGGAAATAGGCTGAGGGGCCTATTTCCAATTTGTAAACCTCTATGACTCTATTATCTGGGGCAAACCATTTTAAATGGGGGGGTGGGTGGTGGTGTGCTACTACCCCAGCAGGGGCACAGACACTATAAACATAAATAATTAGTAGGCAGGATGCCACTGATTTTCCATGAGGGCTAATGTTTTGGAATTTGCCAAGATTGATTCATATTAACTATTCATGGTGATCTTTAGACTCATACTGTCTAAGGCTTAGGACAGCTCATTTTGCACAGGAGGCTGTCACCATTGCAAATTGATTACAGATTGGGGAGTAGTGGAGTCCATGGGGGGAGGAGTTTAAGAATTAAATATGCTGTAAATATTTTCTGCTGTACATGCCAGCTTTTCCAAAGCTACGTGTCCCAGTTGAGATGGGAAGGAAACTATAAATACATATCTATGTCCACTGGGCTATTCCGTAAAAGTATAACTTTTATGTTTAAAAATGGACAAGGCTGACTAGACACGGATCATAGATCATAGAATCCCTACATTGCAGGAGAGGTCAGCCCATCAAGTTGACACTGACTCTCTGACAGAATATCTTACCCAGGCCCTTTCTTTTGTCCTACCCCTGTGACCCCACACATTTCCCATGGCTAATCCATCTAACCTATACGTCTTCAGATTGTGGGAGGAAACCAGAGCAACCAGACACAGACGTGGGGAGAGCATGCAAACCTCACATAGACAGTGACCTAAGGCTTGAATTGAACCTGAGACAGCCCTGCTAACCACTGTGCCGCCCACTAATACCAGAGGAATTTCTAGCCTTCAGCAATCTTGCTATCTTTAAACCAGGCGCTAATGTCCCTTTCTGGAGCTGCACAAAGTTTATTTTCTGAGTTTGGCTGCCAAAGATGTTGGGTGGGATTTTCCGGCTGCACTCGCTCCAAGACTGGAAAATGCTGCCTGAGGTCATCGGATCTTTGCATGGCCCATGTCCCATCAACTATGACCTGACCATTACCTGCTCCCAAACACAAGTGGGGGGGGGGAATTCTCCCAACCCATCCAGAATGTGAATCATAGTGGCCATTTGGGGGGGCGGGGGAGTGGACCACGCAAAGGTCCATTGACCTAAGGTGGGATTCTCCAGGCTTTGGGGAGAGCATGGCCATGGAATCCCATCCAATGGGTTTCAACTAGGGGCATTTTTAGTCAATGCAAACCACACAGGCACATGACCAAGACTTGAGCTGTCTGAGTTTCTTTAACTAATAAGCTGTTGGAACTTATCTTCAGCCACTTTCTGGACCTCCGAAGGGAACAGGGATCCAGGCAAATGGCCTGAGGCCATCTACCACTTCAGCAATTAGCAACAGAAGGTGCTCTGTCCAAGTACAATTGTCTGGTCCTCACTGGAACTCTGGAACTCACTGTGAACTAATGGAACATTGGAGATAGTGTCTTCAAGATTAATTCAACTCTACATGCCATCTCCCCTCCTTACTTCCAGAAAGATGGATCATTCTATGACAACTTATGCTCTGAAGAAACACTCCAATAGACTTCAAATTCTGGAGTGGGACTCACATAAAACCATAAATTGTACTTTTACTGTGGTCTGGCCCTATACCCATTTATTCCCTCTCTTATTGTAGGAGCGCAAAAAAAGGCGGACATTGTAAAACCCGGTTCCTGCATTTTATGTGCGTGTGTGAAATAAACCAAATCTTTTATTTTGTCTTCCTTGAGTTTGCTGTACGAATTATTCATACAGGATTGGAACACTCCAAATTTTAGGGTTGAGGAAGGTATGCTGCCAGTTATAGAGGGAGGGGAAATCAAAAATCAAAAACATCTTTTTGTTCACAAACAGGTGGTGAGAGGAGAAATCAGGGCTGTTTAAATTAATCCCCCTTCTGTCCGTAACACACAACTAACAGAATCTTACTCTGCTTCATAGCGAAAGAACCTTTCCCAAAATAGACGAGTGTCGGATTCAGAAAATACCAGAAAGAGATGGAGAATGTACGTGGCCCTAACGTTCACTGGAAGTGGCACCTTTATGGTACAAAATGCACAGATCCTCCTTTGATATTCACGTGTGTATTTTGCATGAATTCGGGAACGATATAAGGTGGGATATGTGCTAACACCCTAGCATAAAAGGTTGATAACTTTGGCTTTGTGAAATAGTGTCAAATTAATCGACAGGCCATTTTACATTTCTCCCGATTTTTATGTCCAGGAAGTCAAGCAGACTGCAGACTCTGCAGCAAAATGCAAATGAATTTCAACCTCGTTGACTTCAAGGGCGAGTAAGACTGGGAAAGGCATACAGCCAACCCAATCCAATGCCCTTATTCTCACTGAGTCAGACAAGTTATGATTACTCCCTTGGGCTCACAGCTCTGATTAACTAATAATTCATCTGTGGATCAACTCACACCTCCCGAGGTGTCAGCACCAGACCTTTGGTTAGTACAGCTGACAACTTTCAGAATGCACTCAAGAGATTTTCTGCATGCCCGGGGGGAGGATGTTGTGGCTCTGAGACAGGATGAACTGGAAATTTGTTGTCAATACATTCCAGTTATTTTGAAACATTCTGCGGAAGTTATTGAATTCCAAGAAATATTTAACACCAGATAGCAACCAGTTTAACAGATCTTACTGGGAATGGAACAGGTATGAGATGGGATGGAATTCATTCAAATATATAATGAAACTATCCCTTCATAAACACGTATTGGAATAATATTTATATAAATTATGTGTACACATTAATAAATTAATATATAACAAATACACTTATGATTTAAGAGTGGCACAATGGTTAGCACTGCTGCCTCACTGTGCCAGGCACCAGGGTTCGACTCCTGGCTTGGGTCTGTGTGGAGTCAGCACATTCTTCTCGTGTCTGCATGGGTTTCCTCTGGATGCTCTGGTTTCCTCCCACACTCCAAAGATGTGTGGGTTAGGTGGATTGGCAATGCTAAATTGCCCCTTAGTGTCAGGGGGATGAGCTAGGGTAAATACATGGGGCTATGGGGATAGGGCCTGGGTGGGATTGTGTTTGGTGCAGACTCGATGGGCCAAAAAGCCTCCTTCTGAACTATATGATTCGGTGACTTTGATACTCAGAAATATTCCATTTTAGTCATGGTGACTCCCTGAGGTATTGCAGGCAGGAAATGTGATGCCATGGTTTGGGCAGTTGACAAGCTACAAGTTGCTGATAGCCCCGGGATTTCTCAATGAAAGACAAGAGTGTGTAATAATCGGCAAATAAGAGAAACATTTGATAAGGCTGGAGAGAATTGTTAAGAACCCCACTGATGTTAAATGTGAGGGTGTCCCAAAACCCAGAAAGGTAACTTGGAGCAATGATTCACACTGGTGCATATTTTTAATTTGTTAAAATATGAGAAGGGAAGAGAAACCGTCCAGTCATTTTGTGATTAACAAAGAATATTTATTTCCTTGAAAGAAAACACACAACAAGGACTATAATACACTACAACAGTAGAATTAACAACAACAATGGCTACATACCCAAGTATCCCATGAAGTCACCCCTTGTTCCCAACTACCTACATTTCCTAAACTGAGAAATGCCCAAACAAAATTCAATATTATTTTTCCCAAACAATATTCAATATTATATAATTCTATGGGCTAAATTCAAAAAATAGTTACCACCCACAAGTTATTTGTTCACATTTGGGAAAGCCAACTTCAATTTCAGTAAAGAAATAATCTCTGTTCAAATTCTGGATTTTGAACAGCGGCCTTTTGGCAATAACTTGTTTGAGGAATTCTGCTTTCTGTAACTGGGTGTGGCTATGAAGGTGGCTGCTTTTCTCTGTCCCTTCTTCATCGTGGAGTTACCTTTGATGTGGCGATGCTGGCATTGGACTGGGGTGGGCTCAGTAAGAAGTCTCACAGATTAAAGTCCAACAGGTTATTTGGAATCATGAACTTTCAGAGTGCTCTCCTTTATCAGGTAAGTGGAGATGTAGATTTACAAGTATTTGCAGCGCTCCGAAAGCTTGTGCTTCCAAATAAATCTATTGGACTTTAACCTGGTGCTGTGAGACTTCTTACTTGGAGTTATCTTGCTATGGCTATATTATTCTTTCCCTGTGTTATCATCCACCTTGTGGACTCAGCTTTTAACATATAAATGGCAATTTCCTATCTCTCCACTTTGAAGTTGTCTTTTCTGTACACCATTATTTGTTTACATAGGTAAACACTTGTCTTTCCCATTGATATACTAATTTACACATCAAAACACCCCTTCAGACAGCTATGCTTATCAGTCCTCTTTTATCCCCTTTGTTTTATCCCAATTTCATTTTTCAATCTTAATTTTCCTCAATTCTTAACAGAGTGATGTTTATTGGTCAGTGGTGTCTGGTGCTGCAATCAACAATGGGATCTCCATTGGGGTTGGGGAACTTGTTACAATGATACCCTGTAAAATTGATTGGCCTTAGTGTCAGGCAAACGTCCAGTTAGAATTAAGAGCATCTTAATTCTGCTAAAGTTGAAGATTGTACTTAATCTTTGGATGCCATCCCATTTCTTCTATTTCCTATATTGGCTCTGCTTCTCTCTCACTTCCTTCTCTTTCCTTTCACCCTGTCATACCACCTTTCCCACCCGCTCCCTTAGGCACTGCCAATTCCTCCCAAAACCCACTGCCTTCACTGCCTTCTTATACCCTTCTATGGGGTATCACAGACTTCAATAGTCTTTGAAGGGAAAGTTCAAAGGAGATGTGAGGGGTAAGTTTTCTTAAATAGAGAGTATAAAAAGATGTTTGGATATGATAGGGGCATTTAAGGAGTGTTCAGATAAGCACATAAATATGCAAGAAATGGAGGGATATGCACAAAGGGAAGGCAGAAGGGATTGGTTTATTTGGCATCATGTTCAGCAAAACATCATGGGCCAAAGGTCCTCTTCCTGTGCTGTACAGTTATATGTTCTATGAGTAAATTCATTTCAGAACAAGTTCAAGTGCATCATTTGGAATTCTCTGGGTGGGAATTGAGACACTCATCACAGCCTTTAAAAGAGGAACCGAAACTCCTTTATCCTCTTCTCTGGCCAGCCATCCTGACGGAAGCCCATCAGCAGCCCCATCAGACAGGGTTATGAGGATTTGAGCAGTAATGACTTGGAACCTGCTGCCTATGTAGGCAGTAAAAGCAAAAACAACAGGAAATTGATGGGCATTCAAAGGATATAAACTTGCAGGGCTAAGGGATGGAGTGGAGGAATGGGACAGACTGGATTGCTTTTCAGAGAGCCTGCATGGACTCAGTGAGCTGGGGCCTTCTTCTGTGCTGTAACAGTAATAATACTTTCCAACTCTGCAAATGGATCAGAAACCATTTCATCTCTCCTCATTTACCTACAGTATATCTATTCACTGACAAAGCTCTCAGGTGGGACTTTACAGCCTCGCTCGTCTCAAAACCATAAAGGTCGACGGACCTTTCCAGGTTCCGCCCCTTGCCCTCTCTGATTCCCGTGGCTGGCAGTGCCATAAAATTCCAGCCCTACTCATCCATAGGCACATCATGGACAAATGTACATACATCTCGGCAGTGTTACAACTTGGTTCATGGTGCAAAACCTTTCCCCTATCAAAACCTTCCTGGTTGGCTTTACCTGCCACTACTTCCTCTGTCTAAAATCATAATGTTGTGGCTGTGATAACTGAGTTGTGCCTTGGTCTCTTGGTCTCCACCTGCAAGCATCCTTCTCTTTCCACCATTTAAACTTTTCCTTTAATATTACCATTGTCTGCAATTGCTCAAGCCCCAACAAGACTTACTCTCCACAAAATCCTTCTTCCTTTCTTTCCTCAGCCCTGACGTTGAGAGACTCTTCATCCTTGACTTCAATCTGTGTCTCAACTCACTTTGCTCTTTCTTCTCTGTAGTCCTGCCCTTCTGTCCTACATAAAACTCATTCCCTAATCAAAATCTTCAAACTATATTTCAGGTCACCCTTGAGTTTACCAGCTCTTGTGACCTCCCCACTCTTATTTCTCAATCACTGAAAAAGCCAACTCTGAACGTTACCTTAGATCCACGATTGCTCACATCCCCTACCTCTTTCCCACTCTGCTTCCACTTATGTTCACTCTTGAAAAAAGCCTAACTCTTACCCTAACTCATTTGCAATTGTATTTTCACATTCTCAAATGACCAGTTTTATGACTTCCATTTGCCATCTCTTAAAATCAACCTTACCACAGTCACAGTCTCTGTATGACTGCGACCACAGTCCTTTATTCCTTTCATCTTTCTGCATTCTTGGATACGAATAAATAAAATCCACCAGAATGTGGAGTCAGAAAAGACAGTGTTTTTCTTGGCTATAGGCATCTACCAGGAATTATACCTTCCTAAATTCCTCTGGCACCCTGCTCATCAGGTTTGGCCTGGCGATTCATAGTTGCCAATGGATTTGTGTCTGAAGATGCGTTTACACCATTTTAAAGGCTCACTTACACATTGGTGTTGAGTTTCTGATCATTATAGGTAATTGATCTCTAATTGTATCATGCTAGAGAAAAATCACATGTATCACACGCCTTAGCTTAAAGAATAGGTAAAATCACAGTCAAAGGAACTAGAAATTAAACTATCAGTGCTGATAACTTTACCATTTGAAATCAGAGTTGCTGGTCAAAATCTATTTGCAGCTAAGCGAGTGGCTTGATTCACCGATAGTTGATAGATTAGGTTTTTATACTTTAGGTCTAGTGCTGTGTGGGAATTCTTCTAAAGAAATTTCCAGACAGGATAAGGCAGGAACTATTCATCATGTTTCTGAATGAAGTGTTTGTGAACTGGGAGAGACAGGGCAAGAGAGGAAAAAGATAAATGACTAAACAATCTGGGACTTTTGCTGCCTGCAGAAGGTGAGCTTGATTTCTTTGGGTTACGTTGTGGTAGTTGAAATGATGGTTAAGGTTATTTTTAACAAGTATGTGAAAGCCTGTTCAGCTGAAACCTCAAATGTATTTTTTGATCAGATGCATAGACATGTCACGTGGTTAATATATCAGCCAAGAAATGATCGCGGGGACCTTTGGCGCTGCTAGCTCATTATCAAGACCTAGCCATGCAACCAGCTGCTGCCATTATTCATTGGTTATGTCTGCTTTTGAGGCGTAAGAAATTGGAATTCACTGACAACACTTAAAGGCATTCAGTACGTTTTAAAGGGAGGTGCACTCTGGCTGGTGATAACTGGGATCGCTCATCAGGAAAGAAATGGCTGCACAATCAGGTTCCTAAATGTTTCATTGCCGCTTTGAAGCTCTGGTCCATGTGATGGTTAGGAGGAAGGGAACTCTGTTGCTCCTAAGGGACAGAAAGCCTTCTTGACAATATCTCCACTACCAATGGGAGTAGGTCACTGGTAAGGTCAATGCCAGCAGCTTAGCTCATGAGAAATTTGGGCTTTATTAATGCTGGCCTAATGACAACTCTGGTGCTAGTCGTCTAACAAAGCCCTTACGCCACTCTCGTGCTGTCCTTCAGTCTCGGAGGTTACCAAAATGTCACCTAATATTGGATGATAACTGAATTAGTCTGTGGCATTTCTGGAAGGCAGTTTTGCAATGCCATATTATGAACTATGGGTCTGTTGTGGAATCCCTGAGGGAGCCTAGTCCATGTGCACTGCTGTTGGTCTATTGTAAAACCAAACCAAGGTTGAACCTCAAATGCTAATGGAACAGACCAAAACCATTTGCCATGTCAAATACTGAAAGCCACTTATGCTCTGGTAATAGGGCGTTAAAGATAGTCAAATGATCAGTGATCAAAGAGATTAGTTGATCCACTATTTGATTAGCATTTCTATAATCCACCTTCAATCTCCAGGTTACGTTTGCTTTCTTCACCGGACAAAGAGGACTGTGGGATACAGTGTGAGTCTTAACCAAAATTCCTCTTTTCACCAATTGATTCACAATGGGCAGGATCCCATCTATAGATGTCTGATTAATGGGATACTGCCGAGTGCAGGGTGAGGGGACCCAGTAGAAGTTACTGGGTCCATTAGTAATAGTTCACAATTATTCTTGTCCCTAGCTCAAATCAGGTTGTGTTCCTTCAATCTGTCTCTCTCCAGGAGCCTAATATTCCAGGTGACTTTTACTTTTGAGAAGCACAGAGACAAATCCACTTGCATGAGCACATCCATTCCCAGGAGAGCCTGTGTGACTGGTCTCATCCATACAGGCATCTCGATTCTGTGTGAAATATGCATCTGTTTCCCACTTGCCCCCCTTGCCCACATTTTATTGCCAGATGAACCCGAGATAATTGATTCCCGGTAGACATGTCAACTCTGCTCCGGTCTCCAATAAACAATTTACTGATTCATCATCTACCCTCGTGTTCACACAAAGGCCATTGGCTTGTTGTTGCAAGAGAGCCAACAACAGTAAAGTGGGCATAGGGTCTACTCATTTTTTGCCATTTGCAGGGCTGCTTTCTGCTGTCAGACAGTACGCTGCTTAAATTGCTCTATTAATCCATGTGGTTCACCTTTAACATTCTTCTCAGGATTTCTGTTCTGCCTTCCTCGGTCTCGTTCCCATGCTTGACATGTTTTTGCCCAATGGCCTTCCTTCCCACAATTATGATGCTGAGCTGAGTGTCTGTCATTGGATGGATGCACTGTCACTTGTGCAGTCCTAACATTCACAGTCATATCCTGTTCTAGTCGACTGATTTGTGCAACCAATTGAGTAGAGGTAGCGCCTCCTTCTTCCCAATCAGGTTTGTTAATCTTCAGCGTTTTAAATAATTCCATGTTTCAGGACCACATTCTCATCTGCAAGCTTCTGACATTTCTGTTCTTCCACCTTCAAAAAGGTACAAACTGCGGCAAATTGATCCTGGGGCCCCTTAACCTTTCAGTCTGACTCTACACATCCAGTAGTTTCACTTCACTGTCTGAGTTAACTCATCATGGCAAGGGGCCAGTGAATGCGATCCTTACCGGGCAATCTCTTGACTTTTTTCCATGCTCACCTATTATCGTCCAAGGTCCATTATCCCCTGAAGGCTCTGTACTTTTGTTCAGTTTTGATAAATGTTTTCTGTAAGTCAAACCGCTGTTCTATGAACTCTGTCAGTTGTGGCATCATCTCTTGTTCTGTGAGGTTCGATGGAGCATTGCTGCCCTTCCCTGTAGTAGGTAAATGAGTTTTACTACTTTTTTCTGCTATCTTCAACTCCAAGTACTATTGGGGTCTAGAATCGTTTGGTGTCAAAAAATAACCGTGGGCTTACCTTTAGCTGAGGGATTGCACTCAATGGAGGCCTTGAGCCGAAGTGTCTAGACCAGGTGTCAGACAAATATGGAATCATGCAAGCAGCCGACTTAGAGTCGCATAATGGAGAAAACCTTTGTTAAGAGGGGTTCTTACCTCTTGGTGCCAATGGGTCCATCAGTGCTCCTCAAGTAGAAATCCAATTGCTGATCCTGCCCGATGATGTCAGAATTGTTAGGTTCAAGAATTCGTCAACACCTCATGGTCTGGTACAAGCATATGAGTTTGTTAGGAGTTCCTTCTCTGTCTTACACAATTTTCATGATGTGGAGATGCCTGCACTGGACTGGGGTAAACACAGTAAGAAGTCTCACAATATCAGGTTAAAGTCCAACAGGTTTATTTGGTACCAGGCGCTACAACAACGGATGAATGAACACTGCTCAATAATCACCAGGCAAGAGTGTTCTCTTTCTGTTGGGGAACACTTCAGCGGTCAGGGGCATTCGGCCTCTGATCTTTGGGTAAGCATTCTCCAAGGCGGCCTTCATGACACACGACAGCGCAGAGTTGCTGAGCAGAGACTGATAGTCGAGTTCCTCACACGTGAGGACGGTCTCAACCGGGATCTTGGGTTCATGTCGCACTATCTGTAATCCCCACAACTTAACCCCCACAGCTTGCCTGGGTTTGCAAAATCTCACCAACTGTCCTGTCTGGAGACAATACACATCTCTTTAACCCTGTGCTTAATGGTCTCTCCACTCACATTGTCTGTGACTTGTTTAAGACTTGATTATCTGTAAAGACTCGCATTCCAATCATTATTTTGTAAATTGAGTTTGTGTCTTTATGTGCCCTGTTTGTGAACAGAACTCCCACTCACCTGATGAAGGGGCAGCAGTCCGAAAGCTAGTGGCTTTTGCTACTAAATAAACCTGTTTGACTTTGTGAGACTTCTTATTGTGTTTACATGATGTTACCAGTCTCCTTCTTCTGTTCTCTCTTACACAATCAGTATTATACATTACTCCAGAGAATGCCCATTTACATTCATTGGTTAATTAAACACATTTACAGAGGTGGCCAACACTAATTGTTTCTGATAATGCACTGTCCACATGTTAGTGATCTCTGCCAAGGTTAGCTGATCACAGCACTGTGAGTGTAAGCAGCATGTCCTTGCATATTGTAACATTGCACAAGTAAAACATGAAACTTCAGCATGATTGACCGTTAGTACAATTACATTGTGGAAAATGTTATAAAAAGTATTAAAAAAAATGCTTGGCTTCCCACAGGGTGCAACACAGGAAAAGGTTCAATGACCTTATCAAAATTGTGGAAGTAAGTTTCTTACTCTCACCTCAATTATTGTCTTCTCATAACTTCACCACCTGCAACCTCAATGTTCACAATACTCCCTCCTGCTTCCCTTCACTCACCTACAATCACTGCAAAAATTGCAGTCCACATCCTTCTCTTCATACTCACAAACTCCAGGGAAAATTAACATTGTGGTTACTTTACTGGACTAATAATTCAGAGGCTTGGAATAATGCTCCAGAGAAATGTATGCTGGGGAGTTAATACTCAAGCAATTAAATTAATCTGGAATAAAAAACAGTACCAATGACCATGAAACTACCATATTGTCACTAAAACCTCATCTAATTCACTAATATCATTTAAGGAGGAAAATCTGCCACCCTTAGCTGGTTCTTAACCTGTCTGGGCTACATATGACTCCAGAGTATTGTGGTTGACTCTTAATTGTCCTCTGAAATGGCCTAGCAAACAACACAGTTGTGTCAAACTGAAAAAAAAAGTTGACAATGAATAAAGCTGAAAGAACCATCTGGCACCAACCTAGGCTCTGGAATCCATAAAATCATATTCTACCCAGTCTGGTTGCAAAGTCCTCCTCATTGGTATCTGGGTACTTGAGTCAAAATTGTCCCGCAGGCTCATCAAGCAACAACCTGATACTTACTGAATTATACTTTACAGCCGATGTTCCAAACTCTACATTATCATCCCTAAGTATATTCTAACCCAATGAAAGCACTGATCCACCCAAGCTGTGATGCAATGCTATTCATTTGGGTGGAAGTGAATGTATAAGGTATGAATCAGCAGCAGGAGTAGTTAATTCAGCTCTTCAAGTGGTCTATATTAATACCAGATCCAATGAAGTCTTATGGCATCAGGTCAAACATCGGAACCTCCTGCTGATTACCACCTACTGCTCTCCTATAGTCAATGAATCCATAATCCTCAATTATAATACAATTTGAAAAAAGCCCTGAGGGCAACAAGGTCACAGAGTGTCCCTTGGGTGGGGGTTTTCAATGTCCTTCACTAAGTGCGGTTCACTAGCCTCACTACCGACCGAGGTGGCCAAATTGTGAAGGACATATTGACCAGAAGTGGACTGTGGCAGGTGGTGTGAGAATCACCAAGAGAGAAAAAACAATCCTCACCAATCTATCTGTTGCAGGTTTATCTCAGTATTGGAAGGAGCGACCACTGCAAGGTCCTGAAGAAGATGAAGTCCTGTCTTTACACTGAAGTCACCTTCAGCTTGTTGTGTGGCACAACCATGCAGTGTTAAACGGGATAGATTCGGATAAGATTTAACAGCTCAAAACTGGACATCCATGAGGTGCTCTGGGCCACTAGCAGCAAGAGAATTGTACTCAACCATAATCTATAACCTCATGGACTGTCATATCCCCCATTAGACCATTACTGCCAAGCCAGGTGATCAACTGTGATTCAACAAGAGTATAGGAGAGCATGTCTGACATACTTAAAAATAAAGTGTCGAACTTGTGAACCTACAACACAGGATCAGATGCATGATAAACTTTGGAGAAAGCATGCAAAAGACAGAGCTAACTGATCCCAGAACAAAGGATAAAATCAAAGCTTCGCAGTCCTGTGAAATGGATGATCGTGCCAATTAAACAACTAACTGGGTGAGGAGGCTCAACGATTACCCACATCCTCAATGATGGGGGAGCCCTGCACATCAGTGGAAATGGTGAGGCTGAAGAATTTGGAACCATTTGTGCCAGATACGCTGAATGAATGATCCATCTCAGCTGCCTGCCTCTGGAGGTACCCAGCCTCACAGATATCAGTCTTCAGCCAATTTGATTCATTCCACATAATACCAAAAATGGTTAAAGCCACTGGATATTTCTAATACTATGGACTCTAACAATATGCCAGATGTAGTGCTAAAGACCTGTCCTTCACGGCCAGCTGTGCCTCGAGCCCAGTTGTTCCAGTACATTTACAATCTACCTTACAGAGTGAAAAATTGTCCAGACATGTCCTGCCCATAAAGAGGAGGGCAGATTTAATCTGATTAATCGTTGCTCATTAGCCCGCTCTCGGTCATCAGCAAAGTGATCAAAGGCATCACTGGCACTGCTATTAAGTGACACCTACTCAGTAATAACCTACTGATCAAAGCCCGATTGTGCTCCACCATGGCCAATCAGGTCCAGAATTAATTTTCCCAAGCTTGAATTGCAGCAGTGAACTGAGACTGACTACCCTTCGCAACAAATTAGCATTTGATTCAGTGCGGGATCAAGAAGCCCTAGCAAAACTGAAGTCAATGGAAAGCGAGAGAAAATGCTCCACTGGTTGGATTCACATTCATTACAATGGAAGATGATTGTGGTTTTTGGAGGTTAATTATTTTGTCCCCAGAACATCACTGCAGGACTTCCTCAGGATAGGACCTAAGCTATTGCTTCATCAATGACCTGCGCTTGATGATAAGATCAGAAGTGGGGGATGTTGCACAATGTTACCCCAGTCTCCAAGGCTGTCTGGTGTCTGTTTGACCAGCCCTGGCATGGATTAACTGTGCTTTGTGATTTTACCCCAAAAGGTAAAAATGTACCTACAAAATCTCTTAGTAAAACTTCAGTTACAATATAGCACGTATTGTTGAACTCCAAGCTCTAAAGAGTACATTGAAGCTATGGAGATTGTACAACTCATTTATTGGAAAGATGTCTGATATGATGAAATATAAATACAAAGTTTTGAGGTGAGGGGATTTTTCCATTAGAGCAATATGGAGTAGAGAGCAATATGATAAAATAATTGAAACATATTAACTCGGGCAAGGTAGATAAACAAAGAGATGAAAAGTCTCAAAAAAAAAGGACTGTAGGGTGGCACAATGGCACAGTGGTTAGCATTGCTGCTTCATAGTGCCAGGGACCCAGGTTTGATTCCCGGCTTGGGTCACTGTCTGTGTGGAGTTTGCACATTCTCCCCATGTCTGGATAGGTTTCCTCCAGGTGCTCCGGTTTCCTCCCACAGTCCAAAGATGTGCTGGTTAAGTGGATTGACCATGCTAAATTGCCCCTTAGTGTCAGGGGGACTAGCTAGGGGTTATGGGGATAGGACCTAGGTGGGTTTGTGGTCGGTGTGGGCTGAATGGCCTCCTTCTGCACTGTAAGGATTCTATGATTCTATAAATCCAAAATTAAATGTTGGAGATTGAGAATGTGAAGAATGATAAATCTCTTCCAGAGTTCTGAGGTTAACTGTTCAGTCAGAAACAATTTCAATATTTATGCTAAGATTGGGTATGTTGACAAAATGAGATGTGGTTGAAGGAAAATGAGAACAGAATGAGCAAATTTGATTGGAACTACATATGTTGCCGATAAATGCGAACACACAGATTGATTGGGCTAAATGGATTGTTTCTCTGTTGTTTCTCCGTATTTTTTGATGTACAGTTTTAAACATGTGCAGACACGACAACTCATGTAAATTGATTCTGAGGGACAACACTTCTCAGCCAAATTCAACTCACACATGATCTCATGCGAGCAGGGGCGGGTTTGTAATGAAATTTGTAATGAAACTGACCACGCAGTGGCATGGGGCCCTCAAATTACAGTGGGCACTGTGGGATGTGTGGCGCAAAATGCAGGATAGTCTTTGCAGTTGAAATAAAGTTTAATAAATTAAGCACAACACTCGAGGGCAACAACAAAGCAGGATAGTTATAAAAAGTAAGGAGGAATATGAAGCGGAATAGCCGTGGTACTCGGTGGGGTCACACGCGCCCCTCCTCCCTGCAATAATTACTCCTCGAGCCCACACCCGGCCCTGACTGTGGAGCTGACTTCCGGGGTGGGGCTGAGTTTGAATGGTTATTGCCTAGGGAGGCACCAATCTGTGATTAGCGCTGCACACTTTAACCTGCTATACTGTGAACGTTTAATTTGATATTCTGAGCTTCACCACCTTCGCACCAGGCAATGCAATTGCGCCTTTTTTATTCCTTAGCTCTCACCAAATCGACTCTGTCCCTGACCTTTCTGGGACATCATCTTTCTCCAGCACTGCAGTGCTCTCCTTTATCAATACCACCATCCTTTTCCCCCTTTCCTATCTTTCCTGACACCTAGGGTGGGATTTTCCAGCTGCGCTTGAACCAAAATTGGAAAATCCTATCCGAGGTCAATGGATCTTTCCATAATCCACCCCTGCCTGCCACGATTCCTGTGGCGGGCGGGGCAGTAAAATTCCAGTCCTAGCGTGCAGGAATATTTAACACCCAGTCCTGCCCTTCTTTGAGCCAGATTCCTGTTATAGCTACAACCTTATCCTTCTATATAGCAGTCTGCACCTGTAACTCACCAATGTTATTGACCACACTCCGCATGCACATTAAGCTTGATTTTAGACTTTATTACTTTCTCACATACTCTGACCCCATCTATTCAGTTACTATTCCTTATTCTAATGGTATCTGTCCCGGAAGTCAGTGCACCTTGTATTCCTCTGAGGTATTATTTCTTTGTTCCCATACCAAATGCCACATTAGTTTACACTGTCTCCAGTAGCTCCAGCAAAACTTCTTGCAGAGGAACCCTTTCCTGGTTCTCTTTAGGCTCAAAAACATCTGGCCTATACAGGTCCCATCTCTCCCACAGCCAGTCTCATTGTCCCAAGAATCTAAAACCTCTCTCCTGCACCATCTTGAAAAAACAGCACGTCATGATTTTTATACCAGATCTCTTGTTAAGAGTTTGATTTATGAGACAATGGAGTTGGCATATTTGTCCATGATTGTCACAAATGGTTTTCTGAAGAGTTTTATAACATGTTGTTGGAATACATTAAGTCTAGTAGACAAATTACGGGAATGGGAATAATTATTTACTGTGGTACCGTCTAATGGTGAAATAGGGGCAATCTTGTGCTCTGGGTTTGTGGCTATTAGCAACTGGGTTGAGGGTTGCCCAATTTTGTTTCATGTTATGTGTTAAAGTCTTTCTTTCCATCAGTTTGAACGGGATTCTAATCCAAGCCAAGGAGCTGAATAATCATTTAATAATTCTGTGTCATCTAATTCTATGGAGGTGAATAATTTTACCTTTACTCTGATCAATAATATCACCTGCCCAATCCCATAACAACTACCTCCCACAATTAATAAGATCAGTCTATCTCCAAACCAGTTATAATACAACTTCTACACTATCCTGCTGGGGAATGCTGAATTCATATATCTGTGGTGATTATGTAAAATATTATCATTCAGTTACTCGCTGTTGATAGTTGAAACAAATTGACCATGATAAAGTAGGAAATTGCATATGATTTCAGATTTGTAACGACAAACAAACCATCAAACCGAGGGATTTCTGTTGATTTATTTCAGCAGTTAAAAATAACTATGGTCCACCAAATCCACTTCTGTTCCCAAATGCTATTTTGTTTACCAAAACCAAATAACAGATGTGTCGAGTATAGGGCTAACGGGAGGACTTTGAATAGTGTGGATGAGCAGAGGGATCTAGGTGTATGTGTACATAGATCCCTGAAAGTTGGGAATCAAGTAGATAAGGTTGTTAAGAAGGCATACGGTGTCTTGGCGTTTATTGGTAGGGGGATTGAATTTAGGAGTCACAGCGTTATGTTGCAACTGTACACAACTCTGGTGCAGCCGCACTTGGAGTACTGCGTGCAGTTCTGGTCCCCACATTACAGGAAGGATGTGGAGGCTTTGGAGAGGGTGCAGAGGAGGTTTACCAGGATGTTGCCTGGTATGGAGGGGAGGTCCTATGAGGAGAGGCTGAGGGATTTGGGGTTGTTATCGCTGGAAAGAAGGTGGCTAAGAGGGGATCTTATTGAAACATATAAGATGATTAGAGGTTTAGATAGGGTGGATAGTGATAGCCTTTTTCCTCTGATGGAGAAATCTAGCATGAGGGGGCATGGCTTTAAATTAAGGGGGGGTAGTTATAGGACGGATGTCAGGGGTAGGTTCTTTACCCAGAGGGTGGTGAGGGATTGGAATGCCCTGCCTGCTGCAGTTGTAAATGCGCCTAGTTTGGGGGCGTTTAAGAGATCCGTGGATAGGTTTATGGACGAAAAGGGATTGGTTTTGGTTAGTGGGTCATTGTTTTGTAACTGGTCGGCACAACATCATGGGCCGAAGGGCCTGTTCTGCGCTGTAATGTTCTATGTTCTATGTTCTAAAACCAAATAAGTTTTTTCTTCCAATTCTCCACTTAACTGCCAAATGCCCACACCTGCTCCAATCTCAAAATGAGACACACAATATTTTGTCTAGATCTGAGCTCCCTGCATTTTGAAAATTGCTAAAGGATTGTGACTGTACAGGGCATGGACTTTCCACAGAGAAAGGCATGGATCACTATCCAAAGTGCTATGGAGTTAGATGGGACTGAATTAGGAACTGGGAGAGTGATTGATGAGGTAGGATTAATAACTATCATGGAGTCAGTCTGGGTTAGATTTTTAAATGATATGGGAGGAAAAGTTCAACTTGGCCCTTTAAAGCAAATAGCTTGCAAATTTTGTGCTGCCTCTTCATTTCAGTGATATCTGTGTGTGGCCAGTGTGCATCGTACTTCTGGCAGGCTGCACTCACAACATAAGGCTTATGTAACCACAGTCATCTTAAAGTTCTGGGCTGTGGGTAGTCAATGTTTCCTGGTTCACCGGCATGACCCATTAGGAGATACCGCTCATGCTGCTCTGTAAGGTGACGAGATGATCTCTGAATAGATCGACTGGCCGAGAACGTGAATAATAACTGGTTACTTGATTTAAACTGAACCCTAAATGAATTAAACTGTCATTTCCCAAGTCGACTTGCCTGGAGCCTCGGAAAAGTGTCTCGATAATGACTATTGGCTCAGGATGTTCCCAACACCTAAAGCTAGCATGTGTTCAGCTGGTCTCCTGCTCTTAAAGGCAGTCTGTCCCTCTGAAAGGGATGCTGTGCTGACTGAAAGGAAGCTGCTGCTGCTCGTCAGTGCTGCAACTGAAGAGAACAGAAACGTAACACCACGGCAGAGAGACAAAATTGCAGTTCACAAATACAGCACTGTCAAAAATGTCATGTTTCCACAGGAAACCAAGAGGGTCTCAAGAACTGCCCTCAGAGGCAAGTGGAGCAGTTGGCCAGGGGAGTCATCTCCCAGACTCTGGCCACTATGACCTGACAGCAATGCTAGAACAGGTTTAACCACCTCACCCTTTATAAAAGTCCATGAATGTACCTTCACTAGGCCATCAGCTTCTCATACCACTCAATGCGCTATACCACGTCACTCACATGGCAGCACTCTCTGACACTCTGGATGGATGTCTAACATATAGATACTCCAGCTCACCCCACACAGCTTCCAATGTTGCCAGTCCCACACTCACTCTCGCAGCCTCCACATATGTCCAGCAAGGGATGTGCTTACAATGAAAACACAGCCTGTTGTGGCACAGGGTACCCAGACCAAAAATGATGAGTAAGTGATGAAATTGCTTACCCTGCCACATAAGAACATTGTTCATTCCTCTGTACCTCTCTTCTTGGGCATGATTCTCCCATCCTGATGCACATGTATTTTGGTGCATCAGGTTAGGAGATGCGTGTGTTGGCCATTTTGTGGGATTCGTGCATGTGTTCCCGACCCATGTGCATTTCCCACAGCCGGAGAGTAGGCGCAGTTGGGACCATGCTGGAAACCAGCAGGAAGACAGCTAAATGATTTAAATTTGCTTTTAATTTTATTTAAATGCCATTATTGGGCCCGGGACTGAATTCTCCGGGCCCGATAGCATCTTGCACCCCGCTAGGACTATTTCACTCTGGAGAGTCTTAGAGTAGCTCCCCACTTGTTGGGAACTAACGGGAGAGCAGAGTGAAGGGAGGAACAATTAGGACCAACCAGGGAGTTGGGCGGTGAGGGGGTGGTGTTCCCTGGGCACGGGCCAGCCTGTATCCCCTGCACTGCCCAAGGGGCAAAGTACCCATGCCCCAGGGGACACCTTGGCACTGTCCATTGGGCATAGGGCAATGCCAAAGGGGTGAGGTAGGGTCTATTGTGGGTGGGGCTTGGAGATGATGGATCGGGGTGGGAGGTCCTGCTGTCACTCTGCAGATAGGATCAGTCGTGACTGGAGGCCAGCAATTCACGCAGACTGTGGGTGGGTGGGATAGCCGGGGTGTTGGCTGCCTCCTGCAGGGGTGAATTCTGCCTCCGATGAGGAGTAGTTAGTTGTGGGGGGGGGGGGATGGGTGGAGGTGGGATTGTCACTGCTGGTGGAGGGAGGGGCTGGAAATTGCGGTGCTCTGGGACGGGGGGTGGAGGGATTGGGTCTGGCCAGGAATTGCTTGTGTGGGCCACGATCTGGCTGTGGGGGTGTTGCGAGGGGCAGCAATGTAGAGATCCTGGGCTGGCCAGCATCAAGCTGGCTGGCAAAGTGCAGGCTGACAGATTGGGCCACTGCACATGCGCAGAGTTCTGGAATTGTCAGAGTCTGGCATGAATAGGCTCTGTCCCTCGGGCTTTTAATGATGTTCACAACTGTGACCTTAGCATTGCACAGAGTGTAGGAGATTCGAGTCTGAGCTCACACTGAAAAAACAATTGGGAATTCCACATTTTTCTCACCAATTCAGCTTTTAGAATTTTTTTGGGAGAACCGAGTGCCTCATTTCCTTGCTAGCTTTTTAAAGATTGATTGTTTCCTGAAATGTGGCTTTTTATTGGCTGCTACACTTCCTACTGAAGTTGCATCACACCCAATATGGCATTTGATTGGCCAACTCACTCAAAAGGAAAGCAAACAAACTGGATGATTTAAAATGACTATTAATTTTTCTTTCATAGCTGCTGTCGAAATGAAAGGTGATATATGGCCAAACTGGTAGTTTTTCCAGAGATTGCAACAGATTTAATGAACAAGCCAGTGCCAATAGGAATATCAATACCTTCACACTGTTGAGGAGAGACAACTATAAGTTTTATTCTCTGTTAATCTCTCTGAAGAACAGAAACCGCCCCCCCCCCGCCCCCAGAATCTTAGAAGCCTCGAAGGCACACATTGGATCCTAAGTGAACGTAACTTATGAACTTGATGTGTTCAATATTAGGGCTCAAGGTGAAAAATAATCAATTGCTTAGTATATGAATGCAGTAAAACAGCTCACAAAATCCTGTGAATTCAGGCAACTAGAAGATCTCATTAAAAACAGGACAATCTTAGGAATAAGACATCCTGCAATGACAGCAAGTCTATTGAGAGAAGAGAAACTTATTCTCAGAAAAGTGACCAACCTGTGCAGAAGCACAGAGGTTATAAGATATCAGCCAGAACATGTGTAAAACAGAATAGCTCAGGCTTTGCACTATACTTATAGACATTCCAGGCCAAAAGAGTAAAACAATCATGGACAAAGAGAAGGATGCAAAAACTGCAAAGGACACCACACGACAGAAAAGGAGACTTGTCCTACATGGGGAATGTAATATTCTAATTGTAAGAAGTTGTATAATTTTGCACACAGGTGTTGGTTGGAAAGAAGCAAAACAAAACCAATATATATGGGTACTGGAGAGATATCAGCAGAAGGGTCCGATGAATCACTATCCACCATAAAATAGGTTGGTTCTGTCAAATCTATAGGTGATAAATGCTTTGCAACTATTAAGATGATAATCACAGAAGGAGAGCATCAAATGAACAGCAAGTGTCAGATAGACACTGGTGCATTGTGCAGCATTATGCCCTTCACAGACCTGTGCCAAATGATTCAAAATGACAATGAAAAAAAATGAAATCTTCAAAAGTAAGGTTGAGGCATGATACTCATACCAAGAAGACAAATTAATCTGACAGCCAATCTAACAACAAGAATGAACATCTGGAGTTCCAGATCATAGGCAAAAAGCAAAAACCATTCATCTCAGCTGGAGCAAGTCTAAAATTTTGACTGGTCACCCTAAACATGAGAGAAGAGATTTACGACATGTCATTGACCACTGATCCTGGAGGAGTACAAAGATGTATTCAGGGTTTGGATGTCTACCCAAGGCCAATTCAGCATCTGCGGACGAGAGTCCCAACTGCTCTCAAATCCAGTCTAATAAACCACATGGAAAAGGTGAAAGGAAGGGAGTAATGTCACAACTCCTACATACTGGATTAGCAACATGGTTACAGTGAAACAGCCTAATTCAGGGGACTAATGGAAATGGAATGACACTATACTCAGATTGAGGAAAGAATGTGTCATTTTCATCAGTACCTGCTTAGAAGAGACACATTGTTACAAATGGAGTTCGACCACAAGCTTCTTCAAAAGAATTTCCTAAAACTGTTACTATCTGCTTCAATGCGTTTGCCACAGATGTTACTTTATTTAGAGATATCCTCTGGATGTGACGCACAAGCAAGGGAAATAGATGTATATTGTACACATGCTGTTGACAGCAGCACTCCCCATGAAGAAAGTTGAGGATGCTGAAACAGAATGTGAAATCTTCCAGATTCAATGAGGCAGCAGCTTGGTATGCTCTGGAAGTCATCAATTCACTGGAGATATTGAACCCGACAAACAAGCACATTGCTCAAATTAAGCGAACCACCCAACTGAATGCAACACACCAAGTGCTGCAAGAAGCAGTGATGATAGGAAGAGAGTAAATAAAGGAGGCGTTGGCTCTCTCGATAGTGAGTCTGGCGAAATAATAATGTGAAATAAAGAAACAGTGAAAGCTTGAACAAATATTTTGTGTCCATCTTTACTGCATAGCTACAAATAACATCCCAGGAAAACATATAAATCAAAAGTGAAAGGGAGGATGTAACTCAAAACATTGCATCTGGGAGAGTTATCACACATACCTGGGAAAAATTTAAAGAAAAATGAGATATGGGTGTCGCCAGCATTTATTGTCCATCTATAATTGCCCTTCAGAAGGTGGTTGTGAGCTTCTTGCTTGTCCTTGTCCTTCTAGATAGTCAAGGTCATGGGTTTGGAAGGTGCTGCCTAAGGAGCCTTGGCGAGTTCCTGCAGTGAATCTAGTCACAGTGCACACTGCTGCCACTGTGGATGGTGTTAAGCTTCCTAAGTATTGCTGGAGCTACACTCATACAGCCAAGTGGATAGTATTCCATCACACTCCTGATTTCTGCCTTGTAGAGGTTTGGGGAGCCCAGGTCCTGCTTTATTTGGACATGGACTGCTTTAGTATCTAAATACCACAAATGGTGTTGAGCATCGTGTAATAATCAATGAGCATCCCTATTTCTGACCTTATGATAGAGAGAAGGTCATTGATGAAGAAGCTGAAGATGGTTGTGCCTAGGACACTATCCTGAAGAATTCTTGCAGTGATGTCCTGGAACTGAGATGATTCAACACCAACCATGATAGTGGAAAATTTTCCCCTTGATTCCTATTGACTTCAGTTTTGCTAGGGCACCTTGGTGAATTGTTGCCTTGATGTCAAGGACTGTCACTCTCACCTCATCCCTGGACTTCAGCTCTTTTGTCCGTGTTTGAACCAAGGCTGTAATGAGGCCAGGAGTGGAGTGACCCTGACAGAACCCAAACTGAGCATCGCTGAGTAGGTTATTGCTGAGGTAGTGATGCTTGAACAAGCCTTTCCATCACTTCACTGATGCCTGAGTGTAGACTGATAGGGCAAAAAGTAGCTGGATTGGATCTGTCCTGACAGATCCAATTACCCGCATTGCTGGGTAGATATCAATGTTATAGCTATACTGGAACAACTTGGCTAGGGGTGCTAAGAGAACTATTAGCATGTTGACAAGTCTCACAGACCTGATGTTCTCCATCTAGGGCCTTAAAAGAAATGGCTGTCCAGAAAGCAGATGCATTGCCTATAACTTTGCAGAATTTCTTAGGTTCTGGCAAGTTCCCATCAGATTGAAAAATAGCTTATGTTAAAGAAAGGGGAAGGCAAAAGATAGGAAGCTACAGGCCAGTTAGCCGAACATCTGTCACAGGGAAAATGCTAGAACCTATTATTGAGGAGATTGTAGAAAGGCACTTCAAAAATCTGAATGCAATCATTCAGAGTCAATGTGGTTTTGTGATGGCGAAATCATGTTTGACTAATTTATTAGAGTTCTTTGAGGAAATAAAAAGCAACTTGAGAAAGGGGGAACTTGTAGATGTGGCGCTGCGACCAATGACCCGGAGAGCAGTCACTGTGTGCAAGAAGAAGGGGGCCGAGGCCAAGAAGCTGTCCAGTAACAGGATAAGCAATGACAACCAGGAAGAAAACTAGCACAGGCAACTTGGCATGATCAGGGCCCATTGCCTTTGCAGTATTCAATGCCTTCAATCATTTCTTGACATCACATGGAATGAATCAAATTGGCTGCAGACTGGCATCTGAGATGCTGGGAACCACTGGAGGAGGCCAAGATGGATTAGCCACTCAGCACTTCTCGCTGAAGATTGCTGCAAATACTTCAGCCTTATCTTTTGAACTGATGCGCTGGGCTCCTCCATCATTGAGGATGAGGATATTTGTGGAGCCTCCTCCTTCAGTGAGTTGTTTAATTGTACACCACCATTCTTGGCTGGATGTGGCAGGACTGCAGAGCTTAGATCTGATCCACTGGTTGCAGGATCACTTAGCTCTGTCTATCACTTGCTGTTTTTGCTATTTGGCATGCAAGTAATGCTGTTTGGTAGCTTCACCAAGGTAACACCTCATTTTTTGGTATGCCTGGTACTGCTCCTGGCATGCCCTCCTGCACTCTCCATTGAACCAGGGTTGAGCCCCTGCCTTGTTGGTGATGGTTGAGTGGAGAATATGCTGGGTCATGAGGTTGCAGATTGTGCTGAAGTACAATTCCGTTGCTGTTGATGGCCCACATTGCTTACTGGATGCCCAGTCTTGAGTTGCTAGGTCGGTTCAAAGTCTGTCCCTTTTAGCACGGTGATAGTGCTACTCAACACGATGGAGGCTATTCTCCATGTGAAGGTGAGACTTCATCTCCACAAGGATTGTGCGGTGACCATTCTTACTGATACTGTCATGGACAGCTGCATCTGCAGCAGGCAGATTGGTAAGGATGAAATCAAGTATATTATTTCCTCTTGCTGGTTCCTTCACCACCTGCTGCAGACCCATTCTAGCAGTTATATCCTTTAGGACCCAACCAGCTTGATCACCAAGCCACTCTTGGTGGTGGGTATTGAAATCCCCCAGATAGAGTGCATTTTGTGCCCTTGCCACCCTCAGTGCTTCCTTCAAGTATTGTTCAACATGGAGGAATATTCAGTCATCAGCCAAAGGAGGACTCTACATGGTAAGATGTTTCCTTGCCCATGTTTAACCTGAAGCCATGAGACTTCATGGGGTCCAGAGTCAATGTTAAGGACTCCCAGGGCAATTCCCTCATGACTGTATACCACTGTGCTGCCACCTCTGCTGGGTCTGACCTGCCAGTCAGATAGGACATATCCAGGGATGGAAATGATGTTGTCTGGGATGTTATCTGTAAGGTATTATTCTGTGAGAATGGCTGTTACTTGACTAGTCTGTAAGACAGCTCTCCTAGTTTTGGCACTAGCCACCAGATGTTAAGTAAGCAGGACTTTGTAGGGTCAACAGGGCTGTTTGCTTTTCGGTCGGTGCCAGGTGGTCGGTCCAGCTTAATTTCTTTGTTGAGACTTCGTAGCGATTGTTGCAACTGAATGGTTTGCTAGGGCATTTGAGAGGGCAGTTGAAAGTCAACCACATTGCTGTGGCTCTGGAGTTACAAGTAGGCCAGACCAGGTAGGAACGGCAGATTTCCTTCCCTAAAGGACATTAGTGAACCAGATGGGTTTTTCTGACAATTGACAATGGTTTTGTGGTCATCAGTAGACACTTAATTGCAGATTTTTTTAAAATTCCACCATCTGTCTTGGCAGGATTCAAACACTGTCTGGGTTTTAATACCATTAGGGCGTCGCCTCCCCCTTGAGGATACATTTTGTAACTTTATTTTAGATCAATGAAGGAGAAAACGAAACCTCTTCTCCTTGGTTCTTTGTTTCCAGGAACATACCTACTACTTAAAAGAGGCCCTGTTATTGGAAGTGATGATGGAATAACAGGTCAATTTTCATTTTTTATTGGTAACTTTTATAGATTACTGTGAAGGCCAAGCACAAATCAACCTTATTAAACATGTTTTTAAAGATTATTTATTACTGTCACAAGTAGGCTTACATTAACACTGCAATGAATTTGCTGTGAAAATCCCCTAGTCGTTACACTTCGGTGACTGTTTTGGGTACACTGAGGGAAAATTTAGCATGACCAATCCACCTAACCAACACATCTTTCAGACTTGGAGGAAACTGGAGATCCCGAGGGAAACTCACACAGTCACAGGGAGAACTTACAGACTCCGCACAGATAGTAACCTAAGCCAGGAATCGAACCCAGTGCAGAAGGGGGCCATTTGGCCCATCGAGCCTGCACCAACAACAATCCCACCCAAGCCCTATCCATGTAACCATAGGTATTCATTCTGCTAATCCCCCTGACACTAAGGGTCAATTTAGCATGGCCAATCCACCTAACCCGCACATCTTTGAAATGTGGGAGGAAACTGGAGCACCCGGAGGAAACCGACGCAGACACAGGGAGAATGTGCAAACTCCACACAGATAGTGACCTGAGGCCAGAATTGAACCTGGGTCCCTGGTGCTGTGAGGCAGCAGTGCTAACCACTGTACCACCTATGTGCATCTGCAGCCGCGCAAAAAAATGAAATGGTTTGTGCATTTGGAACAATAGGACATAAACAAGAAGAATAATTGTCAGAACATTGCTAGTGACAGCCAGCTCCCTTTCCACCACCGCTGTTGAACCCTCCAGTATATATTGTTAGGTCGCTTGCTTATATTCAGCAGCAATTTCCTCTAATTAAACATTAAGAAATCTAAAGTTTTCACCTTCAGCTTCTGCCTCAGTCTTGGTGTCCTCTTCAGCCTTCAGTTGCACTCCTGAGACATTTACTGCAGATCATAAATTCCACCTTCATAACTTCATTTCTCAGCTCACCACTTAACACATCTATGCCCGTGTCTCATCTGAACTTGGCTATACCAATGTTTTCATATTTGGCCTGCATAAATTTCAACTCTTGTAGAATTACTCTGCAATGATGATGTAGTTATAATCTCACTGGACTGACAATCCAGAGGCCAAGGCTAATAGAATCACAGACACCCTACACTGCAGAAGGAAGCCATTTGGTCCATCAAATCTGCACTGACAACAATCCCACTCAGGCCCCATCCCCGAAACCCCACATATTTACCCTACTAATCCCTTTAACATACACATCCCAGGACATTAAGGGGCAACTCAGCATGGCCAATCAACCTAACCTGCACAGCTTTAAACTGTAGGAGGAAACCAGAGCACCTGGAGGAAACCCACGCAGACGTGGGGAGAACAGGTAAACTCCACGTAGAGACCCAAGCCAGGAATTGAACCCAGGTCGCTGGAGCTATGAGGCAGCAGTGCTAACCATTGTGCCAATATGTCACCTGTGCTCTGGGGACATGGTTTCAAAATCCCACTATTTGGTGGAATTTAAATTCAATTAATAAAACCTGGAATTGAAAGCTAGCATCACTAATGGTAACCATGAAACTACCATCAATTATTGTAAAAAAAAATCATCTGGCTCACTAATGTCCCTTTGGAAAGGAAATCTGCCATTCTTACCTGGTGTGGCCTAATGTGACTCCAGACTCACAGCAATGTAGTTGACTCTTGACTGTCCCCTAAAATGGCCTAACAAGCCACTTGTTTGTAACCATCAATCACCAGATGGACTGCAGCAGTTCAGGAAGGCAACTCACCACCACCTTCTTAAGGAAAATTAGGGGTGTACCACAAATGCTGGCCTTAATTGCCAATGGTGTTCACATTAAATGAAAGGATAATGAAAAAAATTCCAAGTCAGGTCTCACTCACCTATTAGTTCTGTTCTTATATTGGTTTCCAGTTCCCAGTCCCACAGCTCTTGCAGAGCTGAGCTACTGAGCTACCTTCCTGAACTACTGATTCAGAGATCTGGACTAATAACCCAGAGTCACTGTGGCAAATGGGGAATGTAAATTTCATTTATATACTGCTGATAACTAAGCCATAGGTACAGCCTTAGAAGTAATTAAATTTGGAAGCAAAAAATACAATAATGGTGATAATGGCAACTACCAGATTGCCATAAAGATCCATCAAGTTCACTAACTTTTTGAGGAAGAAAATCTGCAAATTTTACCTGGTACAATCGATATGTGATTGACAGCAACGTGGCTGAATCTTAACTACCCTCTGAAATGGCCCAACAAGCCATTCAATTAAAGGCAATAAATGTTGCCTTTGCCATTGATACTTTTATTTCTGAAAATACATTAAAAAAAAATGCAAAATCTCATCCTCCGAATTAAATCTCATGGCTTCCACCCTCCTTATCTCTATATCCTTTTCTGAATTTACATTGCCCCCTCGAAACTTTCCATTCATCTAACTCTAGCCTTTTCCACATCTCTCACCTGCCTTTAGACATTCACTTACAGCTGTCCAAGGTGTATACTCTCAAATTCCTGCTATCTTACCCCCTCAACTTCCATTTTTGTCTGATTACTCCTCCACGAAATAGATTCAAACATTTTTTTCACATACAAGGCAGACATAAAAACCTGGCTGTTATTAACAACTAGGATGGAATTTTGTTACAGAGGGTAAATTGCAGGCAGCGTCAAACCTTCTTATTTTCTGAGTAGTAAGAACTATGAGAGTTGTTCGAACTCTGATAATGTTCGTGAGCTTTGTATAACTCATTCAAGGAGTGCGAGAAATGCTACAAAGGACAAGCTTTGATATTTTTGTTTCTCTATACTAGTCACACATATATGTATTATCAACATAATTATTAATAAAATATTTTTTCAACTCTTCAGCCTTCATCATAAATGTTACAATTAGTTCCAAAGATACAGCGGTTAGTGCTGCTGCCTCATAGTGCCAGGAAGTTAGGCTTAATTCTAGCCTAGGATGACTGTGTGTGGTCTCCACATCCCCCCTATGTCTGCGTGAGTCTCTTCCGGATGTACCGGTTTCCTCCCACAGTCTGAAAGTCGTGCTGGTTAGGCGGATTGGCCATGCTAAATTGTGTCTTAATGTCAGGGGGAGTAACAGGGTAAATACATAGTTACAGAGGTAGACCCTGTGTCAGATTGTCAGTGCAGGCTCAATGGATTGAATAGCCTACTTCTGAACTGTAGGGATTCTATGATTCTATGATATGCAGATATGTAGATGCATGGCTGCTACTTCATACTTCAGGAATACCTGTTTCTTCTACGTACAAAAGTCACGGAAATGAAACAGCAGTGGTTAAAATAACTGAATTAAGAGTAATAAAGTAAATGAAGGATAACAGAACCAAAATGAACAATTTAAAAGTATGAAAGCATCTTGTTAAAAATAATTGCAAAACATTTAGCAGGATGAGATTTGACACTCTCTCTGCCATGGAGTATTGGCACAAGCAGGGAACTGCATAATATAACTGTGAGGTCACTGGTCCCATCCAGGCCCTAGCTCCCTCTCCTGCCTCTCCTAAATTTAACATCCCTGCAAATCCTACTGGTGTAGACCCAAATCCCAGGAACTCGTTGCAGACTATCCCAGTTTTCCAATTAATTATGGTATGTGTTGTCGGCACGCAATATTATTTCCTGAGTTCATCTGATTGCCCTTCACTCTGGTATTGTGGAAAAAGTCAGGCATTTAAAAACAGCTGCATGCCAGGCACCGTGTTTTCTTGTCAGCTGTCGCCTGCCACAAATCAATCTCCCTCTGAACCATAAATCTCCTGTGATCGGGTTTCAGTGTTTCAGAACACTTTCCAATCCCTGCTCTGCTATAATTAGCAATTAGCGAAAAAAAATGAGCTAGTATTTTCACATAAGCAGACACATGATAGCGTTTTAAAAGATACATTTTACTGAAGGGTGTTCTTTTTTGAAAGAGAGAATCATACATCTATCATGGTGAGGGATAGCCTTTATGAATACTTCATGCCCCTGCATTACTCTTTGCTTATTACCTGATGTCCTTTTGTCCCTTGTTGTACTGGTCCATCCTATAAAAAGATTTTCTTTCCTCCCTTACTCAGTTCTGACAGTGCTTCAAATAAAAATTTTCACCTGTCTTTCCTACTTTCAAATGTTGATGGTCCTTTTTGTGCGTTTCCAGTTACTTTTTTTGTTATTTCAAGATTCTTCTGGATACAGGAATCCTCTTTTTGCCCTGAAAATAAAAATCACAAACATGCAGCGAGGGTGAATATTTGCGTGATAAAATATTTGTGAACTATTATCCACAATAAAAGTCTAAACTCTATTCACAAGTAGGCTTACAGTAACACAGCAATGAAGTTACTGTGAAAATCCTCTAGTCACCACATTCCGGTGCCTGTTCGGGTACACTGAGGGTCAATTTAGTGTGGCCAGTGCTCTTAACCAGCATGCTTTTCAGTCTGGGGGAGGAAACAGGGGCACTAGGAGGAAACCCATGCAATCACGGGGAGAACATGCAGACTCCATACAGACAGTGACCTGAGGCCAGAATTGAACCCAGGTCCCTGACACTGTGGGGCAGCAGTGCTAACTGGTGTGCCACCACACCACTCCTAATGGATAGCTTTAGAACTCAAGGATGGAATCCTCCAGCCGCTCGAACAGTGGGACAGCTAATTTGGTGAGTGGCCAAAAATCAGTTTCCCGACAGTGGCACGAACTTTAACAATTGTGTTCTTGGAACTTTATAGGCAAGTTAAAATGAAGAATGTCAGGGAGCCCTTTTACCTGCACGAACATTGCCACCGCATGTCCATCAAAAGACCCCCCCACCTCACCAGAAGCAAGTTCCTCACCAACAAGAAATTAGAACATCCACATTTGCATGCACCTGGTGAGCTTCACTTCTTCCATGACCTTGAGATGAACAGGCAGTGATTTGGCTGTCTTTGGGATTGCTCTCAAATCTCTACTCATATCAGTGCGTTTAGGACAAGCTGCATGAATGCTGGATGTGGGAGGCAGGAGGAGAATGGAGGAGGTAGGGTGGAATGAAGGCTGTTGATGGGAGGCTAGCAGAGGATGGGGGCTAGGCTGAAGTGGCTGGAAATAGGAGGCAGGAGGAGGATGGAGGAGAGTAGGGTGGAGTGAAGGCTGGAAACTGGAGGCTGGTGGACGATGGAGGGGATAGGGTGGAATGAAGTTTGGACATGAGAGGCAGGAGGAGGATGGAGAAGGGATAGGTGGAGTGAAGGCTGGCAGGGAAGATGGAGGAGGGGTAGGTGGAGTGGACACCGGAGGCCGGCAGAGAGAATGGAGGGGAATAGGGAGGAGTGGTTTGGACACAAGAGGCAGAAGGAGGATGGAGAAGGGGTAGGTGAAGTGAAGGCTGGCAGGAAAGATGGAGGAGGGGTGAAGGAGTGGACACTGGAGGCTGGCAGAGTGGATGGAAGGGAATAGGGTGGAGTGAAATTTGGACAATGAAAGCAGCATAAAGGTGGAAAGGGAAGATGCTGTTGGGGGAGGGAAGACAGACTATCTGGGGCAGAGAGGGAGGCAGTGAGAGAATGTAAAAGTGCAGCATAGAATGAAGGGAGGCTCCTTTCTTGTTGGATTTGGGGGGTCCTTTGGTGAGGTGGTTGAATAGTGGGGAGGTTTCTGAACAAGGATGGTGGGAGAGAGATGGGTCTTAAAGGGCAGGGTTGGTGCTGGCAACATTTGGAGTTGTACTAAGGATGTTACATAGCAGAGGGAACAGTCACAGTGAGGCGGGGAGAGGGAGTCAGTGGTGTGGTTCATCTAGAGTGATAGTTAGGCGATTGTTTCATTAAGGGGGTCATGGAAATAGACTTTAGAGATGGATTGGATAATAGGTATTAGTGTCAGGGTGATCATAGAGCTGATATTGGGTTTAGGCTCTGAGGGGAATGAAAGCATGTGGATGGTGGTAGGTACAAGGAGAGTGGATGGAGGTTCAAGCCTTGAATGTTACAACATTTCAAATGCCCATCCACATACATTTCCCCACCCTATTCCCCTCCATTCTCTTCCTGCCTCAACTGTCCTCCCAGGCAATGCGCTCCAGAATCCTTTAACTTCCGGGTGAGAACATTTTTCCTCAAATCCTCTCTAAACCTCCTGCCCCACATCTTAAAATTATGCCCCCTTGTTATTGACCCTTCAATTAAGGAGAACAGCTGCTTCCTCTCCATGCCCCTCATAATCTTATACACTCAGTCAGGTCTGCCCTCAGTCTTTGCTCCCAAAAACAATCTGAGCCTGTCCAACCTCTCTTCAGAGCTCAAATGCTCCATCCCAGCCAGCATCCTGGTGAATCTCCTCTGTAACCTCTCCAGTGCAAACACATCCTTCCTATAGTGAGCCAACCAGAACTGTACACAGTACTCCAACTGTGGCCTAACCAAAATTCTGTATAATCCCAACATAACCTCCCTGCTCTTATAATCTATGGTCAATCTCAGGTCAATCTAACTACCCAATTGACCTGTCCTATTGCTGTCAGGGACCTATGGACAAGCCCGACTTCCCTGTGAGTTTCCTAATGTCCTGCCATTCATTGAGTACTCCCTCGTTTTGTTACTCAGGAACAGGGATGAAGAATCTGCTCACTAGATTCATTTCTTCAATTCTTTCACAGATCCACTGAGGCCCAGATGCTGCAGGCCCCAGTCAATGCTGTCTTTTACAGGCTCTTATCCAGATGAAGAGGGAGAAGACCTGAAGCAGGTTGGCACAGGACCAGGAGGAGCAATGGTCTCAGTGGCAAGGGGCAGCATGGCCTCAAAATGGTCAAGATGCTGTCAAACAGTGGTGAGCATTGGCTTGACCACTGCTAAAGCACAGGCGGCCTGCCTACTTACAGATGAGTGACAGGCAGCGCCATGGTGCCTTCCAATGTCCCAGAACGTGGTTGTACAAATCTGCCAACTTCTCCAGTAAGACCTGCTGCCTTAAGGACCTGGAGGCATTTTCATGTCAATGGCATTAAAAGTCACTGCTGTTTTAAACTTCTTTATTAGTGGCTCTTTTCGGAGCTCCACTGGAGATCTGTGTGGTGTCTTCCAACCAGTGACACGAGTGCATCTGTGAATGAAAGGTGCCCCGTTCGGCAGACCACACCAATTTGTTTAATTCCAGCTGGATCTTGAAAGTATGGTAGGGTGGCTCAGTAGCACAGGTGGTTAGCACTGCTGCCTCACAGCACCAGAGACCCAGGTTCAATCCCAGCCTCAGGTGACTGTCTGTATGGGGTTTACATGTTCTCCACGTGCCTGTGTGGGTTTTCTCTGGCTGCTCTGGTTTCTTCCCTCAGTTCAAAGGTGTGTGTGTTAGGTTGATTGGCCAAGATAAATTGCCCATAATGTTCGGAGTCTAGCAGGGTAAATAGGTGGGGTTAGGGGAATAGGGCCTGGGTGAATTGTAGTCAGTGTAGACTCGATGGGCCAAATGGCCTCCTTCAGCACTGTGGAGATTCTATGATTCATAAGTGCAAAGAGATATTAACTGCACACATGTGGCCTTGCGAACACCCTGATAACAACAGCCAATCACATTCATCAATAGAAAATGTTTCTATTCTTTGAATGTGCAGCTGACCTGTGATCACAGGGGGCATATCCAGCATGTTTGTGCTCAATTCCCATGGAACCTACATTCTGACCCACTCCCAGGTACCACAGATTTTTGAGTGACCTTGGCAATTGCAGGGCTGGCTCCTTGAGGACAAGGGATACCCCCAGAAGACCTGGATGATGTTGCCAGTTCTCTGTCTGCAGAGTGTTGCTGAGGAGAACCACATTGTTGCCCAAGCCTCCACCAGGTCTGTGATTGAGCAGACAACTGCCCTCCTAAAGATAAAGTTCAGATGTTTAAAGCACTCAGATGGACTTCCCATTAATCACCATAGCGTGTCCTGCATTTTCATTGTCCGCTGTGCCCTGCACACCTCATGCTACAGAGGAGGGCATCTTGGCTGAAAGAGACCTGGAAGACCGAGACAATGGAAAGAGGTGAAGTGGATGGAGCCGACAGGGGCCAGGATGTTACTCAGCCACTTGCAGAGGTCAAAGCAAGGATACAACATGGCAGGCAGGCCTGTGACAAGCTGTTAACTAATGGATTCGAGGCAGAGTAAGCTGCCGAGACATTTCCTTTACCATTTGGCTTTCTATCCTCTGGTGATTAGAAGCCTTCAGCTTCTTTTTGGTTACAGATGTTATACTCACTGAACGCATTTTCAAAGGTTAGAATGAGGTGAGCTGCAAGTAATGGCTTTCATGATATATGACTGGACATCAGACTCACAAATGATGGCCAGTGCTTAATCATGCATATGTGACTTTATTGAGTAATCACTATGCAGATAACTTGAGAGAACAAGTTCTTTATTGGATTCTGATGGGGTCCAAATTCCACAATCTTAAATGCCTGTGACCACAGCATAGGAGGCGTGGAACAAGTTGCACATTTATGGCCAAGTCATCAGTCAGATCTGGGAAGAGTGGTCCTTTGCCAACCCATCAGCCTCTGATCCAGTTATCAGGGTCAAAGAGAGGATGGGGTTAAGGACTGGAGCAGGATGAAGGTATCATAACAGCTCCTCATATGCCAGACTGTGTTTGAGCCATCATCAAAATAGTGTGAGTGGAGGAGATCTGCATCCCTGACAAGCTCTGAAGCCTATCTTCCTCTTTGTAGTGTCCATAGAGAAGAAGGTGAAGCAATCAGGCTTTGGCATAAAGTGTATCTGCATGTAAAAAGATGTGAGCATGTGCAATTGTTTGAGTCTAAGTCTCCTGCCAACCGCCTTTCTCTCTCTCTCTTCTTTCTCAATTTGTAACTTCCTGGAACCCAACTTGATCCTCCTTCTTATTCTCTTCAATGACAGTACAAGTACCAACCCATTGAAAGCAAGAGGAGGTTTTTCAGAAAACTCTCTGTCGACTCACCAAATAACTCTCACAAGTTATTGTCATTTTTAGTATCTGAGGTGTATTCAAAAAGCTCAAAAACACAAATCAGGTTGTCCAGATAAACTGACCAATGAGTTAACTGAAAGCAGCTAATGATTCCATTAAATATTACGAGAAATCACCATCTCTGGACCCATCATCTTGTGACTAGTTTTTAATTGATGGATCAGACACCAGAGCTATCCTGAAACAAGATCTTGAATGCAATCGTGAATCTTGATGCCGAAAATAAACTTTGATTCTGAGTAGCAATAAGTGCATCATTTCTGTTGTATGAAACCTTAATGACCAATGGTTCACACAAAGCAAATCACAAATGCCAAAGACTTGCTTGCTGTGTTTGAAAATTCTAACCCAATGACACACATGCCTGGTCTGTAAATGTGAATATTTTTTGAAAATCCAAGTATGTTCCATCCACTGGTTCCCCTTTCGCCACTATTTTTCTCTTGGTCCACTTGCACTTCCTTCTAGCAATGAGCTGGAGAATACTCTGCAGGGAAGCATTGAGACAATAAACAACCAGAACTCGTGTTTTACAGATCCTACTTAAGGCAGCATTCATTGTGTCCAATCCCCTGATGGGGGCCTGGATGGGTTCATCTAATAAGAACATAAGAACATAAAAAAAAGGAGCAGGAGTAGGCCATCTAGCCCTTCGAGCCTGCCCCGCCATTCGATAAGATCATGGCTGATCTGTCGTGTCTCAGTTCCACCTTCCCGCCCTCTCCCCATAACCCTTAATCCCCTTGCCTATCAAAAACCTATCAACCCGCGTCTTAAATATATTTAGTGAGGCAGCCTCCACCACTTCAACGGGCGGAGAATTCCAGAGATTCACCACCTTTTGAGTGAAGAAGTTCCTCCTCAACTCCGTTCTAAACCGCCCCCCCTTTATCCTGAGGCTGTGCCCCCTAGTCCTACTGTCCTTTCTGAGCGGGAAGAGTCTCTCCACCTCTATCCTATCCATCCCATTCATCATCTTATATGTCTCAATGAGATCTCCCCTCATTCTTCTAAACTCTAACGAGTACAAGCCTAGTTTATTCAGCCTCTCCTCATAGCTCAACCCCCTCAACTCCGGTATCAGCCTAGTAAACCTCCTCTGCACTCCCTCCAAGGCCAAAATATCCTTGCATAAGTGCGGCGACCAAAACTGCACACAGTACTCCAGCTGCGGCCTCACCAGTGCCCTGTACAGTTGCAGCAAGACCTCCCTACTTTTATATTCAATCCCCCTCGCTATGAAGGCCAGCATCCCATTTGCCTTCCTGACCACCTGCTGCACCTGAAGGCTGGGTTTTTGTGACTCATGCACAAGGACCCTGAGGTCCCTCTGCACTGTCGCATGCTGCAGGTTTTCACCGTGTAAGTAATAGTCCTTCCTACCATTATTCCTACCAAAGTGGACAACTTCACACTTGCCAACATTAAATTCCATTTGATCTGATTGCCATGTTTGATGCTTTATGAAGTCGCCACTCTGAAAGTCCTGCGACATTATGCCAGTCATGCTTGAGATGGCCTCCTCCAATCTCTGTGTCAGTGTGCGTACAGTGCAGCTTGATTGCCTGCCAGCACATTGCACTTTGTCTGCTGCTCCTTCAGAAGTATCCCCTTTATTGACAGCTGCCCAAGGTTCCCCATCTGCATCCAGTTAAGCAGGGTTTTGAATGTTCAGTGCCCTCCAATGCAAACTCCTCACTGCCGTCCTTTTCTCCACCATCTATTCTAATGATGTGTGAGTCACTAGGTAAAATCCATCTTCACTGGTCCCATTGAGCATCTAATGCATAGTCTGCATGAGTCTTTTGCATCTTCTCAGAGCAAGTGACCTTGAAGAAGTCAGCATCATTCTTCTGTACTATGTTTTGTGGGACACTTGAAGGTCCCATGGGAGATCAAAGGCATGAATTATAAATGTCAAGATAAGAAGCTTGTAGTTGACATTAAATCAATATCTGTGAGTGTTGTACACCATGTAGCTGTGAGACATTTCATTCTATCACAAGATAGCTGGGAGACCTCATCTCCCCATCTCTGATGGCTAAGCATGCTAAAACTCCAATAACATCCAGTGCCTCCTCCTCTGCAGCCAGCACTTGCAAGATGGCTGGAAGGCTGTCTGGTTCTCTGCCTCTCCCTTGTGTTCTATGTTCTGCTCTCCTCCAAGGAAGCAAAGAAAGCGATCCAACATCTAGAGTAACAGTGTGTGTTGAATGGACAAATGGAACGTATTTGTTTAGGGTGACTATGAAGGAGTAATAGGACAGTGCATATAGATGAGGGTGAGTGTCAGTGTGGGTGAACAGTTGTGGATATAGGTAGATAGAGGATGATTGGTGTTTTGGTATGTGAGGTAATGTGTTGGAGTGGTCTTGAGAAGGCATAGTGAAGGGGCTGACATGATGCAAATATCAGAATATTAGGAATGTTGCCCTGCTTATGTCACTAACCATTGTTGGCATTGAACCAAGGTGTGTGATACCACACCTCTTGCTGCTGACTTTCTCCATGACAACTGGCAACACCTTCTTGGTTTCACTGGCATGCTTCTTCCTCCTGTCAGTAAGTAAGAAGGTCTGTCCCCTATAGGACCTAATAGTTCCCAACATCAAATCCAGGGAGACTTCATAGTCTGTGAGCATGTGTACTCCTCTCACTTCCCTGTGTGCTACTCTAGTTCTAGAATCCATTTCATGTTTGCAACATCCCTTTAAATACTGGAGTTGAAACTGACTCATTCGGGTCATTACCACCTTTGCTCAGCTTAATTGGTCGGGAAATCTGGAAATAATATAGTGATGCAGATGGCACAGATGGACTTGACACAAATACTCCTGAATTTTTCACATCCTACTGAATGTCTCACCTCCGACTAACAACCCAGCACATGGGAAGCTTAAAATCTTTCTCCTCAATTGGTTTGAGTTCCTGGCACTGTTTATTTCTCAATACGTTTACCAGTATGTGAGATGCCTTACAAAGGGAAAGGACGGAGCTTGAAGATTTATAGAACCGAAGAAGGAATAATTTCAACAAACCAACTGTAAAGGATAAAGCATGAGGAGCTGGTTTGCCTATTGCTGATTTGCCTATTGTCCCTGACCTTCAGTGAGGTCAGGGACAAATCCTGGGCACAGTTCTGAGAGTGTCAGAAGCTCTAGGATCTTATCCAAGTGCCCATTCTTCATGCCTGGTTCTGCACAGTAGGGAAATTCAAATGGGCAGTGCAATTAGAATGAACACCTGAAGCTACTGGCTTGAAGTCTGATCAAAATTGGGCAGTGGGTCTCATTTGTATTAAGCTGGAGAGCTTGGATTTCCAATCAGGTTTGTAATGCCCTGCACATCTGGAAGTCACTGGCTTTCAATGTGACAACTGACACACTTCCAGAAAAATCGGGAACTGGAGTTCAGAAACCATAGTCAATCCCCCAATCCTGATTTTGTGCACAAGATATGGGCACAATGATGCTGACCGTCTTTCACTCAGTGAACTAACTAATCATGGGAGAGCGACATCATAGTTTAGCCTAGTTCTTCCTGATCTGATGTCCACCCATGAGAATGGCCTAGCATGGTACACTGACTTGTGGCTGATTGTTGTTCCCCTTTCTAGTTTGAGAATACTTAAGTCAATTGTTTCACATCAGATGAGGATATCTAACTCAGATTAAATCAAAAAGTCAATTAGAAGCTTCTGAACCTGTATATCTCAGTAAAATGCCACATTTTACCTAGGCCTCATACATTTTATTAGCAATGAAGGGTTATTTGTATCAGTTATAAATTAAACTCGATCGGGATCTGACAGTGAAAGACATGGTGAACTGCAACGTTCTATTAACATGTGGAAAATGTGTTACTCGTTGTAGAAATTGAAATCCAGCTTACTTCTTTCGTAAACAAGAAAAAAATATAATTGTGTCACAGGGAAATACAAGAACACAGAGATAGGAGTAGGACTAGATCACATGGCCCCTCAACCCTGATCCACCATTTCATATGATCATAGTTGACCATGGGTTTCAGCTCCACTTCCCTGTCCATTCCCCATATCCTTTGATTCCCCGAGAGACCAAACACCTGTCAATCCCAGCCTTAAATATATTCAATAATACAGAATCCACAATTCTGTTGGGTAGAGAATTCCAAAGATTCATTACCTTTTGAATAACATAATTTTGCCTCAACTTAGACCTAAATGAGTGATCATTTATCTTGTGCCCCCCGTGTTTTATGTTCCCTACCAGCAGAAATAATCACTCAACATTCACACTATCAAGCCCCTTTAGAATCTTATACGTTTCAATGAGCAGTCTCTCATTCTTCCAAGCTCCAGAGAAAATAGACACAATTAGCTCAGTCCCTCATCATAGGGGAACCCACTCATTCCAGGGACAAATTTGGTAGACATTTGCTTACTGCCTCCAATGCAAATATATTTTTACTTAAATGTGGAACCGAAACTGCACAAATTATTCTAGATATGACCTCAACGAAACCCTGTTCAAACCTAGCAAGATTTCTTTATTCCCGTACTCCAACCCACTTGCAATAAAGACAACATACCATTTGCCTTCCTAATTGCTTGCTGTATCTGTATGTTAACTGCCTGCATTTCTTGTACGAACACATGCAAGTTTCTTTGAACATTAATGTTACAAGATTCTCACTTTTTAAAAATGATCTTCTCTTCTACTCTTTTGGTGCAAGTGAATAACTTCATGCATTCTACATTATATTCCATCTGCCATTTTGTTGCCCACTCACTCAATCTGTTTATATCACTTTGCAAACTCTGTGTCCTCCCCACAACTTATTCTCCACCCGGACTTTTATCATCAGCAATCTTAGATATATTACTTCCTGTCTCTTCATCCATGTTATTACCCTAGATTGCAAATAGCTAAGGCCCAACACTGATCCATGTGGTGCTCCACTCACAACCTGCCATACTCTGCATACTATTTGTAAATCAATCCTCTATTTATACTAAGGTATTATTTCCAACTCCATGAGCACTTATCCTGCCTATTAGCGTTTTGTGTGGCATTTTGTGGGGAATTTCTGGCCTCCTGTGGAATGTTTCTCACGATGGGAGATAGTGCACTGTTTGCTGGTGGTGGGGTGTTCTGGCCTTGCTGCTGTCAGTGGGATTTCCCATTGACTGCACCCCACACTATCAGGAAATGCAGTGGGAGCACTACGTTGGAAGGACCAGAAGATCCTCCCTGCGTGAACAGCTGGAAAACTTCTTGTCAAAAGCTTCTTGGAGATCCAGTAAATATTAAACCCACTGACTCCTTTATCCACTTACTGGTTACATCCTTGAAAATCAAACAAGATTTCCTTTTAGTAAACCTAAGTTGATTTGTTCTAATCATACTACGCTTTTCTAAATGCACTTCCTTAACAATAGATTCCAGCATTTTTCTGATAACTGATAGCTAACTGGCCACTATTTTCTCCTTCCCTCCTTTGTTGAAAAGCGAAGTAACATTTGCCAACTTCCAATCAGATTGAACATTCCCAAATCCAACAAATTCTGGAAAATTGCATTGTGTGCATCCACTGTCTCTGCAGCCACCTCCATTAGAACTCTAGGGTGTAAACGACCAGGCCCCAGGGATTTGTCAAATTTTAGTCCCTTAAATTTCTCAAAACTTGTTCCCTAGTGCTATTAATTTCCCTAATTTCAGCACTTGTTTTGCCCCTAGTTTGCCATCTATTTCTGGAATGAAATTCACAACTGTGAAGACAGATATAATGGCAGTATTTTACGACTTCACTCCGGCGAGTCTTGTAAAATCCCGCCTGAGGCCGATGGAGAATTTGGTTCTGCGAGCCTCGCCCGTCCTGGAGTCGGTAAAATTCCAGCCAACATCTTTATTCAATGCCTCTGCTGTCACTTCTTCATTCTCCATGAAAATTTCACCTGTCTCTGATTCAGTTTCAATTGAACTATTCAACAAGGAAATGGCTAAATACCTGATTGAACAGTGTGTAAATGTTAGTGGTTATGGAGAGGAAAAAGATTGCTTGATTGAATTTTGAACTGGACAGGTAAATGAGGAAGGCTAGCTTCTTAACTGTCTGGCCAATGTCCAATACCTCTGGAAGCTGACTGCCTGGAGGGGCATTGGAAGAGGTGAGGAGAACCAGAGAGCTCAGCTCGCTATGAAGAACATCCAGAACAAACATAGGCCATGGAATCCTGCACCTTCTCGGGTCACCACCATCAATCACAGCATGTGTGGCAGGCAGAGATTGTCGCACCAAAGTGGAACTCCTGAGCCATACCAGGCGATGTTTAAACACAGAGTTGACCTCAAAGGAGCAAATCGTCATCACATGACATGGAAGGCTCCCAGAATTGTCTTCTACTTTTACCATCAGTGGCAGAGAATGGTTTTCGAAGGAGAGTTTAGTGCCTTTTAGATTGAGTGGTATAAATTGAGAGCGGATTGGAGTCTTTCACATAACAAAGAGGTAACTTATATACCAGTGTATTTTTTAAACTACATCCTATTTGCAAAAAACAGTAATGAGTCTGAAGATTGGAAGTTTAAGAAGCCAGCAAAGGACAACCAAAATGTTGATTAAAAAAAACATTGAATATGGGAGTAAACTAGCCAGTAATATATGAAAAAGAGATTGTAATATCTTTTGTAAGTATATAAGTATATAATAAGGGAGAGAGCAGCTAAAGTTAACATTGATCTATTGGAATCAGAGACAGGAGAAATTGAGTCACAGACAGGAGAAATTTTCATGGGGAATGAGCAAATGACAGAATAAACATTTTATGTCTGTCTTCACAGTAGCAGGCGTAAATTTCATTCCAGAAATAGACGGTAAACTAGGGGAAAAACAAGTGAGGAAATTAGGGAAATTAATAGCAACAGAGAAGTATTGAGAAATGTAAGAGACTAAAATGTGACATATCCCTAGGGCTCCTCCAGGAGAATATTGCTGCAATGCTTCTCATGGTGCACAAGTCCTACTGAAGTTGAAATCAGTTTGTTTTATCTATTTTCATAAATAAATATTTATTATTATCTATAATTTTGTGTTGAGGATGTAACTTAAAACTAGAAGTATATATTTATTTACCTTCCCAGGAGTCCCTGGGGCGTGGTCATTTGCGCCCTAAGATTCTAATGGAGTTAGCTGCAGAGATAGTGAATGTACTGGCTGTGATTTTTCAGAATTGGTTGGATTTGGGAATGTTCAATGTGATTGGAAGTTGGCAAATGTAACTTTGCTTTTCGACAAAGGACGGAAAAAGAAAACAGTGAACTACAGGCCAATCAGCCAAACATTAGTTATCGGGAAAATGCTGGAATCTATTGTTAAGGAAGTGCACTTAGAATTGTTCAATTGAATCATCATCCATTGCAGCCGATGGTATTCCATAAGCAAATTGTGGAAGGCGTTAATTGCATTGGTAGAGTGACAGTTCTATATTGATGTTCATGCTGAAAATATTCTCTAAAATAACAAAAATAACTTTATATTTCTCAGGAACTCCATTGGACCATTAGTGAGTCCTCTTGACCATAAGATATAAGAGCAGAATAAGGCCATTTGGCCACTTAGTCAGCTTCACCATTCAATCATGGCTGATAAGTTTCTCAACCCCCTTTTCCCTGTAACTCTTGATCCCTTTACCAATCAAGAGCCTATCTATCTCTGCACTCAATGACCTGGCCTCCACTGCCTTCTGCAATGTGGCAATGAATTCCATGGATTCACCACCCTCTGGCTGAAGAAATTCCTCCTCATCTCAGTTCTAAAGGGTCGTCCCTTCACCCTGAGGCTATGTCCTCAGGTCCGAGTCACTCTTCCTAATGGAAACATCTTCCCACGTTCACTCCCTCCAGGCCTTTCATTATTCTGTAAATTTCAATGAGATCCCCCCTCATCCTTCCAAACTCCATCAAGAATAGACCTCAAGTCCTTAAATACTCCTTTTACATCAATGATTGCATCCTTGGCAATTTGTTCTTATACAAAATAGGGTCACAATTACTGCAATAGAAAAATAGTAATCAGAGGTTCTGACTAGTGCAGAAATAGACAGGTTTATCACATTCCAATTGCTACATGTCTCAGTTCACTTGTTTTGGATCACTGAATGAGTTTGATCTAGAAGTTTTTGTCTGCTATAAATGGTTGTGGGACATTGCACCTGCTTTGAAAATTAAACTTCCCATTTTAAAAAGTTATCCCAGATACCATATTTCTTCCTTTAATCTATCGGACAGAATAGAGGTAAAGTTAATTTATTAGTGTCAATGTTGCATTAACACCGCAATTAAGTTATTGTGAAAATCCTCGAGTCACCACACTCCAGCACCTGTTTGGGTACACTGAGGGGGAATTTAGCGTGGCCAATACTTCTAACCAGCACATCTTTTGGACTGTGGGAAGAAACCAGGGCACCCGAAGGAAACCCACACAGACATGGGGAGAATCTGCAGACTCCACACATACAGTG
Organism: Carcharhinus amblyrhynchos; assembly: GCF_965287045.1. Taxonomy (NCBI): domain Eukaryota; kingdom Metazoa; phylum Chordata; class Chondrichthyes; order Carcharhiniformes; family Carcharhinidae; genus Carcharhinus; species Carcharhinus amblyrhynchos. The sequence goes on from NC_137338.1 coordinate 31,970,800, forward strand.
ATCCAATCCGGGAATCGAACCCAGGAGCTGTGAGATAGCAGTGCTAATCACCACGCCACCCTGTGCAGGCTTTCATTTTGCAGCTACATTAAGCACTGGAGGCCTGTGTGGCTTAAAGTATCAATCAAAGCTAGGATGAATGGTTTGTGTTTTTGGAAAATTAGGGCAGTGATCCCCTATTTAAAATTAAAATCTGCCTTGACTTCCTTTTCTAGGTTTAATGAAGGATTGCTATTACCCTTCAGAGTTTAACAGACCTTTTAAGTATTTCCAACATTTTATTGTTGACTATTTTTCTGTGTAACTTTGTTTCCTACTCCCACAGTTTGACCAAATGGAATTTGATTTGTTCAAGTAAGTGCACATGATTTAATTGCCCTTCATTTTGCAAGTGCAAAGGGTGCCACTAAAAATGGGAGGTGTTCTTGCCACATAAATGTCATCTTCTCATACTTATTATGGACATAACGATAGCGTCCAATTTGACAAGCCTTGGGTGTTTAAAAGAGAATGGTGCGTAGGTTTAGCTGGTGATAAACTTCAGTCTGTGCTAAACAGATCTTTCCGACTCTTTAACAAATCTGTTTTGGCTATCACTTGGGGCTGGGAGAATTCACATAATCTTTCAGCAAAGAAGTGCAAATCCTCTTCCGGCACAAGTGTGGATACAGCTTCTGTGAAGTGCCATGTTGTGTGTGTTGAACTGGTTTGTAAGAGTGGAGAGGCATTTTGTGAATGAACAGGTTAACCTTGCCATGGATAACCAGTATTTGATATTTTACGCAAATATCAGAGAATAATGGAAGAATTATGACAGCAATGGAGAGTAGTAGCGGCAAACTGCTGAAGTGAGGCTTAAGTAACCAAGAATGTATCCTTATATCATTTGCAATCCCCTTAATCGCAAATTTATTTAACTGCATGAATGTGTATACATAACAAAACACAGTTTGTGGTCCCAAAATTTCACTCATCCATGCTTTTGACTGTTTGACTGTTACACTATTAGACTGTTTCCTACTTACATAGAAAGCATGCACGGCTCATGCACCGTCTCCGTACATGCGCAAGTTCACCATTTGTAGTTCCACCCTTGTGACATTTCACAGCAATAGAAGCCCCGTGAATGACAGAAGTTGACTGGATTGCAATATCCAGTCCACAGAATTTTGGTTACTTCAGTATGGACAATGGTTAGTTACTTCAGTAGTTGTCCATTGAAGTTAGTAACTTCAGTGTGGACAATGGTTTACTTGCAACCTGGCAACCTATTAGTGGCATTGTGATTACCTTGAATTACAGTACAAAACAGCTGAGAACTTTTTGGCATTCCGTGTTTTATTCTGTCTAGTTCAATTTTACGAACAGCAAACATTTCTGATGAATTCAAGGTCTGTCTTGAAATTACCTAATCTTAGAATATAGCAAATAATAAATAATACATTGCCAGAGTTTGTGGTCTATGAGATCAGCTGAAATTTGAGATTAGGACTGGGATTTTTTCTTAGAGGGGGGTGCGCAGAGTTGGGAAATTTTCTGGTTTGGTGCCTTGGGAAAAATTACCCTCAATAGCACTTTCTTGGGATCATGCAGGGAATGGATTTGGGTCCACCATCTCCAAACATAACGGGGGTGGCAACAGGCTCTGCCAAATATTTAGGCAGTCTAGTTAAAAGGCCCTCCTCGGTTCTCTGGAGAATTGCCCCAGTTACTTTGTTAAATATTAGGCCCTCTCACACCCCCTTATCTACCACCCACTCCCCATCCATGGCAACCCATGCCCTCCACTCATCCCCATGGCCCTTTATAGCATTTAAGCCAACGTAGTGTCAACTCATGCTCTCCCCTTCATTAACCACCCTTTGGGTGGGATTTTCTGTGTTATTTCCCACCTGAGGTCAATGGATCTTTTCATGGTCTGCCCTCTATGATTCCTGTGGTGGGCTTGATGGAAAATGTCCCTCACTTACCTTTAAACCCTTCTTGCTATCTCACCTAACATCCAACATGGCAGACCTCAGGAGCCATACTGAGATAAAATGAAATATAATTCTAAGTACCTCTGACAGACTTCACTATGTAAAAATAAAACTCTCATTCATGATAGCTCATTAAATCTATTTAAATTTCTGCTCAACTTAATCCCTCAGAAAAGAAAGTATTCATATCTCCACATCAAAGACAATTCCTTTCATTGCCAACTGGAGTTGTTGATCAATCTGTGAATTTACAGCCCCCTATTATGATAGTGACATCTTATGGAAACAGACAAGGTGTATTAATGGACAATGGGTGTTAGAACCCATGATTATATCAATAAACATCTATTGAAACTGCCGGAGTAGCTTATTTTGTTCTCATAGGCACAGGCTGCAGTTTTCAAAATTAAAAGGAGAGGGATTTAGGTAACTTCACAGCCACATAGTTCTACATACTTTGTTCTTCACAAGCATTTACATCTCCATTATAAAGTCATGGAACACACATTATCTGTTGAGGCTGTTTCTGCAGTGGAAGTTGAATCTGCTTATCTTGTGCACTGAGTTTCAGTAGCCCAGCCTCACCGCATTTCCCCTACCTGTTAAAATGGTATCTACCAGAAAGTTAACTAAACAGCTGGGTATATATATTACCAGGTGCACTTGGAACATCTACTGCCTAAGTTCTTTGCGCTGCTGTTAGGATACAGACACATAAGCATCTGCAAGAATCAGTTTGTGTCATGTCAAAAAAAATTGTTAAATGACATGGTGATTAAATGCAGAATGCTAATAATGAGAAACTAAACACGGCTCCATTTTAAGCAATTATGTTGGGATCAATTTTTTCAGTTCATGTAGGTGAAATTGCACGCAGAACAAATTCCCACTTAAACTACCCCAAGAATATATTTTAACCCAACACTGAGAAGATCACTCTACTGTACCAGTATTGACAGATGCGTGTGTGCGGCTGTCTCTTTCGTGCTATATTGCCAAATTAGGGAGGCTGTCTACAATAGATCCATGTTAATTAAGGACTGGGCTGAAACTGGTCAAATACATTTCACGTTGGATTCTTCCAATCAACTATCAAAGAAGCTTTTGCGCCAGCATCCTGGACAGGATTCAAACTCAGATACTCCACATGAAAGGTTGGTGTGCTAATTTGCCATGCCATTAATCTGTCAATTTCTGCATGTAAGAGAAAAGTAGTTTCCCTGCTTTTTCTCTGGGAACTATTATTCATTGAAAACATTTTCCTAGTATTTCTTTTGTGTCCACATACTGCGAAGAAACATTTCCCTTTTTCAAACATCTTTCTACCAAGATGGTGCCAATTTTTATTTTCCTACACTGATTATATTGCGCTTAATTGTCAAATTGAAGTGATTTCACATTGCAAACCTTAAAATACATCGTGGTGAACAAAAATAACCTCAGCTCCATCTATCAGTGACTCTTAAAAGCTATCAAGGATGAATAATCTGTTTAGGCTGGATCTGAGTCCAGGTCCCGAAGATCAAAGAATGTTGCCTGAATGTAATGCGCTATCCACTCCACCCTCACTTTTGCTGGATGTTTGTGTCAAACTACTTCCCCTGTCTTTATTTTCCTTCCTTAATGCACTGAACTCAAAGACAGTTTCCTCTTCCTTCTCAAGTTCATGCTTACATGGCTATGATGTGTTGGTAATATTGAATAAGTTCATAACTAAATTCGAGAATAATGTCAATGTCGACATTCACTCTTTCTGATCCAGAATCTGAGGATAACATTCCTGCGCACTGGATTGGCAGGACCAACTGTTAGGATTTGACACTACTGGACACTTATATTTGACATTTTCTTTTGCAAATGCGTTCAAATAAGTTGCCTTTAAAACGTGATTTCAACAACATTACTTAATCCATAAGTATTCATTTTACATAAACTCCATTTGATGCATGCGAAAAAAAATTACTTTGAAACTGTTTTAAAATTTAACAGGAGGTACCCTTGATCAGACTTGCCATCTTTTGCAGGTGTTGAAACATAGCAAGTCTTTAGGCAGCTGCTTCTCATTGTTTTCAGCCAAACAGCAGGGCAGGAGAAGTGTCGAAAGCACATGTCAGGGAAAAAAAAACACATCATGTTTCTGTACTTAGCTTTTAGAAATGTAGCAAAGACAATGGAAGTGTTGGGAAGGTCAGCCATCTCATCCTGAGCTTTAAGAGTAACTTTTGGCTGCCAACTTGCTCTGAATTATGGATTGTGTTCTCTGGACTTGTACGAGTTGGGAACTATTAATCTCATTTCACATTGTGGTGTTCAGCACTATGGGCCTTGGCCGTGTTATTCTCAACATTAACATTACAATATAACTAGATCCAGAATTAATATGTGTGGATTTTGAGTTTTCAACAATGTGAGTTACGACAAGTAATAATGGGAAGGGATGCAACACTTAGTGGGGAGTTTTCCTGATCTGACTGCCATGGGAATTGTAACGGGTGGGACACAGACTATGCAAAGGTCCATTGACCTTGGCCGGCCTTGGGGCCACTGCAGCTGGAAAATCCCAATTCATGTTTCCCTCTTTAATCTACTGCACAGATCAGAGGTACCCAGCAGGTTTTCATTTTGCAGCCACGTTAAGCATTGTAAGCCTCTGTGGCTTAATGTTTAAGAAGGGTGGCAGGCAAAAGGCAGGGAATTATAGGCCGGTTAGTTTAATGTCTGTTGTAGGTAAAATGTTAGAATCCGTCATCAAGGAGGAAATAGCGAGGCATCTTGAAGGGAATTGCTTGATAGAGCAGACACAGCACGGTTCCGTTAAGGGGAAGTCGTGTCTGACGAATTTACTGGAGTTCTATGAGGATGTGTCTAGGGCGGTGGATAGAGGAGAGCCGGTGGATGTGGTCTTTCTAGATTTTCAGAAGGCGTTTGACGAGGTACCTCACAAGAGGTTATTGCAGAAGGTAAGGGGGGCATGGAGTTGGGGGTAGGGTGTTAGCGTGGATAGAGGATTGGTTGTCAAATAGGAGGCAGAGAGTGGGGGTCAATGGGTGCTATTCGGATTGGCGGATGGTGACTAGTGGAGTGCCCCAGGGGTCGGTGCTGGGGCCTCAGCTTTTTACCATTTATATAGATGATCTGGAGGAGGGAACCGAGTGTTTGGTGTCAAAATTTGCTGATGACACCAAGATTGGGGGAACGGCAAATTGTGCGGAGGGTGTGGAGAGTCTGCAGAAGGATCTAGATAGGCTGGGCGAATGGGCCAGGAAATGGCAAATGGAATTTAATGTTGGCAAGTGCGAGGTGGTCCACTTTGGTAGGAATAATGGTAGGAAGGGCTATTACTTACGTGGCGAAAAACTGCAGCAGGCGACGGTGCAGAGGGACCTCGGGGTCCTTGTGCATGAGTTGCAAAAACCCAGCCTGCAGGTGCAGCAGGTGGTCAGGAAGGCGAATGGGATGCTGGCCTTCATAGTGAGGGGGATTGAATATAAAAGTAGGGAGGTCTTGCTGTGGCTGTATAGGGCATTGGTGAGGCCGCAGCTGGAGTACTGTGTGCAGTTTTGGTCGCCGTACTTACGCAAGGATATTTTGGCCTTGGAGGGAGTGCAGAGGAGGTTTACTAGGCTGATACCGGAGTTGAGGGGGTTGAGCTATGAGGAGAGGCTGAATAAACTAGGCTTGTACTCGTTAGAGTTTAGAAGAATGAGGGGAGATCTCATTGAGACGTATAAGATGATGAATGGGATGGATAGGATAGAGGTGGAGACACTCTTCCTGCTCAGAAAGGACAGTAGGACTAGAGGGCACAGCCTCAAGATAAAGGGGGGGCAGTTTAGAACGGAGTTGAGGAGGAAGAAGAAGAATCACTCAAGAAGAATCTCTGGAATTCTCTGCCCGTTGAAGTGGTGGAGGCTGCCTCGCTAAATATATTTAAGAAGCGGGTTGATGGGTTCTTGATAAGCGAGGGGATTAAGGGTTATGGGGAGAGGGCGGGAAAGTGGAACTGAGCCACGACAGATCAGCCATGATCTTATTGAATGGCGGGGCAGGCTCGAAGGGCTGGATGGCCTACTCCTGCTCCTATTTCTTATGTTCTTATGTTCTAAATAATAGATTCTTAAATATTGAAAAGATTGTAGTGTCAGAGAGAGGAACACATCAACTTGGATCAGATTCATACCTGGAACCCAGAAAAGAAAGGCCAGTTCTCTAACCCACCATGTTACCAATGTTCTGTTCTAGAGCATTTTGGATATTTTGAGAATTTGGACAACACAATAAAATCTTACTGTTTGAAATTTGCAGTTTGTTCCTTTTTTGAATTGCTAATTTGCACTAAAATATTATTGTCAATTTTTAATTTTCTTTTCTTTTAGCTTTTTGCATATTTTTCTCTAAATCCCCTTCCACATTGTTGAAATGAAAAGCAGGGGTGGCATGATGGCACAGTGGTTAGCACAGCTGCCTCACAGTGCCAAGAACCTGGGTTCCATCCCTGGCTTGGGTTACTGTCTGTGTGGAATCTGCACATTCTCTCTGTGTCTGTGTGGGTTTCCTCCGGGTACTCTGGTTTCCTCCCACAGTCTGAATGACATGCTGGTTAGATGCATTGGCCATGCTAAATTCCGTCTCAGTGAACCTGAACAAGCATCGGAGTGTGGCAACTAGGGGATTTTCACAGTAACTTCATTGCAGTGTTAATGTACACCTACTTATGACTAATAGATAAACTTTAAACTTAGTTCTGCATTTTATTAATGGTACAAACTTGGGACTTGCGCTAAAAGTGTTACCAACTGAGTCACAAGAAAAACAGCAAATGAGACTGAAAATGGAAAGTCAAGTTTGGAAAAAAAGCAAATGCTGGCAAAGAAACATTGGAAACATTTAAGGTAATGAACAGGAAAAAAAGAAATAGAGGAAAATAATGAGAAGGAGATGAAGAAACAACTGATGGAGATATTGAGTAAAGAAATGATTAGCACAATGGAAGGAAAAAACATATGATTAATAACTGGGATAACGTCAGTGAGAAAGGAAACAAAAAAGAATGCAATGATACAAAGGCAAAATATTGTGATTGCTGGAATCTGAAACAAAATACTCGAAAAACTCAACAGGTCTGACAGTACCTGGGAAGAGAGAATACAGCCAATGCTTCGAGTCAGGGTCATCTTTTTAATCATACACATTTTTGTGTGTCATGAAAAGAATGTGACAGGTCTGACTTTGTAGCAACAAGTGACTGTCAATTAAATCTGTGCCTCTAATCGAGGAAACGGGATGGGGGGGTAGAGGCAGGCAGTGGGGAACAGAGGGGGTGTTTATTTGACACGTTTCAGAGAAATGTAGCCTAAAGTCAGACATGGTTCCCGATCTATTCAGTGATTTTTGATATGCCAGTATGTCTTTATTATGCCAGGCCTATGTCTGACATGAATCTTTGTTTATCGCTGAACCTTGGCTGACATTTTAGCGCAGCAGGTTGATCACAGAACAGGGTGAACTTTTAAATAGAAGCTCACTGTAATTAAAAATTCAGATGACCATAAGCCTTCTACCATCTCAAAAGCTAACATGCCGTGTTTAAATATAATTTGAATGTGTGAAATTTCGGATGACTATTCAGGGTGCAAAAGGTTTAGTGCAGCAAGGGCCTCTGGTGCCAATTCGGAGTTTGCTCTTAAAAGCTGATGAGACCGTAAATTACTGGCAGAAAATGTTGACAAGATTAATATGCAGTTGATGGCAAACTCTTCACACCAGGGCGCCAACACATAAACGCAGTCAGAAATATCATCCCCGGCACCAATGGACGTAAATTCCTGAAACTCGAAGGGGATATGTCGTTGTAACGCTATCGTCTCTTGAATTCCAGGTAGTGAGATTGGATAGCCTGAGTGAAGCCAGCTCCATGGTTGAGCTGAGGTTATAGCTGGGATAAAATGTGAAAGTGAGAGTTTGGCTGTTCAGCAGTGGGCAGCAGCTGTGAAAGCGCTATGAGCTGGTCACCTGCTGATAGTGCTGAGCCTGGGACATACCATCTTGATAAATCAGGAAATGCGTGGTTAGCTGAAGGTCATGGCTGCTTCAACCTTTCTGTGATTGGGTTTTATCCCTAACCCAATTCTTTGAATTAGCAGCACTGTCACTTTTGGGTTTTGAGGGTGGTTTTTAGTTCCCAAGGAACACTCCTGCGATGGTCAAAAAGTTTTCACAGAGAAGCCAGTGTTGACAGGATTCCAGAATGTGTAAGGGAACGCCTCAGGAGAGAAAGAATGAAGAAGCAAAGGATACAAGTAAAGACTTAGGGTTACCCTTTGAGATCTTCTCCCATCCCTTCTCCAGCTTCTTATTGATTCAGACTCAGAAACTCATATGACCTTCTCTTCACAAAGATACAAGAGTCACATACAGGTTTGCATGCAGCCTTCTGAGAAAAGGGACAATTGTTGCAAAGAAGACTGTAGAGCTGGGATTTTCCGGTTCTGTAGTGAGGGCTTTTGAGACATGGAGAGGGAAGTAAAAATCACATGGAGTGGCATCTACATGGACCCCAACACCATGATGCTAGGTTCACACTTAACCAGTGATGAACAGCAAACCAATTGCGAATGGCAGTGTTTTCAGAAAGCAACAACTGAGAGATTGTTAAACTGATTAAATATCCAACTAAATTGCATTTTATGGGCCCAGTTGGAATTTTATTCCACAGGGAGAGAGGAGCAGAGTTTCAGCAGGTATTTAAAGGCAGCAAGTTGTGGCAGTGCAGCCAGGGTGATTTGCATTGAGGAGGCGGAGTTACCAGGCAGGGATTTTGGTTTCAGGCTCCATCATACCATTAGGTTCCTGACATGAAGATCAATCCAGAGGGTGGGAGGGGGAGAGACCACTGGCAGGCTGGTCCTTCAGGCCTGTAGAAGTGCCATTATCCATTCAGGAGACGGGTCATCCAACGAGGAGAGCTGGCACAGTGGCACAGTGGTTGGCACTGCTGCCTCATAGTGCCAGGGACCCGGTTTGATTCCTGGCTTTGGTCACTGTGTGGAGTCAGCACATTCTTCACATGTCTGCGTGGGTTTCCTCTAGGTTCTTCAGTTTCCTCTCACAGTCCAAAAGATGTGCTGATTGGATGCATTGGCCATGCTAAATTCTTCCTCAGTGTATCCGACAGACGCCAGAGTGTGGTGACTATGGGATTTTCACAGTGACTTCATTGCAGTGTTAATGTAAGCCTACTTGTGACACTAATAAATAAAGTAAGAGGGAGGAAGGCTAAATGTTTCCAATTATAATCCATGCTTTTTGCCAGCGTTTATATTTTCCAAGTTTTCTTTCCATTTTCATTCTTGTTTGCTGGTTTTCTTATGTAACGCAGTTGGAAACATTTTTAGCCCGAATCTGAAGGTTGTACCATTAACTCCACAAAAATGTAGAACTGATGTGCTTTTAATTTCAAGTATATGAAGGGGATTCAAAGATTAATACACAAAAAAATTTAAAAAATTAAACATTGATAATAAAAGTTTAGCTCAAATTAATAATTTTGTTTGTTGGATTCCTAGCTGTAGTGCCTCAAAGGCTGCCCCAGTGCACAGAATTTAGCAAGGAAATCACCCCCACCCAGCCACGTACACCCAGCCACCCCACACATCCCTCCCATGGCACTGCCCATTGGCAATGCCTGGGTAATGTGGGGGCAGTGCCTGGGCATTGACCGTCTACCCCCCGAGTGATGCACTTACCTGAGCTCCTATGGGAGATCTTTTCACCAGATGTAAGCCTTGTGAGATGAGTTGTGATTCAAGTTGATCTGCCCTCACGCTAATGTAAATGGACTTTCTTACAGACGGTGATGATTCCGGCATGGAGGCTTGATAATGAGATGTCAACGTATGGAAATCGTATTCCCGACATTGAACATTGGGAATCCCATTATATCATTGGAGGTGATTGGGGACAAACATGTCTCGCTTTTTTGTCGGTATGAAATGCAATTTGGGCCTCTCGCAAGATTTTCCACTGCCATCTCCAAACTCATCAAAAAAAACCAGCAGCAGGAAATCCTGATCTTGCCTCCAACAGGTGGATAATTGGCCACCCTGCCTGCTGCTTGTTAATTGGCTGGTTTGGCACGTGATTCCACTGAGAAAATGGTACTGTGCCAACCACTTCCAGTCCTGTTTTCTCCTCTGTACCGATTTCATAGAAAATTCTGGCTCATCCTCCAATTCCCCAGGCCACGGAACCGCCTGGTGCAAATGTACAGTATTCCAGTTCCTTGTGCATGGTTCGTACTTGTCATTTTTCACGTTGAAAGAACCACAGCACCAACACATCAACTTGGTAAAATTACACAGTTCCTAGAGAAATATGTGGCTGTGTATTTTGGGGAAGTTTAAGTTTATTAGTTAGTGCCACAAGTAGGCTTACATTAATGTTGCAATGACGTTACTGTGAAAGCCCCATAGTCGCCACACTCTGGTGCCTGTTCCCCTATTGAGGGAGAATTTAGCACGGCCAATGCACCCAACCACACACCTTTCAGACTGTGGGAGGAAACCGGAGCACTGAAGGAAACCCACGCAGACACAGGGAGAACATGCAGACTCCACACAGTCACTCAAGCCGGGAATCGAACTTGGGTTCCTGGCGCTGTGAGGCGGCAGTGCTAATCAGTCCTCCACCGAGCTGTTAACAGTTAACAAGTTGTAGTGCATTCTTCTTATAGTCCAATTCTTCCACTCTTAAATTCACACTGGAAGCCAACAATGAACAATTAAGAACATTAACTTCAACAAACTTGTATAACAGCAAACTTTGTCTTCACCTGCTCCTGAGTTCAGCTAGACCTCAGGTGGAACAGTACTTGCTTTATTTGCTTGTTCTGCCCCCTGTATCCTACTGTACTAACCCAGCACCCTCAATTCCAATGACCTGCTGCAGTAGAAAGGTGCAGTTCTCCCTCACCACCCCCCCAAACCCTGTGTCTGCCTCTCGCGTTTTGTTGTTTGTTTGCAGGACATTCTTTGAAAGCAGCCAGTGATTCCTTAAGAGTGGCTTCAAGAAAAGCTGGTGGCGCTGATAAACCCCTTCCTGTCCCTTTGCCATTGCCGATGTGCCATGTACTGTTTGCCAGGGGGACTGTGTATTCATTCTTGTGTGCTTATCTTGTATTATAGAACAAAGTCAGCAGGGAGCACTAGAGGTACACTCACTAGTGGAAGATCTGGCATGAACCCAAATCCATAACCATCAGCCCGTTTAGCCTCAGTGTTCTTTGTCAGTTCATACAATTAGATCTCATCAGTATTTATTAACATTGTAAACTTAACACTGCGAACAAACTCACAATCTACTTATTACCATTTAACTTAACAACAACTTGCATTCACAGTCATTTTAAATGTTCTGAGGCATTCCACAGCTGCCTTATCAAACAAAATCTGACAGAATGGTACAAAGAACTCTGAAGGAAGATGGCTTGAATTGGCAGGTTTTAAGGAGTGTCCTAACGGAGGGAAGAAGGAAGGAAGGCTTGGTAGTTTAAGGAGAGAATTATAAATAGGTAGCGGAGGAAAAAAAGTAGCCAAGGATTATTTTTATCCAGGATACTCCTGGAATAGTGGGAAGTTCTGGCAGCTCAGAGCACGACTTGATAATACTTTATGAGGTCCGACAATATTTGACAGTGATTAACTGAACCAGTTCTTCGTCATGTCCATTCAAGCCTGTGTCCCTTGGATTTAAGAGAGTGAAGATGAAGATCTACGCCAGAGAAGCTTTTTAAGTTCATTTATCAGCCTCATAAATAGGCAAACATTAACGCTGCATTTAAATTATTGTGAAAATTCCCTCATCCCACACTCTGGTACCTGTTCGTGTACACTGAGGGAAAATTTCGCTTGGCCAATGCGCCTAACCAGCATGTCTTTTGGACTATAGGAGGAAACCAGAACATCCAGAGGAAACTCAGGCAAACACGGGGAGAACATGCAGAGTCTGTGCAGACAGTGACCCAAGCCAGGAATCGAACCCAGGTCCCTGTCACTGGGAGGCAGCAGTGCTAACCACTGTGCCACCAACTGCCAGGGTGAGAGACAGAGTTAAGGTTACTTGGGCATCAAAGTGGAAGTGAGGCTATGGTTGAGCTGCAAAAATGTCATGATGAATAGAAGGTCAAAGGCCTGATATTTAGCCAGTGCGATTTATAGGGAAAGTGATGTTTAATGATCAGTTTTGTTACAATCATACAAAGTGCATTAAACTTCAGTCCTTTAGTATCACATGACTACTATTTTACAAGCAGACAGAGTTAATTGCAGGATGCTGCTGCATCAGTGAGAGACTTGCAATTGTTCAACTTTGAATCTGTAATCTGTTGATTATATTGATTATTGCTCCTCATGACTGTATTAACAGAATGTATAAGGATATCTCACTCCCTCATCTTCTCATCACTTATAACTGCAATGCAAAAATTTTATGCACAGTATATAGGTTGTAAGTATTACCTTCTGGGTAATCCCCTATACTAGTTTGATGTTGTTTTGCTCAGATTTATCAGTAAATTTTCAATTTGTTTTAAAAGTTAAATAGCTCATTCCAAACACATCACCTAACAGATGGCCTATAAAAATCAATTATCTATAAGAGATTGATGTAATCATTTAAGTTTATTTTATTTATTAGTGTCATAAGAAGGCTTACATTAACACTGCAATGAAGTTACTGTGAAAATCCCCTAGCCACCACACTCTAGCACCTGTTCGGGTATACTGAGGGAGAATTTATCATGGCCAATGTTCCTAACCAGCACGTCTTTTGGACTGGTGAGGAGTAGCTTCAAAAGATCAGCCCTCTGGGGACACTGGGCAGAAGGGTCAGTGAGATAGTGGGATGGGGCAATTAGGGGTTGGTACTCAAAAAGAGGCAATCACAAATACCTCATTAGGTCTTTCAGATAATGTCAAGAGAAGCACAAAGGGAAGCTGCAAACTTATCTAAGGGGGTCAAACCTCGGTCGGTGGCAGGAGAATTGGATGATCGAGTAATGTTGAAGTGTTTGGGTAGAGATTTGGGAAGACAGAGTGCCCTAGAGGAATGAAATTAAAGGAGACATAATGACAAGAGAGAAGTATTTGATTTGATTTGATTTATTATTGTCACATGTATTAATATACAGTGAGAAGTATTGTTTCTTGCATGCTACACAGACAAAGCATACCATTCACAGAGAAGGAAATGAGAGAGTGCAGAATGTAGTGTTACAGTCATAGGTATCTAGAAAAGGTAAACAGAAAAGAAGGAAAAATGAGGAAATTGAAGAGATGGACATGAGTATGACAAGAATTGCACACAAATGGACATGGGAAACCACAAGTTACATCACCTTGGTTATACAGAAATGATCAAGGTACACATATCCTGGCAGCAAATGAATATATGTTTATTATGTATGGAGTACGTTCTAGTTCCTGTGAATGACTTTCATCTCTCGGATTTGCTTCCGAGTGGTCACATGTTATCAGTGAAGGGCTGTGTCCAGCAGCCAGCGTTAGCACCTAATCTCAAACATGTGTGAAACTCTTTCTGCTTTTCACTGATCCACACCTGGGTTCGGGTTGTGAATATAACAATATTATATGTTCAATAAACATAGGTTAATGGCTAGTGCATTGACTAACAAAACAGCAATTCAGTGCAACAGTCTAATCACATCATAAACCACAAGACTGACATCTGGCTGTTTTATGAATGTCAGCTTAAGCCCGAGATCATATTACTGCCTTAAACTAATCGCCAGTTTTTTGTTACCTACGCGCAATATAACTTATGAAACATTTTTAATATTTTTCTTATACTTATGCAGAAGGCATTGAGCGGAGTGCAGGTGACATGAACATTAGGGCTAATACAGACAACAGTAATAGAGGGGCCTGAACTTGTGTGACAGGAATGCATAATGTGACTCATTATTGCATCATTTTGTTTCCTAGCAGTGCACTACAGGGAAATGAAAGGTCCTCTACGTAACTTATTAATGAATATAATTTTATTTAGAGTTGCTGGGGACATCTGAAATATTTGAGTGCCATTCCATTCCTATGTCAGATGCAGGCTTTGTGCTTTAACGTGGAAAAGAAAATGTTATGTGGTGAGTTTCAGGTCAAGGACATGTGTTTCTCAGGCTGGGCAGCAGACTGTAATAGTTTTATTGACAGACAGGTCTGACCAGCTGTGGTTGGGCAACCGTGAAGTGGGCAACAATCCTGACATAATATTAACTGCCTGACCTCTGAATAAAACAATTATTCAGGGCAAAGTAAGATGTTTTCTAAGGAATGACATCTCCTATTGCAGGATATCCTCAGGGGCACCTTTTTAACTTAAAATACAATGAGGCTGTAAGGTCAATATACCGAATGACAAAATATTTAAAAGGCACAAAATATTCAAAAGGCACTGCTGTTTGAAGTTACTCTCTTTACCATGCTTTAGTTTTAACTAAACCGTGCATCTATTTACAAACAAGACTAGGGAATTTTCACAGTAACTTCATTGCAGTGTTAATGTGACCCTACTTGTGACACTAATAACTAAATAAACTTTAATGGCCTGCTCTAGCATACAGACCAGTCTTGGGGTCTTGAATTAGTTCTGTTCAGTGCAATACAAAGGAGATCACCATGAGAATTACAGCAATGAGCTGTGTACACGCTAATCAATTTCAATGATTTCTCTCCCAAGAATTCTGATCGAATTAGACTATCGTCATCTCCTTTAATGGCCATGCCAAAGATCTTGTCTGGAAGGTGCACTTTTGCAACAGTTTAGAGATCTCTTTAATATAACAGAAGTGGTTGGATCTCCATTTTAAGGTGTCATCCTTGCTCGGAACAAACAATTAATCAGCAACATCAGAGCTGACACTTAGATATAAAACCATCAGATAGACAATGGGGTAAATTCTCCTGTTTCACAAAACTGCAGGAATCATGGTGGGTGAGACAGCAAATTTGGCGGACCATTTAAAGGTCTGTTGACCTTGGGCAGATCTTGCGGTGCGCGTGACCAGAAAATCCCACCTAATATTTCAGAATATCCCCTCTTTGATTTGGTATTCACCCATCCGGCTCCATCTGTGGCACGTAACGGGCAGGATTCTCCAGCCTTCCAGCCGAGTGTTTCCCGTCAGTGGGATTGCCTGGTTCCACCCCTCTCAGTGGGAATCCCCATTGATGTCACCACACCTGGAAAAAAACCTGTGGGTGGGGGTCTGCTGCCGGTGGGACCAGAGAATCCCGCTGGCATGCATGGCTGGTGAATTCCGGCAACATTCTTTGGTTTGGATGTGGGCAAGGGGAGCAGGCAATCTATAATCCAGGCCTTTACCGGAGCAGCTCTTGAATCAGTAATATTCCCTTTGAAGTGTATTGAGAGGATCTGGAATTACAGATGCTCAGCTCATTAGCATGTCCCAGTGACAGCATTGACATTCTACATTGTATCATTGATACAACTCGAAAGAACTGCAACTATGTACCTTTCACACCCAGCTGTCTTGTACAAGTGCAAGAATTTCAAGAACACAACTCCTTCAAGTGTAGTTTTGTATCCTTTTCAAGCCATGTAATTAGTCACTGTAATCTGTGTTCATTTCATCTGTGTTGACAATCTTTCTCAACAACTGGCACCCATGGGGAATACTCAATACTGATGATGTAGCCAGGCTGTAGTCTGTAGACCTGAGACCCAAATATTTTGCTTTCTCTATCCTGTGGAAAATGAGCTGGAGGAGAGGCACGTAAAAACCAAAAACAAATGGGCAGAAATAAATCTGCGTTCGTAGTTCAAACGTGAACAGTCAATAGACTGTTAAATTGTAGAAAGAAATATATTCAGAGTGGTTAGATCTAAGTGGATGGAGATGGAATATTTGGACAGCAGAATGGAAAGGAACAGAGGGAATTTAAAATGAAAACTATTATCTAGTCGCTATAATATTCGGACTCTTAGTCCAGAGAGATGCCAGTTCCATTCTCAATCTTGCCTGATAGTTCCATTTATTTGCCTTTACTGGCAGGTTTTACCCATTCTTGTCCAGAGTGTGTGGAGTACTGAAGATGTAAAATACCTCCTCCCAAGAGGGAGGGAACCATTGGCGGCATTAATTGTGCTCCACCGAAATGGGTTGCATCGCACTCTCTGCTGAAGGAAGAATCATGCCAGGTGGAGCTGGCAATTCAAGACCAGAAACAGGTAAGTAAAAATTAATAAATCTCATAAAGCATCCCTGGGAGCCCTACAGTTTTTAAATCTCATGATGGATTAGGGCGGCACAGTGGCACAATTGTTAGCACTGCTGCCTCACAGTGCCAGGGACCTGGGTTCGATTCTCAGCTTGTGTCACTGTGTGGAGTCTGCACGTTCTCCCCGTGTCTGTGTGGGTTTCTTCCGGTTTCCTCCCACAGTCCAAAGATGTGCAGGTTAGGTTGATTAGCTATGCTAAATCGACTGTAGTGTCAGGGGGATTAGCAGGGTAAATAAGTGGGGTTATGGGAATAGGGCCTGGGTGGTATTGTGGCCGGTGCAGACTCGATGGGCTGAATGGCCCTGTAGGGATTCTATGATCCTAAGAAGGATGTGCTGGTTAGGTCCATTGGCCATGCTAAATTCTCCCTCAGTGTACATAAACAGGCACCGGAGTGTGGCGACTAGGGGATTTCATAGTAACTTCATTACTGTGTTAATGTAAGCCTACTTGTGACATTAATAATTAAATGTTAAAAGTGTGGATGCACAGAACATAGGATGTGAGTGTTAGCACTGATCTCATTCACTGTTGCTAAATCTGCATTCAATCTTTCCCCCACTCACCTAGTTTGTGCTGATTTCTTGAACTGTCTTCAAAGACCATGGGCAGAAAATATGATACTCATTAGATATCCTGCATTCCAATCTTGAGACACTCATTAATGACTAATAGAAGCAGTAAGCAGAGATTTCTTCATCAAATCCCCATTCATTGTTTCCTCCAGCGCAAGCATTTGTTTTGAAATAACCTGGCTTCTCTTTGAAAGTGAGTAATGGTGTGCAGTGCCCTTTTCCACCTGCTTGTGCATGTCTGTGAGTCAGACCACTACAGAATTGATCTCATGCTAGAGAAAGCACTAACCGGCTTAATTCCGGCAAACACCAGTATAAAAGAGGATTGAAACTCTCTTTCCTTTCAAGTCTGACTCACTGGGTATAATTACTATGATAGGGCAAAATATGAGCTTGGAAAATATTACTAATCTGCACCAGTGTCAGGATACAGGAATGTACCTGAACTGTACCTAGGCCGAAAAATGATACTTCAATCACAGCAGGAGTGGGACAGAGAACTGACATGGAGTTCACATAAATAAATGGCACATGTTGGTGTGTATATATAGACGTGCTCTTTTCTCCATACAGGGACTGCTCAGAGGGTAACTGGGCAAGTAAAAGAGCTATGAAATAGATCACTGTGTTGGACATTAGATGCTTGCTGCACCCAGAATCAAACATCAGAGCGAGCGGCACAATGGCAGAATGGGCATCAATATCAAAAATGAGCCCAATTTGGCATTGCCTGGAATGGGGTACTGGGGCCCTTAATGAATGTAAACCAATTCAAATCTGAAAAGGACTGTGTTCTGAGCTGCAGCATTTAGTAGCTTGTGAGTCAGGGAAATGCTGAACCAGAAAGATAATACATTCATAACTGAAATCAGATGGCTTGCTGTCTACTGGAAGCATTTTCTAACAGTGATACAAATGGTCTACGGCCTTCACACGGCTGAATATCCTTCTCACTGAGATGCATCCTACAGGCAGTGTGATTTGTACACTGCATGGCTGTGATAGTTGCCTGGATTTTATTGAGGTAGATCAAAATGTGATAGAAAAATAAACCCACTTAGTCTTTTTAAATAGATATTACTCGTATGTTTATATATAAAATATTTTTAGGAAGCCTCGAGATGTATTCAATATGTGTAATTAAATCTTAAAATATTTTGTTGTCCTATGTATTCCTTTAATTGTAGCCATTTAAATTCAATTCTTCGAATTAATGAAGAAGTAATCTGCATAGATGATGGATCAAAATCTAATTTCAAGTTGAAATGACTGTCCTCAGTAGGTCCTCAATTTGTTGAAATAAATGCTCATTTCATTATTTTCCTTTGACGTATTTTTTCACAGCGGCTTGAAATTAAATTTTTTACCTCCTTCAGTCTTTAGAATTTTATAACCCAAAGCTGGGGTCATCTTCTGTTTTATCTTATCCCCTGCTCTTCTCGGTATATTGTGACCTTAGCTTTCAATCTTGGTTCTTCAATGATACAAACGCACTTTAAACAATTAGCCTCCGGAGGGTTTGCTATTCTAGCACATGCGGATCACTAGCTGTTTTGGGTTTGCATGAGGAGTCTGACCCAAAAATGAGCAGAGAGGACAATAAGTGTGTGGGGATCTGAAATCCAACTAGTCTTTAGAAAGAGACGTGATAAATTTAATTTTTTTGGTGCTGAAATCCAAATGTCAAGTTTCTGAACTTCATTGGTTCTGTAACAATCAGTGTTGAGGATTTCATTACAGCAACAATGTTAATGCAGGATTATGTGGCATTAAATAAACAGCATCATTGCACAAGAGTGTTCAAACAGATTTGCTTTACTAGAGTGTCAGGCATAGTTTGCTGCAAGGTGATCCTTCAGTCAGATTATTGTAAAACTGAGCCTGATTATTTATATCAGATGCTGTGAATGACAATGTGTATAAATATTTTCTATAATTATGTTTATTGTTTTGATATTTACTCTGGATTCAGGACATCATTCTGACAGGAATACAAATTGGGAACTATTATATATCAATGGGATTATTCTGGGCTTTAGATATTTGTTGTCTTGCAAAGAACATTTATTCTAGAGATGGACATGTGTCAAGACAAGGATTACTTTTAATATGAATATTTATGCTAGAATTGGAATCTTTGTTCTAATGTAAGTAAATAAAGATAGAAAATAAATCATCAAAAGGCCAAGTTTGTAAGCCTATCACTGCCAGTTCAATGCTTCTCCACAATTAAAATTAAATATAGTCATGAGGTAGTACAGAATTTGATATCGCTTAAGATATTGTATGCCACGTAAGCCTAAATATATGGAGTTGCCATTGGATCCCTGATATGTCTAGCTCTCCTAAACATCTTTGTTGAATTCCATGCTTGGCAGTTAACTGTCAGTCACTGAGAACTGGTGCATTCACCATGGCAACACCTCTACCAATCAAAGTGCACTTGCCAACCAATTAGCACTTTCTTTTCATACAATATAAAGTTGTCATTTCTCTGATATTGGCATTCTTATGATTGTCCTGATGAGCACAAGATGAAAAGCTTTGGCAAAATGTCTTTTTCAGAACATTAAAACATTTATTCTGAAGATTCACATTATATTAAACCTTTATAATTCTAATGTTAAAGTGCTTGGAAATGAACAGTGAAAAATCTGTTAAGGAATGGCATTTATAGAGCCATTTGAAGAACTGCAATACTTGATCATAACTGGATCATGGACCACTGTGGTATTGAGAATTCCTGGGAGATATTAGTCAAAACAATTATTGTTTCTTCTCTCACCTGCAACTTAATTTATCATTTTGTGCCCCTTATGCCAGTCAGTGGTCGCGAGAAAGTGCAAATGAATTCTTTCCACCCTTTGTGCTTGAACTAGATTCTTTGAGATGTGGAAGATTGGTTCTTGGCTGAATCTAACTTTCATTGTAGGAAAGGACTTGGTAATCAATTGCTATTTTGTCAGAAAGATAGCTCAGGTTAGCCACTTGCCCTACAAGTGATTGTGGCTGCAAATGCACAGCATTACAACGGGCGACGTGGTGGCACAATGGTTAGTACTGCTGCTTCACAGCGCCAAGGACCTGGGTTTGATTCCCTGCTTGGATCGCTGTCTGTGTGGAGTTTGCATGTCCTCCCTGTGTCTGAATGGGTTTCCTATGGGTACTTCAGTTTCCTCCCACATTCTGAAAGACGTGCATTGACCTGAACAGGTGCCGGAGTGTGGTGACTAGGGGAATTTCATGGTAACTTCATTGCAGTGTTAATGTAAGCCTTACTTGTGACTAGTAAATAATAACTAACATCTGCATGGCTCAATGTTGTGGAACCCCTTATCATTGCATTCCTCCTCTACATAGCCAGTAACTGATTTTTCAATACCTTCTATTGGTGAACCCCTGTATATCACATGTACGATCTTTGCAAGTCAGCAAAAATTTAGTTACCAATTAGGGGAAAAAAAAAGTTAGCACAACTTATACATTTAAGAAGTGAGTGAAACAAGTTAACAGTGACGGTGTAAACATTAACGTAATAAACATCACATGCTGCATTAAGCAATGCTTCAGAATAGCATGCCTGGCTGCAGATTTTTCAGCATTATAAAAGTTGACAAGCATACTATTATATGGTACTGTCAGGTTGTATTTTGAGTTAGTTCCCAGTCAGAGAGCCTGACCTATACGCTGCCTCCTGCTCTGTGGTTTTCATGTCCGCTCTCTGTTGACTGATATACTCAAGAAACTAATCATTAAGTGAAATCTGAGCTGTGAGGAAAGCAGTTTGGAAATGTCGAGTAATTAGCCTAAACAGCTGAATCCGATAGGCCATGTGCTGAGTGAAATTACTAATGACTGTTGTCAGATTTCAGATGCTGAATGGGAAAGGGAAGGTGAATGTCAAAAATCCCATCAGAAGTCAATATTCCAACTTTTTACATGGTGCTGGGATTTTAAGCTTAATTTTCTAGAATGCTATTAAAGGCAAATGACAGGCTGAACTATTCAGGGGCTACATTCCTGAATCACATCTGCACTTTAATCACTGTAGTTATTCATTACATTTATACATGTTCATTTCAACTGTGCTCGTATTCTGAAAACTACTTTGGTCCTAATGTCACCCTGTCTTTTTCTCTTGCCAAGAGCTAATTTATAATTTCAAAACTTAAAGCATTTGCACATTTCTTGTATAATTCTTTCATGAATATAGAGATTAGTTTTAATTTGGGATGGGTTTTGGGTGAAGATCGAGCAAGTGTGAAATGCATTTACCAAAGTAAATGTGTGTTGTGGGCCTTTCAAACTCCTGAGCTTCATTATAATGTGGCAAGTAGGAAGTAGCTGCCGGCCTCCAGAAACTGACATGGGCAATGGGCACCTGCCAACTTGAAAGTGGATGCAGAGGAGAGACTTTCAGGAGGGTCTCATATAAAGGAGGGAAAAGGGAGTCCAGGGCAGGCGGACCTGACTTTCCTTATGAAATCCAGAGGAGCATTTGACCGCAAAATCTGAAGAAGTTCATATGAGGCAAAATATTTGACGGACTGTCATTCTGCAGCTCCCACTGGCAAGCAAATGCATGTGGGTAACCAGCACCCACAGCTTAGGGTCTCCTCCTGCTATGCCCCTACTACTAAGCACTTTGTCAGCAGATATATATCCATCAGGATAGATGACAGAGCTGCTTTGAAATTGCAGAATCTATGTGTTGAGATGCTGCTTAGATGATACCTTAGCAAGGAGAAAGTGATAAGGGTAAACTCATAGATCATAGCCTACATTCCCCCGAGAAATGGCCATGTCTTCGGTACACCCTGTTATTCAGGTACACCTGTCATTTTCCTGCTAGACAAACTGGTAGTGAACCTTATAGAATGTCCATACTATGCTACTAATCATGTAAGGAAGCTGGATTGTTTGGGTTGAAGAACTAAAGTAGTAAATACCCAATATTACGCCAACTGTCCAAGATTCACAGAACACTATAAAGTGAACAGCCTGCCCTGTACCTCCTGCTGTCACTACTCTGGGTTATCCAACAACCACAGTAAATCCAACCATTGCATAGATCATTGGCCTTCAACCTTCACTCAGACTCTGGATTAACCTCCAGCCTCCATTCAGAACTTGAACTGCTCTTCAGTCTATTCCTTGACCTAAATTTCTCTTCAATGCTTTGCACAAACTTGGACAAGTGTATCACCTCTGCACAGTTGCTGTGTTGTTCTATGACCACAGCACTGATCCCAACCAACTTTCAAATTTTGTACAAACCCTACTCTCTGATCTTGGCAATCACCTCAACTTCCTAGAATTCCCTAGCTCCTTCACAAATATGCATCACCCTGCAGCCTCCTGGATGACCACAATTCTTGCCAGACAATTACCAGCACTCGCTCTCCAATTTATCTTCAAACCATCCCCCCATCTCAAGGCCAACTGCCTTGGGCTATCCTCAGGCTATCCTTTGACAATCTGTACTTTTGTTCTGCCCTTCACACATTCCGATCTCTTAATGGGTACTCTTAGCACCTTTCTCAGCCTTTATCATCAGCCTTTATATTCCCTTTACAGCCTCTCCATAGCAACACCACCCCCCCCACCCTCATAGTATAAATCTTGTCCTATTTCCTTTGTCTTTAGCTCTGACAAAGGGTCATCCTTATTTGAAACATTGGCTCAATTCTCTCTCCACAGATGCTGTCAGACCTGCTGAGATTTTCCAGCATTTTCTGTTTTTTGTTTCAGATTCCACCATCCGCAGTATTTTGCCTTTATCTTATCCCCTGCGCTCACTATCAATCTGATTGGCCAGCAGCTCACCAAGGTGGGGTTTCCATCCAACTGAGAATGGAAGCCCCGTCTTCTGCCAATCAATGTTTGTTGGGGTGTGAACTGGCAGCGGGTCTGCTGGAGTTGGCAGCAATGTGTCTCCAGATCCTCCCCACCCTAAAAATTCAGGCAATCAAAAACTTCAAAGTCAACAGTGATCCAGACAGCATGTTGCCAGGATAACATCCTTCACTGCATAAATGTACAGATTCTGATATCGATAGTGCAGGGTCGGTTTGGTAACATCAAAGATGGAAAGTCAGGGGTGGTATTTTACCAGCATGTCTGCCTGAGGTTCATACAATTCCGCCTGAGACCAACAGAGAATGTTGTTCTCTGAGCCTCGCCCACCCCCAGAATTGGGGCAGGCGTGCTGGTAAAACTCAGAGATTCACCACAAAACAACATTTTAATTAAGCTGAAGGACGAATATACAACTAAGCAAACTGAAAGAATTTACTTACGAGGGTGCATAACATTGACTGTGTCACAGGCTTCAACCTGAGGCTAGGACTTTATTAAAAACTATTTTATGCTAATGAGCATTCATGACATGCAAATACTTTACAAGTGGGAACCCGCACCCTCCTGCACAAGCTGACATAATGCTCGACATGTCACAAGCGTGTCGCTGATTTTGTCTCTGTATCTCAACCCCCCATCGGAAAATTGAAAATTTGCATCCCACCTCAATGAATGGTACTTCAGACACCACATTTCCTGCTCTTGTGGGCTCCATTTTATCCCCTCCTGTAATTTGTTAGGTCTTAAATATCCAAAATCAAAGATGGAGACTCACCTGATGAAGGAGCGGCACTCCGAAAGCTTGTGATTCCAAATAAACCTATTCGACTTTAACTTGGTGTTGTGAGACTTCTTATTGTGGCCACCCCAGTCCAACGCTGGCATCTCCATCTCATTAAATATTAAAGACATTTGCTATTTTAAACATGTGACATATTCAGAGAAAACAATATAAATGCCTTTGTATGAAACAATCTAAAGGCACATAGCAGGACACAAGGTTGATGAAACACAAGATTAACAAAACCTGTTTGTAATACTGAAAAATTGGCAATGTTTGTTGCACATCATCTTCAAAGTTTGTCAAAGTTCAACCATACATAGCTGAACATGTTACAGAATCATGGAACCAGACATAATTGACTATTTCTATTTGTTTTTCCTGTACAATATATCCAGCTGTGAATGGGAATCCCACATATGGCAACCTCATTAGGGAGCTCAATAGTCTAGATTTGAATGAAGAGACATAAATGATGTGTTATCCTTTACATCTTCATACTTCAGTTTTGAGTTTACAGCAGCTTGGCTTAATTGCTTTCACAGTAGGTTTCTTTAATGCTGCTATGATCTGATTACTTCTGAAAAGAACTTCCAGTGACTAATTGTAAGAATCACTTGAGGAGACTTCAAGTTTAATGACTTTTACTATAACAAACAAACTAGAAGAAATATTGACTAAACACTTTCTGTAGGCAACTTATACTCTCAGCAACAGAAAGGTTTCTCCATTTAAAATTCTCCCTCCATGGTTATACTTTACTTAAGTGGATCTTTCATACTCCAGGAACAAATTCTCAACTGCTAACAGCTTTCTTCTTTTTCCCTTTTCCAGTTGGATAACTTCTGAGCTCCAAACTGACTTTCATGATGAAGATTACCCTGGAGATCCATACCTCTACACAAAACTAGGCAAATCTTCCAGCCTTGTTTAAATCTGCATAAGCTTGTTTTCTCCAATCTGAGCATTAACTCCCAGCTTCATTCTTTGTGCCGAACAATAGTGACTGGCTGCCCCCATCTCTCTGTTCTTGCACCCTCTCAGGTTCTTGCAGACAATCTGAGTATGTGAAGTTCAGGCATCTCTTAGAAAAACTTGCGACCTCTTCATACAATAGCTTCCTATGGATATAATACATTAGAGAGGGGTAAACATGGGTGGTGTGGTGGAACATTGTTTAGCACTGCTGCCTCACAGCACCAATGGTCCAGCGATATTAGCCTCAGATGACTGTATGAAGTTTGTATGTTTTCTCCATGTCTGCGTGGGTTTCCTCCAGCTGGTCCGGTTTCCTTCCACAATCCAAAGGTGTGTGGGGTAGGTCGATTGGCTGTGCTGAATTGCCCCTGAGTGTAGCTATGATTGTAACACTACATTCCGTACTCTTTCCTTTCCTTCTCTATGTTCAGTATGCCTCATCCATATAGCACACAAGAAACAATACTTTTAATCGTATCCCAATACATGTGACAATAATAAATCAAATCAAACCAACTTTTACAGGTACATCATAGAAAGCATTTTTTCTGATTGTATCGAAGCTCGATATGTCTCCTGCTCTGTCCAGGACAACAAAGGGTTATGGCCAAAGCCTAGTCCATCATGCAAACCAGCCTCCCATCCATTGACTCTGTCTGCACTTCTCACTGCCTTGGAAAAGTAGCCAGCGTTATCAGGGACCCCACGTACCCTAAATATACTCTCTTCCACCTTCTTCCATTGGGAAAAAGATATAAAAGTTTGAGGACACGTAACAACTGACTCAAGACAACTTCTCCCCTTCTGTCATCAGACTTTTGAATGGACCTATCTCATATTAAGTTGATCTTTCTCTATGCCATAGCTATGACTATAATACCACATTGTGCACATTTTCCTTTCCTTCTCTATGTTAGTATGCTTTGCCTGTACAGCACACAAGAAACAATACTTTTCACTGTATCTCAATACATGTGACGATAATAAATCAAATCAAATCAAATCAGAACATGGAGGAATCTGCCTCTGACATGGTACAAGACTTTACACAGAGCTTGGAGCCCATTCGCTTCCACATGGAAGAGGTGGCCGACTCCATAAGGGCAGATACAAACATAGCTGGGATGCAGTGTCTGATGGCTAATGTTCCAGCTTCCATTGCAGCACAAGGAGAGGACATGCAATGGTGAATGTGGCAGTGGAAGTGCAGACAGAGGTTGTGAAATCTTTGCTTGCCTGGTGTGGTACCATGCAGGCTCAGATTAATACTGTTGGCAGATGCCAATGCTGAAAGAGTCTTACAGGCTCTCACAGCAGCCGAGCAATCTGTATTCCAGGACATTAGCAGGATTGTTGAGATGACACCCCTGGGGAGTTGGCAGTGGCATCAGGATGCATGGACCTGCTATCCTTTCTCTCTCAAGATGACAGGGTCTGTGCTGTCACTGCTGCAATTCCACCAGTACCCCTGCTATTGTCAGCGAACCAGATCGGACTGCTGATGGCTACTCTGAGGTGGTGCGCTCTTCAACTGCACTCTCAAAGCTCAGAGCTGCTTGAGGGCACCCTGCAAGATGATTTACAATCTTCCCCAGGGACCATTAGCAGATTTCTGTCGACCATGCTGCAGCCAGTGGAATAGTACTGCATTGACCAGGTGAAGGCACTCACATGACAGGCAGAGGAAAGCACAGGGGTGAATTGTTGAATTTTCCGTGGAGGATCTGAAATATTTTTGAATAATGTTTTCCATGATGTCTTTTATTTCAGTATTGTAGCCAAGGGTGTTGGTTACAGTACATGTCTATTAAGAAAGTTTTTGTAGTCTTCAGTAAGTTAACAGCAAGTCTTTATTAACCACTGAAAAATACATACATACATACAATAAAGGGTACAGGTAAAGAGCTCTCTCTGTGTCTAAGTTTTAAGATATCTCTGGCTAACACTACAAAGACCCTAGCTCCAGATCATGTGCCTTCTTACAACACCGTATGGGAGTATTGTACATAGTCCCACATTAACCCTGTATATATCAAACCCTTATACTGCAGGGATGCTGTGATGAATCAGAGCAGAAGTTTGGGAATGTGGGGAATTGTGAAGCAGCAGGTGATCTGGGGAATTTTTTTCGAAGGAACTGTATGTACTATGATGAAATACTCATCGACAGCCCTTTCCATGTGATGATACCACAGCTCCCCTTCCCTTTCCTCCTCTCCTCTTCTTCAATACTGAAGTTTGCACATTCTCCTCGTGTCTGCGTGGGTTTACATAAGAACATAAGAACATAAGAAATAGGAGCAGGAGTAGGCCATCTGGCCCTTCGAGCCTGCCCCGCCATTCAATAAGATCATGGCTGATCTGTCGTGGCTCAGTCCTCCGGGTATTCCGGTTTCCTCCCACAGTCCAAAGATGTGTGGGTAGGTTGATTGGCCATGCTAAGAAAGTGCCCCTTAGTGTCCAGGGATGTTTGGGTTAGAGGGATTAGTGGGTATAATATGTAGGAATATGGGGGTAGGGCCTGGGTGGGATTGTGTTCAGTGCAGACTTGATGGGCCGAAGGGCCTCTTTCTGCACTGTAGGATTCCATGATTCTATGATCAGTGATGTCACCATCTACCCCTGCGATATATTTCCAACACACACACTAGATGCCTGCTCTTTACAACATGGCTGCCAAAATGATTGGGATCAACATCCTGCCCTACTTTTTTACAACACTGGGTCTCATCATGCTGCAACTAGCAATGCAACAAGGCCCAGTTTTACGGCCTGGATTCTTTGTGGGGAAGGGTCAAGTGATCCTTCTCTATCTACTCGTGTTCTAATGGGTGGCATGGAGGCACAGTGATTAGCACTGCTGCCTCACAGTGCCAGGGACCCAGATTCAATTCCCGATTTGGGTCACTGTCTGTGTGGAGTCTGTACATTCTCTCTGTGTTTGCGTGGGTTTCCTCCGGGTGCTCCGATTTCCTCCCACAGTCCGAAAGATGTGCTGGTTAGGTGCATCAGCCATGCTAAATTCTTCCTCAGTGTACACGAACAGGCATCGGAGTGTAGCAACTAGGGCATTTACATAGTAACTTCATTGTAATGTAATCCTAACTGTGACACTAATAAATAAACTTTATCTAACTTTTCAATTGATTCTGAAATTTAGCCTAAGTCTTGAAATTAATTAAAGTAGGTTGATAGGATGATGTATTATCTCCGATAAAATCACGAGCAGTCTATTGAATTATAGTGAACTATATCAAAGTTATATTTCTTCTGTTTGGTATTCAGGACTAATAAAATCCTGAAAACAATACAATTGGCCCCCTTTAACTTGGTGGTCAAGAGAAAACTTTGACGACTACTTTACCTTGTGTCATGAGCAGTGCAGGATTACAGCTCACTGGTGTTTTGTGCTGTCGATGCAAATCCCATACCTCCCCATACAACCAAATCATTCCTTTCAAGCAGCAACATTGTTGAGGAAATTGCTCCATCTGCCCCTTTAATATAGCATCTTAACGTGGAAGATTTTTGCGTCTCGTAATGTTCTTGGAGGTTATGCTTTGCAGATGATTGAACTTGACACTTCAATGAATTATTAAAGTGGAAAGGCACTCACAACGTTGTAATAAATATAGGACGATAGCCATAACATTTACTGCACTAATCACATTCACTTCCCCATTTGCGCAGTGCCGTTTTAAGAAGCACTGTACAAATTTAATTGGGATACTTTTATTCTGCGGCACACAAAGAATATCATATAACATTCTGGGTCCTCTGTAGCAATGTCACAACTTGCAAACTTACAAATCAAAATTTATTGTTTTAAATAAATTGGTGAACTGCAAATGATCTTTGCATTAAAAAGTGGTGTTGAACCTTTAATTTCCATTAATCAAGCTGACCAATGAAGTTTCCAATTGTGAACCTTTCAAAAATACAATAATAAGGATCAGGGCAGCTTTCTATTACAGCTCAAACTGATTTTCTCTACCACCCAAGGAAATCAACATAGACTCCCACCTCCCCGCTGCCCACAATTGTCTAAGGACAAATAATACAACGAAAAGATAAATATTTGGGAATTACCTAATTCATAATAACACATTCATTCATGAATGCTGCATACAATTTGTAAAAGTGCAAATTCCTGCCAGTGACTTGGCATGTTTATCAATATGATATGGATAATGGCATAGCTGTTGCATTGTCAGAATGATTATAGTTCAATATGTAATACTTTACACGGCACAAAATGAACACACGTGAATAAATTGCTTTACATCATTTTGTATAGTTAGTATAATTAATTTGAGGTTAATAAGAATTTATGTTTGCATGTCTGTAACGTGCAAGTCTGCTAAATAGTTTGATGTTCCAGTCCATTGTGTATAATAGGATTTCATTGCATTTACAATACATTTTATTTAAGTCAAGTATATATTACATCCAGGGAATAGTCCCTAAATTACAATTTAAGTATTTAATTCAACTTGTAACTCAAAAATAAAGTTGCATTGTTTTATATATGAACAATTGTAATAAAATTTTTCTAAATATCATTAAAAAAAGCCATTGGGCATGATTTTACTGGGTGTTCACACCATGCTCCTGCTGCAGTGAGGTCAGAGAATTTGGTGCCCAGTCAAATCTCCTCCATTCACAGCAGTGGGATGGGAAAATCCCATCGTCGTGAACAGTGGTAACATTCCAGCCAATAACTCATGCAGTCACATCCTCTTGGCAAGCCCTTTGAGAGTTGTTATCATTTTCTAACTGTTTATTTTACAGAGAAAATAGTGCTCAGCTAAAAATGACAAAATTATACAAACACAATCTGAGCAACAGGCCAGTACTTGAGGACTGCCCCCAGTGTATTGTATAAAAACTGATCATTACTTTAAAATATACTTGGCTTAATCAGCACATTTGGGTATAATTTTCTCTCATTTTTGAAATGTTTTTAAAAATTTATACATCAAGCATCCTTTCATTAATATATCAAATGATTTTGTGTGTCTGTTTTATTGGATCTTCTGTCTCTTCCATTGACTTCTGTCATTCACTTTTGGAAGTATTTCTCCTTTAACATAGTTCTTGATTTTTATACAATCTTGTGAAGGGTGCATGGGAGCCTAGTAACAAACAATGGATCAGGCAAGGTCAGAAACCTGCATACCCTGCCGAACTTAATGACAGGGCCTCATTTCTGTATAGCCCCCCCTCAACATCCCACCAGATTGACCACTTGATTGGTTGGCGTGCAAGGCCAAATCTGGGCAGCAGGTTGCAGTCAGGAACTTGTCGGAATAGACCTCAAAGATCAGTGGAGTGGGATTCTCTATTAAAGATTGCAGGATAGGAGAATGATGGCAGAGGTAGTTTCTATCAAACATCATTGTGTGGAGGGGGAGGAAGGGGACGGGGAAGACCCTTGTTTAGAGAGCAGAGAATAGGGAGGGTTACTACAAAAGATCGAGGGAGGGGTAATCTGGTGCAAGGGAGGCCCAAAGCTTCCTTCTGAGGCTCAGGGCTTCCTGCCTTCCGGTCCACTGGGCAACATAAAAGGGAATTCTAAAAGTTAGTTCTGGGCCTCTTCTGATCCACAACTGAGTTCCCGTGTGTGATTTTTCTGTCATGGAAACTGACACAGACTGATGTCTTACTCAGGACTTCAACTCAAATTGCAGGTCACATCTTGGACAAAATCTGCACACCAGAGTAGAATGTCCCTTCCTTCTTGTGGCTGTCCTTTTCTGCTCAAAAGAGCAGATAAAGATTAAGACATGGCAGGAAGGTAGTGGGATCTGGGGGCGCAGAGGACGTAGTGGAGGAATGGGGGGAAGAGGCTTCCCTTAGCTTAGATGCCCCCCTGTCCAGTTTCTGCCGGGAAGGGCAATTAAAATCAGGGCCAGAGTGTTGGGGACTAGGCAGTTAGCAGAAAAACCTAAATGCTTGTTCACATCTAGCATCTAGTAAAATCCAATCCAGATTGCTGGATATATACTGTTAATGCAGTCTGTTAATTGTAAGGGTCCCGTGTAACATGGCTTAAGAATTCTAGACTGAATTACAGTGAATCCAAACAACAAAGGGATAGCCAGGAGCCACCAAGGAATTAGTTCTTTAAATAGGTTTCACAGCACAGAGACCGGGCCAGGCAGTTTATACCGCACACAAGACTCCTTTCATTCTAATTACTTCTTCCCACCCTGCCCTAATATGCTATTATTCTCTTACCGTCATACAAGTGTCCCTTAAATGCATCAATGTGACCTACTGAGTCTGACATTCTTACCGCGCTCTGTGAAGCAGCTCCTTTGAATTTCTTTATTTGATTTGATAATGCCTTTCTGTATATTTGTATATTTGTGCTCTCTTGCTCTGCAGTGAGTTAACAACTAAAACCATCAAGCTAGTACAATATAAAGTATTCTTACGAGAAGGGGCCATTATAAAATGCTGGGTTTTTTTATTCATTTGTGGACATGGGCATCACTAGCTGACGACATTTATTGTCCCTAGTTTCCCAGTTCACAGGGCAGTTGAGAGTCAATAACATTGCTATGGCTCTGGATCAAATGTAGGCTAGAGTAAGGATGGCATATTTCCTTCCCTAAAGTGTAGTAGTGAACCAGATGGGTTTGTCCAACAATTGACAATGGGTTCATGGTCATCAGTCAATTCTTAATTCCAATTTTATTTTTAATTGAGTTCAAATACCACCATCTACCGTGGTAGGATTTGAACCCGGGTCCCCAGAATATTTGCTGAGTTTCTGGATTAATAGTCTAGCAATAGTACCACTAAGCCATCTCCCCATATCATATTTTATTCCTTGATAATTCTGTGTTCTTCTGTTGGAGATTTTCAGCAAATCCGATGCTTTCAATGGACTGTATAGAGCTGGCATAGTAGTGATGTTTGGCTACAGAAATACAAGACTTAACTCAGCAGACTTATCTACTGTCGGCATGGTGGCAAGTGGTTAGCACTGGTTCAGGTCACTGTTTGTGTGAAGTGTACGCTTTCTCTCCATGTCTGCATGGGTTTCCTCCAGGTGCTCGGGTTTCCTCTCACAGTTCAAAGATGTGTGGGTTAGGTTGATTGGCCATACTAAATTGAGCTTAGTGTCATAGACAGTAAATGCGTGGGGTTATGGGAATAGGGCTTGGATGGGATTGTGGTTGGTA
This sequence comes from Carcharhinus amblyrhynchos, assembly GCF_965287045.1. NCBI lineage: Eukaryota > Metazoa > Chordata > Chondrichthyes > Carcharhiniformes > Carcharhinidae > Carcharhinus > Carcharhinus amblyrhynchos. The sequence continues at coordinate 32,002,479 of NC_137338.1, forward strand.
CAGACTCAATGGGCCAATTGGCCTGCTTATGTACTGTAGAAATTCTCCAATTCTGTCTTATTTTAAACCAGCTTTAAACAATATAAGATAATACAGAAGAGATAGGATTCCAGATACATAACAGATTATTTCGCTAATTAAATATATTTCAATTTCTGAGAATATCTTAGTTTTGAGAAAATCCATCATGGAGCAAAAAGACATCCTGCAGAGTATTTGCTCAATCAATCACTTCTGGAGCAACTGAGGCTGACTTTGAGGAAAAGAGCAAGAAATTGACCAAAGGGATTTCCTCAGAACAGCATGAATTCCATTTAACAAAGGAAGAAACTAATACCGCAATACTGGAGGAGAACATTGAAGTATGAGTTACAGCTAATGCAGGCAAGGCAAAGGAAACTAAGCTACATTGGTTTGCTCACGGCAAGGGTATAGTGCTAAGTCCAGAGAGATACAAGATGGAAACCTGAAGTACACTAATAAATTCTGTAAGGAATAACTGGGGGCTTTTGCTGCATGAACTCTTTGGCATTTGCTGCAGCATTTTAAAATGAACATCTGAACAAAAATAAGCAAACACTTTAATCCCCATTTTGCTTCAAACAGGCTTGGATTTCTGAAATATTCTTGGCTTAAATACAAACAATGATGCAACTCTGCAAAACTTAATCTCAGTAATTGAATATAAACATTTTTCAGACAATAATTTAAAGACATGTACATCTTTCCAAAGGAACAGCAGTGCTCAAAGGTTACACTTCCATGAATAAACTTGAGAATCTTTAACCTTATTTTTGGGTTTGCCTAAACATGTACCTTTATCTTCAGTGTCTTTCTAAATCTCTGTTCATACAATCATTACAGTGCAGGAAGAGGCCATTTAGCTCATCGATTCTGCACAAACAATGATCCCACCCAGGCTCTATCCCTGTAACAACACACAACAAACGACAATTTAGCATGGTCAATCAATCTAACCTGCACATCTTTGGACTGCGGGAGGAAACTGGAGCCTCTGGAGGAAACCCACACAGAGAAGAGGAGAACGTGCAAACTCCATACAGATAGCCATCCAAGGCCGGAGTTGAACTTAATCCTTGGTGCTGTGCAGCAGCAGTGCTAACCACTGTGTTACCATGCCGCCAGTGTTAAACTGACATCCTTGAAGTTTTGACATCCTTGTGCCCCAATGATTTTTGGGATATCACAGCTGAAAGGTTTCCTACTGATAAGGAATATGTCAAATACTGTTCATAAATGTTTCAGATTACTCACACTAGACAAGCAATTTGGAACGGGAAGAAAAACCCCCGATATCCTTTCTAATGTTGGAAATGTAAAATCTTGCTGAAAACATTTCTCAGATGATACTTTATAGCTGTCATTCCCTCTCTAATGTAACATTTTAGTGGTGATTTTAATGGACAAAGAATCCATCTGTAGATGGTACAATAGCTTTAGAAATGTTAGGAAACTCTAATTTCTCACAGGAAAGAAGTACAATTATTATTTTGGCAATATAAATACAAACCACATGCTCAGTGAACTTTGAAATGATTTGTTCATCACCAGGTCTATGTCGTTCATATCCTTGTGTTTGCCCTGCTTTTTAGAATCCCTGTTCCTGCAATGGATGAAATATACCAGTATCTTTCATTCTAACCATCTTTAAACTTCACGTATTGGCATTCGTGCTGATAGCACTGTGAACAAGAAACATAGAAATATAGAAACAAAGAAGGTAGGAGCAGGAAGAGGCCATTTGGCCCTTTGAACCAGCTCCACCATTCATCACGATCATGGCTGATCATCCAATTCAATAGTCTAATCCTGCTTTCTCCCCATAACCCTGATTCCATTCACCCTGAGTGTTGTAGCTAGTCGTCTCTTGAATACGTTCAATGTAAGATGACAGGTGCTCACACTTTACAACTTGTTTGGGATGATGTGAGTTAAGAAGCCACATTGTAGTTTTTTATGGTGTGCTGTAACACTGACTGCAACAAGGACGGTAGTAACAGTAAGTTTATTTAACCAACTCTGCAGCTGTAAGAAAACACTGCCCGAGATCCCAGAGAGATCTGGTGCGCTCCTACCATGTTAAGTTTATTTATTAGTGTCATAAGTAGGCTTACATTAATACTGCAATGAAGTTACTGTGAAAATCCCCTAGTAGCCACACTTCGATGCCTGTTCGGGTACACCGATGGAGAATTTAGTGTAGCCAATTCATCTATCAAGCATGTCTTTCGGAGTGCTTGAGGGAACCGGACACCTGGATGAAACCCATGCAGACATGGGTCCAAATTCCAGACTGACAATCACCCAAGCTGAGAATCACACCCGGTTCTGCCACTGTGAGGCAGCAGTGCTAACAATTGTGCACACATTGTAACCACACCATCGGGTAGTCATGTGATGACCAACATCAACAGTCTTTTATAAATGTATAAAAAGGAAGAGGCTGGCTAGGGTGAACGTTGGACCCTTAGAGGATGAGAAGGGGGACTTAGTGGTAGGGGATGGGGAAATGGCTGAGGTCTTGAATAACTTTTTTGTTTCGGTCTTCATGGAGGAGGACGTGAATAATTTGTCGGGTGTTAGCGATGGAAAGGTGGTAGGACTGGAGGGTCTCAATGACATTATTGTTACTAGAGAGGCGGTGCTCGACAGACTGGAGGGACTGATTGTGGACAAGTCCCCAGGACCGGGTGGAATGCATCCGAGGGTTCTGAAAGAAATGGCGGAGGTGATAGTGGATGCCTTGGTGGTTATTTTCCAGACATCGCTGGATTCCGGGGAAGTGCCGGAAGATTAGAAAGCGGCTAATGTTACGCCGTTGTTTAAGAAGGGTGCCAGGCAAAAGGCAGGGAATTATAGGCCAGTTAGTTTAACGTCTGTTGTAGGTAAAATGTTAGAATCCGTCATCAAGGAGGAAATAGCGAGGCATCTTGAGGGGAATTGCTTGATAGAGCAGACGCAGCACGGTTTCGTTAAGGGGAAGTCGTGTTTGACAAATTTACTGGAGTTCTATGAGGATGTGTCTAGGGCGGTGGATAGAGGAAAGCCGGTGGATGTGGTCTTTCTTGATTTTCAGAAGGCGTTTGACAAGGTACCTCACAAGAGGTTATTGCAGAAGGTTAGGGGACATGGAGTTGGGGGTAGGGTGTTAGCGTGGATAGAGGATTGGTTGTCAAATAGGAGGCAGAGAGTGGGGCTCAACGGGTGCTATTCGGATTGGTGGTTGGTGACCAGTGGAGTGCCCCAGGGGTCGGTGCTGGGGCCTCAGCTATTTACCATTTATATAGATGACCTGGAGGAGGGAACCGAGTGTATGGTGTCGAAATTTGCTGATGACACCAAGATTGGTGGAACGGCAAATTGCGCGGAGGGTGTGGAGAGTCTACAGAAGGATCTAGATAGGCTGGGCGAATGGGCCAGGAACTGGCAAATGGAATTTAATGTTGGCAAGTGCGAGGTGGTCCACTTTGGTAGGAAGAATGGTAGGAAGGATTGTTACTTACGTGGCGAAAAACTGCAGCAGGCGACGGTGCAGAGGGACCTCGGGGTCCTTGTGCATGAGTCGCAAAAACCCAGCTTGCAGGTGCAGCAGGTGGTCAGGAAGGCGAATGGGATGCTGGCCTTCATAGCGAGGGGGATTGAATATAAAAGTAGGGAGGTCTTGCTGCGGCTGTATAGGGCATTGGTGAGGCCGCAGCTGGAGTACTGTGTGCAGTTTTGGGCGCCGTACTTACGCAAGGATATTTTGGCCTTGGAGGGAGTGCAGAGGAGGTTTACTAGGCTGATGCCGGAGTTGAGGGGGTTGAGCTATGAGGAGAGGCTGAATAAACTAGGCTTGTACTCGTTAGAGTTTAGAAGAATGAGGGGAGATCTCATTGAGACATATAAGATGATGAATGGGATGGATAGGATAGAGGTGGGGAGACTCTTCCCGCTCAGAAAGGACAGTAGGACTAGGGGGCACAGCCTCAAGATAAAGGGGGGGCGGTTTAGAACGGAGTTGAGGAAGAACTTCTTCACTCAAAGGGTGGTGAATCTCTGGAATTCTCTGCCCGTTGAAGTGGTGGAGGCTACCTCGCTAAATATTTTTAAGGCATGGGTTGATGGGTTTTTGATAGGAGAGGGGATTAAGGGTTATGGGGAGAGGGCGGGAATGTGGAACTGAGCCACGACAGATCAGCCATGATCTTATTGAATGGCGGGGCAGGCTCGAAGGGCTAGATGGCCTACTCCTGCTCCTATTTCTTATGTTCTTATGTTCTTAAGTGTGTAGATCATATGAAAGCTGTACACTTGCTGCATAGTTGAAAGATTGCCATATAAACATCCTTATGTTTATGTGGCAATGTACTGTTGATAACATGTTTGCCAAACAAAACATCTTGAAACTCTCTCACTTTCTCTGCAAGGAAACCAACACCAATCCCCACACTTCAAATTCTGGTAAGCAAATTGTTTAACTTATTTTAATGGTAATCATAGAATCTGATATATATGCATACAATATAATGCTTTACATTCTTTATTAAATATTAGAATCCATCTCGAGGACATTTACCATAAACCCAAAAAGTTAGTCTAGCCTTGGACTGATAATGATGCATTCAAAATAACATTGGCAGTTGCAGATGTCCAGCCTTCAAAAGGACAAGTTGGGGCAGGTTGAGAGAGTCACAAAGTTAACTCTGTAATTTAGAACTGAAACTGATAAATTCATTTCAGTGAATTTAATTGGCAAAATGGAGTTTGTGGAGTGGCAGGACTCAGAGTTTAAAATGCCAAAAGGTATGGATATAAGCAGGCTATCTGATTTGAGTACGGAAATGGTCACCGAAGATTAAAAATTAGCAAGCCTTTCATCAGATGAAAAGCTCCACTAAGAAACAGCTGGATAAATATTTTACAGGGAGTGGGATTAGTGCGAGGGAGAAGTGCCAACTCTAATGGTCAAATATACTCCAGGACATAATTTCTGGGCTGCAGAGGAATTTCAAGATTGTCTTGCAAGCAGGATAAGTGGATAAATATTACTTGCTTCATTGCCTTAGGGCATTTAAGACTATTTACTCTCCTATGGATGTACAATGTTAACTAAGAAAAGTTAATAGCTGTGTATGAAGTAAATACATTTTTATTTTTATGTTTTTTTGAACAATTTTGTAAAACATGTTCAGCTCATGGTCAGTTTAGAGTCAATCAATAGAAATCCTTTTCTATCTCTACAGTTGACTTGTCTTTATCCATGTACTTGGTCTTTGTTCCTGAAGATGCTGTTGTCATATTGAGAAAGTCTGTCACGATCATTGATACAGTTGTCCAAGGAAAGCACACCAAAGCTCCGAAGAAGGAAAAGGACTTGATGTACAGACCACCTTTCACACCATATGATGTTCCAAAGTGCTTTGTAGCCAATGAATTGCGTTTTTTTATATGTAGCCACTTCTGTAATGTCGGAAATGTAGCAGTTATGCCCAGCAAGCTCCAACAACCATCAATTTGATAATGACCAGATGATGTTTTTGCGTTGTTGATTGAGGGATAAATATTGGCCATGGCACTATGGATAACTCACCTGCTGCTCTTCAAAATGGTGACATGGGGCTGGATTTTACAACTCCCACCCCATTGGGCATGTTTTTGGTGGGGGCAGCACATAAAACATGACGGTGGCTAGCCCACTTCATTCCCATCCATCCCTGAGCATTTCCCATAATGCTGTAGATGGGCAGGTGCTGGAACTGGCTGCCTGCCTGTCAGTTTTAAAAGGGTGATTGACAGGTAATTGAGCTTATTAACCCATCCCCACTCTAACCTAATTTAGCCCACCCACAGCATGTTACAGCTGTAGGACAGACTGACATGGAGTGAGACACCTCCATGCCAACATTGCTTCTGGGAGGGGGGAGGGGGCAGATCCATCTTCCCCACTGTAATATTTTCCCCCTTGAGTGGGATTTGAATCCACAATGTTCTGAATCAGAGGCCACTAATCCAAAGCTGTCAGGAGATTGGGCATCAGGTCCTGATGACATGTCAGAAACATGTAAAGGGTGTGGTGGGCCGCAGGAACTCCCTCAGTGTATTCCAACAAGCAGAGAATTAATGGGCTCTGGAGTGAAGTTGTCCAGTTAAGGATAGCAGGTCAGTCTTTGTACTGGCACACAGTTGCAATTTTCCCAGGCACCTGTGAAGCATTTAGGAAGCTGCGATCCAGAAGCAAGAAAGTGGAGGTTGGCCGGGTGCTGAGATGGCAGCAAGAGACACAAGGATTGCCCCACATTTCAGTGATACCTCTTTTGAGGTCCTTGCACAAGCCGCCTATGAAAGGAGGTATGTCCTGTCCCAACAGCAGCAACTGTCTTTGGCCTTCCCTCTGTGGAGCCACCAAACCTGATAGCAAGGTTTGGTTGAGACCACAGACTGTTTGCCAACAGGTTAGAAGACCTAACCTTTAACCATCCTCTTACCACTGGCTGATTTTCTGCCTGGTTTCCCTTGGCCAGCCTCCCTGCTTCCTGTACGCCCCTGGTTAGATTGCAATTCCCTGCTAAAAACTTGGTTTATTACCTCCTTCATTATGTGAAATTCCTTCCCGCTTGTTTTCAGCCTATCATCAATCTACCTCACTGACCATCTTTGAAAAAAATCGGCCAATGGTGGGAATTGGTGAGGGACCTTGCATGGAGCTATTTTACTACTTCGCCTGTCTTCTTCCTGCCTGCTGCCCTCTAGTGTCTGATAGATTTTATTTAAATAATACCAAAAAAAGGCCTGATTTTAAAGTTGATGTATTAGTGTCACAAGTACTTAACACTGCAATGAAGTTATTTTGAAAATCCTTCAGTCGCCACACTCTTTGGGTACACGAGGAAGAATTTAGCATGGGCAATGCACCTAATAAACACATCTTTTGAACTGTGTGAGGAAACCAGAGCACCCAGAGGAAGCTAATGCAGACATGGGGAGAAAGTGCAAACTCTGCACAGACAGTGACCCAAGCTGGGACTCGCACACAGGTGCCTGATACTGTGAGGCAGCAGTGCTAACCACAGTGCCACTGAGCCAATTTTGCTCGAGTGTGTCTGTAATTTGACTTGTTCATCCATGTTTAGGTTTTACAATTTCTTATTCACAATGTAGCTGGATAGTGATAGTTAATAATGATGCACTGAAGACTGTAGGACTTGTGCGACCTTGCTGAACAATGGAACTAATAATATATCTTCTTAGCTGATGAGATTAAAAGATTGAGAAATCAACAGGAATGATTGAAGAGGACAGTGAATTAGAATAGATGAATTCCATTGTAAATCAGGTACAAAAAGAAATAAACAGAATCACAGCGCTGAAGGAGGCCATTTGGTTCACCATGTCTGCATGTGCTCTCCAAACGAGCATTATGGCATAGTGTCATTCTCTTGCTTTTTCCCAATACCCGTACCTATTGGTTCTATTCCAGTAATCATCTAATGCCCTCTTGAATGCCTCCATTGAACCTGCCACTACAACATCTCCAGGCAGTGCATTCCAGTCCTGAAGCACTCATTGTGTGAACACCACATTTGTTTCTTTTGCAAATTACCCTAAATCTGTGCCCTTGATCTCGATCCTTCTCTGAGAGGAAACAATTTCTGTCTACCTGGTCGACCCAGCCCCTCATGATTTTGAACATCTCTATCAAATCTCCCCTCAGGGAGAGAAGACTGGATTCTTAGAGGGAGATAAATAAGAGGTAGAAAGGAAAAGTAAAAATTTGCTTTTAATGTAAAAATTTTACATAGCTAAATTCTCCAAAAGCAATTCACAACTTGAAGGAATTTCCATTCTTGTGGTTGCTTACTTTCTGGGCAAGGGGGTTGATAATCAATAATGAAGAAATTATGAGGCTATTAAAAGGATACTTACATTGTTAATTACTAGACTTAATTTAATTTGATGGGTAACTGAGGTGCAAATACAGCAACATCGAGAAATTCCTGGGGTGCTTAAGATGTAGTTTTCACAAAGTTAATAGGAGAGCAGTACAAATTGGTCAGTGACTTACACAATGAACAAGATATATTTTCCTTGCTGGACTTGTGCATTAATTATACTTCTGAAGAAGTATCATATTCGACTTAAAATGTTAATTCTGTTTCTTTCTCAACAGATGCTGATAGACCTGCTGAGTATTTCTATTTTTGTTTCAGATCTGCAGTATTTTGCTTTCATAACACTCATTGTGATGTTAATTTTTCAGACATAATTAGTTTTTCAGCAAAATCTGCCAGTCTTTCATTCATGTACTATTCAATTTTCTGCAGTATTTGTATACCTACATGTAAAAGTTCCAAGGAGTTAGAAATGAAACATCTCAAACTAATAAAAGACTACAGAAATTTGGGAAGAAATACAAAAGTCTGAGGACACGTACTGATGAACAGCTTCTTCCCTGTTGCCATCTGACCTTTGAATGGACCTATCTTGCAGTAAGTTGATCTTTCTCTATACCCTAGCTATGACTGTAATACTACATTCTGCACTCTCTCATTTCTTTCTCTATGTTTTGTCTGTGTAGCACTCAAGAAACAATACTTTTCATTATATACCAATACATGTGACAATAATAAATCAAATTAAATCAAATCAAATCAATGGATCTGTCAGCACTTACCTTCAACAGATTTTCAGTTCTACTTTCATTTGATTCATGCCATCACCAAACACAATACTCTGTACGTGAGGTACTGCATTAATGTTATTGCTGTAGCATTGAAACACTCTTAGATTTTATAACTTGTGTGATAATGGCTTGTATTTGTATCATGGAACGTTACTGGGTCAATGGTCTACATTCTGAAACACTTAATTAAATTTGTAACTGTTTTAAATTATTTACAGTTTTTCACTTGTTTTGTTTGAAGTATGTGATGCAAGTATGGATGCATAATCCACAAATAGAGCTTGTTGTAGGGTTGGAACAGTAACATTCATTGGATACCTTTTGACGAATCAGAATCAAATATCCAGGGGGTGATCTTACCAAAAAAATTCTAAGTGCTGAACGAACATGAAAACGGGAGAGTTTCAGACCTAGATACAGTGTGATTGAAAGGTTCATCCTTCCCAATGCCCTCCCTGCTGTCCTGCTGATAATTCTGGCAGGGGAGAAGGCTATGCTGTGCTTGTGTGTACTCAAGTTTGTCTAATGGCCAAGATTTACTGCCTTGCATGAGTGAATGATAACTTCATTAGCTGCTCTGTTTGCTCCCCGTATCCCCTTGGTTACAATTATAAAGCTATACCCTTACAGCTCAAGGTTAGCAATCGGAAATTATTTGAACTCAGGGCCTGCCTAAAAAGATGATTTCAAGAGTCTTCTCGGATGTTTACTCACGTCCAACAGAGTGTTTTCTTCATCTTCACTGTTGTAGATATTCTTCCAATTGCGAACTGTCTGAGCAGCAAATGTAGCACCATCATTTGTTTAGCATCAAAATTTAACAATTTCTTAGCATTAAAACACAGGAAATAGACCAGCTTATTATTCTCTTGTTTAAAGTACTGGCTTGCAAATTCACAGTCATTGGAACCTTCAAGCTGGCGATCTCAAATCTGCATGCAAGTGCCCCAGTGTATTTTTTGCATGTTGAATATTATGTTGGGCTAAATTCAGAGGTGCACCAATGAACTTGCTTTCGTTTAAGTGGGAATAAAAGGCATACAGCTTGAGTTTAGTGTTGCTTTCATTGTTGCTTTGTCAATCTCACAATGATAGCAGCAAAGATGTTACAAAATACGCAGATTATAGAAAAGTAGAAACAATCCAGATTCAAGGATTTGTTTGCGATGAAATTATAATTCAGTAAACCTCAAGTTTTTTTTTTGTTCTCCAGTTTTAATTCATTGCAAGATGCCGAAGGCCACATCTAGTGCTAAGAGAAGTCTGGAAAGACTTTGACTCTTGTGACTTATTTCAATGTCGGAGGAGAGTATCCCATTCAAAACTGACAGGAATCACTGCCTGAGTGGTGGTTGGGAGCGAGCAGTCTCCAAACCACTGTCAGGGACCCCAAGGTGAGCAGTAGAGCAGTGTTGGGGATTAGGGAGGGGGTGTTAGTGGTAGTGTGGCAGTTTGGGAAGGCACCGTAAATAGGAAATGGGAGAGAGTAGTGGGAAGAGAGTTGCATGGTTTCTCGTGGGACCCGGAAGACAATTTTTCTTTAACATTAAAAACTTATCTTCTCATTGCCTCTTCTGGCCCAATCCAAACAACATTGGCAAGACTCACATCATTGCAAATCAAAATCTCACTGGGTCCCAATTATGGTAGGACCCCCATTTTTGTGTATTAGGCCTTTGACTCACCTGCAGCAAGAAGGGGAAGGCGGTGGCCTAGTGGCATTGTTGGTAGACTATTAGCTCAGAAATTCAGCTAATGTTCTGGGGATCCGTTTCGAATCCCACCACAGTAGATGATGGAATTTGAATTCCATAAAAAATATCTGAAATTAAGAATCTACTGATGACCATGAAACCATTGTCAGGAAAACACACCTGGTTCACTAATGTCCTTTAGGGAAGGAAATCTGCCGTCCTTATCTGGTCTGACCTACCTGTGGCTTCAGAATCAAAACAATGTGTTGACTCTCAACTAGGGACAGGCATTAAATGTTGCAAATGCTCATGTCCCATGAGTGAATTAAAGAAAAGCACATTCAACACCTCTCAACATCTGGGAGTTAAGTTGATGGTGGGTATGATAGTGACATGAATTGGAATGTAAATATTGTTGTGTTTGCAAGATCTGAGCAATTTGTTCTTTTGCCCTGTCTTTGTGGGGAAGTGTAAATAAAGTTAGTTCAATAATGGCTGCCAGCTGTGAGACCACATGTTAATCTTTGCTCAGTGCAATACACAACTGGAAGAAGATGATGAGGCGGGGACACAATTTTCTTTTGCATTTCATTTGGGACAATAAGGACAGAAGCACATTGTGGCATTTTTTTGGAACTCCTAAACTTGATTTGGAGGACGTTTGAGCAATTTGAAAGATAGCTCCATGTGCATACTGTGTTCAGGTACACAATGAGTCAGCACGGCATGTGATTGAAAAAATAGCATTGACCGCATATTTGGGAATAACTAAGGAATTCAACCCTAACAAAGAGGACTGGTATAATTAGGAATGAAGGTTGCACATTTGGTTGCAAGCAAATAAAATAGGAGATGAGGATAAAGTAAATGTTTTCTTCTCCATAATGGGGCCAGATGCTTTTGATACTAGCCCAGACCTTTGTGGAGTGGCTGTTATCATTGGATTGCTGCCCCCCCCACCTCCCCCCCTCCCCACCACCCCCGCCTCCCTCCCAACCCCGTTCTGCATTTCTGGCTGGGTCTTGTGAGCCTGGCTTTGCAGGAATTGCAAAATGCTGCACCCCTCTGAAACCTCCATAAAGCTGTAAATTTAGGAAGAAGAGAGAGGACTCAGCTAATTTTCTCACGGTTTGGCTACAGTATTTGAGCTTAAATGTCATAATGATAATAAATGGATGAATGGAAGAATCAGTGAATAATCAGGGTGGTAGGATGAATAGATGGATGAAGTCAGGGAGTGAATGGCTGGGTGGGTGAGACAGTAGGCAGGTGGGGTGCTTGGTGGCTAAGCTGGCCCTGGACATATTTCCCAGTGGTATGAACCCCGGACATATTTGTCCCCCATCTCCATCAATGCGGGGCCGCATTTCTCATCACTGATGGGGCTAGGGGACTCTAACCCTAATCCTAACCCTAGCTCCAAGCCTAACCCGTGTCTGGGATTTAGACCACTGGGAAATATGCCCAGGGCCACCCTAGCCACCTAGCACTCACCTGCCTACTGTCTCACCCATCCTACCCATTCACTCCTTACCTCACCTGCCTAATCATCCTACCATTCTGATCATTGACTGATTCGTTCATTACAAAAGAATTGCCTCTCATTATTGTGGCCATATGTCAGAATCATTCTTCCACGTCAAATTTAAATCCCACTTCAGCAGGATTTCAGATTGGCCTGATGCACACTTGTCATCAAAAGGTGTATGCCTGGTGAACTGAACTTCCAGGGGAACGCAGAGGTGAGTGTGTGGAACTTCGTTCAGTGCTTGTAAAGATCCCAATGCAAGAAAGCAGCTCCATGGATTCAGTGTGTGAAGGCTAAGGAATAAGTCTGCTCAGCGGTTTCTTCATTGCTGCTGGAGCTGCCAGGGCAGGAGTTATGGTGTGGGTGGCTGAGGGTGCGAGGAAGGACAATTTGACCATGCAATTGGCAAAGCATTTTGAGATTGAGCATCCTTCCACAGCTGAGACAGTCCAATATCCGTTCCATTGCATTGCTTGGAGTCTGATTTCCGAAGTTATCATGCCCACTCAAAAAACACTAATTACTGAACAGTGCTAATAATTGCTCCTTCAGTGTTAACTGGGAACATCTGCATGCAGATGTCATAGTCAACCAAGTCTTATGGGGTCACAGAACAATTGGGCAACTGGACAAGTTTGAGCATCCTCTTGTGACAGGTGGGCATGGATCATTCATTGAGGGTTGTGCTGTGAGCACTATAACAGTATAACTATATAGGCATGGAACATTAACCCTGTTCAAGCATACAGCTCAGCCTGGGAGTGCAGGTTAGGCTAGTGCCTGCCCTTGTGCGGAGAGCACAGGATGCCATCACTCTATCATGTGGTGTGAGGTGGGTATAGGTTTTATATTGGTCAGGCATCAAACGAACTGAAGACTAGTCTTCCAGAACTCACTGGGAGCTTCCTATCACTTCCAGAGTGCTAGCATTAAATATGATGCCCAGATTACTGATGGCCTGAGGTCACGGCTGAGTGGGTAAATCGGACAAGCCAGCAATCCAATCTGAAATTCCTGCCTCAGCAACTTTTAATCGCAGTCCCACTCAATACAATGGAAAAAGCCACCATTGGCATCGGTGGGTCAAAAACCACTTTACCTACTTGTAATTGGACTCTATTGATTTCTGGAGCCTACCTCAGACTCATTATGGCACGGCTAAGAACGAGATTTCACTGGGAATTGCAGAAGTAAACAGTGGCCAATTGAGACTGCTGCAGGATACATTCTCAAATTTTAAGAAACTCTCTCATCATTGTGGGTATGACATGAACTTAGGGATATGTCTGTAGGTGGCCTAAAGAAAAATAAAATCCAGCTGGCCTAGCTTTTGAGCAAAGGTAGTAAACCAGGGTAGAAGGATGTCTGTGATAAAGCTAGAGCAATATAAATGGCAGAAAGATAGCTGCAGATTCAAGGGAGGTTCTTTTCCTGAGATGGCAGGGGAAGGCCACTGCATTTCATGGAGGTCCGGACCACAGCAGCCAAGTTCACAGTCTCAGAATCAGAAATGGACATGTTACCGTTGCCGTGGTTGCTATCAACTATTTAAATGCCTCCAATTCTATTCAAAATGAAAAAAGTTAATCATATCCAGACAACACATAGCAATAGACAAAACATTAATGCTCCAGGTCATGGTGAAACTCTAGGTTGCAGCCAGGTCAAGGTTGTGATTGATTTAAAGCTAGTTTAGGAGTCTAGAAATCCTTGAATGTGCATTTAATTGATGTGGAAACAGAAGTTGGTGTAATCAAGCAGGAAGATCAATTGTACTCAGTCAGAAAGCAAGAAAAACCCCACATGGGAGATGAGAGTAATAGGGCTGAAGATAAAATTCCAGCGCGCACTGTAGAAATGAAAGTCAGATTCACAATGTACTTCCATTATCTGATAAAGCTGCAGCTGTGTTTGTTATCCCAGAAGGTGGCTACAAGAAGTCACTAAGTCACATTCCCTCATGTAAAACTGGTGTGAAACTGATTGGCGATTCCAATAACAATGTTCCAGTGCTCGGTGAAGTTCGCTTTAGGCTGCAGTATGATGCTGTAGCATTTTATTTGTCATTGATGGTATTAGGAGGGAACAAAGTTTGGAAAGGGATTGGCTTCAGAAGATACTGTTAAACTTGGTCAAGTGACTTACAGTAGGGATCAGTCAGAGCATCCGCTGTGTCATTCAGCAAGTGCTAAGAGAGCCAAAAGTAGACTTTGAGCAAGGAGGACCAAATGATAAAATTAGGCATCACAAGGCCAAAATCAAGATAAAGGACAATGTACACCAAACGTTTTGTAAGATGTGTTATGCAAAGTTAGAAGTGGTGAGTAAAGAACTAGGTAGATTAAAAAAAAACAGGAATTAAGAATGTGAAAGTCTGTGAAGTGTGTCTCAGAATGAGAAGTAACCTGATCAAGATTCCTTTCATGGCCAATCACAAGAAAATTATGGAAATGAGTACTTGCTGATTCCTTTGAAGGGCAGAGAGTAGTTTGGTTTGTTCGATAACTTTGACAAGTGAGTAAATGCTGAGTCTATGTCCAATGGCACACGTGTTAAAACTGTTGAGGCTTTGACAAGTTGTTTTGCAATTTATTTGTTGCCAGAAGTGTTGGTGTCAGATATTGTCCCACCATTTACATCAGAAGGCTTTGAAATATTGCTGAGTCAGACATAGTCTAATATCACCATGATCATTCAATGTTGAACAATGTTGTAGAGAGAAGTGTACAGATTGTGAAACTGCCTTCACAGAAGTGTTTGCTAAGTGACACTAGGCAATAATTTCCATGTTTCACTTTAACAAAGGCTAAAAAATAAGGTTTTTTTTTATTCATGTCACAAGTAGGCTTATATTAACACTGCAATGACGTGAAAATTCACTTGTTGCCTATACAGGTAAATTGAGGGAGAATTTAGCATGGCCAATGCACATCGCCAGCATGTTTTTTGGACTGCGGGAGGAAACTGGAGGAAACCCACGTAGACATGGGGAGGATGTGCAGACTCCTCATGGACAATAACCCAAGCCGGGAATGAAACCCGGGTCTGTGGCACTGTGAGGCAGCAGTGCCAACCACTGTTCCACCTTGCCTTCATAGACTTGCAGTCTAGAATAGTTTCCTCATCTTATGGATTAGTGTTTAAAAACACATTTGAACAAGGTTTAGTTTTCTTAGGCCTGACATCAATAGCAAAATAAGAGAAAAGCAAGACAAAGTAAAGGTAAGTTATGATACACAAAGCATAAAACTCACAGAGATCAGTGACATTCAGAGGGTCATAGTGAAAAGCCACCCAAGTGATAAGGAGATTTATGTGATTGGAGTTGTTGAAATAAGACCAGGTACATTCACATATCTAGTGAACATTGGAAAGACAAACTCCCTCAATCCACTTCTTAAACAGAGAGCGATCTACCTCTTATAAAGTTGTAATTGGCAGAGAGTTCAGTGTGATTGTTCCACTCTATTCTGCGTTTCTCCGTGGAAAACAAATCTTTATTATTTGAAGTGTTGCATAATGTTTCTTAACGTTTTACTCAGGCCTCTACCGACAGTTGAAATTAATTAACAGCTGGAATTTTCCAGCTGTTCATGCCCTTCCATCACTGCAAATGAGGACGGAGAATTTGGCACTCAGCCAAATCTCCGTTCACTTCAGCGGGACCAGAGAATTCTTCTGGCATGAATAGCCAGAAAAATTCTGCCAACTTGTTTGTATGGGCTTCACAAAATTTATTCAACACTTTCTAAACGTGTAACATGTTCCTTTTAGTTCCGTTTTGCATGATCAAAATTAAAGTATAACATGGAAAAGATTGGAAGAGCTAGAGTGCTGTCGTTAGAGCAGAATAAGTCGGAGATTTGAGAGAGGTGTTCAGAATCATGAGGAACTAGATAGAGAGGATAGAGAAAAAAAATTCCAATGGCAGAAGAACGAAGTCACAGATTCAAAGAATTGGCAAAAGGATTAAAAGTGGGAATGGGAAAATCATTTAAATGCAGCAAGTGGTTATGATCTGGAACACATTTCCTGTACGGGCGGTGAAGGCAAATTAAATCTTAGCTTTCAAAAGGAAATTGGATAAGCATTCGAGGGGATAACATTTTCAGGGCTGCCGGTAAAGGGTGGAGCATGAAACTAGCTAAATTTCTTTTGTAGAGAGCTGACATAGGCCCAATAGGCCAAGAGGCCTTCTTTTGTGCTGTAAACATTCTATGGTTGGAATGTTATGGCTGTTCATGCTGGCATGACTATCCCATCCTGTCACAGTGAATAGAAATTTGGCTGGGCACCAAGTTCTCCGACATTGCTGCAATGGGAACGTGGCATTAACTGCTGGTGAGATCGCACCCTATGACCCTACTCTACAATTCTATGACTTCTGTGACTGCTTACAGGGGTCAGAAGTCCTGGAAATAAGCTTATAGCTAATGTCTGAACTTTCTGCACTGGTCCTTTTCCCCCAGGTTTTGAGAGAATCTATCTTTCCTCCAGTTACTTTTGCCCCTTCTCCTAACTCATGTGCTTCATTCCCAATTAAATGATGTAAATAAAACTTAAACCTGTCCTCCAAAACTCAAAGAGGAGTTGTTTTCAAACTCTCCCCCCCACCCACCCTCACAATAGGATCCTGGAGGTACACAATGTTCCAAAGGTGAGAGCACAATGCATGCAAGTGAGAGAAAGTAATGGATATTACTGAAATACTTTCAAACATGTCAGCATGTTGCGATTCTGAGAATTAGATGAAATAATTGCCAACTATTTACCCTTTTCCTGTCAGATCTGATATTCCCAGTTACAGAGAAATATTCAGATGCACGTCTGTTGTGTTTCCTCCGGGTGCTCCGGTTTCCTCCAACAGTCCAAAGGTGTGCACGCTGGGCGCATTGGCCATGTTAAATTCTCCCTCAGTGTACCTGAACAGGCGCCGGAGTGTGGCAATTAGGGGATTTTCACAGTAACTTCATTATAGTGTTAATGTAAGTCTACATGTGACACTAATAAATAAACTTTACTTTTAGGTGGACATTTCTGAAAGGGGAAAAGCCTGATGAAAATAACATATGACTCAAGTGTAGTTTTCAAGGTGGGGCAAGTCAGGTTCATTGACGTGGATTTCACATTGGCTTTACAACTCATTAGCCTGCAAGCAGAAACCCCTGACTTTCAAAACTGAAGCATCTGATTATCCACAACCTGTAACCCTGATGCATTTGCTAGAAAGCAGGCTTAACAGCACCACTTGGTCAAGTGATCATTAAAATAAGACTGAGGTTAAAGTTTAGCTTGTGGACCCCCATGCTCCATCAGATGTTCAAAACCACTCTTCATGCTGATAACGTATTCAGAGTGCACATGCTGTTTGCTTCTACTTGTCAACAGAATGACCCAGCATCAGAATCATGCTGGGATTCACAACAGGCCACCACAGGGGCAGCACTTGCCAGTTAGTTAAGAAAACAGTTGCCCAGCTTTTGGCTTCTGCTCTCATTGCCCCTATTAGGAATGCTTTGAGGTCTCCCAGGCATTTTACTAATTGTTTTACCACACCAAGCATCCTGTCTGCCTTGCAATGCACAACAGAGATTACCAAGGTTAGTAGGAAAGAATCATTAACAAAACAGATTTATGAAGTACCAAGAACCAATATACTGGCTGATGGAAGCAGAAGAATGCAGGTTTCATTCTGTGGGGAAGTAGAGCTTTTAAATAATGATTTTTTTTTGTTCAGCCAATGTATGAAATAAAGGTAACTCCATCGCCATCTTAAAAACTCTTCAAGTCAACCTGTTACAAAACCACACAGGCTAGAATTTCATCACTGCTGCCCAAACACAACTAAATCAATAATTTTTTGATGCAGATTGGCAAAGAAAGAAAGGCTTGCATTGAGGAATGCTTTTCACAATCACTCATTATCTTCACAGCCAATGGACTACTTTCTGAAGTGCTGTCACTGTTGGAGTGTAGGAAACAGGCAGCAAATTTGTACACAGCAAGCTATCACAGATAACAATTGTGATAATGACCAGATGATCTATTTTTGTGATGTTCGTTGAATGATAAATACTGCCCGGGACACCTGCTGCTGCTTTCCTCTTGAGGTCAGGTGGGCCTCAGGTCTTAAATGCCTCATTTGAAAAGTAGCATCTCCAGTAAAGAGACACTCCTTCAGTGGAGTGTCAGCCTAAATGTCTGTGTTGGAGTGGGACTTGAAACTTGCAGCTCAGAAGTGAGAGTGCTACCAAATGAGCCACAAGGACATACAGCTCGCTGGTAAGTTGCCTGCTGCTTGTTCAGCTAAGGCTATCCTGAGTTAGAGTTATCTGGGGCTAAGTGGGAGAATTGCCATTCCTAATGGCAAGCGTGCAGCTCCAGACTTATTTAGTAAACTGGGCTGGCTGAACAATTATCAACAGTGCGCTGGAATGTCATTGGCTTCTGGCTCAAGTTTCTTTTATTGTCAAGCGTATCATCTTAAAGCCATCTTATTCCAAAATGACTCCAATATATTGTCCCCGCTCCCCACTCCTGTGCACAACCCTCAGCCAAACAAGGAAATAAGGATCAGAATTCTACGCTCCCTGACTGGTGGGGTATTAGGCGGTGTGGGAGGGCGCAATGGAGCGTGGAATTGAAGGAATCCCCCAGATTCTCCCCATTTCAACTTTATACTGGGATGGGCAGGGGCTCAGATAGGAAGCTCGCTGTTTGCGCAGCTGAGGCCCGTCAGAGGTCACTTATTGGCTGGTAGGAGGTTTGGACTTGTGTGGGGGAAGGCCAAAAATCTGTTGTTACATCTCGGGCAAGAAGTGGGGATGGGGTGGGGAGTGGTAGGGACCTCCATCAGAAGCCTCCTTCTGAAGTCAGACCCATCCCCTTTAAGATCCAGAGGTGTTCAGACCTTCGTCTCCCAGGCCTTTCTCCTGACATTCTGATCGCTCCTTTCACATCCGCCTCCCACCTCCCAGGCTGTCCCCACCCTCCCTGTCCCCTGAGAATCCTTGAAGTTGTCTGGACCTCTGGTTCCCATGCTTGTTCTCAGGCACCGTTTGCATTTTTCCAGTAAGAAGTCTCACAACATCAGGTTAAAGTCCAGCAGGTTTATCTGGAATCATGAATTTCGGAACACTGCTAGCACAAGATTTTCAGTCACTTGATTGTCAGGTGGAAATGTTAATTCAATCACTTGTCTTCTACTTCAGGTGGATCCATTTTACTCCAGTTACTGACTATGATTCTTTAATATTCCTACTATGCATTTCACTCCTTCAAGGCTTCATCACCTTTGCTACTTAATTTCAGGCAAAATTACCAAAAGCATGACGTATTGTGACTGGGATGCCTTCATGGAAGCATCCAGCATCACAGTTAGTCAGCTATTTACACATCTGAAAACCTTGTTGAAAACTGGAATGTAATGTATTTACAAGCAAACTTTGTAATTATCAGCAGAAATGTAAGCAGATGTAAACAGCCATTTTCCTGTGTGTTACTCAGAAAAAAGCACCAGTTAGTTATCAGAATTGGAGTGTTCAGAACAAAACATCAAATACCCGGTGTAACAACATTTACAATGTTCAACAGGCAGAGAAGCCATTGATCACAATATAACTGATTTAAAATTTATTCCATAGTCTTGTATTCCCTTGAATTTAGAAGTTAATTTGTGACCTCATTGACATATTTAAAATGAATGTTAAGTAGTTGCAGGCTGGACTTTTGACCCTCACTCAGGAGGGTATCCTGCTTTAGAGAGCTGCTGGACAATCTGATATCCGACAGTTCTTCACTCTTTGCAGTGACGGTGCTGCAATGGACAGAGGATGGTGTGGACATGCCGGTGTTGGACTGGGGTGGGCACAATAAGAAGTCTCACAACACCAGGTTAAAGTCCAACAGGAATCACAAGCTTTCAGAGCGCTGCTCCTTCATCGGGTGAGTGCTTCATCAGGTGCATGCTAGCAGCTGGCAATATCTGAAATGAGACAGCAGCTAGACTGAGACTGTGGCAAGTGGTGAGGAAACCAAGAGGGAAAACCTACTTGACCTCACCCTCACCAATCTACATCTCATCGATGCTTCAGTCCTTAACAGTATCGGTAGGAGTGACCATCACACAAACCTTGTGGAGACAAAATCTTATCTTCACATTGAGATTATCTTCCATTGTGTTGTGTGGCATTACCACCATGTTAAATGGGATAGATTTCCAACTTGCCTAGCAACTCATATCTAGCATCCATGAGGCGCTGTGGGCCATCAGCTGCAGCAGAATTGTATTCAATCACAATCTGTAACCTCATGGCCCGGCATATTCCCCCACTCGACTATAACCATTCAGCCAGTGGTTCAGCTGTGGTTCAACGGAGAGAGCAGGAGGGCATGCCAGGAGCAGCATCAGATACACCTGAAAACTGAGGTGCTATCTTGGTGCAGTTACAGCACAGGACTACTTGCACACAGTGGAAGCAGCACTAGGCAGCACTAAGTGATCGCACAACTAACAGATGAGATCTGAGATTTGCAGTCCTGCCACATCCAGTCAGGATAGGTGGTGGGCAATAATACATCACTGGAGGAGGAGGCTCCAGAAATATCCCTGTAATTTCTGTTGTGGAATAAGAGATGATCAGAGCAATATTTTCTCTATAAAGAAGGTGCACTCATGTATGGCCATAAATTTATTGTTTGACTTCACTGCCAGAGCAGCAGGGTGGTTGTGGACAGCAATGTCTCTGAGAGGTCTCAGTTTGTAACTTAAACTGTCAGGAGGTATATTAGAGAGATTTCCCTTAACAGAAATGATTTACAGTGACACACTAGCAACCATATTTAATGCATTTAACTTGTTTTACAGTAAAAACCATTAATACGTTACACTTTTACAATTGTGTAACATCAATTGAAATGATACACATTAAATGTGGAAATGTATTTACTGCTTGATGGATCCTCCCATTGCTTGGACAGATGTATGTTCTCCATCTATTTGGCGTCATCTCACAAGTCAAATCTTTGTGTGCAGAATCAATTGCAAATATTACATTTAAATCACTGTTGGAGGGGTGAGTGAAGGCCGTGGTTTTGGGAATTAATGTATTCTTGCTTGTCCTATAGGCACTTGACTCTGTTCTCCTGAAATGATGAGAATGCTGAGAGAGAGAGGCTTCAACATTTTGTTTTTTCCTTAGGGTGGTGGGGTCCAGTCTGCAGGCCCTGAGATTGACTTTCAGAACATCTTTGTATCTATGTTTTGGACGCCCTGTGATGTAACTCCCTCTGCTCAGTTGGCTGTAAAATGCCGCCTTTGGATCGCGGGAATGCTTTGTCCGAACCACATTGCTGATCGAGCAAAGCCGAGCTCTAATGAGCATGCTCAGCGTATCAGGTATGTGGCACTAGTCAAGAAAATCAACGTTAGGGATTTTGTCCTGACTCTTCATAATGGAAGTAGATCTTAAGCGCAGAAGTGGAATGCATTTAATTGCTCTTTATGTGATGCCAGTAGACTTTTCCAAACCTCCCAGCCGTTGGGAGATGAGATGAAATCTTACCAAAACATGGCAATGTTGTTTCTGCCGAGGAAACTGGCCTATTTCTCTCCAGATCTTATGAAACTCTGCCAAAAAGATCAAGGGGACATGTTTCATGCTGGCTGCAGAGAGGTCTCAACAGGGTGCCATCTTTAAAGGGCATTTTGATCAGGCCAAAAAGTAACCTCCCCTTCACCCTCCAACCCACCACTGAGGTCTCAGGGGCTCCCCTCTCGCACTACTCCTATCGGAGCTGGCATTCAACTCTGAAATCCCCCTCCCCCACCGATCATCAGCCCCTTTCCCACACTCCCGGCATCAGCCCCTCACCCCCGCCCCTCACCATTGGCTCCTTCTCCCTGACCATCGGTCCCTTTCCCCCCTTTCTCCCCCTTCACAGTTGGAGCCAGCACCCGACTCTGCCCCCCCCTCCACCCGACACCCCCCATCGCCGACATCCCCTGCTCCCCTCTGCCTCATCACCACATATAAATGAACCCCCCCCCCCATGAGATTTGCATTGGCATACATTGGCACCACCAGGGTGGCATGGGCATGGGGCCAACCTGGTCATGCCAATCTCTGCCATGGAGCAGCGCCAGGGGGCATTGCCATTTTCCCCGGGGGCTATACACACCTTTGCGTTCCTGAGGGCCATCTCAACGACAGGTTCACATCTGGGTGAACCTGCTGTAAACCATGTTAACGTGAGTTACTATCTGACAAGGTTGTTTGGAGGGACGGCGTGTTAAAAATGTTGAACTGTATGTAAATCAGGCTTATGCAAATTATGGTGGTTATGGGTGGGTGGCTGAAAATCTTGGCCTGTATGTTTAAGAATCTAAGGGCCCGATTTTATCATTTTCATTCTAAGTGCTGAATCAGGGTGTAATACAGATCCGACTTAGAAATCTGCTTTCAGGTAGCCCCATACACATTTAGCCTGAAAAAAATCACCAGTCCCATTCACGCTGTGGGCAGGGCTTAGCACATCCAAAACAATTGGAGCTCTGAACTGTGCATGAGCAGTTAGACAAAAAATTGAAAAAGTGCGCCCATGTCAGATCGCTCCCGGGCTTCAGAAAGCAGAGAAAGTAGCCCGGGAGTGAAAAGCAGGAGCAATGGCCCCCACATACATTGCTGTCCCCCTTATCCGCCCACCCCACTACCCACATACATCGCTGTCCTCCTTATCCACCCCCTCACTACGCACATACATCGCTGTCCTCCTTATCCACCCCCCCACTACCCACATACATCGCTGTCCTCCTTATCCACCCCCCCACTACCCACACACATCACCGTCCTCCTTATCCACTCCTCCCCCCCCGCTAATCAGACTGATCACCATCCCTGCCTCTCTACTCCCCACAGATTGGAACCCCCCTGACCTCCCCCACATCCCCATCACAGATCCATCTGACCTCCCCCACTAGAGATCCATCTGACCACCATCCCCCCCCCACCACCGAGACCCATCTGCCCCCCCACCTCCTCCCACCAGAGATACATCTTACCTGCCTCCCTGCTCCCCGCCCCTCCCCAGATAACAATCTGGCCTCACTCACTACAGCCCCCCACCCTCCAAGACAACGATCTGGCCTCATTCACCGTCCCACAGAGAATGGTGTGGCCTCACTCACCATCCCCCCAGAGGAACTTCTGATCCGTCTCCTCCTCCCTTCCCCCACAGACTACAATCGGGCCTCCCTCCCTCCCCACCAGAGAATGATCTGACCTGCCTCCTCCTCCTCCTCACCTCCCCCCCACAGCCCCCCCCCCACCCCCAACCAGACAATGATCTGGCCTCCCTCCCTCCCCACCAGAGAATGATCTGACCTGCCTCCTCCTCCTCCTCACCTCCCCCCCACCCCCACCTCCCTTCCCCCACAGACTACAATTGAGCCTCCCTCCCTCCCCACCAGAGAATGATCTGACCCGCCTCCTCCTCCTCCTCCTCACCTCCCCCCCCCCCCCCCCCCCCAACCAGACAATGATCTGGCCTCCCTCCCTCCCCCCCAGAGAATGATCTGACCCGCCTCCCTTCCCCTCCACCACTGATCCATTAGAAGCTCTGAATGCACTCTTCAGCGACTGGAGTGCCCAATTCAGACTTTTATCTAGTAGGTCCGTCACGGTGCGGTTCCAGATCAGCAAACGCGATGATAAAGAGGGAAATTCTGATAAAGCTGGGGGGACAGTTCATTAATTCAATTTAAATGAATGCAAATGCCATTTAAATTGCCGTTGCGCCCATTTTGGGTGCAAAGCGGATCGCTGCCATTCCTGGGTTTCGGTAAAGTAGCAATCTGCACGGATGTGGGTGCGGAGCATGTTAATGGCCTCACACCCACTTTACCACGTTTTCATGCTTGAAAACTGGCGTGACGCAGTGGTAAAATCGGGCCCTATATCTGATATGTATTCCAACTATGGGAAAATGGTTCACTTCATAGTGTTATACATAGAAAGCGTACACTACACATACCTGATTGGTTCCAATCCTCACTAAAGCTGTCAATCACAAACCAACAACTTACATGAAACCAGTGACTGCTGCCTGCGTGGACTCCAGGTGGTGGAATTTGCAGGGCTATGATGTACCCAGCAAGTACAATTAATTTTGTCAAGATTGGTTATTGGAGCTCAATCTCATACTGCAACAACAGAGTGTAACCTCTCAGGATTTGGCTAGGAAAATGCTGCCTTCCAATCACCATTGTTTTGCTTTAAATGGTGCTACATCTTCCACTTAATTCCCTTGCTTTGTTCTGGCAGCAGACTCTGTACTGACCTGAGAATTTCCTGCCTGTGGAAATGTATCTCTTTCAGTCTTTACTTGCAGCATCCAGTATTTCTCTGAGCGTGTCGCCACTTCCTGACACTCTCCCGGGAGATGGTGGAAATGATTGAAATTCGCCGGGTCCAGTGAAAAATCTGAGTGAGCAAAGATGATAGTTTCCCATTTCTGCTCAAAGTCTTAGTCATGTGGGCTCTGAACATTTCTTCAGAAGGAAAATGATGTTTATGAGGCTACAGTAAAAATAGCCTCCTCAAGGCAAATCTTTATTGTTTTTAAAAATGATTTTTAATGCTACTTTCAAGCTTGTAAATATTGTATGAACTGAAAATATGTCACAAACATGAGAAACATGAAACATATCCCCCAGGCAGATCCAATTATGATGAAATATTTGGAATTGGCTTGCTTGCACACAATTCAGTTACTGACTATGCCTAATATGCACTCATATCTGCAGCATATTTCTGAAACATATAGTTTTCAAAATAATGCTTTTATTATTTGTCGATTATTTATCATAGTTTCTCCTCTACGTGGTCCCATTGGGAAGTGTGTAATCTTTGTGAAGGTATTTTTACCTGTCCTTTGAATAAGATTTGATTATTCCAATGCTCTACTAGTCAACGTCTCATTTAGAATCATAAAATCCTACAGCGCAGAAGGAGGCCATTCAAGTCTGTATGGACCACAATTCCATCTAGGCCCTATCCCCATAATCCCATGCATTTACCCTAGCTAGTCCCCTTGACCCTAGAGTCAACTTCGCATGGCCACTTCACCTAACCTGCACACCTTTGGACTATGGGAGAAAACTGGAGCACCTGGAGGAAACTCACACAGACACGGGGAGAATGTATAAACTCCACAAACAGTGAACCAAGCCGGGAATCGAACCCAGCTTCCTGGTGCTGTGAGGCAACAGTGCTAACCACTGTACCACCATGCCGCCTATTTCCACCCAGTATAAATCTGATCGCTGGCCTTTGCTTGTTGGTCTGCACAGGGTCTCATCCCACTGAACACTCAATATTCAAATTCTTACTCTTGTGCACAAATATTTCCTTGATGTCACTGTTCCCTATCAAGTGTCTCCAACTCATAACCCTTTAAGTAATCAAGGTCAGTTGTGGATCACAAAGGGGGTCGCGGGATGAGAGTTTGGTGTTGTGAGCACTGAGGCCATTATGATAGCCTTGGAATGTAGACTTGGTTGGGAAAGTCCTTGGCCCTGCTCTGAGGTCGCATGATGCACGCAGTCTATTTTCTTTCCCTGTGAGGAGTGGGAGATGAACAAGCTTCACACACATATCCTAGTGTCTGCCTTGTATATGCCCAATCTTTTTAGCACTACATCAAATATAGGTATTAATTGAGCATGGGTGCTACATTGGAGATTAGACTTGCACTATCAACCATTTTGCAAGACTTTGAGAAACTCTATCACACTGTGCATGTCCATGTGTCTCAATGAGTAAGATAAGATTTTCATAAAATATTTTAAATTTCAAAACCCATGGGGACTAATTTTTCCGTTCCACCCACACGGGAATCATAGCGTGCGAGGGACAGACCATGGAAAGGTCTGTTGGCCTTGGCGGGATTTTCTGGTTTTTGGGGCGATCGCGGCTGAAATATCCTGCCCATGGTTTTTAAAGATTTAAAGATAATTTGTACTTTAATAATTAAATAGTCAAGGATATTATCTTGCCGATTTGATTTGTTTCGATGCTGCCCCTCCACCTCCTCCAATCCCTGATTGCTCAACAACTGAAGGGTACATCATCCCCTGTTGACCAATTCTCTTGCCCCCCTAGATTTTCACACTGGGGTTAAACCAATTCTGAGGCATATAAATCAAATCACATCAGGAAAAGGTTTGGGGGAAGCGCTGCCAAAAGCTCTTCCAACAATGTTTCACCCACTATTGATGACTACACCTTCAGCTTTAAGCTCTGGGGTTCCTTTCTTAAACCTCTGTCTCTCCAGCCTCTCTCATCTTTTAAGACCTTCTATAGTATGCTGATTTGATTTGATTTGATTTATTATCACATGAATTAGCATACAGTGAAAAGTATTGTTTCTTGCGTGCTATACAGACAAAGCATTACGTTCATAGAGAGGGAGATGAGAGAGTGCAGAATGGAGTGTTACAGTCATATCTAGGGTGTAGAGAAAGATCAACTTATTGCGAGATAGGTCTGATGGCAACAGGGAAGAAGCTGTTCTTGAGTTGGTTGGTATGTGACCTCTGACTTTTGTATCTTTTTCACGATGGAGGAGAGTATGTCTGGAGTGTGTGGGATCCTTAATTATGCTGGCTGCTTTTCTGAGGCAGTGGGAAGTGTAGACAGAATCAGTGGATGGGAAACTGGTTTGTGTGATGAATTGGGCTACATTCATGACCTTTTGTAGTTTCTCACAGTCTTGGGCAAAGCAAGAGCCATACCAAGCTGTGATACAACTAGAAAGAATGCTTTCAATGGTGCATCTGTAAAAGTTTGTGAGAGTCGTAGCTAATGTGCCAAACTTCCTTAGTCTTCCGAGAAAGTAGAGATGTTGGGGGGCTTTCTTAGCTATAGAGTCGGCCTGAGGGGACCAGGACAGGTTGTTGGTGATCTGGACACCTAAAAACTTGAAGCTCTCGACCATTTCTACTTTGTTCCTGTTGATGTACACAGGGGCATGTTTTCTACTATGCTTCCTGAAGTTGATGACAATCTCTTTCATTTTACTGACCCTCTGATCATGCTTTCAATCACCTGCCCTGATGACTCTTCCTATGGGTCGGATGGTGTCAATGTTTCTCTGATTTATGTTCCCGAAGCACTTTGGACCATTTTCCCACATTAGAAGAATTATGTAGATGTAAATTGTGGTTGAGCACAGTAAGTATCTTAGCTAAAGCCTCAAGTTGCCAAATTGCTGTATGCTTGATATTAAAAATGTTCATGGAAACCAATAATGAGCATCTTCAGATTTGATCTTTCTTAAATCACCTTTACGGAAATTTCTCTCTTCTAAGCACTGTTTTCATTTTTTTCAAAAGTCATGGTTAGAATGACTTGCGCAAGAACAAAGTCACTTTGTGGGATTACCTCCAGATTCTTCACTCTCTTTGCATGTCTCTCGACTGGAAAACTGTGATTTAACAGGAATTAGTAGTCTGCAACATGATGGAGGGGAAACAACTTTAATAAGAAGAAGATGAGGTAACTCGTGCAAGACCGCTGGAGTACCTAGGGAAATGTAACACCACTGGCCTCGGAGGAAATCGTTTGGGGTAGAGTGAGTTACCAGGAGGAAGGAAAATCACACACCAGTTGGACTTGCAAGTGTTCATCAGATTCAACTTCACTAAAATGCACGCTGATATCCTTATAACCAAAAAACAATTTTAACATTTAATTACCAGTTGATAATTAAGTACACATGCACAGGGAAGTAAAAGAGGAGGGGGTAGAGTGGGGGCAGTGGTAGTTTGGGTAGAAATTCACATTAAAGTGTAGTTTGAATTTTATTACTAAACAATCTTTCCAATAAACTGGAGTGTTTTATGATTCTACTAAAGACAAAAAAAAGTACAAATTACAGCAGGCAGATGGGAGAGCAGAGGGTCTGAAAAGCCTATAATAAGTAAATCCATTCTCCAGAGAATGGAGGGTGTGCTATAAAATCTATATGAGTGGGTGTAAATCAGCCAGCAGCGTAGAGCACTTTGGTGGCAGCATCAGCTCCGGGGGATAGGGGTCTGCACAATATCTACTGCTTTTTCATTTCCTGTTGCTTTCTACGTTTTTGCAGAGTTGGAACATTCCTACAATTATGGATTTTTTATATGTTAAACAGACCCTTTGGAAGACAAGGTACGTATCTGGAGTCTGAGGAACATATGGCTGGCACTTGGGCAGATATTTGTTCATTACTTTTACTCTCAATGATGTTGAGTCTAAGCATTCCTAATGTAATAGAAAAGCCCTTTAAAAACAATTTCCATTAAATTAAATCCTCTTACAAGCAATTGTTGCAATTTAATTTATAATCTACTAATTTAACCCAATTACATAAAATGCTGTTTCAGATCAATTTTTCGTTTGACATTGTAATTATAAGTTATCAAAGATCAAATGTATTACCGTTCTGCACATGTGGTATGGAGTGGAGTGGCTGTGGGGGTGGTGGCTGTAATATCCTACTGTTGGCCTCCTGTTTCTCAACCGAAACATGGACAATTGGTGGAGGGAAATCAAGGTGGAGACCTTGCGTATTTAATTGTCTGCCATTCAAGAAAACAAGGGATTGTTTTCATAGATATGTTGCATGATTCAATTGCAGTTTTTGTGGTGATATAGGAACAGACCCATAGCCAAGTGCACTTTCCCCTTGGGAACCTAAAGGATAAACATTAAAGTGATTTTCACGTGGCCAGGAGCAGAAAACCTGCCCAACCTCAATTAACCTTATCTGTTGGCTGGTTGCATGCTAGAACCAGATGATTCTCCAGCACAGGTAATGGGAGAGCTGTAGTGTAATCTCAACTTAACACTCACAATGTGTTAGTGAGGCCAGAAGCTCAAAATGGTTTGCCCTCCTGACTGTTCCATTGATCAGGCTGATATCATGACCAATTGGTGCCCATAGAGGAAATCTACAACTGCATCCCCCCCACAACACCCCATCAACCTTCCCCCTGCCCCCACAATGTTTTCAATGCCTCCATTCAACTGAATAATAGCGAAGTGTTTCAGAATTAGAAAGTCTTTGGAATCATTTAAAAGAGAATGTTAATGTTAGAGCCCATTTAAAGGAATGAATTCTCATATGTCTCAATGTTCGCCTGGAGCTTTTCTAGATGGATTGTAAGGCTGTTCCCAGCCCTGCATCACAACTTGTGATAGTTCCATCAAGAACAATTGAGCGTTCAATTTGGGAGTTGTAATATTCCTTGTAAACAGATGCAAAACCAGTTTTGCTGTAATCTTTGAAAATGTCAACCTTTGTTTAAAATCAAGCAGTTCTTCAGATCTGAGTCAGCGATCCTTGCTGGAAAGTGCATGCTTGTGAGCATCAATTGAGCTATCTGGCTAGCATAGTTGACTAGCCTGCTCACACTCATAGCCGAGGAACATGTGAAGAATGGCCACCTGAGAAAAGTAGCAGACGTCCACTGATGTCTGCAGGACCTATCCAAATATGAGACATTGGCCTGAATTTTTAGACTGGTGCGGGGGCCTCCTGCTGAGCCAAAATGACACTGGAGCTCTGATCATGCCCCCAAACCCAATATCCACTAGGCTTGCCAAGCAAAGAGGAACAGGGGCAATTTACACAACCATCATTCACAGAGACAGTTGCATATACAAAAGCACAGCTCCATTCAAACAGCTCCAATTTCCATTAGTGGGATGTTCAAAACATGACTTGTGCACTTTACACTTTTCAAGAGAAGTTCTAAATTTACCAGAGTTTCTTGGAGAGCTGGATTCCCATTTGAGGAGTTAAATATCTCTTTGGATAAATTCATGAACACCTTTGGAAGAGGTCAAGTGCTTTTTGGATTGTTAAAAGCAGGTATGAATATGCATTAAAAGTGGATAAACTCACTGAAACTACCAAGCTGACAAGGCATTTACATCTCTTTGCTTTTAAATTAAAAAAAAGCCTGTAGTTTACACAAAATAGCTCTTGCTATTTCACTGTCTCTTGAAATAAGTCTGAGCGTTATTGTTAAAAGATTTGTGCTGCATGACTGATTCCACAGCCTATCATTATCACGCTGGGGTGCCTGTCAGTTCAGAGTTTGAGTGACAGCTCCAAGTAATTATAAATTCTTTAACATGGAGTTATAAGTTTAATTGCTTGTTTTTCTGACGGATTAAGTAGTTGAAGGAAATTATATGTAGTGAATGGGTTTCTATCAGTGAAAGAGTCACTTTTAAATAATGACATTGTCAATAGCAACTTAGAACTTTATTTTTTTATCTGAGAATGAATAGGGAGGCCTGAAAATGGTGGATATTGGGTGTGTTTGCATGGAGAACATAAGGGCAAAGGGTAGTGGGTGAGGGGACATGGGTTGGCATCACTTAGCTTTAGGTTGGTATTGGGACTATAAAGGGCCATTTGGGTGGATAAAGTGACATATATCAGGAGTAATGGGGGGGGTCATGGGTGTGGTTAGGGAGGATACAAGTTGACCATGGGAGTGTGTGGAAATGAGGGAGTGTGAGGTGTGAACTGGGACCCTTTTTAAGAGCTAGGACAAAATGTTGGAGTATAAAAGGCTGGCCTTTCTGACAACCTGCCTCCACATCCAACAGCCCCTCTGGCTGCCTCCACATTGTTTGTGGGGTAGGTGGGCTCGACTCCATTAAAACCCACCCTCCACCACTGAAACTAAAATCAGACCATGCAGGCCACTTTCTTCTGAGTAGGGTTTGCAATAAACCAGGATGTGAAAGTTCAAGTCACTATGCGGATTTCTCCCATTTTTGGGACTAAGTCATGTGGCGGGTTCGGAGTGTTTTCGTGCTGAACTCCGTGGCGTGACAAGCCTGATGGCACGTAGCCCACCATTCTTTCTGGGTGGCATATTGAGGAGGTGCCCAACATTACTGACCCACTATTGAAGAAAGAAGATGGGCCATCTGAAAATAAAAATGGATCTTTGGGAGCACCCTAGGGTTGGGAGAGGGGCCTCCTGAAACAGAAGATGGATCTCTAGGAACATTTTGAGGCTGGTAGGTGAACCTTCACCAAGACACCAAGACTGGAAGGCTCAATTGAAGATGCTTCCCGCGACCTCCATCCTGAACTCCAGAGTCAGCCCCAGGCATTGTTCAGTTGGATCCTGATACCCGAATGCCACTTTGCTCCAAGCATGTTTCATCTCGTTGTGCTCGATGTGGACAATCTAGATTGAAGGGCTGGGCCTTCACCTGCATCCCATTAACAGGAACGTAAATTAGACCCATACCAGCTTCCAGTAGGTTTTCCAACCTGCCATGGTGGGCACCGGTGGAAGATCTCACACCGGCAGAAAGCAATTTCTGAATTTCCCACCATATTCTCCCCCTATATTGATGGGTTTACATCCTTGGGTGGGAGAGGGCCTCAGAACCTGCCTGGGCACTTGCAGGTGGGTAATCCTGCTGTCCCCTCCCCCTGCCCCCATACAATTTTCAGGGAAAATAATTCCGGAGTGGAGTAAAGCTGACAAACGGTCATGGCAGCACAGATTTATGCATCTCACCAGCTTGGTGGAGGCTGCCTCGCTAAATATTTTTAAGACGCGGGTTGATGGGTTTTTGATAAGAGAGGGGATTAAGGGTAATGGGGAGAAAGCGGGAAAGTGGAACTGAGCCATGACAGATCAGCCATGATCTTATTGAATGGCAGGGCAGGCTCGAAGGGCCAGATGGCCTACTCCTGCTCCTATTTCTTATGTTCTTATGTTCTTCTGTCATCAGCCAACTGGGGCCTAGAACACTGACCCTTGACTGTTTCTTTTACTTATTCGTGGGACATGGGCGTCACTGGCTGGCCAGCATTTATTGCTCATCCCTAGTTGCCCTCGAGAAGGTGGTGATGGGCTGCTTTCTTGAATCGCTGCAGTCCATGTGCTGTGGGGTTGATCCACAATGCTGTTAGGGAGGGAATTCCAGGACTGCTAAAGAATGGCAATATATTTCTGCTTTGTCCTGGGTGGTGTTAAGCTTCTTGAGTGTTATTGAAGCTGCACCCATCCAGACAAGTATTCCATCAGACTCTTGACTTGCGCCTGACTGTTAATTCAGCTTATGTGCTAAATTTCCAGAAGTGGGAACTAGTATAGGTTTGGGTTAGCCCTTGTAATTCTGTTGCAAGGATAATGGACCTTTATCACAGTAAGTATGCAGAGCAGAATATAAAACAAAAATGTAGCTTAAATTAGCGTGCGTTTCTGTGTTTGATTCGTGGTAATGCACCTGTCATTCATTTCATGTGGCTTTCACACACAGTAAAATGTCCAGTCTTGTGGCTTTATGCCCTTGTCACACAGTTTTAATGAGCCACTGCTGAGCTGGAAGGTTCTTGCCTAAAGCAATTGGTCTGGAAATTGAGATTCATTCGCAGTGTTTTTTTTTACACGACTAATTAACAACAGCTCCATCAGCAGGTAAAGCATCACCAGGGTAACTGCACCAATGGATTTGACACCAAAAGGGAAGATTTTCACTGTCCACAGAGTGAAATTATACATGCTTTTGTAAAATACAGATTTGCTCAATAAACCATAACCCATGTTTGTAAGTAGCCTCACAAAAGAGCATGGGTGGCATGGTGGCACAGTGGTCAGCACTGCTGCCTCACAGCGCCAGGGACCAGGGTTCAATTCCAGCTACGAGTGACTGTGTGTGTGGAGTTTGCACATTTTGTCCGTGTCTGCGTGGGTTTCCTCCAGGTGCTCCGGTTTCCTTCCACAATCCACAGATGTGAGGGTTAGGTTGATTGGCCCTGGTAAATTGCCCTTTAGTGCTAGGGGGATTAGCAGAATAAATATAGGGGGATAGGGTCTTGGTGGAATTGTTGTCGGTGCAGGCTTGATGGGCTGAATGGTCTCCTTCTGCACTGTAGGGATTCTATGATATAAATCTTGCATGAAAATTAACAAAGAAGACAATATAACATATGATTTACATATAGGTGTGCAATCCCTGCGGGTGATCAATTGCTACTTGGCCTCTATTATACAGTCCTTAAGTAAATCAAGTCAGAAAATAAACTGATCCATCTCTGAAAGCTGCAGTACAAATTAATAGTAGAATAATGTAGAATAACAAGAACACGTGGGGTCTACAAGTAGCGAGTGGAATACTCCCCACTTGCCTGGATGGGTGCAGCTTCAACAATATTCAAGTAGCTTGACGCCAAACAGGACAAAGCAGAAATATATTGCCATTCCTTCGCAGTCCTGGAATTCCCTCCCTAACGGCATTGAAAAACAATTTTGCATTCACTGTTCAGGTTTGTTTGAAATGCTTATTTATTAGTGTCGCAAGTAGACTTACATTAACACTTCAATGAATTTGCAGTGAAAATCCCCTAGTGGCTACACTGTAGCACCTGTTTGGGTGCACTGAGGGAGAATTTAGCATGACCAATGCACTTAACCAAGGCATCTTTTGGACTGTGGGATGAAACCCATGCAGACACGGGGAGAATGTGCAGACTCCACACAGACATTGACCTGAGCCAGGAATTGAACTTGGGTCCCTGCCGCTGTGAGGCAACAGTACTAACCACTGTACCACTGTGTCACCCCTGGTGGCTTACCTAAGAAGTATCATTTTACATATCTAGGGAAAGCATGAGGCTGATTTTCATCAGGATGACTTTAAAAGTGCTACCAGGTTTCCAATTTCAGGATTCCCTGGCCCTCTCCCTGGAATTTCTGATTTTCAATAGTGCTATTGAAGAGTGTAGACGGGTATGGGTCACAATCCAACCCCACTGCTTTATTGCAGGCAAGCATGTCCTAGTCCTCTGCAACTTGCATGGAGTTGGCCAGCTTTTCAAAGGCTCACTGCACCTCAAAGATGTCATAAACCATAATCTGCAAAAGGAAACTTTGGAATGGCAAGTTCAAAAAGTCCTCATTGTGCCACCTCTCCCATGACAAAGTATGCCCCCCACATCCCCCATCCCTTATGCTAAGGTATGTTCCATTGCACTGGGGTATGTTCCATTCTATTGAGGTAGAATGTGCTTGCGGTTTCAATTATTGATATTTTAAAGGATGTGGATGATTAACACTTTCAATGAGCTGTCGTAAAAAGGGTTTTTTGCTTAAAGAAAGTGGAAAGTATCAATTATTTATCTGAGCCAGAACTGTTAATCAAGCAATGTTTTCCCTGGTGCTTAGGTGTTTCAAACTAATGGATTTCTGGACTCTCAGCCAAGTCTCATTATGTATTCTTGGTTGAGACTAGGCATAGAATGGGCATGGATGGTCAGTTGCTTGGAATGAGGGCAGGAGGGGCCCCAAGGATTGTTTGGAGGGTCATTACTTTACATGGGGCCATTGGGTGACATAGGGACTTGCTATATGCATGAGGTGACATGGGGAGTATGTCGAGCGTGAGGAGATATAAGGGATGAGGGTTGAAAGTCCATTCTCTTTTTATTATAACTGGAACAATGACTCATAGCACTGAGGCAGATCTTTCAAATAGCAGCTGGCAGCTCCTGTGGCTGCCTCTGAACTTTTTCCTGGATCAGCATGCCCGAATGCAGAATGCATCCTGTTCCCCACACAATGAAAATCCAGTCCTTGTAGTCACTTTCTCCTGAGGCAGATGGACTAAGCTGGGAATTCTCCCAACTCACATTACCCACCTTGAGAATGAAAGTTCACCCCCGTGTCTTCGCTGTGCGGGATTCAAAGATTTTCACTTGATTTGAAATAGGAAGGCTTGGGGAAAAAAAATGCTAGGTCTAACACCACTGCGAAATCCTGGGGAAGTGATGGGCTAGTGGTATTATTGTTAATCCAGAAAGTCAGCCAATATCCTGGGGACTCGAGTTCGAATCCCGCCATGATAGATGGAGGAATTGTAATTCAATAAAAAGAATCTGGAATTAGGAATCTACTGATGACCGTGAAAGCATTGTTGATTGTTGGAAAAACCCATCTGGTTCACTATTGTGCTTTAGGGAAGGAAATCTGCTGTCCTTACCCGGTCTGGCCTATATGTGACTCCAGAGTCACAGCAATTTGGTTGACTCTCAGCTACCCTCCAAGGGCAAATAGGGATGGCCAATAAATGCTGGCCAGCCAGCGATGCTCATGTCCCACAAATAAATAAATAATGTAGCAGAGGAGCAGCTCAGCACGGTGTCCCGGCATTTATTTTGCTGTTTCACACTTACCATTAACACTACCTTCAGGAAAAGCTGAAGAATAGAAGAATTTAGAAGAATTTACGTAAACGGTAAATTGATTGTGCACAGTAGGTCCTCACTATTCATGATGGTTACATTCCTGAAAATCAGCATGTTAAGTGAATCATAGGAATCAATGCTAAAGCTGGAGTTAGGTCCTTCTTGACATTTGTCACCTGGAAAAAAAACGACGTACAAGTTAGAATGGTCTAACATACCTGTGCATTCTGAGTTGAAATAACTTGCAAAGTAAGATCAGTCACTAAATATAAAATAAATGTATAAAATCAAATTGGATAACACTGAGCAGTCTCTCTCGCTCACTCTCTTTCAGATAGTGCCTCATGTTCAAGGATGATTCGCTTCCACTCTGTCTCGATGGGATGGGGAGAAACATTACCTCATTGGGGATACTTTGAGGACATCCTTAAAATGTTTCATTGGAGGTGATTTTGAGTGATTTAGAGTGTCTATACTGGGCATGTTGGTTTGGAGAAGACTTGGTTGTTGCACCTTAGGAAGAAACAAAGCAGTCTGGAACTATCTGACTGATCCTTCCCCAGCCTCAAGATGTTTTAAAACATCCAATTTCACTATGAGGCTGATGACTTTCCTTGATTTCTTCGCAGCAGCAGCCATACTATTACCACTCATGTTTAAAAGTGATTTAAAAGTCAAATTTAAATCCTTCAAATTTTTGTTTGAAGAACAACCAACTTTAAAAGTGATTTACCTCTCACCTGAAACTTTATGCTTTTGTTACTTTTTGAAATCAATGTTGCCTCAAATACAGGACCACATTACAATGAAATGTTTCCAACCCAGCGGGACCTGATGGTGCACAAGACGCGATGATGCATAAGACATGATGACATGCGAAACAGGAGAAAACATTATAACGGAGATCTACAATTGAACAAGGAAATGGCACCTGAAACAAACACTACTTTACCGTGAATCCACTTAAATTGAAGCACCTTAAAATGAGGGCTTACTATAATGCTCTGGCTGACAGAGTTATAAGACCATAAGAAATAGGAACAGGAATAGGTCATTTAGCCCTTTGAGTCTTTTCTGCCATTCAATTAGATCATGGTTAACTTTCCTGCCTTCTCTCCGTAGCCCTGCAAGGAATCTTTTTCATTATTTTCAGCCAGGTACAAGAGACTGTGGTGACTGCATTGATTCAATTGGCAAATTTCCTAGATACACCAATGCTGTTACCATTGGATGTCCTTTAACCCTAAGCAGAGCTCTTCGCCTTGTTTGCACTTTGCAGTAAAATCATCAGCACTAAATGAAAGAGTGTATCTTCGCCTTTGTTTTTATTTAATTGCCTTCAATAGAAATTAGTACTCGGCTGAGAATTCAATGTTTGATTATACACGTCAAAAACTCAACCTCCATTTCAGCTCCTCCTGCTACCCAATTCCACAGTTACTGTCAAGGTTCTATTTCTAATGTAGGTAACACGGTGGCGCAGTGGTTAGCGCTGCTGCCTCACTGTGCCAGGAATCCAGGTTCAATTCTGGCCTCGGGTGACTATGTGGAGTTTGCATGTTCTGCCTGCGTCTGTGTTTGTTTCCTCTTGGTGCTCCAATTTCCTCCCACAGTCCAAAGATGTGTGGGTTAGGTTGAATGGCTATGGTAAAGCGCTTGTTAGTGTCAGCGGGATTAGAATGATAGATACATGGGGTTATGGGTATAGGGACTAGGTGGGATTGTTGTCAGTGCATGCTCAATGGGCTGAATGGCCTCCTTCTGTGCTGTAGGAATTCCATGATTCTTCTGTGATTGTAATTATAATATGACACATTGAGATTTCTAATGCATCTGAGGTCATGTACCAGCCGACTCAAGAATAGCTTGTTCCCTGCTGTCACCAGATTTTTGAATGGACCCACCTCGCAGTAAACTGTTCTTTCTCTACACCCTAGCTGTGACTGTAACACTATGTTTTGCCCTCTCTCCTTTTCTTCTTTATGAACTGTACGCTTTGTCTGTATAGTGCACAAAAAACAGTACTTTTCACTGTATGCTAATACACGTGACAATAATAAATCAAATCAAGTCAAAATTTCTGATAGGAGTTGGAATACCTAAGGATGACACCAAGATGGCAGGGTTGGCGGATACTGAAGTGGAATGTCAGGTGATACAACAGGATATAGATAGGTTGGTGCATTGGGCAGATAGGTGGCAGATGGAGTTTAATCCTGACAAATGTGAGGTGATGCATTTTGGAAGGAATAATGCAGAGAGGAGCTATGTGATAAAAGGTAGACCGATTAGGAGTATAGAAATACAGAGGGACCTGGGAGTGCAGGTTCACAAGTCTATGAAGGTTGCGACACAAGTGGAGAAGGTTGTGAGGAAAGCTTATGGAATGCTAGCCTTTATAGGAAGGGGTATAGAGTATAAAAGCTGCCGTCTAATGCTTCAGTTGTACAGAACGTTGGTTAGACCGCATTTGGAGTACTGCATCCAGTTCTGGTCACCTTACTACCGGAAGGACGTGGAGACTCTAGAGAGGGTGCAGAGGAGGTTTACCAGGATGTTGCCTGGCATGGAGGGACTGAGTTACGAGGAAAGGTTGGAGAAACTGGGACATTTCTCCTTGGAAAGTCGGAGATTGAGGGGAGACATGATAGAGGTATATAAGATACTGAAGGGAATAGATAGAGTCAATAGTGAGAGACTGCTCCCTAGACTGGGTACAATTACGAGAGGTCATGAACTAAGAGTGAGCGGGGGGAGGTATAATTTGGATGTGAGAGGAAGGTTCTTCACGCAGAGGGTCGTGGGGGTATGGAACGCGCTACCGAGTAGGGTGGTGGAGGTGGGAACATTGGACTCGTTTAAGGTTTACTCAGATAGGCACATGAGCGAAACGAGGATGGAGGGTTATAGTAGGGGCTATTAAATAAGGTCAGAGCCTCGGGAGACACCGGAAATGCAGACTTGTATGTCAACGTTTTTGTCTTTTTATTCCACAGGGTCGGTCCACCTCGTGTCAAACGAGGGGCATGCACACGGTGGGTCGTGCGTGGGCTGCTCTTGGAGGTTCCGGGAGTGGCCTAGTACTTCGTGTCGGTGTGTGTGCTTGATCCTGGACCGGTAGACGGGCGCCGCAACAGCTCAGTGACTAGCAGAGCTAGCTGTGCAGATACATGGATTTGGGCCTGTGTCTGTGGGAGTTTGTGCATTCTCCCTGTGGTTGCGTGGGTTTCCTCCGGGCGCTCCGGTTTCCTCCCACACCCCAAAGATGTGCTCTTAGGCTGATTGGTTTACCAAATTGACACTATTCTCCCCTGAATCTGGCTAAGTCAGGGGTTCCAT
Source organism: Carcharhinus amblyrhynchos (assembly GCF_965287045.1). Classification (NCBI taxonomy): domain Eukaryota; kingdom Metazoa; phylum Chordata; class Chondrichthyes; order Carcharhiniformes; family Carcharhinidae; genus Carcharhinus; species Carcharhinus amblyrhynchos. The sequence continues at coordinate 32,040,988 of NC_137338.1, forward strand.
TCGTAGACACGCAGGGTAGAATAGGTGTAGGATGATGCGGCGGCATGGGCTCGTTGGGCCGAAGGGCCTGTTTCCCATGCTGGGTTGTTCTTTGTTCTTTGTTGTTCTTTGTTTTGTTGGCTCACTGTTCGTAATAGTTCAAAATTTCTGTGTGTTGAACAGAAAACAGAATTCAAACTCATCTGAATTTTGTGATTTGATTTGCACAAAGTAAATAATTAGTGAGCCATAGTTCACAGAGCACCATAGGCATCAGAGTAACAATGGGGTAGCTGTTATTCAGGAGACACAGCAAATGCCTGGTAACATTATGACCCTGATCATCAGCCTGGATAAAGTAGAGAGCAGACAGGAAGCTATAGTTTTGATGCAAGTAACATCCTAGTTTTTATTCTCAGGGACTGAGTTAATATAATGGAGGACATCAAGGCCACTGGAGGCAAGAATGTCCCCCATTGCTCGATCCCCCAGAATGTTACCCTTTCATCTGGGCAATGTGCATTCAACATGCAGCCTGCTGGGACGAAAACCTGCTTTGTATCCTCAGTGAAATGTATTTGGTCAGGCACCACCCAGTTTGTGAAACATACTCACCATGATGAGAAAACAAATATTGCTGATGCGGGAAGTAAGAAAAATAGAAGTCCCTTTGGCACAACGGAAATACTTAGACACATTACTGCAGTTGTGCATAGGGAGATTTTCTCTTAATTTAATCTGAGTTAATTTCACCGCCCCCCCCCCCCTCAGGATATTGGATATCGAAACTGAAAAGATGGAAAGTAGTTAAATTCCCCAGCAGTCATTTCTCATTATGTCAAGCACAATAACTGGGTTGATCAATTTCTCATTCAAATTCAAACTGTGCCTGGTACAGAGTCTTTAAATGTTGTCTCTGACAGCACGGTAATAGGCTTCCATACAATAAGAATCTAAGATCTCAGCCGCAAATCTCTCAAGCCACCTGCCGCGGGCATCATAGTGGGCAGAACAAAAAATCCAGCAGACCATGTAAAGGTCCATTGACCTTGGGCTGGAGTTTCCAGCTTTTGGAAGCACGTGGCCGGAGAATCCCTGATGTTACTGAAATGGAGTTGGGATAATATTGGTCACAATGACATGCTTTGTTATCCAGAGATATTCACAGTCTTACACCATCTGGATCCTTTAGGGAAGGAAATCTGCCGCCCTTACCTGGTCTGGCCTACCTGTGACTCCAGATCCACATAACTAACTCTTAGTTAACTATTAAATGCCCTCAGAAATGGCCTAGCAAGCCATCCAGTTCAAGGGCAATTAGGGATGGGCAACAAATCCTGGCCCAGCCGACGATACCCACATTCCATGAATGAATTAAAAAACACAAAAAAAGCATCTGCCTGTAACCTGATTTCTGTTCAGGCTATCCGAATCCCACAGTGTTGTGAAATCAGGGAGCCCTATCACAATTGTCAGCTGAGAGCTTTAAGTTGCATTGATCAATGAGGTTTAAATTTGGAAGCATGAAAGGTCCACTATCTTATGTCATTTACACTTTTATTGAAAATCCAGATTAATTTTCCTTACTCTGCCATTGTAATTAATGAGGGCCGTGAGGAGGTTGTCAAATTGTAAGGTCAAACAGGGAACATCAGAAACTCTAAACTACCAGAACATTGAACATGCAGTCAACACTAGATGAATAGAGTACTGAATGCAAGCGCACAACTATTAAAAAAAAGGCTTCTATTTCTACAGCATGATCACTGGAAATCCATAGCAATTTACATCCAATGAAGCACTTTTTGAAGTGTAGCCACTATTGTGGTATGGGAAATGTGACAACCAATTTGTGCACAGTAAGTCTCCACCAACAACAATCTGATAATGAATAGAAAATGGGTGGAATTCTCCGGCTGTTCATGCCGATGTGATTTTCTGGTCACACTGACAACACAATTCCGCCATGGATTTCTCAGTGACATGGGGTGCAGTCAATGGGAAATCTCAGCAGCAGCGGAAGGACCAGAAGATCCCACTACCAGCAAATGGCACACTGCCTCCCGCAGTGAGAAACACATTGTGGGGAGTCCAGATAATCCCCCCACCAATGCTTTATGTTATTGTTTGAGGGACAAATATTGGCCAGGACACCGGCAAAACCTGCCAAGTTTTTCTTCAAAATATTACTATGGGATTTTTTACGCTCACCATTGAAGGCAGACAGGGCCTAGGCTTAACATTTCATCAAAAGGACAGCACCTCTGACAGTGTAGCATTCCTGCAGGACAGTGCGAGTGCTAGCCTAGATACTTGTGTTCAAGACCTCAAGTGGGACTTAAACCCCCAACCTTATTTTTGATCTGATTTATTATTGTCACATGTATTAGGATACAGTGAAGAGTATTGTTTCTTGCGCATTACACTAAACAAAGCATACAGTCCATGGAGTACATAGGGGAGAGGGAAAGAATTGATGCAGAAGATAGTGTTACAGTCATAGCTAGGATGTAGAAAACAACCAACTTAATATAAGGTGGGTCCATTCAAAAATTTGATGGCCAAAGGGAAGAAGCTGTTCTTGAGTCAGTTGGTACGTGATCTCAGGCTTGTATTTTTTTCCCAACAGAAGAAGGTGGAAGAGAGAATGTGTGGTATGCAAGCGCCTTTGATTATGTTGACTGCTTTTTCGAAGCAGCGGGAAGTGTCGACAGAGTCAATGGATAGAAGGCTGGTTGACTCAGGGATCTACCCACAATGGGTGCATATATTTTGCCAGACCACTGGTAAATTGAAAACCTCTTCCATCTTCTCGAGATACTCCTCTTCCTCCAGGTACCATGCCCTTGGCAACCATAGACTTCCATTGGATTGGTCAATGATTATGCTTTCTGCAGTCTGGCTGACCAGGAAACCATCCTCACTCTTCCTGGTTGCCATCAGGCTTATTGGAAGGATTGACAGACTGACAATCAGCCTGTTTTACCACGTTATGGACACAACCTCTCTGGCCATCAAGAGCAGTTATGGGACTTGAATCCAAAACATCTGGCTCAGAGAGAGGAACACTGCCACTGCACCACAAAACCACCTCTTTGCTACATCATGTTGGATAAAAACAAGTAATAGAACATTTTCTCAAACTAAGATAAAATTCATATAATGCCCTAATTGCATTATTTTTAATAAAAAACTTATAATTAAGCAAACTACTATTAACTCTTAAAGTTTATTTATTAGTCACAAGTAGGCTTATATTAACACTGCAATGAAGTTACTGTAAAAATCCCCTAGTTGCCAAACTCTGACATTTGTTCTGGTACACTGAAGGAGAATTTACCATGGTCAGAGAACCTAACAAACACATCTTTGGACTGTGGGAGGAAACTGGAGCATCCAGAGGAAACCCACGCTGACATCGGAAGAACGTGCAAACTCCACACCGACAGTGACCCAAGCCAGGAGTTGAACCCTGGTGCCTGGCGCTATGAGGCAGCGGTGTTAACCATTGTGTCACTGTGCTGCTATTACCTCTGTCATTTATAGGGTATACAACAGTTACTAAAATGACCATAACTGATGTAATGATCTTTGACCCAGAAAGAGAACAGGAAGGAAAAATTGTAATTTCTTTACAATGTCTGAATGTTAAAATGGGCGGCGTGGTCCTGTAGGGCCGAAGGGCCTGTTTCCTGTGCTGTATTGTTCTTTGTCTGTGGAATCTATAATTGTTTTATGTGTGTTTGAAAATGAACTTTTGCAGGGTTTGTATCAGTTGCAAAGGGATAAATTACTAAAGGATAATAAGAAATATTGGTCCATGTGACATATAATCCTTGACCTGGAAACAATGCTAACAGGAAGAAAGTTCAGATACTGATGGTGTGTAGCTAGATATAAGGGAGAGCTGCAGACACAAAGGAGAGCTACAAACAGAGAAGAAGTAAGGTATAGGTGATCAGTACACAGATGCAGACACAAAGAGAAAGTGGATAGAGACAGAAAGAGGAGCCAAGGATACTTCTCAGGGGAAGAAGAAAATCACTCTCAAGAAGAGATCAACTTTTCTGCTTGGCAAAAAAGGAGGCCGGGCTCCAGAAGTTCCATGCAAACTGGCTAAAAAGGTCTAAAACTTGGAAAGCTATGAAAGTAGCTTGGCGATGCTGCTGGGTGTTTTCTCAGAATCAGCCAGACCATGAACCAACACTTTATTGGTTGGTTAGTTGAACTCTGGAAAGCTATACTATCAGGATTGTGGTGACTCAAAGGGAGAGCGAGTTTATAGAAGTGTGCCGCGCTGACAATAATTATAATCTGTGAAACTGGAAGTGAAAGCTGTTGTCAGATATGGGACTCTGGACCTAGTCGTGAGAATAAAGAAGGGTATATTGTGGAACTGTGTAGCTGCATAGTACCACTTTTGTGAGGGAGTGATGTGGTCGCTTCTGGTTGCGTAAGATGTTACTTTGTTGTATTGATTCACCCATTTATTCATGTCTAATTTGCGTTGCTTCTGATTTGTGTTAAAGAAAAAACTGCAGAAAGTGGAAGTCTGTTGGCAATTGTTTCTTTGGGGGTCATTTGGTAAATTTAATTTTTTTGGTTTACGACCCCACAAAAGGGATTGTAATAACCTAAAAATATTCTCATGAACATTCGGGCATTATGTTTAACTTTGCATTTTTTTAATATAATGAGTAAAAATTAGACAGCCACATCAGAAAATGTCCAGAACGTGGGCCACATTTGGTTGTTTGTTTTACTAAACTGACTTAAATTATGTAATTTGTGTTTGGAATCCAGAGCAGTGCTTATTCTCACTAGGTGTTCATGAGGCTGTTACTGGCAACGACATTGTTGCCTTACTGAAATATTTATATTAAAAAAACATGCAGTTTTCACTCGGAAAAGTTAGTATGCAGAAAACATCCAGGACCAAACAAGGAGCCAGCAGGATGTCCAGTTGACCTTGAGGGACATTTTCCTGTACTGTGGTCTCAGCAGTCATTAGCTGGAAATGCAAGTACCAGGAGCTCGAAGGAATGCCCCCCTCCAGCCCCCTCTTCTACGAAAAGTCAGGAAAAACAGATGTTCCCAGATTTACAGCCCACATGCTGTCACAAGGGAAAGTGTGTGGTAAAAAGTGTCTTGACATCGAACTCTAAGAATCTGTAATAAATCCCAGCTGAGATAAAATGTAAAGATTATTTACTGAGAGAGACTGAAAGGGAGAGAGAAAAAAACACAAATAAACAGAGATTAACTTGAGTATTTTTTAGATAAACATTTGTGGTGGAATGATTACTGGGAGACATTATTTTGTCACTATTTTACAGCTCAGAAGATATGCATGTGTTTAAGATACAGACCATACATAGGGCATGATCTGATGAGCCATTTGTGCCATTCTGCCACTGCAAGCCAGGACGGAGAATTTGGCGCTCAGCCAAACCACCATTCAAAAATCCCTCTGACATGAATGGTCAGAAGATTCCACCCATTATTCTTGTTCTTTAAAACAATGGCCGTTCACGCCAGTGGGATTTTCTCATTCAGCTGCAGTGAACAGCGATTTGACTGGCCGCCAAGTTCTCCAACCTCGCTGCAGCGCAATCGTGGCGTGAATGGCAGGTAAGATCACACCCAATATTTCCCGTCCCTGTGAAAAGATAATTATAGACCACAGCACTATTACATTATGATCCAGTAAAATGAAAATCAAAGATGCTAAAGTTGGCTCTTTATTCAGTAGTTTTAGACTAGCCAGCCTGAAATGATTGTTAGCTTGAGCCCAAAGTTAATTGGTTCAAGACTCACTCAAGCTGAGTATATGGTATAACTAACATTTCAGTTCAGTACTGAAGGGAGTGTGTCAGTGTTAGAGGTTAGATCTTTTGGATTGGACTTTAGGCTAGTACTCTATTGTCCTGCTCAGGTGGTATGGGTAAAATCCTGAATACCATTGAAAAACTCCAAATACAAATACACAGTGAGGAATGATGGAATCGCCTTATTTATTTGTGAATTATAACAAGTTGCATTCCTTCTCTGCAGAAAAATGACCCAAGTTACTTTACAGATGTGTAAGGAATAAACCTGTTTGTTCTATTGCTGTGCTTCCCAAACTTTTTTCTACCTCATTTTAATGCTCAGACTTGATGCAATCCCAAAGCAACAATTGGGATGTGGGGGAGAGTTGCTGAATGGGGTGAGGGGTCAAACTGCAGGGATATAGGCACAAAAGACAAATAAGACACGTACCATTTAGCAGACTCTACTGGTGTCAGCAATCAAACCTCAGAGTTCACCGGATTAGACCCCGCCCACAGGCAAAGAAAAATGTGCACATTTAAATGGGCCTCACAGTTGATCCGTGGGCTGTCGGATCTGAGTCTTCTTCGCTCCTCAGCCACCATTGCTGCCTTGGAGCTCATGACCCCAAATGCTCATTCCATGACTCCACTGGAAATCTCTGCCCTACTGTTCCCAACCAGTGTCCTCGATAAATATTGCATAAAGTATTTCAGGTCTAACAAGGAGAATGAAAGCTAGGATGATAGTGAAGACAGACATTAAGAAATCATTTCTTAAAGTGAAGAGGGCACAGTTCAGGGGCAGCATGTTGGCACAGTAGTTAGCACTGCTGCCTCAGAGTGCCAGGGACCCAGGTTTGATTCCTGGCTTTGGTCACTGCCTCAATCTTCCCTTATCTGTTTGGGCTTCTTCTGGGTGCTCCAGTTTCCTCCTGATGTTCAAAAGACATACTAGTTAGGTGCATTGGCCATGCTAAATTCTCCCTCAGTGTACCTGAACAGGAGCCAGGTGACTGGAGAATTTTCAGAGTAACTTCATTGCAGTGTTAATGTAAGCCTACTTGTGACACTAATAAATAAACTTAAAACTTAGGATTTCAGTAGTTGGTGATAAATGATGTAAGTGAGCGAAGGAGCAGATGTGCAATAGGGGAAGTGGTGGTGCGGTGGTGTTGTCACTGGACTAGTAATCCAGAGCAAGATGTGGGGACCTGGATTCAAATCCTGCCATAGCAGATGGTGAATTTTAAATTCAATTAAAAAAATCTGGAATTAAAAGTCTAACGATGATCATGAAACTATTATTGATGGTCGTAAAAACCCATTTAGTTCAGTAGTGTCATTTAAGGAATGAAATCTGCTGTCCATATCTGGTCTGGCGTACATGTGATTCCAGAGCCACAGCAATGAGATTGACCCTCAAATGCCCTTTGAAATGGAGGGCAGTTAGGGTTGGGCAATAAATGCTGGCCCAGCCAATGACATTTGTGTCCTGTAAAAATGAATTTAAAAAAAGTGAATCTCAGAGTTAAGCAGGATTTTTTAGTACCTCACCATCTGATTCAACTTGATGGGTTTGATGGAACGTATTGCTGAATGAAGACAAAGAAGAATGGCCTCAGTTTTTCTGACATGCAGTGACATTCAGTGCCAATGCCAGGTCCCTTGAGTGGGCACAGACTTCATGAATATGGGGGACCCCCCTCCCCCCAACCATGAAACTTCAGAATCCCTCAGGATTCTTGTCCAGCACAGCAAGAAATTTAATGATATCATCAAATTTTTGAGTTCTCTTTGTGACAGCAGGTCTGACTTACAGCATTGCAATCACCACCATGGGCAGGGCAAGAAATCAGGTCCTGAATCCACCCTAACCAGAACATGGATCGAACCACATGCTCTAATCACCAGTCTGATCTCCATTGGCTGTCCAGACAACTGACCCAACCAAGCATTGTACCATCCTCCCCTCCCCAAACAACTCTGAGTTGTTGTGGCAACATGCACTTCTACTTGAATGTTGTAGCTTGGAACTTTGAATAGTGGTGGTAGAAGCTCCAGTTTTCTTGCCATCACATGGCTGATCAGGAATTTCTCCCACTTTTTCTGTCTGTCACTGGTAAATGCTGGAAATATTTACAGGTTGGTACTTATCTGTTTGGCCATATTAGCTTCTGTGACCATCATATCCTAGAGCTTAAATACAAAACTTCTGGCTCAGAGGCTGGGATGCGACCCGCTGCACCATAAAGCCTCCTATCACCAAATTAACAAAGATAAATATAAAAGGCAAAATACTGTGCGGATGCTGGAATCTGAGACAAAAATAGAAAATACTGGAGAATCTCAGCAGGTCTAACAGCTTCTGTGGAGAGAGAATAGAGCCAACGTTTCAAGTCTGGATGACCCTTCATCAGGGATCAAGGTGAATGTTATGCTTACAAGCAGACATTAGTATAGATTTGTGTCAAGTAAGGCAATTGACCAATGTACAGCCTAAAAGATGATTTATAAACTGAATGGCTTCATCCTAAGCAATGGACCAATGTACAGTCTAAAAGATGATTTACAAACCGCTTTGTATTTAAGCAATAAGTGAATCGTCATAACTTCTGCAAATGGAAGACTTGAAGTAAAAGGTGTCGCATGTGTTGAGATTTCATTGTCTGAAGAGTGCATATGAAGAGTAAGGACAGTTATCACTAGCTTGTGAGTGAGTGGAACAGGTATTGTTTTTTCCATACTTAGCACAAAGTGACATTGTTCATTTTAAATTGTGCCTCTTCCACAGTAGGCAATGCATCTAGGGTATGTTATTGTAAAACAGAAATACCTTAGAGCAACAACTGAAGGAGGCCAGTGTAGGATTCTGAGTGGGAATCTCTGCGGAGGATATATAAGGAGTCTGAAATTTAGATCACAAACTCCAGCCCACACAGACATCACTAAACTCTGGCAAAAAATAGGAAGGCACTTACTTAGCTCAGAATGTCACGTCCTTGCCAGTGAGTTTTCATCTCACCTGCATCAGAAAGCAAAGCAGCAAACTTTAACAATCAGACCTAAGCACTGGAAGGATAAATTATTGGGTAGAATTGGATGCAATATGATTCTCCAAAATGCACGGGCGTAAAGAAAGACAATGAACGCTGAAATTAAATGAGAAATATAACAGTAGGCACATTGAAAAGGGAAAGATGGGTTAATGTTTGAGTGGTCCCATTATGAGCTCTGAGTACCTTTCTATGAAATAGATGTTCTGTCACTAAAGGCAAAAACCTCTGAACAGAACAAAGCGACATGTGAAACATATGCCTAAGCAGCTGTTAGATTACACAGCAATTCCACTAAATTAAGTCACCATGTGGATGCATCCGTTAGTCTGCAGGCATTTTGGGATCACAGAATGATTTACACCGGAATATTCAACACAGGCATTTTAATTAAACATCACATTATATGCCAACAAGAGTCACTATACTTAACATATCTGCAGCTAGAAACAAGAGTATGAGCTCCAAATTAATGAATCATAGATCCCTACAGTACCGAAGGACGCCATTTGGCCCATTGAGTTTGTACTGACCACAATCCCACCCAAGCCCTATTCATGTAACCCTCATTTATTTTGCTAATCCCCCTGACACTAGGGTCAATTTAGCATGGCCAATCAGCCTAACCTGCACATCTTTGGACAAATGCAACCAATTCAAAACAAATACATTCCTAATCCAACTCCCACCTAGTCCACCATTCTTATTATCTCTTGATTTTGTTTGTTGTTCAATCAGAACATTTCTGAACATTCATGTTTCCCTTTGCACAACAAAGGTAGTCAGTTGACTGATCAATGGTGCCTAGAGATCACAGGACCCATCACTTAAAGTGAAAATTTTAATCTGCCTAGTGTTCTCTGCTCCTTTAGGTTGATTTGTCAGATTGAATGAATAAATGGACTATGAATTAAAGATTTATGAATTGGCATTTGGTATCTATTGTTTCCTGAAATCTTGATACAGGGTGGCACGATGGCACTATGGTTAGCACTGGGTTTGATTCCTGGCTTGGGTCACTGTCTGTGTGGAGTCTGCATGTTCTCCCCGTGTCTGCATGGGTTTCCTCCAGGTGCTTCGGTTTTCTCCCACAGTCTGAAAGATGTGCAGTTTAGGTGCATTGGCCGTGCTAATTTCTCCTTCAATGTACCCGAACAGGTGCTGGAGAGTGGTGACTAGGGGAATTTCACAGTAATTTGTAATTCTTTTCTTTCTCTTTAAGCATCAGCAATTGCCTCATGTCCTCACACCGCAAAATCCTTCCTGAATGGTAAAGACAGCCTGTGGAAACTAATTTCATGCTATCAGCTTGGCTTCTTGGTTGACACTTTCAAGACAGACATCAAACTTAGCTTCAAACTTAGCCCAACTCTGGCGCGGCCGCACTTGGAGTATTGCGTACAGTTCTGGTTGCCGCATCATAAGAAAGATGTGGAGGCATTGGAAAGGGTGCAGAGGAGGTTTACCAGGATGTTGCCTGGTATGGTGGGAAGGTCTTATGAGGAAAGGCTGAGGGACTTGAGGTTATTTTCATTGGAGAGAAGAAGGTTACGAAGTGACCTGATTGAGGCATACAAGATGATCAAAGGATTGGATAGGGTGGATAGTGAGAGCCTTTTACCTTGGATGGTGATGGCTAACACGAGGGGACATAGCTTTAAATTAAGGGATGGTAATTATAGGACGGATGTCGGGGTAGGTTCTTTATTCAGAGGGTAGTAAGGTCGTGGAATGCCCTGCCTGTAGCAGTTGTGGACTCGCCAACTTTAAGGGCATTCAAATGGTCAGTGGATAGGCATGTGGATAACATTGGAATAGTTTAGGTTAGAGGGTCATTAGATTGGTCCCACTGGTCGGTGCAACATCGAGGGCCGAAGGGCCTGTACTGCGCTGTAATGTTCTATGTTCTATGTTCTAGTAGATAACCTTGCTAAACTATATGCTAAATGATTCACACAGTGGAAATATTCCTCCAGGAATCATGTAACTCTTGTTGATTTGAATTGTGAAATGGGTATTACAGATGCTGCTGAACTCGCTGTGGAGCCAAAAAATCAATCCAGCTACTGACAGGATCATCAACAGCAAACAAAGACCCAAGATTAACAATTCTTTCATTTTGTTGATAACTGTAAAGAAGTCAGAGCTACCAACATAAATATCTTCAGTTGATTCTGGAGGGCTTTCACATTAACTAAATCTGTTTTTGTATAAGTTCCAACTGTGCATTATTAGCAGAACTTGAAGATCCATTTTGCACTGTAAAGGAAATAAGTCGTAAATAAAACTTTACTCTATAAGACCATAAAACCATTATGCTTAAGTAGGCCATTCGGCCCATCAAGTCTGCTCTGCTATTCAATGAGATCATGACTGATCTGAAGTAATAATCCTCTACACAACTTTCCAGCCTTATCCCCTAAACCTTAATTCTCTTACTTAATAAAAATCTGTCACCCTCAGCCTTGATCATATGTCATGGCCCAATCACTCCAGCTCTCTGTGGTAAAGAATTCCACAGCTTCACTATCCTCTGAGAAAAGAAATTCCTCCTTAACTCTGTCTTAAATGGGTGAGTTCTTATTCTGAGATTATGCCCTCACTCTCCAACATGGGGAAAACATCTAAAAGGTTAAACCTCCTGAGAATCCTATCTATCTCAATAAGGTCACCTCTCATTCTTTCAAACTCCATTGAGTACAGGTTTAACTAAATTAAACTGTCCCCATGAGAAAATCCCTCCATACCTGTAATCAACCTGGACTGCCTCCAATACCAGCATACCTTTCCTTAGATAAGGGAACTAAAACTGTTCTTATTCTCTCCTAATTTTAAATGACTTTGTATGATGAATGCTGACCGATTCAACAAAAAACTTCAGACTGATCTGAAGCATCCTGTGGATGTTACAAAGGATCTGTATTTAACTGATATGCTTTTAACCTTCTGGAGAAGATAGGGGAAGGGAAGAGTTAATGCAAACTATCAGAAATTCATAGAATCTACAGAGCAGATGAAGGCCATTTGGCCCATCGAGCCATCACCGAAAACAATCCCAACCAAGCCCTATCCCCGTAACCCCACATATTTACCCTCCTAATCCCTCTGACACTAAAGGGCAATTTAGCATGGCCAATCAACCTAACCTGTACATCTTTGGACTGTGGGAGGAAACTGGAGCACTTGAAGGAAACCCATGCAGACATGGGGAGTATGTGCAAACTCCATACATACAGTGATCCAAGGTCAGAATTGAACCTGGGTCCCTAGTGCTGCAAGGCAGCAGTGCTAACCACTATAACCGTGGTGCCGCCCACTGATTACTGAATGAAATCTAATTAACAAACCCAATGTTTTGTTTTGAGTTCCATGATAGCTGCAGGTTCATGTTAATGTCCTCCTTGCATAACCTAGTGCTAAACAGAGCAACCAGAAAGACGATTGGGGAGAGAAGTGGATTACTTCTAATGAGACATGTGTAAGACAATGCAGTTCAACAAAATGGATACAAATATCCGGGACTCCTATCCCAATGAAATTACTGACTAGATAAAATTTATAGAACAAAGGATACTAAGTTCCCATTAGAGCTGTGCCTTTTAAATCAATTGAATTGTGTGCTGAAGGTGCATTTATTTACTGCTTTTAGTTATTATGCTAATTGGAAAATAAATTAAAAAGAGTAACAAATTACAACCAAACCTATCAAATAAATATGCAGCACACTTCTTCAGTTTATTTCAGTAACGATTGTGTATTATGTGTGAAAAAATTAAGGCTTTATGAATGGGTCTGTGTTGGTGAAATGTGGTTTAGGCAAATTGCACTGACATTACTGTTGTTTCACCCAGAAACGTGGCGGAGGATTTTATTTTCTCCATGTAGTTAGAATTTTCAATTTGTTTACGATAGTTGTGAAATGTAAGGCCATGCAAAATCTCTGCATTGATGCATCCGATCTTAGATCTTCGTCAAACCTCTTCAACATTTCATCCATGTTTGTGCAGTCAAAAGTTGGGTGGGCAGGTGGATGGGGGGGGTGCTCTTGCAAGTCACATGGCCAGTGGTAGGCTCCAGGTATAACAGGGGAAGCTTCTTGTTGAACATGCTAGAATATGCAGTATAGTTGCTGCATCCTGGCTCTAAAGGTTTGGGAGCTGGGCTTCACGGTTCTTCCTCATCCCTGGAAGTAACTTTGCAGCAATGACAGCCATTAAAAGTTTTAATAAGAAGATTATAAGACAAAGCTGAAGAGGCGCGGCCTACAGAGCATGCCCGGACTGCCAGCTGAACCTTGCTCGTGGCAAGTGTCTCTGCTTTCACTGGATGTACTTTATGGAGGAGGTATGCTATGTTCCTGTGATGGCCAAGGCTACTAGAGTCTGTGATTCCTGAAGAAAAAGATCTTGCTTGAAATGGGTTGAGGCCCTGAACACAGAACATCATCCAGAAACTGGAGTATAAGACTGGGACCCAGTTCCTGGTGGATTCCTGCTCAGGTCATGAAAGAATTTGCATTTATAAGCACTTTGTACCAACCTCGGGATGAACCCAAGCGCTTGCCCAGTGTTTTTGAAATGCAGTCACTGTTGCAAAGTGGGCAAATGCAGGAGGCCCATTTGCGCACAGCAAGTTCCACAAACAGCAATGTGCTAATGACCAGATGAGTTGATTTATTTTTAAAAGATTTTGTTTAAGGAACAAACACTGTGATGGGGATGTGTAGAATGCTCATGGATTTTAAATATCAAGGCACGAATGGCATATTAATGTATGCATATGTACCTGGATTAAGTGAGTTGGGAAGTATATTCACATGCTAGGCGTATTTAGGATTTCCTCTCACACAGATTGTTAAAAATATAAATCAGGGTATAATTCAGATTAACCTTGTTGTTAATATTGTTGCTGATATGGTTTGACTTTTCCTATTGTGATTCCTTCACGTGATTGGGAAGCTTTTGGTAAAATACGCAATAGTGCTACTGAAACATTATTGCACTCAAAGCATATTTCTATTTAAATGGTGAAAAAAGCCTTTCTTAATCAGCTGCTGTTGCACAAGAGCTCAATCCATTCCTGTGTCTGCCTGAGCAACACTGCTAACCATCAGCATTCAGCTGTTCTCTTCTATCCAGCCCAGCAGGTGAATGGGCCCAAAGCGCCTGTCAGATTGTTATGGTAGCAGGACAAATAGTAATGACTTGAAACCACCAGTCATCCATCAAGGTTATAGCTTGTCCCTGCACAGCCTGGATCCAAACATAGTAGTTTTACTGTAAAAACCTGAGTGAATGGTTAATTAGTCACACTTAAGGGGTTTAATTGAATAACCTTTAGCTCTGTTCAAACATAGTGTTTATTTGTGCTAAAACAATAGACATACTGTGCTTTATTAAATCAATTAGCACACTAAATGGCAAGTAAGCACATCTGGTTCAGGTTAGTGAGGGTGTAAGAAGGTATTTAAGATGGCCAGACTATATACTTGGCCTCTTGTAGCAGGTGACAGAACAGAACTGTCTGTCTTCCTAATGGGACAGCAGCTCTGCTAAACAGTTCTTTCTTAAAGAAATGACATTTTTTTTTTGCTCTGCAGAACTGCCTTGAAAGGACAATTTTACCATAATCATGACTGTAGATCCCGACGTGTTACTGATGAGGGAGAATCCAGATTCAATCTCACTTTTTTTCTAACAGAGTCAACTTCAGTAAGCTTTTGGGATGCAGGGTGCTAACGCTTCTGCCAGAACCTCGAGGACAGAGAGTAAAAATATTACTGGAAGTTCCTTCTTCAATAACTGCTGCTAGAACGGTGTACGCCTGTGTTTGTGTATTTAAAGGGTCGACTTTAACCAGGAGCAAGGTGGATGGATGCTTAAAGTTGCAGGACAAAAAATTTGTCATTGTGTTCACAATGTTCTCTTTCTGCCAGTTGCTTTATTTGCCACGCAGTTTTCAGAATTGCCTCTGGTTACTAAACCCCCCCACACCCGGAGGCAGGCAGGGACTTGTGGAATACATGCAAATTGTGATTTGATGAAATAATTATGGTTCTGGGGCCAATTACTGTAAAATTGCAGAAATCCCACCCAGTATCCAACCCACCAGTAAAAGCAGATGCTTCAGAACAATTAAATAGTGATTAAATTATGGAGGTGCAAGATGAGAACCAGGTCACCAGTTATGAAATGGCAGAAAATGTGGAATTGTGTAAGAATGAAGTGGTTGTGTTTATAATTTATCCTGCTATTAGACTTTGCAGCTCTGTTTCAGGATGGCAGTAGTTAAAAAGCACTGTGATTATTTAAATAACAGCTTTGCACAATGACTGTAGGGGACGATTCTCCTGGCCTGCTGCGCTGCTTCTGCCTGTGTCCCAGATGAAGATTTTTGGAGTACCGGCACGGATCTGATTTAAATTTGCATTTCATTAGCAGGCTTGGGACTGAAGTCTCTGGGCCCACTAGTGTCTCCCCTCCCCCCGCCAGGAGTGCTTCACTCCAGCGGGGTTTACTACTGCTCTCCACTAACGGGGTGCTGGCAGCTGACACCACTGGAGGGAAGAGAGGCCATGGAAGGCCCCCCCCCCCCCCCCCCCCCCCCCCCCCAGGAGATTGGTGATAAGAGGAGGGCATTGCCAGCCTGGAAGTGCCAGCTTGATCCCTTGGCACTGTCCAAGGAGTAAACTGGCAAAGTACAATGAACACCTTGGCACTGCCCACTGGGTAGTGCCAAGAGGCTGGGCCGGAGTGGATGATTGATACAGGTAGTGGGTCCCACTGCCTTGCATAGAAATCAGGGGAGGGGAGGGGATGCTGGGGAAGGGAAGGGAAGGGAGGGGATGCTGGGGGAAGGGAAGGGAGGGGATGCTGGGGAAGGGAAGGGAAGGGAGGGGATGCTGGGGAAGGGAAGGGAGGGGATGCTGGGGAAGGGAAGGGAGGGGATGCTGGGGAAGGGAAGGGAAGGGAGGGGATGCTGGGGAAGGGAAGGGAGGGGATGCTGGGGAAGGGAAGGGAGGGGATGCTGGGGAAGGGAAGGGAGGGGATGCTGGGGAAGGGGGGGATGCTGGGGAAAGGGATGCTGGGGATAGGGAAGTGGTTAGGGAGATCAAGGCCAATGGGGTGGGGGGGTGAGAGGAGATGTCAGTGCTGCCCTGGATAGGTTCAGGAGGCCAGCAATTGAGGAGTAGGAGGTCAGCAAGGGCAGCGATGCAGGGTTGGCCAGCAATTTAGTGCGATGCTGCCAGCCTCTTCAGTGGGAATAGGCTACTAATTTTCAATGTGAATCTCCCTGAGGCACTCTGGGCACTCTGCAGTGTTCAGAGTGTAGGAGATTCATTTTGAAAACCACATTAAAGAAATCGATGGGACTTGCTCCAGTTTTCATGCAAATTTGGCGCTTAGAATCTTTTTGGGAGAATTTTCCCACAGACTTTTCTGTGACTTTTGCCTGAGGAACAGGCCATTGCATACAGATACAAGCATTTTATGGGATATATTTTTAATCTAACAACTATTTCAATCTGCTTGGTTCTGGTTGCTTTTCTTTTAAAAGAATCTTTCTCTTCAATGTTTGCCAATCATTTAGGTGAGGGATGTTAAGGAAAGAAAAGGAAGAACATAAGAAATAGGAGCAGGAGTAGGCCATCTAGCCCTTCGAGCCTGCCCCGCCACTCAATAAGATCATGGCTGATCCGTCGTGGCTCAGTTCCACATTCCCGCCCTCTCCCCATAACCCTTAATCCCCTTGCCTATCAAAAACCTATCAACCCGCGTCTTAAAAATATTTAGCGAGGCAGCCTCCACCACCTCAACGGGCAGAGAATTCCAGAGATTCACCACCCTTTGAGTGAAGAAGTTCCTCCCCAACTCCGTTCTAAACCGCACCCCCCCTTTATCTTGAGGCTGTGCCCTCTAGTCCTACTGTCCTTTCTGAGCGGGAAGAGTCTCTCCACCTCTATCCTATCCATCCCATTCATCATCTTATACGTCTCAATGAGATCTCCCCTCATTCTTCTAAACTCTAACGAGTACAAGCCTAGTTTATTCAGCCTCTCCTCATAGCTCAACCCCCTCAACTCCGGTATCAGCCTAGTCAACCTCCTCTGCACTCCCTCCAAGGCCAAAATATCCTTGCGTAAGTACGGCGCCCAAAACTGCACACAGTACTCCAGCTGCGGCCTCACCAATGCCCTATACAGCCGCAGCAAGACCTCCCTACTTTTATATTCAATCCCCCTCGCTATGAAGGCCAGCATCCCATTCGCCTTCCTGACCACCTGCTGCACCTGCAGGCTGGGTTTTTATGACTCATGCACAAGGAGCCTGAGGTTCCTCTGCACCGTCGCCTGCTGCAGTTTTTTGCCACGTATGTGGCGAAAACTTTGATTTATTTTGCGCTCATCAGTATTTACTAAAATGCTTCAAAACCAATGAATTACTTTTGATATATTCTCACTATTGATTTCAATTAATTTATATTTGTGGTGTTGGTTGTGGGATGAATGTTCACCAGGATTGTGGGGGGAAAATCCCATTCTTTTTTAGAAGTGACAGGGCATAGTGAAACTATCTTCAGTGTAACATCTCACCTGAATCATTGAATCCCTACAGTGCAGAAGGAGGCTGTTCAGCCCATTGGGTCTGCACTGACCACAATCCCACCCGGGCCCTATTCCCGTAACCCTTCATATTTTCTCTGTTAATCCCCCTGACACTAGGGTCAATTTAGCACGGCCAATCCACTGAATCTGCACATCTTTGGACTGTGGGAGAAAACCAAAGGATCGTGAGGAAACCCACGCAGACACAGGGAGAATGTGTAAACTCCACACAGACAGTAATCCGAAACCGGAATTGAACCCAGGCCCATCTCCAACAATAAAGCACTTCTTCAGAGTTGTGCTGTTGTGTCGGCGTCAAGGTCTTAAGCAATGCTTGAACCTGCAGCACTCTGGCTGAGAAGTATGTTCAGAATCTGCTCCTTTAACTTCTTGAAGAAGCACTTCATGGCCACAAGGAGAATGCTTCCATTTGTCAAATATCTGTATAACATTTATTTACTTTAATACAAAGATAAAATACTGCAGATGCTGAAATCTGAAACAAAAGCAGAAAATGCTGGAAAATCTCAGTAGGTCTGACAGCATCTGTAGATAGAGAATAGAGGCAATGTTTTGAGACTGGATGACCCCTCGTCAGAGCTGAAGGAAACTCAGACAAGATTTATACTATGAACGTGAGGGGGGTGTTGGGAGGCTGTAATTGATAGGGATGGCATAGACAAAAAGACAAAGGGAATGCAAATGGTGACGATAAGGGCTGAAAATTGTGTTAAGGGTGTCCATTAAGCAATCAGAATGTATGAATGACAGGACAAAGGTGTCAAAGGACAACCTGAGGAATGTGGCAGTTGGCCATAGTGTGTGTGTGTGTGTGTGTGTGTGTGTGTGTGTGTGTGTGTGTGTGTGTGTGTGTGTGTGTGTGTGTGTGTGGTGGGGAGTTGATTAAACAAGATAGGAAGTCACATTTTTAGAAGTGGAAAAATAAAAATGACAATATAAGGTGGCAGCACAGTAGCACAGTGGTTAGCAACGCTGCCTCAGCCTCAGGGAACCAGGTTCGATTCCTGACTTTGGTCACTGCCTGTATGGAATTTGCACGTTCTCCCCATATCTGCGTGGGTTTCCTCTGGTTTCTTCCCACAGTTCAAAAGATGTGCTGGTTAGGTGCGTTGGCCATGCTAAATTCTCCCTCAATCTACCCAAACAGGTGGCAGTGTGTAGCGACTCGGGGATTTCCACAGTAACTTCATGGCAGTGTTATTGTAAGCCTATTTGCGACTAATAAATAAAATAAACTTAAAAAATAGATAAATAAGATGCAAAGAAGAAATAGAATAAATGGAAATGGGATAGAACAAAGAACAAACCAGCACGGGAAACAGGCCCTTCGGCCCAACGAGCCCGCGCCACCATCTTAACAAAACATTTTCCCACACCCACCTTGACCCGTGTGTATGCGTATGGTACCCCCATTGGAAACCAGATTCAGGGGAGAATAGTTTAGGGACAATTTGTTACACCAATCAGCCTAAGAGCACATCTTTGGGGTGTGGGAGGAAACCGGAGCACCCGGAGGAAACCCACGCATCGAAAGGGAGAATGCGCAAACTCCCACAGACACCGGCCCAAATCCATGTATCTGCACAGCTAGCAGTGATAGTCACTGAGCTGTTGTGGTGCCCATCTGCTGGTCCAGTTTTAAGCACACACAATGATGAAGGTGGAGGGGAGAGATCATGCTCTGAAGTTATTGAACTCAATGTTCAGTCCAGAAGGCTGTAAAGTGCCTATTATTTTCTTTAACTTTACTTTATAATGCAATACCTACAAATGATGTAACTGTCACTGCTGCACAATAGTAACGCCATTGTGCACATGCTTATAAGCTGGAGCAGTTGTCATGAAAGAGTTTTACGTAATGTAGCTTGAGCTTCCATTAAGGCTTGAGTTTCCAAACATCAAAGCCTCCTAAGGAAAATGGCATGGGAGTCTGGAATAGTTGAGGCTTCACCAAAGCATTGTTGACATCACCATGAAAACAGTGTCTCAGTATCACTTTCAAGAGGTGACATACCAACAGGATTTATTGGATAAAGGCGCAGAAGCAATCTTCGTGTTGGCTTATATATTTATCAAAGAAATTTGTACTTATGTAAACGCTCAGAGGTTTGGAACGTTGTTTACCATGGAAATCTGACTAATGTCAGCCATGCACCGTGTATCTAGATGCAAACTAATCAGAAGGCTGACATTCAAGTTATGGTTCGGTCGCATGTCAACTTTTCAATAGATTTATCCACTGCAGCTAGAACTTTGTTATGGGGTATATTATTTACAGTTTGTGAATGTGACTAACAACTGATTGTTCAAAACAGGAAAATAATGGATAACGGAACATGCAGGGAATGGTGTCCAAACCAAAGTCAAAGAGGCAAACTGTTTAAGAAGTGCACACATTCACGTTAAGCATCACCATCCAAATTTTACGAAAGCCACATTTGAAAAACAGTTACAAATACATTCTCTGAATGTTATTCTCGTACAGCAATAGAATCTTCCTATCCACACTCAGAAATCGAGCAAGATTACAATTAGGTACCATTCCCCAATGAACAGTCAGACAGTCAAAATGAGTGGGGGTGGTTCTCCCAGCTCTCAGCTCTAGCAGCACAGCAGGCTGAGAGACATTAGCGGAGGTTGTGTAGCTCGCACCCTGCTGTGTGCCACAGCCTCTGCACGTATCAGGCCGTTGGATTTCCAGCACTGTCAGCTCCGTGCCAACTTAAATAAATAATTTAAAATTAACATTTATGTATTGTTAGCGGATGCAGGATTGAAGTCTCCAGGCCTGCTAGCATCTCTTCCCCCTGCCAGGAGTGTTTCACTCCATCGGGGTTTACAACTTCCCAATAGCAGGGAGCTGGTGGCTCGATTTGCTGGAGTAATGGGGGCCATAGAGGTCCCCAAGGAAGTCGGGGGTAATGGGGGTACCCCCTGGGCATTGCCAGCTTGGCAGTACCAGCCTGGACCCCCACACTGCTGAAGGGGCAAAGTGGCAATGCCCAAGGAGGCACCTTGGCACTGCCCATTGGTTATCAGGCAGTGCCAAGAGAGTGGGGCCAGGGAGTGAGGCCTAATGGGGCAGGGAATTGGGGGTGATCGGTGGAGATGGGGTGTCCCACTGCCGCTCTGCACTTTAGGATTGTAGGCAGATGGAGAGAGGACAGTAATCGGGGCTGGCCATCAGGGTGGATTGTGACTGCCATGGGGTGGGGTCGGTGGTGATCAAGGGGGCCAGAGGTGGGGGGGCAAGACAGGGGGTCGGGGCTGGCCTGGAGATGTCTGGAAGGCCAGTGGTTGGGGAGGTGAGCAGATCGGAGGGACAAGTGATGCGGGGTTGCGGGGCTGGCCAGCGGACAAGCTGACCAGTGATCAGGAGGCTGGCAGCGCAGGGCCACTGCGCATGCGCCGATCTCCATTCTGACATGCGCAGTGGCCTACTCAGCACTACGCTGCCAGCCTTTCTAGCAGGAATAGGCCCTGCCCACTGATTTTCAGCATGCTAAGGGACTCTGATGTACAGAGTGTGGGAGATTCACCTTGGAAGTCTCACTGAAAAAAAGCAGTGGTATTTACTCCTGTTTTTATATGAATTTGGCATTTAGAATTTTTTTTGGGAGAATTCCACCCTGTATTTTTTTGGTTCTATAAGACTGATATTCAGAAATTTACAGACCTTGGGAAAGACATTTCTGCTCTTAGTAGGTTTATCTGAAAAGTTAGCAAAAAGGGAAATCCAGTTTTATGCTCTGCTAACTTTGTCACAAGAATGATGCGAGTCCACATTTCAGTTCCAGTTTGCATTTGCTTTAACACAGAAATAAAAAAAAGTTGGAACAATCAGTCTTTATTATTGAAGGACTCAAAAGAATTCCAATATTCTAAATTGTTTTCTGTTAGGTACGATTACATTTGAGTTCCAACATCACAAATCCCTTTACAGTCACTTTCCTATCATCCTGTTGTTCCAACGTAAACCAACTTTCCATGATATAATTCCCATGTGAGAGATCTTTTCTCATTTATGTCTACTACAATGTGTAGAATTCCAATGCACAAAATTATTTTCCATGCTTTCCCACAACCTCAAGGGAAATATACCATACTGTTTTCCATTTTTCCCCATTATATTGAATTCCAAGATATTAAATCATTTCTCTCCTATTTCCATTGGGTAGGTTTTTTGATACAGCTATAAAAACCTTCATTAGAACATGGATAATTAAGGAAATGTTCAAACAATGGAAGTAAGTTCTGGTTCATGTAAAAGGCTTTCTGGCAGATACAAAACACTTCACAGAAACAACTTTCCAATTTTCAGTGCATTGAAACCTAAAACCTTTTCCTTTTGTTAGGTTTACAAAATTCAGAATAAAGCACTTCTTGTTATACAGCTGCAAAAATGTAGGCTGTATAGCTTTTCAATGATGTTACCACTAGAAACCTCCATGAGGATATCCCAAACAGCTGCCATATCGTTTCGATGGAGATCAGCAAATAGTAACTCAATGGTTTTTCCAGGGTTCCTGTTAACCTTCTGCCAAATATATGGTGGACGAACAGAAGAAGCCCCGAGGAGGTTCTTGGTATTTGCTTGTATTTTGTTGTGGATGAATGTTGGAGTATCAGGGCACAGTGCCACAGTGGATAGCTCTGCTCCCTCACACCGTCAGGGACCTGGGCTCAATTCCTGGCTTGGGTCACTGTCTGTGCAGAATTTGCACATTCTCCCCGTGTCTGCACGGGTTTCCCCCGGGTGCTCCAATTTCCTCCCACAGTCCAAAGATGTGCAGGTTAGGTGGATTGGCCATGCTAAATTGCCCCTTAGTTTCAGGGGGACTAGCTATGGTAAATGCATGGGGTTGTGGGGATAGAGCCTGGGTGGAATTGTGGTTGATGCAGACCCGATGGGCTGAATGTCCTCCTTCTGCACTGCAGGATTCTATGAATAACAATCTTATTTACGGTCTTTCCCTTGCTGCAAATTCGCAACTAATAGATCCATCATTTCTGGTTTGCTCAATTTTGTCACATTTATAAACTATTCCCTAGGTTGACTTGTTTTATTAATAGATGTTTAAAATGGATGTGATAGTACTCAGGTCACTTACTGCACACATTGCTAGCTTCCAAGGAACATGGAAGTGATCAGGGGGATGGGAACCAGAGGAGGGAGACACAAGCGAGGGAAACAAAGATAGAAATGAATGATAGAAAAGTAAACAATGGAAAAGCGAAAGGCAGCGGAAACAAAGGCCAGTAGCAATTAGGACCACGGTACAAAAATTGTGTGTAAAAATGTCAAAGAATACCTTTAGACATGTCTTTATCTGAATTGATGGAGAATTCACAATAAGAACCAACAGCTCAAATAGATATAAGTGGGTATGTTTGCCATTAAGGAGACATGGCTGTAGGGTGACCAAGGCTGGGAACTGAATATTCAAGGCTATTCAATATTTAGCAAGGCAATAAGGAGAAAGAGGTGGGATTGCTTTGGTAGTAAAGGGTGGAACCAGTGCAATATTGAGAAAGATCAAGGTGTAGAATCAGTCTGGAGCTAAGAAACAACATGCGGAGGAAAACATTAGTGGAAGTTGCCTGGGCCTCCAAACAATAGTGGTAAGGTAGAGGATGGCATTAAACTGGAAGTTGGAAATGCATGTAATCATGGGTGACTTTAATTTACGTGTAGACTGGGCAAACCAAATCAGCAATAAACTATGGTAGATACATTTCTGAAGTTTGAATGAGTTTTGTTTTAGACCAGTACATGGTGAAACCAACTAGGGAACAGTATGCAGGTGCAGCACGTAATAAAAAAAGACAAAATGGATGTTGGCATTTGCTGCAAAAGGACTGAAGAATAAAAGTAGAGAGGTGTTGTTGCAATTGTATAGGGTGTTGGTGAGACTACATCTGGATTATTGTGACCAGTTTTGGTCTCCTTACTTGAGGAAGGATGTGGTGGCATTGGCAGCAGTTCAGAGGATGGTGTTGCGGATAATAGTAGAATTGTCATTGCCTATCCTTACTGATTGTGGTCTGTGGGTTAGGAAGTCTAGGAGCCAGTCGCGATGAGAGGAGCCAAGCTCCAGGCCATGGAGTTTAGAGATGGTGAAGGCTGAGCTGTAGTCAATAAATCATATTCAAATAGTTTTTACTCTTGGATTGATTCCAAGGATGAAGAGGTTGACATATGAGGAGAGATTAAACAGTTTGGGCTTTTATTCACTAGAGTTTAGAAGGATGAGAGGGAATCTCATCAAGGTATGTAAGATCTTAAAAGGGATTGATAAAGTAAATGTAGACCAAATGTTTCCTCTAATGGGGCGATCTAGAATAGGAGATTACAGGTATAGACTGCAAGGCGGTAGATTTAAAACTGAGATGCGGAGGAACTACTTCTCACGGAGGTGGCGAATTTGTGGAACTCACTACTCCACAGAGCGGTGGAGTCAGAATGGTTGAATAGTTTCAAGGGTGAGATAGATATATTTCTAATAAAAGTAGGGAATGAGAGATATGGGAAAAAGATAGGAAGTTGGATTTGAGACAAGGGAGAAGTTAGTCATGATCTGATTGAATGGTGGAGCCGGCTCGAAGGCTGAATTTGTCTACTTCTGCTCCTAATGCCTATGTTCGTATAATCCCATATTCTTAACAAGCTATTCCACATCTGATATTGCACAATGGAAAGATGTTGATTAATTATCTTGATGTGCAGGAGCCTTTGGTGGAGTAACCATAATATGAGAGATTTCTTCATTAGAATGCAAAGTGAAGTAGTGCAATCAGAAACTAGGGTTCTAAATCTAAACAAAGGAAACAACAATGGTATGAGGGGTGAGTTCGCTAAGATAGATTGGGGAACTTCATTAAAAGACATAATGGTGGATAGGCAATGGCTAATATTTAAGGAATGAATATATGCATTGCAACAGTTATACATTCCTTTTTGGTGCAAAAACACAATAGAAAAAGTGGCCCAACGTGGCAAACAAAATAATTTAAGAATATTAGATCTAAATGAGCCATGATATAAGGTTTCTTGGAAAAGTAACAAGCTTACAAGTTGGGAGAAGTTTAGAATTCAGCAAAGGAGGTCTAAGAGAATGATTAAGAGGGCAAAAATTGAGTATGAAAGTAAACATAAAAGTGGATATAAAAGTGGACTGCAAAAGCTTCTATACGTATGTTTAAAAAAAAATCCGTGAAGACAAAAGTAGTTCCTTGCTGTTCAAAACAGAGGAAATGATAATGGAGACTAAGGAAATAGCAGAGTAACTAAGCAATTACTTTAGTTCTATCTTTATGAAAAAAGACAGAAATAACTTCCCAAAAATGCTAGGGAATCAGGGGTCTAATGAGAAGGAGGAATTGAAGGAAATTACTATTGATTAAAAAAAAATCGCTGAAGAAATTAATGGGTCTGAAAGCCAGTAAATTTCCAGGGCCTGATAAATTACATGCCAGGGTACTAAAGAAGGTGGCCACGGAAATAATGTATGTATTGGTTATCATCTTCCAAAATTCCGTAGATTATCGAACAATCCTGGCAGGTGGGGAATGTAATCCCGCTATTTAACAAAGGAGGGAGAGGGAAACAAGGAATTACAGACTGGTAGGGTAATGCTCGAATCTATTACAAAGGATGTGATAACAGGACATTTAGAAAATGTCAATGTGCTTAGACAAGGTCAACATGGATTTAGCAAAGGGAAATCATGTTTGACAAACAGGTTTTTAGATTTGATTTATAATTGTCACATGAATTGAGATACAGTGAAAAATATTTTTTCCCTGCACATTATACAGACAAAACATATTGTTCATAGAGTATATAGGAGTGAGAGCAAGGAGAGGGTGCAGTCATAGCTAGGGTATAGAGAAAGGTCAACTTAATATATGGTAGGTCCATCAAAAGTCTGATGGCAGCAGGGAAGAAGTTGTTCTTGAGTCAGTTTGTCTGTGTTCTCAGACTTTTGTATCATTTTCCTGATGAAAGAAGGTGGCAGAGAGTATGTTTGGGTACGTGGGGCCCTTGAGTGTGCTGGTTGCTTTTCCAAGGCAGTGGGAAGTGTAGTCAGAATCAATGGATGGGAGGCTGGTTTACATGATTGACTGGCCTGTGCTCACAACCCTTTGTAGTTTCTTGTGGTATTGGTCGGAGCAGGAGCCATACCAAGTTGTAATACATCCATAAAAGATACTTTCCAAGGTGCATCTGTAAAAGTTGATGAGAGATATAGCGGACACGCCAAATTTCCTTAACCTCCTGAGAAAGTAGAGGCTTTGGTGGCTTTCTCAACTACAGTGTCAGCATGGGGGAAACCAGGACAGTTTGTTGGTGATCTGAACACCTAGAAACTTGAAGCTCTCAACCAGTTCCACTTCATCACCATTGATATAGAGAGGGACATGTCCTCCACTCCACTTCCTGAAGTTGATGACTATCTCTTCCATTTTGTTGACATTGGAGGGAGAGAATATTGGCATTGCACCATTTCGCCAGATTCTCTACCTCTTTCCTATGCTCCATCTCATCATTATTTGAGATCCGACTCACTATGGTGATGTTGTCAGCAAACTTAAAAATGGAGTTGGAGTGGAATTTGGTCACAGTGTCGTAGGTGTACAAGGAGTATAGTGAGGGGCTGAGGACACAGCCTTGCGGGGCACTGGCATTGAGGATAATCGTAGAAGAATTGTCATTGCCTATCCTTACTGATTGTGGTCTGTGGATTAGGAAGTCTAGGATCCAGTCACAATGAGAGGAGCCAAGCTCCAGGCCATGGAGTTTAGAGATGGGTTTGGTTGGGACAATGATGTTGAAGGCTGAGCTGTCATCAATAAATCATGTTCAAATAGTTTTTACTCTATCCTGCAACCTGTAATGTAAATGTGCCAGGCCAAATTTTCAATTCTCTACAACATCCTGATGTGTGGACCTCTCTGGATGCTGCCTGGGAAATTTCAAATTCCATGGCTAATTTCCCTGCTTCCTGGGACCTTTCACAAATATCTCCAACTCAGCAACCTCACATATTTCACTGGTACTTACCTGAATAGTTACCTAGGGAATGTGAGATTAAAAACTCGTCCAACTTCTGGGTAGCTCCAAAATGTATTCTTCAATCAATCCCACTGATAACCCTGACTACCATCCCCAACAACTCCTCTTCACTGATAACCCTGACCAACCCTTCCTGACTACCACTCTCAACAACATCCCTACCATCCACCAACCCCTCCTGACCATCCACCAACCCCACCTGTACCCCCCAACTATTCCACCTGACCATCCACTAACACCTCCTAATGCCCAACAATCCCTGTCAACCACCCACTAATACATTCCAACCATCAGACCACCTCTCCTGACCACTCCACCAACACCGCCAACCCCCTCCCCAACCACCCAGCTACCTTCCCAATCCTGCTGACTAACTCCCAATCCCCTGACTATCCCACCACCCAGCTACCCTCACAATCACTGCCAACTAACCCCCAACCACATGACTAACCCATCAGCACCTGACAACCACATGCACCCCTCCCGAAACAGCCGCCTACCTTCCCAACCCACCCTGACCACCTTCCCGAGTGACTACTGTTCTGACCTGACCACCCACTGACCCATGATCTCCTTATCCACTTCACCCACCGACACCCCTACCCAATTGCCCATCTCACCAACTTTACCCAACTACCCCATGCCCACTTACCCACCTCATCCACCTATCTATTTAGCCACCTCATTCACTACCCCCCAGCCATCTACTCACTTATCCACTCACTTGCGTTCATTAACACAGAGTCACGAACTAACATTCACACTGGACATTTACACTTGCCATACCACAGCAAATGCTGTAAAGAGGAAGTGTGTCTTGTCTTTCCCTGCTTCTAATACGATGCAGTGGAATTCTGTAAGGAATGCTTCATGCCTCATTTCCAGGACAGCCGTGTTAGGAAGGAGTGTTGGATCAGGCAGGTTCCCAGGCACAGTGGTGTAGTTTTAATTCTGACTGGGGATATTTAAATCCAGTACTAGTTCCAATGGCATGTGATTAACCATCCATTTCTTTTCAGCTGTTGTTACAATCACAGGTGGTCACTTAATTCAGGCTCAGTTATATCCAATCAAATTAAAATCTTGTTAGTTCTGAGAAAGAGACATGAATGTTTGAACAAGGTACTTTGAAGGAGAGGATTGGCAGTATTGTGAAAGTGAGGCGAAGTCGAAGCTGGGCTTGTGTTTAAGCATTTTAAAGCTCTAGGGTAAATTTAAGTTAAAGTTTATTTATTAGTGTCACAAGTCGGCTTACATTAACACTGCAATGAAGTTACTGTGAAAATCCCCTAGTGGCCACACTCTAACGCCTGTTTGGGAACACTGTGGGAGAATTTAGCATGGCCAACGCACCTAACCAGCACGTCTTTAGGACTGCGGGATGAAACTGGAGCACCTGGAGGAAACCCACGCAGACATGGGGAGAACGTGCAGACTCCACACAGACAGTGACCCAAGCTTGGAATCTAATCCAATCCCTGGCAGTGTGAGGCAGCAGCGCTAATCACTGACCATAGTACATGAGATGGGCACGGATTTTTCAAGCAGCAGCAATCATTGAACATTTCTCCCCCCCTCCCCCACCCCATCACCAAAGGGAGGGCATTAAATTCCGCCCTTTGAGTGTAAAATTGAACCCAGACCCTTACAGCGGCGCAATCTCCAGGGGTCATTGACTGAGGAATTACTCAACCAGCTCCATTCTGGCCAGGAATAGTGGCATTAGAACATGAAGCCAAATAGAAATCAATTTACAAAGAGTTGCTGAGGCACACCCAGCTGAGGTTCTTCTCTATCTGTGTCTGTAACCAAGTGCGTAATGATGTGTGAACCACCTTGCCGTCCTCCATTCCCCACCTTCCTCCAAATACAATAGAAATAGTAGAATTATTTTGGGGGCAGCTGTAAGTGAATATTCTTGAGTCTGTTGTCTCTCCATACAGGAGAAAAATGGCAATGGAAGTACATAATGACAAACCTCTGGCCTATATACACTGCTCATGTATTTCCTGGGGTATTCCTGGCATGGCAGAGTGTTTTTGTCTTTAAATAATTTGAGAAAGATGTTAAAATGCCTCCTGAATTATTTTCTGGGGCTCGGTGCAGAATAAAGATGTATGAGATTTGTAGCCTAACTTTCCTGGCCCTTTTAAATGTCCACTTTTGCACTGAATTTCTGCAATACTCCTGGATCGACGTTGCATTTCAGTATATTGTAACTTACAGATCTATAGAATCATAAAATCCCTACAGCGCAGAAGGAGGCCATTTGGCCCATCGGGCCTGCACCAACAACAATCCCCATCTGAGCTACCCATGAGACATCATCTAACCTTTATTTTCTTATTGTAATGAAGCCTGGAACATATTGCCAGAGGAGGTGGTGGAAGCAGGCACATTAGCAACATTTAAGAGTACATGAATAAGGAGGGAATTGAGGGATACGGACTGAGAAAAGACAGAAGTATTTTTTAGTTTGGTTAGGGCTTCGTGATCAGCATGGGCTTGGAGGGCTGAAGGGCCTGTTCCTGTACTGTACATTTCTTTGTTCTTTGTTCTGCCTCCTTCTAAAAGGAATACCATTCCCTGTAAGCTATGCACGCACATAACCATGCAGCAACTCGAAAGGAAACTCTCACTCCCTTCACACCTTGTTCCCTTCGAGATGCTGCGTATGCACAGCTGCACAAAAAAAAGGGACCGCGCATTCAAATGAAGAGGCTATCTCTTTGAAAATAGAATTTGAGGGGACGTTGAGCAGTAGTTTCCTGTGCAGCTGATTCTGTTCACAAGAAATACTGATCATATGTACAGATCATCTGCACAGATTAAGTGCAAACGGCCTCAACCGGGATCTTGGGTTCATGTCACACTATTTGTAATCCCCACAACTTGCCTGGGCTCGCAAAATCTCACTAACTGTCCTGGCTGGAGACAATACACATCTCTTTAACCTGGGCTTAACCTTGTCTCCAGCTACATTATCTGTGCCTTTAAGACTTGATTATCTGTAGAGACTCGCATTCCAACCATTATCTTGTAAATTGAGTTTGTGTCTATATATGCCCTGTTTGTGATCACAATTCCCACTCACCTAATGAAGGGGCAGTGTTCTGAAAGCTCGCGTTACCAAATAAACCTATTGGACTTTATCCTGGTGTTGTGAGATTTCTTACTGTGCCTACCCCAGTCCATCACTGGCAGCTCCACATCAGATCAAGTGCAACACAGCTGTACATATCTTCATGCTTCATTCTGAGAAATGAAGGCTCTCACAGTCTCAGAGCACCTTTCACAATCTCAGGATGTCCCAAAGTATCTTTCAGCTAATTAACTAGTTTTGAAGTATAGTCACTGCGGTAATGCAGGGAACATCGCAACTGATTTGTGCACAGCAAGCTCCCACAAATAACAAGGTGGTAATGACTGAATAGTCTGTTTGTGCGATGTTGGATGAGAGTGAAATGTTAGCCTGAGGATAACTCCCTACTCTTCTTCAAAATAGGATGTTTTACATCCACCTGAGAAACAAGGTGGGGCTCCAATTTCACGTCTCAGTTGCAAGTTGGCACCTCTGACAGTGCAGCACCCACTTGGTACTGCACTGCACTCTCATTTGGATTTCTGTGCTCAAGTCTCCAGAATGAAGCCTTCAGAATCAGAGGTTGGGAAATATTATTAACTGATCCTGCATAGCTGATTATTAAGCATGCAGTTTCCTCCTAAGTAAGACTATAATATCAATAAGAAATATATAATTCAGTATTCTCAAAAACTGCGCAAAACTACAAACAATTAAAAAGTTCTGTAAGGTAAGTTTAATTATCTGAAGCTCGTGGATGGTGATTCATCCTAATAATTAATAACAGCAATTTTAAGGATTAAAAACTGGGGGGCACTGAGAACATTCACATCAGTCTTCAGGCTAAGCAGAACATGCCTCAGAGCTGATCACTTTTGCACTCGTTCGTTGGCTCAGAAAATAGACACAATAAGGAACAATTCTCATCTCTTCACCATTTGGTAAATTATAGGGACCAATTTTCCCATCCTGCCCGCCACGGGAATCACAGCGGGTGACAGTCGGACCATGGAAAGATCCGTTGACCTCGGGCGGAATTTTCCACTTTTGGGGCGAGCGCGGTGGGAAAATCCCACCCGTAAAGTTTTAATGATTTTGCAGAGTATCATAAATATTTTAGAAAGTAGAAACAATTAATTGGACACAGTTCCACTGAACAACATGGCACAATAACACTTTAACAAGACGCGAGAGAGATTGTCAGGCAAGTATCCAGGGAAGGAAGCCTGTCAAACTGAGGCCTACATAATTAGTCTGGATGAAGAGACCAAGGCGCTCCTATAAACTGCTCAAGGGAAAATTAGCTTTGGTCAGATAAATTGCTAATGGGGCATTGCTCACACATTTTATGCATGTAGTTTATGGTGAATAATTTATGAAATGCTTTAATTGAGCTTCATAATATTTGCCTCTTGACAGATGTGGTTTAGAATTTCATTGTGAAGACTTTTAGAAGCATGACCTTAATTTTAGTTAAGCTCTGTGTCAACAAAATGTCACCAACTAGGATTTATACATTGCCTTTAACATAATACAACATCTCAGTGTGCTTCACAGGAGTGTTATAAAGGAAATGTTAATACTGAACCATATAAGACGTTATTAGAGCACTTGGTCAAAAGCTTGTTTATAAAGGTAGGTTTTAAGGAGTGTCTTGAAGAGTGGAGAGAGAGAGTGAGGTGAATTCAGTTTGGGAGTTCACTTCAGAACTCAGGGTCAGGGCGGGAGTTCAAAGCGGGGTTGAACCCTAAAGAATGAGAATGTGTTGCTGACAAAATACACTTCTTGTGATTTCCATGGCAGCGGGCTTTGAGCCTTATCTTGGAGAGGTGGGACACTATTAACATATTTGAATCATACTCCTACAGTGCAATTGGGAGATTGATTTAAATTTTGCTGGCCAAAATTCCCAGAGTTTGGGAAATCCAGCTAAAAGAAGGTGGAAGCTGCTAGTTTTAAAGGTGAATTCTAATATGGCCACTCTGGAGGACCAGGAGAAGCAAGTGTGCTCCCTAATACAGCTCCTCATGGAAAACTTCAACATCCTTTCACTGCCTCTCTCTGCAGCAATCGGTGACTTCCATCATCCTCCCAGCCTCTGATCACAGCTGCCTTCCCACTGCCCTGTCTAACTCAAGCCTGCCTTGTAATTTTAATAGCTGAAGGGTGAACCGCTAGTTGGTACTCCTGGTTTTCCTACCCACCAGTCTGCAACCAGCCAGCCTGAACTTGGGTTGGCTACAGGGTGGGAAACAGAAGAAAAAAAATAACATTGAGGTCAGATCATGACGTTAAATTTGACAAAATGACTGTGGGTGGGATTTTCCATTTGCGCTCGCCCAAGGTCAACAGACCTTTGCATGGTCCTGTTTCGCCTGCTACAATTCCTGGGATGGGAAAATTCTGCCCTGTGTCCTCTCTCTTGCCAAATTTCCCCTGCGCCAAATTTCCCCTGCACCACCTTTCTCCACTGCACCTTCCTTATCCCTCTGTCAAAACCGGACCTATAACTAATACATCTTTGCAGAGCTTCCTACACAGTTTCTGCGCCACAATTTACAGTCTGTACTTTCCCAACCAATGACATCTAGTGAGTGTGCCACTGACGGTTATATTGCTTTTGAATTAAACAACATCATGAATAAACTCCACGTCCTATTCCAGATTCTGTGATCAATGCCAATTTCACCAAACAGCAAGGTTACTAAAATCTAAAAGCAGAGGCAGCAAACCACAAGGCAAACCAATAATTCTCCTTGGTAACGCTCAGTGATTTCTATATCTCTGCCAAACCAAAAGGCAGAGGACATTTAATTGCTGTGCTTCTTCTGGTAGAGTGGAACTCCTACCCCAGGGGGGTTGTTGGGAAAGGTGAAAGCTGCTGGGATTCACTTGATCCTCAATATGGATCGCTCTCAGATCATTGGAGAATGGTATGAGAGGGTGGGATGGGGATCGTGGGGAGGACATCACCAGCAAGGTGTACAAGAGAGGGTTGAGGAAAGGGCAGGAGGGTGACACCTTCCTGATGCCAGGTTTCTTGATCAGTCACTGAGTGTCTTCGGCCGAGGGACTCTCACCCAACACACTCAAAATGCCCACTATCACTATGTGTTTGCTTGTCAACCCCCCACATTTTGAGTTCCCAGCTCTTCGTAGGTTGAATACCAGTGGCAACGGGTAAGGTGCTTAAGTGGATGTTAATTGTCCTTTTAAGGACCTCAATGGTGGTGAATGTCTGGAACAATTGTCTGGTCTGAAGTTTCTGAACTTGAGTGTGTGAGGGCCTGAAGATGAAGTGAAACAATAAATTCATTTTATGGATAATGATGAACTGCCTCATACCTGGTACTATTCCAGTAAATCTCCTTGTGTCCTTTCCAAGTCTTGATGATGATCAATCAATCGCTCTATGCAAATTGTTGTAGATTGTCAGAGCTGATCGGGATAGAATTCTAATGGAATTACGCTTAAAATATACAATCGGTTTGCTGCATGGTGATGAAAGGTGAATGTAGTCACAGCAGATAATCCACTGTATCTGTGCCATTTTGCGTTACCCTTTCGCCTTAAGGCAGGACTTTCTGGCCCTTTCCATCATT
Organism: Carcharhinus amblyrhynchos; assembly: GCF_965287045.1. Taxonomy (NCBI): domain Eukaryota; kingdom Metazoa; phylum Chordata; class Chondrichthyes; order Carcharhiniformes; family Carcharhinidae; genus Carcharhinus; species Carcharhinus amblyrhynchos. The sequence goes on from NC_137338.1 coordinate 32,074,219, forward strand.
GTGATCTTCCAGTTCTGCTAAGTCAACCCCTCAAGGTGGGATCCCTCATGATGGGTGTGGGTGAGCCATGCAAAAGCCCATAGCTTTGACAGGACTAGAAGATCCCATCAATGGCAATGGCCCAACGCATCTGGCTCGGGAGATCCTGCTGCACAATGTCTGGAAAATCCCAGCCTTAGTCTTCATAAAAAGAAAGGGGGGTACTTAAGATAATTGCTGTATATCACAATAAGATATAATGCCATAGTATTAATAAAAGCAGCAATGCTTGATATTCAGCTGCATAAGATAAACTGGAGGGTGATGGGGAATGTACTGAAGATGAAATTTGAAAGGTTGTGGGGAATGAGCAATAGGGTGAGATTCATTGAGTTGCTCTTGCAAAGAGCTAGAACAGACCTGATCGGGCAAATGGCCTCCTTTTGTGCTGTAGCTTTCTGATGATTCTAAGAACTGATATGGCAGTTATTCCTCCAACTTTTGAGCCTTTCAGCATCACAGTAAATATTTGTTACAAACATTTTCCATTGTTCCATGCGTATTATCCGCCAATGGCTAGTTATGGCTTGAATGTTAAAGGAGAAAAAAAGCACAGCAATTTCTAAAATCAATTCAATAAAAAACATTTTAATAAAAAACATACCACATGGAAGATATCAATATTCTATGATTTTCTTTTCACTCTCACAAGTGCACCGGCTGGGTAACCACCAAAAGCCTAGGTTACCAGTGAGATTTGGACAACTTAAATGTGAAAAAAAAATCAAACCAGATAATGCATTGTTCAAACAAATGAGCAAACTCTTTATTGTTATTCATTTTAATCTATAATAAACCCAGAAAACTTCTCAATATTTCCCATGACTTTAACACGTATTATTTACTCTTACACAAGCAATAACTGGACTCCATCTTGAAAACCTCTAACTTTAATTTAAGTTGACTCAAGTGCCTATTTCAGTCTCAAACAGAGTCAGTGAGATTGTACAATATTTTTTGGCTCTCTGATTTGATGTAACTACTTTAATAAATGGTCAAAATTACAATTTTCTCATGTCTGGCAATAAAATCAGCTCTTACAGCCTCAATTCCATGTAACAGGCCACAGTCCCAGTTGGCTAACAATGTCACCAGAACAGTGAAGTTATGCAAAGTTAATCCATACTTTAAGAGTCCACTTGAGTGTGATAAATACCACTAATAAATTTAAAAATGTAGCCTATAAAAGATGTTTTCTGTGTTCCAGTTTCAAGTTCCAGCTAGCGAATGTGGTCAGGGGTGAGGAATGGAAACGACACACTTTACTAGAGAGTTTAATTATAGCAAAACGTATACTTTGACCCAAAATAAGTTTTGCAGTGATCACACTTCATTTATTTGATTTATTCTTGTCACGTGTATTGGTATACAGTGAAAAGTATTTTCTTGCATGGACAAAACATACCGTTCATAGAGTACATTGAGGAGAAGGAAGGATAGGATTAGAGGGTATGCTGGGGACAGCTCATAAGAAGTTGCCGCACTCTGGCACCACCTTGTAAATGTTCAATTATTTCATGTTTAATGCTTTATTTGTATTATGAAGATTATTTTGATTTCTATGATCATATATCATTCGGCCTACGACTAAAACTACTATTTTGCCCATTTTAATTTATGCTTTGCATAAACATTAATAAGGTTAAAGTGTAATAATTGCCAGGAGAATTATCAGCTAAGAGTCAGAAATTTTCTTAACTGCTGAATTCAATTTTCTTTATCCATTCATGGGATGCTGAGCTAGCGTATAATTTCCATCCCTCATTGCCTTTGAGAAGGTGCTGGTGAGCTACCACGGCAGTGCAAATGTTGTAGGTATACCCATAGTACTGCAAGGGAGTGTTGACCTGTGTCCAGAAACACATCCCACATGCTTTCCAGTGGTAAGAAACAGCTTCGAGACACAAATTTCAGTTTAAACATTCACAATGCTTTACTGCACTAAAAGCAACTTACTAACAAAATACCGTAATTGCATAAACTAAAACCATCACTCTACGTGATATTACCCATCTGCTCTCAGTGTGACCAGGCTTGGTGCAGGGGTATTCCTTTGCAAAGCCTCACTTCTGAGTTATCTTCTGGAGAAGTGGTCCCAGGCTTTCCCTCTCTCTGTGTCCTCCTGGCTTTAATGGTTGTAAGCCTTCTTTCATCCTCCTTCTTTCCCAGCCACTGAAAGTTGATTTAGCAGTCGTATTGTACTGTTAATCGATTTATCCCCTGGGCCCATCCTGCTGAATGGCCCATAATTAGCACCTCTTATCCCTTGTCCTAATCCACCTCTTGTTGGGACAATGCTGGATCAGAATGTAAGAAGTTCTGTTGTGGTGTCATTATTGGACAACATTCCCATGAACTTATTGTCCTTTAGGAATGATCAGCAGTCTCGAGTAAAATGAGAATAACTCCTTACCAAATATCACGGGAGGGGGTTTCAGGATTTTGACGCAACAACAGTGAAGGAACGGTGGGTGATACATTTCCAGGCCAGGATAGTGAGTGGCTTGGAGGGGAATCTCCAGCTGGCAGTATTCCCAGGTACCTGCTGCCCTTGTCCTTTTAGATGGTAGTGGTTGTGAGTTTGGAAGATGCTGTCTTCGTAGCCTTGGTGAATTCCTGCAGTGACACACACACACGCATGCACACGCACGTACATGCACATGCACACACACCGTTCGCCTGTAAGCTATAGATTGTTGAATGTTGCAGCCATTAGGTGGTTTTCTGTAGAATGCTGCATTCTGTTGAAGACACCACTTTATCTTCCAGAGAGAGAAAGAGATCTTTCTTGCTCTTTTTTAACCTGTATTTTAGATGACTGCCATGTTTCTTTAACCTTTTGCTTGTTCTTTCTTATTCTGCTTGACAGAACTAGTTTTTAAACTCCTGTCTGCGTACTCTCAGGAGGGAATTAAATGAGTGCGTCTTGCATTCATTGTTGAGACTAAATAACCCAATTTTTTTCATCTTTGCCTGTTCAAAACATTTGATACAAATCAAGATATAGGTGAACAGGGAGGTGGGGGTAAGTGGGGGTACAGGGATTTTATAAGGCCAAAAGATGTAGGAATAGAAGGAGGCCATTGGCCTATCAAGTCTGCTCCACCATTCAATGAGATCTTGACTAATGGGGTTAGATAATCCTCCACTTTCCTCCCTTGTCCTCATAACATTTGATTCCCTTACTGATTAAAAATCCACCTACCTTGGTCTTGAACGTATATAACAACCCAGTCTATCCAGCCCTCTGCAGTAAAGACGTCCACAGATTAAAGATCATCTGAAAGAAGAAATTCATTTTCGTCTAAAGTTTAAAGTTTTAAAGTTTACTTATTCGTGTCACAAGCAGACTTACATCAGCACTCAACGAACTGTGAAAATCCCCTCATCACCATACCCCAGTGCCTATTCAGGTAAGCTGAGGGAGAATTTAGCATGACAATGCACCTAACTCAGTTTTGAATTGGTGACACCCTACTGTGAGATGATGCCCTCGGGTCCTAGACCCTTCCACAAGGGGAAACAACCTCTTAGCATCTATTGTGTATCAAGCCCCCTGAGAATCCCACATGTCTTAGTAAGGTCACCTCTCATTCCTTTTAACTTCAATGAATATAGGCCTAACCTATTCAACTTTTGAATGTCTGATGAGTATCTGATCAAAGCCCACCACTTTGCATCTTTAATGTATTCCTTTCAAGAATGCATATGCTTGAAGTGGACTTTGATACCCGCTAGATTCCATGTAACAGATCTTGAGTGCAATTCACAGAGGCTTTCCAGAGAAGAGGTCAACTTTACAATTTCAACCATCAAGTGACTGGTGGCAGCTACTTTTTGATCACTGCCCTTTCTTGTATTTTTTAAAAACAGGTCTTCTTTAAACAGTTCACTATGTATGGGGTTAGCTGCTGAAATTGGAGGTAACTCTTACTCAGCCATAGTTTCCTATTGTCATGGGACCTTCTTTATTCTCTGTAATTCTATGCAATGTAATGATTCATGAATCTATATTATTTGCCTCAACTATTCCTTGTGCTACTTCTTCATAAGCGAAAGAAATAGAATCGCTCAGATATCTGGGGCAATATACAACATTAATCCAATGTGATTCTCTGAACCTACTAACTGTAGTTTAGGTTTGGCCAGGCAGAAGTGCATTGATGTTGTCCACTGTTGCCTGGTTGGAACTGTACCAAAGATGCTCAAGAGCAAGCAATGTGCATAGAGCATGGATACCCCTTCAACCAATAAAAATATAAATTATTTGAAGTGGGAAGAGGAGAGTCCTCACTCTGTGAACATTTAAAATGGATGCATAGTGCAGTTGAGCATTGAATTCCCTGAATATTTATTTTGTAAACTCACAGAATCATAGAATCCTTTAGAGCAGAAGGAGACCATTTGGCCCCTTGATTACAATCCCACCCAGACCCTATCCCCTTAAACCCATCCATTTATCCCGCTAGTCCCGCTAACACTAAGGGGCAACCTAGACTGGTCAATCAACCTAACCTGCATATCTGTAAGCGGCATGTCTGTGACATTCAATTTAAGGAATTTCAAGTCAAGCTTACATTGTCATTTCATGTTATTGTGAAAGTGAAATGACCTTGCACTAATTTTAAATTTACACTGCGAGGGCATCAGCAGTACAATCTGAAAATTGGAAATCGACATGAGATCACCTCTTGGTAAGTTCTACATGCACAAGGAGACCTTTTTAAATCTTAGTTCCAAAATTGGAGAAGAGCCCAGTTGGACTGGTTTTCACATTTTTAATAGTAAAAAAAACTGGCAAGACCGTGAGTTCTTTTCTAATATTATAAATTGCTAATAGTCAGTGGAACAGGCTCATGGGGCTGAACAGCCTGCTTCTGTTCCTGTGCCAGCAATTGCTTACCCATGGTTTACATGGCTTGTTTTTGTTGAGGTTTGAGCTGATTCCGAGTCACCTTACACTTTTCTAATCAGATTCAATCAGTGTAAAGAAAAACGTAGGCGTTCCTGATCACTAACGTTTTAACTTCCCATTTCTAATTTCACAAGTCCCAATTTGTAAATCCAATTCAAATATTTATGCTACAAATAATCCTTTAACTGGACACTGACAAGCTTTTATAAACTCCACCGCACTGAACAAGAAAACATCATAAATGAGCACTGTTTCAGCTCCATATATCTTTACATCCCAGTAGGGACAAATTAAATGGCTTCTGAACTTTGCTGTCTCAGTTGAAAGGGGAAGCAGTTAAATGTCAGACTATAACACAACTTGACTTGTCCAAGGCGACTTCCATTATCTCTCCCTCCTTCTTCCCTAGAGAGAAGTGGTTTAATTTCCTGTCCTGGGCCAGAGTCCACCATCACATGTTTGTGTTTCTCACCGAGCAGCACAAAGTGATGAAATACGACATCTGGCTGGGGAGCGATTGTGGAGAGGTAAATTAATTGTGGGTCCCCTGAGCACAAGCAGAAAGTAATGAAGGCCAAACAGGCTAGGATTAGCTCTCTGTCTTTCTGATTTAGGTCACTGCGTTAACCCTGTGTAGCCATTAGTCATATTATCAAAACGAAATCATTTAATAGCGAAAGTACAATTGTTGAGTTTCTTATTAAGCCAGTGCGAATTAACCGCTAAAATGCTCGTGTGAAGGGTTTTAATATTTGTGTTCATTTGCCAGGAGAATTAACCCTCTGAAGGCCCAGTACCACAAATGTTTCTAATCTTTTAGCAGCCATGTGCTGCCAGGGATTTCTGTTTTGCAGTCGATTGCAAACGACATTTCGTTCAGAGCAATAAAGATGACAGATGTGCAGGTCTGCTTTGCTTTTCACTGTGAGGTGGAATCTTGTTTTGCAATCGATCCCTGTCTTGCTTAACAGGTCAGAGTACAACAAAACATTGCATTGGAGATGAGCAATTTTCAAAATTTACACTAGTCTCTCTAGCAAATAAAATAGGTACGTAGTTCTATTCTACTTAAATGGTGGTGAAAAGGATAATTAACCAAGGTACCGTGGTATGAACTATTTACTCGGTTAAGCTTATATGTAGCAAATTGTGTCACACGGCTCCATAATACTGCCCCATCTACAGGGAATAAACCAACAGCTGAATGGATTTTCAAGAAAAACCTGGACAAACAATGTAAAGAATCAGAACTCAAATCATTATCAAGTATTCTGACGTTTTTAAGAACATAAGAACATAAGAAATAGGAGCAGGAGTAGGCCATCTAGCCCTTCGAGCCTGCCCCGCCATTCAATAAGATCATGGCTGATCTGTCGTGGCTCAGTTCCACATTCCCGCCCTCTCCCCATAACCCTTAATCCCCTTGCCTATCAAAAACCCATCAACCCGCTTCTTAAAAATATTTAGCGAGGCAGCCTCCACCACTTCAATGGGCAGAGAATTCCAGAGATTCACCACCCTTTGAGTGAAGAAATTCTTCCTCAACTCCGTTCTAAACCGCCCCCCCTTTATCTTGAGGCTGTGCCCCCTAGTCCTACTGTCCTTTCTGAGCGGGAAGAGTCTCTCCACCTCTATCCTACTCCATCTCTATCCTATCCATCCCATTCATCATCTTATACGTCTCAATGAGATATCCCCTCATTCTTCTAAACTCTAACGAGTACAAGCCTAGTTTATTCAGCCTCTCCTCATAGCTCAACCCCCTCAACTCCGGTATCAGCCTAGTAAACCTCCTCTGCACTCCCTCCAAGGCCAAAATATCCTTGCGTAAGTACGATCAAGATGGAAGCAATAGTTTACAGAATTAGCAGAACTGAAATGTTTTTCACCTGATCCCTCGCTGCCCTAAGCTTGCATATTGTGGTTGGCACTGCTGCCTCACAGCTCCAGCGATCTGGGTTCAATTTCCTTCTTGGGTCACTGTGTGGAATTTGTATGTTCTCCCTGTGTCTGTGTGGGTATCCTCCGGGTGCTCTGGTTTCCTCCCACAATCTGAAAGATGTGCTGTTAGGTGTTTTAGCCTTGCTAAATTCCCCCTCAGTGTACCTGAACAGGCACCAGTGGATGGTGAACTAGGGTATTTTCACAGTAACTTCATTGCAGTGTTAATATAGGCCTACTTGTGACACCAATAAATAAACTTCAAAACCTTAAAAAAAGCTTTAAACATATTCAGGTACAGGAAGGTGGATACATGTATTATGTGATGCAAGTTGTTATGGCTTGAAAAATACAGATGAGATTAAAAGTTTTAAAAATAATACCTGCTGTTTGAGTTGAAAGTTGAGAATGTCTTATTACACAAGCACTGGCCCTGCAGAACCACAACAGGAACGAATGTTTCAGTAGATTTTAAGAGATGGATCTCACAAGTTCACAAAATAGGCTCAGATGAAGAAGGTGCTCCGGACAACCTTATTTTAACCTTCTAGATATCAAGCCCCACCATTGCCCTGTGCTTAGATGTAGCCAGTGTCCTTGTGACAAACACCTTTGCTGATTGCCTGTTCTAGCTGTTGAACATTGTCACTGGAAAGTCCAGAACACTCCGAGAAATGTGCCACCAATGTGGTGACTTCAGCACTTGTGTTTCCTTTTCAAATGCTTGCATGTGATTATGGACTTTCTTCTCTCCAATACCACTGGGACTATTTTGTACGTAATGATTATTTAAGTTACAAAGCCCATGGGGCTGCTTGTTTGCACATATCAGGTCTATTCTTGAGTTGGGGGGCTACGTCTATCTTTTTGGAGTTGCTGTTCAGATTTTGCTACTTGTCTAGGTTGGCACGTTTGGTGTAGTGAGGGATGAGGCACGGTAGCACAGTGGTTAGCACTGCTGCTTACAGTACCAGGGACCTGGGTTCAATTCCCAGCTTGAGTCACTGTCTGTGTGGAGTTTGTATGTTCTCCCTGTGCTTGTGTGGGTCTCTTCTGAGTGCTTTGATGTCACAGTCCAAAGATGTGTGGATCAGGTAGATTGGCCGCGCTAAATTGTCTCTTAGACTCAGGGGGACTAACTAGGGTAAATGCATGGGGTTATGGGGATAGGGCTGGATGGGATTGTGGTCAGTGGACACTTGCTGGGATGAATGGCCTCCTTCTGCACTGTAGAATTCTATGACTTTAAAAGTATCTTGAGCTCGATTTCAGCTTCCCTTTTAACAAGTTCTGTCCTTTGTGCAATGCAAGGATGGAGGGTTTCAATGCTTTGAATGGGGCATAGGGTTGAGAGGGAGAAGCAGAGTATCAGCTGGGAGGGAGGCCAAGGAATAATAATGCCAGCACAACCTGAACATTTGTGGGCTGTATGATTTAGGGATGGGGTCGAGAAAGGAAATTGCCAATGGTAGCTGGGAAATTGAGAGAGAAGAAAACAGCAAATTGGGAATGAGAGTGCTAGTGAGAACAAGGGAGGAAGGTTTTTCTGTGCTACTATTCAGCTAGTGGAGTCATCGCTGAGAAGAAATTGACTTCCCATGATAATTGTTTCACTTAAGCAATGAGATGACTGGAGCAATGAGGTGACTGAGAGGTGGAAGTGGAGATCTAACTGCTGGTTGCTATCTGGTAGGAAATGGCTGGTTTTAGTTAATTTCACAGCCACTGGTAATAGAGAAATATTCAGGAATATTAGAGTAGCTACACATCTGTCATTTTGAATGATATGTTCAGCAGCAAGGCCAATTTAATGTAAATCAGGTGCCCTATTATAGGATCCTTTAACCTTACTTTCAACTTCTATTTTTAAACTCAACTTTTGCGACTTTGGTTAGCTTGTTCTCCAGTGCTTTAAATTTTGCTCCTTTGACAAAGAAGATGTACATTTTTGGCTAGCCACCATGTCCAACTAAACCATCCTATTCATATGGTCAGAGTTGCATAAGATTGGCAGATTTCCCCTGAACAGACATAGCAGGGCTGAAAGGCATCTATATCTTTGATCTATTAGAGGGAAGGGAAAACCAATATCTTATTGCAACAATTCTTTGCACGCAACCTAGCACATGACATGTGTAATAAAGTTCCTTCAGCCTCATAATATCACCAACTTTCTGTTGTGATCTGATATCCATTTTGTTTTAAAAATCCGCTGGGAATGATGTAAAACCTGTTTAAGATCTTTAGCTGGATGAAGCAGAGGCAAGCATTCCATAAGTCCATAAGATATAGGATCAGAATTAGGCCTTTTGGCCCATCGAGTCTGCTCCACCATTCAATCATGGATTCTCATCCCCATTCTCCTGCCTTCTCCCCATAACCCCTGATCCCCTTATTAATCAAGAACCTATCTATCTCTGTCTTAAAGACACTCAACGACCTGGCCTCCACAGCCTCTGTGCCAGGAGTTTCACAGGTTCACCACCCTCTGGCTGAAGAAATTCCTCCTCATCTCAATTTTAAAGGAGCATCTCTTCACTCTGAGGCTGTGTCCTCAAGTTCTAGTCTCTGCCAGGAGTGGAAACATCCTCTCCATGTCCACCCTGTCTAGGCCTCTCACTATTCTGTAAGTTTCAATGAGATTTCCCCCTGCCCTTTGTGGAAGCTAGGTTACAACAATTGTGAAAATTAAAGTTCCATAATTGTCAAAAAAAAACTTTGTCAAGTAATGGAAAATGCTTATTAGCCAAACACAGCCTTCAGTCAGACTTTCAGTAAGACCAACACTGACGTACACAGGATAAGTGAGTATATATAAAACTTTGTTCCAGATTAGGACAGCAGGATGAAAAGAACAAATTACCATGGTGATTATCAAATAGCAAGATATGGGGACATATTATGCTAATAAAGGATTGGTTTTCTATTGGATAAAAAAGGGCAAAAGGCTATGCTATGATTAGTGGATATGTATGTCAATGAAAAATGTGAAAAATCTCTTGCTCCTGATTTGCTGTAATTGACTATAACTGCTGAACTGTTTCTCTGTAACCTCAGAACTGCTCCGGTCATCTGGTGTTGGCCGCAGAGAGTTCTCAAGTAATTAAAGACCTTGCAATAGATGCATGGTGTCCAGCGCTGTTTGTGTTGAGTCGACTGAGTGCCTTTAGATTGCTGATACTCAAGAGAACTCTAACACCCTCATCCTTCTAAATTCCAACGAATACAGACCCAGACTTCTCAACCACTCCTCATATGATAAGCCTTTCATTCCTGGGTTCATCCTTGTGAACCTCCTCTGCACCCCCTCCAAGGCCAGCACATCCTTTCTTAGGCGTGGGGCCCAAAACTGCTCACCATATTCCAAAAGGGGTCTGACCAGAGCCTTATACAGCTTCTGCAATACATTCCTGCTCAAACATGGAATCCACATTCCATGTGGATCTTCCAAAATTGGAACAGATGTGTTGTCATTTTCTGCTGCTAAACATATATCCCATATATCTTTGATAGGATTGGATACAGATCTGAAATAATTAGTTAGAAATTTCTATGATTTTTAAAACGTTATTGTCGGGAAATCCAGGTATGAGTAATCTTGCCTGTGAGTTTCCCACTGTTCCCTTATTTTATCCATTTGAAAACCCATAAAATATTCAGTTCAAAGTGTTGTTTAAAGTAATAACAGAAGCCTGTTTTAGGATATGCATGCATAGCAGTGTTAAAACTTGCCAATTTCTACTTTTCTGTCTAAAACCATGGTTCCCATTTATGAGTAGGGGACTTTTCTAAACGTAAGGCTGAAGATGAGAGATTACAAACCTCTGATGGGTTCCCCATTGGAAGGTTTAAAATGAAGGCAGATTGTTGCTAACATGGTGCTATTAGTTCTTTGCAATGTACAAAGGCTGGAATTCTCTGGCCTTACCGGCAGCCGAGACTATCTGGCCCCATTGCAGTGAATGGAGATTGGCTGACAAAAAAGGAACTTCGGCATCCATATGATCTTGAAATTATTGAGAAAAGTTGGGGATGAGCCTACACTGGTGTCTCACCCATACAAGAGGTCAAGAAATCCAAGAGTGAAAATCAGATTAGAATCTATTTGAAATGTGATTTGCCAAACAACACTTATCACTGATAACTGATGAGATCATAGAGAAAGTTCATGGTACTGAGCATTTTGATAAACTTTACCACAATGCAGGTTACCATTAAATTCTCTGTTCTCACTGGCAGCAGTAGCAGGGCATGAAAGATTGGAGAATTCCAGTCAAGAGTTTTTTTAAAAATGAAGTTGCTATCTTAATTTTGTTTCCTTCAAGAAGAAACAGCAATAGAAAAACATTTGTGAACAGTAAATGTGAACTAAGTATGTTGATATTAAAAAATAGAGTATTAATGATTTCTCAGTCCCGTGTACCATCCTGAAGTTACACGTAAAGCACAATTATTGGGAAACTCGGCGGGGTGGCTTTCAAGCATAGCAATTTATCTGTTAACCTTCCAAATGAATTTGTTAATTGTAATATAGCATTCTCGCACATTGTCTCCTGGATACAGATATATTATAATGAATGATACAGAGGCAAAAAGGAACGTTGAATAGAATAGATATATATTAAATCAAAACAAAATCTTAAAAGATGGACAGAACTCTAATGGATAAAATAATTTACATTTGAGATTCCAGGACAGCAACAAGAATAGTTTTTCCACAGAGAAAGGAAACTACATTGTGAATTGGGCTAGATTTACCCTTCCATCTGATTATCTTGCTAAGATAACTAATTTGGGAATATCCACCATTCCTGATTTCCAAATTGTGCTCCCTTATTGTTTCCTGTTTCTCTATCATTTACAGTGTATATCTTGGCAGCAATCTTCACACCATGGGACGCTATTTACTTTGAATACAAAGAAAACATAAACAGTCATGTTATTGCTTCTTTGCTCTTGAAGAGGGAGTATAGAGGTCAGAACAAACAGTAAAGGTCTGGAAATAACCCTTAACAGATAGCATTGCATATTAGGGGTGTAATGATATAGCAGCACCATTTATAGACATTCCTTGAATATCAGTTTCAGTAAGGCCATTGTGGAGCATTCCCTTAACGTCCCAGTAGGCGGGTATAAATGCAACCTCATCAACTTAGTTCAAATAATCAGATAATTCAATTATTTTTAGCACAAAAATAAGTGATCTATCCAAACCAACATTTGAGTTGACAATCATCAATTCTAAATTAATAAGACAATTAATCCTGTGTAACATATCATGCTACTCCAAAAAAAGTTATTTTCAATAAATTTTAAATTAACTTATACACACTTAATTCAAATTTGATTACATATTCTGAAACCTAAAAAAATTCAAATAAAAGCAACACTTTCCCAGCATTCTATACTGTTTTGCCATGCAGAGAAATGATGGGAAACACTGTACACAGCCCTGTATGGGAATGGAGACTTCACTGGAAAAGCTGGAAGATAGGATAGGACCAATTATGTCAGATTTGGACTTTGCCCCAAAGAATCCAATGGTTTTATGGGATAGAATCTATACCCTCTCAAAAATTGTCGTTAAAGGGGAATGTCATGGATAGTAAGCCTTCCCCTGTCTCAAGCCTTTTTAGCTATTTGGTGCATGAATGACAGAGACATACCTGGTCAGAACCAATGTACCACCTTGACATCCAACTTTTAAGGAGGCAATATGGATCTCTAAGCCAATCTACACCCTTGAAGAACTTACAGCAAGTTTATTTAATATAACTTTTAAAGTGACCCCTTACAATGGGCCTTATATAGGGTGTCTGTGCTTGTTTCTGGAGAGAAGGGTGAAGTGTATTAAAAATTGCATTGTGCATTTTATCCACAATCTGTGTTCAACTCCTGTGAATACTGACTATTGTTCACTTACCAGGAAAAGCACCTGCAACCTAACAACATCAGTCTGACAGATTTCCGACTTGTCTAAAGAGTGTTTCCACTAAAGTCTATGCAATTCCACTATGCAGTCACATACTCAATTCCTGCACATCGCAACAACATTCTCAAATTGCTTGCTGGCTGCTTCACTGGTCTTCGCAAACTGAAAGGTGTTACATGCAAACTGCATGTAGACCACAATATGCCCTCCATCATGCATCAACAGGGTGGCACAGCAGTTAGCATTGCTGCCTCACAGCTCCAGGGACCCATGTTCAATTTTGGCCTTGGGTGACTGTGAAGTTACAGATCCTTGCCATGTCTGCATGGGTTTCCTTTGGGTGCTCTGGTTTCCTCCCACAGTCCAAAGACGTGAAAGTTAGATGGAGTTGCCATATTAAGTGCATGTGGATACAGGAAAAGGGCAGGGATAGGGCCTGAGTAGGATAATCTGGCAGAGAGTCGGTGCAAAGAGGCTGAATGGCTTCTTTTGTAGGGATTCAATGGTTCTATGGACAGCAACAGATACCATTTTAAGTCAGGAAACAGCCAGAAAAGGAACTTCAGCACGTATATGATCTTGAAATTATTGTGAGAAGTTGGGAATGAGCCTATCCTTGGGTCTCATCCATTCAAGTGGCCAAGAAACCCAAGATCAGATTGGAATTTACATTGAAATGAGGTTTCCCAAACAACAAGAAAAACATTTAACACTGACAACTGATGAGGTCTTTGAGAAAGTTCATAGTGCTAAGCATTTCGCAAAACTTTACCATAATGCAGGTTACCACTAAATCAAGCTTGATGAAAAATCAAGGCACTTTAGAGTATACTTTATTCACACCAGACTTTCTCAATACAAGACTTTCAACTTAGGAGTCAGTTGGAGAGGGTACAGAAAACATTTATCAGGGTATTCCCTGGTATGGAGGGCATTAGCTATGAGGAGAGGTTGGATAAACTTGGTTTCTTCTCACTGGAACGACAGAAGTTGAGGGACGACCTGATAGAAATCTACAAGATTATGAGGGACGTGGATAGAAGCTTTTTCCCGGATGAGTCTATTACTGGGGCCCAGGTTTAGGGTGCGAAGGGCAAGGTTTAAAGGAGATGTAGGAGGCGAGTTTTTTACATTGAGGCTGGTGGGTGCCTGGAACTCACTGCCCAGGGGAGGTAGTGGAAACAGATACGATAGTGAGTTTTAAAAAGCATCTGGACAAATACACAAATAGGATGGGAATAGAGGGATATGATTCCCGGAAGGGTAGAGGATTTTAGTTCAGTTGGATAGCATGGTTGGTGCAGGCTTGGAGGGCTGAAAGGCCTGTTCCTGTGCTGTAATTTTCTTTGTTCTTTGTTCAATTCAGCAGTGGATGTATTCCAGTAAATGATTCAGTCTGAACTTCAAGGATGTGAAGGCACATTGAACATCCGTGAAGATATTTTCATCAACAGTTTCACTGAGAGTAAACTCAAGACATGCCTACACACATGCCTACAATGTTTTAGAGAATGTAACCTCACCTTGAACAAATGTGTGCTGGCAAAAGCAGAATCAAATTTTCCCCTCACATCTTCAGCAGTGCAGTATGACTTGGTTCCACATGATGTCAAAGTCATTGCAAATGTACAGATCCTACAAATGTACCTGAAGTGCAGAGTATATGAGAGCACCCCAGACATTGCCATGCTACCTGTCCCCACTATACGACCGAACAAAAATAACCACCAACTGGGAGTCAACTGCAGCACACAAAGAGGCTGTGCATCAGATCAAATAATAATTGTAAGTGAGTTCCACAAATGCCTATTGCGACCCAGAGAAAAGCACCAGCTAGTTGTGGATGCAAGCCTGATTGGCTTAGACGTAGTTTTCATACAAAAAGACAAGATGAGTAACTATCAATCATCACAATGGCATCAGATTGTTGATGGTTGTAGGCCAAAATTATTCACAGAGAGAGAGAGCCTTCTCTATCACATGGGTGTCTTACACCTACATCGCTACTTATGTGGAAGTAAGTTGGAAGTAATAACCGATTAGAGCCCACTAGTAATCCTGTTTAACAATCCACATATCAAACCATCAGATAAGTGTGTTGGATACTTAAAATGCAAAAGTATGAGTTTCATCGTGAGTATCAGTGTGGCAAGCTCAATCTAGCGACAATCTTTTGTGTCATCTGTTACTGACAGTCAATCATACTAGTGCTGACACAAGGGTGACAACGCAAACTTAAATGTGGTGACAATATCACTAAAACAAGCAGACATCAAAGTGGCAACAAAACAAGATGAGGCCTTGCAACTATATATGAATCATGGAACTGAACAGATGTGATTGAAAGAGTGTCTACAGACAAAATCATTCACACACTACGAGATTGCCACAATGTTCAAAATGAACTCACTGGAACTGCATTGCTATTCTGCAATCATTGAGGGAATGTATTGTCGATAAAGCACATGAAATTCACCAGGAATGAAGCCCAGTCCATCATGCAAAGCAGCCTCCCATCCATTGACTCTATCTACACTTCCTGTTGCTCAGAAGAAACCAGCATAATCAAGGATCCCACACATCCCGGACTTACTCTCTTCCACTTTCTTCCATCAAGAAAAAAGTGCAAAAGTCTGAGGTCACGTACCAACTGACTCAAGAACAGCTTCTTCCCTGCTGCCATCAGATTTTTGAATGGGTCTACTTCATATTAAGTTGATCTTTACACCCTAGCTATGATTGTAACACTACATTCTGCACCTTCTCTTTGCCTTCTCTATGAATGGTATGCTTTGTCAGTATAGTATACAAGAAGCAATCCTTTTCACTATATATCAATACATGTGACAATAAATCAAACCAAATGAAAAATTGTCAAAACCAAACAACTGTTTAGGGAAAAGGTATGGTTCCCATGAATGTCCATATGCTACAACATAAAATTAGTCTGTGGTTGCCATGTCAAGTAACCAGAATGTTGAATCTTCATGATCCTTTCAAGATGCTGGAACTACCTCAAGCTTCACACACCTTTGCACATTCTATGTGTATATGTCTTCCTGGGCTACCCTGTAGAGCTAATGATCAACATGTATGGGAGCACGATGGAGAGCAGAAGGATCAAATGAGAGTAAATGAAGAGTGAAAGATGAAATTTAGCCCTACACCACAAGCCAGGAAACAAAGTGCTTGCGAAACAAGGTGGTCACATTGGAAAGCAATCAACCCCTGGTGACATCCAACCATGTATTTTGACCAAAACAGAAGTACTATTATTACAGCTCAGCACGGTTCATAAATCATTACACAAAATGTGTCATTCTCCAAAGCACTGGAAGCACCATTCATTAACATTGAATCTGATTTGGACGTTAACATTTCAATAAAGAAAATGATCACACCACACCTGATGTCAGATGATATCCTATGCATGAGAGAAAACATCCACCACAGTTAAGTGATTATACCACAAAATGAATCATTTACAGTTGATGAATAAACCTTTCAACTAATTATATATGACCTTGTTAAACTAATAGAAATGTTAGAATATGTAATAACTTGAATGTTCAAGTTATGCGTGAGTTTATTGGTTGCACTTTTGGAAACAAGCCATCAAAACAGTGGGTAGAATCTTCCAGTAATTTGTCAGTGTTGGTGTCAGTGAGAAAGCTGATGTTTAGCTCTCCAGCATGGCTGGGTTTTCTTTCCAGAATCTCTGGCACTCTGTGCACAGAAAATCTGGGGGCGTGGTTTCCGCCATCACTCTGCCAGGGCAGGGCCTGATAGAGCTGGCAACGCTGGTTCCACAGAGATCAGTGCACCATCTTTAAAGGGCATCCTAATCTGTGTTAGAAATAAACTCCCTCGCCCCAACACCCCATGGACACATGGACATGGGTGACTTCCTTCAACAAGATTGGGGTAACACCACCACTTACCGCATAAGCAACGGGGCAACCCATCCTCCATTTCGGGGGAACAGGCCCCCCACATTCAGGCTACCCCCCACACGTGCACAAGCACTGACACAACTTCCCACCCCCGCCACACTTAAAGGGACCCCCCCACAACTGGGCTTCACAGTGGGCCTGCTCCTGGCACAACCCACTGGTACTGTCACTCTGGCATGGTTAGGTTGGCATTAGTAGATTGCATTGCCTGGTTGGCACTGATAGATTGCATTGCCAGGTTTGCACTGCCAGGGGCAATGGCAGGGTGACAGGGTGGCGTCTTGGCCTTCCCTCCCCCCCAGGGTGTATATTTACCTTTGCACCCAGGTGAGCTCCTCTCAACAGCAGTAGTTATTGCAATCCTCTCCGACGAGATGCCACATTGGTGAAGAGGAATTCCCTACCTGGGGAAAACATGGTGGGGATGCTCTTTAAATAGAAATAAATTTATTAGAATGTACCTAAGTGAGGTTCCTGCCCTTTGTGGGGGGGAACCTCATGGCGTCATCAGTGAGTGGCAGGAAAAATGTGTAAAAGAAGGCTCTGTGCTGAGATTGTCGTTCCTGTGGTCTCTCAGGATTTTCTGCTGGCATTGCCATTTTCTCCTTTATTAAGAATGGGAGGGATGTATGGCAGGCTTTTCCAGCCTGTCCCACGGGTAGGATCTTCCAGTCCTGCCAGCGTATGACCATGAAAAACTTCATGACAATGGCAGGACAGGAAGATCCCACCGGCTACCAATGACGGACCACCTCCACCACTGTAATACCCACCTCAGGGAGACAGAAATCTTGCCTGTAGTGTATTGAAAATTGTATTGTGCATTCTGTGTGTGGCTTGTGTACATACATGTACTAGCAGAGGGAGTCCAGTAGGGAAAATGAATTAAGAACGATCCATGCTTAGCAGGTTGTGCAATTCTAATTCAAAATGTCTCTGGATGATTTTATAACTGCTTCTGTCTCAAAAACTTCACAGGAGGCATTCCTGTTCCTCCCACTGGACTATATCAGCCATGTATCTTTGGGCCTACTGCTAAAGTGGACACACCCAATTCACCGCAAATGGGACACATGTTAGTGGATGGTAAGATAGCTGAAAGGATTAAGGCAGGGAGCAAGGGAGGCATTTTAGACTGACATGCGTTGTCTTACAGTTTTGGGGGCCCATGAATAACTGTATACTTAAGATTAATTTATGCCAGAAATGCCGAGCTTGAAAATGACAGATTTCTGTACACAATGATCATCAGTATTGGGGTTTATGTGAGTGGGGGTGGAGGTAAATAAATAATAGCATTGAGTGGTACTGTATTGAAATTAGAGTGCCACAAACCTCTTCCCGAGTGGCTTCTAATGCGGAAATCCGTAACTTACATGATATATCTTATCAAAGGTTTCCTGACATTTTTCCTTAAAGTAACTTCTCTAACTCCAGGTTTCCTCGTTATTTCAGTCTTATGTTATATGACTTAATAGCTAGTGTGGATTACCGAAAAGGCTACTGTCTTCACAGGCCTGTCCCTAACCATGAAAATCTCCACTGTTTAACTACTGGCTTACAGGAGGAGGCTATACCCTATAAAACTCGCCATAAAAGATTCCCCTTTAGGAATGCTGAGCCTGGGCGGACCGTGGATAATCATAACACCATGTCTCGAGTTAGGGGGAAGTCATGCTGTAAATTGTCCATGTCATCACCAACATTTGCCCGTGATATACCGACTGACATCATGAACATGCAAGGGTAAGATGTTTCAGGGACTGATGCTGCTTGTCAGGAATGCAGAGATCTGCTCTGTTAAACCCATTAACTGCTCCCTAAGTGCCATTTAATGTTACGACTTGTTGCCTACCCCATTAGTACCTTTTATCTTTGCCAATTGCATGCAAATACTTCCTTGTTAGTGAAAGATGCTGTTGACAAAACGTAGTGTCATTCCAATATAAAACTGAGAGTGCCGTAATTGGTCAGGAAACTGCAAGAGGTCTTGGTTGAGATGAATAGATTTGGAGGAAGACAGTAAAAGTTGAAGCTGTCTGGGTTCTCTACCAATCCCAGCTCTGTTTCAATTTTCTCATTGGGTATATTGTCCCAGCTTTCTTTCTGTTTCCTTCTTTCTTTTTGCTCTTTCTTTCCTTCCCCTCATTCCGGGGTCTCACTTCTTCCTGTGCAACTGCCTCTCTGCGGGGGTGTTTAAAATGGGTGCAGGGGGAGGGGGTGGGATGGGGTGGTGGTGGTTAACCGGGAGAAATTCAGAGTGCATTGGGAAGTCGAGTCCAATCTGGCAACTTCTAGATTTTACAGGGCTAGGCAACCAAACCCCTTGCTGGAGATGATCTGACATTTTCCACATGCCAATGGGGATATAAGCCTCTGATTTAACCTGCTTTGCTGGTTTTGCAGTGAGCAGCTGAATTTCCCACACCACAGGAAACCTGGCAGCTGAAAGGAGGTGAGGACAGCTTCAGGGAGAAGTTAATACGTTCACAGCAGTCCTTGAGAGCCTGGAGGAATAGATGCGCTTCACCCATCAGAACATCTTCATTACAAAAGCCCTCAGGATCAGATATTGTATTTTTCCGTGACCAGGGATCACTTCCCCCTACTGCTCCCCTCTCCCCAACCACTGCTGCCCAGTTTCCCCCAGATCACCAGGCGTCAAGCTGTTCCTCCATCCTTGCATTAGATTATCTGCCCTCTGGGATTACTGAACAAATTCCCCACTGAACTGGACCACCCCAATTCAGGATTGTGGATCAGACCTAACTGGTTGTGCAGGCTGCTCCGGAGACTGAAGCCAGACTGATTGCTGTGGACTTCCGTGTTTCCCACCTCCCCCTGTCCTTCCCCTATGCAAACCATCCCTGTTAAGTTGTTCAGTGTCTAAGTCCACTTCATCCCAGCTGGTGTTCACTATATTTCACCACCCAGCTTCTCTTCCTTGCCCAGTTTATAGAAATATCAGTCCTCTTTCATTAAATGTTAGCCACTCTGTCATGGTCTTGCCCAAGGTAACCTAGGTGAGGTCTGGAGCATGATTGGATGATGTGATGTTTAACCTGGCCTGATGATTTGAGACTGTGCACAAGCATGTATGCCTTGCAAAGAAATTGTCTAGATGAGCACGCAGTGAGCTCACTCACACACTCACTCACTCACTTATAAATCCCTCATCTTTAACCATGGGGAAAGGCCAGGTCATGAAGATCAGAAAACCAGGAAATAACTGGGTTTCCTTTTTAAAAATGCTTTTGAAGTGTTGAAATTACATATCTGAGGTGTAATGTATGCATTAGATATATTACTTACATACATACATGAGATAAAATACACAAACATTTGCATACACAAGATATAAAATATTTAATTTGTTCACACTACAAATCTTCCATGACATTGCTTGCAGTGAGTTGGAAGATATGATGCTTTATAACTTTACATGGTCACAATGAATATTAACTTATGCTAATTTTTTTTGTTAACAGCATTCTTTAACTTGTAGAAATTGAATTCTGTTCATTTCTCCCTAACGAACCTTTATTCTTTTTACATTGATAAATGAGCCACCTATATTTTATATACAATTCCATTATACATATATTTTTCTCTTATTTTAAAAGCTATGGATGCAAAACAGGATGCAATGTGAGATAGGTCAAGATAAATGTCAGGGGGCTGAAAATTCATATTGGTGTTTTCACTGTTAGACTATTGTCTATCACAGACCTCTCCAGAACCTGTGGGATCAGCATTGTTTAAATATGGAATGGTGAACCAGGGGTAAATCACTATGGAGAAGATGATGGCTTTTTTTTCTGCAGAATTTAAAAATTTGCTGCAACTTAATGTGGCAGCAGCTTATTGGAGGCTATCTCTTCCAGCCTTTGCCTGAGCGTTCACTGATTTCTTACCAAAGGTTTCCTTTGTGATATCTTTAGCACTTCATCATGGCTTCCACACAGTGATGGATTATCAGGAAGGCATCAGGCAAGTGGAGGAAGAGGGAAGCAAACCCAGAATTTTGCAGACACTGATTGCCAGCTTTCTTAGAGGAGATGCACCATTGGAGAGTCCCTCTGCCCAGCTTGCCAGGACCAGAGGCTATCTATATCTGTCACCAGATTGGTATAGAAGTAGGTGGGATTGATTCTGGATGCAATGTATCACACCCTGCAGATGTCAGTGCACTCCTACATAATGTTTAATGCTTTGGTGAAGGCAGACAAGGTAAGAGACTCGTGGGGCTGGATTTTCATCCCTACTTTGAGATTTCTCAATGTCAGCCCATTCACACATATTTTGGTCCTTGGTTTTTGGACTGGAATTGAGCATACAGTGGAAAGTGTAGTGGACAGAAGACAAAGGCCAGCAGGTTAGAAGGTCCGTCTCAGTTTAGTAGGACTATATCATTAGGGGGCCATCTGGCAACTGTATCAACAGGAGCCATTTGAACAGATGGTTAGACATCTTTTTTTTACATGGCTGTAATGAAAGCTTAGCTGAGTTCTGTAAATGGCTAATGGTCTCAGCTTAGCAAAGGACTGTTTACAGGGGAGTGCTAGCTTCATGAATGGCAGCTTTATGAGGTTCTACTAAACTACTATTTCCTTTGATTTGTTTTTACAATACTTGATTGTTTATTTGGAAAAAATTAAGAGGTCAATTGAGGGTTAGAACTTTATTTATTGATAGTCTGCATGATTGCGGTTGAGTAACAATTTTATAAGGTTTTAAGATGAGCTTTTTTCAACAGAAAATTTCAAAGCCTCTTTGCTTCTTTTGTTAGTTTTAGGAGCATTTCAAAAACACATTGGATACAGCAAGAGTCAGTATGGAAGGAACATAGGGAATTATGGAGAAATTGAGGGGGTATGGAGGGGCCATAAGGGATGTGAAGGGGAACAGGGATTTGAGGAGGCATGGCAAAGATACAGAGAATATGAGGAGGCTTGGGAATATGAGGGGGAGAAAAATATGAGGAGGCATTGGCAAGACCTTTAAAACTTATCTGACAAAAAGATCCCAATTCCTCAGGAGGCATCCCCCAGTGTTCACAAACGAACCTGATGGGGTTCCCACTGGCTTCCAAAATTCTCATGTTATAATGCAAATAGCACGGAGAATGAAATTCAAAGTTCCACATGATCTTTATAAAGGCGACTCGCACCTCACAGGATTTGAATGTTCATTGGCTCATTCCAGGAGAATTTTAGCCAGTTTACTATCTGTTGTCAACAAGCCAGCCCACTTCCCGAGGTTCAACACAAAGCAAGTGAACAGCCAGTAACCTCTATCATTTTGTTGAGTTTCCCTGAGTGCTTGGAAACGTAGATTGTACTTATGGTCACACAACATCCAGTGGCAATCTGCTTAATTAGGTGAATCAAATGGAAATTTCACTCTTTTAATACCCAATTCAAGTATGGCTTCTGGCACAGTTTTTTGACTAGCTGCCATTGCATATTAATACATCAGTAGCCCAAAGTCTCTGCATTCTTTCATGATCGAGGGCTAGTCAGTTTGATCCTTCGGGCTTGCAATTTGTCCAGACTTATCCTGCTGATTTTCTATCACTTGTGAAGGCCTTTGAGAATTCTGTGGAACTGGTATCCCGAGGGATTCAGCATCCTCCAACTCATCTCCTGTTCTGCCACTAAATACAGGGATCAGGATATTTGTTGCCATTAATCTGGAGGAAATTAGATCTTTTAGAATTCCTAATAGCCTTTAATCTTTGGGGGAGAGCAGGTTGATGATCATGCCCTGGAGATCTTGGAATCTGGTAGATATTACTTTCTCCATTCTCCTCATTCCGTCACCTAAGGCTTGAATGCCTGAACATTAGAGGTGATGAGTTGCCTCCAGGCATCTGAATTCTGTGGGACGTAAACAGAGGTTTCTGCAGCTGCTGCTCATTCCAGACTCCTCTGTAATGTCAAGCGGCACTTCCCTCTATTGCTGAAAAGAAGGATATTTGGGCTTTACTTCCAGTCCTACCAGATTCTGCATATGTTGGAGGGGCTTTTGCACTGCCTTGAAGTGTGTTTGATGCTCTGTTAATATACTTTTCATGACAGAATCTCTCTGATCATGAAAATAATGTTCTTCATTCAAGTCACTGCCAAGCAATATTCATTTCTGTTTTTGTTACTTCTTCTTCTGGTTTACTGGTGTGTCATACAATACCCAGTAACCACTCTTCACTATCTATTCTCCCCCTCTTGTGGCACAGTAGTTAGCACTGCTGCCTCACAGTGCCAGGGACCTGGGTTCGATTTCTGGCTCAGGTCACTGTCTGTGCAGAGTCTGTATGGTCTCCCATGTCTACGTGAGTTACCTCTGGGTGCTCCGGTTTCTTTCCACAGCCTGAAAAACATGCTGGTTAAGTGCATTGACCATGCTAAATTCTCCCTCACCAAACAGATCTAGAGTGTGGTGACTAGAGGATTTTCTCAGTAACTTCATTGCAGTGTTAATATAAGCCCAACTTATGGCACCAATAAAAAAAGTTAAACTTTAGTGCCTTTGTTGTGATGAGTGAGAGCAGATGAGAGAGTGACTGATGTGTCAATGACTTTTGTTGGCTCTTCCACCTGTCGTTCCATCTTGCCATGGGATCCGTTTCTATCTCTCTATTTATTCTTTCCTAACTTACAGCTCATACGGGAGAAAAATATAAAGAAATTCAAGTTTGTTATGGTTTTGCTTATGTGGTGATCTGAGTGGGAGTGCAGTAAAACTGAAGAGATAGTTTTAGGTCCCAGGCAAGGGAGACAGGTACAGCTACCGTAAATTGTGGTGTATAAGTTGACCTGGCATAAATGATAACACTGTTCATCCAGCATCAAAAATCAGCCTTTTACATATTCACTGTATAAGCCGAACCCCCTTTTCAGCTTTGAAATTCTATACTTCCAACAGTAGTCGGCCTCAGTTGTGCATCTCAGAAATGCTTCTTTTACTTATCTTATGCTGTAAGTCAGCACACGGGATCAAACAGGTGATGCGGGCTGTCTTATGAAAAAGATGCACAGGAGTTTAAGATATGGACACACAGCAGGCTGCACATGACATAGCACACTGAGTGATGGATAGAAATGGGCCTCCAGCAAAACAAATGAAGTATGAAACCGCTTTCAAGCTCAAAGTAGTAACATTTGCTAGCTTGTCATAGTGCTGCAGCAGGGGAGTTTGGTGTTAGTGAAAAACGGGTGTGGGAATGGAAGAAGAAAGAATCCGTCCAGAAGACAATGCCCATTACCAAATGCACCATGAGAAAAGGGTCTAGCCACTGGTCTGATCTTGAGAAGCATGTACCGGAATGTGTCCTTGAAAATCGTCAGAGTGGTTACATCATCGCCAGAAATCCAGTGCCCGTGTACGCACTTAAGTGAGCCGAATCAAACTTTGAGTCCAGCAAAGATCTCAGAGCAACAGTTAGCTGATGTAGTTGTTTTATGGAATGAAAATGCCCAGTGTTGCTGCATAAGACCAAGATTTCTCAGAGACTGCCAAAAGACCTTGCCAAAATTGTCAGCTTCCTCTGGTTGATCAGGCAAAAACACAAGTACTGATTAAGTTGCATGGGCAACATGCACAAAACATCATGAATTTTGATTTGCCAGCAGCCAAACTGTGGAGTGGAAGGGGTTGAAAGCAGTTTTAGTGAAAATGAAAGGATGAGACAACAAGGAGGGGGCATAATTTTCACATCCTGCCCACCATGGGAATCATAGTGGGTGGGGGTGCGGACCATGCAAAAATCTGTTGACCTCGAGCAGAAGGTTCTAGTTGAGCGCGACCGGAAAATCCCAGCCATGATTTTTTAATTATTTACTCTTTCATGGGATGTGGGTGTCCCTGGCTAGGCCACCAATTATTGCCTCTCCTAATCATCCTTGAGAGGGTGGTGGTCAAGAGGCTGCCTTCTTGAAATGCTGCAGTCCATGTGATGTAGGTCCATCCACAGTGCTGGTAGAGAGGGAGTTCCAGGACTTTGACTCAGCATTAGAAAAGGAACAACAATATGTTTCCAAGTCAGGATGATGAGTGGCTTGGAGGGCAAATTTCAGGTTCCCAATGTATCTGCTGCAATGTTTTCTTCCTAGGTCATGATGTGGAGATGCCAGTGTTGGACTAGGGTAAATACAGTAAGAAGTCTCACAACACCAGGTTAAAGTCCAACAGGTTTATTTGGTAGTAAGCACCAAACCTGTTGGACTTTAACCTGGTGTTGCGAGACTTCTTACTGTTCTTCTAGGTGGCAGAGGTTGTGGCTTTGGACAATGCTGTCAAAGGAACCTTGGTGAGTTGCTGCAGTGCATCTTGCAGATGGTTCACACTGTTGTCACTATACACTGGTGGTAGAGGGCTGGATGTTGAAGGTGGCAGATGGGGTGTCAATCAACCAGGCTTCTTTGTTCTAGATCGTGTCGAGCTTCTATAGTGTTGTTGGAGATGTACATATCCTGCAAAGTGGAGAGAGTTCCATTCCACTCTTGATTAAGCTTTTTAGATGGTGGGCAGGTTTCAGGGAGTCAGGCAGTGAATTATTCGCCACAGGATTCCCAACCTCTGAGCTGCTCTTGTAGCCAATGTATTTATATGGCTAGTCCAGCCCATTTTCTGATCAACGGTGGTCCTCAGGATGTTGATAGTGTGGGATTCAGTAAAGGTAATGCCATTCATTAACAAGGGAAGATGTTAGATTCTGTCTCTTGTTGGAGATGGCCATTGCCTGACACTTACCTGATATGGATGTTACTAGCCGTTTATTAACCCAAGCCTGAATGTTATCCAGGTCTTGCTGTATATGGGCACAGAATACTTCATATCTGAGGAGTCACAAATGGGTCTGAACATTGTGCAACCATTCCTATTTCTGACTTATGCTAGAGGGAAAGTTATTGATGAAGAAATTGAAAATATCTGTGCTGAGGGCACTACCCTGAGGAAGGCGGGAACTCAGGATACATGGTGGTACTAACCTGAATGGCCAACAGAACAAAGCTAACCCTATTGTATCTTTATTTTTTCAAATATAAAACCATGACCAACATTGATTTCCCTGCAGAAACTTGTGTGCATGTCCATGATAACAGTTGGATGGAGGAGGATAGTTTACCTTATCTGTCTGTAGCCATTTCTAACTTCTTCCCATCCACATAACTTATTGTGCTTCCTAATGACATCTGCAAAACATCAAACCATTAATATTTATAGTGAT
Source organism: Carcharhinus amblyrhynchos (assembly GCF_965287045.1). NCBI lineage: Eukaryota > Metazoa > Chordata > Chondrichthyes > Carcharhiniformes > Carcharhinidae > Carcharhinus > Carcharhinus amblyrhynchos. The sequence continues at coordinate 32,100,228 of NC_137338.1, forward strand.
AAGCTGCAGCTCCAATATGGATCCCTTAAAAAACTGATATCCTATATAAGCAGAGGCATTTTCATCATTGGAAATGATCAGCTCTTTGTAACTTGTCTATGTTATTTTCCCCATTGCCATATTTTAAAACTATATTAAATTAAATAAGTTCCATCCCATGACCTATGACAAAGTACTCATTTAACAAGTCTGTCATTGTATTGTTCCTTGTTGAATTTATCATTATAGGACCCAGATTTCATTTTACTTTCTCTTTCTCTGCAGCTTGCTTTGATATCCCTTGCAATATTGTTTCATATTCACTTTTTTGCACCTCTTATTCTCTTTTGATTGTTTCATTTTATATAGCTTATCCTCACCACTGGATTTGCACTTCTCCTGGCATCTGTGAAAGCCTTTTCTTTGAGCTTGATAATGTTCCTTTACATAGTTTGTTCGCCATGGTTATGTAACCACACAAAAGTCAACTTTGTTTTTACATAAATTCCAGCTCTTCATTTCTAATATTTTATTAATTAAACTTGTACTTTATAAATTTTATAGTCAGAGGGACTTTCTCGCTTTTGTTTGTATAGTACCATAGAATATCAAAGAATTGTACAATCATAGGGCATAATTTTCCCCTACCGACCGAGGGATTCTATAATTCTTGGGGTGAGTGCAGCTGTAAAATCCCAACCAAGAATTATAGAATCCCTGGAGTGCAGTAGGAGGCCATTCTGTCCATCAAGCCTGTACCAACAACAATCCCACCAGGCCCTATCCCCATATTCCCATGTATTTACCCTGCTAGCTCTCCCCCAACACTGATGTGCAATTTAGCATGGCCAATCAACCTAACCCACACATCTTTGGACAAGCCATATGTTGCATTCACTGAAATATGTCAAAACACTTCACAACATCTAATATTAAAGTCCTTTTCTTTTTAGATTGTTGTTGATTTAACTGTTGTTACGTTGGCATCCCCTTCTTTTCTTAAGAAATAAAAAGAGGGAAGAATGGTGAATCTCAATTTTTCTTCCATTCCACAGTTGATCAAGCTTCAATTGGAGGCCCAAAGTTAAATGGATCAGTAATTATACTGAGGATCACATAAAGCCTTGCAAGCACCTTTCTACCTGTTTTGTGAGTGCTATTGGTGTCAGCTTTCTTTTCTTTCCTTTCACAATGCTTTCACTTTAATACGTGCCCTGTATTGCTATTTTCAAGAAATTATACGTAATTTCAGGACACAAAGATAGCCTTTGATATCATCCAACATATTCACTGCACCATATCCACTCATTTGCCCAGAATGCTGGATCATTGCATATTGGCAACCTCCAGGTCCAGATGCCAAACAATGATGAGGAGGTTCTTCAAAGGAAGCCAGGGAAAGCTTGAGGATGAATCAAGCCAAACCTCTAAGCAAATCATTAAACATCACTGGCTTGGGTCTGGGATCATGCTGCTCCAACTCTAAAGCACAAGCTGGTGCGCAGCATTGGGGCATCTTGAACTTGAGATATAAAATGGCAATGGGAAAAAAAGAATTAACAGATGGGCCTTAATTTCTTTGAAAGGAAACTTAACTTCTTCGACTTAAATTCTTTGAAAGATGACTTAACGTTTTCAACATTCCAATGTTCAGTTCTAATCAGCATTTATCGTTCTCATACTGTGAAAAAGAATGAGATGCAAATTTAAGACAGCTGAGTACTGAACAGAATGGAACCTTATGTTTAGCAAGGATCCTGTCTGGATTGGGTTTGTGTATATCTGGGATTGGCTGTTCAAGCCTGTAACCACGAAAGGGCTTCACTTCATTGCAATGTGTTAGACTTGTAAGCATTTATGCGCACAACCCCTCCATCCCCCCCACCCCCATCCCCAGAAAATATCTCAGAGGAAATAGTGGTCTTGACTAGTGACTTAACAAGACATCTGGTGGCCATAGAGGCACATCAAGGAATCTGCAATTTTCAATTGACAAGTTTATAAAAATGTGCTTGGCTTTGTTTCACGCCAAAACAGTTCCTTATGTGCTAAAATCTTTTATAACCATACACCTTGTTCATATTGCCTGACTTAAACATCAAAATCACCACTACTTTGAATATTCAGGGAGAGTGGATGAGCTGATTGGAGGTTTGTGCATTCCCTCCGACTCAGCATGTTCTAGACAAAGTCACACGATGTGTTCAACATGAATGGGCCATCACCATTTTGGGCATTGTGATGAACATTTAATAAAACTAACATAGTTACACCAATTATTGGAGGAGGGCTTCCAATTAATTTAAAAGGAAAAGTCTAAGGGATTTGTTGTTGTTTAAAGTATTTATCGAGGAACTGGTATTATCCCTTGACTATTGATCCATAAACTCAGATTTGTTCTCAGACCTGGGTTTGAACCCTGCCACAGCAGATGGTGGAACTTGAATTTAATGAAATATCTGGAATTAAGAATCTGTTGATGGCCATGAAACCATTGTTGATTATTGGAAAAGCCCATCTGGTTCACTATTGTCCTTGAGCGAAGGAAATCTGCTGTCCTTACCTTGTCTGTCCGACATGTGGTTCCAGAACCAAAGCAATGTGGTTGACTCTCAATTGCTCTCTGAAATGGTTTAGCAAGCCACTCAATTCAAGGGCAACTAGGGATGGGCAATAAATGCTGGCCAGCCAGCAATGCCCATGTCCCATGAATGAACAAAGAAAAATTGTTGCCTATCAAAAAAGTCACAGAGTCTGCTGAAATAAGAACCACCCTTTCGGGTCCACTGTCCTATTCAATGATTCTGTTGACATCAATTGCAGAAAGTGGGGAGTGGGAATGGGCCAACAGGGTGGGTGAGGGGAGCAGGTGGGGGTGTCGGTGGGCGGGGGGGTGGGGGCATCTGCAGTGATGTGGAGGAAACGCAAAATGGCTGATGAACATGTTGGTCCACTTTTCTATACAACTGTAATGCTTCATGTTCCAGGTCAAAACTGTTTTCCTTTAGGGCCATGTCTCCTCTTGGCAAAGGTGAAAAACTAGATCAACAATCTAAGACCAATTAGGAGCCAATCTAAAATTTCCTTTCCCATTTCTATGCCTCATTTAACTAGACTACATTGACCATGAAGCCAAGGATCTTATTTGCTTTAGTTATAGTTTTTCTGCTTTGGTTTGTCAATCCTTATGTGGATTGTGATGCTATTTTATTTTAGTATTGATCCTATCCACCTTCATAACACTGCATTTGCCTAACTTAAGTAGCTTTCACCACATGCAGCTTTCTGAACATGTCAAAATCTACTTGGAGTAGTTAGTTGCCTCCGTTCTCCTAACACTTGCACACATCTTTGTATTATCATAAACTTGCAGTTCATTCCCTTCAATACCTTCATCTAAGTGATGAATATAGACCGTAAACTTCAAAGCCCTCAGCAACAATCCCTTTGGGACACCACTGGTAACTGTAGTCTCCAAGCAGATCTATAGCCATTGCTTGTCACTTTCTGTCTATGAACATGAAGCCAATTCTTTATCCAGCAGCCTCTCACTCATTCTGCAAGATTCTAATTTGTGCGGCTACTAATTGTGAAGTGAAGGGTCATTATTGTCTGTGAGCACGTAAAACATTCAAAACAAAACCAGAGAGTTGAAAGCATTAACAATTATTGGTGTGATATGGGGAGGGATTTTTTAGGTGGCAGGGTTCCCCTACCCCATCCCTCTTCAGTCTCTTCGGTGTCTTCAATACTGGTTTCCCCCCACCAACAAGAAGTGGCTGGAGATTGGACTTCTACTGGTCACTCAGACGGAAGTCATGCCTCAGAAAGCTGACAGATGATCTGATTTGCCAGTAGTTCAGTAGCAGCTGAAGTGTCAGTGGCATGGTGGCCAGGATTGGGAACACAAGCTGTTCCCAGATCCAAAGCGTGGGGTCCGGGAGTGAGTAAGTGCGGGTGGTCTCACAATGGGCAGGGGAGATGAAGCCATGAGATGTGGAGAGAGAGAAGTGGAGGCCTTGCTGGGGAGGCCAAGGAGGCAGGAAACACTCACAGAGGTGGCAAATCTAGCTGGAGGGAGGAGGGATGGCTTATGATAACATTAGCTGTAACAGAAACATGACTGGCAAAGTATACTCCTAGCTTTACCTACTGAGCTTAGAAAGGACATTTTAAAAAAAGGTGGAGAGTGGAATGCCAGTGTTGGCTAAAAATTCCATTTCTGTACTCAAATGTAAGGATGTCCTAGGAGATTGCATGTTCCCAAAATAGCTTGCCGTTTCTGGGGTTGCCATTTCAGCACATTTTCCATAGATAATTCTGGGGCAAAATCTATTTCTGCTGGAGGGTTTGAATGTTGCTAACAATGCAAAACTTTTCAGTTCTTCAAGGCGTTCTTTTGATCAACAGTTATATCCCAATCATCACCTCCACCTTGTTGGTGAGACCTTGCTGTGTGGATATCAACTGTAAAAAGTCTGACAACACCAGGTTTTAGTCCAACCGATTTATTTGATAATAGACTCACAAGCTTTCGGGGTTAGCCCCTTCGTCAGGTGAATGGAGAGTGCCGGCATACCCACATCATGGATATCAACTGCCATAGACACAACAGATACAAACAATTGTAACTATACTTCAAAAACAAGTCATTGGCTGTGAAGTGTTTTGGAATGACCTAACATGAAAGGCTGCATATAAAGTTTTCTTTCATAGCCAGGTGATTTATTCTTATGTTACAAATTGAATATCACTGTTCTTCCGTTAGATGGTAAAGCTTTGCTTGCTACATGCTCTGACAGTTTCTCTTGTGCACTGCCAGGTAAGATGTACCAACTTCTGTAGAAATAGCTTCATAGATCATAGATACCATACAATGCAGAAAGAGGCCATTTAGCACATCAAGGCTGCACCGACCACAATCCCACCCAGGCCCTATCCCTATATCCCTACATATTTACTCACTAATCCCTCTAATTTACACATCTCAGGACGCTAAGAGGTAATTTTAGCATGGCCAATCAACCTAATCCACATATCTTTGGACTGTGGGAGGAAACTGGAGCACCCAGAGGCAACCCATGCAGACACAAGGAGAATGTGCAAACTCCACACAGACAGTGACCCAAGTCGGGAATTGAACTCAGGTCCCTGGATCTGTAAAGCAGCAGGGCTAATCACTGTGCTACCATGCCACTCATTGGAATCTTGAGCTTTTGGAGCACTGCTCCTCTCAACTGATGAAGGAGCAGCGCTCTGAAAGCTTATGATTCCAAATAAATCTGTTGGTCTTTAACCTGCTGTTGTGAGACTTCTTACTGTGCCCACGCCAGTCCAATACCGGCATCTCCACCTCATTCTATATGGTGCAGAAGGAGAAATGAACAAGTCTGACCAAAATACATTAAAATTTTGTTGGTTTGTTTATTAATTGTTTTCAATAAATGGGGAATGTTAATGAGAATAGCGCACAAAAATAGATGCAAATGCTTCCATTTATTGAATGCAGAGAACATTGGAATTACTATAGAAATTGTCATTGGATCTACTGTTCAAATTCAGTTGTCCTTGGGGGTGGATGCACACTATTTTACTGATAACAGTGCTGAATAGTTTTTATCTACCAACTTTAAAATCAATGCATCTTAACTCTGCTAAAAGTTGCTATGCAGTGGGCTGACAGAAGCAGACCCTCTTCAAAGTTGGCAAATGCAGTTCTTTGACATGTTTCTTGAATGTTTTAGATATTGATGCAAAACACGATGAGAAAAGTAGGCTTGTGGGAATTTTTTTTGGTCTGGTTTGAAAATAGAGTTTGATGTTAATGAAGGAAATATATCAATGTGTCCAGGAAAAGTATTTCACAACACCAGATCCATGTGCTTTGTGCTTTTAAGAAGGATTCAGGGAAGGCAGTGGGTTTGATGTGGTTTGTATCTAGCCAAGAGGCAAACAATAGTTGTTTACATGGAGATCACCATGCTCCTGCCAACACTCTGAAGATGTATGGCATTAATCGTTTTAATAGCATATGCTCTGAATTTACGAGCTGTATCTTTAGAGATTCCCCAAGGAGCTTGAAGGGGGTGGGTGCATTCTCTTTCAGATGCTTCTCTGTAAATTTTTCCTGGATGAGGGTGTGAAAATGAGAGTCTTGGCATGTGTGTAAATGCACCCATGTACTGTGAAAACCCCTGCCCAACCCCTCCACAAATCGCTATTTCCAAGATATCAGTATTTTAGTGTTGCTCAAGATGTTCCAAGGTTTCAAGGTTCCAAGTTGAAAGATATCTAACCAGAGTGGGAAAGCTTGGTGCACTTCTTTCATGCATCCTAATGTACATCTAAGGCTTAACAACTTAACCGCAGCTAGACAAGAAATGGTAAATAAAGGAGAGATTTCTATGTGGTGGAGAGGAAACTTAGAAACAAAAGTCAATCATATGGTTTAAGAAAATTGCTATTCATTTTTTCATGTCTGAGATTTGAGTTGACACGACAGGAAGAAAGTGGCAGTAAAGTGTTAGTTTCATATTTAACTCCTAGGAATAGAGATATATATCTTCTCACTATAATAAGGCCTCATGGTAGCTTAGTCTTGATTCAGTTAACTCATCTTTGTACTAAACTATGTTTTGCCTTCTCCACCAACTAGTCATTAAATCATATTTTGAGAGAAGGTATTTTGAGAGACAGGATCTACTGGCATTTAGAGATGCAAGGACTGATTAGGATCAGTCAGCATGGCTTTGTGAGTGGAAAATCATGTCTCACAAATTTGATTGAGTATTTTGAAGGGGTAACCAAGAAGGTAGATGAGGGCAGGGCAGTTGATGTTGTCTACATGGACTTTAGCAAGGCCTTTGACAAAGTACTGCATGGTAGTTTGTTGCATAAGGTTAAATCTCACAGGATTCAGGGTGAGGTATCTAAATGGATCCAAAATTGGCTTCTTGACAGAAGCCAGAGCGTGGCTGTAGAGAGTTGTTTTTCAAACTGTCTTGTTGAAGTTATACAAGACATTGGTAAGGCCACACCTGGAATAGTGTGCTATTCTATTATAGAAAGGATATTATTAAACTAGAAAGGGTGCAGAAAAGATTTATTAGGATGCTACCAGGACTTGATGGATTGAGTTATAAGGAGAGGCTGGGTAAACTGGGACTTTTTTCTCTGGAGCATAGGAAGCTGAGGAGTGATCTTACAGAGGTCTGTAAAATAATGAGGGTCTCAGAACAGCTAGATAGTCAATATCTTTTCCCAAAGATAGGGGAGTCTAAAACTAGAGAGCATAGGTTTAAGGTGAGAGGGGAAAGATACAAAAGTATCCTGAGGGGTAATTTTTTCACACAGAGGGTGGTGAGCGTCTGGAACAAGCTGCCAGAGGTAGTAGTAGACGTGGGCACAATTTTGTCTTTTAAAAAGCATTTAGATAGTTATATGGGTACTGTGGGTATAGAGGGATATGGGACAAATGCGGGCAATTGGGATTAGCTTAGGGGTTTAAAAAAAAGGTGGCATGGACAAGTTGAGCCGAAGGACCTATTTACATGCTGTAAACCTCTATGACTCTTTAAATGTAAAGCAGCATAATTGTTTGAAATGAGCAATAATCACACAACCAAACACAACAAAATACACATCATGGGACTGTACTGTGACCCTCAAAATTGTAATAAGTGAAATGCAGGAAATTGTACCTTGAGTCAAATTTTTATTTCCATTGCTTATGCCTCTGTTGGGATTCAAATTAATAAGAAGAAAGCAAGCTGGTCGAACACATTGACTTACATCACTCGTGAGCCAACTAAATATCTCTGCTCCTCAGTTACCTCATAATTCGAGACACTTGGAAATATGTGTCTCCAGAAAGACTCATATCGCACATTGTACTGGATTTGGAAGAGTATTTTCACATATTATTTAAAAATTTCTTACAATACATCCTTGTGTCCTGTAGCTGTTGGAACAATTCACTTCAAACCAACCTCATAGAGAGGAAATTCTGACATATCTTTTTGACAAGTTAAGGTATATTATACATTCTGTCGATTGTATGGGAGAATGCAAAGTGAAGATTGTAAAATATAAGTTATGTGGGCAGGCTGTGCTTTCATATTATATTGCATTGTATTATCTTATACTATATCATGTTATATTATGTTATAATATTAAAGCCGAAATTTTAACTCCCCACTCACTGTGCCTGTTGAGAAAACGTAGGCTTGGGGTTAGAATAGAAGTTGCATAAATATTCAACAAATGCACACGTGTCACATATCATTTTGAACAGGCAGAATTTGTGCTTGTTGTCCATCCAAGTCAGGCATAGACTCGTTGAGATTCAAAAGTCTGATATCATCACTCAGATCTCAATGAGGCAACATTGACACAATAGCTGGTGCTGCCATTGTTTGAGTTAAAGTTCATTTATTAGTGCCACAAGTAGGCTTACATTAATACTGCAATAAAATTCCTACACTCCAGTGCCTGTTTGAGTGTAGCAAGGGAGAATTTAACATGGCCACTGTACCTAACTGGCACACCTTTCTGATTGTGGGAGGGAACCAGAGCACCCGAAGAAAACCCACACAGATACAATGAGAATGTACAGACAGTGACCTAAGCCAGGCATTGAACCTGGGACCCCAGCACTGTGAGGCAGCAGTGCTAACCACTGTGCCACCATGCCACCTGTGCTGAGGAAACTGACACTGAGGAGCAGCAGGTTCACAATAGGTGCAAAAAAGTTAGGTTATGTTTACTTTTTAAGCATTCCCTTGGGGCTGGAAGGAACAGGAGTCACGCAATAGCCAGGCCTGACTTATTTAACGAAGAAATAAAAGCAGAAAATGCTGGAAATACTCAGCAATACTGGCAGCATTTGTGGACAGAGAAACAGAATTAATATTGAAGGGCAAGGACCTTTCTTCAGAACTGATGGGAAATAGAAATGTAATAGATAAAAAGCAAAGGGGGAGAGAGGAGGAAGAAGGTCTGTGATAGAATGGAGGGCAGGAGAGATTAACTGACAAAAGATGGTACAAATGGTAAAGAGAATAGTAATGGTCATAGTAAAGAAACCAAAGATCTGTCTGAGTGGGGATGAATGGGAGAATAATGAAGAACTTAACTGAAAACTAAAACATAAGAAGCAAGATGGAACGAGATGGGCGGAACAGAGGGGCAATTCTCCAGGACCGTTAGCCCCAGGCACCAATCCCACCAGGCCAGTGAATTTGGCGAGAGGCGTGAAGCGGGATTTTTGCTAGGTGTTAAACAGTTCCCATTACACCTGGCTCATTCCACCTGGCGTGATCAGGATCTCACCCAGAAAAGGTGAGTGATGCTCTAGATAATTTGAGCAGTTTGTAAGCCCATGATCTACTGGATTCCAGTTAACGTCAGACTATGCTGCATGGTGGCACAGTGGTTAGCACTGCTGCCTCACAGCACCAGAGAGCCGGGTTCGATTCTCGGCTTGGGTCACTGCCTGTGTGGAATTTGTATGCTCTCCTCATATCTGCGTGGGTTTCCTTTGGGTGCTCTGGTTTCCTCCCACAGTCTGGGAAAGATGTGCTGGTTAGGTGCATTGAAAAATTTTAAAGTTTGTTTCTTATTATTGTCATAAGTAGGCTTACATTAACACTGCAATGAAGTTACTGTGAAAATCCCCTAGTCGCCACACTCCAGCACCTGTTCGGGTACATTGAGGGAGAACTTAGCATGGCTAATGCACCTAACCAGTCCAAACAGGTGCCGGACTGTGGTGACTAGGGGACTTTCACAGTAACTTCATTGCAGTATTAATGTAAGACTTATTTGTAATACTGATAAATATTTACTTTTACTTTCCTTTAGCTACTGCAAAATGAAATGATCTCCGGTAAGGTTATTTGTGCTGTTTAGCTTTAAGGCACTGTGAAATTAAATTAAAACTGGTTGCTACTGCCAATTTTGCACTGATGGATATCCAAAATTGTATCCAAAACTGGTAATATAACCATAGCCTAAAACATTACTTTAATTCCTTTGAAATGCAGCAAGTTGATTAACCAGACAGTAGAGGTGAGATTATTGATCTTTCTGTGTAAAATGATGCATCTGGACTTTCAATTAAAATCAATGAAAGTGGGTCAACTGAGTTAAACCTGATGATAGTTTTTAAAAATCACTTTGACAAGCTGCAATAATCTGAGAACATGGTATTTGATCATCTTGAACTGTGTATTCTAGATTAGAGTCAACCGGGAATTACTCTATCTGTCATGTCTTCATGTTTCTTCTGCAGTTTAGATCTGGAAAGTTCAGTTTGATTTGGATCCTTTTGCCCCCGTAAATACTGTTTGGAAGAACATTACATACACTGGGTAAATGAGATGCTTATCACCTTATGGGAAATGGTTGTCCTTGTGCAGGGAAGAGACCAAATTAAATTACACGCTTTCACTTCTTCCTGGGTGACCTTCCTTCCAGTACAGATGACTGATTTTCACAAACAGAATTTTCAGATCTGATGGACTGCAACCCTTGACCTCTGTCATGTGGAGGATGTTTGGATATACACACACAATCCTGTCATCAGCAGCTGCTTCAGTACATTACAACCTGCCTGCTGCTTTTACAGGCCATTCCCTCTGAAAATGAGACGATTGGTGTCCGACTGCCAGACTTACGTGACAACAGGTTGCAACTTTATGGACATTTACGTCCTTGCGATTAGACCCACCGCAAAATATTCTTCTTTTTGGTGTTTACTGCTTTCATACTCAAAGTACCTGTTGCCAGATTGGTTGTGCCTGGATAGAAAATTGTTGCTGACTGGTCAGGCTGATGAAAATGGATTTCAGCTGTGGTATCTGGTTGTGAGCATTTTGGACATTATTGGAAAAGCAAATCCTCCTGTAAGAGTTTTAAGTACCATTTTCCACATTGTGGTGTTAAGGGTTAAACAAAGATATTGGAATCGGGTTACTAAAACCTGTTCAGCTTCTGATTCCCCATAAAAAAAATCAATAAATGGCCACCTCTAACTGAAAATTAATGTTAAGCTATTTTTTTCTCTTATATGCATTACTAATCCTGGTAAAAATTGTTTGTTGACTGACATCTGTCTCCTTACTAGAAAATGATCATGTTGATGTGTCACCCCAGTGTGAGGATGAATACATCCCATCTTTCTGGCTGAAGATTGCTGGAAGCAGGCCATAGGGCGGCACAACGGGAAAGTGGTTAGCACTGCTGCTTCACAGCACCAGGGACCCAGGCTGATCCCCGGCTTGGGTCACTGTCTGTGTGGAGTCTGCATGTCCTCCCCATGTCTATGTTCTCCCTATGTCCCACAGTCTGAAAGACGTGCTGGTCAGGTGTACTGACCCGAACAGGCACCAAAGGGACATTTCACAGTAACTTCATTGCAGTATTAATGTAGCCTTACTTCTGACTAATAAGTAAAAAATAAAAACTTAATACCTGGAAATGAGTACACACATCTCTGTTTCATCTATATAGAACTAGAAACTTAGTGGCCCAGCAAAATGTAAGGAGTCCTTTGAGAAAGGTTGACAGAGCCTCCAAAAAGATGACCACCTAGAAAAATAACTCCTGGAATGCAGGATTAAGAAATGTGAAGACAAGTAATCATGCTATAACTCACAATGAGCTTACAATTTAAGGCTCAGGCAGATACCCAGCATTAATTCACTGGTATTAAATTATAAATCTCATAGGGAGAGCATCGCTCCTTTGGAACATTTTGAACTTTTCATTAAAATAGAACATATTGGTCAGCTTTAAACATGGGGTGGCACAGTGGTTAGCACTGCTGCCTCGCAGTGCTAAGGACCCAGGTTCTATTGCTGCTTGGGTTGCTGTCTGTGTGGAGTTTGCACATTTTCCCTCTGTCTGCATGGGTTTCCTCTGTGTTCTGGTTTCCTCCCACAATTCAATGATGTGTGGGTTAGGTTGATTGGCCTTGTTAAATTGTCCTTTAGTGTCAGGGGACTAGCTAGGGTAAATGCATGGGATTATGGGGATAGGGCCTGGTTGGGATTGTGGCTGATGCAGACTTGTTGGGCTGAATGGCCTCCTGCACTGAAGGATTCTATATTTACACTTCTGCTAATCCAAAAAATGAAGTAGAAGTTGAGATTTACCTTTTTGACTGAGGATCTCTCAGCATCTACCCTGAGATTCCCTGAAAATCTGTTATGTTTCAATAAGATCACTTTTTATTCTTGTAATCATCAATGAATATCAGCCCAGTCTGCTCAAACCTTCCTCATAAGACAACTTCATCATTGCAGGAATCAGCCTAGAGCCTTCTCTGCACTGTTTCCAATGTAAATTTATCGCTTGTGATGGCCCTTGCGTTTCTGGGGGAAAACCTATTTTACACTGGGGGTGACAGTCCTGTTAAGAATTAAATTTCTTTTGGAAATGATTTCTGGTAAAGCAATTTGCTTCCAATAACTGATCATGTGACCAAGTTGCCTGGGAGGCTAAACAGTAGAAAAACGATCAACAAGCAGTTAATTATGGCGGTAAGCAGATTGGGTGTGTGGTTATGTTCTAATATTTTTCCTGAGTTTTAAGAAATCTGGCTGAAGAGCAAAGAGTATTTCTTTTTCGCAGAATTCAAATATAATTCCTACTGCTGATGAAAAGATTTTGAAATTCTTGTTAAATAGAGGACTCTTAATAGTGAGTTTCACTTTTTGGTAGAGACAGAGTTTTAGATGCAAGAGTCAAGAATTTAAAAATCTTATATCCAGGAGAGTTCTGAACTACTGTGGCTTTGCTTAAGATGCTGGCAGTGCCTGTCTTGAACTGGAAGTCCACAACTATGGAGTGATTTGAAGGGATTTGAAGGAGCAAACTTTCAGAAAGTAGAGCCCCAGCAATCTCAGCCCTATACAAGTCTTTGAAACAAGACACCAAAATGTTAATCTTCCAATTTCTGCTATGTATCTGAATTGGGTTATTGAAGATATAAGTGTTATGGACAGGCAAGGATTAATTCAAATAGTGCTGATTTCTCCTCTCACCACCCACTAATAAAAAGAAACATGTTGAGATTTGCGTCCCCAGCCCCTCAGTTTTAGTGTGATACAATTTTCTATTGATAATTCCACAACAAACCCAGGATGGGATGAGCTTAGAGGGTTGATTTATTTGCACACACTACAAACATGGGACGGGGGTGGCATTCACTAAGTAACCTCTTGTACACTCATACAATAAAATAGGGATAGAAAAAGAAAGATTTACAGGGCAAAGGTCACAAAGAAAAGAATTATTGTTTCACATGAGTCCAGAGTCCAGAATCAAAATCCCAATGGCATATTGCTTCACTGAAGTTGGTAGGCTTTACTGATGATTCAGTTTTCCAGTGCTGTTGATTTCCATGAAGAGATAAGCATGCAGAATTGAGTCTTCCTCAGAGCTCCTTTTTTACTATTTGTTATTCCTGTAGCTATGCTAATATATGAATCACAGTACCATGAGCTTGTTTAGTAACTTTTTATGTGGAACCTTATTGAATGCATTTTTCTAAATACACTCCATTTACTGGTGTCCCTTTAACCACCCTGCTGGTTACATCCTCAAATAATACCAATAAATTTGTCAAACAATAAAAGAAAGCTAACAACATAAAGCCTCACATAAGGCATAGTCATTAGTTCAACACTATGCAACCGGCGCTCTTAAATGCAGCTCCCACCATGATCTGTGATATATCAATTTAATCAAAAAGATTTACTTTGATCAATTGGCAACAACTTTTGAGCACCCATTGGGCAAAATAAAACTGAGAAAGACATTGCACTTTTCTACTTGCGACTGATTTTCATGCTGGTAAAACCTTACAGTGAACAAAAAAGAGTTATGAGCAGAATGGTTAACAACTTTAATCATTCCCACTTGTATATGTGCCACCTGGGGCTGTGCCACACATCAGAAGATGATTATAACAATAGTATTCCCCGACTAAAAGTACTGCGCTTAGGTCAGAATTTTACTTGGATTAAGTATGTGTTTAATCTATGAGAGCTGTGTTTGATGGGTTTCCTTCCACACAGATCAGCTTGCACACAGACGTCAAGGCAACATTTGTGAGCTGATGAAAGTTAGTAATGAAGAGAATGGTGAAATGTCTTTGCTCAATACAGGAAATAATTATCCGTCGTTTCCCCCCCACCCCACATCTCCCGCACCCCCCCCAGCCACCACCACCACAGCACCCAACTGATATCAGGATTTAGTGAATACTTACTTTGAATAATAATATTTTCTTTAGAAAAAGCAGTGTTCTTCTGTTTCAATGTTACATCAACTTAGAAGCCTTTAACCTCCAAAATATTCCACACAGCTCATATCCCCATGTGTTTCTTTAAAATGAAAGTGATTTATTTGAGAATATAGAATAATATAAATCCCAAAGGGGACAGAAAATGCTGAAGTGGTGAATTTTCTATTAGGTGCCATGAATTGAGTTTATTTTCTTTACCTCATCTTTCAGGCCATATTACTTTTGCAACCGGAATCGCTGGGGGTAGGGGGTGGGTATCAATTAATGGGACTTTGTCAATGTCAGGATGGCCATCTAACAAATGAAACTTAAGAACAGAGAAAGGAACAGAGTGAGCAACAGAAAAGGCGATGGCTCTGATTAGAGTGAATTCCAATAGAGACAAAAACAGGAGGGGTTGGGGTCAAGAAAGTAAGAATTGTAAGAGAGAAAAAGAGAGATAGAAACAAGAGAAGAAAAGAAAAAAGAAAGTGAAATGTGGGGTGAAATTTTCTGGCTGTTCACGCCTGTAGAACTTTCTGATTCTGCTGCAGTGAACGGAGGCTTGGCTGAGTGCCAAATTCTCCATCCACACTCGCAACAGTGGCAGGATGCGAACAGCCGGAAAATTCCAGCCTTGGTGTTTAAAAAGCCTCGAAGAACAATTTACTACCTGTGGGAGTGAGACTTTGCAGTTTCATTTTGTTCCCTTTTTAGGAGCAGCATCTTAAATTGGCCATGGGTTTGGGAGCAGAGCCACAATCGCACGCCAATGACCGTCTCGCTGGTTTTGTGCCATTGTCAGAAACACAATGGAAAATGGCGGGCAGTCAATCAAGGGCAATTCGGGGCCTGTTAATGTCTCTACACTGCTCCAAATGGGATTTTCAGTTGATGTGCAGACTTCACAATTCTGGCAGAAGTACAGCCAGTTTATCAAGGCAGCCTTGCAGCAGGGAAGTGGGGATGGAATCATGATTATTCCGCTAAGGTCCATCCGCCCTCACCCACTCCAATCATGGATACATCTGCGGCCACTGACTGTTCCACGGAGCAACTGTCACTCCACAATCGTGACCTGATAACTGTGGCCATTTTAAATTTTAAAAAACTCTTTAGAGAACACCTCTATGTTAATGCACCCTGTTCTTGTCAGCACAAATTGACAGCCCCCAACTTAGTGAGGATCTCCATGTGTCAGTGTTTGGGAGACCTCCTGTTGGCCCTCCAGCTTTGGGAGTATGACTACTGATGTTAGTTAGATGTTGAGCCCCCTTGCATCCCACCTCCTGGCCATTAGTTGGCCTGGGCCCTTCAAAAGTTGAGGTGGAATGGAAATCCTTTGCAGGTTCTCTGTAAGGATCACTGCCATGTCAAGACCATAAAATATGCCATTAACCAACCCAGGTGGAAGATTTACCAGTCCTAAATGGCTGCAACAGGATTAATGCATATTGACAGTGTAGATCTAATAATTTAATTGCTGAAATTGGGGAAATTTGAAACAGGGAGATGATCAGTTTATTTTGGTTTTGGCGTCACCGAGCTCCCAATTATTTTGCTAACAACCTCTGGGTCACATTTATTTCCTATTGGTCAGTTAATTAAAAATAATGTACAATGGTAGTCTGCATGATCATTTGTTCAAAATACATCATTCACTTTTTGTTTATTGTGTCGAATGCTACCACTTGGTCAGAGGCTGGAATGGACAGTTATTGGGGCATGGATACAGACTTACTGGACTGGATTTATTTAAGTTGACAGGCGTCTCACCAACTGGTTGGAGAAATGCTTCCTGGTGCTCCCGTTATTCCCAGAGCCCCCACTAAATCAAGGTTGACTCAGGGGCAACGAGCGTTAACTGGCTGGTAAATGAGCCTAATTGACATTCCATCACCAGAAGCTGGGAATCCCATGTCAGCCCCTTCCGCCATCTGACTTAATCAGGGGGAGGTTTGGCCGCAACTAGGAGCCTGACACAAGGCCTAGCCCAGGATTAAGTGGGTCCAGCTGCCATGGTTTCCCAGCGACGGGCTGTATTAATTGCAGCCTTATTGACTTTTCAAAACTCTGGAGAGACACATGTTGATAGGAAGTATGTCCTTTGTGAGGCAGTAGTCATGCTTATAATTGTATTCTCATTATCTATCTTCGCTGTTTTTAAGCAGAGAAAATATAATTTACTGTCTCGACGACATATTGTTGTTGGCTCAGAATTTGCAGCTACGTCATTGTTGGTGGTGAACGCATAAATTAGACTATTGTGTGTCCAAATTCTCCAGTGGCAAACATATGCCAATAATTTTCTGAGCACTGATTAGAATATGCCACAGTGAGCCTAGCAGTGAAGTGGATATGGCATGTCACAGGGTCAAATTAAAATCCATTGCAATATGATGTCATACAGGCTCAGAAATGTTTCAAATACATATTTTATGATTAAACCAATGTGCATAAACAAGCACAAATTCACTGCTGATTTACCCAAAGGATTGAATATATATCTGTCTGGCTAGTTATTAGATTGGATGGTGATGCATCCTTTCCTACAGATGTCGTCGTAACAACACAGAAGTCCATACTTTTAACCTTCAGTTGCTCAAGCTTGCTATTTGCTTTTCTAACTTGCTATTTTGCTTGTAATGTGATGCAAGTTACCAACTGACAACCATGTTGAATATGCAAAAGATTAATTTATATGGACGGCACGGTGGCACAGTGGTTATCATTGTTGCCTCACAGCTCCAGGGACCTGGGTTTTATTCCTGCTTGGATCACTGTCTGCATGGAGTTTGCACATTCTCTCCATGTCTGCGTGGGTTTCCTCCTGGTGCTCTGGTTTTCTCCCACAATCTAAAGATGTGTGGGTTAGATGCATTGGCCCTGCTTAATTGCCCCTTAGTGTGCCGGGATGCGTAGGTTAGAGAAATTAGTGGAGTAAATATGTGGGGTTACAGGATAGGGCCTGGGTGGGATTGTTGTTGGTACAGGCTCAGTGGGCCAAATGGTCTACTTCTGCACTGTATGGATTCTACGATTCTATGATATGGATTCCATATGCAAAGTTCACACTTGGATGGGAGCTTAAGACTAAGAACTAGAAACTTTGTCCTCATAACAATATTTGTTCTCTGTTATTTTGCACTTTACACCCTTATTAACGAGATCAGGGGTTATGGGGAAAAGGCAGGAGAGTGGGGATGAGAAAAACATCAACCATGATTGAATGGAGGAGCAGACTCGATGGGCCGAGTGGCCTAAGTCTGCTCCTATGCCTTATGATCTTATGGCAGGGACTCGAGATACTGTCAAAACCGCTCCAGTGAATGCTTTTGAAGATGTGCCAAATAAGAATGGCACAAACATTTTGCAGTCAACATAAACTACAATCCTCTGATTATATCAAGCATACAGTGCCAGGCAGCACCTTTTGCTATGGGCTGAATGGCTTTGGCATTTAGAGTGGTGTTATTTCAGCAATTTCATCCTGTCATTGATTTTACTGGTGAGAGGGTGGAGTTGTTCAGCTTTTTAGAATGGGACAACAATTCCAGGGAATTATGGTGTGACTGAAGCTGAAATAATGCTCTAATTTCCTGAAGCTGCAACACCATAAATTGCGTCCTTTGGTACAGTTGAACAATTGTAATGGCAAAACACTCCAGGAAAGGGAACAATGTTACTTTCTCTAATAAAGATGTATTTTTTATGTATTTACATAAAGTACGTACACCTTGCAATAAAATAGCAAAACTTATTTGCATCACTTTTCTACTATTGGGATCGCTTCATAAATTGGACAGAATTGTCCTGGGTTCAACTTTTCACGAGGATCTTCCTAATTCATGAGTTATGGGTCTTGTTTGGTCTGTTGGCCTGCATGTAGTCTGTTTGCCTAACAGCTGTTGGAATGATCTGAGCCCCAATCCTGAAATGTGACCTTGCCACAATGTTGGTGGGAGATCATGGAACGCCTAGAGAGACTGAATAAATGGAGCTCATCAATTATCTGTTATACAACCTGTGAAATATTCTTCTGTCAGCTCGTCATTCTCTTACATTTTGATGTTCACACCTTTATGCAGCAGCAGATGTTTCTGATTTATTTCCGCAAGACTTTTTTACTGCTTCGATTATACAGTCTTATGGCCATTTTGTGATAGTTTAGAGTTCACTCTTTTATGGTTGACGGTTCATTGCTGGGTAATTGGTGGCATTAAAGGCTTTCTCAGATATTACAGAAATGAGTCCAACAACATTGGCAAAAAGGAATTGTTTAAAGTGTACATATTAATTCAAGTAATTGACACATGAGCAAAAGAAGTTGATCGCACACGAGGGGAGGGGGTATGATTCTCCCATCCCGCTCTGCTAATTTTTTTAGCACAGTGGGCCAGGAGATTCTCATGTCAGGCGATTCACAGGATTTGTGTGAGCGTTCCTGCCCTGCTAGAGTTTCCCAACTCAGGTTTTTTGGTGCTGACGGAAACCACGCTGCAAATCAGTTTAATGGATATTTGTATGTGTTTACATACTTCAGCATCTGTTCAGCAATCTCCACCCTCATTGGTCACTTTGGCGCAGTTTACAACTGCTATATAAAAGTCGGGAGTTGGCGTGGAGGTGCTGAACAGGAATAAGGAGGTAAGTTTTATAGAGCTGCAGCTCCCAGAGTGCTGGGGAGGTTGGAGGCAGAGCCTAGTGATTTGCTGCTTGCTGTGGGGAGCTTCCTGGAGATCTTCAGGTGCTGTGCCCAAGTCATCTGGGATGTGGTAGGGCCCTTAATGCAGTGCTGGCCAGGCTGCTCTCTGCAGCCACTGGGGGCTATTACATTGCTCTGGCTATGAGATGTGGTGAGGGACTGGACTGAGTGCTGGTGTTTTAGGGAGTTGCGGGAGGGAGCGCACCATGAGCTGCTTGAGGGATCATCAGTTCAGGCAGCTGGTGCTCCAAGCGGGGTGGTCTGGTTAACACAGACACTCAGACTGCATGTACTCTGCAGTGAATGGCGACTCATCGTAACCACTACAACCCATTCAGTCACTCGGTCCACAGTAGAGCAGAGCATTGGCCTGCTGAAGATATGGTTCTGCTGCCTGGACCACTCTGGGGGTGCCCTCCGGTATGACCTTGTGTGCACCTCACACATCGTAACTGTCTGCTGCATTCTGCACAACATTGTGCAGCAGCGGGGGACCAATTGGAAGAGGAGGAGGAGGAGTGGCGACAAGCTGGAGTGAACATCCTACTGTATGAGGAGCCAGAGGATGGAGGGCATGCGATGATGGCAGATGACCGGCAGGGCAGTGAGAGAGGCCTTGATAGCAGCCCACTTCACATGGTTGGTGTTGTGCAGTGGGGGGGAGCAGGGTGTGGGGTGGGGGGGGGGTGGGTGCTGTTCCCAACACCCTTCCACCATAGCCCAGGAGCCATGGTATCCGACATCCTCCTTACACATCCCCAAACTGGCCCTTCAACACACATGACCCTTCCCCTTCCCCACCCTCTCTCATCCCACCACCTCAACCCTGAGAAACATCACAACTGGTTCATGGGCCTGGGCTGGAACTGCGCGCGAGGCTTCGGTGAAAGCTGGAGGGTGATGATGACTCGCTGTTGCGCACACTGGGATCCTGCCCCTCGTGCCACTCAAGTCTGACTCCTACCTGTTGTCTGAATGCACACTGCCTTCTGGGCTCACTCAAGCAGTAGGGGTTGAGAACACAAGTATGTGGGACAGTGAGTTGGGGGGGGCCACTGGGGTGGGGAGGGGTGGAGGGGGCATGACAGGGGGTTCTGTTTGACTGAGGGTCTGGTGGATGTTGGGGAAAGTAGGGCAGGCAGATATTAACACTTGGCTGAGTATCATGCAGCACAGCAGTGTGTGCCTCGATGCGTGGGATTGGGGAATACTCAGCTCTGTGAGGGGAGAATCAGAGGCAGATTAGTCACAGCTGTGAGGTGAAAGTTATAGTTTATTGTGCTCTTAACATTTAACAAAACTTAACCCTGATTACTGCTGATGTTCACCCGTGCCCGCTTAGTGAACCTACAACTTTCTAATCTTTTGTGGTCTACTGCTTCTTCTAGGTGCTCCCACAGGATGCACATCGGAGGTGGAGGTGTTCAGCTGTGATCCATGCCCCGTTGCCTGTCATACCCTTGGCGGTTGTTCCCTAGCTGCCCGAGACCTGGAGGGCCTTGGCTGATTTATGAATGACACTGTTTCCGTGCCACTCTGCTCATCCAGCTGGCTCTGAGATGCTCCGGTGTGAGGAAGGGGGGAACCAGAAGGTTTTGGGACATCCAGCATCTCCTGGGTGGAAGGTCATGGCATGGGCTCTTGCCCTTTCTGGTACCTTGTGGCCTTCGCAGTGCAGTGTGTAAGAAATCCATTTCGGGAAACACACTGAGAAAAACCAGTGTGATTTCATGCGAATTTGACACTTAGATTGTTTTAGGGAGGATTTCAGATGTGAACATTTGCAGCATGGTTTGCAATTGCCCATAGTACACCATCTCCCATCTTTGATTACTATTCCGATATTGAGCAGGATAAAGAAGAATTGGGACACAGGAGATTGACCTCTCAGAGTGGAAGGGAGTAAAGTGGTATTGCTATTCCTGTCCCCACACTGCACCTTGAGGATGCTGATGTGTTAGGTACGTAATGGTTGTGACAAACCTCATCATACCCCTGGTTCGATCTCTAAGCTCATCTCGTTCTGCACAAGGTACACCTGTTCTCCCTCTACAGACATCTGCCAAGCTTTCTGGGTCTGATCTATCAGTGGACACAGCATTACTGGAAAGTGATCTTCCTCTCCTTGCAAAATTGGGTAGACATCAGGTCCAGGTTGACTGGTAGAAGACGTCAAATATAGAAACATAGAAACTAGAAGCAGGAGTAGGCCATTTGGCCCTTCGAGACTGCTCCACCATTCATTTTGACCATAGCTGATCACCAAGTTCAGTATTCTGATCCCCCCATATCCCTTGATCCTGTTAGCACCAATAGCTATATCTAATTTCTTCTTGAAATCAGACAACATTTTGGCCTCAACTACATTCTGTGGTAGTGAATTCCACACAATCACCATCCTCTGGGTGAAGAAATTTCTTTTCACCTTAGTTTTTCAGATTCACCCCTTATCCTCAAACCATGACCCCCTAGTTCTGGATTCCCCCACCATTGGGAACATTCTTTCTGAATCTACCCTGTCTAACTCTATTAGAATTTTATAAGTTTCTAAGAGATTCCCTTTCATTTTTCTAAATTCCAGTGAATACAGTCCTAACTGACTTAATTTCTCCTCATATGACAGACATGCCATCCCAAGAATCAGCCTGGTAAACTTTTGCTGCACTCCTTCTATAGCAAGGACAGCCTTCCTCAGATAAGGACATCAAAACTGCACACAGTACTCCAGGTGGGGCCTCATCAATGCCCTATACAATTGCAGCAAAACATCCCTATCCCTATACTCAAATCCTCTTGCTATGAAGGCCAACATACCATTTGCTTTTTTATTGCCTGCTGTACCTGAGCGCTTATTTTCAGTGGCTGATAAACGTGGACAACAACATCTGGATGAGTATCCACCTCTTTCGATTTACACTCATTCAAGTATTAATCTTTCTTCCTATTATTGCTACCAAACTGGATAACCTCACATGTATCCACATTATACTGCATCTGCCATGCATTCCTCTTGTGCAGCTTCCATCACCTCCCACTCAATCTCACTCACCGCCGATCCTCAAACATGCCATTGATGGTGTAATGCTTGTAAATAGTTTGATAATTTTGTTGCTATTGTTCTTGCTGTACTGTTGCCACTGTATTATTTATTATATTGATGTCTTCTCTTCATTGTTACTGTTCTAATTGTAATCAAACATCTTTACGTTTACACCTGTTATTGAAGGAGAAATCTAGAATGATTTTTAAATTGACTGACTACCTCCACCGTTTGTCTTTTAATTATGCGTTTGCCTGTCTTTTATTTTGTGTGCTGTTCTGGGGACGAGGGAGAGGTAAGGACATCCTGTATATAATATAAATCACCCATTTTGGCAGTGTACGTGTGTCATCTTACATCTTATCAGTGGTGAGCTTAATTTGCACTTGCAAAGTAAATCCAACAATTTCTTAATTGCTGCTGCTTGTCAAAGGACAGGGTATTTTTGCGAGGCTATTAATGAAATGGCACAGATTGTCCTCGTTTGTGATGATTCCCAACTCTTGGCATGATTGTTCATCCTCATGAATACATGGATTTTTTCTCCATACTAAATCAATGTGGCCATTAACTCACCAGCATTTTGTCGGTGAATTCCATCCCAAAAGGAAAGCAACAGCTAACTTAAGAAAAGGTAATGAAAAATTCTCTCTCAGGGTACTCGAACAGACATTGGAGTGTGACGACTAGGGGATTTTCACGGTAACTTCATTTCCTTATTGGTGTAAGCCTACTTGTGACACCAATACATTAACTAACTTTAACTAATTAATGTACTACAATGTGTCCATCACCATTTTCTTCAACACTACTGGAGTACAAAGGGATTTGTTTCCTTTCCAGTTGTGGCGTTTTTGAGATCAACCAGACCATGCAAAGTCCACTCAACTAACTCAACACAGCCCGAGGAACAAAATGTGGAAGTCTCACTCCTGAAGGAATCATAGAAACCCTACAGTGCAGAAGGAGGCCATTCGGCCCATTGAGTCTGCAACGGCTACAATCCCACCCAGGCCCTATCCTTTGAAAGGATGCATTTACCCTAGCTAGTCACCCTGACACTAAAGGGCAATTTAGCATGACCAATCCACTTAACCCGCACATCTTTGGACTGTGGGAGGAAACTGGAGCACCCGGAAGAAACCCACACACGCATGGGGAGAATGTACGAATTCTGCGCAGACATTGACCCAAACTGGGAATTGAATCCAGATCCCTGGCGCTGTGAGGCTGCGATGCTAATCACTGTGCCACCATGTCACCCCAAAGTTTCTAAGCTGTATGCTGAGCTGTAATCTCCCTCCTCTGCAAAATAAACATTCTTACTTGATATGCTGTTTCTCTTTACCCTCCATACCTTTCCATATTCTGTCTGCCTTATTTTGCTACTATAATTTTATGATTCTACAAGTACAATACTTAGCTGACCAAGTTTTATGACCTTGTAAGTTTCGGCTAACTATCCTTGTCTCTAACTTGGAGCTGGGTCATTCCTGATAGATCGATGGGACAGGGTGAAAAGTCACCTTTTAAACTCTGGCCTACACCCTTAGTTACATGTCTAAAATGAAGCTAATCCCTTCCTTTCAGATGAACTTTTCCACTGGATGATGTCATGGGCTGTGAAGCGAACAGATTATGTGAGGAACATGGCTGAGGTTCAATTCATAACAGAGGCAGTAAAACAGTCGACTTAAAGAAGGATCACAAATAAATCTGTCAAATTACAAGTTGCACATTTGATATTTTAAAGTTCCCAACTCTACTGTTTTTAAGAATCTATTATTTGCCAGCATTGGGAAGGCTCTCTGTTCATAAAGGAAGCTGTGAATTTACTTTCAAAGATTAATTTCATCATAGCAAACAGATGAGCAGGTTTCATGTCACCATATGTAATGAATTTTAATACTGTTATTACAGAATATGCAGCTGTAATTGTTTTGGCATTTTAAGCCTCGAGAATGCGATTCCGGAACTGAAGGAAAGAGGGGAGCACAGTTTTTTTTAACTTTCAGTAACATCAGAGGAACAACTCCAGCCGTCATCTGAGAAACCCTCTAGAAATACCTTTATTTGGTCTATGAGTTGACAACATATGAAACGCCTACATGTTTAATTGACGAAATTACCGGCAGCCTGAGGGATAGGTCCTATGAAAATACAAAAAATATTTTTTAGGAATCAGGAAAAGGCCCATTAGATCGATTAAATGTGTCTTTTTTGATAAATCTGAACCCTCACTATGGGGGAAGATCACCCTATGAAATAAAGTCATCAACCCATTTATAAAGAATAAATTTGTAATTTAATTACACTTTGTAGACAGAGGGAATCTTCCCCATAAACTGTTGCTTCCATGTCACATCTTGAGCCTTAAATACTCTCTACTACGATGGTGTCATGGCCTTATGGCTTATGCACTGGTTTCCTGGGGAGTATGCTATAGTTTTTGATGGTTTCGTGCTCTCTAGTTGATGTCTCCTTTTCACTTGGCAAATGATCGAGGTGTTTCACTGATCAACCATGGAGTTATTTACATTACTATTTATAGGTATCAATATGGGAGTAACATCTCTATAATGTGGAGGATCCAGTTGAGGTTTAGTGCCAAGGTGAATTTTAACAGCCAAGAAAAGACTTGCCCTGGTCATAATGATTGATGCACGTCAACCCACAGCAGAAGGAAAACCTCGGTTACTTACTGTTTCCGACGGAAGAGAAGATGGTGAAAATAGCTATCCTTTGACATACACAGCGAGGAATGGCATGCACTATAAAGATGGATCTCTGAGCATTGATGGCAGCGGCTATACTTATCTGACTGTCTTTGAGCCTCTAGGTTTTGCCCTTCTTAGCCGATTCATGCAATAGCCTGGGATCTGTATATGATTTCCACTTCTTCCCTAACCGCTTTGCACTGAAACTCCTGTCTGATATGGATGAGATGAACACTGAGGTAGATCCACATGCAGTACTGTGAAATTTGGAAGCTTTCAGAATTCTGGAAGCCTAAGATGCCTGCGTGTGAAATAAATTCTCATCCTTGTTTTCAAAATCCTCCGTGACCTTTCCCCTCCAAACCTCCGTAATCTCCTACAACCCTACACCCTTCCACGATATCTGTGCTGCTCAAATTCTGGCCTCTTGAACATTCCTAACTCCACTATTGGTTGCCATTCCCTCAGTTGCCCAGGCCCTAAGCTGTAGAATTCCTTCTACCTACCACTCTTCCTTTATTCTTCACTTTTCTCCTTTAAGACACTTCTTAAAATCTACTTCTTTGACCAAACTTTTGGTGATTTGGCCTAGTAGGCACAATGGTACCAGCTGTTCACACCCCGCTGCTGCTGCAAGGGAGGATGGAGAATTTGGTACTCCGTCAAATCCCTGTTCACTGCACCGGGACCAGAAAATGCCACTGACACGAACAGCCAGAAAATCGCCCCTCCGCCCCCAGTATCTCTTTATGTGGCTTGGCATCATAGTTTATTTTACAATGCTCCTGTGAAGTGTCTTGGAATGCTTCATTACGCTAAAGGTGTCAATCAAATATGAGTTGTTGTCATAGAGCATAACCTGACTTCAACCCTTGAAGTCATGCTACCATAAAATCCTTTCTCTCAGTTGAAAAGTTACCAAATTGGGCTCTAGGCTGTTTGCATGTGTTATAATCTCAGTCCTCTTTATGCTGATTGACCTTTGATCTATGATCTCTCCTCTGATTGACATTGCCTCTCCTTATTGAACACCTCTATTGTTTTCTCCTCAGCTCTGTCATTGTGCACTTCCCAGTCTATAGCCCATGATTCACTTTTCTCTCAATCCTTTATATGACATTTTTTCATTGTCTTCCATGATGACCTTTAATCCAGTATCGCTACAGAAAGGAAAATTTGTAATTTCTGCCGTGGAGCTGATAATTCTCAAAATCCTGGCCCCGGAAATGCATGGAGGCTGTGGCGTTCAGTGGGGAGCCTGCTAAATGGCTCCGCTAGAGCAACACAACGGGCTGGGTGAGTTGTCCCCCATAAGTGCCAGTGATCAAGTTAGAATGACTGTGAGATTGCACGTAAATGCAGGGAACAAAGCAGATACTTATGGTTGCATAAGACCTATCTTTGTTGTATCAATGATTTAAAGTGAAATTTACTTTCTTATGTGAAGGATCATTTGCCTGTTAATTCATTTGTGATTTACATTGATCCTGATCCATGATAAAACAAAAGCTACTAAAATGAAATCTTGTTGGTAATTTCTTCATTTGGGTGTGATTTGGTAAATGTATTTTTTTTGGTTTATGATTTCCCCATGAGGATTGTAACAATTCTCTTCTTGATTACTATTTCTTCACTGTATCTTATCATAAACCTGCTTTATTGCAAGAGGAGTACGTTTTACTTTTCCTTTGTGCAGTGCTATAAGACAACTTGTTGATCTTTCAACCTCCAGTACTGATGAAAGATCTTCATCTGAAATGTTAGCCTATCTTACTTAATTGCAAACTACATTTCATAGAGTGCCTATAGTGCAGAAGGCATAGCATAGCAAGACCCTGAATTTCCTTGTTCTGGGAGCCGAGAACGAAGATGATTGCAAGGATTTCATGCTGCTTTTAAGTGGGAAAGTTCTGATCTTTAAGGTTTTAACTTTGAATAAGAAAATGATGATGAATTATTTGCTTGTAGCTCTACCTGTCTTTGATCAAGGGTAGGTGGAATATGTATCTGCTGCTAAGCACTGCCCCTTTTAATGCTGGACATGATTTCCCAAGTGAGATTCCATTATGTTAGAACACAGATAACTTGGAAACATAGGAAAATAGCGTACTAAATGATTATCCAAAATAAAATGGCATTTTAAAAGAATTTTAAAAAATTAAAACCACCCTCAGTTGATTTGATAGAAAGTCTTTCTCTGTTATGGTTTTGGTTTAATCAGTAAGGAAATCAAAGGTTCTCCAGGCTAAAGCAGGAAGGTGGAGTTGAGGATCATCAGATCAAATCAGTCGTGATCTCATTGAAAGGCGGAGCAGACTCAATGGGCTGAATGGCTGACTTCTGCCCCTGCGTCTTATGGTCAAAAGTGAGCTGAATCTGAAAATGAGCAATATGGTGGTGCAGAGGTTAGTACTGCTGCCAGGGACGCTGGTTCATAAGACTGTAAGAGTAGGAGCAGAATTAGGCATAGTCTGCTCCACCATTCAATTATGGCTCACTCTCATTCTCCTGCCTTTTCCTCATAACCCCTGATCCACTTAATAGTCAAGAATCTATCTATCTCTATCTTAAAGACACTCAGTGACCTGGCGTCCAAAGCCTTCTGCGGCAAAGAGTTCCATAGATTCACCACTCTCTGGCTGAAAAAATTCCTCTTCATTTCTGTTTTAAAGGATCGTCTCTTTAGCCTGAGTTTGAGCCCTCTGGTTCTAGTTTTTCCTACCAGTGGAAACATCCTCTCCATGTCCACTCTATCCAGGTCTTGCAGTATCCTGTAAGTTTCAATAAGATCCTCCCTCATTCTTCTAACTGCAACGAGTACAGACCGAGAGTCCTTAACTGTTTCTCATATGACAAGCTCTTCATTCTAGGGATCATTCTTGTGAACCTCCTCCAGACCTCTTCCAAGGCCAGCACATCCTTCCTTAGATATGGCGCCCAAAACTGCTCACAGTACTCCAAATGGCGTCTGACCAGAGCATTATACAGCCTCAGAAGTACATCCCTGTTCTTGTATCCTAGCCCTCGCGACATGAATGCTAACATTGCATTTGCCTTCCTAACTGCTGACTGAACCTGCATGTTAACCTTAAGAGAATCTTGAACAATGACTCCCAAGTCCCTTTGTGTTTCTGATTTCCTAAGCATTTTCTCATTTAGAAAGTAGTCTATGCCTCAATCCCTCCTTCCAAAGTGCATAATCTCACACTTTTCCACGTTGTATTCCATCTGCCATTTCTTTATGCACTCTCCTAACTTATCCAAGTCCCTTTGCAGTCCTCCCTGCTTCTTCAATACTACCTGTCCCTCTACATAACTTTGCATCATCTGCAAAAGCAATAATGCCTTCAGTTCCTTCCTCCAAATCGTTAACACATATTGTGAAAAGTTGTGGCCCCAGCGCTGAACCCTGAGGCACACCTCTAGTCATTGGCTACCATCCCACTCTCTGCCTTCTGCCAATCAGCCAATCCTCTATCCATGCCAGGCTCTTACCTTAATTAACACTTAATTTATTTAACAGTCACCTATGCGGCACCTTGTCAAAGATCTTCTAGAAATCTAAATAAATCATGTCCACTGGTTCTCCTTTATCTAACTTCCTTGTTACCTCCTCAAAGAATTGTCCCATCTCTTGCGACACTGTCTGTGCAGAGTCTGCATGTTTTTCCCCGTGTCTGCATGTGTTTCCTCCAAGTCCTCCGGTTCCCTCCCACAGTCCAAAAGACATGCTGCTTAGGTGCATTGGCCATGCTAAATTCTCCCTCAGTGCACCTGAACAGGTGCTAGAGTGTGGCAACTAGGAAATTTTCACAGTAACTTCGTTGCAGTGTTAATGTAAGCCTACTTGTGACACTCATAAAAGAATCTTCTGTCAAGTAACATCATTGTCAGACTGGCACTCCAATCCTTTAAAGTAATTTATTAGTCACAAGTAAGCTTACTTACACTGCAATGAAGTTACTGTGAAATTTCCCTAATCACCACACTCCGGCACCTTTTCGGGTCAATGCACTTGACCAGTACGTCTTTCAGAATGTGGGAGGAAACCCACATAGACAGGGGGAGAATGTGCAAACTGTGACTCTAGGCTGGAATCAAACCGGGTTCCTAGCATTGTAAAGCAGCAGTTCTAACTACTGTCCTACCGTGCCACCCCTATTTTCCTACATTTGACTGGAGCTCCATGTTCCTTAGCCAGACTTTTGACACGGACATGCTGAGAAATGTGGATCATGGCTGCTCCAGGAGTCCATCCCTTAAAGCATTGAGGGGACTGAAGCCTTGCCACTGTTCTACTGCACTAGCTGCTTTATTCTGGTAAGTTTAAATGTCCCTTTGTTTAAATACCATTTTGATAAGCTACAGTTAAATGTGTGAGATGAGTCTACAAAATGTTGGTGTCATACATGGTAAGCCCCTGACATTAATTTCTTCAGTGACCCATTCCCATTGGCAGTTCAGTAACCGCTTGGAGGACTTCCTGCCATCTGAGTGGGAAGAACATATTCCTCTTTCTGTTGGCAGCCTCAGTGCCCTTGCTGTACCACCCTCCTGCCATTTTACAGCATTTCCCTGCTGTCTGTTGCCAAAATGAACGTCTTCTTTGAGTGTTACTGCTGCCTTTACTGCCGTCAGTCAAGCCTGATTCTCTATCCCTCAAACAGGAGCACAGTTAACAAAACTGCTGGTTGTATATTGCGATAATGAGTTGGCAATGCCAATTTCATGTGCTTCGCAAGAACAGGCAGAAATACCACAAGCACCATCCTCTGTGCACCCGTATTCAGGTGAAAAACAGCAGAATACATTGTACCATTGGACGATCAGGAGTGTTACAATAAGACTAGTACGTTTTAGATTTATGACTATCTGTACATACTGTCATTATTAGATTGTCTAGTGTCATCTTGAAGGTGTATGGTGGCACAGTGACTAGTGCTGCTGCCTCTCGGAATCAATTCTGGTCTCAGATGACTGTCTGTATAGAGTTTGCATGTTTTCCCTGTGTCTGCATGGGTTTCCTCCGGGTGCTCCAGTTTCCTCCCATAGTCCAAAGATGTGTGGGTTAGATTGATTGGCCATGCTAAATTGCCCCTTAGTGTTAGGAGGATTAGCAGAGTAAATACGTAGTGTAGGGGCTGGGTGGGAATGTTGTCCATGCAGGCTTGATGGGCTGAATGGCCTCTCTCTGCACTGTAGGGATTCTAGGATTCTAGGATCTTGAGTTCCCTCCTGCTGCTTTGCTACTCCTCACCAGAATGATTCAGAGTTATTTCAATGAAAGTAGGGCCAATCAAACCAGCCATATGATTACTATTGTTCAACAAGACACAAACAAATCTGTCATGTGATTACTGAAAACAGTATCAACAAACGGTAAGAATATTGGCCAAAAAGGTTGACAATAAAAACATTAATGAATGTTGTGGCAGTCTGATTAAAATGATTTTTGCCTCCTTGTACTTGCCCTCTTCTTCACAGTAACACCTGGCTAACATATAGAATGACTGAACTGATTGTAATATTGTTTTGTTACCTTGAATTTTGCTCTCATTGGTGCCTATGCTGACCTACAACACCACCGCCCCCTCATCCCTGTGTAATAAAGGACAAGCCTCGACAGGAGAAATATTATTTTGTCTGTAATTTTTCTCTGTAAGGAGATTCTGACGCAAGCCAGGCATTCTGGGTGTCGTGATGTGTGAGGGGAACAGGGCAGGAGCTTTGTGTGATAATCAAGCTGGTGTAATCCTCTTTGCAGCTGTTCAGTGTTATCCTGGCGCAAAAGGAAATTAAATCTGTGGTTGTGATATGTAAGTGATGATATATTCAAAGGTTTAAGATTGCCCAGTGGGTCTATAACACGTGCCCACTCATTGCATGGGAGCAGCCTGTTGACATGTCTGGGAGGATATGTGTTGTGGAGACAGGCCACATTGATCTGGACATAAAACAAATATTTTAACTTGATCTGAAAGCATATTAGTACATAATTGTAGCTCACCATGTATATTTTAGCTGGTTAAAATAATACCACAAGTCAACATTGTAAAAAAAAGTGCTAATATCAACTTCCAAATGTAAATTGTCTTCATGTACTGTAATTTCACAAACAATTCTAAAAAAATGATGCTAATAACTTCACTTTATACACTCCAAAACCTTAAATACTATTGCCTTTATAAAGTTTCTGAAGAATGGAATGGTTCTAATGGTTCTTATGATTCAGTGCAAAACATTAGGGTGTTTTGCCTACGAACTGCATGTGACATTGAGTTGGCCTGCTATGATATAACTTCCCCCAAAGTAGCACATGTTTATGCTAAAACAGTATTCTAAATTGAAGCGAAACTGTTCCACTATGGTTTCCTTTGTTCTCGATATGATGCCAACCATTGGAGAATTTTGCCCCTAATTCCCATGGATTTTAACTTTGCTTTGACTCCTTAATGCCATGCTCGATGAAATGTTGTCTTTATGTTGAATGTAATCACTCTCACCTCAACTATTAAAAAAATTACTCTTTCACAGTATGTGGGTAACACTGGCTAGTCCAGCATTTCTTGCCCACCCCTAATAGCCCTTGAGAAGTGTAGAGACGTAATCAGATGTTCACCTTCTTTAACTGCTAAAGTCCATGTGGTGCAGGTACGCTCACTGTTAACAAAGAAGTTTCAGGAATTTGACCCAGTGATATTGAAGGAATGGTGATACATTTCCAAGTCAGAATGGTGTGTGTCTTGGAGGGGAACTTCCACATGGTGGTGTTTTCACACATTTTCTGCCCTTGTCCTTCCAGGTGGTAGAGGTTGCATATTTCAATGTCCTGCTAATGGAGGCTTTGAAATTTGCTGCATTGCATCGTGTAGATGGTACATACTGCTGCCACTGTCCATCAGTGGCAGAGGAAGAGAATGTATAATGTAATGGACGAGGTGTCAATTAAATGGACTGATTTAACCTGGATGGTGTCAGCTTCTTGAATGTTGTTGGACCAGCACTCATTTAAATAAATGGAGAGTATTTCATCACACTCCTTATGTGTGCCTTGTAGATGGTGGACATGATCTGGGGAGTTAGGAGATGAGTTACTGGCTGCAGAATTCCTGATTTCTGACTGCTCTTGTACCTCAATATTTACGCAAGCTGTCCAGTTGAATTTCTGGTCAATGATAACCTCCCACCAGGATGTTGGTAGTGGGGGATTCAGTGATAATAATGCCAGTAAATGTGAAGGGGAGATGCTTAGATTCTCTGCAGTTGGGGATGGTCATTGCCTGGTATTTGCATGGCAAAGCATGGCAAGTGTTACTTGCCATTTTTGAGCCCATGACTGAACCTTGTCCAGGTCTTGCTGCATTTGGATGTGGGCTGCTTAAATTTTTGAGAAGCAGCAAATGGTGCTGAGCATCGTGCAGTCATCGGCAGACAGCCCCACTGATGGAGGAAAGGTCATTGATGAAGCAGCTGAAGATGGATGGGAATTCCTGCAGCGATGGCCTGGAACTGAGATGATTGACCTCCAACAACCACAACCACCTTCCTTTTGTGCTGGTTATTACTCGAATCAGAGAGTTTTCTCCCTGATTCCCACTGCCTCCAGTTTTGCTAGGAGTCTCTGATGCCACACTTGATGTCAAGGATAGTCACTTCCACCTCACCTCTTGGGTTCAGTTCAATTGGCAGAATACCACTTAATATTGTTTCAACTACACCTTCCATCGCTTTGCAGATGATCACAGATAAACTGTTGTGGTGATTATTGGCTGGATAGGGTTTGTTGACCTTAATTGTAGATAGGCCAAGCCTGGGCAACTTTTCACATTGTCAGGTAAGTGCCAATGTTGCAGGCATAGTGGAACAGCTTAGTTAGGTGCAAGGAACAAACCACCACTGAAATTCAGCTCTGTGCTTGTGTAACCTTGCTGCATACAAACTGATTTTCATGTTTTTCAAATAAATTGTAGAATCAGAATCCCTACAGTGCAGAAGGAGGCTATTTAACCCATCAAGGTCTGCACTGGTTCTTCAAAACGGCATCCAACCCAGGCGCAGACAGCCATCCAAGGCCGGAATTGAACCTGAATCCTTACACTGTGAGGCAGTAATGTTAACCACTGTGTCATTTTGCCAGCCACATGTCTAAAAACAATGAGATGTAAACTATTTCAAAAGTTACTCAAAGTTTTGAGACATTAGGGTGTTTACGGCTCAATAGAAGGGCAAATTCTACTTTATGGGCCAACGTTTCAAGAAAAGAACTATTTTGATAAAACATTACATTTGGAATATTAATCTTTGCTATTTGTATGTGTAAATGGAGCTCCTGTGCATATATTGATTGAAACTTTGAACAGGAGAGTGTTGAAATTTGGTGAGAAGAAGGAGTTCAACAAGAAGGGAAATTCGGAATTCCTTCAGTCTTTCTAACTTTTTCACCCTGTAGCAATTGATTTCTTCTTTTCTACAATGGAGAAGGTGAGCAATGTCTGAGTATCTGGTAAATATCTGGTAAGTGGTCAAGGCCCATTTTCAAAAAGTTTAAAATAGTGCTGGAGTTCATGTTTCAATGAATAAATATCCACAAGAACATAAATAATTGAATAAAATAATTGAGTAATTAATTAAAGCTTGTCATTTTGATTGCAGTTCTGGTCACCACATTACAGGGATGACATAGTTGCTCTGGAGAGAGTGCAAAGGAGATTTATAAGAATGTTGCCAGGGCTAGAAAACTGTAGCTATGAGGAGAGATTGGAGAGATTGGGGCTATTTTCCTTGGAACAAAGAAGGCTGAGGTGTGACTTGACTGAGGAGATTATGAGGAGAAGAGATAAAGTGGAGAGGATAAAATTGTTTCCCTTGTCAGAAAAGAGAAACCAGGGGTAATAAATTCAAGATAAGTGGAAAAAGGTGTACAGGGGATGTGAGGAAGAAATTTTTACACAGAGTTGTGGAAGTGTTGGAATTTGCTGCCTGAGTTGGTGGTAGCGGCAGAGACCCTAAACTCATTTAAAAAGTACCTGGATCTGCAACTTAAGTGTTGTACTTAGCATGGGCTTGATGCAGGAAGGTGGGATTAAGAAGGTCACCGAGGTGTCCTTGGGCTGGAGTGAAAAAGGTGGTCTGAGTGGCCTTCTTCTGTGGTTCTATGGTTCTATTCTATGATACTATGAGCTCAGGAAAATTATATTCACCAGGAAAGTGACATTGAACAAATAGTTGAGTCTGTGGGATGACAAATCCTCGAGTCCAGATTGACCTCAACTTAATGTTTTGAAAGAAATGACTAATGAGTTAGTTGGTGCATAGATTTTAATTTTCCAAATTCCCTCGGTTCGGAGAAGGTTCCATTAGGTTAGAAGATAGCAAATGTAATTTCTTTATTTAGAAAGGGAGAAAGACAGAAAGCAGGAAACTATAGGCCAGTTAGCCTAACATCCATCATTGGGAAAATATTAGAAGTTATTATTAAAGATATTATAGCAGTAGTACCTCGATGGTCCTGTCTGTCCATGTGTCATTCTGTTTGAGAAAGAAGTTCATCTATCCTATGTTAGCTTCAGTTACCTTCACCAATTCCAAAGGAATGCTCACGAGTGAATAAATTTATTTCTATCTGTCAGAGATTGATTTTGTCAAATACAAATTCGAGAAAACAAAAACACTGTAGGGAATTTCAATAAATACAGTACTCTGATCAATTTGTACTTAAATAATGAATGTACAATGACAGCAACAAGTTAGGGGTTAAACTGGGCAGTCCCTGGAATTGGACTTAGGAACCATGATGAGTTCATGCCCATTTAGGCTGCCGGCTAATTATAGTGCCTTGTATGTCATGGCAGCATTGCAGGAGTGTACTGTTGAGTGGCTGCACGTCTCAGAAGGAGCCCCATATTCATGTAGGCTAGCCCACACTAGCTGGCTTTAAAGGAAAGGTTCATTCTGGTTGCAGCAATGGCTGGAGTGGCTACACGAGAGTTGAAGAGCAGCCAGAATCTACAAAAATGGCAAAAAAAAACAGGCTGTGAATTTGCCCCATTTTCAGATGTTGCATTGGAGACATTGGTGTAGAGGAAGAGAGAGGTTCTCTTTGCTCACGGGGCCAGGTGGCCAGCCGGACAGGTACTGAGAAGAGAATGGGAGCAGGTAGCCATTGTGATCAATGCCAGCAGCCAAGCTTCCGTGCTGGAAGAAGCTGAATTACACTGGCGTGGTCAAGGTCGGTGAATGCTTCATCAAATGCCATACCTTACCAACGTCAGCAGTAGCCTCACACTGCTCCAGTTACCACAGCCCACTCACTTAGCAATAATCTCTGTCAACCATTGTGTTAACATTCATGGCTTCATATCACCCTCACACACTGGGCACTGGAAGCTGCACACTCATAACTTGCACACTTTTGCCAAGTGTTCAGTTGTGGCGGGCACAGCGCCCAGGCACGTTGCATTGCATCACACTCCATAATATTCCCTCTCTATCCTCAAGAAAGGTGACACATAATCAGTGGCACCAGGAATTCACTGGCAGGGGAGAGGGGCATCTACATGTGCTCACCCCATGTAGGAGACAGTGCTGGCAATCATTAGAGCTGCTGTCACTGAGGCATGGCCAGCAGGAGTGCTGAAATCGTAGAGGATCATGGTGCATTCCTGCTTATTCTATCTTCTCACATCCCACTTCACCCACATCCTGCAATCTGTCATGATTTAAAATGTGCAGAAGATGTAACTGCGCACATTCCCACATGACCCTTGTGCCTTTGTTCTTTCAGATATGCAAGAACTGCCACTTAACCAGGCAGGAATTTTAAGGTCGAGATGAAGAAGGAAGAAACACCATCACCTGATCTGATATCACAGCCACCAGCTCAGATACTGACAACACATGTACTTTGGAGGGTTGCACAGAAGTGGGATCAGTATTTGGTGAGTCAGCAGGTATGATCAGGCAGCAGTCAGGTCAGAGGAAAGGATAGTTCATGCACTAGCTCCCCAGAGGTCAAGGTCACACACACATTCTGCTGCTGAAGACCCAGAAGAGGACTTTGATGGGACGACAAAGAGAAAAAGGGGGATGAATATGCACACATTAATTTAATTGGAATATCTGTTGTAATCTAATATTTCTTTTTATTCATTCATGGGACATGGGCGTTGCTGGCAGGCCAGCATTTATTGCCCATCCCTAGTTGCCCAAGGGCAGTTGAGAGTCAACCACATTGCGGTGGATCTGGAGTCACATTTCAACAAAACCAAGCAAGGACAACAGATTTCCTTCCCTAAAGGGCATTAGTGTACCAGATGGGTTTTTCTGACAATCAACAGTCATGTTTTCACAGTCATGAGTAGATTCTTAATTTTTTTTTCTATTGTATTGAAATTCCACTATCTGTCATGGTGGGATTCGAATCCGGGTCCCCAGAACATTAGATCAGTTTCTGGATTAATAGTCTAGTGATAATACTACTAAGCTATAGAATCATAGATTCTATGATGCTCTGGTTTCCTCCCACAGTCCAAACATGTGCGGGTTAATTTGATTGGCCATGCTAAATTGCTCCTTAGTGTTAAGGAAATGTCAGGGGGATTGGCAGGGTAAATATGTGGGGTTATGGGGATAACGCCTGGGTGGGATTGTTGTTGGTGCAATGTTGATGGGCCGAATGGCTTCCTTCTGCACTGTAGGCATTCTAAGAACATAAGAAATAGGAGCAGGAGTAGGCCATCTAGCCCTTTGAGCCTGCCCCGCCATTCAATAAGATCATGGCTGATCTGTCGTGGCTCAGTTCCACTGTCCCGCTTTCTCCCCATAACCCTTAATCCCCTTGCCTACCAAAAACCTATCCACCCGTGTCTTAAATATATTTAGCGAGGTAGCCTCTACCACATCAACGGGCAGAGAATTCCAGAGATTCACCACCCTTTGAGTGAAGAAGTTCCTCCTCAACTCCGTTCTAAACTGCACCCCCCCTTATCTTGAGGCTGTGCCCTCTAGTCCTGCTGTCCTTTCTGAGCGGGAAGAATCTCTCTACCTCTACCCTATCCATCCCCTTCATTATCTTATACGTCTCTATAAGATCCCCCCTCATCCTTCTAAACTCCAACGAGTACAAACCCAGTCTATTCAGCCTCTCTTCATAGTCCAACGCCCTCATCTCCAGTATCAGCCTAGTGAACCCCCTCTGCACTCCCTCCAAGGCCAAAATATCCTTGCGCAAGTGCGGCGACCAAAACTGCACACAGTACTCCAGCTGCGGCCTCACCAGTGCCCTGTACAGTTGCAGCAAGACCTCCCTGCTTTTATATTCAATCCCCCTCGCTATAAAGGCCAGCATCCCATTTGCCTTCCTGATCACCTGCTGCACCTGCAGGCTGGGTTTTTGCGACTCATGCCCAAGGACCCCCAGGTCCCTCTGCACCGTAGCATGCTGCAGCTTTTCGCCCTTTAAATAGTAATCCCTCCTACTATTATTTCTGCCAAAGTGGATAACCTCACACTTGCTAACATTGTACTCCATCTGCCAGGCCCTCGCCCACTCACTTAGCCTATCCAGATCCCTCTGCCGACTTTCCACACCCTCCGCACAGTTTGCTTTTCCACTTATCTTTGTGTCATCAGCAAATTTCGACACCCTACACTCAGCCCCCTCCTCCAAATCATCTCTATAAATGGTAAATAGCTGAGGCCCCAGCACCGATCCCTGGGGCACTCCACTCGTCACCAACTGCCAATCAGAATAGCACCCATTGATACCAACATTCTATGGTACATTAAGTCATTGCGCCCCCCCCCCCCCACCCCCCCTCCTCTGTTGAAGAAGAAGGTAACTGTGGGTAATTAACAGAAAATAATGTGGATCAGCTCCACATGTTCACTTCTGCAAATATTGCTTTCCAAAGTATTCATTTTTACAAGTGCCTGGAAATTTCTTTTGGCTGGTATTCATGCCAGAAATTGTTGGTGCATTTGATATTTATCAACAAATATCTGACATTCGATTTGGACATGTTGTGTCTCCTCAGGGGGCTTATTAGTACAGTGGCCTCCGACTGGAAGAGCTGCCTCACCAGTAAATGTAGCCACAGAAAATATGAACAGGAGACCTCTCTCAATGACCCTCTTTCTTCAGTACTCTATCACAAAGTTCATAGGTGTAAAAGTGTACTGAAGTCAAGGGGAAGGTGAGAGTGATTGTCCTTAACATCAAAGCAGCATCTTACTGTGAGTAATGTTATGGAGCCACAACAAAACTGAAGTCAATGGGAATCTAACAAAAAGTTCTGCATTGGTTGGAATTGTACCCAACATTAAGAAGATTAGTTGTGGTTGTTGGAGTTGAATTATTTCAGTCCCAAGAGATCATTGCAGGAGTTCCTCAGAATTTCCTGACCATCTTCAAAAGCTTCATCTTCCCTCCATCACAATGTTCAGTATCATTTACAACTCCTCTGATACTGCAGCAGCCCTTGTCCAAATGAAGGAGATCTGGACCCTCTGAAGCCTGTCCATCATTTACAAGGCACAAGTCAGAAATGTGATGGGATCTCTACTTCCCTGGATGAACGCATCTCCAAAAAGGCTCAAGAAGCTTGACCAGGACAAAATAGCCTGTTTGTTTTCCACCCCATCCACCACCTTAAACATCCATTTTCCCCAGCATTGAAACACAGTGGAAGCAGTGAGTAGTATAAATGAGATGCACTTCAGCTCTTTCAACGGCACCTTCCAAACCTGTAACCTCTACCACTAAGAAGGACAAGGACAGCAGACAAATAGGAATCCTACCACCTGCAAATTCCTTTTCAAGCCACATACCATCCTCATCTTTGCGTAACTTTGTCTTTCGCAACTTCAGTCTCAAACCACTGTGGTTGACATAACAGCCCTTCAAAGTGGTTGAACAAGATTACAAAATACACACACGAAGTTCAGGAAAGGGATTCAGCACCACCTACCTACGCAGGGCAATTAGAGAGAGACTTTAAGTGCTAGCCTTGTCACTGAAGTCAATATCCTGAGAAAACATTGGGCGGGAAATGCATGGATAAACCAACTGTAATTTATTAAAGCAGTTTTGATTTTGATTTTTGATTCAGATAATTCTAGGATAACTGAAGTCCTTATTCTTTAATTCAATCTTTCCTGAGTTACATAATACCGAAAGAAAGCAGGCTAAGTAATAGCTGAGAAATGAGTTCATATTTTGAAATGATATAATCGTAATATATGTGCACACTGAGATTGGATTGTTTATTGGCTATGTAACATGTTACTACACTGAATTATTTGCAAATAGTCAACAATGTTGAAAACTGCCTGTTTGCCTACCATGTCATGTTAATAGATTAGTGATATGTCTGTTCCACGAGGGACCCTGTGGATAGAGTGGAAACATCGCAAACCAGCAATTTAATGCAGTCCAAGTATTTTGGCAACTGAGCAAAACTGAAGATAATAAACGTCAAAGGAATATTTATGGGACAGTAGATGGAGAATTTCCAATTCCCTCCATGACAATCAAAGCCATGACATCTGCTATCTGCGTTAAAGGTCAAACAAGTGGGAGTTCTCATTTCATGTAACACTTTTTGTTTCTTGCATATCTTTTTCTTTTTATACTGTTTCTGTCAAATGTTAACTGTTTTCAATCACAAGGCTGGCTAGCATTGTATGGGGCATTGAGTCATAGAGGTTTACAGCATGGAAACAGCCCCTTCAGCCCAGCTTGTCCATGCCATCTTTCTTTACAACTAAGCTCATCCCAATTGCCTGCATTTGGCCCATATCCCTCTATACCCATGTAACTGTCTAAATGCTTTTTAAAAGACAAAATTATACCTGCCTCTACTATTACCTCTGGCAGCTTGTTCCAGCCACTCACCATCCTCTGTGTGAAACAATTGCCCCTCTGGACCCTTTTGCATTTCTCTCCTCTCATCTTAAACCTATGCTGTCTAGTTTAAGACTCCCCTGCCTTTGGGAAAAGCTATTGACTATCTATCTGATTTATGCCCCTCATTATTTTGTAGACCTCTACATTCCAGGGGAAAAAAAGTCCAATCTATCCAACCTCTTCTAATAACTCAAACCATCAAGTCCTGGTAGCATCCTAGTAAATTTTTTTGGTACTCCTTCTAGTTTAATAACACCCTTTCTATAATAGGATGACCAGAACTGTACACAATATTCCAAGTGTGACCTTACCAATGTCTTGTACAGTTTCAACAAGACTCCTAACTCTGTATTCAATGTTCTCACCGATGAAACCATATATGTTGAATGCCTTCTTTACCACCCTGTCCACCTGTGACTCCACTTTCAAGGAGCAATGAACCTGTACCCCTAGAATTCTTTATTCTATAACTGTCCCCATTAACTGACTAAGTCCTGCTCTGATTCCATCTACCAAAATGCATTGTCTCACATTTATCTAAACTAAACTCCATCTGCCATTCATCAGTCCACTGGCCCAATTGATCAAGATTCCATTCCAATCCTAGGTAACCGTCTTCACTATCCACTATGCCACCAACCTTGGTGCCAACTGCAACCTTACTAACCATGCCTCCTGAGTTCTCATCAAAATCATTAATGTAAATGACAAATAATAGTGGACCCAGCACCGATTTCTGAGGCACACCGCTGGTCACAGTCCTCTAGTTTGATAAACAACCTTCTACAACCACTCTCTGACTTCTGTTATCAAGCCAATTTTGTATCCATTTGGTTACCTCACCCTGGATTTAACCTTAGGCAACAGCCTGCAATGCAGTACCTTGTC
Source organism: Carcharhinus amblyrhynchos (assembly GCF_965287045.1). Lineage (NCBI taxonomy): Eukaryota > Metazoa > Chordata > Chondrichthyes > Carcharhiniformes > Carcharhinidae > Carcharhinus > Carcharhinus amblyrhynchos. The sequence goes on from NC_137338.1 coordinate 32,140,752, forward strand.
AAAGGCCTTGCTAAAGTCCACGTAGATATCGTCAACTACACTGCCCTCATCAACCTTCTTGGTTACCCCTTCATTGCAAGTGTTCAGGCCTCTGCTTTCACTGTAATCCCCTATATCTGTACCAAATGCAAAAATATGTTACATAGTTGCCTGCAGTAGATGAATGATGTGGAAGCAGTCAATTAATATGGTGTAATTGTTAGCAATTTGAGGGTGTTTCCCGTACCAGTTGTGAGACTAAACCCCACTCTACATGTTTACGTGGAAGTTTCTAGTTCCCGATAGCTGTGAATTTATATGAAATCTCCAGATTTTGCTGTCAGGTTGCCTCGTAGATTAACAAAACTAGGTGGAGGGAGGAGGCGGGGGCAGGGTGGGATAGTTTAAAGCACTTTGTCTTACAGATCAATAGGCACTGACTAGCTACTTTTCACATGTGAATTGTTAACAGATGACCATTACGGCCAGACCTACTGCTGTCTTCACCTGACATCCACACATTGACACCTCCAACAGGAATGGAGGCTAGAAATTCTGGCTGAATTTTCTCCCTCTCTAGACCGGCATTAATGTAACCGATTATAATGTCCTGAAATATTACCTTGGTTAACATTAGGAAGTATAGCACAAGCAGTAGGAAGTCTTTGATTTGATTTATTATTGTCGCATGTTTTAGTATATAGTGAAAAGTATTGTTTCTTGTGCGCTGTACAGACAAAACATATTGCAAAAAGAGATGGAAAGGAGACAGTGCAGAATGTAGTGTTACAGTCATAGCTAGGGTGTACAGAAAGATCAACTTAGTGTGAGGTCGGTCCATTCAAAAGTCTGACGGCAGCAGGGAAGAAGCTGTTCTTGAATCAGTTGATAAGCGTCTTCAGACTTTTGTATTTTATTCGTGACGGAAGGAGGTGGAAAAGAGAATGTCCTGGTGCATGGGGTCCTTGATTATGCTGGCAGCGGGAAGCATAGCGTCAATGGATGAGAGGCTGGTTTGAGTGATGGACTTTGGGCTTCGCTCATGACTCTTTGTAGCTTATTGCAGTCTCGGACAGAGCAGGAGCCAAACCAAGCTGTGATGCAATGAGAAAGAATGCTTTCTATGGTGCATCTGTAAAAATATCTCAGGATATTCCAAAGTGCTTTAAAGCCAATGATGCACTTTTGAAGTGTTGTCACTGTCAAAACACAGGAAACATGGCAGCCAATTTGCACATTGCAACCTCCTACAAACAGCAAAGTGATAATGGCCAATCTATTTGTGTGGTGTTAATTGAGAGATAAATAATTTGCCTGCATTTCTTCAGAATCCTATCATTGGATCTCTTCCATCCACCTGAGAGGATGGATAAAATCTCAGTTTAATGAGACATCATGAAAGATGCAGCTTTGACGGTGCAGCACTCTCTCAGTTCTGCACTAGAATGTCAACCAATATTTTTGTACTCACGTCTCTTGAGCTGATTTTAAATACACACATTTCTGACTCAGAGTCCTGGCTGCCATTCAATTTGAATGGCTTGTTTGATTCACAGCTCATTGCTGAGCCACCAGGGAAATGCCTTTTGGTCTATTTAACTATAGAGACTGATTACTTACGAGTCCCCCTGCATTCATGCATCAGTCAATTCAATCCAAAATTACACAAAAAGTTTAGTTAACAATTTTAGTTGTTTTTTTTTCCTGGAGGTGACTTTATCAGTTTTAGTCTGGGACTGAAAGAAAATCACCTGAGGAAGCATTTGTTAACCAATACCCAATCCTTTGGTGAGGTGAGACATGAGTTTGTAGTTAACGATTTAACCCACGTGGGGAGTCAAAAGTCAGATATTGTGCAGGGAGGCAAATAGGTAGGAAAAATGTAAAGAATTATAATCGTCCATTCCTTAATGATTGACTATGGAGAAGTATCTAGAGGGGTTTACGAGCTAGTCACCTGCACAATCACTTCAGTGCTTTGAGGAAACAAAAGAAGTAAAATGCAACCAATATATAGAAAGCTTAAAATATCAACCTGAAATGTCACTATAGCATAAAAGAAAGAAATGGAAAGATCTGTGAACAATAAGTGAAGAACTGCTCCTAAAAACACATTCAGAAGTATATACATAGACATACATATATATGGTGGATATAAATTATATTGTAGTATCAGTACTTCATTTGCAAAAAATACCACTTTCTGCTTATAAAATTTCAGTAGTTTTGATTTGATTTGATTTATTATTGTCACATATATTAGTAGACAGTGAAAAGTATTGTTTCTTGCGCGCTCGACAGACATGGAGAGTGTGGCATGTAGTGTTACAGTCATAGTTAAGGTGTAGAGAAAGATCAACTTAGTGTGAGGTGGTCCATTCAAAATCTGATGGCAGCAGGGAAGAAGCTGTTCTTGAGTCAGTTGTTGAGTAACCTCAGACTTTTGTATCTTTTTTCTGACAGAAGAAGGTGGAAGAGGGAATGTCCCAGAGGTGTGAGGTCCTTAATTTGCTGGCTGCTTTGCTGAGGCAGCGGGAAGTGTAGGCAGAGTCAATAGATGAGAGGCTGGTTTGCGTAGTGGATGGGGCTACATTCACAACCTTTTGTAGTTTCTTGCGGTCTTGGGCAGAGCAGGAGCCATACCAAGCTGTGATACAATCAGAAAGAATGCTTTCTAAGGTGCATCTATAAAAGTTGGTGAGAGTCGTAGCTGACATGCCAAATTTCCTTCATCTTCTGAGAAAGTAGAGAAAGTTGGTGGGCTTTCTTAACAATTGAGTATTGTAAATAAGAATATGGAAGTTGAAACTAATGATAATAGTTGTTATTTTAAGAATACAGGCTAGTTTGAACAACGACAATGGAAAAGAATTCATTGAGTAAGAAAAAGGTCTTTCAAATCATTAAATCTATTCCATCCTTATACCTATGTATTTCCCCTACATGAATTTGATCTAAGTCACATAATAACATTAGAAATGCAAATATTGGATACATTTAGACTTCTCCTGTGACAGATAGGAATAAAGGAGTTACATTGAGTCAAAGTGGAGAAGACTTTATCGGCCATGTCCTATGCTATTTTTCATAGTAAGAAGTCTCACAACACCAGGTTAAAGTCCAACCAGTTTATTTGATAGTAAACCCAGATAAACTGGTTGGACTTTAACCTGGTGTTGTGAGACCTCTTACTGTGTTTACCCCAGTCCAATGCTGGCAGCTCCACATCACTACTTCTCATAGGAGAGTGGAATAAGGAAAGTAGCATTGTTTGATTTCATTGTGGGAAATGAACTGGGGCAAATAGCCAATGTTATCTGTAGGAGGACAGTTGGAAAGTAGTGACAATAACATTATTAGCTTCAAGGTGTAATAGAAAAGCATAGTGATAAGATAATGAATTGGAAAAACACAAAGTTCTGTGAGATAAAAAAGAATATGCCCCAAATTAACTGACAGAAATGTTAGTGAAAAGAACAACAAGGCAGGAGGGAGTGAAAAAGGGGTGCATCATGATAGAGTTTTGTGGATAAATAGAGATGAAAATTAAAATTTTCAAAACGGATTATGCAAATCCACAGCAAGGCCTGGATTTCATGCCGTCTTGGGCTGACAAGTGACAGGTAACGTTTATACCACAGAGGTGCCAGGCACAAACCATCTCAAACAAGAGAAAGTCCAGTTGTCTCCTCTTGACTTTCAATGGCACCATCATTGCCCACTTCCCCCAATACCTTGGCGTCATATGGGCCAAAGTTGACCTAGGCCAGGTCCTTCGTTAGACAGAAGAAGGTTAAGAGGTGACTTAATAGAGGCATATAAGATGATCAGAGGATTAAATAGTGTGGACAGTGTGAGCCTTTTTCCTTGGATGGAGATGGCTAGCACAAGAGCACATAGCTTTAAATTAAGGGGTGATAGGTATAGGACAGATGTCAGAGATAAGAAATAGGAGCAGGAGTAGGCCATCTGGCCCTTCGAGCCTGCCCCGCCATTCAATAAGATCATGGCTGATCTGTCGTGGCTCAGTTCCACTTTCCCGCCCTCTCCCCATAACCCCTAATCCCCTCCCTCATCAAAAACCCATCAACCCGCTTCTTAAAAATATTTAGCGAGGCAGCCTCCACCACTTCAACGGGCAGAGAATTCCAGAGATTCACCACCCTCTGAGTGAAGAAGTTCCTCCTCAACTCCGTTCTGAACCGCCCCCCCTTTATCTTGAGGCTGTGCCCCCTAGTCCTACTGTCTTTTTTGAGCGGGAAGAGTCTTTCCACCTCTATCCTATCCATCCCATTCATCATCTTATACGTCTCAATGAGATCTCCCCTCATTCTTCTAAACTCTAACGAGTACAAGCCTAGTTTATTCAGCCTCTCCTCATAGCTCAACCCCCTCAACTCCGGTATCAGCCTAGTAAACCTCCTCTGCACTCCCTCCAGGGCCAAAATATCCTTGCGCAGGTGCGGCGCCCAAAACTGCACACAGTACTCCAGCTGCGGCCTCACCAATGCCCTATACAGCTGCAGCAAGACCTCCCTACTTTTATATTCAATCCCCCTCGCTATGAAGGCCAGCATCCCATTCGCCTTCCTGACCACCTGCTGCACTTGCAGGCTGGGTTTTTGCGACTCATGCACAAGGATAGGTTCTCTACTCAGAGAATAGTAAGAGTGTGGAATGCCCTGCCTACAACAGTAATGGATTCGCCAACATAAAGGGCATTTAAATGGTCATTGGATAAACATATGGATGATATTGGAATAGCATAGGTTAAATGGGCTTTAGATTGGTTTCACTGGTCGGCGCAACATCTAGGGCCAAGGGGCCTGTACTGTGCCGTAATGTTCTATGTTCTATGTTCATACAAGACCAGGTACCCTGCAATGAGTGGTTCATCCACTGACCTCTGAAAAGAAAGGTTAGAAGGAGAAACAAGAAAAGTGAAAAAAAAGCTAGCAGATTGCATCAGTGAAAACTGTAAACGTTTGTGTAAGCATATAAGGAGTAAAAAATAAAGCAAAAGGGAGAGTAGGTTCATTTAATGTTGAAGGAGGCCGTCTATTTGATGTGCTATTAAATTCACATTTTGCATCTGTGCTTTGGTGGAAATGAGAGCACAGGCAAACTGAAGGAGAATGGAGGTGCACTAATGGGCAATATAGGACCATTTTTAGGGTTAGTTGAAGAAAATGGATTGTTCCTGAACAAATGAACAGAACTCGGATGGGATAAAACTTTGAGCCCTGGAGTACACGTGGTTGTTTAAAGTAATCCGACCCTGCACAGCAGCAACATAATTGGTTACTTCACATAAGGTTGCAAAGCCAGTCTTGCTACTGGCAAGTGCAGGCTCAAGACCCTCATATTAGCCTGACGTCCAAGTTCCACTATCCACCATAAGAATACTGCCCAGTTCATCTCCTAGAATTGAAGACTGTTTTACAAAATAAGAAGTGATGTATCTTCCCTGAATTTCCTTTTTATAAAAGCTTATTTATTAATGTCACAAATAGGCTTATAGTAACACTTCAATGAAGTTACTGTGAAAATCCCCTAGTCGCCACATTCTGGCACCTGTTCAAGTACACTGAGGTAGAATTTAGGATGGCCAATGCACCTAACCAGCATGTCTTTCGGACTGTGGAAGGAAACTGGAGCACCCAGAGGAAACCCACGCAGACATTGGGAGAACGTGCAGACTCTGCACACACTGACCCAAGCCGTGAATATGAACCTGGGTCCCTAGGGTTGTGAGGCAGCAGTGCTAACCGTCGTGCCAGCAACTATTTACCCATTTTGTGTTTGTGTGGCCAAATTTAAATAAAAATTATAGCATTATAATTGCATATCTAATGATACAAGGCTCCACAGATCCAACTCAGGACGGCAGTGGAGGGCAACAGAGGGTGAAGCAACATGATTGTCCTGCTGTGCTTGCCATAGAATGTTAGCACAAGGACTAGCAGCAGTGATTCCCCACATTGTGAATTCCCAGTCTCGGCTGGCTGTCTGCTGGGAGGCAGAGAGCAGACAGAAGGCCTTGAGTGGGCAGACAATAAATTCCCCCACAGGGAAAGGGATTGAAATTGCTAGTCAAGTCACCCCATGGCAGGCCTGTGTTTGAGTGTTTGTGCAAATGCAAAGGCTTGAAACAAAAATCCCCAAAAAAAGCAGAAAGGCAACTTTATAGAAAACAATAAAAAACTGAAGTTAGATGTATGGAAAATAACCTGAATGAAAATCTGCACTCAAGGAGTTAATAGAACAATCACTTATCAGGTAACTTAAGTGAGAATAGATACTGTATTGCAATCATTCACTCTCTCACAAATCTCAGTAAAAAAACACTTGTATGTGTTTTCTGCTTCAGTGAGTTGTCTGCCAAAACAGTTAGATAAGTGAATCCCTGAAGGGATGCCTGACATGGAGGCCTTGGAAACAGGAAAAGTTTTTAATATCACTGAGATAAGAAAATTATTGGATACATCCATGCAATGACAGAGGTCTAACAGGGGGAGCAAATCCACCGTATCCCTTAGGAACCCCGAACACCAGCTATAACAATTTACAGGATTCGAAATAGAGTTCCCATTCTGCACTTCCTCTAATCATAGTGATACAGAATGCTGCGTAATGCAGTTTCTTCAGAGAAAACAATAATATTATTTCATGTTGCAATGAGCAAACATGCAAGATCTCTTTAACAGAAGCTAAATCAACACTATGATAAAAGCAAAATACTGCAGATGCTGGAATTTGGAATAAAAATAGAAAATGCTGGAAAATCTCAGCAAATCTGACAGCATCTGTGGGGAGAGAACAGAGCCAACGTTTCACTCTGATGTAAGGTCATCCAGACTCAAACCGTTGGCTCTATTCTCTCCCCACAGATGCTGTCAGACCTGCTGAGATGTTCTAGCATTTTCTGGTTTTAAATCAACACAATGTTCACTAAGCCTCATGACATTCTAGAATGATCTAGGCATGTGTATTTGATTCCTGCTACTGGTCAATTTATACTCCACCAACGAGAGTGCAAAAATACCTGGACAATGTTTACAGCTTTTTACTTTTACCTAATTTCATGCAGCGGGAGTGCGTAAGTTGACTTTTGTTCAGTCTTGTGTGAGTACTTGGGCCCATGTCCTTCTTGATCACCCTGGATGTCTATGCAAGTTTAAAAAGCATTTGATTGAAGCACTGAATCTGATTCAGCGGTTTGCCTGAACGGATGTATGTGTTACAGGCTAATAGCTTTGGAGATCAAAATGGAAATGGAATTTTGCCCTTCATTGCTGGAGGGATGGAGTTTAAAATCATTGAGGTTATGTTGCAGCCACACTTGGAGTATTGTGTACTGTTTTGGTCTCTCGACTTGAGAAAGGATATACTGGCACTGGAGGGGGTGCAGAGGAGATTCACAAAGTTGATTCCAGAGTTGAAAGGGTTGATTTTTGAGGACAGACTGAGTAGACTGAGGCTATACTCATTGGAATTGAGAAGAATGAGGGCTAATCATATAGAAACATATAAAATTGTGAAAGGAATAGATAAGAAAGAAGCAAGGAAGTTGTTTCCACCGGCAGGTGAAACTAGAACTAGGGGGGCATGGCCTCAAAATAAGGGGGAGCAGATTTAGGACTGAGTTGAGGAAGAACTTCTCCACTGAAAGGCCTTGAATCTATGGAATTCCCTGCCCTGTGAAGCAGTCGAGGCTATCTCATTGAATGTTTCTAAGGCAAGGACAGATACATTTTTGAACAGTAAAGGAATTAAAGGTTATGATGAGCGGGCGGGTAAGTGGAGCTGAGACCAAGAAAAGATCAGCCATGATCTTATTGAATGGCAGAGCAAGCTCGAGGGACCAGATGACCTACTCCTACTCTTAGTTCTTATGTTCTTATGAAACTGCAAGTTGCACTGTGCAATATCTGGTCCGAAATCCTTCAGAGAATATGGCACTCAGTCAAATCTTCATTCGCCACGGGCAAGATGAGTGCACCCAGCCCCTGGGCTCTGTGTTCCTCTCATTGTTCTATCAGTGGATACTATGGGCCTGATCTTACTCATCGTTCACACCACGCTCCCACTGCAGTGAGGCCAGAAAATTTGGTACCTGGCCAGATCTCCATTCACCGCAGCAGGTTGGGGAAATCCCATCAGTGTCAACGGCCGTAACATTCCCACGTAAATGTCTGTCAGAGCATCTTTGGGCAAAGGCATCCTGTTTTGATTGGTTACAAACTGTGAGTGCCCATGTGTCAAGGCTGAATCAGCAATAAGTTTTATATAGTCTTGAGTTTGGTTGCTAGTTGAATTCTTGACTTCAATGCATTTTTATCAAGCGAGAAACGCCTCTAGCAATCCCTATTTGCCAAAATACCTCTTCTACAGAGATGTCTGATCTATGTATCCAACTGTGAAGATGATTGAAATTGTCAAGTAGCTCTTTGAGTTGTTGTTCATGGGCATGACAGCCGGAGGATTTGTGACTTGCACGTAAGGTACACATAACAAACTTTACCTGCAGTGCAGAAGAAAGGAGCATGATCAACAATGAAAAGAACTGTACTGGTTATACATAAGAACATAAGAAATAGGAGCAGGAGTAGGCCATCTAGCCCTTCGAGCCTGCCCCGCCATTCAATAAGATCATGGCTGATCTGTCGTGGCTCAGTTCCACATTCCCACCCTCTCCCCATAACCCTTAATCCCCTCTCTTATCAAAAACCCATCAACCCGCTTCTTAAAAATATTTAGTGAGGTAGCCTCCACCACTTCAACGGGCAGAGAATTCCAGAGATTCACCACCCTTTGAGTGAAGAAATTCTTCCTCAACTCCGTTCTAAACCGCCCCCCCCCTTTATCTTGAGGCTGTGCCCCCTAGTCCTACTGTCCTTTCTGAGCGGGAAGAGTCTCTCCACCTCTATCCTATCCATCCCATTCATCATCTTATACGTCTCAATGAGATCTCCCCTCATTCTTCTAAACTCTAACGAGTACAAGCCTAGTTTATTCAGCCTCTCCTCATAGCTCAACCCCCTCAACTCCGGCATCAGCCTAGTAAACCTCCTCTGCACTCCCTCCAAGGCCAAAATATCCTTGCGTAAGTACGGCGCCCAAAACTGCACACAGTACTCCAGCTGCGGCCTCACCAATGCCCTATACAGCCGCAGCAAGACCTCCCTACTTTTATATTCAATCCCCCTCGCTATGAAGGCCAGCATCCCATTCACCTTCCTGACCACCTGCTGCACCTGCAAGCTGGGTTTTTGCGACTCATGCACAAGGACCCCGAGGTCCCTCTGCACCGTCGCCTGCTGCAGTTTTTCTCCACGTAAGTAATAATCCTTCCTACCATTATTCCTACCAAAGTGGACCACCTTGCACTTGCCAACATTAAATTCCATTTGCCAGGACATTTATCAGGAGGACAAAATGGATTAGGCAGAGAGATAGCAGATGAAGTTTAAAGAAGGGAAATGTGATGTCTTACTTTGGGGGAAAAGGAGCAAACAGGTACATTCAAGCAGAATGGTGGCACAATGTTGGCACTGCTGCTTCATAGCACCAAGGGTCTGGGTTCAATTCCCACCTCAGGTGATTGTCTGTCTGGAGTTTGCACATTCTCCCTCTGTCTGCGAGGGTTTCGTCCAAGTGCTCCGCTTTCCTCCCACACTCCAAAAATGTGCTGAATAGGTGGATTGGCCATGTTAAATTGCCCCTTAATGTCAGGGGAATTTGCAGGGTAAATGCGTGGGTTTATGGGGATAGGGCTGGATGGGATTCATGTCAGTGCAGGCTTGATGGGCTGAATGGTTTCCTTCTCCACTGTAGGGATTCTATCAATTTTAAAACATTAGAGGAATACTAGTGAAGGAGGAGGCTTAGGGGATCAGATACACACATCTTTAAAAGTGGTCAATTATTAAAACTGTAATTAAAAATATATGTTAATCCATGTTTTATAATCACCTAACTCCATTGTTATCATGGTGGAGTTATTTGGAAAAATATTGCTTATTACGTAGCATAATAACACAAATCACGTTGAAATGTATCATTGAAGCATTTACTTATAAAACAAACGAAAGGAATATCTGCATCTAAATTAGGTTTTTCAAAACCTGAGGACATGCAAAACACTTTACAGCCAGGTAAGTACACTTTGAAGTGTAATCAATGTTGTAATGAAGGTAACATGACAACTCATTTGCACAAAGCAAGATCCCACAAATTACAATTTGATAATGTAACTTCTTTTGACTGAGGTACAGATTGAGGGACAATATTGGCCAGGGCACAAGAGCTAATTCCTTGTTCTTCTTTGAAATAATGCAGCCAGATCTTTTATGTTCAGCTGAGAAGGCAGATGGGGCCTTGGTTTAACATGGCATTGGAAAGACTGATATGAATATGATGCTGATTTTATGCGTGGTTCTTTCTAAAACAAAAGTGAAATGGGGGCGATTTTCCTCCAAAAAATCTTAGTGCCCAATGGGCAGGAAAATGGGAGATTTTCTCACCCATTTTTCGGGCGTACTTAGTGGGATGGGTCCCCAGCACTCTGTGATTTACAGAATCCACTGCAGGATTTATCTCAGTAAGGGTAGTTGTGCCTAACCCCATCTGCGAGGCCTCAGTCAGCTCATCGATTGGGCCACTGTGCACGCGTCAATCTGTCAGTATGGAGATTGGCACATGCGCATTGGCCTCTTCATCGCTGGCCTCCAAATCACTGGCTTCCCTGATTGTTTCCCCAGGCAGCCCTCCTGATTGTCCGGGGAAACCCTCCCCCACCCCTCTGATCGCCGGCCCCTGGGCTCCCCTCCCTGATTGTCACCTTCCACAACTACCCCCCTGGTCCAACCCTGATTGCCAGTCCCCCGTGGCCAGCCCTAATTCCCCATTATGGCCAACATGAACCACCCCCCCCCCACCATGACCAGCCTTAACCCCCATCCCAATGCCTGGCCCAATCTCCCTCCACCCTTCCTCTACCACTGATCACTAATGCAGAGTGACAATGCATCCCCCCACCACCACTGATTGGCCCTGCTCCCTGATTAGGCTCTGCCCCTCAGGTCCTGTCCCATGGCACTGTCCAGTGCCTGGTGGGCAGTGCCACTGTGCCCAGTATGCAGTGCCAGGGTGCCAGGCTGGTGGGCCAGGAAGATACTACCCCTACCATTGACCTCCTGGGAGGGTGCCAATGGCCATTGTGCCCACCAGCAAGGTGATCATGCCTTGTTCCTGTTTATGCGAACCAGCTTTAATCCCTGCTGGTGGGAATCTCTCCTGGCCAGTGGGCGGAGGATACATTAGTGAGCCTGGAGAATACTGTACTAGGCTTGTTAATTGTATGGAAATTAGAATTTCCATATTGTAATCAGCCTCATGCTGATTTCCGGCAAGAGACTAATCATGTTGTAAAAAAGGGCTCGGGAGACTCATGATTGGCCAAACGTTGGTCGCGGCTCTGCTACAGACATCCTGCTGACATTTCCAGGCCTGCTGCACTACTCAAGCAGCGCAACAGGCTAGGAAAATTGCACCCAATCTGTCTGCCTCACCACTGATGTATTTTATGGCAAAAATCTTTAAATGCAGGGCTGTTAGTGAACAGAACCAGATCAAATCAATATTGTCTGTGAGACACACTTTCCATTTTCAGCCCTATTGGTGGACTTCCAAAATGAGAACAGATCACTAATGTACATTTTGTAGCAGTGTCTAATGTGGCTAATGTGATAAATATTTATTTATTTTGAAAGCAGACCTAAAAGCCTCTAACTTTTCATAATTATACATGACACAGATTTCACATAATTAGTTAACCGTGTAGAATGTAAGTTGACTGGAGCAAATGTAAGTTGCTGTTGCATATTATGCTGTTGCCTATGTTAATATATCTTGTTGGGGGCAGTGTTTTAGAGTACTATTGCCTGTCATCACTCTGGAATTTATCCAAATGCTTCAATAGGTTTATGCTCGAATTATGCTCAAGTTTAAGAATTTAAAAAATTTTCATTCACTTTGGAAGGTCCACACAATCCCAGGACCGATGTATTTATGTAAACACTTCAAGATGTGTGAAGGGGACAAAAGGAGGCATAATTCTGAACCATTGACACTTCAGTGTCCAGCAGTATCATACAAATAGTAAATCAGTGTACCTAAGCTCTTTGATGTAATTTCAGAACAATTACTATTCCAGCAGTGATTGTGGTGCCCTTGAGTTTTAGTTTGTAACCATCACAAGTGAAAGGCTAAACATTTACAAACCACCTTAACAGCATCATGGAAACATAGTAAATAGGAGCATGAATAGGTAATTTGGCCTTCGAACCTACTCTGCCATTCATTATGATCATGGCTGATCATCAAATTTAATATCCTGCTCCATCCCCCCCCCCCCCCCCCCCCCCACCACCCCATATCCTTTAATCCCTCTGACATCAATTGTTGAGCCGATCTGTAAAAATTCATTGTGGTCATGAAAACTCAAGTGACTCAATGTCAAAACCGTGCGATTAAAAATTTAGGTCATTTTACTTTTCCCCAGAAATTGGCTGAGTTAATTCTTTAAATGTATTCGATGAATGTTAATATCTTGTATGCCTTGTCTCTGACTGATTGTTTAAAAATAATTTTCAGTGTGCATTATACTGCCATGTGAAACAGAACTGGCTCAGACCCAGTTGCACCTGATAAATGGTGACGCACAACTGAGTGGTTTGCTAAGAACCAAGCACAAAGTGAGCACCTGACCAGTGTCACATATAGCTGGACCAGAATGATAGCAGGTTCCCTTTCCTTAAATATTATCAGTGAAGCAACTGGATTCTTTTTAGCAAACCAACAACTTACATGGTCTTTTTTTTGGCTAGCCCAAAATTGTCACATCTGGTGAATTCTGTTTAATGATTGTCCTTGATAGGGTTTGACTTCTCCAGGTTACTTATCCAATAAATTTCCATTCCAAATTCAACACAAAGGAACTATTTGAGTCATTCAATATGTTGCCATTTTGATCAACTTCTCAGCATAAAAGAAACCACTCAAGGAAGACCTTAAATATTAAATGGTTTCAATATCCAGGAAATGATATCATGTTCTATATGAATTAGGAGCAGGAATAAGCTACTTCATCCTTTGAGTCTACTCTGCCATTCAATAAAATCGTGGCTGATCTGATTGTAGCCTCAATTCCCACTGCCCTCAATAACCTTTCACCCCTTTGCATACCAAGAATCTATCTGTCTCTGCCTTAAAATTATTCAAAGACTCTGCTTCCACCACCTTTTGAGGAAGAGAATTCCAAAGACTCATGATCCACTGAGAGAAAAAAATTCTCCTCATCTCTTATGGGCAAACCCTTATTTTTAAACAGTGACCCCTGGTTCTAGGTTCTCACAATAGAGAAAAGATCCTCTCCATACGCACCATGTCAATTCCCTTTGTGATCTTAATTGTTTCAATCAAGTCACCTCTTATTATTCTAAATTCCAGTGTGTACAGACCTAGTCTGTCCAAACTTTCCTCAATAGACAATCCCAGGTATTAATTCAGTTTCTTTGAACTGCTGCTGAACTGCTACCCTGACATCTTTAAAATCATTTTCTAAGTTCACTTATTTTGTTACAAATTTATACTGACCTAAATGTTTAAGTTTGTAAGACACTTGCATCACTAGCCACAAACTGATGCTTTGTATTCTTGTGGCTGACATCTAACCAATTTGCTCTCCCAATAATGTATATACACCTACTTGGAAGCTCCCAAAGGGACAGAGCATTTATTAGCCTTGACCTTCATTATCTGTGTCAATCTTTCTTAAACATATGTTTGTCATGTGAGGGGTTACAGAGATAGGATTGTAGTCGGTGCAGACTTGATGGGCCGAATGGCCTCCTTCTGCAATGTGAAATTCTATGATTTTATGATTTGTATTATGGTACCAATAACCTATAAATAGACAAAACCAAACCTCACTATTGCAAATTCAGCCTGGCTAACAAAAACATCTTTTTTGTCAAAGAGTTCCTGAAGTTGAAGGCTGAACACTGTTAGCATCAGCCAGGTAAAGAATAATAATAAGTTTTAGCTTGTCATCAGTACCTGCAAATGGTATTGAGGTAGTTGTAAATGTCAAACAGAACATAATAGGCAATTAAAGTAGACTCAACAGTTTCAGTTGATATATTCATCCTATATATTAAACATGATTATTAGGAGGCTCCTAAAGTGAGAGATCAATAAATGGTTCAACGTACACTGTTATTCTATATATGTATTTATTTATGTGTGCATTGTTTTCTTGATAAGGTTCTCTTGTTTGGTTTTACATTCTTACTCTTTATTCTGCATCTTTCTGATGACTGTTGCCTAGGGATTTTTCTTTGGATGTTATCTACTCATTTATTTATGTTAGTTTTGTTCAGTATTTCAAATTTATTATTCAATGCAAATATTTCCATTCAACTGATAGTCTGCTGATCAAATTCTTCAATATTCTACACTCAGATATGTACAATGAAGGAAGTAGGGAAGAAACTGTTAGCTCACATTTTGGGTACCAGGAGTGCCCATAGAGTTCCAAAGTGCCATAGGCAGAACCTATACACAGTTGTAAGATTGGAGGATATCATGTTGAGTAGAAATTCAATGAATGACAGCAAGAATTATGTTGACACATCATGAAGTTGATCAGTGTGCAATCCTAACATGATGCCACAGGGGCCATCCAGGAGTCCAACACTGTAGCTAATACCTTGTCTTAACTTTGCAGAGCTGAAAACATGTTAAACAGCAGCAAGAACCCCCTCAAGAGTGGAAATGCCTGTGTTGCGCTGGGGTGGACACAGTAAGAAGTCTCACAACACCAGGTTAAAGTTCAACATGTGTATTTGAAATCATGAGCTTTCGAAGCGCTGCTCCTTCATCAGCACTCACTTGAGTGCCATTGAAAGGGATCATCAAATACCTACTGGTTAATTGCTGGTTGTGATCATCTAGATGTTCTTCAATCCTACAGGAGTTAAGTACTTTCTATAGCTGCTTCAAGTTGCAAAACTCTACAGAGACTGGTGGGGCAGACACAAAAGGATTTTTTGCTGACTTCAAGGCTTATGCATAAACCAATTGATCCCAGGCACAAATGCGTTAGTAGGCACTACCTTTAAGCATGACTCGGGAAATGAATAGAGGCCAGGCAAAGCTGGATGATCTGCTGGAAGAGGGAGGCAGATAATGGGGAGAAGGGCTCTCAGCAGGAGGCTATATACAGCTCATATGTTCAGGAAGCAATTCTCCAATCTGAACGTCAGCAAGGAAACTTGTCTATGTCCTTTTGGAGTTTTACATAGTCCTCCTCACGGTTTACAATGCTTCCAAGTTCTGTATCATCCTCAACTTAGAAATGGTCCCCTGCACATAAAGATCTAAATCATTAATATATCAGGAGAAGCAAGGGTCCCAATATCAACCCCTGGTTATAACTCCATTATAAACATTCTAGTCTGAAAAACATTAATTGACCATTACTCTTTGCTTCCTATGACTTAACAAATTTTGTATCCATGTTTCCACCGTCCCTTTTATTCCATGAAGTACAATTTTTTTGCTGTCAACAACTGTATCAAATGCCTTTAGAAGGTCCATGTGCACCACATCAACTGCATTACCCTCATCGACCCTTTCTGTTATGATGGGGTAGTGTTCTGTCGTGAAGGTTAAGGTGCAAAGGTGAAGCAAAGTTGAAGGAACTTTGCTCCGCATTTGATCATGTTGTTTCTTTCAGGGAACTTTGATTTGTCACAGCTAAACTGGCAAAAATGTTTCTCACTCAAACTGCTGAAGGCAGTGAGCACAAAATTCTAAATATTGGGAAAATTCCATTTATTTATCTTTTTGACACAACTGCCATTAAGTGTTCTAGAGCAGCACGGTGGCAGAGCAGTTAGCATGGCTGCCTCACTGCACCAGAGACCCGGGTTCAATTCCTGGCTTGGCACACTCTCTGTGTGGAATCTGCACGTTCTCCCTGTGTCTGCATGGGTTTCCTTCACATGCTTCAGTTTCCTCCCACAGTCTGAAAGATGTGCTGGTTCGGTGTATTGGCCATGCTAAATTCTCCCTCAGTGTACCTAAATAGGTGCCGGAGTGTGGCAACAGGGGAACTTTAACAGTAACTTCATTGCAGTGCTAATGTAAGCCTATTTGTGATCCCAATGAATAAAGAAAAGCAAAATAAAACATGTAGATTTCAAGTCTTCCAATGAGCTGTAAAAGAACTATGCTGATCTCTTCATATTTTAAAAATTTGTTCATAGAAGACCTTGAGGTCACTTGCCAACCAGCTGGTTGTAATTTTCTTCCTCTCAAAGTGTACCACATGATGCTATGAAAATTAAATCGATACAACGCACCTCGCTTCCTCCATTGAAAGAATGCGGTCTGATATGCAGCTCCAAAAAGGAAAACTGTTTCAGGGTTGAAAAATAATGTAATAAACTTAATTCTGAGCAACTCATATGTGATTCACTGCTTTAATCATTATGCCATCTGGTGGCTTCAATGGGACCAGGTGATATGTCTTTAACAGTTAATAAGACAAACTCTGTGGATGGTGATCTCATCATAAATACATAAAGGCAACATTATTCTTATATCTATAATTGCTGCATGCAGCCAGGATTAACCACACTGTTAATTGGCTGCACACACCAAAATCATAACATTTCTTTAAACCATCCTGTAACCTTAAAATGGAGGTGCTTTGTGATAGGGAACAGGTGTTGGTAGCAGTGCAGGAACTGACTTGGATAATATGCGAGAACGTGTGTGCCAGGCTTTCTGGACAAAGCACTGGAGGCCTTGGTGGAGGATGTGGAAAATTGGAGAAATGTTCTGAATCTGCAGAGCACCAGGAGGACCTTCAGGCAGTGAGTGCAGTTAGCTATTGAAGTCAATTCAAGGAATCATGCCCCAAGGACCTGGATGTATGCTACCACACACTTAACGACCTTATACAAGTTATCAATGCTGGTGAATCAATCACAGGATTCTACAACACGGTAGGAGGCTATTTGGCCCATTGAGTCTGTACCGACCACAATCCCACCCAAGTCCTATCCCCATAACCCTAGCATTTACCCTACCTAATCTCCCTGACACTAAGTGACAACTTTAGCATGGTCAATCAACCTGACCCACACATTTTTGGAGTATGGTGGGAAATCGGAGCACCCGGAGGAACCCCACACAGACACAGGGAGAATGTACAAACTCCGCACAGTGAGCGACACAAGCCGGACATTGAACCCAGGTCCCCAGTGGTGTGAGGCAGCAATGCCAACACAGGCATCTCACATTCTATTCCTTTCTGAGCTTCAGGTAAGAGAGTTGCTCTCTGATGTCTCTGGATAGATATGACCTCCTCTTAATGTATTATCAAATGCCACATTCCTTCATCTAGGCCAATACTCCAGCCTTTCATCGACCAACAATCAGGACTCATACTTAACATTCGTATATTTGCTTACCCTCACACATCAGTAGTGCTGTAAGCATTACACCCTTATCTCCCACTTGTGCACATTGTCAGCTGTTCAGCTGAGAATCACACAAGCTAAGAAAACTGCACAATTCTCACTGACACACATTCCTCCACTCCTGCGGTTCAAGGTAATGTAGAGGAGGAACGCCACTTGGAACTAATGGAGACATAGCACCATCACTTGATTTCACACTCGTCCTGCTATGAGGTTGCACATACAACAGCAGCTGGACATTTTCAGTGAGAGCATCCTTACTGAAACACAGGCATCTCACACATTTTACCTTCCTGAGGTTCAGGTAAGAGAGTTGTTCTGTGAAGATTCTGGAGAGATATGGCCTCCTGCTAAGAGCCTGTCTGCCCCTCCTCCTCCTCCTTCCAGCAGTTTGCTCTGCTCTGCATATCCTTTGTTCATTCTCGAAATCATGTCGTACTCCAAGGAAACTTTAGTTTCAGTTGTTTCTATCTTAAAAGCCTTTTCCGCTGCAGTTATTTGACAAGTGAAAATTAGCACCAAATTATGGTTACTTTTATCAATGACATTTTGACGTCTGACAGAAAAGACCTTCATTTCCTCAGGGCCTATACAATGTCAGGAGATCAATGGAGCAGGCTACATTTGAACCAGCTGTGTTGTTTACCTATGGGTCTGGGATAGATTCAAACCAAATTTCCACAAGTGAAAACACAGCATTGTGATGAATTTAAGGTGCCTATTAGGGCACCCAGATCTGGGAGCTACAGGCTTGTGTAGAAAGCTTGAAGTCAGCAAAAGGTCCTTCAGCTCCTGTCACGTCACTCCCTGTTGACTTTGCAACTTAAAACAACTATAGAAAGAACAAAGCAATTGTGTAACCATAGCAACGCCCAGAAGATATCAACCAACAACTAACCTGTATATAATTGATGCTCTCTTTAAATAATGCTGGTGGCGATGAGGGGGTGGTGGGGTTGGAGAGATGATGGGTGGGGGAGTTGGTTGCGGTGGTTTGTTCTTCTTGCTGCTGAACATCTGTATTTAGCTGTGCAGAGTTAAGAGGGAACGTTAGTTGTCATTCAAGTGGCAGAGCTGATGTTAAATTAGCAATGCAGGTTGGTAGATGTCACATCTGCCTGTTCTGCATACTTCCAATAGCCATTCACTGCACATACCCTCATCAATATGTCATTTGATGCAATTTGCCCCAGAAATGTGTGTCTGTGCTGGAGACCTCATTCTGGAGATCGAAGGACATTTGTAGTGGCCAGAAAATGCCAGTAATAAGCCCAATTTCCTGTGTGTATCATCTACCATAAAACTGATGGAAAGGCTGGGCAGAAAATACTAGTTTCATTTATTAATATCACATTTTCTTTCATATTTGTGGATACACGAACAATGGACTATCACCCTGACTTCTGTTTTATTGTTGTAATTCTCCAAAGTATATTTACAGCCAAGCATAGATCTATGGTGTATTTTTTCTTTCCTCTTGAACTTTCCGTTGCACCAATGTCACTGGCTTGTGCTATGTGCAGACAACCTGATTATCCATGCTATGACTTTATTTTCATTTCATTCTGCCTTAAAAGCCTTTTCCGCTGCAATTATTTGACAAGTGAAAATTAGCACCAAATTATGGTTACTTTTATGAATGGCACTTTGACATCTACCAGAAAAAGACCTTCATTTCCTCAGGGCCAGTACAATACCAGGAGATCAATGGAGCAGGCTGTATTCGAACCAGTTGTGTTGTCTGCCTATTGGTCTGGGAAGAATTTAAACCAAATTTCTGGAAGTGGAAACACAGCATTGTGATGAATTGGACTTCAATGTGCTTTTCATCATTGCATTGGGCAAAACAAATCATTATCCTATTTTCCCAGATTGGCTTTGATCATAAGCCACAGGGCTAACAGGAGAATATAGTATAGAATGGATCAAACAAGCCACTCCCATTTAAAAAAGGAGGTTTTTTTGGAAGCTTACATTTGATTATTGCAATCAGACCTGAGCAAAGAAGCTATACCTATCAAGCAAGATGAAACAGGCCAGGTTATTTTCTGCAGAAAAGGAAGGGTAGAGGTTTTTCAGCTAAAGTTTTGTTTATTAGTGTCACAAGTAGGCTTACATTAATGTCACATGAAGTTACTGTGAAAATCTCCTAGTCGCCACACTCCAGTGCCTATTCAAGTACACTGAGAAAGAATTTAGCATGGACAATGCACCTAACCAGCACACCTTTAGGATTGTGGGAGGAAACTGGAGCACCCAGAGCAAACCCACGCAGACACCGGGAGAATGTGTAAACTCCACACAGACAGTGACCCAAGCGGGGAATCGAACCCGGGTGCTGTAAGGCAACAGTGGTAGCCACTGTGCCACCGTGCTGCCCCAAACTGTCCAGATTTTTATTGCCACAACTTGGCCCTCACTCACCTGAGTCTATGATTTTTGCTATAGGGGCAAGGAGACATTTTTAGCAGTTCAAATGTAGAGAGTTATCTTGTAGCTGCTCTTTGGTGATTCAAGAGTTAGGGGCGTAAATGTAAAAAGGAGTTAGGATGCTGTGACTTGCTGCACTTTAGTAAAATCTTTCCACCCTCAAAGGTGATGTGTTTTTACTTTAAACTGGCATGTCTCTGAGTTTAGTTTATCTGTGTGATGTGGTGGCCCAGTGGTTAGCACTGCTGCCTCACAGTACTAGGGACCCAGGTTCAATTCCAGCCACGGGTCACTGTGTGGAATTTGCACATTCTCCCCGTGTATGCGTGGGTTTCCTCCTACACTCCAAAGATGTGCAGGTTAGGTTGATTGGTCATGTTAAATTGCCCCCTAGTGCTAGGGGGATGGAAGGGTAAATATGTGGGGATACAGGGGTGGTACTTGGATGGGATTGTTGTTGGTGGAGACTCGATGGGCCAAATGGCCTCCTTCTGCACTGTAGATTCTGTGATAAGCGACTCCTTCAACAGGAATTCCAAGATTGATAGGAACTGTAAGATATCTTGCAGAGATATACAATTGTGCAAGTTATCTGGATGACTTAATAACAGTATATCCAATTATAATAATCTTTTCTCCCCTATCCACTCTTTCCTTCCTTTTTAATTCCCCCTTTTCTTACCTTTTTCCACCTTTCCTTCCTTTTTCTCCCTTTTTCTCAATTTTATCTCTCTC
This sequence comes from Carcharhinus amblyrhynchos, assembly GCF_965287045.1. Classification (NCBI taxonomy): domain Eukaryota; kingdom Metazoa; phylum Chordata; class Chondrichthyes; order Carcharhiniformes; family Carcharhinidae; genus Carcharhinus; species Carcharhinus amblyrhynchos. The sequence goes on from NC_137338.1 coordinate 32,161,451, forward strand.
CCACCCATCTCCCCTCTCCCCCACATCTTCATTTGTCACAGTTTACCCTCTGATTTCAGCTTCTCCGCCATTTTGCCATTCATACCTTTTATTCTCTCTATGGGCTGACATTAGCAGCCTTTCCCCTTGTTTTTGTGGCTATAACTCATCTTTCGTTCCCTCACCCTACAGTATAACTATCTCCCACTTTCTGTGTCTTTTGGCTTTGACAAAGGCTCATCTAGACTCAAAACGTCAGCTCTTCTCTCTCCCTACAGATGCTGCCAGACCTGCTAAGATTTTCTAGCATTCTTTCTTTTGGTTATAATAAAGAACAGCTCATTTAAATTGGATATTGGGAGCAGACCAAATAAGATTTTGCTTATGAGATGTTATCTAAATTTAATACAGATGAAAACTGAAATTAGATTTGTTTTTTATTTTTTAGCTCTAGTTCTGCTCTTAAAATTTCAAATCCATAAAAGGTTCACACATTAATAATTTGACAGTAAAGGGTAACTTTAGAGGTTTTTGTGGGTTATGGAAATGGTGAACAGTTTGAGTTGTCAAACTTTTAAAACATAACTATGGAACTTTTTTTTAAAAGATGTTGACAAAATACTGAAATTGGCAATTGATCTCTTCCCAAATGAAGAGATGTCTCAGGCATCCATTTGCCGTGAGGTATTGACTCTTGCATATGGTAACTATTGTTCATCTAAGATATAGTGCTTAGAGTGCATTTTAAACTGTAAACTTAATTCTGGTTCATGCAAAGAAATAGTTGTCAGTCTATCTCAACAATGATGCCATTCTCTCAGTCTTCTTTTTAAATATAGATAGCCTTTATATAGAAGCTGCTCTTTAGTTAAAACTGCCTTGTTGCGACCATGGATCATCATCAATGACAACTGCTTTTATTTAATATAGAACTTTTTAACATCATAAAATGTCCCTCAGCTTTTCACCACAGAATTAAAAAGCAAAAATGGTGTGTAAACCGTAATTCTGTAAGCATAGATTTCTCAGTAACTTGGTCTGGAGATTCTTAAACATGGTGGTGGCGTGATAGATTTCCATTGTGTCAGATTGCCAGCTGTCCAAAACATTGATCAATCGCTGTCATTGTTCAAACTCAATTAATATATTTTCCCAAGCAATCATGTTCAAAGTTTTTAAAAGTATGGTCTATCCATGGATGGGATACGCTCAGCTGAACCAAATTCACGATCTTCCCAGCCATGTAAAGATCATCTTCTTTAATCAACAACAACTCATAGTCATATTGCACCATCAATGTAATAACATTTCCCCCAAGGCATTATAAAACCAAATACAAAACAAGACATATTAGGGGATATTAGATAAGATGGACAAAAGCTTAGCTAAGAAGGTAGATTTTAAAGAGATTCTTAAAGGAGGCAAGTGAGAGGTGTAGAAAGAGTATTCCAGGGCTTATGGCCAAGGCAACTAAAGATGTGACAACTTCCCTACAGCTTGCAGCACTTAAGGTGCAGATATGGACACTTTTTAAAACAGATTAGAGTTTCTGCCTCCACCACTAACTCAGGAAGCGAATTCCAGACATCCACTACCCACTGCTTAAAAAAAATCCTTATGTTTCCTCTATACCTTCTGCTATTTATCTTGAATGTATCTCCCCTGGTTCTTGATTTCTCCACTTCTCCACCAAGGAAAAAAATGATCGTCTCCACTCTATCTCTTCCCCTCATAATTTTGTACATCTCAACCAAGTCGCCTCTCAGCCTTCCTTGTTCCAAGGAAAATAACCACCATCTATTCAATCTCTTCTCATAGCTATACTTTTCTAGACCTGGCAACATTCTTATAAATCTCCTCTACACTTTCTCCAGAACAATTACATCCTTCCTATAATGTGGTGACCAGAACTGCGCACAATATTCCAGTTATGACCTCACCAGTGTTTTATATAATTCCAACATTTTATCCTTATTTTTATATTCTATACATTTGCCAGTGAAGGAAAGCCTTCTACATGCCTCCTTTACAATCTTGTTTACTTAAACTGCTGCCTTTAGGGACCTGTATATTTGTAGGCCAAGATCTCTCACTTCAGCCAAATTTCTTAGTATATTTTCATTTATTGTGTACTCCTTATAACCGTTTGACCTCCTTAAATGCATGACTTCACACTTCTCTGCATTAAAATCCATCTGCCACTTTACCGCCCACTCCACCATTTGTATTGCTTTGTAGATTTTAGCTATCCTTTACACTATCCATTATATGGCCAATCTTTGTGTTGTCTGCAAATTTCCCAGTCATGCCCCCCACGTTCATGTCTAAATCGTTAATATACAACGCAAACAGTAAGGGTCCCAACACTGAACCCTGTGGAACACCACTTGAAGCAACTTTCCATTCACAAGGGCATTCATTGACCATTACCCTTTGTCTCCTGTTACTAGGCCAACTATTTATCCAGTTTGTCACATTATCTGCATCCCATTGACTTTTACTTTTTTGATCAATCTGCCATGTGGGACCTTGTCAAATGCCTTGCTAAAAATTCATGTACTCAACATCCACTGCACTACCTTCATCAACCCTTCTTGTCACTTCCTCACATAATTCATACAAAATTTCAATGCATGCTGACCATCCCTGATTATGCATAAATTTCTACATGATAGGTAATCCTATTTCTCAGAATTGGTTCTATTAATTTGCCTGCCACTGATGTAAAACTAATTGGCCTATAATTGTTTGCCATTTCCTTTTATCTCTTTATAAAGAATGGAATGGCATTTGCATTTCTCCAGTTCTCTGGTAGCTCCCCTGTATCTGGTGAGGATTGGAAAATCATCCTCAGAGCATCTGTTAACTCTTCCCTGACTTCTTATTGCAGCCTCCGAAACAATCTATCTGACCCTGGCAACAAGTCAACTTTAAGGATTGCAACCCTTTGAGTACTTCTTCTCTCTTTATGACTATCCCGTCCAATATTTCAGTTTTCCTCCTGGGTAACTAAATCTGCATCATCTCTTTTCTTTGTAAACAGGGAGACAAAATATTCATTTAAAACCTTCCCACAGTCTCTGCATCGACACACATGTTCCCTTCTTCATCTCTAATAGGTTTCACTTTTTTATCAACTAACCATTAATATATTGGCAAAAACATCTTTGGGATTTCTTTAACTTTAAAAGCAAATCTTCCGTCATACCCTCATTCTGATTTTCTCATTTTTTTTTTACTTTGTCCCTGCACTTCCTATATTCATCCAGGTTATCTGCATGAGGAGTTGTTGGATGATATTGCTGGGAATCATCAAAGTGAAGCAATGGTGCGCATTCATGTGATTTAATCATGCAAAGTGGCACTAATCTATCCATGGTTTAACCCTTTGCTCACAGTTCATATGCCCAGAGCAATAAGGAAGTTAATAATGGTCAGGATACTGAGCATCTTTCACTGGTGGTTATGGACAGCTCACAGGACAGAAGCCTCAGGCCCCCCTCGAAATATCTCAAGGCCTGACTAAGCAGCGACACTCATGTATATTCTGAAGACTCTAGTTTTACATTGCTGTGAATGAGGATGCCAGTGCCTGACAGGAACACTTCCTGGTGCCTGGCCAATGCAATCTCATAGCAGTCGCTCATTTAGAGCTGGAGGAGTGTGGGTGGAAGGGTGCAGAGGATGGAATGGGGGTGGCAGGGCTGCAGGGGTAATAGGATTTTGAAACATGCTGTATGCTGACCATCCTTTCAGGGGCAAGTATTCCCAGCATGAGAACAGATCCGACGAACCCATATTGATAAACGATTCATTGGCGTATTGAGAACCTATGATGACTGACTCTGATTCTTGTCAGTCACTCATTGATACTGCTGTGAGGAGGCCATCAGGAAAGTGGAGGTTGGAATAATTCTTGCCCGCATAATTGTTTACACACATGAGAGAAGAAGTCCTTTGCGGAAGCCACACTGTGACTCTGGAAGCAGCTCCAGATGAGTGACCAGACGATTTAGCAGGACTCTTGCAAGGGTTTTTCCTGTGATGGAGAGCAGTGAGATTCCTCAGTGGTTGTCGCACACTTGCCAATTGCCCTTCCTCTTGTAGAGGTGTACAATGAAAGCCTCTTAAGTTCTTGAGGAATGGATCCTTGCTTCCAAAAGGACTGGAACAGCTTGGTGAGCTTCTCAATAAGTACAGGACCAACAGCTTTGTAGATCTCTGTGGCTATCTGCCCCTGGGGCTTTTCCACTGGATAGCTGGCTACTATTGGTGGGTCATCTATGGAGCTGTTGATATCAACCTGGGGAAGCCTGTCTATTGCCTCATCGTTAATAGATGACGGTCGGTTGAGGACAGCTTCAAAGTGTTCAGCCCATCTCTGCAGGATCTGAGCCTTCTCTGTAATGAGAGTTGTACCGAAGCACCTCACTAGACACAGGGTGCACAGACGTCAGCTATCCTATTTGCAGATGAGTGAGATCCAATGTCACCGATGCCCATATGTACCCAAGGTTTCGGTGACTCACATTTATCACATTTGCTATGATTTGACTCGACAAACATCCATTACCAGTGGCTATGAAAATAACAGCTGTGCTCAGTTTCTATGTTATTGGTTCCTTCCAGGGTTCCACTGGAGACCTCTGTGCAATTTCTCAAGCATCCACACACATGCAAATTCATGAGGTCACTGATGCCATTTTTGCCAAGGCCCACAACTACAGCAACTTCAACAGAGATCAAGCACATCTCCAGAGCACTGGCCTTGGTAGAAGGTTGGGTATTTCCACAAGTGCAAGAGGCACTTACGTGGCTATCAAAGCTCCTGGATGCAGGCATTCCAATAACTAAGCAGCAAAGCCTTCCACTCACTCAATGGTTAGCTTCTTCTGGTGCGCAACCACAACAAGCAAACTCTGCAGGTTTGCACCAGATATCTGGGAAGCGCCTATGACTCATATACCTTGAGTAGATTGCAGAGTTCAGACATCACCAAGGACATGGTTGGTGACATCCACACAGCAACCTCAAGATCCCACAGAAAGACAGTACAATAAGGCTCAGGGCGCTATTCGGACTTTGGTCGAGCACATGCGGTTCCTATGCCTGGACAGAGCAGACAGAGCACCCTGTTACAGTACCCAGAGACTGTCATGGATCACTATGCTGTGTGCTGTACAAGCTGGCACTGCAAAAAGGGGACAATTTGACAGATGACGAGATGGAGGAGATGTGGAGTGGATCATCTTCTATTTACAGTTGTGTACATTATATACACCCTGTGAACACTTGTGTCACTGTCATGTTCCTAATATTTATTCTGTTTCCTAATCCTACAGCCACACCCTGGCACACCCCTGACATCCACAGCAGAGGCAGAGGCAGTACTGACTGCTACGCCCTGTGGTCTATGACGACTTTGGTGGGCATCCTTTGGAGGGTCAAGATTAACAGGACCCTGGATTGCTTTGGTTGTCCTGCTGTGGGGTAGGTGTACCCTCCTTGGCCTGTGGAGCTGAAGCTGATGAAGTCTCAGGAAGATGGGATTTGGATAGGCCAGACACTCCCAGAGTCACGTGGGTGAATGGCCACATGTACCAGAGGACCCCTGGCTGACTGTCGGAGAATGGGCAGTTACCCTACAGCCCTCTCAATTTGACACAGTTGAAGGCTAGCTAGGGTTTCAGAGACAGAGTTCAGCCTGTGCTGAAGGGCAGGACTGGTTTCCTGGACCAGGGCCTCCATGGCGGCCATATTCCTGACAGTGTTAACCTCAGGGCATTGGCATGAAGGTGCAATTGTCTCAGACTGAAGGTGGACGGACCTCTCCATTGTCCATTGCATATTGTTGCCTCTCCTGTGGCCAGAGCAAGGGTAGAGGACATCATAGCAGTCTTCCGTGCTGTCCAGCAGGCACTGAAGTGAGGCATCAGTAAAGCCAGAAGCAGCACTCTTCATATCTTTGGGGGCCATCTCTTCAATGGAGCAGTCCTGGGATGCAAACATTGAGAACTATACACATGGCTGCAGTTTAAACATGGCATCTGGAGTGAGGAAACAGTGAGGTAATGGCATGGTGGGTGAACCAGTGGGACAGCATGTTCCCCATGCCTGCATAATTAATAAGTTGGGAAGCAGACAATGCAACTCAAAAATCAGCCAAAGTGGCTGGTGAGGAAAAAGCCAATTTTCACACCTACTACCACGCTTTGTGCAATTGAGGGAAAGTTCTGCCCCTTGTATCTGTTCCCAACATAGATCACTAACTGCTGTCTGTGCATAGGCATTTGGCCACACATACACAGAATCCTATGTCATCATTTGCAGGGATATTGACGCACAAGGCAGTCTTATTGCTACACTGTTCCCAAACTCCATATCATTTTTTATACCATTTCTCTGTTTTCAATTACTCTCTCATCTTTTACTTCTGGCTTCCTATTTTTCAAATCTGTTGGACTTTAACCTGGTGTTGTGAGACCTCTCACTGTGCCCACTCTAGTCTAAAGCCGGCATTAGATATTCTTATTCCAGGGATCAGGATGAGGAGAGAGCGGAAGCTTCTGATCCATTGGTGGTGGCTGCAGTTCCATTCCCAACTGCCAGGCTTGTTTCTCCCGCACAGCATATTTAAGCAGTGACAGGGCAGGGAGATGATGGAATACAGGCCTAATTACACACCATCCCTTCCACACTTATGCTGATATGTTGCTGCGACAAGATGGTTTATTGGAAGCAAGGTGTCTTCCCAAAAAAATGGGCAAAAGAAGGCAAGAAAAATATTAAGGAAATCAAATGGGACAAAGAAAACTGTGGGACTTCCTGAGAGAGCCTGTAATTGCAATTCCCAGGCCAATGATCACTGCAAGTGTGTCCTTCTGCACAGTTCCCCTTATAAAGCTGGCAGGTATGCATACGGTAACACATACACGCTATTGGCAGCATGTGCAGCCTTTTAAATACATGACATTTTTAAGATTAATTCCTGAAGCTTTTCAAAAAGAATGGTAAAAGAAAAATAGGACTAAAAGAGCAAAAATACTGAGCAGGCCAAAGCCTTCATGCAAGGTTTGGATTGACTGAGACCAGAATTATATGATTTCATTCTTTGGAGTTTAAATTTGTATGGAGGGTAGGAGAAGTATGAGTTGCAATGTGCAGAGAGACTGAACATGCTGGACCCTGATGTGGAGATGCCGGCGTTAGACTGGAGTGGCACTTTGAGAAGTCTCACAACACCAGGTTAAAGTCCAACAGATTTGAAAAATACAAAGCCAGAAGTAAAAGATGAGAGAGTAATTGAAAATAGAGGAATGGTATAAAAAATGGAGTTTGGGAACAGTGTAGCAATAAAACTGTCTTGTGCATTCTTGTGGAATTTGATTGACTTATGGGGAATGTTTAATCACATGGTTAACATGGAGCAATTAGTAATCCTTAGGTGACATTATATTCTTTGCCAACACAACATTGCACGGTGGCACAATGGTTAGCACTGCTGCCTCACAGTGGCAGGGATCTGGATTCAGTTCCAGCATTGGGTGACTGTGTAGACTTTGCACGTCCTCCCAGTATAGATTTCCTCCAGGTACTCCAGTTTTCTCCCACAGTCCAAAGATGTGCGGGTTAGGTGGATTGGCCATGCTAAATTGTTCTTTAGTGTTGGGGGATTGGCAGTGTAAATACATGGATTTACGGAGATAGGGCCTGGGTGGGATTGTTGTCGGTACATACTCAATGGGCTCAACGATACCCTCCTGCGTTGTAGGGATTCTATGATTTTAATGATTAATTTCTTTGACAGGTATCTGTTTTCACGCACTTGGCACATGTAAATGCATCAAATATTTACCTGGAGCTATTAGTGTTCCTTCAGTGAAATAATAAGCAAAATATATTAGAAACTCCATTGCTCTACCCACAAAGATTCAGTTGATGAGCCTGTATTATCATGAGTCACGTTATGAATTAGGTATAAGAAAACCATGAAGCTTATTCCAGTCATACCTAACCTGTGCGCAAACAAACCACCCCAAACCCCATGAAAACTGAATAACTGACAGTTGAGGTAATCCTTTACATCTGTTTCTCTGGCAGACTCATTCTCTTTTCTATACTTTACCTTTTGCTGTACATCTGCATCTCATCATTTTCTTTGATGTCCTTTTTAATTCTGTTTCAAGTATATGTTTATTTTTCTAATGCCTGCTTAGTATCATACCCACTTAATCTAATAAATTGGTTGAGTGATTGGGATGAGTAATCAGGGCAGAATATATTCTTCTAGATCAATAGCCTTTCAAATAAAAGCACTTTCTTCAAGATGTAACGAGGCACATGACCATAATTTGGGTCAGAACAAATTTTTGCAGACTGAACAACTATAAAAGTTTTGAAAGAAACAAATTGAATTAGATTTCAATGTAGAATGGAGTGCTCACATCCAAGCTGAGTTCAGTGATCTAATGGGCCCAGTAATAACTTGGAGCTATGAAGAGAGTGAGTAAGAGAGATTTTGGACTGGAAATCCAGGTATAAGTTCCTCTCAAATTTAATGGCAGGACTGGTTTTAAATCATTTTGAACAGATTTGCCACCTGATGCTCAGCCAGAATGACAGCCTGGCGCTCTATCTATCAGACTGGGAAGAAGGCTGGGAGTGGAGATCATTGCAGAATTAGGGTGTGGAGCTTGTGGAGAGGTGGGTTTCACTGGGCGGCAATTTGGGAGAATTAGATATTGCCAGAGAAGCCAAACATTGCATGGGGAATTATGCAATGTGATGGTGGGCATTCAATATCAGGTGGTGATGTGTAATCACAGGAACCCCATTGCTGGGAGTTAAAATGTTACATGCTAGAACAGGCACTCCTTTTGGACTCACAAATAGGCTGATATCTGTGACTCACATTCAGTTTTGTATAAAATAGAGCTCTGGCCAGCTTTGCATGCATGTCCTCAATTTTCAGGGTTGAATATTTATCCAGCCTGGCAGCCTGATTAACTGTTAACTTGCAGTTCCACAGCTTCAGACAGTTTTTTCTGCTTTAACGCAGGGGACTATGAGTGTTTCTATTCCATAAACTGAGCTGGCTGGATAATGCCCAGATCTTCCTAGCTCTTTAATTCAATATCTACCTTTTCTCACAATATGACCTTCCGGAGCTCTGCCCTTCATCAAATGAGGCATACGGTATTGTAAGGCACACAGTACAGGTCTTGCCAAAAAATTGAGGGGTTGTCTTTGGATTCACATCTTTGCTTGTAAGTCTTGTATCTTGTCTAGCTCATCACTGAAGATGCTCTCATATTATCAGTTCAAGCAGTCCTCCTCTCCACACTTGGAAAGTCTCAGTTCAATTTCCAGTCAAGGCCCAGAAGGTCTGGTTCTTTGCCTGACACTATTATTACAGGGAGCTAGTCAGACTGTTGCCCATAGCTTACAGGTACTTTTGTCATACCTATTATATTTATGGCTTCTCTTCTGTTAGTTGTTAACTTTGCTGTTTAACTTTGTTAAATTCAATGGCTGGGTTCTTTCCCTCAAGCACCGAACCATATGTAGATCTGTCACAGTAGCAGATGCCCCAGTGTCGACTTCCATTTTAAGAGGCTTTCCAATTACAAGAGAATTATAGCAATGGAGACTATCTTGCCCACTTTCACATTAAACTGGGGGTGAACATCTAAATTGTTGGTGCTAGCTTCTTCTGCATTATATACTTGTGATTCTGCACCTAATTGGTTACTCAATAGACTTGATTTGCTTTGGTACCGATTCCTTAAATGGCCTTTCCTCTGACAGGATAAACATTCAGCCTCTTCATACCTGCAGTAGTCAGGGAATGGTTACCCTCACAACACGAACATTCTGCTTCAATCTTTGCCAATAGATTTCCTCTTCTAAATCTTCTTGTTTTATTTGTGGCTGAATTCACTCTCTGCTTCACTACTATATTTTTGGTTTTGGTTCCACTGCTGACTGCAAGTTCCTGTCCTAACTGGTGAACAGTGTCATTTTGTGCACTTTGTAATTTTTGTGCACCCTTCCAGTGCTCTCCATTGCCTGCACCATCTCCAACTTGCAAATTGTACCTGCCTCTGCTGGTAACTTCTGTTGAGTAGCTTTATTATTTACCACAAAGACTAATCTGTCTTGCAGCATATCATTCCAAGTGGCTCCAAAGTCACAGCACTCCGAGATATGTTTCAACTTGACGATATCGGTCTCAATAGTTTCCCTGGTGTTACCCCACCTTGAATTAAAATTCAATCCCTGTATACAACTGATAGTTTCAGACGGAAATGTGACTTTATCAATTCAACAATTTCACTGAATGATTTGGTGTTGGGCATTTTGGGTTCTGAAACTGTGAATCAAACTATATTCCTGGGGCTAGGGGCCACACACACTCAGGAGGATTGCCTTTCTCTTCTCTGCCTTCTCTATTCCATTGGTATGAAAGTAATAGCCCAAACGCCCTACATATTGTGTCCCATCCTCCACAAAGGCATCGAAATGATCTATCATTGCAAATAGGGGCATTTTTGTATTTACTGCTCTTTGACTCAACTTTGCTCAACATCAGTGGAAACTGTATACTCGCAGTTCGATGCACAGTTTTACCCTCATTGCCAATGTAATAATTCTTGTTCACAGTTAAGAGATGAACAACAGCATGTCTATTTACAGGTAAAGGCTACACAGAGGCTTGCAGCTTTGTGACTGCGGCCAGATCCCGGGAAGGTTCTGCAACAGAAACTCAAGCTCCCCAGAGTGATTCCCTTGTCCTGCTATCAGATTGTTCACTGGGTCATATGACCCTTACTCTGCAGAGTGAAGCATTAACGGACTATCACCGCAGGTTCCAAAGCTCGCCTCTATTTAAATTGTATGTGGGAGAATTGCGGGTGGGTTTGGGGCTGGGTTGCATGTTACCTACTGCACATTCAACCCAACAGTTCTTTGCTGGCATTTAATGCTCCATTCAAAGCTCCTTGCACCCTTTCTCATCTAACCGCATCAACTTATTCTTCTATTCCATTCTCCCACATGTGCTTATCTAGCTGTCCCTTAAGCACATCTATGCTCATCACCACAACGTGTTCCAAGTTGTGTGAGTTCTACATTCGCATATTCCATGGATAAAGAAGTTTATCCTGAATTTTCTATTGGACTTATTGGTAACTGTCTTGTATTTGTGGCTCCTACTTCTGGTTTCACTTGCAGGTAGAAACATCTTCCCAATACCTACCCTATCACATAACATGAAACATTGGTCAGGGCTCAGTAGAAAGCTCCTCTTCTTCTGTCCATGACATGGTGTCCTTTACATCCACCTGACAGAGTAAGTGAGGACTCGGTTTAACATTTTATCTGAAAGACGACACTGAGCGCTCCGCTTGTGTGGCACTGGAGTAGATTTTGTATTGAAAATTGCCTAGAGTGAGGCTTAAATCAGCAACATTTTGATACATAAGCGAGAGTGTTACCATTTGAGGCATGGCCAATGCTGGTGAACTTGGTGTGAAACCAGGGAGTAGACTCTTCCACCTTTAGACAATGGGCATTTCTAGACATCAGAATAAAATCCTGATTGTCCTAGCTATCAGTGCTGTCATTTTACATAAAATAAAGTGAAGTTCACCTAATTAAATTATCTGTATACATCTATATTCTCAGAAAGTCTAGACATTCATTCTATATTTTAAGTCATTTTTGATAGAGGTTTTCTTGACTTTAGTGTTAATGTGCTAATAACTCCAGCAATGAAGTGACCGATACATTAATCTTGCTACATGCTCGCACACCCTACAGAATAAAATCTACAACACCTCAAACGACCTCAAACCTGGCACAGGTTAAAGGTCATCAAAAGAGCAATGCAGGCTTATGGTGACCAATAGAGTATGGAAAAATATTAATTAAATCTTAGTTGTCGTCAACAGAAATAAGAGTGCAACTTATCATATGACATATAAATAGTTGCTCAAAGTTGGACACAACAACCATTCCAAATATAACCTCCTCCAGTCTCCTCATAACACCAACTGCACCATGGAAAAAAAATGTTGGCTGTAATATAGAGTTCTCAAGTTGTTGGAGCTCAAACTGAATGTGTGATCCAGGAGAGCTTGTTTGCAGCACATAACGCATTCCAAGTTCTAAGTATTGAAAGTGATTGCGACATTATCATCCTTTCATCTTACTTGTTTAGGGTCTTCAGTATTAAGGTATTATTATTATAAGCTCTGCATCTTTACAGCACTATCCCAGAAATCAGAGCTAAATGAGACAAGTGTGTGTGGTTTAGGAGTGTTTGGTATCGCTATCCTTGATCCATATATGTTCTTATTCCTGCACGAGTAGGTTATTGATTGAGTCCATTTCATAATTTGCATCACATATTCACGTCATGTTGAAATGGTTTAACAAACAGAACAAATTAACAAAAAAACTTTGGAAGTGCCTGGCACTTACTTATGTGTCACAACTGGTACTTACCAGCCCAAACTTGATGTTTCCTGACACTTGCTGCATGTGGACGCAGGCTGCTTCAGTATCTAAGCAATTGCGAATGGAATTGAACTCTGTGCAATTGTCAATGAACGTCCTCACTTCTGATCCTATGCTGGAGGGAAGGTCAGTGAGGAAGTAGCTAACAGTGGTAGCTAGAATACTACCCTGAGGAACTCCTGTAGCAATGTCCTGGGGCTGAGATGATTGACCTCCAACAGCCGCAACCATTGTGCCAGATATGACTCCATAATGGAGAGGTTATCCCCTGATTCCCATTGACCTCATTTTTGCCAGAGCTCCTTGATGCCACACTCAATCAAATGCTGCCTTGATGTCAAGGATAGTCCGTCCAGTCTCACCTCACCTCTGGAATTCAGATAATTTGCCCATGTTTGAACCAAGCTCGCATTGAGGCCTGGAGTGTTGTGGCCCCTGTAGAACGCAAGCTGAGCATTGATGTTAGTAAATAGGTTGTTAGTAAGGAGAGTCATATTTAACATATTTAAATCAGACTCCTTCTGTGCAATTTGGAGATTATCTTTAGCTGTTACCATGTAGAATTTTTAGTGATCAGAGAAATCCAGCAGGAGAAGGGAGGTGGAAACTGCCTGCTCAAGAAGATAAGCACTTGGATAGTACTGGCTGTGGACGAGTAAGAGCAGGTGTACTAACCCAGTTGTTCGACATCCATGATGTGAAATGCAGACTCTCATTTCCATCTCTCCATAAGTACCAATCCTCCTGAAGGTTCAATATCTAGCACCCTCTTGCAATCAGCAACCTCTCCCCAGGCCCTGATCTCCATCTCCCCCACCCCACTATGATTGATAACATCTTCCGAATTCCATTTCCTGGCTCTCTTTCCCCTCCCGATTGGCTCCGACAGTTCCCCAGCGGTGCCTGGCTGCTGCTTCCTGCTCCAAGATTGCCTGCTCAGCAATTGGCCAGCCAGTCAACTGGCCAGCTGCTGAGTTGGGAAATTAAAATTCAATCTGGCTGGATCTCTTTTACACTGCTGCTTCACCACAGTCCCCCACACCTACTGCACCTCCAGCTTCAATGTTACGGACTGCCATTATTATTCATTTCAGTGATATTCACAACTTATTTTGCTGAAGGGTGTGATCTCTATTGTTAGATACAAGAATTTGATATTTTGGCTTGTGTTGTACGTTTTGGGGTAATTGCATAGCAGACTGAATTAGATATCAGAGACATGCACACAGGTACGGAAGTAACAGCTTTGGTCATTACAGCATAACTTGACAGTTTAAAGCTTATTTCATTAATGTCACAAGTAGCTTACGTTAACACTGCAATGAAGTTACTGTGAAAATCCCCTAGTTGCCACACCCCAGCATCTGTTCGGGTACACTGAGGGAGAATTTAGCATGATCGATGCACCTAACCAGCATGTCTTTCAGACTGTGGGAGGAAACCGGAGCACCTGGAGGAAACCCATGCAGATATGGAGAGACAGTGACCCAAGCTGGGAATTGAACCCAGGTCCGTGGCGTTGTGAGGCAACAGCACTAACCACTGTATCACCGTGCTATCCCAGTGGTTGTGGTTTTGAAAATTAAAGCCCACATGGCGCATGGCCATTGGAACTGTTTTTCAAGAACAATTATCAGAATCAATGTAACATTTGGAAATTTCCTTTCTGCTCAAGAAGTTGACTGCTTATTTCACCTATTAATTTATTATCTGACATTTCTGTTTCTATATATTTTCCTATGCTATCTTTAGAGCCTCATACAAACAGAGGACATACCACAAACCAAAAAAAACCTTCATTTACTCATTTCATTCATTTGCATAAAACGAAACTATCCTAAGCATGTGCCTTCCCCCACACACTTGTACAAATATACCCATTAGCTCAGTGTCATTCAGTCATCCATAAGATCTACACTGACACACACAAGGACGCAGTTGGAAATATCTACAGCTTCACATTTGCCGAATAAATTACATGATCCATTAGAAGGGATTAGAATGTGGATTTATTCAGACTTTAGATACAGTTTCACATTCCTCCCGTATCTAACATTTGCAAGAACTAATCTGAAGTTGCATGGAGACCTTTGATGGAATACTAGGTATAGGAGAGACACATCTCCAAGGACATTGTGGGTGAAATATTTATTCTTGTAGACTCACCTCAAAGCAACTCGAGGCAAGGCTGATATTGATTCCCTGCGTCAGACAGTGCCTCAGGCTGCTACCTGCATGGACATTGCTATTGTTGAAGAAACCTGTGCAGCCCAGACAGTTAAGTTTAAAGATTATTTATTTTGTCGCAAGTAGGTTTACATTAACACTGTAATGAAGTTACTGTGAAAACCACCTAGTCGCTACACTCTGGACTGGGGGAGAATTTAGCATGGCCAATGCGCCTAACCAGCACGCCTTTTGGGCTGAGGGAGGAAACTGGAGCACCTGGAGGAAACCTATGGGGAGAACGTGCAAACTCCACACGGACATTGACCCAAGGTGGGAATCGAACCCGAGTATCTGGTACTGCGAGGCAGACAGCATGCTGAAATCTAAGTGATTTCAATATACAGTGTGACAGGGAACAGTCTGGTTACACCAGCATGAGTGGCTAGGCAGTGATGCGTAGCAAGCCAGCATCTCATAAAGCCAGCCTGCCCCACCTAAAGAGGAGCTGCACTCAGCACAGCATTCTGTATCTGTCCCTGAAATGCTTGACTGGAAGGAAAAGCAAATGGAGCAAAAGGTAGGGATGCTTCCAGGTTTTCTGATATGACTAGGGAGGCATTAGCAATGAAGATGTGAGGAGGAGAGAGACTTTCCCAAAAGGGAGCAGGTAGTCGTGTAAAGAAAACCCTGGGAAGAGGATACAAGCAAATCAGTTCACAAAGCATGGCCGTGAGGTCCTGGCTGGAGTGCTGAAACATTCCAATGATTTCATCCAGGAGTTAAAGCCAGGGAATTCATTTTGACATGACATCCCTTATTCACTTCTCCATCAACATCTCTGGCTGCTCAATGCCGTGCACTCTCTTCATTCACCCAGCAACAATCAGGAATCAAGCTTAACGTTCAGACACTCCATTTCCTCCTCATACACATACCAATCCTGCCAGCCTCACTCCCAAATCTTGGCTTCCACCCATCTTCAGCTATTCAGCTCAATCATACTGCAATGCATATACTGACATTCCTCCTCTCTCTTCAGGAATTAGTCACACTTAACTACAGGGAGCAGCAGAGCACTAGCACATTGCAGGCACATTTGCATTGACTGTTCCCTCTGGAGGAAAAGGTGATCCATATCATGAGGCTGCTGTGACAGAGTTAGTTACACCTGAGTCACCATGAACATTCAGGATGACAGGTTTTTGTTATATTATTCTTTCATGGTACGTCAGTGTCACTGGTTGGACAAGCATCTATTGCCCAATCCTAATTACCCAGGAGAAAATGGTAGTGAACTGCCTTCTTGAACAACTGCAGTCCAACTAGTGCAGGTAGACCCAGTGACAGTGACGGAACAGCATTGTAGTTCCAAGTCAGGATGGGTGTCTTAAAGTTAAAGTATTAGTCACAAGTAGGCTTACATTAACACTGCAATGCAGTTACTATGAAAATCTCCTAGTTGCCACACTCCGGTGCCTGTTCGGGTACACTGAGGGAGAATTTGGCCTGGAAAATACACCTAGCATGCACATCTTTGGACTGTGGGAGGAAACTGGAGTATCTGGAGGAACCTCACACAGGCAGTGACCCAAGTCAGGAATTGAATCCAGGTCCCTGGTGCTGTGAGGCAGCAGTGCTACGCACTGTGCCACCATGCTGGAAAGGAAAGGAAATTGATGTTCCAATGCATCTGCTGCCTTTGTTCTTCTAGGGATTGTCAGTTTGAAAGATGCTGTTGAGGTAAGGTTCCTGCCTCAAACCCCACTCCATCCTTATCCTGCTATTGAGCATGAAGTGCAAGTTGCAGATGGTGTGACATTGAACATCTTGATTTCCACTTCTCCCTCAGCCCAACTCT